>NC_082684.1:140910177-142221230 GCF_949987515.2 Delphinus delphis
TGTGCTTTGAGATAGAGGGATTTAAGAGGTGTATCATTCTGTATTCTAGCTTCAGTTGGGACCAGGCCTCTGGAATCCTTTGGCAATTCAGCAGCCTCCCTGTTCCAAGCACCTTCTCGCCCTCCTCTGGGTCTTTGTACTAGCAAACTACCCTTGTAACTTATGGGAAACCTCTAATTGACTCAGCTGCTCCAAGGTTTGGGGGCTTAATCTGCTG
This sequence comes from Delphinus delphis, assembly GCF_949987515.2. Lineage (NCBI taxonomy): Eukaryota > Metazoa > Chordata > Mammalia > Artiodactyla > Delphinidae > Delphinus > Delphinus delphis. The sequence continues at coordinate 140,910,395 of NC_082684.1, forward strand.
CCCCTCCCAGGACCATTTATAACTGAAAAGACAAGACAAATGAGAGCCATAGATGCTGCTGTTAGAAGGAGGATGGACTTTCGGGCATGAGGAGCATGTATTTCAGGAGCACCTCAATCATTATCATGAACAAAGCGTGCATATAACACACATACACACCATGTTCTACAAGCAAAACAGAGCCGTCTACCAAAAATAAATAAATAAATAAAAGCATTACAAAAACTTACAAAGTAAGAGAGGGAATCAAAGGCAGTGGGAAAATAAGACGAGAAAAGTATGTTGATTCTAAGGAGATTAACATTTCAAACAGATGTTAAATCCTTTATTCTTACTATTATTTTCATTATTTTAAAGATGATATAACGCTATAGGAAGTGGGGAAATTGACAAGAATAGTTCCCATAATCCTTTCCCCAATACGGAAGTTGCTGTTTTAAAAACTTTTTTGTTTCAACAATCTGATTATATAGACTAAGAAACTCTTATTTAGGAAAATTAACTTGCTCATGATGACAGAGCTCATACAGAACTCCTCAAGACCTACAAAGAGGACACCCATCTAAGAAGGCTGATAAATTATACTGGAGTATTCTCTACTGATTTTTAAGTGACATCAAGTTATGCCAGCCTGTGTCTAATAAAGACTCTATGATCAGTACATTCCATTGGGCTTACTTTAGGAATGACAGCTCTTCCCGGACATCTCTGAAGCTCTAGAACAAATTATAAAAGCAGAACTGGGCCAGACTCCAGGATTCCAGTCTCTAAGCCCAGCCCTTCCCCTACTGCACTCCGCTACTTTGTTGAATTTTTAAGTCTAGAATGGGTCCTGTTAACAGTTTTCTCTGAATGATTTATTCTCTTAGATGAGGATGACAACTTCTTTTCATGTGAAAATAAATTTAGGTTGGGAAAGAAAAGAAACAGCTCCATGAGGCAGTTGGTATTATGGCCCTTTGATTGTAGATGAGGAAACCAAGGCCCAGATTATTGAGTGGAGAGGTTGAGTCAGTCCCTATTACAGGACTATGAACCTCCCAAGCCCGTGTTCTCAAACACTACACCAAGGGTAGAAAACAAGAGAGAGTCGTGCTACTGCTCCCCAATTCTTTGTTTTGCCAGATGTTGCTAATTAATCACAATACTCTTCTCTTGAGTCCAAACTCAACCTCAGACTCCTTCGCAACACAGGACTCTAGGCAATCACTGCCAACCAATGGGAATTGATATAATGTGAAACCTACTGGCCAACCTGGCATGACGGTATATTTCTTCCCTGAACTAGGCTCATTCAATGGGTAGAGCACTGAAAACTTGCCTGTACCACTTATGTGAGTCTGTGAGCAAGTCCCTTAAACTTTCAAAGCTTCATTCTCTACATTATGGAGTTGAGGGAACAATACTATCCCCTTGATGCATAGGGTTGATGTGAGGCACACAAATGAGAAAATACATGTGAAAGCACTTGGGAAACTGTTCAAATGTAAGGATGATCATAATAATTAGTTTTACAGATGAGAAAAACTGGTTTTACTTACAGAATTCATCACCCCTTTAGGTATTTTATTTTTAACCTGCTTTTTAGGAAAAAAACCAAAATTTATTTATTTATTTATTTTTGGCTGTGTCGGGTCTTCGGGTCTTCGTTGTTGCATGCGGGCTTCCGCTAGAGGCGGGGAGCGGGGGCTACTCTTCGTTGCGGTGCACGGGCTTCTCATTGCGGTGGCTTTTCTTGTTGCGGAGCACGGGCTCTAGGCGTGCGGGCTTCAGTAGTTGTGGCTCGCAGGCTCTAGAGCACAGGCTCAGTAGCTGTGGCGCACGGGCTTAGTTGCTCCACGGCATGTGGGATCTTCCCGGACCAGGGATCGAACCCATGTCCCCTGCATTGGCAGGTGGATTCTTAACCACTATGCCACCAAGGCAGCCCCTTTAACCTGCTTTTTAAAACAAAGTTTAACATACTTTCATTGCTAATTATCTCACTGATAGCATGGGCACACAGAAGGGAGGGGAAAAGGTTGCTAAATTGTGCCGTGAAGTTCTGCTAATGATTTTTTTTTTTCCAGTTTCTCCCTTTCTTACAGTAAGGACATTGCTACCTCCCCTAACACATGAAGTTGCTTTCAACTACTGTGAAGGCAGTCTGGCTTCTAACATCCTTTTCATTTCTTGAGTGGCCTTGACCCCATACCTTCCCCTGCTCACCACCACTGGGAAATTGAGGAGGGGCATGATTTACAAAGGCATGAGCAAGGTGAAAGTGCCACCAAAAAAAAGTGGCCGACCCCAGGGTTAAAAACTGATGGGAAACTGCTCCCACCTGGGTTTGCAGGAGCATGGGAGAGAGTGGTTCCTGGAAAATGGAGAGCATGGCCGCTGGAGAAGGCTGCCAGCCAGGAGCTGGAACTTTGGCAGATGAGTGAATGCAGCCTGTGGCACTCTGCGAGCCAGCAGAAAGCGAACCAGAACTTGGAAGGCAAGGACGCTGTTGGTGTGGCCCATGTGCTCTGTCTTTTGGGCACAGAGAGATGGAGAAGGGGGAGACTGGGGTGCACAGAAGGCACCCAGGGTGGCAGGCATTCAGGAAGACAAGTAGAGTGGTATTTGGAGGAATGAGATTTATTTGGGGGTATGGCAGAAGATCAAGAGGAGAGGGGGAACAGGACACGTGATTCCTAGGTCTTGTTTTAAAGATTTATTTTATTCAAGTATAGTTGATTTACAATGTTGTGTTAATTTCTGCTGTACAGCAAAGTTGAGAAGAATATCCTCATATCTTGGAGAGGTGCCAGACTGAATCAGTCTCCTGGAGGTGACATAGGGACCCAATATGAAACTTTGAAATCAACCATGCATTCTCCTAGGCTCTCTGAGCTCCCTTTGAAGCAAGTGAAATTGCCAGAAAGCTAAATATCTGTACTGAACTTCCTTAGTTCCTAAGGGAAACGTCTTCCTAGGGCAGTGGCTTAATGCTCTATCCTCAATATTTTTAAAAGAAATATATAACTTATAAATAGCACTGTACAAGTTTAAGGTATACAATGTGTTGATTTGATACACTTACATACTGTGAAATTATTACCACCATACATTAGCTAACACCTCCATCACCTCACATAATTACCATTTCTTTCTTATGATGAGAACATTTAAGATCTACTCTCTTAGCAACTTGCAAGTATACAATACAGTATTGTCAACTATAGTCATCCTACTGTACAGTAGGTTCTCAGAACTTCATCTTATAACTGAAAGTTCATACCCTTTGACTAACATCTCCCCATTTCCCCCACCTGCCAGCTCCTGATACTACCATTCTACTCTCTGTTTTTATGAGTTAGGTTTTTTAGATTACACATGTACTTGAGAACATACAGTGTTTGACTTTCTTTGTCTGACTTATTTCACTTAGCAGAAAGACCTTAAGGTCCAGCCATGTTGTCTCAAATGGCAGGATTTCCTTCTTTCTATGGCTGAAAAACATTCCATTGTATATACATGCCATATCTTCCTTATCCATTCGTCTATTGATGGACACTTAGGTTGTTTCCATACCTTGGCTATTGTGAATCGTGCTGCAATAAACATGAAAGTGCAGATGTTTCTTTGAGATCTTGTTTTTATTTCCTTTGGATATACACCCAGAAGTGAGATTGCTGGATCATGTGACAGTTTTATTTTTAATTTTTTGAGGAACCTCCATACTGTTTTCCATAGCAGCTGTACCAATTAACAATCCACCCACAGTGCACAAGGGTTCCCTTTTCTCCACATCCTTGCCAATGCTTGTTATCTCTTGTCTTTTTGATGATAGCCATTCTAGCAAGTGTGAGGTGATATCTCATTGTGGTTTTAATTTGCATTTCCCTGGTGATTAGTGATGTTGGGCATTTTTCATATACCTGTTGGCCATTTGTATGTCTTCTTTGGAAGTATATCTATTCATTTCCTCTGTCCATTTTTTGGTCAGATTGATTTTTTTTTATTGCTGTTGAATTATATGAGATCTGTATATATTTTGGATATTAACCCCTTACCAGATACATGATTTGCAAACATTTTCTCCCATCCCATACGTTGCCTTTTCATTTTGTTGATTGTTTCTTTTGTTGTGCAGTACCTTTTAGTTTGATGTAGTTCTACAATTAATTTTTGCTTTTGTTGCTTGTGCTTTTGGTGTCATATCCAAAATGTCATTGCCAATACCCATGTCAAGGATCTTCCACCTGTGTTTTCTTTGAGGCATTTCGTTGTTTCAGGTCTTATGTTTGTCTTTAATCCATTTCAAGTAAATTTTATGAATGGTGCAAGATAGAGGTCTAATTTCATTCTTATGCATGTGGGTATCCAGTTTTCCCAACACCATTTAGTGAAAAGACTGTCCTTTTCCCATTGAGGATTTGTGGCTCCATTGTCAAATATTAGTTGACCATACATGTGAGGGTTTATTTCTGGCTCTCTATTCTGTTCCATTGCTCTATGTGTCTCTTTTTATGCCAGTGCCATACTGTTTTGCTTACTATAGCTTTGAAATAAGGAAGTGTGATTTCAGTATAGCTTGAAGTGTGATTTCAGTATAGTTTGAAATCAGGAAGTGTGATTTTCCAGCTTTGTTCTTTCTCAGGATTGCTTTGGCTATTCAGGGACTTTTGTGGTTCCATATGAATTTAGGATTGTTTTTCTGCACCTGTTGGGATAATCATATGATTTTTTCCTTTATTAATTTAGGGTTTCACATTTATTGATTTGCATATGTTGAAACATCCTTGCATTCCTGGAATAAATCCCAGTTGATCATGGTGTATGATCCTTTTAATGTACTGTTAAATTCAGTTTGCTAGTATTTTGTTGAGAATTTTTTTTAACATCTTTATTGGAGTATAATTGCTTTACAATGGTGTGTTAGTTTCTGCTTTATAACAAAGTGGATCAGTTATACATATACATATGTTCCCATATCTCTTCCCTTTTGCGTCTCCCTCCCTCCCACCCTCCCTATCCCACCCCTCTAGGTGGTCACAAACCACCTAGCTGATCTCCCTGTGCTATGTGGCTGCTTCCCACTAGCTATCTATTTTACGTTTGGTAGTGTATTATGTCCATGCCACTCTCTCACTTTGTCCCAGCTTACCCTTCCCCCTCTCCATATCCTCAAGTCCATGCTCTAGTAGGTCTGTGTCTTTATTCCCTTCTTACCCCTAGGTTCTTCATGACCTTTTTTTTTTTCTTAGATTCCATATATATGTGTTAACATACGGTATTTGTTTTTCTCTTTCTGACTTACTTCACTCTGTATGACAGACTCTAGGTCCATTCACCTCACTACAAATAACTCAATTTCGTTTCTTTTTATGGCTGAGTAATATTCCATTGTATATATGTGCCACATCTTCTTTATCCATTCATCTGATGATGGGCACTTAGGTTGCTTCCATGTCCTGGCTATTGTAAATAGAGCTGCAATGAATATTTTGGTACATGACTCTTCTTGAATTACGGTTTTCTCAGGGTATATGCCCGGTAGTGGGATTGCTGGGTCGTATGGTAGTTCTATTTGTAGTTTTTTAAGGAACCTCCATACTGTTTTCCATAGTGGCTGTATCAATTTACATTCCCACCAACAGTGCAAGAGTGTTCCCTTTTCTCCACACCCTCTCCAGCATTTATTGTTTGTAGATTTTTTGATGATGGCCATTCTGACCAGTGTGAGATGATATCTCATTGTAGTTTTGATTTGCATTTCTCTAATGATTAATGATGTTGAGCATTCTTTCATGTGTTTGTTGTCAATCTGTATATCTTCTTTGGAGAAATGTCTATTTAAGCCTGTAGTTTTCTTTTCTTGCAGTGTCCTTACCTGGCTTTGATATCAGGATAATGTTGGCCTTGTAAAATGAGTTTGGAAGTGTTCCCTTTTCTTCAGTTTTTGGGAGGAGTTTGAGGATAACTGGTCTTAATTATTTGGGTGTTTGGTAGAATTTACCAGTGAATCCATCTTGTCCTGGCATTTTCTTTGTTGGGAGGTTTTTGATTACTGCTACAATCTCCTTACATGTTATTGGTGTGTTCACATGTTTTATTTTTTTCATGAATCAGTCTTGGTAGGTTGGTTGTCTCCAGGAATTTATCCATTTTTTTCTAGGTAATTCAATTTGTTGGCATATAACTGTTCATAGTATTCTGTAATGATCCTTTTTATTTCTGTGGTATTAACTGTAATGTCTCCTCTTTCATTTACGATTTTGTTTATTTGAGTGCCTGTTTATCTTTTCAAAAACTAGCTCTTAGTGTTGTTAATCTTTTCTATTGTTCTCTTGTCTCTGTTTCATTTATCTCTGCTCTGATCTTTGTTATTTCCTTCCTTCTGATAACTTTGGGCTTAGTTTCTACCTTTCTTTTTAGTTTCTTGAGCATAATATTGGCTATTATATTTATAAGATGTTTTATGTAAGCCTCTTGGTAACCACAAAGCAAAAGCCTGCAGTAGATTCACACAAGATAAAGGGAAGGGAATCAAAACATACCACTGTGGAAAATCATCAGTTCAAAAAGTAAGGCAGCAAAAGGGGAAGAAAGGAAGAAGGGAACTACTTTATAAATAGCCAGAAAAAAATTAATAAGATGGCATTAATAAGTCCTTACTTATCAGTAACTGCTATAAATGTAACTGGATTAAATTCTCCAGTTAAAAGGGATAGAGTGGCTGGATGGAAAAAAGCAACAACAGGATCCAATTATATGCTGCCTACAAGAGATTTACTTTAGATTTAAGGGCACATATAGGCTCAGAGTGAAAGGATGGGAAAAGATATTCCATTTTAAGTGAAACTAAAAGAGAGCAGGAATAGCTATACTTTTATTAGACAAAACAGACTTTAAGCTAGAAATGGTAACAAGAGTCAAAAAAGGTCATTATACAGTGATTCATCAAGAAGCTGTGACAATCGTAAATATAGATGTACCCAACATTGGAGCACCTAACTGTATTAAGCAAATACTAACAGATCTGAAGGGAGAAATAGACAATACAGTAATAGTAGGGGCCTTCAGTATCCCACTTTCAACGATGGATAGATCATCCAGACAGAAAATCAACAAGGAAACTTGTTCCCTGTTGAAACAGGGTTCTATTGGGTTTGAATAGAACATTTCTTCCAACAGTAGCAGAATACACATTTTTCTCAAGTGTACATGGAACATTCTGTAGGACTGATCATAATGATAGGCGATAAAACAAGCCTTAGAAAATTTCAAAAGACTGAAATCATACCAAATATCTTTTCTGACCACAATAGTATGAAACCAGAAATCAGTAACATAAGGAAAGCTGGAAAATTCACAAATATGTGGAAATTATACAACATAGTCTTGAACAACCCATGGGTCAAAGAAGAAATCAAAATGGAAATTTAAAAATATCTTGAAAAAAACAAAAATGGAAAGACAAACCAAAACCTATGGGCTGAAGCTAAAGCAGATCTAAAATGGAAATTTTATAGTGATAAATGCCTACATAAAAAAAAAAGAAAGATCTCAAAATGTCCTCAGTGTTTTAACAAGGTTTGAGCTCTTTGAAAAGTCACTCCAAGAACATTTATTACCGTAAGTTTCTTCCCGATATAATGATGATCATTGTGTTGTTCAAAGAGTGTACCAAGAGTTCTTGAAAAATCAGTATTTATCATGTGTGATCGCTAAACCACTTGCATCAAAATTACCAGGAACGGGTATTGAAAATGTGGATTCCTAGGCCCTGGTCAAGACCAACTGAGTCAGAATTGCAGGGGTATCTCAGGAAGCTGTTTTACAGAGGCTTACCAGGTCATTCCTAGGGACCCTACATTTTGAGAACCACAGTTTTAGAGTTTTGCACCAGAGCAAACAGTGTTCCTGTAGACCTAAGTGATTGTGATTATCTCATATGATTTTGAACTCTATGGTTTTATGGTTCAGGCATCTCTCTTCTTTTCTTACTTAGCTGTAACCCTTTTATCCTTGTTTTGTTTAAGTGTATATGTAAGTCACCTTCAACATTTTTAGAAGTTGACAGGGTATGGATAATTAAAGAATAAAGTTAGAGTATTATAAAATAATAGTCCCCCACCCCACCCCCTGCTGTTGTTGACTTATATATATTTGTTTCAGACCATGCAGTTTTTTTTTTTAAGTGAATTTTTACTTTTGGATAAAGTTGTTTGAAACTTGCACCTTTTACTTAAAAGCTCACATTCTGACTCATCCATTTCCACACTACAGTGTGACCCCAGGCCTGCATTCCCAGCATCCACAAGCAATTACACTTATATTTAAAAAGGTGTTTCATTTCCTAGGTATCTTTCTCAAGGTCTGCAGGGGGACCAGCTGTGAGTACAGAAGGCAAAGCTCATGGGAGAAGAGTTCCCAGAGAGGCTGTGTGTTGTCACCACAGGTCTAGCACCCTGGCATTCTTTATACCAAACACATTTCCCAGGGGCTCTTGCAAAGTAAAAATGCAGTGAAGATAGTCATCTATCCTTAGTATCTGCCCAACTTGGTTTCAAGTCCTGGCTTGGTCCGTTACTGCTGTATAACTAACTCTGGATGTAATTCTTAACCTCTTAAGCTTTCGTTTCAGAGATTTCAATGGAGGAAATAATAGTGTTTAGTGACTGATTGGATAAAGCAGGTGAAGATGAAGAATGAAGTCAGGATGATGCTGAGACTGTTTTTTTGGAGGTCAGAAGAAAAGGGTTATTCCAATGAGCACTCTCTGGGGACCTTAATATGTTTGGGCACAACAAATTAATGGGGCAGATTCCAATTTTAGGATCCTCAGAGCCCTTGTCAAATTGTCATCTAGTTTCCCTTTACAGCTGTCCACTGACTTGTCATAGTAGGGATCACTAATGCAGTTGTTAGCAAACTGCAGCCAGTGGGCCAAGACTAGCCCACGTCCCTTTTTTGTAAATAAAGTTTTATTGGAGCACAGTCATATCCACTCATCATTGATTCATGCGTTATCTATGGTTGCTGTCACGCTGCAACAGCGGAGTTAAATTGTTGCAACAGAGACCAAGTGGCCCACAGAGCCTAAAATATTTACCATCGAGTCCTTTACGGAAAATGTTTGCTGACTCTTGCTCCAAGACAAGGTTTTCTTGCCCCACCTGTCTCTCCCCTCAGGGCCTTTGGAGGAGATTGGCTGATCTGAGACATTCTTTTGATGAAGTTGTTCCTGGTGTCAGCCCTCGTCTATAGTGTTCTCTTTTTAGCATCGGCCTTTAAAAGCCATGTCCTAAGAAGGAAACAATGTAGAAACTGAAGGCAGAATCAATAGGGTGCATTTTGGATTGTGGAAATTTTCCCTTCACTCAAGTCATACTGCATTGACAAAACACCTACAGAGACTGAACATACTTCTGCAATTGGTAGAACTGAAAACAGCTTTTGCTCACAGACCTCCTTCCTGGTCAGTAGGATCAGCATTCTCAAATTAGAAGGAAGGCAGAGATAGAGGTAAGAATGATGGGGGGGCTGTGGGGTGGCGTCCAGTATGACAATTCAGGGGCCACTGCTTTTTCCTTGGGCCTATTATGTATCTTATCTCTGCAATGAAGACTTGAACATCTTGGGAGTGCAGGCAAGTCCTTTAAGGCTAATGAAAGTTGAGGGATAAAAGCAGAGTCCTGTTGCTGCTTAGGCCAAATATTAACCAGATCTGATGGATGGGCTGCCTTGGAGGACCCCCTCCACCCTCTCCAGTTTACTGTGGAGACCCAGTGACGGAAAGCTTTGGTGTCTCCTGAGGTTGACTCCGCACTCCAGATCCCAGCCTCCTCTGCCTGGGCAGGACACCTCCCAAGCCTTCACAGTTAGTTAGCTGTGATTAACCCTTGCAGCTAAGTCAGCGTTTCCTCCTCCTGTGCCTGCTTTACACGCTTCCCCTCCTTCCGCCACACTGTTCCTTCTGTTCTTGCTCCCCTTCGTCTCCCTTCATCTTTGGTGGACAAACCCCCATTCCTCCTTCAAACTCAATTTAACATCTCCTCTGCTGTGAATCTTTGCCTGCCACATGGAATCTCCTCTCTCTGTGACCCCAGAATATTCTTCTACTCTGTTGTAGCCTCACTCAGATGGTGTATTTGCATTTTTATCTCTTGCTCCCTTTGATAGTGCGTGAGGACTACATCTTTTTCAGTTTTGTATCCCAGTTTCTAGCACAGAATCTGGCACACAGAGAGCACCAGTAAATGCAAAGCAATAAAGCTTCAAGGTTATGAGCAGGAGCGAATTACTTAACCTGTTTAAGCCTCAGACATAGGATTGCCGTGAGGATTAAATGAACAGATTAGGTGTGGTGCTTAGCAGGGTGCCTGATACACACTAAAGTCTCAGTGTCAGCTGCTGCTGTTACTAATAATACCCTCCAATTCTTTAATTAGCTAATATCATAAACAAAAGTACTGATGATAACAACACAATGACTGAATAACTTGGTGGGTGAATGCTTACTTCATGCTCTTGCATTCCCTTGATGGGGCCGTTGACAGCGACCAGCGTGCTACCTAAATGGAAAAGCTGTCCTTAGTCGTGAGGGACCTGGCTTCTTCCAAAGCTTCTCCCCACTTGGGCGAAGTTTGGCGTCTCTGAACTTTTCTTCAATCAGGTCAAGCGATTCTTTGCAGGGGGGAACCAACACCAAAGGCCAAGGAATGGGCTCCAACACCCCAACTCATTAATATCATCAGCATCCTAACAAATGGGAGGCTGGAGAGCCAGACTGAGCAGCCACTTGGTCACATGGCGGGGGTCTGCCCTGGGGCCCTGTGCACATTGAGCGGATGGGCACAAGTGCCATCCATATTTCTCTACCCAGCTCCGGCCCCTAGCTCCCATGTCAGCCTGCTGAGCGGGCTTGGCTGAGGTTCTCGTGCTTCCCAGAGAAGATTTATTCCTCAAGACTGACCTACATGGATGTATGTATCTAAGTTCACAAAAGCTTGAGTTTGATGGCAAGCAACAAAAGGTCAGAGGAAAAGCAGGCAAGGCGTTTAAATCAAAATGATGAAACTGGGTAATTTCATTAGCAACAGTTGTATTTACTGGAAGTCACAGATGGCGCAGTTTAGCTCATAGCCAAGTTTTTAGGACAAAATAAGAATGAAGAAAGAAATATTTCAAGGGAGAGGTGGTTAAAAATTAAATAGGCACCAGATGGCTCAAGATTGTCCTTCCTATAAATTTGGTGAACGAAGGCATGCTGAATCCAAAGGCTTTCTGAATGGGATTAGAGCTTGGAAAAGGGATTTAAGAATATATAAATAAGGCTTTGAAAAGAGAGATATTAAGCGTGGAATTATATGGAGTGGAGGTGACAATTATATAAATCATCTTACGTTTTATTTATTTAGCATTTATTGAGAACCTACTGTGTGCCAGGTCCTATTTTTAATGTCTGCTGTGATGCAAAGGAAGGTTGTATTTTCCTGGAAAGCTCCTTGCCCAGGCTAAGAGAGGGAAAACATGGCTTTGAAATGCATTTGGTTATGGAGAGACACTCGTTTGTCCTCTGGTGCATTCAGTGAGAAGTACTGGATGATTTCCCATCTCTCAGACATGAAAATCTAAACTCTTTACCATGCATGGAGCCCTTCGTGAGCTAGTTTACTTGTCTGTGCTTGGAGTTCTCAAAGCTGCTATGTACCAGACTGTCCGAGGGACCTGCGTTTCAACAAGCGACTCAGTTCATGCTATTGCACACTAAGGGTTGGGAAATGCTCTTCTAGACCATTCTCTTACCTGTCCTCATCATACCTTCTGTTGTGTACCCTGAACTCCCAAGTCTCATGCTCTTACACATGGTGTCACCTAAAGCACTTCTCCCATTTTGTCCTCATGTTCACCTCCCAGGTCTCAGCTTAAGAAAGAAATCTCTGGAAACGCCTTTCTTGCTACCAGGGGCCAGACCATGTAGAGCCAGTGTAAGGATTTTGACTGTTACTCTGAGTGGATTGGGGGTCTTCGCAAGGTTTTGAACAGAGGAGAAACAAGACGTGATGTGTGTTTAGCAGGCTCATTCTGAGAGTTTCAGTTCTAGTAATAATAAACCGTCTTTTATTGGACTAACCTTCCTGCTGGTATAAACTATGGACACTATATGAAACGCTTGTTTGAAGGCACTGGAAAGCAATGCATAACAGGCAGAAGCTGGAAGGGACGTGACATTTGAAATACGGGAACAGTATTGGATGGGGCTCCCATCTTAAGTCCTTTCTCTTGAGGGCACTTTTCAGTCTATGCCTTGCCGGTGGAGGAGCTCAAGGGGAAAGCCACTCACTCACTATCAGGGCTGCCAGAGCAACTGGTAATTGAGGCAGGATATATTGGATATATTGGAAAGTGATGACCATCAAAGCTGCATACAAACTTCCCTCCATTCCTGGGCTGCCCCCTGAATTGTGCATCTACAGGATGAGATTTCAGGAGTGCAGAAGGAAAATGACAGTAGCTCACTGTAAGAGCTCAGCAGAAATTTCTGCCCTCTGGAGGGAGGCTGCGTTGGGAGTTGAAAACTGCTGAGGCTTGGAGGGGCCGGGTAAACCCCTTGGGCTTGCCATTAAAATCCCAGAAAGACCACATGCTACAGTAAAGACCACATTTTAGGACTAAGGCACTGAAATAGACCTGCTCTAACAAAGCCTAAATCTAAGCTTCCACAGTTCAAGGTGATCCACTGGTAATTTAAATATCTTCAGGGACAAAACTCAGCACTCTTCAGAGGAGGCTCTACGATGCATCGTTCAAAATGTCTGTATACATTTAAATGATAGAATTCCCTAGGTAGAAGAGGTTGGGAATGTATGCATTTTAAGATTTTCTATCCTTTGCCCATTTCTTTGATTTCTTATCTATTGAAAAGAAATCTCTATCCTTAAATCATTTCATACTACGTAATACCTTACTGTATATACTTTCGATCATCAGGGTTTAAAGATCGAATACCCATTGATGCTTCCAGTGTTATTGTCTGGTGTAGTGGGAAGCTATCTACTTAACTTTGGGTCACAATCCACGTTTTCTCTGTAACTTTAGTTCTGTTTCCCTTTATACTCTCAGACATTACCTTAATTCTTGATAATTTCATTATAGACCTATGTGATGTTTACAGTATTTTGGCCTCCTGATTCCTTGAGCTCCTGTCGCTAATGATTCTGTCCCACTCTAATTCAGCCACTCGCTTTCAAGGCGAAAACCCAGACCTTGTCATTATTAGTAACTGCCATGCTTCCAACCATTACAAGTGCAAACATCCGTTGCTCTGACTTTCTCTCTTTCTATCTTACATCCTTTCCTACAGCAGCTCCAACCTCCCTTCACCTGTTAGTCATGATTCACCTACATTACATCTCTCTCTAACTTTCCAGAAGGTTTCTCTCTCCTTACCATTTCAGTTCTTTTGCATACCCCTACCTCTCTTACCCATCTCCCACTTCTGCATTCTGGCTTGATTCACCACAAACCTGATCAAATTCAACTATTTGTCTCCTATAGTGCTGTGCCTTTGCAGCTGGACAAAAACACAAAACCAGAGCTGAGGACTTCAGAAGAGTCCTCCATGATGTTTTCTCTCCCACCCTCTGCGACAGCTATTGCTACTCTAGCCTTTCTCCTCAAAGCCCCCAGCTCTCTTCCTCATTCTTCCTTTCATACTTTGCATCCTATTACACTGAAAAAAAATTAAAGATAGAAGGAATCAGCAAAGGACTTCCCTAGACTCACCAACACATCTCCCCACCTTCCATTCTGTGCCCATTTACTCTCCTGGTGATCTGGACAGAAAGCCCATAAGTCACATCCCTTCCCTGGGGCACTACTTTTTTTTTTTTTTTGCAGTACGCGGGCCTCTCATTGTTGTGGCCTCTCATTGCGGAGCACAGGCTCCAGACATGCAGGCTCAGCGGCCATGGCTCACAGGCCCAGCCGCTCCACGGCATGTGGGATCTTCCTGGACCGGGGCACGAACCCGTGTCCCCTGCATCGGCAGGTGGACTCTCAACCACTGCGCCACCAGGGAAGCCGGGGCACTACTTCTTGAGCCTACAGCTCTAGTGCTTCTTTTGTTTCTCCGAACGTCAGCTGTTTACCTCTCCACTTGATCATTCCCAATAGCATACGGATCTACCTTAAAAATAAAAAGTCTGTTTCTACTTTTCCCTTTAACTGCTGCCATGTCACAGCCACACTCTTCAAAACGCCATGTCTGGTTGCTGCCCAGTGTATCTCTTGATCTCCATCATCTTTGCAGCAGTCTCAGAATTGTGTATCAGGTTATTTATTACATCATCTTTTTATTTCTTCTTTAAGCAGCATTATATTTCAGTGGAGTTATGGGTAATCATGATTTTCTTCCTTTTACTTATTCTTTCTGAATTTTCTGTGATGAATATGCAATACTTTGGTCAAAGTGGGAAACAATAAAATTATATAAAAAGAAACACCATATTTTGTGAATAATTTACAATCAGTTTCTATAGCAAAAATTGGCAGTGGGTTGTAGTGGAATGGGCATTGGGACTGGGGCCAGTTCTACTCCTGACTTGCTCCTGAGAAGCCACTTAAATTCTCTGAATTTTAGGTTCCTCAGCTATGAAGGGGAGAAACTGCCATTTTCCCAACCTTCCTTTCAACAAGGATTTTAAAAGAAAAATGCATGTGAATATGCTTTGGGGGCTGTACCAGTATAGGCCGTTATCCCTCCTTCCCCAGACATTAGTTGTGAGCTACGTGGACATCTTCCTTTTGCTGATGAGGAAATGGGGGGTAATAAGATGGAGCTGGTTTAAAGACACATCAGAGGTGGGCGCTAACGAGACCAGCTTTTCATGCTTCTTGGCCAGGTTCTTCTCTGTGTCCTGAGTTCTTCATCTATCCCATATCCAAAATATACAATATGGAGTCTTCTCCTCTCCATCAAAGATGACTGTAAGGGCTGACTGGTAAGGAAGAGTGCTGTGAAGGCATCTTAGACCACCGGATGCTATGGAGATATTGACTGAAGGCCGCTGAAGTATTTGGGTTTTTAATGCCTGTTAGACCATGTGGGATCTTCACAGAGATCGGCCTAATAGCTTTGTTGTACGGCAAAGTTGTGATCTGGGATTTCCAGCACCCAGGCCTGCTTGGGTGCTGGCACTCTGACTCATGTGTATGCAGAACGTGGAGTGTGTATGTCAGTTGTTTGATTCTTACTCTGTTCTTTATTTCCTTCCTTTCCTTCTCCTGACTTGGCTTGGATTTCTAACAAGTAGGGAGGGGAAACCTCACTGATACCTCAGAGGGAATAGCTTTGGTGCATCCCCAGGCATAACGCATTCCCCACGTTGATTGCCTGCTGGGTGAAGAAGTACTTCCTTTCCTTTCGTTGTAGGAAAAATATGGGGCACGAGAGGATGGTCACGTCCCAGGACTCGGGTGTAGTCGTTAGGACCGGCCGCCAAGTGAGGGTCCTTGACTTTGTGCAGGAAAGAACTGAAGAGCAGGCCATCTTCACTGTAAAGTGAAGGCAGGTTTATTTAGAGAGATACACATTCCATAGACAGAGTGTGGACTGTCTCAGAAGGCAGGCGAAGCAGCCCCAGGGCCTGGGGTCGTCTTGGAAAGTGACAGCGGCTCTGGGCTCTGGGGGTGGTTAGATTTTATAGGCTGGGTAATTTCATAGGGTAACGAGTGGGAGGAATATTCTATTTTTTTATTTATTTTTAGCTGCGTTGGGTCTTTGTTGGTGCACATGGGCTTTCTCTAGTTGCGGCGAGCGGGGGCTACTCTTTGTTGAGGTGCGCAAGCTTCTCATTGCGGTGGCTTCTCTTGTAGAGGAGCACAGGCTCTAGGTGTGCGGGCTTCAGTAGTTGTGGCACGTGGGCTCAGTAGTTGTGGCTCACAGGCTCGAGCACAGGCTCAGTAGTTGTGGTGCACGGACTTAGTTGCACCACGGCATGTGGGATCTTCCTGGACCAGGGCTGGAACCCATGTCCCCTGCATTGGCAGGCAGATTCCTAACCATTGCATCACCAGGGAAGCCCTTTTTTTTTTTCCAATACATACACTTTTTTATTTTTAGATTTATTATTTATTTATTTCATTTATTTTTGGCTGCGTCGGGTCTTATTTGCAGCGCGTGGGCTTCTCCCTAGTTGTGGCGTGCGGATTTTCTCTTCTCTAGTTGTGGTGCGGGTTCCAGAGTGCGTGGGCTCTGTAGTTTGCAGCACGAGGGCTCTAGTTGAGGTGTGTGAGCTCAGTAGTTGTGGCACATGGGCTTAGTTGCCCTGAGCATGTGGGATCTTAGTTCCCTGATCAGGGATTGAACCTGAGTCCTCTGCATTGCAAGGCAGATTTTTTACTGCTGGACCACCAGAGGAGTCCCACCATCCACTTTTCGACATTTTATGGTTGGCCTCAGAACTGTCATGGCGCCTGTGGGTGTGTCATATAGCTAATGTATTACAGTGAGCATATAATTAGGCTCAGGATCTATTGGAAGTCGAATCTTCTGCCATCTTGGGCCTGGTAGGTTCTAACCAGTTTTTATGAGATCCTGTTCTTTTTTTTTTTTTTGCGGTACGCAGGCCTCTCAGTGTTGTGGCCTCTTCCATTGCAGAGCACAGACTCTGGACGCGCAGGCTCAGTGGCCATGGCTCACGGGCCCAGCCGCTCCGCAGCATGTGGCATCTTCCCGGACCGGGGCACGAACCTGTGTCCCCTGCATTGGCAGGCGGACTCTCAACCACTGCGCCACCAGGAAAGCCCCTATCCTGTTCTTCTTAATGGTTGTGTCATTTTTTTAATGGTTGTGCCCTGCCCCCTTCCTTCCTGTCTCACTTTTACTTGTCCTTGAATTCAGCCCTGGATCTCCTAGTCCAAGATTTGATGAAAGAACCACTATTTTCACTAGAGCAAGTAATTCTCAAGACACCGAACTTGCAAGTGAATTCCTTCACTGCCCAGTCCTCTATGGTTTGACTCGTAGGTTCCCACTTCCCAGGAATATGTTGGTCTCTGTGTTTTCCCCCAATTGCCATCCCCATTCTTCATAAAGAAGGGCATAACATTTACTGAATGTCCACTTTGTACCAGGGATATTTATATACATTGCTCCATTAAATATCAAGACATCTTTTTAAGGTACATAATAACCCAGTTACCTGAAACTCTTTGACCTTACTGTGTAGAGATGTATAGATAAATTGAAGCTCAAAAAGCTAAGAAGCGACGGGACTGGGAATTGAAGTGAACTCTCTGTAATTCCAGAGCAGAGCTCTTTCTACCATCCCAAGTGGTTTTTCCACGCCTTTCCTCTCTAAAGTTTTCCTAACAAGCCCTCCCTTTCTACCCATTAAAATGAAGGGAACAGTTTGATCCCATGCTTCCTCAGCCTTCATCTTTCCCTACTGAAGAGCACATATATTTTTAATTTTGTCCTCAAGTGTGCTGGGATGCTGACCAAACCCCTCCAGACAGGGACACCTGGAGCTGCTTCATGCTCAACAGAGGAGTTTCCTGGGGTAGGAGAAGGACTCCACCCAAAAGGCTTAGAAATGACATGTTGGTTTTCTTGATAATTGGATTGTTAGGGTTTTCAGGGAAAGAGTCTGAATCCCGGGACAGCACAATCTAAATGTAAATGAATGTTTACATGGGTATTTGGAGGGACTCTGGGGTTGGAATACTGATGTGGTGCTTGGTAAGGTGCAGGGAGCTGACTTTGGAGCCCAGCAGTGGGGAATTACCCCTCCTCCTCCTGTTCCCATCTTGAGAGAGAGAAAAATGGATCTACTCTGCCTTAAGGACCTCACGGAGCCCGTTTAAGCCTTGTTGTCAATTAGTCAATGAAAACACAATAATGGAAAAACACTTACTGAGCTATAAAAGGAGCTGCAGAAATGGCCCCAGACTCCCAGTAGTTACAGTTCAAGCAGAGTGCCCTTAGGGAGCCTGTCTTATCATCCAGTGTGAATGTCTTCTTCGTCCTTGACCTTCCTGCTGCACTTCACATTATAGATGGCTGCTCTTCCTCATCTGCTTAGATCTCAGGGAGCCCAGGACTCAAGACCTGAGCTTTTGCTCTTGGCTCTGTTTCCTCTCCCCTAGACAGCTTGTTTGTCCTCTTCGCTCTGATGGCTCCCCTCTACTGTTGATTCTTCCCCAAGCTTGGACTCCTAGGTAAACAGCATCCTCCCACCCAGGTGCTCAGATCCTATCCTTAAGAACGACCTTGTTGGGACTTCCCTGGTGGCACAGTGGTTAAGAATCTGCCTGCCGTGCAAGGGATTTGGGTTCGAGCCCTGGTCTGGGAAGATCCCACATGCCACGGAGCAACTAAGCCCGCGAGCCGCAACTACTGAGCCTGTGTGCCTAGAGCCGGTGCTCTGCAACAAAGAGAAGCCACCGCAATGAGAAGTCCGTGCACTGAAACAAAGAATAGCCCCTGCTCACCGCAACTAGAGAAAGTCCATGCACAGCAATGAAAACCCAACACAGCCAATAAATAAATAAATAAATTTATTTAAAAAAAAAAAAAAAAAGAATGACCATGTCTCCTTGCAGATAGAGAGATATCTAATACTACTGTATGCCCTGTAGGGCAGAGCCCATCGTAGATGCTCAAAAACTGTTTTTTAGTCCTTGCACACAAAACCCAACAGAACATTCATCTTTCAACAGATATGTAATAAACGTGGACATAATGAATGGTTCTAAGATTAACACATTAAAACAGATAATATATGGAATCACATGATCCGTCCTCCACCCTACCTTCTACCAGGCTATAAGATATGAGAAGACAACAGTAGATTTTTCTTAGGTGGGGAGTAAGTATATGGTTCAGAACACCGTTTGTTTTCTCAATTCAGTTAATTCAATTAAAAGCTATTTATTTAGACTCTACTATGTTCCAGGCCAGCTGTGAGGTAGGTGCTAAGATGTGACTATAACCCCCTCTGCTCTCTGGGGATCACAGTCTAGAAGGAGAGACAGGTATAGAAAGCTGACAATGCAATGTGACCAGGGATTAACTCCATGTGAGAAGATGAAGCTTCCAGCAGGCAAGGAAGATGATCAGAAAAGCATTCTAAGAAAAGGAAGTATCTGAGTTTTGGGGGGTTTTTGTTTTTGTTTTTTAATAAAGGCTGAATGGAAATGGGCTAGGCAAGAATAAGGAAGGGGCATGCCTGGCAAAGAGTGCTGTATGGCAAAGCTAGGAATGAGCAAAGGCAAGTGGGTTGGGGATCTGAGTGGCTTCTCACCAGAACAAGACTCAAGTACATGGGGAATGACAAGATATGGGGACAAAGGAAGGAAATTGGCCCAGAGGGTCCCTGCAGCCCATCTTAAAGTCTTGTTCTTTTCTTGCAGCCATGCATAACAAGTGAGAGTTGTAGCAGAAGAGAGGTGTGGCCCTGAGCTACTATAAAAGAGACAGGAGCGGGGCTGTAGGCCAGAGACCAGCTAGGAGGCTACTGAAGCAGTCCAGGAGGGAAATAATGTAGAGTTAGAGATGAGAGAGATGTGACACATGCATTTTTCCTGCAAAAATGAGGATGAAAAAGATAAGGGACCTGATTCATCCTGTTCCTCCAACTCTCTATTGCAAGGAACAGTGTTTGATGCATTTTAGGCTCTTAATAAATGTGTAAGTGAATGAATAACCTCAAAGAGTTATCTAAGTCCTACTGTTAAAATTAAAAAACAAAACCAAAAATAAAAACAGGAGCTGGGTCTGGAAAGCATGGGTGGAACAATGTCAGCCAACAATAATCTAACAAGACATTGGTCAGTTGTAAAAAACTAGAGGACTGCTCCTCGCCAGGTCTATGGCTCTGTCCAGAAGTCGAGCTCTCTTTGTGGACCCTGCCCCGTGACTGGGAGGGACCCGGAAAGCCTGGCATGGGTGCAGATGAGGACACAGTGGGGCAGCTGCCCACTGGCATCCTCTGTACTACCCTCTGCCCCCCGCCCAGCGTGGGAAGTAAAGATCAAACCGAGACAGAGGGAGGCGTGGAGGCAGGAGCTGGCGGAATGATGGGAAGCACATGAACCAGGCCCAAGAGCCGTGTGGCTGACAGGGTCTTGGTGTCCGGTCGGGTGTCAGGCCTGAGCCTCTGAGGTGCGAGAGCTGAGTTCAGGACCTTGGTCCACCAGAGACATCTCAGCCCCTCGTAATATCAATCAATGAAAGCTCTCCCAGAGATCTCTGTCTCAACACTAAGACCCAGCTCAGCTCAACGACCAGCAAGCTCCAGTGCTGGACACCCCATGCCAAACAACTAGTAAGACAGGAACACAACCCCACCCATTAGCAGAGAGGCTGCCTAAAATCATACTAAGTTCACAGACACCCCAAAACCCACCACCAGACGCAGTCCTGCCCACCAGAAAGACAAGATCCAGCCTCATCCACCAGAACACAGGCACCAGTCCCCTATACCAGGAGGCCTACATAACCCACTGAACCAACCTTACCCACTAGGGGCAGACACCAAAAACAATGGGAACTATGAACCTACAGCCTGTGAAAAGGAGACCCCAAACACAGTAAGTTAAGCAAAATGGGAAGACAGAGAAATACACAGCAGATGAAGGAGCAAGGTAAAAACCCACCAGACCAAACAAATGAAGAGGAAACAGGCAGTCTACCTGAAAAAGAATTCAGAATAATGATATAGAGGTGATCCAAAATCTCGGAAATAGAATGGAGACAATACAAGAAATGTTTAACAAGGACCTAGAAGAACTAAAGAGCAAACAAACAATGATGAACAACACAATAAATGAAATTAAAACTTCTCTAGACAAAATCAATAGCAGAATAAATGAGGCAGAAGAACGGATAAGTGACCTGGAAGATAAAATAGTGGAAATAACTACCACAGAGTAGAATAAAGGAAAAAGAATGAAAATAATTGAGGACAGTCTCAGAGACCTCTGGGACAACATTAAACGCACCAACATTCGAATTATAGGAGTCCCAGAAGGAGAGGAGAAAAAGAAAGGGACTGAAAAAATATTTGAAGAGATTATAGTTGAAAACTTCCCTAATATGGGAAAGGAAATAGTCAATCAAGTCCAGGAAGTGCAGAGAGTCCCATACAGGATAAATCCAAGGAGAAACATGCCAAGACACATATTAATCAAACTATAAAAAATTAAATACAAAGAAAAAATATTAAAAGCAGCAAGGGAAAAGCAACAAATAACATCCAAGGGAATCCCCATAAGGTTAGCAGCTGATCTTTTAGCAGAAACTCTGCAAGCCAGAAGCGTGTGGCAGGACATATTTAAAGTGATGAAAGGGAAAAACCTACAACCGAGATTACTCTACCCAGCAGGGATCTCATTCAGATTCGATGGAGAAATTAAAACCTTTACAGACAAGCAAAAGCTAAGAGAATTCAGCACCACCAAACCAACTTTACAACAAATGCTAAAGGAACTTCTCTTGACTTACAATAACAAACACAAAACAATTAAGAAAATGGTAATAGGAACATAAATATAGATAACTATAATGTAAATGGATTAAATGCTGCAACCAAAAGACATAGACTGGCTGAATGGATACAAAAACAAGGCCTGTACATATGCTGTCTACAAGAGACCCACTTCAGATATAGGGACACATACAGACTGAAAGTGAGGGGATGGAAAAAGATATTCTGTGCAAATGGAAACCAAAAGAAAGCTGGAGTAGCAATTCTCATATCAGACAATATAGACTTTAAAATAAAGACTATTAGACAAAGAAGGACACTACATAATGATCAAGGGATCAATCCAAGAAGAAGATATAACAATTATAAATATTTATGCACCCAACATAGGAGCACCTCAGTAGATAAGGCAAATGCTAACAGCCATAAGAGGGGAAATCGACAGTAACACATTCATAGTAGGGGACTTTAACACCCCACTTTCACCAATGGACAGATCATCCAACATGAAAGTAAATAAGGAAACACAAACTTTAAATGACACATTAAACAGGATGGACTTCATTGATATTTATAGGACATTCCATCCAAAAACAACAGAGTACACTTTCTTCTCAAGTGCTCATGGAACATTCTCCAGGATAGATCATACCTTGGGTCACAAATCAAGCCTTGGTAAATTTAAGAAAATTGAAATCATATCAAATATCTCTTCTGACCATAATGCTATAAGACTAGATATCAATTACAGGAAGAAAACTATAAAAAATACAAACACATGGAGGTTAAACAGTACACCACTAAATAACCAAGAGATCACTGAAGAAATCAAAGAGGAAATCAAAAAATACCTAGAAACAAATGACAATAAAAACATGATGATCCAAAACCTATGGGATGCAGCAAAAGCAGTTCTAAGAGGGAAGTTTATAGCAATACAGTCCTACCTCAAGAAACAAGAAAATTCTCACATAAACAACCTAACCTTACACCTAAAGCAACTAGAGAAAAAAGAACAAAAAACACCCCAAAGTTAACAGAAGGAAAGGAATCATAAAGATCACATCAGAAATAAATGAAAAAGAAATGAAATGATAGCAAAGATCAATAAAACTAAAAGCTGGTTCTTTGAGAAGATAAACAAAATTGATAAACCATTAGCCAGACTCATCAAGAAAAAAAGGCGAGAAACTCAAATCAATAGAATTAGAAATGAAAAAGGAGAAGTAACAACTGACACTGCAGAAATACAAAAGATCATGAGAGATTACTACAAGCAACTCTATGCCAATAAAATGGACAATCTGGAAGAAATGGACAAATTCTTAGAAAAGCACAACCTTCCTAGACTGAACCAGGAAGAAATAGAAAATATAAACAGATCAGTGACAAGCACTGAAATTGAAACTGTGATTAAAAACCTTGCAACAAACAAAAGCCCAGGACCAGATGACTTTACAGGTGAATTCTATCAAACGTTTAGAGAAGAGCTAACACCTATCCTTCTCAAATTCTTCCAAAATATAGCAGAGAGAGGAACACTCCCAAACTCATTCTATGAGGTCACCATCACCCTGATACCAAAACCAGACAAAGATGTCACAAAAGAAAACTACAGGCCAATATCACTGATGAACATAGATGCAAAAATCCTCAACAAAATACTAGCAAAGAAAATCCAACAGCCTATTAAAAGGATCATACAACATGATCAAGTGGAGTTTTTCCCAGGAATGCAAGGATTCTTCAATGTATGCAAATCAATCAATGTGATACACCATATTAACAAATTGAAGGAGTAAAACCATATGATAATCTCCATAGATGCAGAAAAAGGTTTTGACAAAATTCAACACCGATTTATGATAAAAACCCTCCAGAAAGTAGACATAGAGGGAACTTACCTCAACATCATAAAGGCCATATGTGACAAACGCACAGCCAACATCATTCTCAATGGTGAAAAACTGAAGCCATTTCCACTAAGATCAAGAACAAGACAAGGTTGCCCACTCTCACCACTCTTATTCAACATAGTTTTGGAAGTTTTAGCCACAGCAATCAGAGAAGAAAAAGAAACAAAAGGAATCCAAATCAGAAAGGAAGTAAAACTGTCACTGTAGATGACATGATAATATACATAGAGAATCCTAAAGATGATACCAGAAAACTACTAGAGCTAATCATTGAATTTGGTAAAGTAGCAGGATACAAAATTAATGCACAGAAATCTCTTGCATTCCTATACACTAATGATGAAAAATCTGAAAGAGAAAGTATGGAAACACTCCCACTTACCATTGCATACCATACCTAGGAATAAACGTACCTAAGGAGACAGAAGACCTGTATGCAGAAAACTATAAGGCACTGATGAAAGAAATTAAAGATGATACAAACAGATGGAGAGATATACCATGTTCTTGGATTGGAAGAATCAAGACTTGTGAAAATGACTGTACTACCCAAAGAAATCTACAGATTCAATGCAATCCCTATCAAACTGCCAATGGCATTTTTCACAGAACTAGAACAAAAAATTTCACAATTTGTATGGAAACACAAATAGCCAACGCAATCTTGAGAATGAAAAATGGGGCTGGAGGAATCAGGCTCCTGGACTTCAGACTATACTACAAAACTGTAGTAATCAAGACAGTATGGTACTGGCACAAAAACAGAAATATAGATCAATGGAACAGGGTAGAAAGCCCAGAGATAAACCCATGCACCTATGGTTACCTTACCTTTGATATAGGAGGCAAGAATATACAATGGAGAAAAGGCAGCCTCTTCAATAAGTGGTGCTGGGGAAACTGGACAGCTACATGTAAAAGAGTGAAATTAGAACACTCCCTAACACCATCCAAAAAAATAAGCTCAAAATGAATTAAAGACCTAATGCAAGGCCAGACACTATAAAACTCTTAGAGGAAAACATAGGCAGAACACTCTCTGACATAAATCACAGCAAGATCCTTTTTGACCCACCTCCTAGAGAAATGGAAATAAAAACAAAAATAAAGAAACGGGGCCTAATGAAATTTAAAAGCTTTTGCACAGCAAAGGAAACCTTAAACAAGATGAAAAGACACCCCTCAGAATGGGAGAAAATATTTGCAAATGAAGCAACTGACAAGGGATTAATCTCCAGAATATACAAGCAGCTCATGCAGCTCAATATCAAAAGAAAACAACCCAATCCAAAAATGGGCAGAAAACCTAAATAGACATTTCTCCAGAGAAGATATACAGATTGCCATCAAACACATGAAAGGATGCTCAACATCACTAATCATTAGAGAAATGCAGATCAAAACTACAATGAGGTATCACCTCACACTGGTCAGAATGGCCATCATCAAAAAGTGTACAAACAATAAATGCTGGAGAGAGTGTGGAGAAAAGGCAACCCTCTTGCACTGTTGGTGGGAATGTAAATTGATACAGCCACTATGGAGAGCAGTATGGAGGTTCCTTACAAAACTAAAAATAGAACTACCATATGACCCAGCAGTCCCACTACTGGGCATATACCCAGAGAAAACCATAATTCAAAAAGAGTCATGTACCACAATGTTCATTGCAGCACTATTTACAATAGCCAGGACATGGAAGCAACCTAAGTGTCCATCAACAGATGAATGGATAAAGAAGATGTGGCACATATATACAATGGAATGTTACTCAGTGATAAAGAGAAATGAAATTGAGTTATTTGTAGTGAGGTGGATTAACCTAGAGTCTGTCATCCAGAGTGAAGTAAGTCAGAAAGAGAAAAACAAATACTGTATGCTAATTCATATATATGGAATCTAAAAAAAAAAAAAAAGTGATTCTGAAGAACCTAGGGGCAGGAGAGGAATAAAGATGCAGATGGAGAGAATGGACTTGAGGACATGGGAAGGGGGAAGGGTAAGCTGGGACAAAGTGAGAGAGTGGCATGGACATATATACACTACCAAATGTAAAATAGATAGCTAGTGGGAAGCAGCCGCATAGCACAGGGAGATCAGCTTGGTGCTTTGTGACCACCTAGAGGGGTGGGATAGGGAGAGTGGGAGGGAGGCACAAGAGAAAGGGGATATGGGGATATATGTATATGTATAGCTGATTCTCTTTCTTTTACAGCAGAAACTAACACAACATTGTAAAGCAATTATACTCCAATAAAGATGTTAAAAGAAAAAACCAAAACACTAAAGGACCTGGCACCAGACACAGTTTGATTAACTGAGATCCAACTGGATTATTTAGCGTAAAATATGTGGCCTTGAATGATGCAGTTAAATTATCCAAGATCTCATTTTCTTATCTATCTTTATGATGGAGGTGATGGTATTTTCCTCACAGACGTGTTGTGAAGATCAAGAGAGAAAATGTATGTCAAAATATTTTGCAACCTATAAGGGCTGTGAAATGTTAAGAGTCCTTTAAGGATGACTCCGGTTAGTGAATTGGATGCTAACCAACAGGGCTGATTTTGGAAAGTCAACCAGATGCCATAAAGCTTTCTCTGGCTGGTCCCTGTGGAGAGACCGGAGCCATTAAAGCCACAGTTGTTGAAATGCTGCCCTCTCCCTTCTGTACTTTGGTGCTCCTTTTTCTGTTTTGGCTTTTCTTCTTGCACCTGCCCTATGCTGCCCTTACCGGGTACCCACTTCATAGGAAGCACCCAGGATGATGTCGCCTCTTTTCCTGCTCTAACACTAACCCCCTTTAGGTAGGCAGGTGTGGCTGTGAGCCCCTTGGCTGCAGCAGGCCACTGGAAAGGTAATGGAGTGCTGGTGGAGAGGTGGCAGAGTCCCAGTGGCGGAGTGTGGCCTGGCATGGGAGTCAGTGAAAGGCAGTTGTACTTAGGGTACTCTTTTGCATAAGCGTACTGAGGTAGAAAGGTGTGTGAGAGTGCATCTGAGAGCAGAGGGCAGTACTCAATACCTGTGCCATCGTGGTAGAGCAGATAAAACCAGCTGAAGGTTGGACAGTACTTGGGTTTACAAAGCCCTTTCATTGCTGTTCCATCGTGTAGTGCTGACAGTATCTAGGTGAGGTGGGGCTGTTGCTTTCGTTTGTCCAAAGAAGAAACTGAAGAGCTTACAGTGACTCACCCAGGCTTCCCTAGCGGGTGTCTGGAAGGTGCGAGCCCAGAAAGAGCTCTCCGACTCCACGTATTTTCTTTCTTTGCTGCCTTTGGCAGATGAACATGAATGTGGTGCTGGTTTTTGTAGCAAGCTGCATTTGGTAGGAATGTTTCAAGAAAATTTTAAAAAGATAACATTCTTTCTGACACAAAGTAATAGGTGCTTTGTAGAAACTGTAAACACACCAAGAAGTCTAAAGAAAGAGCTACAAATTAGCCAGCATCTCATTCAGAGAGAAACACTGTTAACATTTACTACATTTTTTCAATCTTTCTTCTGTGCTTATATATAGCTGAGATTGCAATTTATATGCAGTTACATATCCTACTTTTCCAGTGAACATTCTATCACAAGCCTTTTCCCATATCATTAAAAACCCTTATAACTGTGATTTTTATTGGCTTCACAATATTCCTGTGTATGTACAAACCCTAATTGACATAAGCATTCCCTTTTCTTTGGCTGTTTAGGTTAGGGAGGAATTTCTTGTTGATTCATTCCTCATGTCCCGTAGACACCAAAGCAGCATCTCAGCTGACACCATTTCAGAAGTCTGACTAATCTCAGAGATTCTCAGTCTTTTAGGTTGAAACAATTTGTCTCTAAATAAGCCAAAGACTTATTTATTTAACGCACAATAAACACATCCTTCAACAAGAGTATAACGTTTGAACTGGATGAGAGAGGTGACACCGAAGTCCCTATTCTTGAAGAGTTTGCATTATTATAAGCCTTAGAAAACTAAAGTGCAAGAAACAAGTAATTTAAACAGATGCTCCTTGCCGGGCTGTGATGCTCATGGCCATGCTTCTCAAGGGATGGGTTGGCAGACGCAGAGCCGCGTGGTCAAAAGAGCGGCGGCTCTCTGCTGTCTCTGACACTCACCTTCAGAAGCAGGACGGGACCTCACAGGTTTGTCCCCAGGAGTGAGTCCTATGCTCAGTGGTTCACTTGGTGGACAAGGCCTGGCAGCTTCTGTGAAGTGTGTGTTTGCTGAATAGTTTGGGTATGAATGTCAGTTACAGCAACTAACATGTATTGAGTGTTTTCTGGGTCTAAGCACCCTATGAAGTGCTACCCAAGAACCTCTTTATCCTCCTTATACCAGAAGGCAGTGTAGTACAGGGGTCAAAGACCCAACAAGGAGGGGCAAGCTGTTTGCTAACTGTGTAAGTTTAGATGAATAATTTAACCTATTTGTGTTTCTATGTCCTTGACTGTAGAATGGAGATAGAAAACTGTCTATCTCGTAGGGTGATTAAGAGGATTAGCTTAGTTAAGACAGGTCAAGCACTTAGCCTAGTGACTGACACAGAGTAAGCATGCGACAAAGGTGAACTGTTATTACATAAACCTCCCAAGAAACTTCCCAGTAGCTCCTATTTCATTTCTATTTTATGAAGCCTGAAATTGAGGCACAGAGAGGCCAGGTGCCTTGTCCAGGGTCACACAGACAGAATAAGAATCCCAAAGACTGGACTCCAGAGACTGTACTCTAATTACTATGCTATATTGCCCAGAGGGAGTTTTCCAGAGCCCTGAACACCAAAGCAGAGCACACTAACTTTTGTATGTGGTGAGGTCTTCAAAGAAGCAAGCAGAGCCTGAAAAGGAAAGGGAAGACTAGAGATGTTTGTGTGTCAGGGTCCCAGACAATAATAGAAAGAATTCTTACAACTGCCAGAAGTCAGGGAAGCCAGCTTATAGTGTTCTGGTCCTTAGAAGGGGAGAAGGTTGGGAAATTTCTGTCTGCAACAAAGTGGCCCATGGGATGCTGGCTACTGTACTGATGATGTAACAGGTGCAGACGATTCAAATTTGATGAAATAAAGCACTGTCCCTTCACTGGGTAGACCCTGTATGGGGCACTGGCCTGGGCAGAAGGAGTTGGAGGCAACTTGATTTTGTTTCAGTCTTTGACTCTTTTTTTTCTCCAGTCAAGTTGAAGTCTCCTTGTACCCCTTCTCACTTCCATTCTCTTCCCTTCCTCTCCACTCACAGGAATTTGCTGTGATGTCTATGTATCTGTTTACTTCTGTATAACACAAATGACATCATACCAACCTTAAGGTTCTTAACTTGCTGTTTTCACTCATTTTTGTGTTATCACAATCTATGTTGATACAGATAGCTCAGTCCATTCATTTTAACAGCGATATAGTAGTTCATTATATGAGTATTTTATAATGTGTCCATTTCCCTACTGATGGACGTTTCTTTTTTGTGGATATTGGCTATTTCAAGTAATATTGCGGTGAGCTTTTTTATGCCATTCTCCTTGTAAAAATGTGTGAGGATTTCTGGTTTGGGTATCAAGTTATCATATAAAATGAACAGCGTAATTTTTCATTTTTTACCCCAGTTACTTGAAAGTGTTTAGATATATAAGGATTACATGTGAGGATTTTTTTTGAGGGTTTAATAAAATATGTAAACTAGTTAGATTAGTTTTCTTTTTAAGGAGAATGGAGGTATGGTAGTATTGGAAGATGTTTGACTAGGAATGGAATTATTGAACTAGATAGGCAATTGCTAAATTGCTCTCTGAAGTAATTACATCAATTTATACTTCTGCCAGCGTTGTATGATAGTTACTGTTTCCCCACATTCCTCCAACATTTGGTATTATTTAAGTTGTCTGATCATATCTTGTAGTTTTAAATGTGCAAGTAACTTATTATTAGGGATATTACGTTTCCCCCTATGGTGAACTGCTTGCTCATATATTTGACCATTTTGCTAGTGGTATATTTGTCTTCTTCTTAATGATTTTCAGAATTCTTTACGTGGCCTGCATTCAGATCCATATAGTTAGCTTTACCTATTATTTCAAAATATAGTCTATATTTTATTATATAATAATTATAAAAGTTTGGAGTTTTTTTACATATAGGCATTTAATTTATCTGGGGTTTATTTTTGTGTAGAGTGTGATCCAAGGATTCAATTTACCTTTTGTCATGTGGAAAACCAGTTACTGAGTTGCAGTTCAGTTTATTTAATGGTTATTGGTTTATTCAGTTATTCTCATTTTTTCTTGGGGGTGTGTGTGTGTGTGTGTGTGTGTGTATGGGTGTGTGTGTGTGTGTGTATGGGTGTGTATGTGTGTGAAAACACACAAATCTGTTTGTATAACCGTATCTATATCTCTCTATTATCTATCTATAATTTCCTATGTCATCTATTTTTTTGAATTTATAAGAATTTAATTCTTTCATAGTATACTCTTATGTAGGTACAGTTTATCACTTTTTCTTTCTTTTTTCATTGGGTGACCTTGCTTGAGGGTTTTTTCCCTCTCACTTGTCTTTCAAAAACCAGCTTTTAGTTTTATAGATTGTTAATATATTTTTTCTATGAATTTTTACTCCTATCTTTTAAATTTATTATCTTTTACTTCTTTGATTTTAATCTGTTTTTCCTTTTCCTACTTCTTGAATTGAATGTTTAACTCATTTATTTTCAATATTTAATACATGAATTTAAGACTATAAATTTTTTTGTAATTCTCTCCTGTCATCGACTAGCATAAATTTGATATATAGTGCTTTCCTTGTCATTCAGTTCCAAATATTTCATAACCTCCATTCTATAATTTTTTCTTTAACTCATTGGTTACCTAGAAGTATGATTTCACTTTCTAAATTTACGCCTTTTATCTTTCTCTGCTTTATTTTTGTTATAATTACTTTCAAGTCATATTGTGAATGCTTAATGACATAGACTCCATAGGATGTCTGGAAACAACCTCTCTGACCTAGTGAGTGATCAACTTATGATGTTCCATGTAAGTGAAAAGAATGTGCATTCTCCACTTGGGTTGCAGGGCTCTGTATAATTAAATCCGGATTGGCATTAGGGCTGTTCAAATCTGTCTATTTGCTAATTTTTGGTTTGCTTGATCTCTTACTAACTGATGTGTGAAGAAAATTCCCACTTGCTGTTGATTTTCAACTTATCAGTGTAACTCTGTCACTTTTTGCTTTACATGAGAAGAGACCGTTGGGCACACACAAATTCATGATTGTTACATCTCATTGGTGGGTTTTCCCTTTTATGATTATAGTTTTCCCTCTTTGTGGCAGGTGTAGCTTGTGCTCTGCATCCTTGCTGTTAGCTTGGGGCCATCTGACTAGTTTTGGAGATCATCTTGGAGGCCATATGTTCCAGATGATCATAGCTACAGTATGAAGGCAGGCCTCTTCACTGATGTCAGACTTTATATATTAAGCCATTGGGATTTTAGGAGTTGGTCAGTCATAGCAGCTAGGGTCAATTATCCTAAAATACACTCTTATTTTTATGCTTTTTCCCATAAATTCTATTACCCATTTTGCTAATATACTCCTACTATATACAATTTTAAATTCCTTTTTTGTTCAAAATTTATCAGTTCCTTTACATTCAACTTCTGTGTTCAACCTTGCTTTGAATGTGTATTCTTTAGGGACTTCCCTGGCGGTCCAGTGGTTAAGACTCCACACTTCGGCTGCAAGGAGCGTGGGTTCAATCCTTGGTTGGGGAACTAAGATCCCACAATGAGGCCAAAAAATTTTTTTAAAATGTGTATTTTTTAAAACAGAGTATTTCTGGGTTGAAATTCATTTAGGTGTCTCTGTTTTGTTTAACTTAGTGAATTTAATTTTATTCGTTGTGTTTACTGATATCTTTGGTCTTATTTCTACCATCTTATTTTGTTTGGTATTTAACGAGCTATTTCTTTGCTTCTATTTTCCCCCTTTCTTGTTTTCTGTTGGAGTGCTTAAATTTTGTTTTTTCTTTGTTTTTTTAATGGTACTCCTACAATTTTAATATGCAATCTTTTAAATATATATCTATTTCTTAATTTTCATTTTGTAATAATATCAGACTTACAGAAAGTTGCAAAAATAGTACGAATAATTCCAGCATATCCTTCTTCTTCATCCTCAAACAATCACAGTAAAATTATCAAAACTAGGAAATTAACATTGGTACAATACTAATCACCGATCTGTAAACTGTATTCACATTTTTTCAGTTGTTCCCAAATTATACTTTTCCAGGACCGGGATCCAATCCAGGATTCAGTCCAGTATCACTCACTGCATTTAGTTGTCGTAGCTTCTTTATCTCTGCCAATCTGGGATAGTTCCTCACTTTTCTTTATCTTTCATGACCTTTACATTTTGTAGAGTACTAGCCAAATACGTTTTGCAGAATGATCTTCACTTTGGGTTCGTCTGACGTTTCTTCATAATTAAATTCAGGTTATTTATTTTTGGCAAGAATACCACAAACACGATGTTGTGCTTTCTTTAGTACTGTGTGATACCAATTTGTTTTGTTGCTGGTGATGTTAACTTTGATCACTTGGTTATGGGGATGTCTGTCAGGTTTTTCCACTGTAAAGTTACTATATTTCCTTTTGCAATTGAGAAATATCTTGTAAGGGGATATTTTGTGACATGCAGCTATCCCGATTCTCATCATAAAATTGCTCGTTAATTTTAACATCCATTGATGATTCTTGCCTACGACTCTTACTATTAACAGTGTTGGCAAATGGTGATTTTTCTAGTTCATCATTTCTTTTACATTTATTAATTGAAATATACTATAAGGAAGAGCTCTCCTTTTTCTGTATTTATTCAATATTTTTATTCCTATCACTGTATACTCACTTTTATTCTTATGGGTCATAATCTTTTACTATCATCATTTATGTTATTGTTCAAAACGTCTCAGGTTTGCCATTGGGAGTTTCCTCAAGTTGGCTTCTGTGCTTTTAGACATGCCCCTATCATTTTTTGAGCACTTGTTTACTTTTGTCACCATAAGATATTCTAGGCTCACTTTATGCCGTCCCTGCCCTAGCCCTGAAATCTGCCATTTCTCCAGGGAGTTCTGGTTCCTTTTGTTGGAAATCAGATTCTGAAACCAAAATCTGGTTGCTAGGTGTGCTCTTTGCTACTGTGGTGTCATTGCTTTTAGGTTCTTTTAGTAGACAAAGTTAGAAAATCATTTCATAACAGTTCATAGAATCTTCCTCTTTCTAGCTTATAGTTGTGCAATATTCCATTGTGTGGATGTACCATAGTTCAACTACTCTCCTATATGTGGGTATTTAGACTGTTTCCAATATTTTGCAATGACAAACAGTGCTGCCATGAACAACCTCATGCATATGTATTTTTGTATTGTTGGAGGTGTATCTTCAGGGTAAATTCCTAAAAGTGGAAATGCTCCATCAAAAGGCAAATGCATATATAATTTGTTAGATATTGACAGCTCATAGAGAGTTGTAGTAATTTCCATTTTCACAACTTTATTTGAGAGCTATTACTTCCTCTTCCACCACAGATTTTTCAATAGAATGTGTAGTTTTAGAAAATTTCACTAATCTGATAAGAAAAGGGATCTCATTTTAATTTGCATTTATCAAGTTATGAGTGAGTTTAATATGTGTTTTATGTTTGGTGCTGTATTTATATCATTCTTTTAGTAAATTATCTGCTCATGTCTTCTTTCCGTTTTTCTATTCAGGTTTTGGTACTTTATTTTATCCCTCAATTTTTATGAGTTGTTCATATGTTAGTAATGTTAACCCTTTGTGTTATCTTCTGCAAGTATTTCTTCCCAGTTTGTCAGTTGTCTTTGCTTATGTTTTTTTTCTTTTTTATCAATAACTTAAAATATTTTAAAAATAAATGTTTATTTATGGAAACATTTATCAGCATTTTCTCTTGTTACCTTTGGATTTTGGGTCACAGTTAGAACGCCTTTCCCTATACTGATGTTAAAGAGAAATTCACCTATATCTTCTTTTAGTATTTGCGTGGTTCCACTAATACCTTCCATTTTATTTTTATCCAGTGTTTAATTTCCTTGATTTTTTTCTCTCTCTTATTATTATTTCTATGATAAGCAGTCAAACGTTATTTAGAATTATCCACAAGTTTGCCAGTGTCTTTGCTTATCATTACTTTTTGAAGTCCTGTTTTTCATTTTAGGTTCCCTTTCTTCCTTAAGTGTACTCTTAGTAGGTATTTCAAAAAAAGATCTGTGTATGGTAAACTCTCTCATTCTTTATCTACAAATGCCATTGTTTAGCATTCATTCTTTCTTTTAAAATTTAATTTATTTATTTTTATACCACAGGTTCTTATTAGTTATCTATTTTATATATATTAGTGTATATATGTCAATCCCAATCTCCCAATTCATCCCACCACCACCACCACCACCACCACCACCACCACCCACTTTCCCCCCTTGGTGTCTATATGTTTGTTCTTTACATCTGTGTCTCTATTTCTGCCTTGCAAACCGGTTCATCTGTACCATTTTTCTAGATTCCACATATATGCGTTAATATACGATATTTGTTTTTCTCTTTCTGACTTACTTCACTCTGTATGACAGGTCCATCCACGTCTCTACAACTGACTCAATTTTGTTCCTTTTTATGGCTGAGTAATATTCCATTGTGTATATGTACCACATCTTCTTTATCCATTCATCTGTCGATGGGCATTTAGGTTGCTTCCATGACCTGGCTATTATAAATAGTGCTGCAATGAACATTGGGGTGCATGTGTCTTTTTGAATTATGGTTTTCTCTGGGTATATGCCCAGTAGTGGGACAGCTGGGTCATATGGTAATTCTATTTTTAGTTCTTTAAGGAACCTCCATACTGTTCTCCATAGTGGTTGTATCAATTTACATTCCCATCAGCAGTGCAAGAGGGTTCCCTTTTCTCCACACCCTCTCCAGCATTTGTTGCTTGTAGATTTTCTGATGATGCCCATTCTAACTGGTGTGAGGTGATACCTCACTGTAGTTTTGATTTGCATTTCTCTAATAATTAGTGATGTTGAGCAGCTTTTCATGTGCCTCTTGGCCATCTGTATGTCTTCTTTGGAGAAGTGTCTATTTAGGTTTTCTGCCCATTTTTTTGATTGGGTTATTTTTTTTTTTAATCTTGAGCTGCAGGAGCTGTTTATATATTTTGGAGATTAATCCTTTGTCCATTGATTCATTTGTAAATATTTTCTCCCATTCTCAGGGTTGTCTTTTCGTCTTGTTTATAGTTTCCTTTGCTGTGCTGAAGCTTTTAAGTTTCATTAGGGCCCTAGCATTCATTCTTGAATGGTGGGTGGTTTAACTGGATAGCATATTCCATTGTCTTCCAGCATCTACTGTTGTTGGTAGAAGTCTTCAGTCAGCCTAATTGTTATTGCTTGTTAACTTCTCTTTTTGTCTCTGATGGCTTTTAAAGTTGTCTTTTTGTTTATAATGTACTGTTTTATTACAGTGTGTGTAAGTGTGCATTTGCTTTAATTTATTCTGCTCATGATTTTTTATATTTCCACAATATGAGGACTCCTGTCTTCATTTCTGGAAAATTCTTGAGTATTATCTCTTCGAATATTTACTCTTTTTCATCCTTTTTGTTTCCATGTTCTGGAACACATAATGTGTAAGTTGGAAATTACTACACCTTTCATGTGTCTTAACTCTTTTTCATATTTTCTGTCTCTCTGTGTTCCATTCTGAACAGTTTCCTTATATCTATTTTTATATTTCACTTAATCTCTCAGTGGTTCTGTCTAGTTTTCTGTTCAATTCTTCCACTAAATTTTTTTTCACTGACTCTATATTTTTATTTCTAGATTTTCTATTTGATTCTCTTTCAAATCTTTTCTTTTTCATACTGCCCTATTTTTGCCATATAATTTCTGTTCCTGCTGTTAACTTTTGAACCAGGGGCAGATCAAGGATTTGTGGAACCCAAAGCTTATACATTTGGAAGGCCCTTCTTTAAGAAAAAGAGTAAACAATTACAAATACAAAATTGAGTATACTAGGTAATATTTGTTTGGAATGAGAAAAGAAACCACAAAATATTATAGATTTCAAAAAGCTGCCAAGTACCACAAATATCACAAAAAGTCCAGAAAAGTAAAATACTTTTATTAATTAACTGCCTGATACAGCTCTATCCTTGATTTTCTCATCCTATAACAAGTTTATAATATTTTTTCAAGGGAGAACAGAAAGATAACTCAGTCTTTTCTCTAGTATATTTGATCAGAATTTAACTTTTATTATTTGTGGTTTATAAAAGTTAGTTTCAGTTTCACACATAGCTTTTGGCAATATCATGCATTTTGAGAAACTCTGTCAAATTTGGGGAAAACTCGATCTAATTTCTTTCATATATTATCTGTAAGACTTGAAAGAATTTTTTACATGTGAGCCTCTGGCTCTATACATTTCAAATTTTTTTCTTTTCTACATATTCGTGGTGCAGGGTACTCTAGGACAAGCTTATAGTAGGATACAATCTCTGGTCCCATACCTTCATGTCACTACATGGTAATGACTATGAAACACATAAATATGTCCCACAAACTCCAAACTAAATACATTTTCAACTCTAGTCCAACCCCAAAGATGCCCATTGCCATTGTCATACCTTCAGATAAGAAGTGTGAATGAGGCAGAATGGTAAGAGACAGTGGTCTTAACTAATTAACGTTAAAATATCTTTTGTAAATTTTATAACAACATGAGGCCATGTGAGTACATTTCCAGGGTCCCTCCCAGGGCTTTGCAAAGGGTCTGTGCCTGTGAGAGGCCCAGAAGCATTAGCTTCATTAACTTTACAGTGAATCTGCCTCTGCTTTGAATATCTAATCATAATTATTTTAAAGCCTATTTTAAATTGCCTTTTTATTTATAGGCACAACGGTTGCATTAGCTAACTCTTTCCATAGTGTTGTTTTAGCTTGCTTGATCTGTAATCTTGGATTATGAGAGGTTTGCTTTCTGTGGGAGTCTCATAGGCCAATGGTGACTTGGTGGTTGCCTTTGCCAGGGCTCCTTGGTCCCAATTCTATTAAGGTTGGAGGTCACACAATATGCAATATGAAAGTCATGAATTTAGACTCCACACATTTATGTGGCACAGATGGGGGTCCCATCTTCTTTCATGTGGCTCATTTTAGTTGTTTTCTGCTCACCACAGTGACTTTGTTTTGTCACCCCCTTTCTCTTTAGTTTTGTCACCTACCTTGATTTTGAGCTCCATTATGTACTCAACATTCTTTTCTTAAATTTTATCTGACATATCCATGTACTTGGAAATGGAGGATGATCATTTGAGTAAATCTAGTCAGATCAGCTTCAACTCATTCATTCAACACTATTTCTGACATGGGTCTGACACTTTCTAGAGTACTAGCTATTCATCTGTATGTAATTCAAACTCCCTGCCCTTGTGGAGTTTACTTTCTTGTAAGTTGAAATAAACTCTTCTGTGCTAGGGACTCTTTTTCTTCCCCTGAAGAAAGGGAAAAGGGGACTAGTTTCCTTCTCTTCTCTTCACTGAATGTATCTGAGGTTACAAACATGCTTTAGCAGCTCTGTGACTATATTGTCTCAGCATTTGAGAATATTTAGAGTAAAATCTAGGCCTTCCCTATTATGTGGCCAGACCTTTCTACCACTGTGGACCCCTCATATTTAGAATTTGTCTTTCATATGCACTGCAATAATAATTAAGCACCCCCAACTTCTTTTTGCATTCCCCACAACATAATTCTTTAATTATTTGAAAATAATTTTCCCTTTCTTCCCATAAAAATTCACCCTTTTTGGTGTATAGTTCTAAGAGATTTGACAAACTATACAGTTATGCAACCACGACACAATCATGATACAAAATAGTTTCATCACCTCCAAATATTCTCTTACCTCCCTTTGTAGTCAAACCATCCTCTTCTCCCACAGCCTTTGGCAACCACTAATCTGTTCTCTATCCCTTTAGTTTTATCTTTTCAAGAATATTGTGTAAATGGAATCATACAGGATATAGCCTTTTGTGTCCGGTTTCTTTCACTCAGTGTCATGTATTTGAGATTCATCCACATTGTTGTGTGTGTCAGTAGTTTGTTCTCTTTCTCCCATTAAAAAAAAAAATTGTCTTACTCAGAACTTTTTGTTTGTAAAAGCTAATTATGGTCAATGAGAATTGGTTGATATATGATAGTTCTTTTTGCTAAGATACCATCAAAGAATTATATCCAATATATACCACATTATAGATTTTTAGGAAAAGAAGAAACAACTGTAATACTTCTGATTTAAAAACTATTAAAATGAGAACAAACATGCTGCTTGGAGTTCAGGAAATACTGTAATCCCGGGCCAAGCCGAAAGAATATGGTGATGTTTTCATAAATGTGGGAAACCTGAAAAGTGGTACATATAAGATTTAAAAATCTGCTTTAAAATAATGAAACTAGCAGGTGCTTAACAAATATTTGTTGAATATGTGAAGGATGGAAGGATGGAGCCTCACTGAACCTTAGGGGCTTCCTGAAGCATGGAGACTCCCAAGTTGGTGATTATTTGCCCAAAAGACCATCTGCCTTAGATCCCAAACCTGCCAGCTGCTGCCTGCAATTCTCCCTGGTGGTGTGGTAGTAAGGGCTTTGGCATGTTCTCAGCCTTGTGGGCTTGGGAGGCAACAGAAAAGAGCAGCCAGGTAGCACACTGCCGTCATTGTCCCATAGCCTTCCCGAAGCTTCTTTGGGGTCTGCCTGCCAGGCGCACACCTGCTCCAGCTTGCCTAGTCACATGTCCCGTTGAGCAGTGAGTTCCCTTATGTGAGGCGGCCACGCACCTGTTTTCTTTAGTCAAGCAAGTAAATGTGTTCATGGCAGGAGCCAAATTTCACCTTCAGATGCGTGCTCAGTGCCCCCATCGCAGATGACAACTGCACCTCCGGGGCAGGGCTGGGCCCCTGTGGCTGACAGGGGTGGTCTCTTCCCACACCTGTGTGCTCCATGCTCAAGCCAAAATGATATAAAACACGTATTAAATAGAATCACTGCTTCAAAGTAGCTGACTGCCCTTTTGGAGGCAGTGTGCCATATTGGAGAAGGTTCATGTTGCATGCTTGCTGAGGGATTGGCACATCCCGGTCCTTTTAGGCAGAATTTCAGTGTTGGAAAGACCCTAAAGATCACACAGTCAAGCGAACCAGGTACCACAGTTGCTTGGACAGCTCTCTCCCCCTGCTGCATCACATGAGACAGCTGATATCACATCAACGGTTGGGTCTCCCCTAGGCATTTCCAGATATCCTAGCTCAGCAGCATCAGTGAGCTAGGCTTTTAGCTATGAGCAACTCTGGCTGCACTAACTTGGAACAAGGGAGAGAGGCCCTGGTATTGTCTGGTGATTTTTAAAGCTTGATTATGGCCAACTTCCTGATGGACAAGGATTTGATTTAAAATTCCAGTACTTTTCTTTGATTCTTATGGGCAAATATTGCATCCATAAGAAAGATATTGTTAGTTTCATTTTTTTTTTCACTTTTGTTTTTGTATAGGACTAAGGTTTATTTATTAGACTCCTACAATGTC
This sequence comes from Delphinus delphis, assembly GCF_949987515.2. Taxonomy (NCBI): domain Eukaryota; kingdom Metazoa; phylum Chordata; class Mammalia; order Artiodactyla; family Delphinidae; genus Delphinus; species Delphinus delphis. The sequence goes on from NC_082684.1 coordinate 140,949,420, forward strand.
AGTTACTAAGGGTTACTAAAATTTGGTATCCCAAACTGGAACTGCTAGTTTACCAAAAGTTTGAGTCAGGACTCTTTTCTGAACAAATACAGACTGTTTGGGTGTTCCTTGAACATGCCAAGCTCATTTCCACCCCAGGATTTTTGCCCTTATTGAAGACTTTTGGACTATGACTATAAAAAGTATCCAGTTTTTATTAGGGCAAAATCTGTTTCTGGTTGTCTTTTCCTCTTTGGCTAAATTTTTCCCACTGATGCCAATAGCATGTACCCTTGGCAGAAGAAGAAAGAGACAGGGATTGCTGAAACCTACCTCGCCTCCCAAGTGCCTGGGATATGTTATGTGATTTTGCCCTGGGTGAGCTTTAACATTTTTCTAACATTAATTTTGGACTTTGACCTTCACTGGGATAGGCTAGGTCAGAATTCAGTAATATAAAAATTTTGATTGTATGCTCTTTGTAAACATCATGTAAATGGCTGTATACCCAGATTGCGTGTTCCAGAGTTTACTGAACCTTCTCCTACTTTGAGATGTTTAGATTAAAATTGTTTTCTATAATTTCTATAGATCTGTAAAATAGGAAATCCACTTATCCATCACCAAGAGGTGACCACATTTGTTGGCGTTTGTTCAGAGCATAGTGTATCCCTTGGAATTAAGACAGTTGAAACCTACAGTCCGAAAAGAGCTCATCCATGTTTTAGTTTAGAAATCTTAGCTAAGGAGCCGGGTAAACAGTGATCAAAAACACAAGCGGTATTCAACAAAAGAAATTCATAATATAGTTTAAGTATGTAGTGAATCTTTTATTAAAATATCTTGGCGTATTAAATGTCATATTTAAGGGTGCTTTCCAAATACAGTTTTAATGATGATCATAAGTGTACTGCAGGGTAGTTTGTGTGCCCATTAAAAGAGAGAAATATGCTTACACTGTGTGGTCATAAAGCCTGCAAACTACCATTTAGTGAGTGGCTAAGAAGTGAATTGCCACAGAAACCCAGACTTGCAGCAGCTGCAAGTAAAGGAAAGAAGTTTCTAAATGCTGACACTGGTCATGAAACTGATATTTTATTTAGATGTCCTTGCAGCACAGAGCTCTCGGAAATCATGTTTATAGTCTTCGTGCAATAGAAATACAAGCAATAGTGTATATTTTGGCAGGTAGTGCCCGATTTAGTTGTAATAATTCACGCACTGCTCCAGGGCTTCCATGTTGCTCCAGGCAAAAACCTGTATTATAAATTATAGCACACAAAGCTGAATTTGACCTACCAGTTGATGCATAATAAACTGACTTAATTCTGAATATTAACTACACATTGTGGCCTAAAGGTTTTATGCTCTCTAAATGTAGCAATAAATTATACAAAAATCTTCCTCTTGGGTGAAGCCTAAATATAAATAAATCCCCAATCTTCATACTACGCCACCAGACCGGTTACTATAGATACCAGAGAGAATATATTAATCTTAAATATTATTGCCAAATAAAATAACTTTAGAATATCACTAAATATCTGAACTAATTATAGAAACTTTGGGGACGAGTTTCAGTACTTTAATAAAGCACTTTCCCATTTGCTGCATTTCTTTAGTGGTAAGTTGAAAGATTCACCTTGCTTCTGTGATCAACATGAGTAAAATACTCACTTTTGAAAATTCATCCCAATCCCAAGCACAGAGTTTGGTCCATATAAGTGCTCAGAAAATACCTGTCAATAAATGAACGAGTTAGGAATGTTTTGAAACATCACATCATCTGGTCAAAACAGTCTTGGGTTTGAAAAATGTGTATTTCTAGATTTAGATATTTTGTTCTACAAATGACTTCCTGTGTGATACTGAACCGATCACATAGCTTCTCTGAGCTTCTTTACTTGCTTGTAAAAGGGAGATTAAGGCACAGTAGAGGGAAGACCCATTCCTATCTCACAGGATTGTGACTTGTGAAAAGTTGAGACCAATGTCTGTGAAGCATTTTGAAATTATTTTCTCTAGCAAAGATGTTTTATCCAGACAAGAAATGCTCAACCCTAGCAGAAATGGTGCACTGTCTTTGCCATGCTTGTATCATGTGACACCACCCCTCCCTGGCCACAGTTGACTGAACCTGGGGTAGACAGTCAGATCTTCACTTTTGAGAATTTGAACTGAGAGATCCAGACACCGAGAGTTAGTTCATAATTGTCCCTAACCTGGAAGTTCCTTCCCCGGGGCCTGGTTCTGTCTCCTGGCCCCCGTTTCCATGAGCTATCTTAGCATCCTAATAATAAACCTCCCTTTCTTTGAGTTATGTTGTATGGGATTCTATTTCTGGAAACCGAACAATTCGAAGACAATTTTTTATGAGTACCTTCACTCATTTCTTGAGCACCTACCATAATTGACTCAGGAATTTTTGATTTAGTAGTGGGCGGATAAAACATAAAACTAACTGTAATATGAGTCAAAAATGCCAATGCATATAAAAATATGAGTAGTGTTTTAAATTAAATAGCAGAGAGAAATAATATCTACCCAAGGATAAGGGGTAGGTTAGGAAAGTCCTGATAGACCTGGGGCCTTATATGCATCCCTTCTTTTTTATGAACACTGCCTCCATCATGGTACACACTCCCCATTCTGTCCTCTGTGGACTGTAAGAATAGCTTCCTAACTGCTGTCTTTGTCTTCAGGCTGCCCTCCATACTGCTATCAGAGTTATCAGGTAACATCAAACATATAATATCAGATGTTGATCCTAAAATGAGGCTTAAAAGACCCCATGCCTGTGGGTTAAGGTCCAAACTCCTACCCTGGCATACCTAACACACTAGGTCCCAGAAATTCCTTTCCAGACTCATGCCCTACTCCTGCTTCACACACTCTGGGTTCCAACTACCTTGAAGCTGTCCTTGTTTTTGATCATGTTTTGCACTTGCCTCTGTGCCTCGGCCTGCACCATTCTCGCATCTTTACCTGGAAATCCACTGGTCCTCCTTATAGCCCCAGCTGCGATTCCACTACCTCCCTGAGCCTTCCATGATCCCTTTTCAATAGCAGAATTAATATTTAAAGAGTCTGTCTACACAATGCATTATACGTACCAGCACGGTGTATTATAGTTAATTGTTTATGTCTGTCTTTTTTTTCCTGAAGTAGTAAGTAGAGGGCAGGGCAGATGCTACTCACCTTTGCATCTCCAGTGAGCATTCAGAAGGACCTTATGGAAGGGGCTCAGAGAAATGATTGTTTAACTGGATGGGGATGAGATTTGAATTGGTCCTAGAACAATGGCTTCAATTTTGAAAGGTGGATGTGGGTTAGAGGCTTTAAGGACCAGGGAACAGGAGCCTGATCACGAAGGGAGCAGGAAAGTTCCGAGCAGATTCAGGGAGAGCATGTCATCCAGCTTCGCTGGAACAAAAGGGAGAGATAATGAAGGAAAAGAAAGAAGATAATGTTGGAAAAATCAGTTGGGATCCTGTCATGGAGGATTTTAATTTTAAAAATGTGAGCTTAATTTCATAAGCACCAGGGAGCCCTGTCCATTGAGTATAATGGTGATGTGATCAAAACTGCCTTTTAAGGAGATGAAACTCGGGGGGGTGCAGAGGGTGCACTGGAACGGAGATCCTGGATTACTCTCCTCATGCTCCCAGGGAGGAGAGCCAGGCACGATCCTCCATGGTTTCCATCTTCTTATTATTTCTTTATATTTTACTGTTCTCTTTTTAGGCAAATTAAAAAAAAAGAGAGAGAGAGACAAGAGAGAGTCATCTACCATGGCAGTCTCCTTCTCCTTCATCTCAGGTGTAGCAAGGATTTGGGGGGCTTTAAAGCATCTGATAGACATGAACAAGGGCATATCATCCCCATCTAGATGATCGCCCTTTTATTTTTAGTAATGCTGGAAAGATGGAAATGGTTTGATATGGAGACACGCTTGACCTGTTCTATTTTTGCCATGCTTTCAGGCAGCTTAACAAGAACACTGGGTTCCTGCTTCAACAAGGGAATTGGAAGGTTTCACTTTCTCTCAGTGGCACTGGTTTCCCTTCTGGCTCCCCAAACTCAGCAAAATTCAGGAACCATGACCTCCAGGTCTCAGCTGACTTGTTCCACAAATATCACTTCTTCTTTGAAGCCTTCTTAGATTCGTTACCAACCCCCAAGCCTGAAGTGCCCCCCACCCCCACCTCTATGGTATTTCCTTTTTCTCCTTGAAATCATGATTATCTGTAAAATGACTCTATGTGCCTACCGGCCTGAAATCTCCTTGGGGGCAGAGTCAGGCCTTCTTCATCCTTAATACCCCTCTCCCCATCTGGTTTCATCAGTGTCCGTGTGTCTGCACATAGCAGGTTCCAATACTTTACATTTGAATAGCACTGAATATTTTGCTCTTTTTTTCTTTTGAATTTTCTATATATCAGAAAAAGAAGGCTTTACCATCTTCACTTCCATTTTGCAAGTGAGAAAATCAGGTATTTGAATGATATACCTAAGTTTGCATAAAATGGCAGAGACCAAAATTCATTTTTTTCCTTCCAAATTCATCCACACTCTTTCTACTACCCTCCTACCTCATGCTGCCTGATGAATGAGTGGATTTGAATTTTAGTTAGGGGTTTTTTTTTGAATTACACAGAATTCTAGTGAGGAAGGAACCTGTGGAGATGCCATCACACTGTCCCCAGCGTCCTGGGGAGGCACACGTGACAGCCAGGGGTGTGGGAGAGTTCCTTGATCCGCCCGAAATATTTAAAATTCAGCCGTTAATCATAACAGCTGCTTTCTGGCTTCAAGTGATCAGCAACTAATGATTTCAACATTCTGAGTTTTAGAAATTCCTATTAATTGTCCTTAAAAAAAGGGCAAGAATGAATAATCCTGACTTCATTTGTGAGAAAAGAATCAATATCTCTCTCTCTTAGTTGCCCTCACTTTCCTTCTTTTCTCCTCAAAATCTTTTGATCTAAAGTGCAGTTATTTTCTGGGCGCTTTTTTTCTCTGGGTGTGACTTTTGGCCGTCAGAATCAAAAGGGAGGGGTGGGCCCCATGATAACAGGTGCTCCTGGAGAAGTCCCCACAAGCTGGCTGAACTTTAGAACATAGCCAGCCAGGGAGACGGGCAGAACTCCAGGCTAAAGAGGGGAAACACCCAACCCATACTTATGGTGATAGATTTCTTTCACATCACGAAGACAGTGTAGCTTTAATGTATGAGTACATAAACATGTATGTATGTGTATATGTGTGTATGTATCTATATATCATCTATATATACTCACCCTTTGCCATGCCTATGTAGGGGAATAGAATTTCCCACCCAAAATATATCTCTTTGGCATATTAATTATTTTAAGCTGGTTATTTTTTATTTATTTATTTTTAAAATTTATGGCTGCATTGGGTCTTCGTTGCTGAGCACGGGCTTTCACTAGTTGTGGCGAGCGGGGGCTACTCTTCATTGCAGTGCGCAGGCTTCTCATTGCGGTGGCTTCTCTTGTTGTGGAGCACGGACTCTAGGTGCGCAGGCTTCAGTAGTTGTGGCACACGGGCTTAGTTGCTCCATGGCATGTGGGATCTTCCCGGACCAGGGATCTTCTCGAACCCATGTCCCCACGGGACATTGGCAGGCGGATTCTCAACCACTGAGCCACCAGGGAAGCCCAAGCTGGTTATTTTCTAAGAAACAGCAGATGTGGGAAAAACTCTGAACACCAAGTAGGAGTTACCCTTTTGTAAGAAAAATTTACATTTACCAGAGTAATCTCCATTTGTGAGGTTGTCTCATAGATGTACCAGGAAGAAAAGGATGACCTAATCTCCAGAAACTTATCAGTGGAGAGGCACTGACTTCAATCCACATAATAACCTTACCCTTGTTTACTGTGCTTTTCCTGGTCACCGCCCATAACTGAGTCTCCCCAGCTTTAACATCCTCTTGTGTCTTTAGCTGAAGATGGTATTTAAGGTGAGGGTTTCAGCCATTTTGGCGAGTTACTCAATTTTCCTGAGTCTCTCCCATGTACACACGTTATTAAACTTTTGTTTGATTTTCTCCTGTTAATCTCTCAGTGTCAATTTAATTCTTAGACCAGCCTGAAGAACCCTGGGGGTAAAGGAAAATGTCTTCCTCCCTGACACCTACTTAGTACAAAAGCTCTTGGGTTTTTTCATAGTTCCTTTTAGTCTTTGCTCATAAATTCCCTGAATTTGGTGTGCAAACTTGGAGGTTTTCAAAATGGGTTAATTCTCATCTTAATCTGATGTGCAAGGTAATCAGTCCATCTTCAATAAATCACTAATGATTTCAGAAAGACTGAACCATTCCATGTGGACAGAATTCAACTGCTAATAAGTGAAGAGTTTAATTTTCTATCTGATGGGAACATTTCTAAAATGTTTTTAGTCATTTGTGTTTAGGTGTTTTGTATGAACCTGTGTATTAGTTTGCTATGGCTGCTGTAACAAAGTACCACAAACTGAGTGGCTTAACAGAAATTTAATGTCTCCCAGCTCTGCAGGCCAGAAGTCTAAGATCAAGATGCCAGCGTGGCTGTGCTCCCTCTGAAGGTGCTGGAGAAAGCTCTTTTCCAGGCCTCTCTCCTAGCTTCTGGTAGTTCCTTGGCTTGTGACAGCATAACTCCAATTTTCACATGGCATTCTCCCTGTATGCATGTCTGTGTCCACATTTCCCCTTTCGATAAGGACACCAGTCATGTTGGATTAGAGGACCACTCTACACCAGTATGACCTCATCTTAACTGATTATATCTGTAACACCCTATTTCCAAATCAGGTTACATTCTGAGCTACAGGGAATTAGGACTTCAACAAGTGAATTTCGAGGGTACACAGTTGAATGCACAGCAGTCTTCCCTCTGGTCCCCCCAAATTTATGTCCTTCTTATATGCAAAATATAGTCACCGCAGTCCAATGTCTCCAAAAGATAACTAATTCCAGCATCAGCTCTTAAGTCCCGAATCTCATCCGAGTATCATCTAAATCAGGTGTGGGTGATACTCAGGGTATGATTTTATCCTGAGGCAAAATTCCTCTTTATTTGCGAACCTGTGAAAACAGACAAGTTATGCTTGCAAAATTCAACAGTGGGACAGGCACAAGATAAATAATCCATTCCAAAAGGGAGAAATCACAAGGAAAAGGCAAGCAAATCTAAAATCTAGCGGGGTAAATTCCACTGGATTTTTTGGCTTGCAAATAACCCTCCTTGGCCGGATGCTCTGTCCTCTGGACCCACCCAGGCAGCAACCTCACCTCCTCAGCCCCGAGCAGCAGCTCTGCCCTCTGGAATGGAAGAAGTAGCTTTTCTCTCTGAAACGAAGGAGGTGGCCCTACCCTCAGAGTCATTTTTCCCTTTTCTTGAAGGATAACACGTTTGCAGGCAAACAGCTCTATCGCCCATTTCCTTTCTGTAGAATCCCAAAAGTCTGACAGCTTTCCTTCATTTCTGTCCTGACTCTGTACCCTTCAGTCCAAGCTGGCGGCATTTCTGCTGTGGTGGTTGTTGGATCCCCGAATCACATGACTGTTCTCTGTAGCAAAATGTTATCTGGCCACACCCCTGGTGCTCTCTTCAGAGCACGCGTTGCCATTTTTTTTTTTTTGCATTATGCATAGGTTGAGAATTTTCCAGATCTTTTAAGTTCCGGTTTCTTTTTGCTTAGCAGCTCCTTCTTCAGTTTATCTCTCTCCTCTCACCTTTTACCATAAGCAGCAGGGAGAAATCAGTCCATATCGTCAACACTTGACTTAGAGATCTCCTCAAAATATCCAAATTTATTACATCCAAGTTCTACTTGCCACAAACAGTAGAACACAATTAAGCCAAGTTTTCTGCTACTTTATAACAAGGATTCCCTTTCCTAATTACATCTGCAATGACCCTATTTCCAAATAAAGTCACATTCTGAGGTACTGGGTGTTAGGACTTTAACGTATGAATTTCAAGGGGACACAATTAAACCCATAGCAACCTGTTAAATTTGCAGTATTCTAGAAGAATCCAACTACCCCCTCACTCAAGTTCCAAATTGCATTTTTGACGCAGGTATCCTCATATGACAGGATAGCTACCAGAGATATCAGCAGTTAAGCCAGTCAATTTTTGTGGAATCAAATTCAAGGTAGCATGACTTGCCTGAGACAAGGTCTCAGCTCCATGTCCTGGCCCAGCTACATTGGCAAGCATTAAACAATAATAGCCACCCATGTCATGTTTCTACAATATATGAAAGACTATCCTGGAGTCCTTATAGATATTATGTAATCTTAGAAAAACACTTCAATGTGCTATTTGTAGTACCCATTTTACAGATTAGAAAACTAAGGCTCACATAGTTTAAGAGACTTGCACATGTTCACAGCTTGCAGAGATCCATGCCTTGCAGTGTTTCAGAAACTTGTCATGATTGAGTCAGTCTGGAACCCTCTGTAGACCTGGTATTTGACCTGCCTTGGCTGACTCATCAACACAGTCTCACCCCTGTCAGGACCCTAGGCCCAGATACCCAGGAATCTTCCCCTTTAAAAACAATTCACATGCATTCTAATATCTTTGCCTGAGTAGCTGATAAAATTGGAGGTACAGCTCATATTTTATTATGCCAGAGGCCAAAATTTGGAGAGAGTGTGTTGTGTTTGTGAATGTCATCCATCTCATGTGACATAGAACAAGAAATTTGATAACTGCGCGTTAGGTCAATTTCAAAAGATTATGGAGAACTCTAGTCACACATCTGGACTTCGCAGTGATCCACAGTGTATCTCCTATTCCACAAATTCCTCTCAACATGCTTTGAGTCTATTTATAAATGGCCTCTACCACCTCCAGGGCTAGTAAGTCCCCTAAGTTTCCTACCTGCTGTGTAAAGTTGTATTTCCTTTCAATTGTTCCCAAATGGCTTTCTTCCAATTTGGAGGCTGCTCCCTAGTCCTCATGTGTAGGATTAGCTGAACAAGGCCATGTACAACTTCTCACTTCTCTTCATCATTATCTTCAGAGACTTTGATTAGATTGTTTCTGAGCCCTGGTCTTTTCAGACAGAGGAAACTGTATGGTTTGAAACCTTTCCTAACACTGCAGAGCCTGCCTCCCCTTGATCATCCTGGCTTTCCATCACTCCAGGTCTGCTCTGGCCATTAAATCTCTAGACGTGTGGCACTCAGGGCAGCAAGGGGCCTCCCAGGCAGGACCTCCACCCACACCCCTTGCCAGTGATAATGAAATCTCTTGACCCCATCTTTCTTGTTCTCATTCCCCTGAAGATTCCTTCCACCAGGCGTGTTCCTTGGAGAATTCTAAAGCAGCAGACATCCCACAAAAAGGGAAGCAAATTTCCTCTGGGGTCACGTCACGTGCTGTCATTCCAACCGTCTGATTTTAGATTCTGAAGTTCTGAAAGCCCCCAAAGAGTGGAATCCCCTGCCGAGAGGCTGCACAGCTAGCCAGGGAGAGTCTCTTGAAGCGGGCTTTATTTCAAGTGTGAGGACCTGGCTTATTAGAAGCAGTAGGGGGAAAAACCCACACCTGAGACTTCTCACATGCTTGTGAAATTCAGATATGAGAAGAAACATTGTTGGGATCAATCAGAACCAGCTGGCCACCTGGCTGTGGGGAGATGGCAAGGAGGGAATGGGGAAACTTTGAAAATTCTGCCTTGAATAGAGTGCCCTGGCTCCCTGGGGTTGGACAAGGATGAATGAGATCTGCTTTGGCTTGTGCTGACATCCAGTCCCTGGAGTGAATGGCGTTTGCTACAGGAGGCAGGGGATTCTGTTCTTCTTTTTCAATAGAGTCTTTGTGGTGCCAGGTTTAGAATCTCTCAACCTTGCCATTCCCGCTCTCTTTGAAGGATGGCTTGTCAACACTGGGTGCTGGGTAAACCTTGCAAAGGTAATCTTGTGCTTGGCCCAATGCTGATTTAAAATTAGGTTGTCCTCCATATTTGCAACTGAAGATCAACTCAAAGATGTGGCTTAACTAAGAGTAGGCCAATGGGAAAGAAAAGTAACCGTATTAGTGATACCTCTGCCTTTTAGGGAACATTCACTGAAGAGTGCTTTTTACCCAAAGTGAACCTGTTTTATGTTCAAGCACTTGTAGGTAGAGAAACCCAAATGGGGAGATGAGGGAGGCAGGAGTAGAGAGGAAAAACCATGGATGTACTGAAATGAGCAGGCTTTCAGGCCCGCGAAATGCAATCACTTCCAGTGGGCTGTGTGATCTCAGAAAGGCCATTAACCTCTCTGGGATAATGACATCTATTGCACAGTTTGGCTCGAGAAATAATTGTTATAATGTCTATAATGTGGTTAACACAATGTGCAGCACATGTCAGGTACACAATAGACGTTCTTTTTCATTTCCAGAGGCAGTGCCTCAGGTCCTTCTGCAAGGGAAAAGCTTGCCAGTGTATAATCATGCACTATCTCCTTGTTTAACTTCCTTTTTGTATATGCTATGGAAAAGATACGTGAACCAAGAGCAACATAGCAGCGTGTTCCAAGGGGGTTAGTTATGACTGTAGAGGGTGGCTGGAGGGGACAGTCCCTTTTTCCTTCCTCAGGAGGGCACAGATAGGAAGTGACCAGGATGTCATTTGAGGAGCCATGAAAGCTCTGTGATGGAGGTCTTCACTGAGGACAAGTTGAAGAAAAATGGCCTCACTTCATAATAGAATAATAGTTAATAATAGAGCAAGTATTGGAACTGAATGTAGTGGTTGCATGGTGTCTACTTATATAGGAAGTGATTACATTTATTTTTTGATTTTTGGCAAGTGGAAACCTGCTCTGGGATAAAGAACTAGAGGAAATGGCAAGACGTGAAAACATGGATAGAAGTTGCAGTGCTCAAAGGGACTCAATTACTTGAGAACAAAAGAAGAGTGTCTTGTGGGGGGTGAAACAGAACCCAACCACCTAAGATGGCCCTGGTCTATTGGCTGTGGGCAGCCTTGCCTTCTCTACCCACCATGCCATTCTGAGCTCTGTCATCTTCGGGGACACCTGCCCAAATGCTATCCTTTTCTCTCCCACATTGTCCTCCTTTCCAACACCTCAGGCTGACTTAGAAGATCCGTCCTCGAGGCCCTCACTTTACCCCTTTATGTGCTTTTTAAAAAATGTGTTTCATGAGTTACTCTGTTGATCTTAGGGGATCGACTTTAGGAAAAAGAATACAAAATTAGGCATAAAATTATTAATTTAGAATAAGCAAAGAAATCATACCAAATTACAAATGTTAAAAAGCTGACATATACCACAAGTGTACCAAACTGGAGAAATCGCTCAGTTTTTAATCAGTGAATCAACTGATAAATCTCTTTATTTGTACACTTTTTGTTTCACACTCTTTGATCACTTTTTCCCATGACAATGTTTTGGAATATTGTCTGTAGCGAAAACAGAAAGATAATTCACTCTTTTCTTTATCATAGTTGATTGAAATTGGTTTTTATTATTCATGATTTAGAATAATTTCATTCAGCTTCACAACTTAGTAATTTCAGGTAAATTCTTAGGATTTTTGTCAAGTTTGGGAAAACAATCAAGCTTTTTTCCTATGAGAACTATAAGATTTCAGAGCATTTCCCTTTTTTGTTGTTGTTGTTGTTGTTCATTGACTAACCTTCAATGCTCTTTGAATTGATTTTGTTAGGAATGTACCTGGAATCTAGAATGTCTAGCAATAACTTAGTTTTACTTGGGAGTTGTCATATTCTACATAAATACATTCCACTAAACTCAAAATGTTTCCCCAATTCAACTTCCCGAAAGCTGCATCCACCCTGATGCTCAAGACCACTATAATGGCCCCTGACTCTGAAGGGGAAAGATAATGGAGGGTAAATTGGATTGGTAAGAGACAGCAGTAAACCAATTGAAGTTAAGTTTACCTTTTGCAAATTTTATACAAACTTTGCAGGTCATACTCATATGACCTTAACCTTCACTAGTATCGTGGCTAATCTGCCTCCACCTACTTGGCTCTGGACCTGCCCCCACTGGCACTTGGTGGAAGGTCAGGCAGATGAACGAAGGGTACTCCAGGCCCTGTATACAGGCCCCACTAATGCCTGCCTTCCTCTCTCCCTCCATCCAGTTCCTACCCTGCCTATCAGGTCCAGCTCACATGTCACCTCTTCCACCATGACCACCTGGTCCTGTGTTGTTCCCATCAACTTCCCACCTGCCACTGCCATGTTCCCACTGAGGCGATCATCAACCTGGGGGCAAGGGCACCAAGTGAAGCTTTGGCGCTTGAAGCAGGCACTCAGCAAATCATTCTTGGTAGACATGTTTGAAAATCCATCTGTTTTCTGTGGTTAACTAATTGGTGACTGCCATCCTGACCTGGACCACTCACTGGAACCAGATGTTTCTCCAAGTTATTTTACGGATTGCTTTATAAATGGAATTTTGACTCCTTTTTCCAAAGATAAAGGAAAGCTTGCTGGGTTATTGCTCTCTGCCTACAGAATGTACAGAAGAGAAAAGCCTTTCATAGATGACTGATTTCTAAAACAGATGTGCCAAGTTCCTTGGGCTAAAAACTCTTTAGTTGGAAATGAATCAGGGCATTTTTAATATGAGTTTTTAGAACATGTACTTTGAGCAATGCTAATAATGGTCAGTGTGATGGTGACTTGGTTTAAGTGTTCCGAGGATCGAGAGTGCTAATAAAACTGCCCAGAGGAACATGAGATCACCTGATAGAGGAGAACTAATGAAGGACTCACTGCACAAAGGTGTCTCTTGTCAGAGAGGAAGTATTTGTGCATGGTCTCATCCAACGATGCACTTGACAAGGACAGAAATAGAAAACCATTTGTGGCCTGGTGCCTTGGTTTATTATTCCTACCATTGTGCTTCCTTCTTTCCTAAAAATCTTTTTTTTCCCCCTCTTTGCCTTTTCAGTGGGCTTCAGCACCTTTTGTGAGTTTTCATCAGCACATTTCATTCTTTACTGAACAGTGAAAAGATCAGGGAGGGAGAAGGGAGGGAACGAGTCTATTACTAATTGTGATGGTGAAGTCAGGGAGAATTGTGCTGGCTTCCCTGTTGTTCACCCAAATCATGCTGTTAATTTTCCTTGACACGTACACGAGGGAGATGAGGGTTTAAACAAAGAACCGTGAGCATCGGGAACCTCCAGTGTGGTAGGATGACAATTATTGTTTATTAACTACCTACTATGTGCCAGGCTCTGTGCTTTGCACCAAGGCCAGAGGAGAAAGACAAATCCCCTGTCCGCAGGGAGCTCAAAAGCTCTCTAGCCTGACGTTTGTCATCCTTACAGCACAGCAATGGCGATCCTTGACTGGACACCTTCTGTGTATTGAGAACTGTGAGAGGTCCAGCGAACTAAGACGCCTGTACCCAAGGAGGAGGTCAGGTCAGGCACTGTGTGGTAACGGCAGAGAGCAGTCAGGCCTTACGTCCCTGGGAACAGAGGGAGAAATCAGTGTGAGCTGTAAAGGAGAGAAAGGGCAGAAGTGGAACACGGGGCTTTACTTATGAAGGTTAGTTTACAGCAGCCCTGGGAGGTGACTGTATGAGCTGTTCTGCCTCCGAGAGGTTGGCTCTTCTTCTCAGTGTCCTGTAGCTGGACACAGAGCTCCTCGAAAGTTGGGCAGGTCTTTTTCATCTGTGTATCTTCAAAACATCTTGGCACAGGGTAAACCCTGAATCAGTCCTTGGAAATGAAAGAAGTACCTAGAAGTTCTGGAAGCAGGTTTCAAACTCAGATCTCTTTGATTCCAGAGTCTGTGGTCTTCCCTCTGTTCCATGGTGGGTACTGCTGACAGGATGGAGAAGCCCAGATGAGTAAAGAGCTTAGAGAAACAGACTTAAGTCCATTGTTGAGTATCTTGAGTTTCAGTGACAATGGAATTCCTAAAGGTCCCTGGGAGACGTGTCTCTGATGCTGATGCTGAGGAGTGAGGTCAGGGCTGATGGGCAGACTCTAGAACCACAGGGAGTGGGTGAAAGAGCTGAGCTGGTCGGAGACGGAGCAAGAGAGGCCTGGGTATGGGGAAAGTGACCTTCATAGCATCATTTGGATGGTCCAGGTTGGGTGGGCCATGGAGGTCCTTCAGTGAACCAATTCATTCTGCAGGTGAGGAAACTGAGAACTGAGAAGTTAAGTGCTTGTGCAGCTGATGGCTGAGCTCATGCTAGAACCCTGGCTCTGAGCTCCTTGAACCTGCCTGTCCTGTGAGTTGCTCGTGGTTACCCATGAGCAAATATTTAATGTGTCCACTGTCACTGGCATCCATCCTTGCTTTGTATTTCCATTTTTTAAAAATGATTAAGGGCAACTAGGCAAGGATTAGAACCTAAGAAAGGGCCTTGTGGTTGTGTGTGTGTGTGTGTGTGTGTGTGTGTGTGTGTGTGTGTGTGTAGGTGGGGGGCAGGTCATTTGGTCATTGGTCTCTAAAAAAATGAGACTTGTCATCACCTGACAATGGAGATCTTATAGTGTCCGGCATTTAGCATGACTCTCCATTTGATTTTACACAAATATTGCAAGGATCTGATGGAATGATGCAATAAAGAATATTCTGTGTACAAATTTGATAAGCTCTTAACAGTATGGTGCCTGACAGCCTCTCACTTAAAGAGAAGACATTCTGTCAATCAGCATGACGCATGCTAAAGTCTCTGCTTCCATAAAGTTCTTTATGCCTGCAAAGCAGCTTTCTTCTCTCCGACACTAAGTGTCTTTAACATAATATGCCAACTGTGGCAATTGGAAGCATAACGAACAGTAAGTTGCTTTCTTACTCTGGAGAACTTGTTACTCCCCTGACACCAGCAAGACTCTGCTTCCAAGTGACAATGCATTAGCACTTTTTTCCATCCTCCATCCTCTGCTCTCTACCCTACTTGGAGGGCAGGATGGAAGCAAACAACCGTTGATCAGGCTCTTGCCCTAAGCTGGGCACTGTGTCAGATGATCTCTGTTCACCCTCTTAATCCCCCAACAGTCTTGGAAGGGCGGTGAGTGAGGAACATGATACTGTTCCCATGGTAGAGATCAGGAAGCTGTTATGGACTGAACTGTGTCCTCCCTAAATCCATATGTGTAAGCCCTAACCCCCAATGGATCTGTATTTGGAGCTAGGGCCTTTAAAGAGGTCATTAAGGTTAATGAAGTCATAAGGGTGGGGCTCTCATCCAATAGGATTGGTGTCCTTATAAAAGAGGGACACCAGGGTTTCACACGCACAGAGAAAAAGTCACATGAAGACACGGCAAGACGGCACCATCTGCAAGCCAAGGAGATAAGCCTCAGGAGAAACCAGACCTGCCGACACCTTGATCTCAGACTTCTAGTGTCCAGAGCTGTGAGGACATAAGTTTCTGTTGTTTAAGCCCAGTATGTGGTATTTTGTTATGGCAGCTCTGGCCAAACTAATAACCTGAGGCTCAGGGAAATGAAATAAATTGCCCAGAAATGGCTATTTCCCCAATACTGAGAATCAGGAGAAGCCCCCTGGGGCAGAGGTAGGGGCTTAGGAGATGTGAGTTTACATCCAGGCTCTGTCGCTGATATGCTGTGTGATATAGGGAGAGTCACTGCATGTCTCTGGACCTGTTTCTTCATCTACTGAGAATAAAACAAGTGAACAATTGAGCTCTGGCATCCCTTCAAAGTCTGAAATTCTGTTTCTTGACAGTTTCTTCTAAGCCTTATCTCCCCATTTGTAAAAGGGGATAAAAAGATTCTAAATAGAGGAATATAAAGAGAATCTAATGAGTTAAATGGAAGGGTTTTAAAAGAAGGAAGGACTAAGCGTGTGTAAGATGATGTAGCCTGCAGACATGCCCGGGCTCGAGTCTCAGTGGGCTCCTTCCTAGCCAAGAGGTCTTAGATAAATGCTCTCACTGTTTCTAAACTTCCATTAGCTCATCTACAAAATGGGCGGAACAATGCTCCTTAACTTAAAGGGTTGCAGTGAAAAACAAATGAGATGCTCCGTGGAACTTGTTCATCACAGAGCAGAGCCCATCACATTCTCCATGTTGTGCCGTGGTAATCATGGTCATTATTAAGGTCCTGGAATGGTGGGCTTGTCTGTGGTGAGCTCTGCTGGCTCTTGTCCAAGCATGGCATTTAGGATGAGCAGGCTTGGGCTTCAGTTCTCCAGCACACACAGGCCATGTGAGCCTAGGTGAGGCACTTCGCCTCTGGGATCTTCGAGGTCCTGACAATTCTGAGGGTTAGGTGAGTGCCTCCTGTATAGATGATTAGCTGAGATTGGCTTTGATGGTGCTTTGTCAGTTATAAAGCTGCCTGTAACCGTGAAGAAGTGCTGCTGTGAGCAAGGATCATTTCCTCTCTTTTCTCCCCGTACCAGGTACTGCCAAGAAGCTTGCACAGAGATGCCTGAAAGATGAGGCGAGTAGAAGGGATGGAAGACAAATGCTTACTATAGTTACAGTGGCAAACAGATGTGTCATACTCAAGCAGAATTAACGATAAACTTGGAGGGTGGTGGAACACATTCCAAAGTTGTTCCCTCCCCAGTCAATGCAAAAGAGTGTCTCAAGGCAGGAAAGTGCTGACCAGACAAGCACTGCGAAGTACCTCTAGCTAGTCCAGATAGAGCCGGGACATCTTGTTAAACAAACACCCTTCCTAGTAGTTGCCAACAAGGCTCTTCGTGAGAAAGGGGAGGATTATCTGCTTTTCTCCTGTCTGGTTCATAGAAGCTAGATTTAAGGAATTTTGAGGTTAGGCCTGTGGTTCTTGGTTGTGGCCCATTTGGAATATCATAGGGTCAGGTATATCATAGTATGAGGTCTATGAGGACGTCCCATGCCAATGGAGAAGGTGGAGTCAGAGCCTCCTAGGACCAGGGACTTGGGAGCCAGCAGTAGCCCTATTGATTGATGGGGTCCACCTACCCTCTCCTCCTTCCTTCTCATGGAAGCAGGGGTTATGGTGATGGGTTAATGGTTGAGAACCAGCAGTATGAGGAGTGGGATGTTATGGAAATTGGGGATATAGACATGCTTTTTGAAGGCTTTCTCTCTGAATCAGATTGGTTCAGGTTACCTGGCTCTCACTGCATGTAGAACACCACGAGGCCAGTGAAATTTCCTGAGATTCTACTATTCAGTAGTTCCTGTCTTAATTTCAATTAAGAGTTTTTCAAATGTCTTTGAACAAAACTCATATTAAGAAGCATATTTGGGCTTCCCTGGTGGCGCAGTGGTTGAGAGTCCGCCTGCCGATGCAGGGGACATGGGTTTGTGCCCCGGTCCGGGAGGATCCCACATGCCGCGGAGCGGCTGGGCCCGTGAGCCATGGCCGCTGAGGCTGTGCGTCCGGAGCCTGTGCTCCGCAACGGGAGAGGCCACAACAGTGAGAGGCCCGCGTACAGAAAAAAAAAAAAGAAGCATATTTTACACAATGATGCAGTTCATACGTGTGTGTGGCATGTATATATATATACACACACACATGTTTTTTCCCACAAATTATTAATTACCTATACTTAGCGCAATGTACAATTGATTCTTGAGCAACACAGGTATTGGTGCACTGACCCTCCACACCATCAGAAATCTGTATCCCTCCATATGTGCGGTTGGGCATGCCCCGATTCAACCAACTGTGGATCATGTAGTACTGTAGTATTTACTATTTAAAAAAAATCGATGTGTAAGTGTATCTATGCAGTTCAAATCCACGTTGTGATATTTTCTATTCTATTCTGTTTTGGTTTTTTTTTTAATGTTGGTCAAGACTGATTGAATTAAAGTCATGATGTACAAATAGGTTGTAACTGTCAGTTTGGAACCACCAGAATATTCCATCCTGTGAGCAGTCACTTAGCTGTACCTTTATGACTTGTGTACCTCCGGGGCAGGATGTCAGCATGGGAAGATCTTGGGCCGTGGAGTTAGACCTGGGCCAGGCAGATCCCAGACTGGTTTAAGCCCCTGTTTCCTCATAATGTCTAACTTTTGCAGAGGAATTGTAGGGTTTGGTGATCACATGTTTGTGAAAATATCTAACTTACCCTGGCCCAAAGTAGGACGTCAATAAACATTAACTCTCTTCTCATTTCTAACCAAGTTGAGCTCCATAGTCTCTGGCAATATTGGCAGTTTCTTAGAACATCTGGTCCTGCTATGTCTGTGAGCTAGTCTTTGATGAGAAACAAAAGTTTGCTTGTCTACCCTGATTGCTTTGAGGGGCTTCTTTGGGATTGAATTTCAGTGATCTCAGTGTTGCAGAGGTGCCTGTGTATTGTTAGCACTCAGTGAATTTGGTGGTTAGGGACGTTGCAGTGTAGAAAGATGAAATGTTTAGCCTTGGGTAGATGCCTTTTCTGAGGAAGAAAGCGCTCCTCACACAAATCAAGACACGGGTGTCCAAACATTGCATGGTATGAAAGGGATGCCTTTAATATGAACCCACACAAGAGCAAACTTACCAACAGCTGAGCCAATACAAATACTGCAGTACCTGGTGAGCAATTAGTTGAGATGGATCTGAGCACTCCTTACTTGATTTCAGATTTTTGTGGCCCATGTTTGCCTTCCCACGACACATCCTTGCTCACAACCTGGACTCAGTATAACCTAGTTATCACGGCCTGCCTGTGTCCTAGACACATCATAGAAGGGTCTTGGCTGGAGCTAATAGTATATTGGAGGAAAGGGTAGTTTGTTCTCTGTTCTTTGTCATTTTACAACTCACTAGCACTTGCTAGTCTACCGTAGAACCCATTCACTTTGCTGCTGGTGCTCTCAGACCCCCATTCTCTCTAGATGCTCTGCTGCCACTTCATGTTAGCCACAGGAGATGGAGAGTTAAAGCAAGACTTTCCTCCCCATCACTCACTGTCCCAAGTGTGGACCCAGGCTTCCCCACAGCATATTAAGACTCTTGTGTTTAACATACTTGACTGAGGACTGGAGTTATCCAGGGGGATGAGGACAGAGAAGTCATCCAGATGGCCCTGCCCCTGAAACCCATCACTGGGCATGCACCATCACAGGAAGCCCCTCCTTGACCTGCCATTAAGCCCTGCCTCCCTCCTTGATATTAAGGGCCCACTGTTTTCATTCATTCAGATAAGAATCCTTGTTTCCATTTTCTCTTACTTAAATTCTGCCTCTCTCTGGTACTCCCTCTACCTGATATCCCAGGAAACCCTAAACTCAATTTATAATGCAATAGCTTCTCCCAAAAGGACCTGCTTTATCATGCAGATTAGTTCTGTTCTTCTTGGTTCTTCAGTCCCTCCCCTTCTTTGCAAAAAACCCACTGTGGGCCCATAACCTTAAAAACAATTGTCTTCACTCCTGAGACATATGGTGTTTTACTCTTAGAATTTGGAAATGCTTACAGACAGCGTTTTGTTTTGGTCCACTATGATTAGGATGATTATTAGCTGATGCCCTTTGAGTGGGATACGTTTAACAGCTCCCTTGTCCACCCCTGAAGTTACCTCCTGGGTCTCACACTGTTTCTGATGCCAAATCTTGTTTCTCTATTTCCAGGTGGCCAGCTTCTGGAGTGATAGGAACTAAAGAGGAATGGACTTTGTTCTCCATAAGAAAGGACTGGGTCATGGTCACAGTTAGGGAGAGAGGGTATCCGAGCAAGACTGTAGCAACCAGAGGCTAGTTTCCATGGAGGAGGACTGAGAATCAAATATAATCTTGCCCTAAGTAGCACCCTTCTGGCACTAGGTAATAACGGTTCCTGGATCCCCTGTCAGGGAATATCCAAGGAGTAGAGATGTCTGGCATATGTGGAGGACAATTAGATACATTAATATGTTGTTAGGAGGTGATGGGAACAAATATGCAAACCAGGGACTTGGCTCTTATCATGAGGTCTCTTGGTGCGTTAGGAGAGAAATTACCTTTCCACCTGAGATGCACAGCGTGTGTTCAGACCTGTGAGTCTGGTTTTGGAGTCACAAATGGAGATGTGCTGAAGCTGACAGAGGTGACAGCTTCTCACATGTGGAAAACAGAATAATAACAACAATTCCGTTTGTGAAGAAGGGCTGGAAATTACGTTTTCAATTATAATGCAAGGCAGGGGCCAAGATGAACAGATTCAAATTAGAATTTGCCGGGGCTCACTATTTAAGTGACAAAGGAAATAATGGTTGATGAAGTTGCCTCTAGGGGATCTGGGATTCTTTCTGCTATTCAAAAAAATGAGATTTCACATAGAGGCTATTAATTGCTACCAGCCATTTGATAAATGCAGCATAAACTGGTTTAACACTATCAAACACCATAATGCTCTGGATGGCATAGTTGTAAATACAGATTTTTGATACTCAGGGAGGAATATCTGCTGATAACGGGCATAGTTGGCTTGCTTTTAGTTTTGTTTTAATGAATGGTGTGATGGCGCTCTGAATATAAAAGAATAAATGTATTCTTTACATTATTTTGGAAAATTACTATCAAGACAAAACTGCTTTTATTATTTTTTGGTTGTGCCACATGGCATGCAGGATCTTAGTTCCCCCGCCAGGGACTGAACTCATGCTCCCTACAGTGGAAGCGCAGTCTTTAACTACTGGACCACCAGGGAAGTCCCAAGACAAAACTGGTTTTAAATGGGGGTAGGAGACCAAATCTTGAGTCCTCGCCTCTAAGAAGTATCGAATGTTTACAAAATAGCTCTGTTCTAAAACTCAGGTTACTTTTGATCTCAATTAATTGTAAGAGTTTCTAAGAGCTTGGGCTCTGGAATCAGAGGCAAATTAACATGAACCCATATTCTGGCTTGGTTTCCAGTTCTTGCTTAGTTGACTAGTTAACATGGGTTACTGGCTTCCACACCCGAGAAATCAACCCTAGGTTAAACCTTAGAATAGATTTACCTTGTACATTGGGATCACCTATCAAGTGATGCTGAAATTTCTGGTTTGGAGAAGCGAGCATCTAACAAGCTAATTCTTTATTAAATAAAACCTATAAATTATAGACAAAAATACCAAAAACAACTTATTGAGGGATTTGGAAACTGAAATGAAGTAGGCAGATTTTGGAGGTGACTTGAAACTTGAATCAAGCAACTCCCATTGAGTAATTTCCATGGCTCAGTGGCAGCTGAAACTGACACAGAGCCGTCTGAATTTTTGGACAGAGGAAATAGGAGAAAGAGCCCATGTCGACCAGGGATGCCAGGGTGTGAGGGAGGAATTCCTGGAAAGGAAAGAGCTAGAGAAGAGGAACTGCAAATTCTGTATTTAAACTCAGCCCAAGTTTCTGGCTAATTCCTAAATTATGAAGCATGGGACAAGTTGGAAGCATCATGCAACTAGGGCTTAAAAAACTGAATTGCGGTCTGAACTCTCCCCACCGCAGGTGTGACAGTTTGTAGTCTGAGTCTAACCAAGTGAATTGTCTACCAAAATAAAAATGTCAACACTCTTTGAGGAAATAGAATATAATCCAGAGTCTTTACAGTTTAGTGTTTATAATGTCTAGGATACAATACAAAATCACTCAACCTATTAAGAGCCAGGAAAATGTGACCTAGTCTCATGGGAAGAAACAATTAACAGATGCCAACCTGTAAGTGTTAGTTCTCTTGGGCGGCTGTAATAAATGACCACAAACTGGGTGGCCTAAACCAACAGAAATTTATTCTCTCACAGTTGTGGAGGTCAGAAGTTTGAAATCAGTGTGTCAACAGAGTTGTTTCCTTTTGGAGGCTCTGGGGAAGAATATTTTCCATGGCTTTTCTTAGCTTCTGGTTGTTGGCATTCCTTGCTGTTCATTGGTTTGGGGCTGCATGTGTCCAGTCTCTGCCTCTGTCTTCACATAGCCCTCCATGTCTCTACATGTCACACCCCCCTGTCCTTTCTTATGTAAGGACCCATGGTATTTTATACCTAAAATTTTATATCCATTCATATTAACATGGAAATGCAAACACATCACAAAAGTATTTGCAGGTCTACGAGACTGCAAAGAGCCACACTGAAAATACTTTTGAAGGAAGCGGTCATATAAATGGAGAAACAAGTCTAGTAGCTGCTGAAAGAAATATGTAAAGTGAGGGTGATTAAAAATTTTGGCAAAGATTGGGTATTTTTTTGTCTCTGAAGTTAAAAGAAAGGGAAAGAGAAAGTATATGCCTGAGAACACAGAATTAAAATTTTACAGAGTATCAGGAGGAAAGTTTGGAGTGGAGTATGTGGGTAGGTAGAGACACCAAGAGATAGGAGAGCAGGGTAATATTTTGTGTTGCTAGGGGGGAAGCTGTAGGTATTGATATTTAAAAAGAAGGCAGGGTATTCCCTGGTCTGGGAAGATCCCACATGCAGCAGAGCAACTAAGCCCATGCGCCAGAACTACTGAGCCTGCGCCCTAGAGCCTGCAAGCTACAACTACGGAGCCCGCATGCCACAACTACTGAAGCCCATGCACCTGGAGCCTGTGCTCCACAACAAGAGAAGCCACCACAATAAGAAGCCCATGCACCACAACAAAGAGTAGCCCCGACTTGCCGCAACTAGAGAAAGCCTGCATGCAGCAACGAAGACCCAATGCGGCCATAAGTAAATAAATAATTAAATAAGTAAATAAATAAATAGATTTAAAAAAAGAGAGAAATTAGAAAATGTTCATTAAATTGAAATTAGAAACTAAAGTTGTAGCAACAAATTCTCATATATAAACACTCATTTTGAATAGAAGTCTAAATCCTCAAATTAAAAGAGATTGTCAGATGAGATTAAAAATCTAGTTTCATATTTTTTATAGGAGGCTAAATCATAATGAAAATAGAAAATTTTAAATAAAAGCATGAGAAAAGATATATCAGGTAAATATTTACCAAAAGAGGATTGATATAATGATTTTAGTGGCAGAAAAAGTAGGTTTTAAATATAAACCTTAGGACTTGAAAAGGTCACTAGATAATGATAAAAGGTTTGATTCATCAAAAAGATACAACAATTCTGAACGTGTGTGTAATTAATAAAATAGCCCTAAAATATGTAAAGCAAAACCTGATAAAACTATAGGGATAAATGGATAAATCCCTCATCACAGTGGGTAATTTCAACTCACCTCTTTTGTTTGTTGACAGGTCAAACAGAAAAAAAGGTTAGCAGAGATGCAGATGGTTTGAACAACAAATCTAATAGGGCTAATCTAATGAAGATGTATGAAATTCTGGAGCCAAAAATTAAAGAAAACTCATGTTTATTATAGTATTTATTTATTAGGTATTTAAATATTTAAAACTGGAGAGCAGTTTTTGAATTTTTTTTTTACTGTGTTACTTATATTAAAAAACTGTACATGTTTTTTGAGTGTTCTACGCCTGTATTATTTTTATCTTGCTGTGTAGCAAATTACCTTAAGTGTAGTGGTTGAAACAACACAAAAATTTCTGTAGGTCAGAAGTCCAGCATGGTTTGGCTGGATTTTCTTCTTAGGGTCTCACCATGCTAAACTCAAGGTATCCACCAGGGCTCAGTTCTCATCTGGGGCTAACGGTCCTTTTCCAACTCACTGGTCATTGGCAGAATTCAGTTCTTTCTTGTTGTAGAAGTGAGGTCCCCATTTCCTGACTGTCTGTCAGCTGGTGTCTGCTCTCTGCTCTTAGGGCCTTCTCATGTGGCCCCCTACGTCTTCAAGCCAGCCGTGATTTATGCAGTCTTTCTCATGCTTCCGATCTCTCTGACTTCCTCTTATACCCTCCTCTTCTGCCACCTGAGAAAGTTCTCTCCTTTTAAGGCCTCACATGATTAAATTAGATCCACCTGGATAATTTCCCTGTTTTAGAGTCAGCTGTGCCATGTAATAGAACTAAATTATGGGAGTGATATGTCCTTAAATTCACAGGTACCAGAGATTAGACAGTGGAATCTTGAGGGTCATGCCTAAAAATTCTGCTTACCATAACCCCTCACCCATTTTTTTACCCTTGAGTCCTGCTACTTTGTGTGTGTGTGTGTGTGTGTGTGTGTGCGCGCGTGTTGTGTGCAAAATTCCATGACACAGTACTTTTGTAGGAATACATAATCTGTACTATAAGAGCAATGACTGTATTTCATAATTACCCATGCAATCATAGCTTTAACCTGTAGGTATGAGTTACTTAATTTTCAGACATGGAGTTTTTGTAAATATATCATTTTGTAATTTACATCTGTATTGTTACAGAAACAGACTGTAGAATATTAATTCTTTGGGATTTATGAAAGCTTCCTTTGAAGCCAGTACATAGGTAATTTTTATGAAGGTTCTGTTTTTTCTCGAAATGAATTTCTTTTCTCCATTTGATGTAAATTTTTATTAATCGTGTTATTAAACATTTTTACATTTTAGTTCAATGTCTACATCGTCTATCAGTTTCTGAGACAAGTATGTTAAAATCTTCAACTACAACTGATTTATTATTCCCATAGTATTGTTATTTCAAGGCTATGTTTTAGGTGTGTATAGGTCATTATGTATTCCTTTTTTCATTAATTTGTTCAACTTGCTTGAAGAAAACTAAATCAATTGTTGGCAGAGCTATTAGATGATCACTCTTGCATTGACAACTTTCAACATTTTTCAGAAATACATTAAAGATTTTATTGGAAAATAGACTGTTAGTACCAAGCCTCCTAACAACTTAAATTAAAATTACAATATTTTGGAATTAAGGTGTGTCCTAATTTCTATTTTCTAGAGGCTGAGAATAGGTTATTCCTTTATTGACATGCATAAAATATATCACATTTTGTTTTGCTGCCATTATATATTCAGCACCAATTCTTTAGCCACCACAAGTGCAGAGCAGAAAGTGTATCATGGACCTCAGATCTCTAGCACTAGAGGACTTAAACAAGATGGCAGTGATTTCAGCATCGTAGCAAAGTTAGATCGAAGTATTGGCCCCATTAGGCACAAACTCCATATTGAAACATTCTGAGTTTTGGCTACCTGTTCTCTTGCAACTAAGTTTTCTAAAAACAGTGACTATCCAAAGCTGCAAACACTGAAGTCGTTGTGGGTGGGTGTGTACATTAGTAGAAGGAAATAAACAAAAAACCAAAAATTTAAAAGAAGAATTCATATAGGGTAGCTGCCAGAATAGAAAATAAAAGAGGACCAGTTATGTAATGTTGATCCTTCCTATAATGCAGGTTACCCTGACAGTAAAGTTGTATCATTGCTTGCCATACTTCTGATCCAACCAGAAATATTTTGTGATTTTTCTTCATTTTATATTTTTATGTGGTCTCTGATACTGGAGGGTCATATGGGTTTCGATCATACAGCAGTGAAAAAAAAAATGGACAAAAAAACCTTTGAAATAGTTATGGCAGACTACACTGATATTAAGATATCTAGACACATATTGCCCTTACTGTTAACAAATGGTTGATAAATCATTTTAAATGTAACCTTTAGGGGTTTCAATGCAACCTTAGGCTGGTCTGTAAGAAAATAAGTTTTCAAAAGGCAAGCGCTCCTTGAATTGGGCTATTTGGTCCCATAATTGTGGCTTGCCAATAAAACTTATCATTCCTGATGAGATCTACAGAGCATTGTGCTGGAGGGCCACAAGCCAAAGAGCTAAGTCTCAGTGCCGTGGTTTGTCTTTTATCAGTCTGGCTCTGCACCCTTTTGTGTGGGCACAAGAGTCTGATCAAAATACTTGATTTTCCAGGGTGCCTTTTAACTAAATGGGCAGTAAGTTGGACAGGGAGGGCCGGGGCTGGAGGCCAGTCAAAGCATGGGTGAGAGAGGGCAGTGATAATAAATGGGTAGTAGGAATCTGTGGATTTATAGAAGTAAAGAGAACCAGAGAAAACCATCCATTATGTGTTCTTGATTTGTTGTCCATTTTATCTGCAGGTACTATCATTCCATGTTTCTTACTACAATTTCTAGCTTTAAATCCTGGGTTGTATTTTGACTTAACCCCATTTGTTGGACATGAGGGAAAGAAAGAGGAGGTGGACCTTGGGCGGTAGGGTGAAAATATTGTCTTACAGGGGAGAGGCCTCTGCAACATGGGCAAGTGATGGGAAGCACCGGCCCTCATAAAGGAGGAGCTGGACACTTCTGCAGCCAGAGGGTTCAGGGGGATCCAGTGATCAAAGTACGTTAGAGCATCAACCCCATTGATTCCATCATATACTTCAGGGTCCCACTGACCTTGCCATAGTAGACCTGCTTATGTTGAGAACTGAACCTTCTCTGGAGCTCTGCTCTCTCGTGTGTAAGTCCTGGTCTTAGTCTTGATCCTCAGTTTTACCTTTTCATCCCCCAAGGAAGCCCTAGGCTTTTCACACTTAGCTTTGAATTGATGACTCATCACCCTCAGCACTTTGTTATCTTTCTCTAAAGCCTCATGTGTCCCCAAGAAACAGCCATCCAATTCTATTGTCGTTAAAATTCCCGTTTTCCCTCTGTCTCCTAAGTATCTGACCTGTTGCATTCCTTCGGCTGATATACCATCTCAGTTCACCACTTGCAAGCATCTTAACAGTTGTACTGCAAGCTTGTGTTAGGTGCAAACCAGGCTCCACCTACCACTGGCAGTGGTGCCCGTGATCTGGCTCCCATCTTAATGCTGCTGTCTTGGACCATTCCTAGCATTAACTGTTTGAAGTTGAGACGCCCTGAAAGCAGGCTCTGAGACTGAGATCAGTGTGTAGGGATTTTCTCAGGGAATCCTCTGAGGAATAACACCTGTGGGGAAGGGTAGTCGGCAAGCTGGAGTAGAGGGAGAGTTGAGGTTACAGTGCAGTCTCAACAGAGGCCTCACCTGACCATGCGAGAGCTCGGAGGCTGGGATGGCCTTTCAGCATTGTCCTCAGCTGGAGCTAGGGAGCTGGGCCTTTATGTCTCTGCAGTGACCAGATATTGGGTATAGGTTGCTCTGGGAATGGGGTGTGACCTTGAGTGACCTTTTTTTCCTTCAGCTGAGGGCAATTCCTGGAGAGCGTTGAGAGCTGAGGGCACTTGGAGCAGCTGCATGAAGGGTGACCTGAGTGACACATTTGTGCTCCAGGGAAGAAGCTAGAGTTCTTATTAGTTTATGATCTTGTTACCTGTTTCTCTATCTCCTAGAGTTGATATGAGGGTTAGAGATTATGTATGTAAAGTGCCTGGCATAGTTGGTGTTCAATATATTATTATTATTTATTTATTTATATATTAATATTTGTATTTATATCCTTATAGTAATTTGTCATATCTAAGCTTTTGAGAGTTGTAATGAGTTATAATTATTCATATTTTCCATGTTGCCACTTAATCCTCATAACCATGACTTTGAATGGTGTTTAATTCCAGTAGATTTGTCATAATTTATTACATTATTTTTTACTTTGTATATAGTTTTATCTTTTTGCAGTTATAATACTGAGTTGGACATCTTCATGCACCAGTTTTTTCCTAGGCTTCAGATTATTTTCTTAGGTCATATTCCCAGCAGTGGAATTACTGGATCAAAAACATTTTGACAGCTTTTGATCAAGACCAAATTACTTTATAAATACATTGTAATACTTTTACTGCCACTAGCAATATAAAGAAATAAACTTTCCTGGAGCTTTGCCAATAATTGGTGTTGCTATTTTAAAAAATTGTTACTTTTATGGATGAATAACAGTAACTGGTTTTAATTTCTATTTCTGATTACCGATACATTGCATATTTTTATAAATGTTTATTTACTAGTAGTAGCGTGTCCTCTTATATGGATTATCTGCTCAAGTTCTTTACGTATTTATTGGATATTATTAGGGCTTTATAATAAGCAATTTTATGGACTTGTTATATAATAAAATTATTCGTCCTGTGCTTTATTCAACATGTTAGTCTGTTATTTGCCTTTCCTTTACACTATGTTTTAGATATATAATATTTTAGATTTTTAGGTAACGATTTGGTTGACAGTTTACTTGTAATTAATCCATCCTTTTATAACTTAGTATATCATAACATGTTAAGGAGTCTCAGTTTTATCCTTTTAATTTTTCTAAATTTTTTAGCCAATTAATTAATCCAGAATTTACCTTGCCCCATGGTATGGCATAAAAATATGAACAATTAACCAGTTACCACAACATTATCTTACTGGTAAAACTTAGAAAGGGTAGGGTGGGGTAGGGAGTAGAAAAGATAAAAGGGATTAGGAAGATAAAGCTCAGCCTTGGTAAGGAGCAGAGTTGAAAGAAGTAGAGTTATTCCCGGGGAAATGAAGGTAGGTAAATCCACGTTGAAAAAGGATGTTGGAGAAAGACTTAGCCAAGTTGTGTGAAAGTTCCCACTTAGTGAAGTCCGAATAAGAAAGCTTCCCTGTCCTCCATATCCAAGGTGTGCTGTTTCACTGGAGCCATAAATGCAACCACAGTGAATGCCAACATGTTGTTGAGAAATCCTTCTTTCTCTGTTGATTGGTAATCTTATATTTAACTCTAATTACTCTCTATTCCGTGCTGTGATCAAGCCATTTATTTTTGCATCACTACCAGACTGTTTTAATTATTGATGTTTTACTGTATGTTCTGGATTTGGAAGGGCTTCTTTCACCCCCATATTACTTTTGAATATACTTTTAAAATATTTTTTCTTGGGCTTCCCTGGTGGCGCAGTGGTTGAGAGTCCGCCTGCCGATGCAGGGGACACGGGTTCGTGCCCAGATCCGGGAGGATCCCACGTGCCGCGGAGCGGCTGGGCCCGTGAGCCATGGCCACTGAGCCTGCGTGTCCGGAGCCTGTGCTCCTCAACGGGTGAGGCCACAACGGTGAGAGGCCCGCATACAGAAAAAAAAAAAAAAAAAAAAAAAAAAAAAAAAAAAAATTTTCTTGATTATTCTTCCAAATTAACTTTGCAATAATTTTATCCAGTTTAAGAAAAAAAAACCCTATTGGGATTTTTATTGAGATTGCTTTAAAGCAACAACTTAATTGAAAAGAGTTGACATCCTTAAAATATTTAAACTTTTCATAGAAGAACATGCTGAGTCTTCCCATTAGTCAAGTTTTACTTTATATCTCTCAGTAAAATAGTCTAGGCTGTTACCCCCACCTCTCCCAATCTAGGTCACACACATTTCCCATTAAGATTCCATCTTCGTATTTTATATTTTTTGTTCTATTGGGAATGTGGTTTTTTTTCTCACGAAATATTCTATATCTTTGTCTAGCAGTTTTATTGATTCTTAAAAATTGATTCAACTATCTTTTCAATGGATTTCTGAAAATAGTAATAATTTTCCTGTTTCCTTTCTAATATGTATACTCTTTTCCTATTTCCATCTTTTTACTTTAGAACTTCACTGTGGATATATTTGTTTTGTGCCTGATTTTACTAGTGTTGTCTATAGTGGTATAAGCTTTAAGAGTAGTGTTCGCTACTTTAAAACAAATGTTAATATGTTGAGTGAGAGATGCTTCTATTTGCACTATTAGAAGATGTTTTATAAATAGTAGGTATTGAATTTTACCTACTGTCTTTTTTTTTTTTTTTTTTTTTTTGTGGTACGCGGGCCTCTCACTGCTGTGGCCTCTCCCGTTGCGGAGCACAGGCTCCGGACGCGCAGGCTCAGCGGCCATGGCTCACGGGCCCAGCCGCTCCGCGGCATGTGGGATCTTCCCAGACCGGGGCACGAACCCGTGTCCCCTGCATCGGCAGGCGGACTCTCAACCACTGCACCACCAGGGAAGCCCTACCTACTGTCTTTTTATCTTTTTATGATAAGGTTGTCTCATTTTTCTTACTTGGTGTATTGTTGAAATTATTATAATTTCTAGTACCGATCTGTCCATGCTTTCCAGAAATTATCCCTATTTGATTATAATGGTCAGGTCTTTAAAGTAGTTATTGAATTTTATTTACTATTATAGTTGAGATTTTTATATATTTATTTATAAATAATATTGATCTATAAATTTTTATCCTATATACTTTGGGTATTGTGTCACTTTTATGTTTCCTTGGAATTGTGTACCTTTTAATATTATTTTATGTTCATGAAAATTTTTAGAAATTTGTAATGGTCTTTTTTTCTTTCATTTTTTTAGAATTTGTTTTTTCTTTTTCTTTTTTTTATTAAGTGTATATATGTCAATCCCAATCTCCCAATTCATCACACCACCATGCCCCCGCCACTTTTTTTAGAAGTTTTTAAAAAATCACCAGTAAGAGAAACTCATGCCAGAAATTTTTGAAGGAAGCTGGGACGAAGTGAGGGAGTGGCATGGACATATATACACTACCAAATGTAAAATAAATAGCTAGTGGGAAGCAGCCGCATAGCACAGGGAGATCAGCTTGGTGCTTTGTGACCACCTAGAGGGGTGGGATAGGGAGAGTGGGAGGGAGACGCAAGAGGGAGGGGATATGGGGATATATGTATATGTATAGCTGATTCACTTTGTTATACAGCAGAAGCTAACACAACATTGTAAAGCAATTGTACTCCAGTAAAGGTGTTAAAAAAAACAAAAAAATTTTATCTTTTATTATTCTAGTCAGATTTCATCTCACATCAATTTTAGTGATTGTGTTCAGAATGTTACCAATATCAATGATGTTTTCAAATATAACAGTATTCTTTCATTCTTATAACCTGTATATCTGTTGCTAATAGTTCCTTTCATTGAAAAAAGAAGTTTATTGGCCTTTCTCCCTCAATTCATATGTCATAGGTTTTGTTCATAGTTTTTAAAAAATACCCAGATACTGGTTTTATTTAGTAATTCTACTGTCCAAAGGTAAAAGCTACATGCACACACAAATTATTAGGAAACGGACAGTACAATTATTAAGTGAAATTACTAATCCGATCCTGGTTTTCTCTTTCTGTGGTAGATTATCATTTTCTTCCAATCTGGAAAACAAAAGATTTCCTCTTTATCGTTGGAGTTTATATTCCCCCTGGTTATACCTAGGTCAGTTCTTTCAACAATAATCTTGCTTTCAACAGTCAGCTCTTTTCAGTATGAAGAGTCAGGCCTTCCTTGGGAAAATGTTCTTCTATTCATTTTAAGCCTTATGGCTTCTTCTTAAAATTTAGCTTTTATTTTTTGCAAAGTTTTACATGCACATTATTTAAAAAGTCAAGTAATCCCACAAGGCCTGCTGTGAAGAACATCCTTCTCCCTACCAGCCAGTCCCCTTTCCTGCAATTTTCTATTTTCCAGAGGCATCTACTTTCAAATCTTATTTTTTTAATCTCCTTTTTTTTTAAATAACATGCTTATTTTATTATATCTTGAGTTTGAGTTGTAGGTGTCATCTGTTGCATTCCCATTTTGGAAGTTGTTTTATTACTTCCCCTCCACATTTCTACCACACATGCTCACTTCCTGGTCCCCATTCTCCCAATTCGGTCCTCTAATTTTTTTACATTTCCCCCCTATTTTCTATCTCTTTGTCTTTTTCCTCTGTATTTTGGGAGATTTCCTCAACTTTATCTTTCATTCTTTTCTTCACTGTATTTTTAGTGGGGTTCTAGTATTGCTAAATGCATGTGGTCACACTTTCTTCTTTAATCAGAAATCTGATTATTGCTAGTTTTCTGTCCTTAACTTCTGGCATAAAAGAATTAGATCTACTGCATCCATCATCCTTGCTTCTTATATGTTCTCTTAGCATTTACATTTTTGCTTTTCATTATGCAAGAATGTCATGAGTCAGTCTTTTAAATTATTTCCTCCTTTTTTTAGTGTCTTTCTTGTTCTCCACTGCCTTTGCTCAGTTCTTTTAAAAAATACGGTGATTTAAAACATTTTGCAATAACTCTTCCATATTTTCCAGTTGCTCCATTTGCTCTTGTTTCACTGAATATATAAATACGTCTATTCAAGAAGCATGATATATTATTTCCTGAATTCCTTCTGTTTCAACGGAAGCTATTGGCCTCAAATTTTTCAGCTTGGTTCTCCTCTTTCAAGTTTTTGGTCTCTTCACTTATCCCATAATTTTTTACTCTTCTGATTTTATGAGTGAAAGTTTTTATAAGTGAAAGTCTCATATTTTGAGATCAATCAGAATTGACAGCTGGTGAGGATTTCATCAAGAGTGTGGTTTATAAGCTGCGTGTGTGTATATCTGTGTGTGTGAAATGAACTGTGATTCCATTTTCCCTTGTGGGGTTCTCTCCAGAGCAATCTATTTAATCTCATCATTCACTTCCTCAGAATTTTAGGAGGGTTTCTCAGATTTGTTCTCTGCTTCCTTAATCAAAAGGTGGTTACTATTTGGCTACTGCCATTTTATTTTGGAGTAGTCTTTTTGATTCAATAAAAGCCATGTCCAATGGTATCTTATTGAAAACATGAAGCAATTGTTTTTCCTAAAATTGGTATGGTTTTGGAGCAAATCCATTTCAGAGAAAGAAGTTTACTCTGAAGGTGCAGGGATTAGCTCTCATTACCTTGTGTTGGATGTTTTCACAGACTTCACTTGATGTTATTCTTTTTCTGTTATGTGTAACATACTGTGGAGAAATGTTGACCTGGTAGTGGTGAAGAGTCAGGAAGTGAGAATTGCCATCAATTCCTTTGTGTTCTTCCTGAACACTGTGCATTCCGTCCTTCAGGTCGACCACAGCAATTCCTGTCTTGTAGAAAGAATTGTGTGCCCACCTCCAAGTTCTTCCAGTCCTCCAAGCCAGGGTTGTCCAGTAGAACTTTCTGAGGTGATACTATCTGCTCTGTCCACTAGAGTAGCTATTTGCCACATGTGGTTATTAAGCACTTGAAATGTGGTTAATGTGACTGAGGACCTGAATTTTAAATTTCATTTAATTTTAATTAATTTCAGTTTGAATTTGAATAGGCATATGTAGCTAGTGGCCACCATACTGGACAGCAGAGCTCTTGGCACCTCAAAGCATTCAGGTTGAGGAGAGGATAGAATATCCCCTGCAAAAGTAATTCTAAATCTAGATGAGAAGGAAGATGTCAGCCAGCAGCTCACGATCTTCTAAGACCCTTGGTCCACAGAAGCAGAAGGAAGCTTCAGGTGAGACTGAGTGGTCTTTTGGGTTGAGAAAATGCAGATTCAATCAAAGAATAGTCGAACTTTCATCATAGGAAAAGTACAGATTCTTGGGTATAGAGGCCCAAATGTTCATCTGAGTTGGAGAAAATAGATACCTGGAACTCAAAGCTACCTGTGATGGGCTGATTCTTAATTCTTGACCCATCTTTCATAAATGGGTCATATCATTGTTTCTCGCTTCTCATCGTGGTTACACATGTCTCAAGGTTTAACAGATAGTTTGAGTATTTGGGAGAGAGTTTTCCTGGTATTTTCACTACTTAGCCATCTTCCCAGAATCCTCCTGGTTTTATTTTCAAATTTGGAAAAAGAGCTAAGTGATCAGCCAGGCAGACACATTGATTAATTTGATCCTTTGGGAAGTGGGAGCTTGTAAAAGGCATTTGTTTGAGCTCTCCACTTAATCTTGACAGCACCTTGCCATCTGACACTCAATTTAATGTTAAATTTGGGGGAGAAAGTAGAAAAGGAGGGGTGTGGGTGTCACTTGTCATCACTTCAAAGACAGGGTCACCTCTGTCCTCGCCTGCTGGGGTGCTCCCTGTTGCATTCAGAGTCCGCAGTCTCTGGTCACTTTACCCTGAAACTCATTTCAGCAAAACAGCTTCCCACCGTGCTTCACCCTAAGCAGATTCCTTTTAAGTGAGAAAGATGAGGTTCATGATTACATCCTCAAAACTCCATCCATTTGGCACTGTGGCCGGGTTTCCAAACAGCCTACAGGCTTCGTGTCAATGAGCTCTGTGAGACCGGTAGCACCCCAAGATAGCCTTATTTGCTTTCTGCTTTAAGCAGAAAAATTGGATTGAGAAAGCTTTTCCTAATCTGGATCTCTGCAATATATAATAAACTTCTTACATCTGTCACCATCAGCATTCTCCTTGCCATCTTAACTTTTATGTTTCAAAGAGGAGAGACAGGGGTGCCCTTTCTTTCTCCTCCTTATTCAAGTTCTGTCTTGGGACAGCTAGCCCTGAAGATTAGTGACATCTTCCTGGCTGGGATGATGGGGGACCGGAACAAATTTAGGATTGCCCTCTATTTTCCAAAATAAAAGTTAAGCCTAAAGCTCTCTGAACATCCTCTTTGTTGATAACATTGATTATATCCTAGAGATAATGTTTTCCAAGTAGAATCATCTTCTGTGCTAGTTAAAATACAGACTCCCAGACCCACGCCAGTCCCGACTGAATCAGAATCTCCAGGGTCAGGGTACATCTGCATTTTAACACATCCCCAGGTGATTTCTATGCTTTGTGAGAGCCAGTATGAAAGGAGTAATGTTACCAAATAGTTCATTCAGTAGTCGCTCTTAGGGGTGGGGGAAGTCAGACAGTAATCTTCTCATTAACAGAGAAGTGATCCAGTGGAGAGTCAAGTGTGAAATGCAGGAACAAAGGAGGCATGAATTTAAATCTTGTGACATTATTTGCCTGCTGTGGGCCAATAAGGAATAAACCTAGTCTCCCTGGCTTGGTTTCCTTGTTTGCAAAGATAGTAATGCTTCCTGCACAGGCTTGATGAATGTGAATATTAGTCACTTGGCACGTAGTGAGCCGTTGGTAAACATTTTCTACTATGATTTCTCAGTGGATGCTATGTTTTTAAAAGATGTTTGTACAAAACAACTTTATTTTATGAAGCAATAATTTATTTATTCTTCAAAGACATGTACACCTGCCAATTAAGGGTTACGATGAGCTCGAGTTCTCCCACTGATGTCATTCCTGCCGGTTGCAAAGGAGCTTGGTGTCTCTGCCTAACATTATCCTTTGGCTTTTTGAAATATTCAAGTACTCCTGTATCCCCATGACTTGTCACTTCCTGCTGGTACCTAAAACTCTGGTTGGCAGCTGCAAAACTTTGGGCCCATGTTTAGCTCATGGGGGCCAATTGTCTCCCATGTCCCATAATCGGGAGGACAATTCAAGAGGATTTAATTCACGACCCCACGGTTCCAACACCAGGCTCACTCTCTGTTAGGGCTGTCAAATGAGCATTACTCATCCTTCTTCCCCGAAGGACTTTCTGGTGATTTGGGGGCTTATTTTTCCCTTCAGAAATGTCTTTCCTCATCCTTAACAGGTTAATGCTCGGAGTTGGAGTCACCTGCAGGGATGGAACATCTGGGGACCTGGCCCCTACTTTATGGAGAAGTCTGGACTAGCAGGGGGCATGTCCAGATGGGTGCTTCTATGGTCCAGGCTTCCTTAGAGGTGCCTGAGAAGGTGGGGGGGCCTAGTAGATAACATCTGCACTTCATAGCTGTCTTTAACCACAGCATCTCTGCATGGAATCCATTTCATATTTTAGTATCCCTGTATAAATTTGTTTGAGAAAAGAGTGTCATTGTAAACACTGAACAACAGTGTTTGAAAGTTACTGATGTAGTCCAACATATTAAAGCTTGAATTATGGCTGAGCCAACCTAAGTTCTATCAGGGAGATTAAATGCCTAAACTAAGGACTGATAATCAGTTGGATTAAATCCATTTCAACAGACATGTAGCAAGTGCTTACCGTGTGGCTGAGTAGGGATGGGGGACCAAGAAATGTGGTTTCTGACCTCAGAGGCTACAATATCTAGTAAGGGAGCACAGAGAGGGAGATAATTAACTACAATGCATGCAAATGTGCTGAAATAAAAATGTTATGGGAACCCAGATGTGGATAAAAATGGTGCTAGGTAACATTGTGTGCTAACTCTGGATTAGGCACTGTGCTTGATTCCCTATCTATCTATCTATCTATCTATCTATCTATCTATCTATCTTTGTGAAATAGGCATAATTTCCCCCATTTTCCAGAGAAGGAAACCGAGATTTAGAGGGGTGTCTCTTGCCCAAGTTCACATAATTAGTAGGTGGCAGAAGTTGGGATTCCCACGGAGGTGGTCTAACTTCAGAACTCACATCCTTATCGACTAGAGAAAACTAAGAACAGCTCAACAGGTAGTTTTTGAACTGGGCCCAAAATGATAAGGATTTTTTAACGGGTGATGGGAGAGGACTGTGGATGGGGAAAACTTTCCAGGCAGAGTGCTCAGTACAGACACAGTCTTGGAAGCCTGTTAAAACGATGAAAATGCAATGTGGAACCACATTTTGAAAGTCTTTTGTAATTGCTTTGTAACCATTAGGCAATGATTGGATGGGAAGCTGCGTGGCATGTTGTTTAAGGGGGTTGAATCAGTATCTGCCACTTCCCAGCTATGTGACACCAGACAAGTTACTTAATCTCTCTGTGCCTCATTTTCCTCAACTCTAAAATGGGGGCATAGCTACCTCACAATGATATCATGAGGATTAAATGGGGTAATGTACGTGGGCATTTAGCATAGTGTCTTTCACATGGTAGGGATTCAATAAATGGTAGCTAATTATTTTTATTCACCCCCAACCGTATGGCTAATAAGGCAAGCTAATATTTTTGAGCACTTATATGTGTCAGACATTGCAGCAAACACTGGACATGCATTATTTAATCTTTGCAACAACAGCTCTGTGACGCAGTACTATTATCTCCCCAGTTTAGAGAGGATGAAACTGAGGATTCCAGTGTTGATTTCAGTGTCTGATTCCAGAGCTCTTAACTACTATGTTTCACTTTCTCCCTCTACACTGCACTGCTTGGAAGTTTCATCAAGATTTGATGTAGGTAGGAGGTTGGTACCATGGGTCACAGGTGACAAAGTGGGCTTTGTAACAACCTCTTCAAATGATATGAAGGAAATGATAGCTAAATCCTTAGGTTTTACACCTCTTCAAGGGCCTATAATGTCTTGCTGCAGGTCTCTGGTTTTACTTTATGCATCCTCTTTTACCAGCCATTCCATGGATATATTTATTTTTTCCACATCTTTATGAAAGGCTGTATAAATTGACTTTTGGTGCATAACAAGCTACCCCAGTATTTAGCGACTTAAAACCACAATTATTTATTTAGCTTATGGTTCTATGGGTTGGAAAGTTGGCCTGGACCTCGCTAGGTGATTCTTCTTTAGGTCTTGGCTGGGCTAACTCTTATGTTTGAAGCCAGCTGCTGGATCTTCTGGGACTAGTTGGTCTGATATATTGTCCAGCTGAGAGGACTCACTTGCACTCCTTCACTCTCTCATTTTCTAGGGTTCTAGCCTGGGCTTGTTCTTATGGGGGTGGAAGAGTTCTCAGAACTACAAGAAGGAGGACAAACTCTAATGTGCAATCACTTTTTAAGTCTCTGCATTTTTCATGTTTGCTGTTTGTCTCGGGGGCTAAAGCAAGTCACATGACCAAGCCCAGAGTCAATGTGGGAGGAGACAGGGCATGTGAAAAACTTGAGTGCATTACTGCAACAGTGTACCACCCAGGTTTTGCAAATCCTGGAGGAGGGCATCTCCCATAGCAGGGACTAGGTATCCAGCTTGCTTGGGAACAGTTAGACATCCTCTTGGTGTGACTGTGGTACCAGATGGTACCAGGAGGTGACATGACACATCAGGGACCACATACTCCAAAGTTGTCTCCTTAACATCCTCTATGCATAGCCCTTGAATCTGAAGGAGGCACTTGTCAGGGAGAGCATTCTAGTAGCTGGTGAGGACTAAGCTATGGAATGACTGGTTTATTTTTATCTTCCACCTTTACTGTGCCCCCAGGCTGGCATGGCCTGGAGAAGTAGCTGTTACATCCATTAGAATTTATGCAGCCCTTAGAATTTCTTGGCAAAGGCATCTGCAGCTTTCTCTAATCACTATCATTCCAAAGGGCCACTAAGTTGATCTTGCTTATCCTTGAAATCAGATCATGCTGGTATCATCACACAAACTCTCTGGGGTGATAAGCTTTAGGCTTGAACATTCAATCTAGTTGCCTTATCAGTGGTTTTCATAGTTTAATTTTTAATCAACTTTCATGAAGAAAGAAAATGCTGTAAGGTATCTGAGCACCTTGGTATCTGATATCAAGTTGGACACACATAATGTTACAACCCATTACTCAGTGCTGGTCATCCTGGGAAACTACAACAAAGAGTCTGGTGAAAATGATTTTTTTAAGTGCTTTATTTTCTCCTGTTAATTTCGATATGAAAGATGGTATAATAATAAAATCCACTCAAAAAAGGAAAATTCCTTATCTCATTGTAAATATCTTAAGAAATAGTATGGTAATACTTTCATACCCTGAAACTTGAGGCTCAGAGAAAAAGATTCCAAGGGAATGAGATGATTATTCCCATCAGGGCTCAGCCTTGCTTACCACTGCTGCTGCTATGTGTAATCGAGTTCTGGATTTTGGCCTCCTGCGACTTCAGTTTTGATTGCACTGGCCTTGTATGGAGAGGCTCCTTTCATGTGTGTGGTTTTCTTACAGTTTCCACAGATACTTTTCATTGAGGTCTTAAGGATGCCAGGATTAAATTTCCATAGGGATATTTTGTGGACATTAGACCCTCAGCTCAGTTCATTCCAGTAAGCATTTGTGGAGCTCCTTCTGTGTCAGGGCCTGTGCCTGGCTGTGTATACACACAGCTCTGACCCCCAGGAACTTAGAATCTGGGGAAGTTTAGTGAAAGAGGCAGGCCTGTGGGCAAAAGAATATCATATGATAAAGATAAGTACCAAGAAGTACCTAGAAGAGAGGGATTGTTTTTTGTGGGGTGAAGGGCAGGAGAGCAGAGAGGGGATGCTTAAGGGGTGTTTTGGAAGATGAACATTGAAGGACATTCCACCTGCCTTGTTGAAAACTGAGAACTAAAAAGCTTGAATGGACCACTGTATCTGGAGAAATGGTGGACTAGATAGTTTGTAAACTACCTAAATCTGCTTGGCAAAATATCTAAACTATCTAAATGTGCTGAACAAAATGAATATGTCCTAATTTTTAAATAAAAGAATGAGCATAGGGGCTTCCCTGGTGGCGCAGTGGTTGAGAGTCCGCCTGCCGATGCAGGGGACACGGGTTCGTGCCCTGGTCCAGGAAGATCCCACATGCCGCGGAGCGGCTGGGCCCGTGAGCCATGGCCGCTGAGCCTGCGCGTCCGGAGCCTGTGCTCCACAACGGGAGAGGCCGCAACAGTGAGAGGCCTGCGTACCGCAAAACAAAAGAACGAGCATACAGTAGAGTAGGGAACTTCTCCGAGGTTAAGAATGAAACAGGAGCAGCAGGCCAAAGAGGTGAGGGCTGAGGTTGCTGCCTACTTTATTGCCAACTACCAATACATTCCAGAGGTGACCTGGAGCTCTGGCTGCTAGTATCCGTGCCTATGTGTTACGGAGGTAGGCAGAAAGGCCTACATGGGAGGGAGACCAGTTGGGGACTCCTGAGTGAATCTGGGACCGACGAAGAGCAACATCCGCAGGGAAAAGGTGAATTAGTAAAAATATCCATTTCATGGAGGCAGCCAGCAAGGCAGAACTTGACTGATTCAGACCAGCTATTGATGGATGGAGAACGTGGCAATGCACCAGCTTTTACATGAATTTGGAGCCTGCATTCACAGTATTTGCATGGTCTGAATAACCACAAGCTGAGAATTTTAGTTTAAAGCCGACCTGGCAGGCAGGAACACAGATCTCTGGAGGACTCCGCATGCAGTCCATGCTCTAAAGAATTTCCATAGGCTGAGTCCCAATGAACACGAACTCCTAATCAGAAATCACAAAACGTATGAGGAGACAAAGCATCATGAGTAGAGTCAACAGCAATGACCTCACATATTTAAGGTGAAACAAAAGAGGAAAAGAAAAACAGGAGTAAGGAGCAAGAGACTATCAAAGACAACCTGACGTGAGATATTTGAGCAAGTTCTAAATGGAATGTCTGGAGATAAAAAAAATAATAATTAAAATCAAAAATTCAATGAAATAATAGCCCTAAACTGAAAAATGCAGAAATCCATCAATAGCAGAAGGGATAAATAAACTGTGGTATATTCATACAATGGAATGTTACAAGGCAATGGAAGGAACAAACTGCTAATGCAACAACATGGATAAACCTCATGGTCTTAACTAAGAAGCAAAAGAAGCCAGATACAGAGTATACATGCTATGGGAGTCTATGTATAGGAAGTTCAAAACCAGAACAAAGCTAATCCATGATTGCTGTGGTCAGAATAGTGGCTGACTCAGTGGGAGGGTATTGACTAAGAAGGAGCAGGCTGGGTGCTGGGAATGTGCTATATCTTGATACGGGTGATGGGTACATGAGTGTGTACACCTGGAAAAGGTCATCAGGCTCTACACATAAGATGTGTGCTTTCACGGTGAATATGAGTTATA
Organism: Delphinus delphis; assembly: GCF_949987515.2. Lineage (NCBI taxonomy): Eukaryota > Metazoa > Chordata > Mammalia > Artiodactyla > Delphinidae > Delphinus > Delphinus delphis. Next base: position 140,989,727 of record NC_082684.1, read on the forward strand.
CCTCAATGTAAGAGCATAAAAACCTCTGTGGTCCTATCTTCCAGGTTCTTTGATGCCACCCACAACCAGATTTGACACACCAAAGAGAAAATCAGTGACCTGGAACTTAAGAAAAATATACAAAATTCAGCACAGAAAGGCAAGGGCTCAAAAATGACAGACCCTAAGAGACATGGAGACTAGAGTGAGGTCTATGCAGAGCTCTGGAAGATGTAACGGATGAACAGTTTCTGAGAAAGACAGATCTTTGGTTTGGAATGTCTTATGAGCTCCATGCAGGATAAATAAAAGAAATCCACACCTAAACACATCACAGTAAAGCTGTAGGCCAAAGACAAAGAGGAGATCCCAAAAAAAGCCAGGATGAAAATACAGATTGTCTACTTAGAACAGTGGGTTAGACTGAGCAAGTTAGCCGTGTTGCAAGGCAGTGGATGAAGAGATGTACCATTGATGCCTGGAAAAGAAAGTAATTCTCAGTCTAGAATTATGAAAGGAGGGAATGAGGGCAAAAGAATATTTTTAAAAATAAGGTGAACAAAGCAAAACTGAAAAAGAGATTTATTTTAGTACCAACAGACTCTTATGGATTTTCTAAATCAGTGCTCTCCAACCTTTTTGGCACCAGGGACAGGTTTCATGGAAGAAAATTTTTCCATGGATGGGGGTTGAGGGGAATGGGTCAGGCGGTAATGCAAGCGATGGGGAGCAAGGGGGAGCGAGGGGGAGCGGCAGATGAAGCTTTGCTGCCACTCACCTCCTGCTGTGCAGGCCAGTTCCTAACAGGCCCCGGCCCGGGGGTTGTGGACCCCTGTTCTTCTTGAAAGAAGAAAAACGAATACAGAAGGACCATCTGAGATGCAAGAAGGAATGAGGAGCAAAGGAAATGTTAACTATCAAGGTATATATACAAAATAGGAGCTATTTGATAGCATCTCTCTCTCTCCATATACATATATATATGTATACATGTAACACTATATATAGAGTACATACTTCTCTATCCTCTCTTCCCTCCTACCTCTCTTTCTCTCTATATATAAAAGGAAGAACTAGAGTGTTGTTCAGGGTAGAAGATTTACCCCAAAAAACTAAAGTTAGTTGAACTGAGGCTGAATCACCCTTCCATTAATTCTACCCGTTTCAAGGTCATTGCACATTGTGAGCTGGGAGTTTGTTCGATTGCATGGAATTCCTAGAATTGCCACTGAACCACTGACCTTGTTAGATGAATCAACTCTGCCATTTCTGATCATTGTCAATGTTCCCCTCCATGATACTTGTTAAAAATAGCAACCCCCTAATAAGATAAAAACAGATTTTATTCTTATAATGCAAGTAAAGCCTAGAGATTAATTAAAAACAGATTTTATTCATTTACATAATGAGGAAATTATTTGCAACATCAGCCCTAATAAACTTGGATTTGTTTGACGAATGTGATGATTTGTTTCGGGCTAAATATGTATCCTTTGTAAATTCTTTTGGTATGGATGGAGGGAAGGGACGTTTAAGGAGCAAATGACACTAACACCTGCCCTTTGGAGTGCTAAGTGCTATAAAAACATGAGATTGAGAATGTAATCCCTGATAGGTGAGTACAGCACCCTGTAGAGGGAGAGACTGGTTGCTGGTAGTCTCAGCTGATAATTCACGAGTCCCTTCTCTTGCCATTCTGCTGTCACTCTTGCAACAACAGACTGCTGGTTTAAAACCTTGACCTCAATTTTCTAGTTCCTTCACGACCCCACCGAGCCCTTTCATCTTAAACATTCCTTTAGTGGCCTTTAATTCCGTAGTGAAGATTTTACCTAATAAAAGTTTCATCATTTCCGCCTTCAAAAGACAGCTTGGGTCTCACGTTCTCTGTAAATTCTTCCCTGAATGCCCTGGCAGGATTAACCACGCCACCCCCCACGTCCCCCTGCTGCTCACATTTCTGTATGGCAGTTATTTGTCCGTAAGTCGAGAACTCGGGGATGGCAGAGACGGTGAGCTTTTCTTTCCTCCATCCCCAGATCGGGCAGAGTGTTACTTTGACATGGAATTATTTTCATTTGAACAGAAATGGGGTTTGTCTGAAGCTGCACCTGGTGACAAGGATGATGAAGCATTATGTTCCTTTATGTCTTTAAGAGCAGTTCCACTGACCTTGTCTTGTTGCATCTGCCCTCATTAGGGAGTTAGAGCAAATATTCAAACCCTCCTTTGATAGATGAAACGTCCAAGAAGAGAAAGTTTAAATGGCTCACACAGGTCCTGCCATGCGTGCAGAGGGGCAGCCAATGGAGAGGATGGCAGATGGGAAATAAATAATAAGGAATAAGGTTTCTACTCCTCAGAGAAATCACTTCATTAATTTTCTCCCCATTTAAATCCAGCTCCGCCTTCTCAGTCCTTTGCTTCATGGAATCAGAGAAGCAGCCTTTTGATGGAAGGAAGACACACCACAGAGATGCTGAATGCGTGCTGACCCTCACGTGGGGACCATTTTCCTGAAGAAGCAGCACTAATCATAATCATAACGCTTGCTTGAACTTGGCACTTTTCTTCTCTTCAGCATAGTCTGACATGACCCGCTGGTGCCTTCGGCGTGGCAGTGGGGTTGCTGAACAGAGAACAGGCTGGGGACAGCGAAGTGTATTATTGTGGAGAAATTCTCGAAGCTCTCAGGGCTGTGAATGGCTTTGGTGAATAAGCCGACCTGGGACAGTTCAGTAGGTGGGGAGGTCAGTAGGAAGCTGTTACATTGTTTCTCTAGAAGGAGTGGGCCGGAGACCTCTCAGGGGCTGCGTTGTGTTCAAGAGGCTGGGCAGAAAGACCCGTAAGAAGACCACGCCAAACCTTTATCCTTAAGCACACAAAACCCTACTTGTCCGGGCCCCCAGGAATGTCGGGACATCTAGTTTCACAGAGGATTAGAAGCATGACAAAAATGAGTAATTCTTTGCCTTCTTTCTCCATAAACAATGTCACACATAAATATGAGGATTCTCAGGCATCGGTTTTCTTAGGTGTGAATGTAACCCGTTCCTGCAGCGATCTCTGTCATGGAATAATGCCGTGTTTCTCCTTTGCAAGAAAAGGAGAAACTGTGAGAATTTAGGAGCCTCTAAGGGAGCTCTTCTTCAATATATTTTTTCTGGCAACTAATAGGATAGATTCCCATAGCACAGACCTCCCTGACCTCAACCAGGTACCATTTTCTTTTTTTTCCCCAGGTTTATGGAGCTATAATTGACATACAACATTGTGTAAGTTTAAGGTGTGTAGTGTGTTGATTTGATACACATATATTGAATTAGGTGCTATTGTGGCCTTTTGTCTTTCAGCTATACTCGAGAGTTGTGTTAGAACTGGGAAGTAGAATCCAGGTGGTGGGGGAATATGCTTCAGGAGGGCATCATCCTTAGGGGTCCTGACCTTCACTGTACATAAAATATTGATGCCGTCTGCCATGCCTCTTCTGACTGATCTGGAGTGGGGCCTTTTTGAAGCCCCCATGGTGCAGCCAGTGTAGAAACCTTTGGACTGTCCTCCTGGTGAGGGGTTCTAAACCGTCCCCATCACCCTGGGGGCACGTGAGCACACTCCATAAGTCAGACAATGTTAAGCTGATTGAAGGAGGGACCATCACATCTGCCCACAAGCTCTACCTCCACGCTCCCTCTGGCTGAGTGGACAGGTGTACAGGCTTCTGCCCGAATCAGGAGCAGGCGACAGACTCCCGAGGGAGCTGTTTACCCAGAATTGGTGTTTGGTGCCTCGGCCAGCTGCCTGGCCCTGCCCTCTGGTTCTCTCACCTACTACTTGACTTTTAACTGGTACTTGACTGCCTCCTTGGCCTTGTCTCAAATCCCTATTCTGGATGTGCTTCTAGATTACTCTCTTGACTCCAGATTACCCACAAAGAAGCAGTAAAAAGAGAGAAGCAAAGCAGGAAGACTTTCTGTATTGAGCATCTATATGGTGCTGGGTGATAGGAAAATAGATGGTGCTGACCAGTTCCTGTCCTCTGGGCACTCACAGCCTGGTTAGCGGACACAGGCACGACCACAAGGGTGCCGTGAAGCGTTTCGGGAGCCGTGGTACAGCTGGGTCAGTGCTGGCAGAAAGAAGGGGGAGGTCAGTTATGTAGTGGGGATGGCGACAGAGAGAAAAGGTGTTAAGGCTTCCTGTAGGAGGTGGCTGCCCAACTGAGAGGGTAGAGGAAAGGGGATGGAGGGAGGTGAAGAACAAGACAGCCTGGCATGCTCATGCTCACGACGACACTTGTGCAGACCTTCTGCATTCCTGGGGTGTGGAGGTTGAGGGGGGCAGTAGGAGATGAGGCAGGAAAGATGGTCAGACAGGGTCGTGGGGGCCTGGTGGGCCAGGCTAGGAAGTATGGACCAAAAACAGGGGGACGGCCCCAGGGGTAGGGCTGGCCTCCAGGGGGCGTTGGAGTTCAAGTCATGGTGTCCGAAGGGCACGGCGTTCTTGGGCTTGATTTGGTCTGCACTGGTATCAGAGGGCCACAGAATGTCCTGATGGTGGTGGGATTTGAAGTTAGGTGTTGGTGGTCTGCCCATTTGGAGTAGGACCTTAGGCTATGGTTGTAGGGACAAAAAGTAGGGTTCGCAAGAGGGCTGGCCAAAACAAGGCCAAACGTCAGAGTCGCTGGAAAATGGGCAGGGGTTCATGGGAGGAGTAGCCCAGCTGTGAGGACTGGGCCAATACAGCTGGAGTAGGGGAAGTGTGGCATAAGAGGCTCACATATGGAGACGGAGTCTACACAGGAGTATCATCCCAGATCCCTCCTTCCAGTGGAGCAGAGACCTCTAAACTGCTCCCTCATCAGCTTAGGCTAGCTTGCAAATTCAGTGGAGGCTGGGACTTGGGAAGACAGAGGCTGATGTAGAGATTTCAAAGTGAAAAGTGTTCAAGTTTGAATGAAGGAGGCCTCTCTTTTGTTCCTGGATGACACCAAAGTTTCTGCTCTGGGACCTTCACAGGTATTTCCTCTGCCTGGAGCACTCGCCTAGCTCTGATTTCAGCCAAGAGCTGCCAGAGGCCTGCAGGCGAGTCCATGGCGCTGAAATCTCAGCATGAATATGGGAAACCTCCCCACCCTCTGCTGAGCCTCAGCACGGAGATCTCTCCCAAGGCCTCTGCCTGACCCCAGCAGAGGGACAGGGCATCCTCTCCAAGGTTTTCTCACTTCCTCAAAACTAATCCTCTGGATATGGGCAGGCTTCACTTCCTTCTCTGTGAAAGGAAGTTCCAGCTCCCCAGGGAACCACCTGTACCCCTCTCCTATTACCTAAATAATCACTTTGAAGGCTTCCAAGGGCTATATTTTCAGAATGGGTTATAAGAAATTTCTGATTATCTTCTCATCTGCCCTATGTCTACAGAGAAAGTTTTTTTGTTTTGTTTTGTTTTTTCTCATTTACCAAATACGTATATCTCGGGACATTTAGTACTAATTTTAAGGAACCACTAATGGGGTTCTCTTCCCCTGGTCATCTGGGACACTGAAAGATGTTAAATTCATTGTTCCTGCACTATGGTGAAGAAATGATTTAAATAAAACTCCCCTGCCCACCAAGACTGTCCTGGACCCTCAGCCATAGCCTGGGATCCTCTCCCCAGTCTAAGGCCACCATATTGTCACCGACCTGACCATGAAGAGTCTGAGCTGATGGGCAGCACGGGAGTCCCCAGGGCACGAGTGACATCCTTGTGTTGATTTCACTCTCTCCTTCCTAACATCAGGTGGGTGGTGCTGCAGAGGCTGGGATGTGGGCTTGACGACTCCAGAGGTCCCAGGGAAAGGCAAGCCGCTTCAGGAGGACACAGGGAGTAGGCCTCACCCTTCCTGATATCCCCCAAGACTAGCAACGGCAGTGCCTATTGTTACTGCTCTGAAAAAGGGAATTGAATCAATCTGCTGAATGAGGGATAGCACCACCTCCGGGGTCAGGCAGGGTTCAGAGTGCGGGAACTCGTCTGAAGTGAGGCTGTCTGGGGTACGGTGTCTGGCGGGACGGGAGCCAAAGGAGTGTCAGAGACCTGGTGTCGGATTAAGTGAACCCAGCCTCAGGATTAGGTGAACTTGTTAGAAGGGCTGGCAGCTCTTCCATCTGCGCCCCCAGGAGCTGTTTTATCTTCTTAAACTCAAATGGAAGCTGCAAGTGAGGGCAGTCAGTGGACCTGGGGGATGCTTGGCTTAGGGAGGGGGCTTAGCTCTAGTTTTCTCTATCCCTCTCTCCTCCCGGAGACCATATCATCTTATTCCCTCAGACACAGTTTGCTAAGAAAGCCAAAGAAGGGAATTAACATGAAAAAGAGAATTGTAAGTATTCTGCTGGGTTCTTTATATACGTGATGTATAAAAAATTTACAAAAGAATCCATTTTCTTATTTCCAGATAGGCAAACAGAGACTTGGATCTGAAGTCATCCAGTCTGGGACACTTCTAAGAGCAAAAGGTGAGAGGGGACAAAAAGTACTTACAATTACACATATGTGTATATGTTAACCTATTTATTTTTACCTATTTATTATTGTATTTTTAGAAAATAATTCTACTCAAAAGCTCTTATCAAGGATACAAGTCTTTCTTTTTTTAAAAAAATCAACAGATATAAACCAGGACTATCTCTGGCAAGTGGAGTCGTGTGGTTACCCCGACATTAAGTGACTTTTCCAAGGCCACACAGCTAGTAAGTGACGAAACCAGGTTTCAAAGCCAATCTCTTCCCAGGATTTCATGCTGGTTAATTCTGGGGGAGAAGAATTTGCCAGAGATCCACTTAGTGTTCCAGGAGTTTACTGCCAGGCTCAAGCCTGGCTGTCTTTCCACTTGGGAGCTGGATTTGTCTGTCAGGCCATTTCCTCCCACTTCAGCTCTTCTAATAAGGCTCCCCTGTTGCTGTGTTTGGGCTGAGGCCGCTCCCTACGTTTTCTCACTGCTGGTGCTCCCTGACGGCTGGGTGTTGATTGCAGATCCTCCCCCGGCTTGACTCCGGGCTGTTTGTCGTTACTAGGTCCTGCGGTCTCCCTCTCTGTTTCTTGACCCTTTACACGGCTCCCCCTGGGTTCTGACTGCTGGGTCTGCCTTGACCACCAGCCCTCAAGCTCAACTCTGGGTCCCTGGGCATGACTTCCTCCCTGCATTGCTTTGTCTGCTTCTGCCCCTCCTGGTCCATAAATTCATCCCTGGCTATGGTTCCTGCACCCCGCCTCCACACCCACATTCACAGCTCCACAATCTGTGAGATTTAATCAACTAGTTCATTGAGCAATCCAGGTGTATACCCAGCTGATTTGAAGTGATTTAACTTAATGAAGATGATCACGTGGCCCAGGTTTTCTGGGGCAGCCCTAATTTTAAATATTATGTTTCTTCGTCCTCACAAAAACTGAATACTGAAAATGCCAATATTTTGGCATATAGACAACTTCTTCTAGATTGCCTCAGGCAACTAGAAAAAAAAAAAAGGCATAAATCCCTATTCAGACAATGTGCCCTACCTTTGGCTCAGGACATACAGGCCTCTGTTAAATCTTTATTTTTGTCAGCATGGGTGAGTCTAAGAGAGAACAGCTTTTTTGTTTGTTTTCAAAAATCTCATGGGTATCGGTGTCCTGTTTGTGCTTCTACTTTCTGTAAAAACTACTTGATTGTCTTCAGTGAATGGCCAACATGTTTCTTGCCGAGTCGCACTGCAGTTTCTGTGGTGTGTGTATCTCCAGACAGCAACTAATGCCCTGTTGGCTGTGACAACCTAAGTGAGGTGGATGTCTTCCCAGTGAGATTTGGAAGGCGTGTCTCCATGCCCTGTAAGCCCCCAGGGAAATCGTGCTCCCAGCAAATGCCTGTCCTTGGCTTCTGTCCTTGGTGAGATCATGCAGAGACCTCAGGACCTCAGAGCAACCCCAGCCCTAGGCTTCCATGCCACATCCATCCTGGCCTAGTCTGGTCCTGGTGCTTCTCTCACAGATGGCCTCCCAGGCCGGATCCCAACCACTGAGGAGAGGAAATATCCTGAGGAGGAAGAACATTTTGAGGGGGCACAGAGAAGTGGTCCCTGCCATGCGTTCTGAGGACCACTAGTTCCCTGAGTTGCTTCCAGAAGGGCTCTGTGGCCAGTAGACTTCACAACGGCTCAGGGTGCCCACTGGTATATAGTCTCTGAGAAGTTCTGCAATAAAGTCACTGGCTTCTCAACATATGTATCACAGGACACGTTTTTCATATAACAACCTTTAATAGCTTAAAGAATCAGGTAAAACAAAAGAACAGGGGGGTTGGAGTCAGAAGGCCTTGCCTGGGTTCAGGTTCAGAATCCTCACATTCACCTTTGTCTCCTTGGGTAAGTTACTTAGCCATGGTTTCCTCATCAGTGACATGAAGGTAATGACAAATGAACTCACACAGGATTTTTGTGAGTGTTAAAATGTGCTGGATATGAAATCACTTGGCATACGTGTGAGATATTTATGAAAGGAGAGACTTTGTTTAGGTGCAGAATTCACTCAGCTAGTACACCTCATGATGAGGAATAGTCATGTCGATACTGACAGGCTCAGAAGCTGCCCTTCCCTGTTTGTGGCTCTTCAGGATGTGCCAGGACCAGCATATTTGGCATGAAATGTCAGGAGTCTGTGACAGTTAAATAATGGAGGATGCTTTTGAATTCATGTGTACTTTTAAGAAAATATTTAAGAATCTTGCAGCAAAATACAGGATGAATGAGAGAGGAGAGGCTTAAGGTTTGGCTCCATCCCTCTACCTACAGAGTAAAGCCATGAGTTAGAAAGTTGCTAAAGATGCAGCCGGAGGGCCTGGGTGGGCCAACAGTCTGGGGACAGAGACGCTGGGATGGGACTGAGACCCATTCCAAGGAGGTGTTGATGGGACCAGATGCTCTCTAAGGCAGGGATCCCCAACCCCCAGGCCGTGGACTGGTACCAGTCTGTGGCCTGTTAGGAACCGGGCCGCACAGCAGGAGGTGAGCGGTGGGCGGGGGGCGAGCAAGTGAAGCTTCATCTGCTGCTCCCCATCACTCCCCATCGCTTGCATTACCATCTGAACCATCCCCCCCTCTGTGGAAAAATTGTCTTCCACAAAACTGGTCCCTGGTGCCAAAAAGTTGGAGACCGATGCTCTAAGGGATCTATATGTGTGGCTTGGGAGGTTTGCTTTATAAACTTGACTCCTTTTCATGTACACGTAAGAATTAACTCCTGCGTATTCCAAATAACTTTAAATATCTTGGGGTTTTGTTTTCTTTATGCATTATATGAAGAGTTCTTAACTTGGATACCATAGACTATTAGGAGTGATACAGGGCCAATGGCTATGCGTTAAGGGTCCAGAAATTCCCTGAAATTAGAAACAAAATTTTGTGTGCACATGCCTATTTGCATTTTTATAGGGAAGAAAGTTCTAAACCACAAAGTGGTCTTTTGGTCTCTGTGGATTATACAAATCACATTCAGGATAAACTCTCTGGCCAGCAGAGTTCACTCTACAAGTAACGATTGGACAGCGGCTCGGGCACTCCTGTGAACCTCCTGGGCTTCAGTGACTGGTGTGAGGCACTTGGCTATACTGCTTCATCAGCAGGACTTTGATTTTGCTTGGTCCTCCAGCTCTAGGGAGCTGTAGCTTCTCTGTGATTCCTCCTTCCTTTTTGGCACGCAAAGTCCTTGAAACCTGCTGTGGATGCCGCTGTACATCCTGGGTCACCTGGGGGTGGTTGACACGACTTTCACAATTACACAAACGGAGCAAGCGATGTGAACGTGAGATAACTCAAGCCCCTCGCATTTCAGCAGGCACTTATTGGACACTTGCTGGTGCCATGCTCTGTGCTAGGACCTAGGTGTTGGGAGGTGATAGAAGATAAAAAAGGATGTCAAACAGCCCCTGGCTTTCAGGAGCTTCCTGTCCAGTGGACTAAGACAAATGAACATCTCATTATAATATAAGCAAGAAAAAGGAAATGACAGAGAATTGTGGCCCTTATACTGTTTGAGCTGTACTCTAACACTAATGCTCTACGAGACTGAGCCTGCCCTAGTGTTCTTAGGTCTCTTGATTTATTCATCTAACAAATATTGATGGTGTGCCTATCACGTGTCAGGCACGGTACAGGTACTAGGGATCCACTGGCAAGCAAACACAGACAGGGTTCATGGCTAGCGTGTAGACTGACGTTAATTGTCAGATGTCACACATATATGCAGAAATGTAAAATTACAGCTGAGATATGAGCTCTAAGAATGAGAAACGTGATGCTGTAAGAGAAGTCAAAGTCAAGGCAGATTTGACCTTGTCAGAGAGATCTCTGAAGGCTTCTCTAAGGAAATAACACCTGATTAAAAAAAAAAAGAAATGGGAGTTAACTAGATGAAAAAGGTAAAGACAGGAAGGGAACTCAGACACCAGGAATAGCACGTACAAAGGCCCAGTGGCAGGGAATAGCCTGGTGCCTATTAGTATATAAAAGAAAGTTCAATGAGACTGGAATCCAGAGAGTGAAGTGCACTGTGCAAAATGAGGCTGGCCCAGTACATGGGGAGCTTTGTAAGGCAGGTTGGGTTGTGGTCTTTATCCTAAGTTCAGTATCAAGTTGTTGAGGTGTTTCAAGCAGGAACATGACAAGCCATTTTGATTAGGCAGATTAGCAAAGATTTTACCCAGTAGGTAGCTTTGGAGCTGACTTTTGGGGAATGAGTTGGAGCTCAATTGTTAAAGAAGAGGAAAGACCTTTATGGGAACAGAGAAGATGAAAAACAAGGCAGAGTGGAAGTTGACCCAGTGCCTTGGGAGTGGTAAGCTGTAGTTATGAGGGAAGCTTCATGGCCTTGGAGGAATGATTGGAAAAGTTAAGTGAAGCCAAACCATGAAGAGCTGAGATGTTTCCTCTGCTGGAGCATTTAGGCTTTATTGATGGGAAGTCAGAGTTTTTAAGGAAGGGTATAGCCTGATGTTACCTGCATGTTGAGTCCTGAGAATTCCATCAGAAGCTACCCAATCATTTCTAGCCTCTGGTTTCTGTCTCTAGTTTTACAGGTGAGGATTTTGACCAAAGATTGCCATTTGGCTAATCAGAATACTTACATTGTTGGAGTAGAAACTGTCACTCGATTCCATTTGTGACATAGGCTGTCTTTGGTTGTCACTTTCTAGTGGGGTTGGTCACCTTGATTCCCACTGAACTGAAGAACTGAAATAGTATCCTAATCCACTAGAGGCACTGAGATCTGGAAGTTCTCCTCCTGCTCTGCCATCATTTATGGATGAGGCTGCACTAGGGAAGTTTCCCGAGCAAGGAGATGGGAGCTAAACTTTATTAAGCATCTGGAGAATCTATTTTGTGTGATAGCAGCGTTTTGAGATTTCTGGTCCATTGAAACAATTTGGAACTTTTAAGCTCTCACCTTGTGGAGAAACTGTAAATGTCTTCTTGTGTTTGGCAATGGTATAGCCTGGAGAATGCACCTAGAAGATACCAAATGCTCGAGACACTGCAGAAGAAAATAACTTCTGTGAAGGGAATGGGAGGACCCATTTGTTAAGCATAAATTGTAGATTGGAGTAAAGGTTAGAAATAAGCCATGAAAATAAACCAAAAATATATACACGCTCAGTATTTCTTCCTATGACGTGCTCTTTTATTTTCAGCTTAAAAAAATTCTTATCACTTTATTATTTTTTTAATTGGGGTACAGTTGTTTTACAATGTTGTGTTAGTTTCTACTGCACAGCGAAGTGGAGTTTCCAGTGCTATACAGAAGGTTCTCATTAGTTATCTATTTTATACATATTAGTGTATATATGTCAATCCCAATCTCCCAATTCATCCCACCACCCCCCTTTCCCCCCTTGGTGTCCATACGTTTGTTCTGTACATCTGTGTCTCTATTTCTGCCTTGTAAACCGGTTCATCTGTACCATTTTTCTAGATTCCACAGATATGCGTTAATATACGATATTTGTTTCTTTCTGACTCACTTCACTCTGTATGACAGTCTCTAGGTCCATCCACGTCTCTACAAATGACCCAATTTCGTTCCTTTTTATGGCTGAGTAATATTCCATTGTACATATGTACCACATCTTCTTTATCCATTCGTCTGTCAATGGACATTTAGGTTGCTTCCATGACCTGGCTGTTGTAAATTGTGCTGCAGGGAATATTGGGGTGTGTGTGTCTTTTTAAATTATGGTTTTCTCTGGGTATATGCCCAGTAGTGGGATTGCTGGGTCATATGGTAATTCTATTTTTAGTTTTTTTTTTTTTTTGCGGTACGCGGGCCTCTCACCGCTGTGGCCTCTCCCGCTGCGGAGCACAGGCTCCAGACGCACAGGCTCAGCGGCCATGGCTCACGGACCCAGCCGCTCCATGGCATGTGGGATCCCCCTGGACCGGGGCACGAACCCGTGTCCCCTGCATCAGCAGGTGGACTCTCAACCACTGTGCCACCAGGGAAGCCCCCTATTTTTAGTTTTTTAAGGGACCTCCATACTGTTTTCCATAGTGGCTGTATCAATTTACATTCCTACCAACAGTGCAAGAGGGTTCCCTTTTCTCCACACCCTCTCCAGCATTTATCATTTGTAGATTTTCTGATGATGCCCATTCTAACCAGTGTGAGGTGATACCTCACTGTAGTTTTGATTTGCATTTCTCTAATAATTAGCGATGTTGAGCAGCTTTTCATGTGCCTCTTGGCCATCTGTTTGTCTTCTTTGGAGAAATGTCTGTTTAGGTCTTCTGCGCATTTTTTGATTGGGTTGTTTGTTTTTTTGATATTGAGCTGCATGAGCTGTTTATATATTTTGGAGATTAATCCTTTGTCCATTGATTTGTTTGCAAATATCTTCTCCCATTCTGAGGGTTGTCTTTTCGCTATGACATGTTCTGAAGATGAAGTATGAGCAGACAGGGAAATGCCCTAAGTATTGTTTTGAGATATTTGAGATTTTACCTATATGTGTAATACTACTTTAAAAAATTATGTGTATTGTTTGAGAGTTGAGGAAGATTTTTCTCTTTGAGGTGTCTAAAGAAGAGAAGGAATGAGGATGGGAAGTAGCTTTTATTGAGTATCTGATAGATACAGGGCATCCCACCTATAGTAATATGAACTATCCTCATGACAGCCCTGCAAATAAAGCTGTATTACTCATTTTGTAGATGAGGTGAGGACATGCAGCTTGTAAGTGGCAGGGCTAAAATTTGAATTTAGGTCTGACTGTCTCCAAGTACTGTGCCTTTTGCATGATTCCAATCTTACAGATGAAAACCTGGAAACAGAGAGATTTCATTGCTTAGATGATAGTGCCAGCTCTCACGTCAGGTTGTCTGATCCTATGGCCTCTGGAGAAAATGGGGTGAGGTCCAAATAACCATCATCATCGTAACTAATGTGCATTGAGCACTATTCTAAACTCTTCACAGGTTTTATCTCATTTAATTCTCACAACAACCCTATGAGGTAGGGACTTGTTTTATTCCTACTGCATAGAAGAGGAAACTGAGGCAGAGACCTGAAATAATGGACCCATGCTCACATAGACAGGAAATGTTAAGTCTGTGACTCTAACTGGGGCAGTCCGAGTCTAAAACCTGTGGTTATAGCCACCTTGCCACACAGCGGAACTTGCCACAGCTTACCACAAGAAGCTCTTGAAAATAGCCCTGTTCCTACTGAGACTGATGCTCTGTTTTCTCACCGACACAGCTTGCTGGTCCAGTGTTTCCTTTTATTTCCATTTTGTCCTGCGTATAAAGATGCTGCTTAAGCATGTCATTATCAGGCTGTGGGAAATGCCCTGAATGCGTTCTCCTTGACCAGCCCCTAATTCAGGGCGTTTTGTTCTAAGCATCCTGGAAGGATTTCACTAAGCTTAATTTATAGGGCCATAAGCCATAAAACACAGTTCCTTTTTGGGTAAGTTTCATTTACTGACTTGCAGGATAGATGACTCATAAATAAATTGTTCTTATTCCTTGTCGATTGCTGTCCCTATCTTTGGGAATGCATGGTTGCCTTAAATATCTACAAAGAAAAGAAATTGGATTCTGTGTTAGTGACACTGCTGGTTCTCTCTCTCTGACATGTTTTGAATATTTTACCCTTTTTTTTTCCCAGCCTGGAAATCTTTATAGTCCTAATATTCCTTGTATGGTGCTTTATGCAAAATGATGTTATTAATATTAAAATGATAAATATTGTGACTCTTGAAATGATATGTTTTGATCACACTTTAACTGTGGCAAAAACACTTTTTTGGGATCCTTTCAAATGTTGTTATAACCTTATATTCACATGCCTACACAGATATGGGTCATCTGGACTGATATTTAAAAAGATGAAACCCAGCTAATTCACGCACAATAGTCTTTGATATAAATTACAAGGGGACAACAATTTTCTGCCTCTGATGAATGTGTGGTAGGTATGTTTCAAGAGAAATTTTCATCTTTCCTTTTCACTGGGACATGAAGCAAGTCTTAAATGGATTTTTGGACATTGGCTCACCCAGCTGAATTTTTGTGTTAACGTGGCCTTAACTTGTCAGACAGAGGCTCCCTCCAGCCTCAGGAGAGAGAGCTGTACCCAGTGGCTGTGGCACCACCACTATCTGACAAAATAAAACTAGGTTAGGATGGGGGATCAGGGGCCCAGTTGCTCACACCAGCTTGGTTAGGAAGATCCACTGAATGACTTGGGCACCTTCCTTCCCCCTGAGCCTCAGTTTCTGCATCTACACACTAAAGGGCTTGAATCAGATAGTTGCTAAAGACCCTTCTGGTACTAAACATTCCGTGATTCTATGGCTCTTGATAATGGCCATGGGTGAAATCCACAGAAGCTTTTCTTCCTGAATGCTTAATGTAGAATTAATACTTTTTCGGTTACCATCTTCTCTAGTTTTTCCTTGGAGCAAGAAAAGGAGATAGGAATTTATGGGACTTTCTACCCCTGAAAATACGAATAATATATATATATTATATTATTAAAATATAATAATATAAGAAAACCCATTTCTTATTCTGTGCCTATAGGTACCTGTAGAGAGGTAGGTCCTTTGCTCTTTCTAACCTTTGACTTGCAAGGAAGTTATTAATTGTCCCATTTTACAGATGAGGAAACCAAAGTGCAGAGAGGTGAAATCACTGGCCCAAACTCACACAGCTACCAAGTGGCTTAGCAGAGAGTAAAAGCCTGGTGTGTGGGACTCCAAGTCTGAGCTTTGCTACTGTCTCTACAACCAGCCCCACCTTGACACTCACGGGCTGGGGCAAGGGCACAAATGGAGGTCCACATACCATAAGTCTAGATATTTAAAAGTTATACTTCATGTTGACCATGAGGACCTTCTTTACACGGTGGGCAGATGTGGCATTGCCAGACCCTACTCCTCAGAGTCAAGGCCACTACCAGGGTTCCCTGCCCTCTAACCCAACTCACCTGCTTTCCACAGCTTTCCTTCAGATGCTGTGTGAACTGGGAGACTGGGTGTTCCACAGATGCACGTAACCACAGCTTCTGACTATTGGCCAGCTTTTCTTTAGCTTCTTTACTAGTTTCCTAGGGCTGCTGTAAGAAATTACTACAAAGTACGTGGCCTAAAATAATAGTTTATTCCCGCACAGTTGTATTGTCCAGAAGTCTGAAATCAAGGTGTCAGCAGGGCCGCACTCCCTCTGAAGGCTCTAGGGGAGAATCCTCCCTTGCCTCCTCCAGTTTCTGTGGCTTCAGCATTGCTTGGCTTGGGGCTGCTCATCTCCAACTTCTGCCTCTGTCTCCACGTGGCCTTTTCCCCTGTATGTTGGGGTCACAAATCTCCCTCTGCCTTTCCCTTCACTGGATTTAGGGCCCAAGTCTAGGATGATCTCATCTCAAGATCCTTAACTAAATTACATCAGTGAAGACCTTTTTCCAAATAAGGTCACATTTACAGGTTCTGGGTGTTGAGACAAAGACATATCTTTTGGGGGCCACCATTCAACCTGTTTCAGACCTGGATGCCACCAGCTGGGCTCAGCCAGAACTGAGGAGAGCTTTCAATGAGCAAAGGCATCGATGCAGGCAAAAGGGACATAGGGAAGAACCACATGGGGTAGAGAAGGAGCAGGAGACAGATGCAGAAACGGAGGGGATCTGCACCGTTGGCACATCAGGGGCCAGGACTGCGGGATCAAAGCCCACACCAGACTCCAGCTGTCAACAGCCAAGATATATTGAGTTTTTTACTCTGTGAGGTTGTACAGGGAAGTCAAGATGTTTGAGCCAATGGTGGGACCCAGAGTTTGCCGACTAGCGACAGGCATTACCGAGGGGAAAGAGCCCAGGATGCGAAGCATGCTGAAACCCAGGTGACACCGCCATGGTGAAAGCTGGTAGGAAACTAGGATGGAGTTGGATGGTGACTGGAGAAACGGTTTCAAGCCCAAAATTTTCTCAGCAAAGGATAGAACAATGAGCACTCAGCAAGACAGGCTAGGATTGGAATTCATCATTGTCATTGGTAAATAATATCATTAGTAGTGTTAATAGGTACCATCCGTGGAAGCTTATTGTATATGAGGAGGCTCTGTGCTAAACATTTTTACTGGCATTATCTTATTTAATTCTCACAACAGCCCTGTGAGGTAGGCACTAGTCTTCAAAGGAGAATTTCAGACTCAGAGAGGTTCAGGAACTTTCCTTTATTTCACAGCCCATGAGGGGCTGGTATTCACATCCTGGGCAGTATGAGTTAGTTCAGCGTCTCTCCTTCAGTCCCTGCCTGAGGATATGGGTGCAGATCTGCCCATATCTGGCAGGGCCCAGCTGGTGCCTGGGGACTGCAGGGGACACAGAGCCAGCCCCTGAGAGAGGGGAGACATCAAGAATTAGGGCCTCCGTCAGAGAGCTGGGGTTCAGGGTACAGCCTCAAGCTGGGAATGAGTCAGGGAAACCAGCTGGACCCTTGGGTGAGGATTGAGGCTGAGAGCAGTCTCGCAGACCAGGCTCACACCAGAGATGTCAGGGGCTGTCACGGACCTAACAGCTTGTGACTTGCACGTGGAATAGTGGGGGCAGTAAGACAGGCTTCTTGCAAGGAAGTAGCCTGATGATGGGGCATGCATAGACCATCTCTTTTAGGAGTTTCTTAAAGTGGGGAGTGAGCTCTTTCAGTTATCTTTGCTTCAAACTCAGATCAGCTCAAGAGCAGGTCGGAGGCAAGAGAATGGGCTAGGGGTGATGGGTAATAGCGCACTCAGCCCTGAGGACCTAAAGAAGGCTGAGGAAATGAGGCAGCAGCTGAAAGGCACAAGGATGTCTTCATCTATGTGCCTGTGCTTGTGTGTTCATCAACACTGGGAGGGAGGGCTTCCCTGGTGGCGCAGTGGTTGAGAGTCCGCCTGCCGATGCAGGGTACATGGTTTCGTGCCCCGGTCCGGAAAGATTCCACATGCCGCGGAGCGGCTGGGCCCGTGAGACATGGCCGCTGAGCCTGCGCGTCCGGAGCCTGTGCTCCGCAACGGGAGAGGCTACAACAGTGAGAGGCCCACGTACCGCAAAACAAACAAATAACAACAACAAAAAAAAGCACAAAACACTGGGAGGGAGATGGGGGCGTGGCTCTCTTTTTTGTTAACTCGGGTAGAGGCAGGGGACTCTCACCGCAATTTCTCCCAAGTTTCCCTCTGGTCTCTAGAGCCTACCATCTTGGAGTCTCTCTACTTCTCCTATAAAAAGTTAAAGCCTATGCAAGTCCTCAAAAGCGAATTTCTCAAAATGAACTTATTAGCACTTTAGTCGTATAAATAAGTATTTTAATTTTTGTGGCGCACATTAAAGTTGGTGGATGGGAGACTGTCAGAATTCTTAATCGTCATGAAATATGCTCTTAATAATCAGTCTTATTAAATCTAAATGAAATGCCTGTATGAGGCCCTATTTTAGTATTTTCTGAACTCACTGCAGCTTTTTCATCTCAAACAGCAAGCAGAGTCATTCTAAATCATCATCAAATTAACTATTTATGCTCCCTTTCACCAATGTTCCTTCCTCCCCCGTTGTGCCTCTCCACCACCCTCTCCACAAATCTCATGTTTTACGGACAAATAATCAGCTCTTGCAGCTCGGCAGAGGACACCCTTGGAGCACTAGAAGGGAGAGAGCCAGTCACAGGGCAGGACAATCCCCTGAAGCTCCAGGAAGTCCAGGGGAAGCATCTCCTGGGAGGATGCTACCCTGAATGAGAGGCCCTGGGCATCAGCAGGTGGAGAGCATCCCCCAGAGCGCAGCCTCTTCCAAGAGAGACGTCTGATTTGCTTCCTCAGTCAGCTTCTCTTGGCAGAAGGCCAGTGACAAGGTAACGCCTCATCTCAATTATCTTCAGATGTGATTTGAAAGAAAGTAGCCGACCAGCTTTTCAAGACCTTATCTTTTTTTGTTGTTGCTTTTTGGAGGCTGAGTGGAAAATTTTCAATGCAGAAATCGGAGTTGGCCAAAAGCATAGTGGCAGATACAATGCAATGTCATTTTCAAGTCTGGACAAGATTATAAAAGTGTCACCCATGACTTTCTAAGGAGCAGGAGAGCTCAGAGGTGACATCTTCTAAGTGGGGACAAATTCTCCCCTTTCCTTACTTTGAGAAAATGAGTTGGACTTGTACTAGAAGACAAGGGAAGGGATAATGAAGTAGTGTGTCGTGGGAGTATATGGGGTGATTTCTTATCCTAAGGTAACTGTTGTGCCACTGGAGACCCTATCCGAGAGTCTGAAGCTGTCATATGAGCTTGGGCAGGGAGATGGAAGCCATCTGCCCAGCTTAAGTCTTTGGTGCCTTTACTCCCCTCCATTTATCAGAACAGCCTGGGCCTGAAGCCCTCCTCTTTCTTTAGTCCTTCTGTCATTTGTTGTTACCCTCTCCCTCCTCCAGGCGGGGGCAGCTGAAGGTGGACCTTTGATCAGGGCTGTCAATTTTAGGTTCAGAGATGGCAAATGGTGTAGGGGCAGCCAAATGTGAAGAAGCCTTTATGCTTTTCAAGGGAAACATCGACTTGGCAACAAGCACTATGAACGCTGAAGTTCCTCATCTACTTTCCCATCTTGAAAATGGGGTATTCTCCCCAGTAGTGGGGAGTGGGAGAGAAGTAGAGGAACTCTGAATACCACCATCCCTCCTCCGTCCCTCACAGGTAAGTACACTAAGGCCAGGGGTGGTGCAGCCATTTCCAAAGTGACACCGTTGTGTTAGCACAGAATCCAGATCATTCTTCACAGCTCCTAGTTCTGAACCTTATGACCTATGGGAACCTGATATTCCTCTTATTCTTCCTCAGTTCAGCCTTCCCTAATCCCTTCTCGACGCATCTGTGTTCTCTTTTGGCATCTGAGCCACAGAGGCATCTTGGAATTTGGAAGAGTCTTCCGCTGTGGTGTCTGATCTGGGCTTGAATCTTACATCCACCACTCACTGATGAGCGATCTTGGTCAAGCTAGATAACTTTTCCAGGTCCCCGTTGTCTCATCTTATTTAAAATGAAGGTAATAATAATGTCTCCCTCCCAGGATTACATGAGAAAATGCATGTGAATTTCCTGACCCATGGTAGGCATTCAGTAAATGCTACTTCCTTCTTTTCTTCCATGACAACAAATGTAATCAATTAAGGGACAGGATTCTGGATTGTGTTTGGCATCTTCTAGATACTGCCGTTACACAAACAAAGATGTTTGAACCTGGACTTGGCACTACTCTTTTGTAAACTGAAGTTGTCATTAAGCTGAAAGGAGCACAGTATGTCAAGTTCAGCTATTTTTATGCCAGGGAGAAATATACTTGTCATTTAAGGACACAGACCCTCATCATAAGGAGTTGAGAAGGAATGTTCCCAAGAGCTCACATGAGGCAAACCAGGGCCTTTGTGTGAGTTCACCTTGTGCCTTGGGAATGTGATGGCTTCTGTTTTACTCTGACCTGGCTCAGAGGAGCCAGAGGCCCATAGCACAGCTGAAGCACATGCTCTGAGGGCCTTGCAGGTGGCCAGCTACCGGAACGTACCTGAGTCCTTATTCGTCTCAGCCTTATACTGGGGTGCCACTCCAGCTGCCTGGGCAACCTTGTAGTTTAAGTCTCTTCCCATCATTCATTTATTCATCAAACATTTATACATGTTCCTTTTAATGCTAAGCCCCGGGGATGCACCAATGATTGTTAGAGCATCAGACAACCAAAATATTGACAGAATAATATTGCCTTTAAGTGACAGAAAGCTACATTGAAATATGTATAATTACCAAGCAACTAACGAAAACCACCGCATGTTAGCAAATATAAGAATGTCAGCAAGTGGCTTTGCTGTAAAATTGGCCATTTAGAAGGAAGAACTAGGTTTTGCTGAAATCACCTGTGCAGTGATGGAAAAAGAATTGGATTGCAACCCAGGGTAGCTAGGTCTAAATCCTGCCTTTTGGTTCTGGTTAAGTTACTTAGCTTGTTTGAGCCCCAGTTCCCTCCTGTGTAATCCTGGGGCCATAAACACTTTCCTTATGGTTTTGTTAAGAAGATTAAAGTTAGAGAAGTTCATGAAAACATGAGGTACAAGGCCTGATACCAACAAGTGCTCAGTGAGCAGAGGCTGAAACCGAGTGTGGAGGGCATGCGGAGAGGGTCAGAAGCTTCAAACAAATCTCTCATCAGATAAGGTTCAGGCAGCGTGACTTAGAACAGATGGCTCTTTAATTACCCAAATGAAATTGGATGAAAAATCCACCCTGGAGATTTTTAGGTGAATTTAGATCCTGGATCTACGCTTCAGTATTTTAGCTCCTTTATTTGACCACCCACTGTGTAGAGTTGTTTTCCCTTTAATTTATCCAACATTCGCTTCTTTCAAACTCCAAGGGGAACCTTTTGTTCTTGTGGACCTTAATTCTCTATTGATACAAGGAGTCAAGGAGACTATGGGCAGAAGAAGTGAATCGCTGTGAAGCTTCATGTCAGTATCTGCCTCAAGTATCTTCTTCTGGGGCCAATTTAAAGTACAAACTAATTTGTCCTCAACTTCCTCAATTTTCCTACTGCCCTTAGCCCTATTCCTGTCCCACAAAGCATCCTGCTATTGATTTCAGTTGATATCAGGAAGTCAGGAGGTCATAGGCTGGGAAAATGACAGCGAGTTACTGTCAGAGCCTGGCAGCATCCCCCATCTTCTGGCTTCTGGACCAGGGCTCTTCTTCCTTCAGTCACTTAGGTACCCTTTGGTGTTCAGGTGCCCAGGTCCTCTTACCTGAACTCTCAGGAAGAGCATACCTCCATATCAGCCTCCCCACCTTGCATTACCCCTCATCTGTCTTGGAGAAATACTTTATTCACTGCAATCTGGAAAGGAACCCCCCCAAAATTTATTCTGCAAAATAGGATCAGTGCATCCCCACAGAGTAGACTTAACAGGACCTAGGATTGTTTTACTCCCCCATCCTCGCTCCTCCATTGTCATTGATACTGGCATTCTTAAAAAACCCAATCACATAGCAATTACATAGCAATTTATGCTTTTTAAGTCATTTTTTACATACATTGTTCTGGTGCTCACAAAGCATTATGCAGCAAGTGTGGCATTATTCCCCTTTCTTAACAGATGTGGTAGAAGCACAGATGTATGCAGTGACTCCCCTCAGCTCACATAGCAAGGCCAGGGTGGAGCAGAATCTGGCACCCGGGTCCCTGACTTCTGGCCAGATTCCAGGCCACACCTCTCTCAAGGCACCAGTACTCTTTAGGGAAACTCAGGCACCAGCTCTTGGCATAGCTCTTTGCAATTCCTCTCCAGCTTCTCCACCACCCCTGTGCACACTTGCAGGCCTCTTTCTTCCAGGAATGATTACGCAGGAAATGGGAGCTGACAATGATAGATGGACTTTTCCATTTTCTGCTAACGTGGCTATGAAGTCAGAGCCCATTTTAATGAATGTCCATTAAGGTCAAATTTGGAAAGCAGGTATTAAGAGTCATTGCCGCTAATTACGCCCTGAGAGCTCTATTTGTATTTTCAAATTGGATAAAAAGGTTAGTAAAATGGAACATTTCAGCACAGGCTGGCTCCTGGTTTGCTCTCCAAGTTTTCGGAAACGATCAGCTGCCCAAACTTGCTGAGAAGTAATGTTCTGTCTTGTTCCCGCTCCTGCCTCACAGGTGAGCCAGCGCCACGAGGAGTGGCTGCCTCCTGAATCCTGTCAGTTTCTGGCAGATCCGATTACATTTGGGACCCTTAAGAGTACTTGAAGGGAAAGGCGCTGGTCTATTTTAATCCTGCTCCTTCTAGAAACTAGAAACTGTAAGGAGAGTCTTCCTGCTGACAGGTGGCTCCATAAAAGTCGTCCATCTGCTGCTAATTATGGCAGAGACAAAATTCACATAGCCGAGTTTTCAGTTTATTTGCTAAAGATCTCCAAAGGTGTAACTGTCTTCCCAGATCACAAGGCCATTCACAGCATTACATCTATAGAGCCTGTTAATTATTTAAATAATTTAAAACCCAGGGTGGCAGGGAGCATTTAACAGAAGTCGGACTGGGTGAGGGCTGGTTGGATGTTCTGTGGTGGCAGAGGGAGTCTGTTCTCACAGCTTACAGAATCTGCACTCACAGGGTTTTGTTCTTCTCCTTCTTTCCGAGGGAAACTCAGAGAGGGGCCGAATTAGGCAGAATCAGCCCTATTTCAATCTTGATTTGTTTTGATTCCCAAACTCCAGTTCACCCGGGTCTCCGGATTGTAGCCTTATCTGTAAAATGTGTACAATGTTCCAACTACCTCACCCAGAAGGCTGCTGTAATCTTAGAATAGGATAACTTATTAGAAAGTGCAATGTACAGAGTAATATAGTATGTAAAGATTTTCAGGCCCATTAAATAAGTAGAAATGATTAAGTCGGATAGATCAGATGATGAAATAATTTAACAATAGAAGAATAGATATTTTTTCCTTTCCTGTAGTTTTCTTTCCTTTCTTCCATGCAGACAGAAGTAGAATTCAAAAGTTGCTTCCTTATCTGTGATATATATATATATATATATATATATATATATATATATATGCCTTTTTTTTTTTTTTTTTTTACTAATTCCACAGTGATAGGTTTACATTGTATTTTAGTCATTGATTTATGGATCCATCTCCCTTTACTGGATTGGGAGTAGTTTGAGGATGGGAACAATGTCTTACCCTGTTTATTCATATTCATGCTCCTAGTGCCTAGCAGAGCCTGATACATAGTAGATGTTCAATATATGTTAAACTGAAGAGCCTAGACATTAAGCAAATGAAACAAATGTGATTTTACTTTATGATGAAGTTATGTTCAACATTAACCTTAATAACTGGCACTGAATCTGTCAAATTCAATCATTTTTGACATATTTGATGATTTTTGTGCAACTGCTAGAAATTCTGTAAAATCCATTTCAAAAAGACATATAGGGCTTCCCTGTTGGTGCAGTGGTTGGGAGTCCGCCTGCCGATGCAGGGGACACGGGTTTGTGCCCCGATCCGGGAGGATCCCACATGCCGCAGAGCGGCTGGGCCCGTGAGCCACGGCTGCTGAGCTTGCGTGTCCGGAGCCTGTGCTCCGCAACGGGAGAGGCCACAACAGTGAGAGGCCCGTGTACCGCAAAAAAAAAAAAAAAAAAGACATATAGCTCCAAGTTGGGTGTGATGAGCTGGAACCCTCCTGATCTGTTCTCTAGATTCTGTCCTTGGCCTTTATGCTTCACTCTACATCAGAGACTTGTTTTCAGGTATAAAGTGAAGGTAGGATAGGGTTAATCAGGTGACTTAGGTTACATTGAATATTCTCTGATAGCTTTAACTGGGAAGCCAGAAACTGGTTCCTAGTCTAATAATTTGCAGAGTATGCAGAAAGTGCATGAATAAAATGGAGTAATTCTACATGAAAATGGTAGCAGAGTGAGACAATGGTGAGGTCACAGGATGAGTCCACCTCATCGGGCAAAAGCTGTGCCAGGTCATCCCTGACTCTATCTGGCTCAATTGTTGCATTGTAGTTGGATGTCCTTTAACCTAAACAATATTTTTGGAATACAGTTCATATGGTTTTCCATGTATTCTCGTTCCCATGGAGGGTAGGTTGGGAAAATAATTTCTTTTATGACATCATAAAAATGATGTCAACCCAGATAACAATGAAAAAGTCTTTAAAAGGGCTACAAAGGGACCAGCTGACTAATGAAAAGATTTTTATTCCAAAATGTCCTATTAGATAAACCTGGTTGCATTAGCTGTTGATTTTATTTTTAAAATGTTTTATTCTGCCTCTTCTCTTTGCATACTGTCTACTTCTGATTGCTCAATGCTCCTCTATTCTTGGAAATGTTACATGTACACAGAGGCTGCAAAGCAGGCACTAGTTTGGGATCGGTCTCCTTGTACCCTGACATTGTTGGGGATCTCAATTTTGAACTCAGTTAGCTCACTCGCCTTGCCTTTAGCACCTCCTGTTCTGATCTCACCAGCTTCTTGCCTCATGACCCCCATCCCTTGAAGCTGAGCTTCACTTGACTTTGCTTCTCTGGCTTTGGTCCTTGGCTTCTTTTCTTGACCTCTCCCTCTAGTTATGCAGCCTGAGAGCCTGCTGGGCAACCTCTTCCTGCCTCTGTAGTCACTGAAAGCAGTACTTCTCTCCTGGTCCTTTTGGCCCCATGAGTAAGACGTGGGCAAAACATGAGGTAGGCGAGCCTCATGTGATTCTTCCTCCAATCTCTCCCACCTTCCAGTCTTTCCCATTCTCCATTGTACTCTTTTATAACTCCCATTGCAGGATTTTCCGAAATCTGATTGTGTTTCAAGGCCTTACATATTTGATTGTAAGAGATATTGTCCTCGCTCTTTCTTCCCCCTTTCCCTATAGTTATTTATAAGACTTGAGGAAAATAAAAAAGGGGTTCCTACTTTAAAAAAGGTTGCAGAATATTTGATTCATAATCTGCATATCATGGACTAATAGTGATTATATATTGTTGTATGATATTCCTTATTTATTGATACTGTCTCCCTAACTGGATGGCCAGTTACTTCCTTAGCTGAATCCTTCTCTCTTGTATCTCTCAAGTGTAGCACAGTCCCCACGCATACTATAGGACTAGGAAGTGTTAAAGTCACCATCATCTATCCATTAACTCCTGCTTGAGTGCTGTTGCTACCACCAAACCAGTGCTGTTGCTACCACCAAACAGCTGCTGAGAATCATTCCCTTCTCTGACCTCTTTACTTTAAGATGAGATCCTTTTGGAAACCAAAGACAATGAGGTTGCACTTTTGTTTTTCAAGAGGAGTTATTGGTGAGAGTATACCAATGCCTTAATATGGTATAATGATGTCTTATGAAGCCTAATAACTATTTTTGGGTGATTTTCTATTTGAGCAAAGATTGTTTCTGTGATAAAGTGAAGTATATATGTGTACAAAAAGGGATGTTTTTAGCAATTTTTTTTTTTAACACTCCAATGTGTGGCTTGATGTTTTGAGAAAACACCTCCATTGTGACTACTCTGTGGAGCTATTGCCAAGGTACATTTTGCTTTGCTAGTGTAGAAATGGTCTTTCTGTGACCAGTAAGAATTTCTTGGCAATCCTGAATCAAAATGTTCTGGCCAGAACCTAATTTGGGGAATTGTATTTTTTTCTCACTAATTAACTCCATTGTTTCAATTAGGAAAGAACTTTTCCTTCCAGCCCAGAACACTGTCTCTGTAGAGGAAGATGGCTTTGAAATGTTTTCACGATGAAGGTGAGGATTTGTACTGAACTCACGCAGCCTCCCTTGTAACCAGAGTTTCGAGATGGCTGACCCTGTTTTTGAGGGTCAGTGTGTTGGAATTAAAGAGTTACATACAATTGAAAGTGATATCCAAAAAGTCCAGAAGATGCGAAAAGGATTTGTATTATCTTCATCTTATGGATGAAGTCTCACTGAGGTCAAGTATGTTGTCCAGGCTCATTATGGTTAGAAAGTAGGAAAAATGAAGATTAGTACATAGGTCTCTTCTCTCCTTATCCAGGCAGAATAGTTCTAACTAGCTCAAGTGGAGCTCACATCCTTGAAACTGATCTCCTTTGAAGTTTGGTAACTAGCCAAGTTAATCAGTTACAAATTCTAAAACTCATAGCAACTACTTCACCTTCCTGGTGCATAACTGAAGAGACACTTTGAACATATAGAACATAGTCAGCAGTCTGTGATCTTTGGCTAGGAAATCTAAAATTACTTCCTCTCTATTAATACAAATTATGATAATTAACATTGGTGATTTATTTAACTGCTTTCTATATGCATTAAGCTTTGGAAAAATAGCTATAAATATTTGGTGATTTGTGATAGTAAATTAACTGCAGTACTGACTTAAGAATGATTTACAGCCTTTTTGATCTATTGGCTCATTTCCCCAAATGACTTTGCTCCCTTGGGCCAGGAAAAAAAATGTCACTATTGATACCTTCACCTTTGACAGATGCTCTTCTGTTGATCTGTCCTCCCCATATTGAAGATTTTAACGTTCAAGAACAATGGTAGAATGTGAAAGATGTGAATTTGACCTTTCTGAAGAGGCTCTGGGAGCTAATGGCAGAAGGGATATTATCAAGCCACCCTTTTCTATTCTCATAAGATTTCCTGTCTCACTTCACCCACGAATATTAACTGAGCATAAGACATGGGATCTAGGGTCAGACACATCCTGCTCAAAATATGCTCTAACAGCAGCTTCAAGATTGTCAGTGTTGACACCAAAAGGGTAGGAAAAGAAACCAAAAAAAATTTTATAGAGCCTCATAATATATTGTTCAACTGTTAATTTATAGGTTATCATCTCAGTTAATATCTCATCTTGATTCAATAATTTTCCTATGTTAAGTCCTGCCTGTATGAAAAAGAATATCCTTTTATCTGTTTCTTCTGAATCTACACTTGTGAAAACTTCATGTACTGTTGCTTATTCTGGTGTTGCTGGTTTAATTAGCTGGGGGGTGGGGGTATGCTGGAAGAAGGGTAGCTGATGCTCCAGCCACTGGTAAAGGTGGTCATCATGAGAACACGACATACATGATATTTTCTCCTAATTTTCCAAAGTTGCTAGTCTTGGGGTTCTGGGTTTGTCAGAGAACTGGAGCAAATGTTTCCTTCTCCTTGTTGTGATTCCTTGTCACCAGCATCCAACTATCACAACTGATACCCAAATCCTTGTTTCTTACTCAGCATTTTCTTCCTAATGATGGCTAGTATTGTGCTGATTTTAAGTAGCTGTGCCTTGATCAGTATCTTTTGGAAACAATGATTTTTAAACCCACTGTTTAGTTTACAGCCTTTTTCTTATGTATTTGTAGAAGAGGATCTTCCCATTTAAGATTTATAGATTAAGTGCTATTTAAAAGACTGGACTATGTTGTAAGAAGTTGGCAGTTAAGAATAGTTTCATTCATGATTTTATACCTCATGGTGCCTAAAATAGTATTTAAAACATAGGAGATGTACAATCAAAATTCTCTAAATTAAACTGAACAAAAGTAATGACTGTGGCCTTCAGTGGTCATCAACACATTATCTAATGAGAGATGAAGAAACTGGTTTTAGAAAAGAAGCTGACACATGGTAGTAAGAGATGAAGTCATATATGGCTTCAGTGGATAATTTATTTCATCCACTTAACAGTCATTTACTGCATTCCTATTATGTTGCAGGCATTCTGCTAAGTTGAAAGAAACCAGAATGTAGTTTGAAATTCTTTTGGGGGCACTCAGAATTACTTTTAAAAATATATATTTAAAAAAAATTCTTTATTGAAGTATAATCTACATACAGTAAAATGTATAAATCTTAAGTGTACAGCTAGATAAACTTTTTATATTTACTCACCCAGGTACCCACCACACAGATCAAGTTACAGAATATTTTTACCCCTCCAGAAAGTTCCCTCATGCCCCTTTCCTGTTAATTATGATTGCTACAGAACTAACCATATTCTAACTTCTACCAGCATATATTGGTTTTCTGTTAATGAACTTTATATAAAAGCAATCATATGGTGCATACTTTTTTGTGTCTGCCTTATTTTGCTTAACATACTGTTTTTCAGATTAATCCACTTTGCTGCATGTATCGGTAGTTTTTCTTTTTTAATTAATTGATTTATTGTAGTCCCAGAATTACTTTTTGATATTCCTTAAAATGGCACTGGGAAAACTCTGGGAGATGGTCATGGCTATGATGTACTTTTTTAAATCTCCCTAGAGCCACCCATTAAAAAAAAAAAAAAAAAAAAAAAAAAAAAAAAAAAGAGTAACTAGGATGGCAAAACCAAAAGCCATGTACAATAAAACTAAGTGAAAAGGTATCCCCACAAATGCCAAATATTGATCAAGATCAACTGGACCAGCATGGTAAGGAGAAAGTAGACAGGAAAAAAGAGGGGCTTCTTAAGAACTGACTGAGAATTCCCAAGTTAACAACCGATGTTCACTAGGAAGCTTAGCAAGCTAATCCAAGGAGAGCAACCAAAACTGGAAAAGAAGTTAGCAGAGTAGCATTCATGGGTAAGGCTTGTGTTGCCAGAGCAATCTAGGACCTATGTGCTTTTGATACTGACCATCCAAGTCCTCCTTACAAGGCGATTCCCCCAGCGAGGAGAAACTTTTGTGAGTAGAATTCAAATTGGTTAGGTTAGGGACAATAGGAGCAAAGAGAAGAAGAAAAAAGTAGGGAAGGGGAGCATAGTCAGCACATCTCAGGAAGTATCAGGGCAAATGATTTTGAGCACTTAACAAAAATAACAGAAAAGGGAGCTGTAGAGCTATGACTCTAAGAATGCTATCCTGGTTCATCTTCTCCTTCTAGCACAGAAAAAGTTTTTTCACTTAAAACAAGAAACAGAAAAGGATTGTGGGCAAATCTCATACAAATTATTGTAAGAAAAAAACCCTGTCCCACACAAATTATTATAAAGACCCAATAAACATCCCTATAGACAAAGAAAGCAGAAAAGCATGCCCACAATATAGATGAAAATTATAAAGTAATACTTCAAAGTAGATGTAAGAAAATAATAGAAGCTATGAAAGAACAACAAAAATATGAATTAGAAAAATTCAGAAATTATATGAATGGAAAAAAGAGAAAAGGTAGTTTGAAAAAAATCTAGGGCTTGCTTGGTGGTGCAGTGGTTAGGAATCCACCTGCCAATGCAGGGGACATGGGTTCGAGCCCTGGTCCGGGAAGATCCCACATGCCATGGAGCAACTAAGCCTGTGCGCCACAACTACTGAGCCTGCACTGTAGAGCCTGCGAGCCACAACTACTGGAGCCCAGGTGCCTAAAGCCCAAACTCGGCAACAAGAGAAGCCACCATAATGAGAAGCCCACACACTGCAACGAACAGTAGCCCCTGGTCGCCACAGCTAGAGAAAGCCCACGTGCAGCAACGAAGACCCAACACAGCCAAAAATAAATAAACTTTTTAAAAATAAAAAAGATCTATCTAAACTGAGAAAATAATTAAAAATAAAATAAAATATTAGAAATGAGGACTTGATGAGAAGGAACACAGGAGTGAATAAACACCACAGAAAATTCCTTACGAGAAATAGAAGATGGAAAAGAGATAAAAAACTGTTTAAATCAAAAAGAAATTGACAAATAAATAGATTAGAGCAGAAGTGATACAGAAGATAGGCAGTGAAGATCCAATAAGTGTATAAAAGAAGTTCCCCCAAAAGAAACCAAAACATGGAACAGAATTAATATGAAAAACTCTAATTCAAACAAACTTTCTTGATATAAAAGGTAAATAAAAAATATACACTAAAAATGTTTTTTTTTCTGGCAGAATCAATCCAATGTGGCCAAACGGGCTTAAAAATGAAAAGAAAAGGCTTCTCTGAGCATCCACACCATGATATTGAATCATTCACAAGAGAGGGTAAAAAATCAGATTGTCTTAAGTCTTTTCAAAAGCAGTGCTTTACTATGTGAAGACAAGGGAGAAATATATTTAGGATACTCAATGACATAAACAGTGAGCTAAGGAGTTTATACCCAGCCAAACTGATCTTCAAGTATAAAGACTGTAGCAACATGTGACATACATACTAGAATTCAGGGAACAGCTAAGGAATCTACCAAATGACCGAAGAGACATTGTCAAAAGGATTGATGTCTAACAGTGGTATCAGAACGTGTGAAGATGAAATTACACATATATACCTCTGCATTTCTTCTGAAAACAAAAGGCTGGAGTACAAAAGAAACTTTCAAGCAAATGTGAAACATAAGATCAAGTATAGTTGAGGAAAAACTGACATGTTCCACTAGTTCAGGTACTTCAGTATCAGAGACAAATTTATCATGGCTGAATCTCTCTTAAGGTAACCATTGGTTGTGTAAGATGAAGCTCCAAGTGCCACGATGGAGGAGTAGCCATAAATCAGTATCAACGAATCATTGGCTGCACTTGGCTTTTATAAGGACCCATTCACAAAACCCCTGCAGAGAATTCCCAGAAGATTTGTACCAATAGGCTATGGCTATACCCAGAGACATCCTCTGCCAACAACCACCTTAGGCAAACTTTCCCTTAGGTAACTATTTCTGGAAGTGGATATTAGCCTGTTCTGAAAAAAGAAAAAAAGAAATCATTCTGTATAATCCTGAAGAGTAAGGTCATTGGTACCCTGAAGTTGAGACCCCCAACCAGTGGTGCTATCACATTGTTTTGGGCACAGGTGACACATTTCGGGCATTGTATAGAGGAGTGAGGAGTTTCTGAGTTTGGAACTTGCTACACAAGGTCCTACCTGTAATCTGAACACCGGGAGCATGCACATAACATTTTGAATTGTGCTGCTTTGGCTTTGCTTTTAAAAAAGCCACACTCTTCCATTGCAACAGTATTTCCAATTTGTTAAGTACATCTGACTTGGAGCCACACCCTGGAACTGAATTGAATTGAAGGGCTGCCTCAAGCAATGTCTTCTAGTTCTTGTCTACATTATGCCCTATATATCCCATTTCTACAGGAATGACAGTTTGGGGCATTTGGAAAAGTTACAGTGCCTTGTTGCATGTCCTTGGTCCCCAAATCCAAGGATTGTTGTTGTTGCCAGATTGTATTGCTTGAGGAAAGATAGGACACAGTCTTTGAAACTAATGGACTAAATTTTGCTGAATAACATTTTCCTTGCTTTATTTACCCCCAATACAAATAATTTTGAGATACTCTAAAAATAATTGTATTGGATACAACTTTCCTTTTGGAACTGAACTGAAATAACCATGTCAAAAGCCAACAAACAGATGGTAAACTTTCTGTTTCTGCTGATTTGGGCTAGATTTTTCTTAAAGCAGAAGAGGGGTTTCATGCCCTAAGATCTCAATGCCTTCCGTCCCCTTTTAACTGTAACAGATTTGGGTCATTCATTGAAGACCCACATTTATTTCCAACCCACATAATCTCAGTGTTATCTCAGTGTTTAATTATTGTAAATGATTGACATCAGAAATGCTGAAACATGAACCTAAAATTATGGAAAACTCTTAACTTCTAGTGTTAATGAGCCCAGCATCATTTCTGATTATTTTTCTCAGACATTGTTTCTATTTCAAGGTGTTGGGGCCCTATAAGCACCTAGTGTTCGTTTTTTCGGTTTTTTAATTTTTTCTGGATGATTTCAGAACCATGGACTGCTTATAAAGAAGCGGAAGGTCTGTCAGGTCAGTGTACTTGTGGCTTCAGTTTTCATGGTTCCTGGCAGACCAGGGGTAGTTCACGACTTCCTCTCTGATTTCTCCTTTCCTCCCTTGTGTTGTCTTTTTCTCTCAGGGGTACTGCCCTTCCTCAGACTCTACCTCTGTGACTCAACAACACTGACCAGACACTCATTCTATTAGGTGTTTGCTAGACACATTTACTTTTCTAACTTAATCCTTGTAGTGACTGATTTGTATATGGTGGGACTATGGATGCCTCCTTTTTATTTTGAAGATGAGGAAGACTGAAGTTTTAAGGTGGGAACTTGCCTAGGGCCACAGAAAGTAAGTTGCAGGCTCAAGACTTGTGTATGAAGGCTTTGAAACCATAATATCTGATTGTGGCTTCTGAAAGCAACATTGATAAGCAAATTACACGTTCATTCTCACAACTACCTGTTTGTTTTCACTCCCTCACCCCCCCCCCCCCACCCACTGGTAGAACTTCATTGTTCATTGTTCCTCTTCACAGCCTCAATCCTATCCGTCTTTAAAACTCAGATACTAGCTTAGTCTCTGCCATAAGCCTTTCCAGCTCCTCTTATTTCTCTCTCCCTCTGCCTTTTATTATTACTTTTTAATACCTTTTCCTTCAGCCCAAGTCTCATGACCTCACCCTCAACCATCCTCTGGTTGAGGGAGGGGGAGAGAATGTGAAACTGGCTGGTTGGCCGGACTTGCCCAGGTCCTAGGAATGCCCCTTGTCTATGTCCACACCTCCAGTCCAAGCCCAGCAGACCCCAGAAAGAAAGGCCCGGATGCCAATGGGAGTTCTCTTTATAACATCAGAGTCCCAGCTTTCCAGAACTGGATGAAACTGGGCAGAAACAACCCCCTGCACCCCAGACCTCAGACCCCCAAAGTTCGCTTCTTTGTGGGAAATGCTCTCCGCCTCCTGTCTCCAAGTGCTGTGCTCTAAAATGTCAGAGGGGTTGCAAGAAGCCCTACTTAACCCGTACAGGCCGCCTATCTCGGCACCATTTCCCAGCCCTTGGTTATTTTTACTCTCTCTGAGCTTCTTCCCATTCTTCAGGTGCTGGGCGAGGTGGCGTTCATTTGGCTTTACTTCTGACACAAGATAAACGAGCTTGGGGCCCTGGGCGATTCACTCTGGCTGCCAGGGGGTTCCAAAATAGCAAACTATTTTTCATAACAGCAACGTGATATGAAGGGAGATGCAGCAGGTGCACTCAGATTTCCCATCGCCGTCTGGGGCGCGTGGCAGAGGGAGAGGATTCATTAAAGTTTGCACTTGTGTCCGGGAAGAAGAAGCGCCCCCTCTCACAGTGGCCGTTTCCCTTTGGCTAGGTCAAGGTCTCACCTCCTGAAGGCAGATCTTGTCCTTGGCCAAGGTGGAAGCGCAGTAAAGCAGCAGCCTGGGCACCCCCATAGAGTTCCGTGCCTTTTTTCTTTCCTTGTAGAAAGATAAGGTTACGGATGTGAATATCTACTGAGTATTTTTTTTTTTTAAACGTGATCTTGTGTGTTAAGCAAAAGAGCAAGATTTCTTAAAAGTTTCAAATATTTGACATTTTAGTTCATTAAATGTACGGTCATTTCAGAAAGTTTAAAGGGTAAACCTCTTTTCTGTTCTCCCTGTTTCCAAAGATGTAAAGGTGAAAGATCAAACTGACATTGCCTCTGTGAGTTTCTGTCTCATGCTCTTGACTCATTAGAAAAAAGCTTCTGCTTTCACAGCACTAATCGTTATTAAAAAGTTGGTCCCCAGCCCTACATCTGATACTTTCCCCTTATCCCCCATCATGAATTATGCACATGTTTTTAGGGTGGAAATTATAATAAAGCAAAGAGGATTTTCATTTCTATTTGCATGTACTGTGAGTTTCTTTTTGATGTTTCTCCCCTCATCAAGTTAATAGATCTTCCTGGTTGGAAATGAACTAAAAATAAAATTGAAGTATATGTTAGAATAATAATAATATGAGCTTTTCAAATTTGGAGTGAGACTAGGGGACTTATTTTTTTTTGGTAAAAATGTCCAGAATCAAGGCCAGAGTATGAGGGAGCAAATCTTATAAGCACTAGCTACATGCTAGTGAGCTGTAATTGAGTGCGTAAAACACTGCATTCTGTCTTATGATACATCTTAATTTAAACATTTCTTTTCCCAAGGGACCACAGGGTATGTGGTACATGAATAAATAAATGCCATGACTTATTTTGGAGGCTCCAATTATAATACAATTATATGCATTGCAAATTTTCATATGCTACTTTTAGTTTCTAGGGTTTTTTTTAAAATTATTAAACTGAATTGCACAAAGAGATAAACCTCAACCCAGCCAGAAAAATGGAGCCAGAGAGGTTAGTGAAACTGGACAGCAGAATCCCCTCCATTGTGAGCTTGACCCCATCAGAGAAATAGTGATTACATTTTACATGAAGTTATACTACTTACTGGCCTAGCTCAGTCAGGCCTAGGAAGACCGGGCAGAGAAACAGAAATTTGTGACTCTCTTATTGTCATGTCTTGCCGGATCTTAGAGACCATTTCTCTTCTCAAATCAGCAGTAGCTCCTGATCCTACCAGAAGAAAATAATACATTTTTCCTCCTTAAGGACAGCATTTTCTTTCCTTGGGTCACTAAGATCCATTTGCTAAATAACTCTTGAAATCTAAAAAATTGCCTCAGAGTGGCCAGAAGAGGTGAATTCAACCTTGCAAATAGTTCTCTAAAACCATCACCCTCCTAAAAAGCCTTTTCTCTTTATACAGTGTAAGTTCTAGCCACACAGGGTAATTTGCTAGCTTCTAGTCTCCATTTCCTAACCATCCCTGACTCTCTCTCTCTCTTTCATTTCTCTTTATTAAAAAAACATAAGAGAGATGCAGGATAGTGGAGAGGTTAAGAGCACTGGCTTGCAATCATGTAGACCAGGGTTTGAGTCCTGTATTTTCTACTCCCTACTTACTTACCAGCTGTGTGACCCTGGGCAAGTTACCTAACCTCTCTGTGCCTCAGTTTTCTCACATCTAAAAAGGTGATAATAATAGTTCCTATCTCATTGAGTTGTTGGACTGAATGAGCAAATAAAGTACTCAGCCGAGTGCCCACATGATCCCAATAGATATTAGCCATTATCATATCAAAAGCATCTTACTTTTGAGTAAGATATAAATCCAAAACTCAGTAAATCCATTCAGTTAGTGATTTCCCATACCGATCTAATTGAAAAATTGAAAACAATTACATATTTGGATTAATTAACCTAATTGGGGGCTGAATAGTCTCTTTCATTTTGTCATGTCCAGGAAAACAGACATACCCTCCTCTCCACATACCCCAGACTCATGCACACTCAGTTTCCTGCCTTCACGTGTATGGCCACACTCTCCTCCACCAGACCAGATGAAAAGGGAATTGAGGACAAAACAGAGTTTGGGGTTGATTTATTTTTTTGTCTAAAGGGACACAATGACTTATTTTCTCTCTTAATAGTTAGGGTCCTGATGACTCCTCTCTAGCTGGAAAGCTCAAGCTCTGGGCTCACAAGCCCCCCAGGAGACTGATTACTGTAAGTCACCATTGACCTCCTATCCACTAAAACCCAGAGGTCAGAACTTTAAAGACACTGTAAAGAGTTTACATTGGTGCATTTAATCTTCAGCTTTAACTGACAGTGCTGTGTGGGACAGATAATCGTGCCTAACAGGCCTGGTGGAGCAAGATAGAGGGGCCAGCATCCTAAGGCCAGTGGGAGAGGCAGAGACTTGTGAATGAAGGTCATGGACAAGGATGGCACTCCAGCCACTCTGGCCAGTAGGTGGGGCCACAGCCCATCTCCACCAGCCAGGTGGAGCCCCCTGGATGCTTTTTTTTTTTTTTTTTCTTTTTTGGCGGTACGCGGGCCTCTCTCACTGTTGTGGCCTCTCCCGTTGCGGAGCACAGGCTCCGGACGCGCAGGCTCAGTGGCCATGGCTCACCGGACCAGCCGCTCGGCGGCATGCGGGATCCTCCTGGACCGGGGCATGAACCCGCGTCCCCCGCATCGGCAGGCGGACTCTCAACCACTGCGCCACCAGGGAAGACCCCCCTGTATGCTTTGTGCTGCCTTTGATTTTCCTTTTTCCTTTTGAACTTGATTTTTCCTCCCTCTCTCCCTTTTCATTGCTGCCAAAGTTATTTTATGTTTCCATGCAGTTTTTTTTTTTCCCTTCTCTTTTTTCATGCCCATTCTATTCATTTCACAGATATTTGAGTGCCTACTATGTGCCAGGCACTGGTCCAGACACTGTCAGTAGAGGATTGACTAAGGCTCACAGGGTCTCTGTGTGTTGGATGCTGACATTTAGAGATGTAAGCCAGTGCTTCTCAAACATGAATGTGCATAAAAATCATCTGAGCATCTTGTGAAAATGCAGATTCTGATTCAGGAAGTCTAGGTAGGGCTAGAGAGCCTGCATTTCTAATAAGCTCCTGGGTGATGTTGATGCTCCTGGTCCAAAGCCTATACTTTGCATAGCAAGAATGCAAAGCCCTTCTGCTCCCCCTCCTTCCCTGCGCGGCTGGCTGATCGTCCTCATTTATGTTAGTGGAGTTTCGCAATGTCACAGACTTGACCTTTCCTGTGAGGCTGTCAGTTGCATTCTATGACCCTGACTTAGGCTAGCATTCACTCAAATATCCAAGAAGCACAAGGAAGAAACGGGTGGGAGGGTATGGTTAGATGACCCCACAGCTTTCCGTCCCAGCCAAGACCCACGCCGTATGATGAGCGGGACCGCTGAGACGCATCATACACACAGGACACAGCTCCTGCTTCTGGATCATAATAGCACGTTAAGCACATCACATGATACAGCCTTTCTCTGGTAACGGGGGTGCCATTTACTAATTTGCTGCTCTTACATGACTAATTTAACTCTAGTTACTACTCGGTCTTTAGGGAGTCACTTATTCGCAAAGCAGAATCAGGCTAAATAAATAATAGGAAGCTGGGAAAAGAGGTAGATGAAAGTAGAAAGTGGAAGTTAGCTTTTAATGCAGGCTAGAGATTTGCTGGTGT
Organism: Delphinus delphis; assembly: GCF_949987515.2. Lineage (NCBI taxonomy): Eukaryota > Metazoa > Chordata > Mammalia > Artiodactyla > Delphinidae > Delphinus > Delphinus delphis. Next base: position 141,026,571 of record NC_082684.1, read on the forward strand.
TTAATGCAGATCCCCTTTTAGAGCATAAATGCAGGCTCTTCCTCTGTCTTTAAGTCCCCGTGACCCTAAGTGAATAGAATCCTGTAGCAGAGAGCAGCTACCTTCTCTTCTAATAAGAATCACATCCCAATAGAACGTAAGTTTCCAATTACTATGCAAAAACCCAGGCAGAATTACTTAAAAATGTACAGCCCCCTAAGGGCTCTCGATGCTGTAGTCCATGTGAATCTATCATTTGCATGCAACTATTGTGGGGAACAACTGAATCCTCCATCACAGGCTATTTAATCAAGTGAGAAGTCCCTAAATTTCTTTGCAAAGATTCAAGAGTTCTGGAGCTAAATATGCAGTTGGTAATATATTCTGGCTGTCTGCATGCAGGCTTCCTTGTTTCATTCTGAATGGCATGGTGTTTGCATTGACATTTAGATGATGGGTCATCTTGGATTTCTCCTGTTCACAGCTGAAACTTTAGTGGCATCTCCCATTAGTAATCACTGTGCTTTTTTTTCCCTAGTGACTGAGCCGTTTACAAACCAAGAAGAGGAAAAATTATATATTTGGGTACAGACTGTAGAAGAAAAATAAACTAACGGCACAGTAGGAAAGGTGCCTAGGGTTACTTTCTGTGGATAACTGATGATCAGGTGGAAGTAAAGGACTCAGAGGAAGTGTTTCCCCCACCCTTACCCACCAGCCCTATTGCCAGACCTGTTATTTGAAAGTTAGATGAAAATAGCCCGCAAAGACAGTCTCCAGGATCAACCACAGCCACTAATGCAATAAGATTTGAGGGAAGCAGAAAGAGTTCTTTCTACAAACATCTACTTTTCTGATCTATCAAGGTGCCTGGAATATTCCCTTGCTTTTATCTATCTATCTATCTATCTATCTATCTATCTATCTATCATCTAATCATCTATCTACGTATCCATCATCCATCTATCTAACCATCCATCTCCTTGAAGTTCCTGTTAAGATACAAATGGGTTTTCTGGATGGAGCTCCCATCCTAATGCATTGGCAATCACAGACATTTTGGCATCATTTAGTCATCAGCTTCAGCAATCTGTATCAGGCCTCTGAGGGACCAGTGGGTCTAGAGACCAGGGGGCGCAGGCCAGAGGCAAGGCTTTCAGAACCATGGAGGCCCCAAGCATGGAGAACATAATGGTCCATTGCCTCCAGTATGCAGTGCAAACCAAAGACAGTTTTATTTTACAAAATTAGGGTAAAAAAGTCAAACTCAGTTTTGGTTTTTCCTATGATGGCAAAATATATTTATGTCACTGTCCCTGTTTTGTGAGTGTTCTAATTGGTGCTTGGTTTGTCCACCTAACTTGGTTGGTTCTGGGAGCCTGAAAAGTCTGAGAAGAGTCAAGGCATGGGGTGGAAGTGTGGCAGAGGCATGGGAATGGAAGGGGAGAGAAGGAAGGAAAGTGTTTCTCCTTGAAATGTGCCTACTTAGCAATTCTGCTAAGACTAGCCTGTGCAGTTTTTCTTTCAGAGATGAAAAGAAGCCATCCTCCTTTTCCTTTTTAATCCTTCAAATCATTTTCTATTACTGCCTCTGCTACATAACATTCCCCCCTCAGCTCTGAGGCTGACCCAGCAGAACCCTTGTCACTCCACTGATGAATTGAAACACTTCTTTGGGCTCATTTGGCTGGAGGTGCACCTACTTGCACCCTCTCTGAAACTAGAAAATTACATGGACTTGAACTTGAGTCTTCTGACATTTTCCCACAGTACTCCACCTATGGGCCCCACTCATATGTCCTGAGTTGGAGAAACGCAGGAACTTCAAAGGTCAACCTGGTTCTCTTTGTGAGAACTCTCAGATACAACCACAGACCATCTGCCACCTTGATTGGGCAAGACACTTCAACCTAACATAGAGCAGCTTGGGAGATGTGTGCCGTGGACTTGGGAGAAGAGTCAGGATGATATTGATGGGAACTGGAAAGAAGAAGTTAGTAATGAGAAGAGTTTGTAATTTCTTTTAGACTATTATATAAAGATAATGGGGATGCCAGCCTGTTCAGACAAGACATTCTGAGAAGCTGGCTTATAGTCCAGGCCTTACAGAACCATGGCCACATATTTACTCCTAGAATCTTTCTGAAGAGAAAGAAACTGCAAATGACAGCTGACTTGCAGAACCTTTCATCACAAACCCAGAGTCCCTAAAAATACCTGAATGGTGCTTATTGCTCTCAGACATTGTTTCAAGCAGTTTGCAGATATTAACTCATTGAAAGATTGCAACAAGTCTCTGAAGTAGGCATTAGATTACTCTTATTTTCAGATAAGGAGATTGATGCAAAGAGAGGTTAAGATTTGTAGAGATTATAAGATTTCTCTTCCTCCTATCAGAATTCTCCAGAATTTTGCTTAAAGCTTAGAGGTAGCATAAGCACTGCAGTGTATGTTTCTAAACAGTCGCTGTTGTTATTGGTAGATTGCTATATAGCAGGCTCTGTGCTAAATGCTTTATACAAAGATCCCATGAGGTTTATACTGTACCACTCCACCACTACTATTTTTTTTAACAGATTGGAGACAGAGAATAGGGAAGCTAAATAACTGATAGAGGGTCACACTCTTTTTTTAAAATTTATTTATTTATTTGTTTGTTTTTGGCTGCGCTGGGTCTTCGTTGCTGCATGCGGGCTTTCTCTAGTTGCGGCGAGCAGGGGCTACTATTCGATGTGGTGTGTGGGCTTCTCATTGCGGTGGCTTCTCTTTGTTGCCAAGCACAGGCTGTAGGTGCGCAGGCTTCAGTAGTTGTGGCATGCGGGCTCAGTAGTTGTGGCTCGCTGGCTCTAGAGTACAGGCTCAGTAGTAGCACGGGCTTAGTTGCTCCGCGGCATGTGGGATCTTCCCGGACCAGGGCTCGAACCCGTGTCCCCTGCACTGGCAGGTGGATTCTTAACCACTGCGCCACCAGGGAAGTCCCAGGTCACAGTCTTAATAAGTGGCTGGGCTCAGACTGGAACTCAGGGCTGTTGGCTTCTAAAAGCCATTCTTTTAGCCACAACAATAAACTGTTTCTCAATCCCTGGATGGATTAAAGCTACCAAGAGTTGTTCTATGAATCTGTAAGCATATTCTAGATTTTAAGTGCCAGAAATGGAGTTTCGATGCCTCAGGAGGTACCTGGGCAATGTCCTGATTGCACCTCTCATAGTGGAATCCTCGGCAGTTACAGAGGAGGAGAGTAGTGACTTTGAGAAGTCAAGCACCATGACTGTCAATGAATTTCCCTTCAATACATCAGTAATTATTGGTCACTGATGACAAACCTCTATCTTATTACATATCTCAGCATTATGAAAGAAAGGAGTGTGTTATGCTTGCTTTCAGGAAACTCACAATTTTATTACACTGACAAGGTGCTTACATAACGTATTTGACAGTATATATTAAGTGCGGAAGAGCATGCAAGCAAATTTTGACGACCTAAAGTTTTAGCATTCTTGGTGTCACAAATGTGTGGGCCAGAAAAGATTCAGAAGTCACAAGTTCCTTTTTCTGAGCAGAATCCCTCACCTTCTACCTTGCTCTACTCCCACCTTCCACTTTGTACCCTAGCTCCTCATGAGGTACTTGTTAGTCTTCAGCATCAAAACCAAGGGATCAGTCCCTTGATCCCTCTCCTGGAACCACTTTCCTTCCCTTCTGGCCAAAACCCAATGGTCACCTACTCCTTCCTTTCCTAGAATTCTTTCTTCCCTATTGTCTCCCACTACCAGTGATATCATATACCACCATTCCTCCTTGACAACTTCCAACTTGAGGAACCTGTATTGCTTGCCTTCTCATCTCCCATGTCTAGAGAAAGTCATGAAAACAGTGGTAATATGGTCCACTCAATAGCTGGTCTCTATTACCCTAGCTGGCCTCTGGCTCCATAAATTTATTGTCAACTACCTGCTGCATTCTCCATAGTGGCTGAACCAACCATTGTCCAGGCTTCTCAGACTCTTATGCCTATTTCCATTCCTTGCACCTGGAGAAGATTAAGTCCCATCATCTTTACTGCTCAAGGCTCTACAACTTGAGAGCTTTCAATCTACCCCCTTTTAACCAGAGGATCTTCAAGTATTTTCACTCACCATCTTGGTCTCACTCCTGTGTCTGCAGAAGAAATAGCTTCATCTTTGCAGAATTCAAAGTCTTCAAAATAAGGAAACTTCAAGGCTAGTATGAAGTATGTTTTTGGAGAAGATAGTTCTACTATACATTCTTTCTTGCTCTTTCTTCTGCCCCTTCTGGCTGTCTTCCCTCAGCCTAAAATATGCTTAGGCCTCCCTTTTTTGAAACAAAAATAAATACAAAACCCTTTATTTCTCATATCAAGCTATGGCCAGTTTTCTTTAGAAAAGTCAAAACACATTTCCTTACCAACTTCTGACTCCTCAAGTGACTGCATTTGGTGGCTTCCTAATGTCCAAACCTTTAGCTTTATCTCAGTCCTCACCTTGCTTGACCACTGATGGGTGTATTTTTAAAGAAAACATGCCTCTTGGAGGGCAAGTTCTTCTGAATCAGCCTGGCACTTGGGGTCCACGCACTGTCCCCACCATACCTTTCCAACAACTTCTACTAACATTTCTTCCCACCCACCCTATTATCCAGTGCAGCTAGAGTCCTCACTAGACCCTAAGTGGACCCCCAGTGCTTGACCACCCCTGTCTCTTTCCTCAACTGAACCTTTAATTTGGAATTCACTTCTTCCTCTTCTACCTCCATCAGAAAAAATCCTATCCATCCTTCAGTGCCCAAGTCAAACACTACCCGTTCTAGGTAGCTCTCTGTGATTTCCCCCAATGAGATCTCTTTGCCTTCTTCCACCCTGCTCTTGTTCAGTGTCCATACCTCTATTGTGGAACTTTGCACATTCTGCCTTTTAGATATTTTTCTCTCCCTCCGAGACAGTGACTTAGAGAGTATCTAGGCTGACAGAAGGTGTCTAATTTGTTATCATTGATTAGTAAAGCACCTGGAATACAACCGGTGCTCAATAAAATCGTGGTGCATGAATGGTTGAGGATTGTTAATGGTGAGAAAAGAAGAAATAAGGGCTGGCAGGCACAGCCACGTCAAGTTTCATGGAGGTACTCTGGGTATTATGTACTCTTTTGGCGTTACAGGAATTATGGTGTACTTTACTCCATTCTGGTCACAAGTATCCCATAAAACCTACCGTATCTTGAGTGTTTGTGTTTACTGTGCTGCAGACATTGGGCAAGCACTTCTGATGCATTATTCCGCTTATTCTCACAATAACCTAGGTGAGTACTATGATTATCCCTCTCATTTAGATTAAAACCTAACTTATAAAATGAGCCTTAGAGTGCTCTGTGTGCCAGAGGTGACACAGCTGAGAATGGGCTGAGCTGGGACTCACACTCAGGTTGATTGGGGCTAAAGCCTGATCTCTTAATGATCATATTATCCTTTTTCCACACTAAAATTAAATTTTTAGATTTTTTCAGATTTAAAATCATTCATACAATCCACATTTAGTCTCAATAATTTTAGTCTAAAACTTGTTCAAATTCCAGTCCCTGACTTTATTCTTGATTCTCTTCCTCTTTGGGCTATGGAGGCCCTGTCATTCTTGCCACACCCATGACTTTCTCTGTTATTACCCTAAAAAAAAAGGCTGATGTTTTCATTAAAGTCATACAAAATTTCATATTCTTCCTGAAAAGCTGTTGATCTCACCTTCAAAGTTCATCCATGTTCTCCTTGGTCACGGTGAAGTCACATGTTATGTTATCGACCTGGTGCAGGGGTAGATTTGTCCCCTTCCTTGGAGGGGATAAATTCACACAAGATAGATTATAAGCCTTTAGAAATAATTACCATCCAGAGCACTATAATCTCCAATGTATAAGTTCATTGATAGGAAGGAAAAAAATTCTGCCTTCACAAGGTTATTTCATTTCTACCTGTATTGTGGAGTGAAAACCATTGCCCATTTTGTAATGGCAGTCTAGACTTGACTAGATTATAGAACAGAAAGCTCTTGAACAAACAGGGATAGTAGCTGAATTAATACTGTCTGCCATTTAGTAATTACTCAGTAATTTCTAAGTACAAGATGACATGTGTTCTCATAGGCTGTACGGTGTATTTGGTATCTTTGTCTTTGCGACAGCATCTCTATGGCCAGGTATTAAACCCCATGCTTTCTCCAAGCTAATGTGGAAACAGGAAGGGGTACTCTCAGAGAACGGTCAAGTATAATGAAAATGTTATCTTTCTAACTTACTTGAAAGACTTAGCTCATTAGGGGCTTCCCATAGTCCCACAATGTTCAAGCATGGTGGAACCTCTTTTAGGGTTTGTTATATCCCCCCAGTCTTCAGTACTGGAAAGTTTCACTTAAAAGCAAGTGTGCTTTTAATATTTTATAAACAAGAAAACAATTTGGTGATTTTAATCTACCAATCTAATTTCCTAGAATTATTTACTAGCAATAACACTTCTTATCAAATGGATATTGGGTAAATTAGGGGAAAAAGGAGTGAAACATTCTAAGATCCTCAGAGCTTCCTCAGAACATGGAATTGTATGAATCATCATTTGTAGAACTAAAGCTATCTAGCCACAATGCTGATTCTAGTAACAAGAAATCTCCAGGAGGAACCCCTTGAAGTATATATACATTCCTCCCTCCATCTCTCATTTGATCAATGATCAGGTATCTTTTAAGAAACTACTTGACGTCAAGATTGTGACATGGACATATATACACTACCAAATGTAAAATAGATCACTAGTGGGAAGCAGCCACATAGCACAGGGAGATCAGCTCGGTGCTTTGTGACCACCTAGAGGGGTGGGATAGGGAGGGTGGAGGGAGATGCTAGAGGGAGGAGATATGGGGATATACGCATACATATAGCTGATTCACTTTGTTATAAAGCAGAAACTAACACACCATTGTGAAGCAATTATACTCCAATAAAGATGTTAAAAAAAAAAGAGATTGTATTACATGAGTTAGATTGGCTGGCAGTGCAGGGTAAGATGATTCTGTACACTTAACAAATTTACTACTTAGTCCTGGTGATAAGATATAAACACAGCTAATGATATGTGTGTTATGAGTCTAACCAAGACACAGTTTTATTGGAACACATCACACTCATTCGTTTACTTACAGTCTTTGGCTGCTCTTGCATAGCACTGCAGAGTTGAGTAGCTGTGACAGAAACCATATGGCCCACAGAGCCTAAAATATTTGCTATCTTATCCTTAATAGAAAAAAAATGTGCTGACCTCCGGTCTGGACTTCACTGAGGAAGGCTTTATAATAAGGCCTAAAAGTAAAGGTAAAAGTACAGATTTCAGCTTGGCCTTATAGAGTGTCAAGAGGACTGGGTTCAAACTACTAGATATAAGACTTTGGGCAAATTTGGCTTAGATTGTTTTATCTTTGAAATCACAAGGAAATTTTTAACATCTAAGTATGTGTTGAGCAGGAACTCAAAGCGAGCATTTACTACACCAAAAGGGGGTCAATATTTGTGACCATCACCATAAAATAGCTTTATGCAGTAAATAGGCCATATGATGAGAGGATGAGGCAAAGGCAGAGCTTAGCATTTTTTAATGGTAGGTATGTGGGATTTTAGTTTAAAAACAACTTCGCAATGAACTGGTAAGCTGAGAGTATTTTTTACACAGAAAAGTATTTTACACACATCCTAACAGTTCAATAGTATTGGTGATTAAATAATATCAATGGAGAAGCCAGATTGAGATGGGGAAGTTATCATTATTCTGATAAAAGCAAAACACCCCCACTATTCCTTTGAAGAAAGAAATTCTCTAATTTTATATGTGCCTCCTCCTTTGATTTGAAGGTTCTTTTAAAAACCTTTCTAACAGCTGTAGTGTATGACCCTTGGAACACATCATTTATCTGGGGAATAACATTCATTTTAATATCATTTCACCAAGGAAGCAAGACTTAAATCCACATTTTCTGATCCACTTAGTTGATAATATTCTTCTAAAAAAATTTCTGGCTGGTGAAAGGAAGATAATTTAATTTAAAGAGATTAGGTATATTGCTTGAAATGCAAGTCCCCCAGAATTTGACAGCAGAACAAGACCAGTGAACAGAAAACTCATCTTGCCTCCTTGCTAATACATGCGTCAGGGAATTTATAAGTTGGGCCGTCAGTCTTTGCTCCATGGAGTAATGTCAATGTCGTTGATTCTTAAAATCTGACATTCATTAGAAGCACCCAGTGTGGATATGTAGCAGGATTTTTGACAAATCAGCCAAGTGTCACCATTCTGTAAAGGATTATAGAGTGATGCTGCTTGGCTTTGAGCTCTTTCTTTTGTCTGAATGGATCTTGTCTTCATAGAGCACATGAAAGGTTGGGTTTCATTTTCATTCCAAATGGGATGATTTCACTTTTTCTTTTCCATTAAATTAGGGGGAACTTGGGAGACAGAAGGGGAAGCTAACATTTATTATTCATTTATTATGATCCAGGTACTGTGTAGGTTCTATTTTTGTTTCTTTCTATCTATCTAACAACATAAAAATATTATGTACATATGTGTGTGTATCACAGTAACCTATGAGTTACCTGTTATAATTCATCCCCATTTAACAGATAGAGAAACTGAGGCTGAAAGAGGCCCAGTCATTTGCCCAAGTAATAGAGCTTCAGTGGAGAGGAAATCTGTAAACTTGGTGGAAAATTTATCAGTGACCAGCAAGTGCCATACAGAATTCCATTGGTCAGGCTGCTCTGCCTACTTCTACCTTTGTAGGGGAACTAGAAATCTACTAATGCTGGTTGGCTTTTCAAACTTCATGCTCTCCTCAAAAGCCTTGTGCAAAAACAACAGTATTTATTAGTTTGAAAACAAGCACAGGTCTGCCCCTGCCCCCAGTTGTGTTGTTAGATTGGAAACAATGCCGCCTGTGGCTCTCTGTACCCTCCCCTCTCATTACAGCCCATCCTTGGAACACAATCATTTTCTGTGTTATCCAAAGGTGTCATTACGGGGTACCTGGTATATAGTTAGTGCAGTGTCAGCATATTCGGTTTGAATACCCTCACCCCCATCCCAAGATTATATCAGAGGATATAACTAGGCCATAAGAATTCCTTTGGGGCTGCTATATTGGGTAGGGACATAGTTGTGTGTCTGGGGGAACTGTTTTCAGTGGCTTATTATCTATAGCTTTAGGTCAAATTTGAATAAATTCTCTCTTCAATTCCAGGAAAACAATAGCTCCACAATTTGTGATGGAAAAGTAAAATGGATTTGCATGAAGGCTTTGGGGATGTTAAGACAAGCTATCGGATGAAAAGCTGGAGTTAAAATGTTTTACTTAAATTGGAAGTTTTGAAATGAATATTGTTGAGGCAGAAGTGCATGTTCTAGTTAGTATTTTATGCTGGAACTTAATCTTCTAGGAAATAGCTTAATGGGAAGCCTGAGGTTTGCACACATAATATTTCAGGGTCCTGAACATTTTACACAGTGATGTCCATGTTTTCCCTGCAGCATCACCTTTGAATAAACTATGTCTTTTTTCCCAGCTTCAAATATTTTTCAATTGAAGAATAGAAAGGGCTATCTTCAGAGTATTTCTTTAAGGTAGAGAGTAACTACAGCTTATTGTTAGCTAATGTAAAAACTACTGTTTATTAAGCAGAGCCTAAGAGCATGGACCATGGAATCAGAATGCCTGAGCAATTTGGATCTCACAAACTCCACAACTAGTGAGCCACGCAATCTTGGGCAGGTTACACGACCTCTTTGTGTGTCTGTTTCCTCCTCTGTAAAATTAGGATAAGAGCACTTACCTCATAGGGTTGTTAGGAGCATTAAATGAGTGAATTCATGTGTTGGGGAGGAAAACCTTTTCCTCTAACCTTTTATGTTCTGAAACCAGGACCTGTGAATTATATTAACAAAAGACAGATTAACAGGAGAAAAGGCACACATAATTATTAATATTTACATGCACAAAGTTTCACAAAAAAGAAATGAAACAAAAAAGTGGTTAGACTTGGGGGCTTACAGACCATTTTCACAATGGAGGGGAGGTTGGGCTTCAGGGGATGATACATCATGAGGAGGTGAAATAAATGGGGAAATATGGGGGAGCTAATGGAAGATACGGGTTATTTTATTAGGCTCTGTGTATGCAAACTCATCTCTGTGTCGACTCTTCATCTCCAGTGATAAGAGTCATTCTCCTCTTCATGGTACAGGGAGGTGGGGAAAACACCTTCACAAAGAAAAATTTATGCCTTGATTTTGGACAGATAAGGGGAGGGCAGAGAACTCTTTCTGCAGCTGCTGATTCTCAATTGCCTTCAGCTGAAAATAATCATTATGCCAAAGTGGCATATTTGGGGGTGGCATATCCTGATCCCCTTCACGTGTCAAGCATTTAGAACAGTGCCGAGCACAAAGTAAAGGCTATATGCATTATAATTCTTACTATATTAATTGTAGCACTGTTAAAAACATCAATTCTAATCCTCACAACAACCACGAAAGGTAAATTAACCTCCATTTTACAGATGAGAGAACCAAGGCTCAGAGAGTTGACTTAACTTTCCCAAGGCCAAACAGATCATAAATCTCAGAGTTAGGAAACTAGCTGTGAGAGCTGGCACTTTGAATGTGTACAGGAGAGACAGGAACAGAAAACTGTCCCTGAGTCTTAGGATTTTTCCAGGCTGGGCTGGGACGATTTTCTGAAGCAGTGCTTACTGCTTCTTTAACTGAGCAGACCTTTAATATCCCCTTGCAACAGTCCAGGACTTGGAGGGGCTCTCCAATCCCTGGAGAAACAGTTTAATACTAAGAAAAGAATAAAATTTGCATAAGTTCCTTAGTTACAAACAGTCATCAAGTGTCAGTTGCATGCCAGGAGCTCCTGGGAGACCGAGATGCTAAGAATTCTCCAGCACTCTGAGGCCCTCAGGGAAAGCCTGTTTACTCAGGGCACCCCAGACACAAGTGCTGAATCCAACAGTGCTCCCCCTTCCCTCGATCCCTCCTCTCCTGCAATACACAGCCCCTGAGGGGGAGTCGTACAAAGGGATACTCAAAACAGAGTGGCTTCCCTGGAAGTCACTTCCCTAGAAGCAGCTTCCTGGAGGGAGGCATTTCCTTAGGGGACTCTGAAGGATGAGACAAATATGAATCGCAGGGAAAGCATCTTTTACTTCTCCCGGCTCCTCAACCACAAGAACTTTGTCTTAGTCACCTCGGAAGTTGTTTAAATCTAAATCACACCACCTATCACGCAAACCCCACCCGACCCCCTAGTCACAGTGCAGCACTTCCGGGCTCCAGGGGATCCCACATGTGAGCGGAAAGGCTTTGGTCCCAAGGCTGCGCGGAAGAAGAACCGCCCCAGGGTGCACTGGGCCAGTGAACTGCGCATGCGCGGTCCCAAATCTCTAGCCTTCAGAAGCCCCAAGCGCCGGGCAGCGGAGGCTTCTGGAGCGGGACCCCGGGGCCCGTTTCTGATGCCTGCCAAGGTCCAAGGCCGCCACAACTCGCTCTCACTGTTCCACTGTACATCCTCGGGGCCGGCAGTTCGTCTCAGCAGCCGCAGGCATCTAGAATTTATCCCCGGTGACCATCACTGCCTGCCCCTCGAGCTTATCGCCTGAAGAGCAGCCTCGGGTCAGTACTCTCTCTTTCAGCACCTTAAGTAATTGGGGAGCTGGGCCTGTGACGCAGTCCCCTCCCTCATGAAATATTCTCTCTTCTACAAAACACCAAGGAGGACACCTGTGGGCCGCGGCCTGGGCCGGGTGGGTGGAGTATGGGGTTTCCCAGGAAGGCAAACAGGGAGCAGGAGGAGCCCGAAGGGTGTGCTGTGTGGTGATGGGCTGGGATGCACCGAGCCTCAGGGCCTACTTTACAGAACGGTGGAATCAGGCAGCCCTGACCGCTCCTTTGAGCGGAAGCCAAATCTCGCGAGATCTCGGGCTTTCCATGGTGTCGAAGGGGAGTCCGGGGTGAGAAATGCCTAGGGGAACTTAAAACGGATTGAATTGAACCGTACCCCAAAGATGGAATCTGGTAAATGATGGGCAGACTTTTGCAAGGAGGTGAAGGAGTCGAGACAGGGGTAGAGAGAGATTGAAGATAGGGGTATGTGTGCAGGGGGAGGGTGTATTAAAGGCAGGGGGGTCGTGAGTCAGTAGCCTGGCTTACTAAGTAGGTAGACCAACCATCAGTCCCTCTGTATTGTTGAGGGGGTGACAGAAGGCATCTCAGGGGGTTCACAGGCTAGTTGGGAACTCAGGATGACCAGGGTCCAGCAAGGATCCCTAACGATGCAGACCGTGGTAGTTCAGAAGAGACCTGTGCTTCCTGGGAACTGAGGTTGGCAGGGAGGGTCTGGGAAGGAGGGAGGGCTTGGTGCGGGTGATTAAGGGAATAGCTACATGACGAGGAAAATGTCATCTTAAAAGAGTGTCTGATAATTTAACAGCCTCGATGTGTGTTGAGTGAGGTAGACCCTGACCGGAATAGAAATTTACTAATAATAGCTAACATTTATTGACCGCCTGGGTCAGGCGGTATGCCAAGCACTCTGCGTGGACTGTAGCGCTTGGGTCAGGCTAGAAATACTTACTGAGTGCTTACTGTGTGTCAGGCATTGTTCTAGGCATTGGGGATTCAGCAGTGAACAAAAAACGTAAGTCCCTGCCCTCATGGAGCTTTTGTAGTTATTCTTCCTGACAGTCCTATAATATGGTTAATAATGTCCTCATTTGACAAAGGAAGCAGCTGAGGTACAGTACAGAGAGATTCAGTAATTTGTCCAAGATTACATGCATAGTTATCAGTGCATTCACTTATTAATGTAGTAAATGCCGAGTTTTTCCTATGTAAAGGAGACTGGGATAGGTGCTGAGGCTAAGAAGATGCATGAGCTATATTTTATACTCTGAATGAGCTTACAGGTGGGTAGGGTTAGATGAGCAGGCAAGCAACATTTATAGGTCCATATAGCATGTTCAGAGTTTGAGGAGATAAGGAGCAATGAACTTTGCCATTGGGGTGGGGAAGGCTTCCTTTAAGAGAAATAAAAGGATGAATAGGAACTTACCAGATAGAAAAGTGCCTTGGAAGGCAAGAGGTATTTTGGACAAGGAAAATAGTATGTTCCAAAAAGTATGGAGGCAAAGGGGGTAGGAAGGAAGCTAACCTTTGTGGTTTATGTGTTTTGTACTAGTGCTTCACATACTTTTAAAATGAAATATTAAATACATGGAAATAATATTAATTATGTATATGTATATAAAAATTTTAAACAGCTTTATACCTAACCACACAGCTTAAGAAATAAAACACAGCTTTTTAAAAATTAGCCTCTCAAGTAAGCTAAGCAAGGTTAAAAAGCTTGTCCAGAGTCACAGATGGTAGATGGTAGAGCCAGGGTGGCTGCCTACCTAGTTCAGTCTCATAGCTGTGTGTGTCACACCTCCTCCTGCAGGTGGTTGGGCACTTAGACAATGATGGGAGGTGCTGCCCAGAAGCTTTCAGTGCACCAGTGAGGAGGGAGGCAGGAGTAAAGCATCTCTTTTCACTGCCATCATCTGAGCAGGGACCCTGATTGGGCAGAAACAGACAAAAGGACATGGGGGAAAAATACAGCAGTTTCAACTAGCAATAAATCCTCACAGGAGCAAAGTAATCCAGAGTGCTGGGCCTGGGACGGAATGTAACTGGGCTGAGTGTATTTCTGCTTTCACGAGGATGTCAGAGTGGGCCTCTAGAAAAGAGACTTTGACCTAATTCCTGAATGGTCATAAGGCATTAGTGATGTGAAGACCTAGGCAAAAAGTGTTTCAGGCTGAGCAAACAGTGAGTGCAAAGGCCCTGAGGTGGGTTCATTTGAGACTTGGAGAAGGCCAAATTCTTAGACCATGAGCCTTAGCCCCAGGCTGATCACCTTTCTACATTGTACTTAAATTACATGTGTAGTAAAAATAGAAATGTTGCATGAGTTAAAAACTGGCCAAGTGTTAAAATTAGTACTCCAAGACAAATATCACTATTGTTGAATGAACCTCTAGGAGATAAGAATGAATCTGATATATTATCTAAAAATTAATCATTATGACACTTTTCCACTTTTGTTGAGATATAATTGACATATATAATTGACATATCACATTGTATTATTCTAAGGTGTACCACATAATAATTTGATATATGTGTGTATTGTGAAATGATTACCACAATAAGTTTAGTTAACATCAGTCACTTCACATAATTGCAATTCTTTTTTTATGATGAGAACTTTTAAGATCTACTCTCTTAGTAACTTTCAGATATACAATACAGATTGTTAACTATAGTCACCATGCTGTGCATTTCACCTCCAGAACTTATTTATCTTATAACTGGAAGTTTGTACATTTTGCCCTCTACCAACCCCTGCCTCTGGTAAGAGCTGTCTGTTCTCTGTTTTCGTAAGTTTTTTATTTTTAGATTCTACATATAAGTGGGATCATACAGCCTATGTCTTTCTCTGTCTGACTTATTTCATTATCATAATGCCCTCAAGGTCTATCCATGTTGTTATAAAAGGCAAGATTTCCTTCTCTTTTCTGGCCGAATAATATTCCACTATGTGTATACATACCACAACTTCTTTATCTATTTATCCATCGATGGATACTTATGTTGCTCCCATTTCTTGGCTATCATAAATAACGTTGCAGTGAACGTGAGGTTGCAGATATCTTTTCAAGACAATGATTTTGTTTCCTTTGGGTATAGATACGGAAGTGGAATTGCTGGATCATATGGTAGATCTATTTTTAATATTTTGAGGAACGCCTATACTGTTTGCCGTAGTGGCTGCACCAATTTACATTCCCACCAACAATGCACAGAGGTTCTCTTTTCTCCACATCCTCGCCAGCACTTGTTATTTCGTGTCCTTTTGACAATAGCCATTCCAGCGTGAGTGATATCTCACTGCACTTGGATTTGCATTTTCCTGATGATTAGTGATATTGAGCATCTTTTCATGTACATCTTGGCCATTTGGATTGTCTTCTTTGGAAAAGTGTCTGTTCAGTTCCTCTGCCCATTTTTTAATTAAATTGTTTGTTCTTTTGCTATTGAGTTGTATGTGTTCTTTATGTATTTTGGATATTAACCCCTTATCAGATATCTGATTTGCAAATGTTTTCTCCTATTCTATAGGCGGCCTTTTCATTTTGTTGATGGTTTTCTTTGCTGTGCAATGACAATTTTATTATTAAAATTTTAGTAGTCAAATATTAAAGGTTTGTCATTATAGCGCAGGAGCTTCTAGTACTACATAGAGACTTACTTTAAACTGTCATATTTAATACCATCACTAGATTCATGTACACAGCAGAATGTAGTTCAGAATAAAAGATTTTCAGTAGCATGTGTTCTGGAAGGAACTTTGTTTTTAGGACACATCTAAAAAGCTTTTATTTTAAATAATGAAAATGCTATGTACTTACTAGTATACAGTATAGCATAATTTTTTTTTTTTTTGCGGCATGTGGGCCTCTCACCTTCGCAGCCTCTCCCATTGCGGAGCACAGGCGCTGGACGCGCAGGCTCAGCGGCCATGGCTCACGGGCCCAACCGCTCCACGGCATGTGGGATCCTCCCGGACCGGGGCACGAACCCGTGTCCCCTGCATGAGCAGGCAGACTCTCAACCACTGCGCCACCAGGGAAGCCCCAGTATAGCATAATTTTAACAAGCTTTTTGTTTAAAAGTTCAGCTTCTACAGGAGGATAAAAATACAAGGATTGTCTTCCTAAAATAGTCTTATCGAGTCAGTTGTTTTGTTGAAGTTTGGTGAGAATAAAATCTGTTTGGGTTCCTCATTTGTGTCTAATGATTTCCTCTTTTCTTCCTATTCTTTTTATTTTTTACTTTGTCTGAACCAAAGATAATTTATTGTGAAGGTTATTATACAAGATTTTGGAGCTTTTCCTCCTCATGAAATTTTGCTATGGTGAATTTGACATTCTGTTTTTAATTTGTCCTCACAAAATGTGAAGAATTCCCAAATAAGACTTTTTCTTAAAGACTCTTGGCCTAAATGGAATTAAATAACGACAATTTAAAAACATTCCTTAAAGGTTTTTTAATGTAATGGATGCTAATACACCGAACAATTCTACAAGGATTAGAAATATGATACAATTGAATCTCTATTATTCCACCTTGCATTGTTATTTAAATTTCTATCTTTAAATACTTTGTTGGCTCAAAAAGGATGTACCTTAACTAGCTAACATTTTCTCTTAGCATTTATTTGTCAACTTATTTTTCTATTTATTTAACCATTTGAAAGCTGAAATTGTTTTTGGTACCAAAAAAACAAAACTCTGTACACCATTAATTGTTATAGCATTTTACTCTTGCAATAATAAATATGCATCATGCACTAACTGACTAATAATATTCAACTTATAAACCACATGAGAAGATTTTTCTTAATACCACTAGAATGCTTTCCTATGTTTGAAAATAACAAAATCAAATGACACACCTCATTCATATTGCTGACATTATTAAAATGTAATAATAAGAAATAATGGTTATGGTCGTATGATCATTGATCATGCATAAGTTCAGGGAAGCCAGAAATGACTGTGAAGTAGGCATTTGGTTATTTGGACTTTTGAAAGCTGAAGCTGAAATCAGATTTATGGCCATTTCCAAAACTGAGGCTGTTCAATGTACTCCTCACTTAGTGTAGGTCCTCCTCATCTTTTTTTGGTTTTTGTTTTTTTTATTGAAGTACAACATATAATGAAAGTACTCAAATCATGTCATCGTTTGGTTAATTTTCACAAGGTAAATGTACCTAAGCAACCAGCACCCAGAACAAGAAACAAACCAGTAACAGCATCTCAGAAGCCCCCTTTGTGCCCCCTTCCAGGGACTACCACCACCAGGGGAAGCAATTATCCTGCCTTTAGCACCATAAATGCTCTAATTGACCTTGAACTTTATGTCAAGGGGATCACATATATATGCTCTTTTGTATCTGCCTTCTTTAGTTCAACATTACCTCTGTGAGATTTATCTATATTGTTGTATGTAGTTGTAGGTCATTCGTTGTTATTGTTGTATAGTATTCCCTTGTGGGATATATCACAATTTATCCATTTTGCTGTAGATGGGCACTGAGCAGCTTCCTAGGCCTTTAACTTTTGTCAAAGATTTATTTTAAAAAGAAAAAAAAAAGTGGTCCAAATGCAGTTTCTGTACTCGTTATAAAATTATCATTGAGGACCTTGTCCATTCTACCATTCAGTAGCCTCTAAGTCACATTCCCATTTTACGTATTTCTTTCAGTTTAGTGCCAGCAAAACCTTTGCCTCCCTTGAGGAATCAGTATGCTCCTTATTTTCTTTTAAGAAGTGTGCTTATTCAACCTAAGTGTCCATCGACAGATGAATGGATAAAGAAGATGTGGCACATATATACAATGGAATATTACTCAGCCATAAAAAGAAACAAAATTGAATTATGTGCAGTGAGGTGGATGGACCTAGAGACTGTCATACAGAGTGAAGTAAGTCAGAAAGAAAAAAACAAATACCATATGCTAACACATATATATGGAATCTAAAAAAAAAATGGTTCTGGGGCTTCCCTGGTGGCGCAGTGGTTGAGAGTCCTCCTGCCGATGCAGGAGACATGGGTTTGTGCCCCGGTCCGGGAGGATCCCACATGCCACGGAGCGGCTGGGCCCATGAGCCATGGCCGCTGAGCCTGCGCGTTCGGAGCCTGTGCTTTGCAACGGGAGAGGCCACAACAGTGAGAGGCCCGCATACCGCAAAAAAAAAAAAAAAAAAAAAAAAAAAAAAGTGTGCTTATTAATCCCACCTTGTTCCAGCAAGAACTAATAACAGTGTAATGAAATAAAGAAAATTCACAAAATTAAAGACAGGTTAATTTAAGGTGAGGCAAAGTGAGAACTCTAGTAGCCTCGTCCAAGGGCTTCAGCATTGAGGCTTATTCAAGCATGAATAAGCGATGAAGTCCTATACACTTTCTGACTTGGGGGCCAGATTCAGCTCTAAGCTTCAAATCAGCTGATTCTAAAAGGAAAATCAGATCAGTCCTGTCTGTGTCCAAAATATGAGAGCATGCTGGTTCCTTAGAAGAAGGGCACCGATTCCTGGTGTAGGAGATTCATTTCTCTCAAGGCTTCTTGGGCAGAGGACTGCCTCAATATCTGTAGGGAGATATGGCAATAAATTTAAGCGGCTATTTTTTTTTGATCACCTCTCATTACAGGATGATGGTATCACACCAGGGGGTAACTCAGTAAAAATGTTTAAGCAATTCAGAGAAGGCCCTGAGAGGATGTTAGGGAGAGGCCATTAAATAGTACCACAGAAATCATTCACTTCCCAGCTGACCTGACTTAATCCCATGGCAGGTATTATGTATCTGGAAGAAGGTAGACGAGAAATCTTTTGAATTACCCCCGCCTCCTCTATAAATACTGCTTACCTTGATAAACTTGATAGATACAGTGTGGTAAAAAGCTCAAGATCATACTCCTTATCAAACACGAAGTGTGTAATTCTCATATGTTGCCAGTTGCCAGCTAAGTGTGGTGTCCCTCGGTGAAACAGCCAACTGAAAAAGGGGATCAGTTAACACCCTTTTAAGAGAATTGAGGATCCTAAACAGTAGATTGTGCACCTCTTCTTTGGCTGGGCCGAGATTCAACACAGAAAATAATTTTGAATCTACTCTCCCGAGTGGCTCCTCAGAGCTGCCGAGTCTTACTTCATATAAAACAGCCATGATGATTGTGGCCTGGACAATTTCAAGGCAGGTATAAAGAGGTGCCCAAAGTGGCAATTTAACATCAAATTCCTCTTTGATCCTAGTCTGACAGTTATATAACGTGCTATGTTTCCCTTCTCATCCTATCTGGCAGGCATCTCAGAGACAATTTTAAGAGCTTAATTTTTAGCTTTAATTACAAAGCTTAATTTTTAAAGCTTAATTGCAGCAGCTTTGCTTATCTTTACATTTAAAATATGTGTGGCTGCCTCAGCCCTTGACTTGGGCTTCCTCTTCTCTGTTCCTATTTTATAGCCTTATTGTAGATAAACCTTATTTTGAAAAAGGTCTCAAAGGCTTTCAAGAAAAAGACATGGTCTAAACAAATTTCAAGAGAACAAAGTATAAAGGGTGAGGAAAGTGATCAAGAATTGGCAAATGTCTAATGCTTGTCTCCAGTTCTTCTGCCCTGGGAATAAAGACCTGTCTGTACAAAGGCTTCCTGACAGCCGAAGGAACAAAATGCTCTCTGGAAAGAAAGAGCCAGAGTCGCTCCATCTTCCCTCCACCCCTGCTTTAAAACGAAACAGTGCTTCCCAAAGGAGCTGGCAGCTGGCCCTTGGCAGGTGGTAGAAACAGCATTGCAGCCTGCACAAAAGGAGAAAACCCAAACTTTCAGCTTTGGGGAGCAGCGTGATTATTCTGCCCACTACCTCCCAAAAGAGAAGGGAACGCAACATCAATCAACCAAGCTGAGTTTCCAAAAACCACGGGCTTCTCCTCCCCTCAGCAATTCCCAGTTTTGCTCCCATTGTCTCAAGGCTGACGGATACACAGGCCCTGACCTTGTTCCCTAGGCTTCTTGTTCATTCCGAGTGTGTTCACTCACCTTTTGTGGATGTGCCTGCAGTGGCGGCCGCTGTGCCAGGAGGGCACAGGCAGAAAGCCTAGGAAAGGGAGGGGAATGGAAGGTCAAGTTCTGCAAAAGGAAGGGCTGGTGATATGCATCATCCACTTGAAGGGCCTGGGGAGGAATTAAGGTTAAACTAGGCTTGGATTGACTCCGAGGTTTCTGGGTTTTGATGCTTATTTTGACTCTGGTAGAAGGTAAATAAATAAGAACAGTTTTATGGGACAAGAATGTATTTCACCATTCTCTCCTCTTCTCTCATCCACACTACCTGAAGATGGCAAAATAAGTGATGACATGAAGATGACAGTTATTTTACCTCAACCCATATTCTTAAATCACCTACTATATTGTTATTAGTATGTGTATGTATTAGTATGTTATTAGTATGTGTATATTGATAACCTACTATATCATCATTGCTATAGTGTATTTGTTGACTACCTGGTATATGGCAAAGTGAAAGAAACATGGTCTTTGCAGCCAGCCAGACCTAGCTGTGCCATTCACTAGCTTGGAAACTTTGGAAAATTTAGTTGACTTCTCTGAGCCTCAATGAACATATGAAAAATGGAGACGCTAATGCATACCTCATAGGGTATCTGTAATAATGAAATTGAGCTAACCCATGTAGGTTACCTGGTAGAACCATAGTCGCCATTCAGTAAATGAATGCTGTTATCATCAGGATAATGGCCATGAAAGATGCATTCATTTTAGGAAGAACTGCACTTTGTTCCTGGAAAGTCTGTGGGCTGATGATACTAAATATGTAATAATATTCCTCAGTTTTCAGTGACTAATTGTCTTTTCTGGAGCCATAATGGTGATCAGGGTCACTGGAGAAGTGACTGAATCCTTTGATTAAAAAGCACAGGATATCAAGAGTCTTTTCACCCTTGTTAGCTGCTGGGTCAGGTCCACCCCAGGAATCCTTGGAGAGGAGACAGTTGCTTGCCAGGCTTATGATTGTGGCAGAGTGAAAAAGTATGAGATAGGGCTAAAGTGTTCTAGTCCTAGCACTCTGTTGAGTTCTGTGACTTTTGAGCAAATCACAGAAAATAAAAGTTACCATTTATTCACCGACTTAGTGCCAGGCACATAAGCACTTTACATATACATCTCATTTAATCTTGTGGATAAGAATATCTGCCCCTCACAGAACTATAAGGTTGAAAAGAGACGGCGGATGCCAAAGCCCTTAGCAGTATTATTCTCATCATTTAAAGTGAATGGTCACTGGTCACTGGAAAGTGGTCTGTCTGCACTTTCCCTTTATGGAAATATCAACTTATGCCTTGTTGCTTGAATAACTTGCACTCTGTCCTACACAAATGCCAACATACCCTGAACCTGATTCAATTCAGTAAGTATTTAATACCAACTATATTCAAGACACTGAAATGGGGCTGCAGCCTCAGTCCCTTGTCATAGGGTTTATGTTCTTATGGGGGCTACTGCAGGAGCTGGTACAGAATGCTGATTATGTGGCAAGAGAGTTACAAGCAGTTCTAATGTATTTTAAAGAAGAAAATACATGCTGTGGTCTGGGGTGTGGGTGAGGGGTGAAAAGGGTCAGACATCAGAGAAGTCTTCCTGAGGAGGTGGGATTTGGGGATGGACCTTGAAAAATGAGCAGGATGTTTTAAATTAATTTTTGTACCCAATCATTAAATCAACACATGTAAGTTATTAAAAATACATAAAAACAAAAGAGTAAAAGAAATTCACGACATGGCGACCAATTAAGGACATCATTGTTATATTTGACGTATTTTCTTATAGTAGTTTTATATGTACTCAAATATATAAGTACATATAACTTAAAAGTACATGTATATGTACATGCATATATATGTACACACACATATATAGTTACATAGTTTTGCATCTTGCTTTTTTCACTTGAAATTTTAAGTGTCTTCTCAGTTTGTGAAGACTTCTCATAAATATGATTTTAACAACTGAATAATAATGTCCCAAAGAACAAATATGGCAAAAATATATTTAACAATTACCATGTTTTAAAACACTCTGATTTACTGTTTTTTGCTGTTATAAATGATCCAGTGATGTGTTTAGCAGAAGCAATAAAGCTAAATGCCAATTATCTGGTCTGGGACATTGACAGATAGCTCGTAGGTATCAAAAGATTGTCTATGAAAAGCATTTTCCCCAGTTCAATCCTTTCTACCCACTAAACTTCATAAATCATTTCACTCTCATTTTCAGAATCTTCCAGTGAATTTCAGCTGCTCACAATATAAAATCCCAACTTTGTTTCCTGCCATTCCAGGCTCTCCAAACCAGATCCAACTGTAAATAAATTCTTATTTCCTGCTGTTGCCTCCCCTCCCAATATGGCCCCTATTCTTTCACTGCCTTATTCCCTATTTTGGGCTCTTCAGCCTTATTAAGACCCTTTGTCCCTTGACCTCTCCCTTTTATTCGAATCTGTCAGTTCCCTCTTGGCCTCACTTCCTTTCCACTCAGATTTAGGTCTCGCTGCTCTTACTTCATGCGAAAGCGGAAGTGTCAGGGCTCCTCACTTCCACAGGCCCTTTCAAAGGTGCTATACCTGGTTTTGCATTTGTAGTTTTGCATTCTTTTTCTTAAAGAGGAGCCTCAAGTCATATAAGCTTCAAGGCCCAGAAAACCTGGATCAGCTCCTGAACCCCGTGGTTGTCACTGAACCTCCAGCTTGTCACTGAAGGCTTCCCCCATCTCCAAGAAAGTTTATTTTCTTAGCTCCAATGCTTTTCGTGTTCTCAGTTCTAGAATTTAACATATTGAGTTATAATTGTTTGTGTGATCTTAATTCCTTGAGGGCAGGGATTGTGTCTTATTTATAATTATGTCTGTAATAAATGCATGTTTGCTGAATGCCTTACTAATTCTTGACATTCTGCACCAAGCTTCCTCTTTCCAGTATTACTACTGTTGCTGCTACTAATGACTACAAACATTTTAGAAAGCACAGTAGGTGTGGCACACTGTATTTCCCCAAAATAGCTGCAGTAATATTTCTGGTATCACATGTTCTTTTGGATCCTTGCCCACTCCCCATCTAGAAGTGATGTCAGTTTTCCCTCCTTGTGAACCTGCAAGGGCTCCAAACAATAAAATATGAGGGAAATGATGTCATGTGACTTCTGAGGCTAGATCATAGGAAAGGGTACATTTTCTCACTCTTTGCATATTTACCTTTGGAATCCAGCCACCAGCTGTGAGGAAGCATGAGCCACATGGAGAGGCAACATGTAGGTGTTCCAGCCAATAGCTCCAGCTAAGACCCCAGCCAGGATCAACAACCTTCAGATGATTCCAGCCCCCAGGCTTCAAGCTGCCCCTGTTGATGCCGAGTGGAATAGAAACAGCTGTCTCCACCAAGTGTTGCCCAAATTGCAGCTACTGAGAAAAATAAGTGTTTTAAGCCATCAAGTCTTGGGGTCACTTGTTTCTCAGCACTAGATAATCAGGCAGTGTGCTGAAACCATTACATGTATTACCTTGCTGAGAAAACTGAGACCCAGAAAAGGTAAATGATATGCTAAAGCTCACCTTTTCTCCACCTGGCTAATTCTGCCATCTTACAGGCCATATCTCCTCTACTAGATCTTTTGGCTCATGTAGATGTACATAGATCCTCCCTGCTTTTAATTCCAATAGCCAACTCTTTGTTTTTTCTTTTAAGTATTGTTTAATTCTATGTGTCTTGTATATATATACTTTTTAACTTTTAAATTTTGCATTGTAGGTTATTATAGGATATTGAATAGAGTTCCATGTACAGTTCCCTGTACTATGCAATAGAACTTTGTTGTTTATCCCTTCTGTGTATCATAGTTTGCATCTGCTAATCCCAAACGCCCACTCCATCCCTCCCCCGCCAACCACAAGTCTGTTCTCTGTGTCCGTGAGTCTGTTTCTATTTCGTAAATACGTTCATTTGTGTCATATTTTAGATTCCACATATAAGTGATATCATATGGTATTTGTCTTTCTTTTTCTGAATTACTTCACTTAGTATGAAAATCTCTCAGTCCATCTGTGTAGCTGCAAATGGCATTATTTCATTCTTTTTTATGGCTGAGTAATATTCATATATATATATATCTCAGTCTGTAAGTGGACATTTAGGTTGTTTCCATGCCTTGGCTATTGTGAATAGCGCTGTTATGAACATAGGGGTGCATGTATCTTTTCGAATTATTATAGTTTTGTCTGATATATGGCCAGGAGCAGGATTGCTGGATCATTTGGCAACTCTATTTTTAGTTTTTTGAGGAACCTCCATACTGTTCTCCATAGTGGCTGCACCAATTTACATTCCCACCAACAATGTAGGAGGGTTTCCAGTTCTCAACACCCACTCCAGAATTAATTATTTGTAGACTTTTTAATGACAGCCATTCTGACTGGTGTGAGGTGATACCTCATTGTAGTTTTGATTTGCCTTTCTCTAATAATTAGCTATGTTATCTTCTTTTCATATGCCTGTTGATCATCTGTATGTCTTCTTTGGACAAATGTCTATTTAGCTCTTCCACCCATTTTTTGATCGGGTTTTTTTTTGTTATTGATTTGTATGAGCTGTTTGTATATTTTGGAAATTAAGCCCTTGTCGGTCACATCATTTGCAAATATTTTCTCCCAGTCTGTAGGTTTTCTTTTCATTTTGTTTATGGTTTCCTTTGCTGTGCAAAACCTTATAAGTTTGATTGGGTCCCATTTGTTTATTTTTGCTTTTATTTCTAACTGTGTTCTTGACACCTGTTGCCTACAACAGCCTCATGATATAGATGTATCACATTCCTTGTTTAATGGTTGAGGAAACATGTATACAAAGAGGTTGGACATTTGCTTAAGGAAATAGTAAGTGGCAGAGGTCTGTCTTCTCCAAATATCCATTCTTTAATCTATTCCTGAATTGCTTTTCTGTGGTCTTTATTTGGATCACTTATTTTGGCTTTAAATGAGATATTGCCTCATTTTAGATCTTAATCATATTTGTATGTGTATTCCCATTTTTCTGCACAGACTTGTGCACTCCTCGACAATAGGGCTGTGTCTCACATTTCTTGGGCATCCTTCTTATACTCTGCACGGTGCTAGGCACATACATGGGGCACTCATCGATTGAGTACATATAAAAAGCAACACTCAGCATCCACAAAAGGTATTTTTAGAGCTGCATTAAGAAGAAAATCATAGAAACACAGAAGTTAAACCTTGCAACTAAATCAGTAAGGGCTTTAGGCAAGTCTTAGTGATTTCCTTCTTTTTCCTTGCTTAAAAATATCTTTCCTCCTCTTTTAAAGAAATGTTCAGATCTATCATAAGCATAAATACTTGGTTACATCTTTTTAAAGTAGCTTTTTTAAAAAAAAAAATTGGCTTTCTCCTCAACCTAATGTTTTTATACAGTGTTAGAATCTGTTTTATTTTTTTTTTACAGGTGAGATATTTGAATGAAGGCCTCATATTGATCTCACTTATTGCTGCAGGCTCCACCTTCACATTGAACTTGATCAGTATGGATTTGAGTCAGTGTGGAACATTAAATAAGACCTTGTTAGACTGATATGTTTTCTTTTGTGTTATTTAATTTGGTGGGGCAGGGAGCAGGAAGCCTGGGTGAGAGATGGGTGCACACTTCAGTCAGTTGCTGAGAGTGTCTTGATTTCCTTTCCTGTGGCTTCCCCTGTGTAGTGGTCCTAGCTGAGTGGTGACAAACTGAGTGGCATCGTTATGACTGTTCCACATGTCCTCTTGTCCAAATACAGGTTCTATTTTTAAAATACCCACTTCAAAGCTATTGAGAAATTTAGAGGAAGAGAATGGCATTTTGAGGGCCCTATCTAGTAAATGAAAACGTGGGGCTTTTATTTAGTTCACAGTCAATACCCATTTACTGAGCACCTACTATGAGCCAGGGACGGGCTTAGCAAAATGGAAAACAGTGTGGCTAATTTCACAGAGCTTGCAGCCTCATCTAGCATTTCAAGGCAATGTTCTCTCTGAAAGATACGGGGCTGGAAAGAGCTGTCAAAATGTAATCCCATCTGACGTGACTGTTCTCATAGCAACACTACCTTATAGTTTTGCTGAATATGGATCTTATAGCATTTCAGATTAATAACTACTTTCTCAATATAAACTGCTTAATATGGGAGATCCTTAATGTCTGCATGTCCCATAAGCTTAACACTAATTTTGAGGCATAATTTAGGCAACTGGCATTAAAAAAAGGGACGGGTGGGGAGAGATAAAAATATCACAGTATAGAAGTGGGAGAGCAGAGACTTCTCATTTTACAGAGAGGAAATAGAGGCCCATGCAATGGATCATTGAACTCCATCAGGGTCCATGGATCATGTAAACACATCTACTTAGCCAACAAACATTTATAAATGAGGGTGATTTCCTTGGCAGACACAGTGGCACTGAATACGCAATAAATAAAATACAACTGCTGCCTTCAAGGAGCTTAAGTTAGAAATTAGAGCAATGTAGGAAGAAGAAAATAACAATAGCTCGTTATTCTACTGTCTTCTGAGTTCAAGATTATTTTAATGCTATTAACTGTGAGTATACCTTTTGGGTCCATAAAGCTTTAAGCTTTAACTTCAGCTTTGACAATAATATCACTGTTCTTGTTTCCTTTTAGTTTGCTTTGCCACGTATATTTTGCATAGCCCTTTAATTCTTTTTTTCTGAACAGTTGAGTTTGTGATTTTTGACCCTAGATCTGTAGTTCTTCCTGTTCTAATGGGGAAGTTTATTCCATTCCCATTTATTTTCACTAGTTATGCTTGGTCTTCTGTCACCCTGCTTTAACTTTCTGCTCTTAATAATTTGTCACTTGACAAAGAGACTTTGTTGTTTTGTATTTTAAGTGACTTAGATTATATAAAGTCTGGTTTTCTTTCTATTAGTGGTTACCTTTCCATTATTTCAGAATATATTTGAACCAATTTTTTAGCTCTGATTAACAATGTCAAGGATAAAATGACATAAAAATATAGGATCATAGTTAATACAAACCAGAGAGGATGAAAATTAATTGCTAGTTTTTCTAACAGAATATTGAAATCTGGTTTAAACCATTGGTGTTCACCCCGTGGTGAGTTTGCTCCCCTGGGGTTATCAGGCTATGTCTGGAGACGTTTTTGGTTGCCACAACTGAGGGGAGGGTTGTGCTTCTGGCATCTTATACATAGAGAGCCGAGATGCTGCTGAACATCCTGCAGTGCTCACAACAGCCCGCACGACAAAGAATTATGTGGCCAGGAATGTTGATAGGGCCAAAGTTGAGAAACCCTGGTCTACGCTTTGGCTTGGTTGCACTTGCTAAGTAAATTTTCATTACCATAAATATTTTTTTTTCTAATTCCGAACTTGAAAACAAAAAGAAAAGGAATTGCATGTGTATATGTTCTCTCATTCTTAGTGTATCTTTCTTAATTTGTTCTGTCTAAAAATCAACACACCCCTTGCGTGAAACATCTCTTTTTGATTATTTACTCCCCACCCCCCTTCTCAAGTGTGCTGTATTGGAGTTCAGGCATTACTTAGGGTGGCACATATAAGGACACTATTCCCTTCACAGATCAAGCCTAACTCAAAGGAAAGCACAGATAGCTTCAGGAGATTCCTGACCTCTCTCCTGAGCTCCTGCACTTCCCTTCTTCCCCACTTCCTCATCCCAGCTGGACTCTGAGCCTCACCTGGGGGCAGGGAGCAGCTACTCCCTAACATCTGAGGCATGTGTGTTTGCACACAGCCAGGGTTGATGCTTATGGGGACTGAGAACTTCCCTCAGGCAGAGCGTTCAGACTGTAGAATAATACACCAACTTAATTGATTTTCCCCAAGGAAGGAGTAAATATAATATGGAAGTTTAGAGCCAGATTGTTATTAAATTATTATTTTCATTATACATCTTCTTTCAATAATTGTTATCAGTGATAATTATTTAATTGACTATTTTAGTACAGTAATCGTGAACCATAGCTACACATTAGAATCACCTAGGGAACTACTTAAAAGTACTTTGGGGGGCCCACTCTAGACCAATTAAATCAGTATATCTGGCATAGCAGCAAAACAGTGGTGCTCTTACAAGCTTCCCAGAGATTCCAATGTGCAGTCAAGTTTAAGAACCCATTAGTTTAGTGCTTGTATCACTCATTGCCCATTCTTTTGTAGCAAAGATCCCTCATTCTTGACTTCTCAATTTTATTGTTTCTTCTCTAGGTAATTCTCCCCGGTTTCTGTACATGGAGATAATATCATTGGTTGCCTTTACACATGGATGAGAGTTTGGCTGGTTATTGTGTTCGGGTTACGATTTATATATTACTATCTGTGGTTAGAACTGTGTAGACATTGACCCTTTTCCTTGTATATTTACATAATTTTTTTCCTTGCCTGGGTTCTTCATGATATTTTCTTTGACCTTGCAATTTAACAATTTATGAGGCTATATCTGAGTTGGTTTCTTTTAACTTATTCTATCTAAGCATCAGTGAGGCCCTTTGGTGATGAGGCACAAGGTTTTCTTCATCTTAGGATCATTTTCTTCTATTGTTTCTTCTAATTTTTGCTCCTCTCCTGTGTGCTTGGTCATATTCTTCTGAAATATCTGTTCCACATATATTGTAGTGATTCCCAAACTTGTTTACATATTAAATTCACCTGGGGATCTTTTAAATTGCCTGATGCTTAGGTCACAGTCTAATTAAATGGAATTCTTTGGGGGTGGAATACAGGCAGCAGGAGTGTTTAAAGCTCCCCAGGTGATTTCAGGGTGCAGACAACTTTGGGAACCACAGATGTGCTGGGTTTTCTGGATTTGTTTTCCATGCCTCTTTTTTCTTCATTGTTTTCAGGTGTGCTCACCTCTGCACCCAATATAAGGTTCAGAGAAGCTCCAAAACACCCGTTCAGCCTGAATTTCTCTCCAGTTGCTCTCCAGGTCAGGTAAGTTTACAGCTATCTTTCTGTATTTGTTTGGCACAGTTCATATCCTAACTTATCTTATTGCTTAGCTTTGTTTCTTGTTTCTGTTAATACCCTCTTCGATGGCATGTCTTTCCAGTTGTTAGCATGGCGCCACTGTTTACATTTGGGATTCCCTTTTGCTTAAGAAATATTGGTTCTCAAACTTGGTGGCACATTGTAATCATGTGAATTCACTCCCAGAGTGATCGGAGGACATCAGAAATGTGTAACACTCCCCAGGTCATGCTAATATGTAACCAGTATTGAGAAGCACTGCTCTAACGCCTTTTGCTAGCCTGTTTGTGTGTGTGTGTGAAGATGGCAGTAGTTCTCAAGCTTTAGTGCACATCAGAATCACTTAGAGGTCTTCTTAAGACAAAATCTGGGTCCCTCCCTCTAGAGTTTCAGATGTAGTAAATCTGATGTAAGGCTCAATAATTTGCATCTCTAACAGATTTCCGGGTGATACAGGTGCTGTCTGTAGACCCTACTTTAAGAACCTTTGGCTTAGGCCAGATTCACTGAGCGCCTTCCTCCTCCACCTATAATATATTGGATTTATCCAACAGTGGCACTTTTTAAATCTAATGTGTATATTTTATATGCATGCATGTAATTAGAGGTCTTGATTCTAAGACATTACAGTCACAGATCCATCTTTTGAAATGCTATTTGGCAAATAGTATGTATGGCAAGGTGCAAAAAAGGGTAAAAAGGATGAAATGAACTATCCTTACCCAGATAAACTTCCTCCTCCACCCCCGCTTTACTTGCTGATGTTTCCAGTTGCTGTGGATGTGGAAAAAGATGGAGCTAAAATGGTTGGAAATTGGGAAAGTTATGACTCTGTGGGTAAAAGCATAAACTATAATGTGTATTTGTGCATATTTAGTCCTTGGAACTGAAATGCCTTTTCTGCTCCCTTGATGCTTCTGTGTATCTTGACGTTGCCAACATCTTAAACCTTCTGCAAACCAGAAGGGTCTTTGTCTTTCAGGAGGCCAGGGTTGCCTTCACATGTAATAACACCGTTTACTGACTGGATTGCACGTTTTAATTTAGCAATGGCATTTTTCACTCCAAAGCAGTTTTTCCTTCCCTCTTTGTGACTACCTGTTTTAGTTTTATAAATGCAACAGCCTCTTGGAATATGTTGAGAATGTAGTTAGAAAGTTTCTAAATTGTTTTTTCTTGCAGTCATTTTCATAGGAAGACGTTAGCACTGATTTCTCAGTGTGGTTCCTCATTTTGTGAGCTGCAGAAAGTTTGTCTGTTTCCAGTGATCTTTTTTTTTTTCTTCCTTGTGCTTGTCCTTTCCAAAGGAGTTTTACGCTTTTCTACTACTGCGGGCTGAGGTGGGTGTTGTCAGATTCTGTGTGTTTTCTACTTCAAATCTCCTAGCCAAAGGGAGAAGTTTATTTTTCCTTTGCCAGTGTGTACTTGTAGCAGCCTGGGGGTATTATAGGGCGGATGCCAAATCCAGAGGCTGTGTATTGGGAGGCTATACCTCTCAGCTGAAAAATTAATGATTATTGCAGGCAGGGGTGATTTGGGTACCACTACATCTCTTTGCCTAGTGAGGCCCACAGTATCAAAGGTAGGTCAGGGATCACAGCTGTGGCCTGTGTTATTGGGATGGTCATTGGTGTTTTTATGCCTGCAGAGGCTATGGTGGGAGTCAAAGGTTGCTGACTGTCCTCACCTGCCCTAATCTTCAGTCCTCATTCCTTCCAGTTAGCGGGTATCTTCATATTTTCCCTAGGTGAGCTATTCCTTCACAGGTTGGGAGGTATAGGATTAGATAAAAGATTTCCGACCCACGGGACTTCCCTGGTGGTGCAGTGGTTAAGAATCCGCCTGCCAACGCAGGGGACACGGGTTTGATCCCTGGTCCGGGAAGATCCCACATACCGTGGAGCAACTAAGCCCGTGCGCCACAATTACTGAGCCTGCGCCCTAGAGCCCGCGAGCCACAACTACTGAGCCCATGAGCCACAACTACTGAAGCCCGTGCACCTAGAGCCCATGCTCCATAACAAGAGAAGCCACTGCAAGGAGAAGCCAACGCACCACAATGAAGAGTAGCCCCCGCTCACTACAACTAGAGAAAGACTACGCGCAGCAACAAAAACCCAACACAGCCAAAATAAATAAAAAATTAAATCTTAAAAAAAATAGATTTCCAACCCGTTTATGCAAAGGGCCAGATTGTAAATATTTTAGCCTTTGCAGAAGGTACTATCTCTGTCAAAATTAATCACGTCTGCTGTTTTAAGAAAGCAGCCGTAAACAATATATAAATAATTGAGCATGGTTATACTCCAATGAAATTTACTTAAAAAAATAGCCCATAATTTGCTGACCCTTAAGATAGATGGTCTGTTTTCCATGCTGCCCACCTAAACTCTATCAAAAAGTCTTAAGTTTCCAATGTCCTCTTGTCCCAATTTATAATTTGATACAGATTTTTTTCATTTTATATTCTATTTGTTATTTCAAAGATGATAATGGAGGTGAGTCACACATGTTGTCAATTTGCCATCTTTCCAGGAACCTCTAATGCCTGACTTTTTTTTATGTTCAATATCACATTCCATGATAAAGACCTTTAATGTTCTTTAACTCCACATTGATATTTAGTCTCAGGAAATGAATATCAATATCTGAAATCTCATTTTTAATTTTGTTTAAGAATTCTCTCGTATGCTTATTTAATAGCCAAAAAACACTCTTTTCCAGGGATAGTAAGGTTTGCATGAAGCCTGAGTTTCTTGGCTTGACTCCATGTACTACCGTTGCAGAAAGATTTTTGTGGCTAGAGAAAAGTAAGTCTCTTCCCAGATTCCATAAGTTAGAAAATACCAGCCCTTGAATCCCATTCAAGGAGTAGTGAAGATTCAAAAATCTCCTTCTCAAGGTCATATTTTCAATAAAATCTGAACAGATGAAAATAAGAGATGCTCCCTGGGTGGAAATTCAAGCAGTAAAAATAAAATAGTTTCTCTGTTCTAGACACCATGGATCTTTCAGAGGTATAAATCCTAGTTCCTAGCTTCTAGGAATGAATCATGAAATTGATTGGTTCATTCCTTTTTTCAACACACATTGATTGAGTGCTTATTACATGTCAGATTATGTTCTAGGCTCCCCAAACACAAAAATTAAGACATGGTCCCTGTGAATATGTTTATAGTCTGTCATGGAAGATAGATATGCAAACCAGTAATTGGAACAGAGGGTGATGAGGGCTGTAATGGAGAAGGTCACAAAGTATGATGAGTGAACTCAGCTCTCCTGGGAGCAGGAAGAATTCAGAGCAGGCTGTCCAGGAGTTTATGAATTTGAGTTGATTGAGTTAAATAACCAGGATTTTCCACCCATTGCAGAGGAGTTGGCAGAACGTGCAGAGTCATGGAGCAGTGAAATCACAGGGGGACATAGGGAACTCTTTATGTGGCTGGATCCTCATGGTTTTCACTCTTAATGTCTGCATTTTAATTACTCTCTATGGTATGGAGTAATTGGAAATTTTGCTAAGATACAGTTTTGAATTACTGTAGAGAGAGGGTCTTACTTAATCCCTGTGTCTTCAGCACCTAGGACAGTACCCAGCTCTTAGTAAATTGTGAATGTTTGTTGAATCAGTGATCCTTTAGCTAGTGAAAGAATACAGCCAAGCTCTCAGATGGGGGTGTGGTATTTATTTATTTATTTATTTATGGCTGCATCGGGTCTTCGTTGCTGCGTGTGGGCTTTCTCTATTTGCGGCGAGTGGGGGCTACTCTTCGTTGAGGTGCATGGGCTTCTCATTGCGGTGGCTTCTCTTGTTGTGGAGCACGGGCCCTAGAGCGCATGGGCTTCAGTAGTTGTGGCGCGAGGGCTCAGTAGTTGTGGTGTACAGGCTCGGTAGTTGTGGCTCATGGGCTCTAGAGTGCAGGCTCAGAAGTTGTGGTGCATGGGCTTAGTTGCTCTACGGCATGTGGGATCTTCCTGGACCGGGGATCAAACCTGTGTCCCCTGCATTGGCAGGTGGATTCTTAACCACTATGCCACTACGGAAGCCCAAGGGGGTGTGGTTTTGATGTTCTGTACTCGGTTTAGAACCTTTTGTGAAATAATGATTTGAAAATACTATTCCTTTGTGTGGAAATAAGATGGTCCTGGAAAGATAGCACTCTGCTAGTCTTAGTGATGGAAGTAAAGATGGCTAAGAGAGACTCCTCATACAGTCACCTCTATCTCATTAAATGTTAAAAAAATTTTTGAGTAACCCCTGTCTCCTCTGTTTCTCTCACAGCCCCTTTCCATACACATACATGTCCAGTCCATCACCAAATCCTTTGCCTCTCTTTTGGAAATAAACGCTGAGTCTAGCACTTTTCTCTACCTTCAGTACAACCCAAGTCACCATCATTATAGATGACCATTACTCACTGTAGTCACTTCCTTCCTTGTCCCCCTGCTTCTTTCTGTTAATGAGCCCTAATGGTCTTTCCTCCACCAGCAGCCAGAGCAGTCTTCTAAAACATAAATCAGATCATCATCCCTCAGCTCAAAAGCCTCCACTGGCTTCCCACTGAAATATCGGAAGTCTTTACCAGGGCCTACAAGCCCCTGTATGGCCAGGCCCCACCTCTCTCTGACTCCATCTTCCACCACTCTTCCCCTTGCTCACTGGACTCTAGATATTCTAGGTGTCTACTCTTTCTGCCCTTCTCAAACTCGGTACACCCCCTCTGTAGGGCCTTTGAACTTGTTTTTGCCTCCATCTGGATTCCTCCCTTACTTCTATCACTTCTCAGTTCTAGTGCCACCTTGTCCGAGAAGCCATCCCTAATTCCCATATAAAATAGTATTAAGTAGCACCCCTGTCATCCTCAGAGACGTTATATGTTCTTCTGCTTACTTTTTTTATGAACTGTTATTTCTCACTGTGTTTCATGGGATCATTGTTTGTTTCACAATAATGATTGTTAACCAGAAAAATAGAAAACTTAATTTTTTTACAGCGTGAAATTTTGAATTTGGGGATGGCTAGGATCTACAATGGGAATTACTCTCTGCTTTATGTGGAAGCAAGAAGGAAGTGACTGGCAGAGCTGTTGCAGGAGGGGGCCATGCAGTTCTTCCTCAGGGAAAATAGGCAGGGGTTAGTTGAGCCTCAGAAACTGCAGTTTTTAGGGATGCAATTGATGTAAATTTTTTTCCTATAAGTCTGTGATGAATAAGAATGGCTAACATTTGTATATCAACAGTGTAACCTATGAAGTAAGTGTTCTCTCATCTCCATTTTATAGATAAGGAAACTGGAGTACAGAAAGGATGGGCAACTTGCCTGAAGTCTCACTTTGAGCCATTAGCAAAGCTGGGATTTAACTGAGTCTAGCCAGCTCCCAAGTCCGCCTGCTTGACCATCTCACTGCTCTGCCTGGGAGGGGCGAGGAACAAAGGATATTTCCCTGATGCCTGCCCCATCACATTCCCAGACCAGATTCAGTCTTAGCTGTACTAAGTGCTGCTTGTGGCACCATAGTAAGAGCTTTGTATTACTTTCTTTGCAGAAAATGTACTCACCACTCTTGCAGGAGTTCTGGGAGCAGACTCTGTGAAATACAATAAAATGCATTCATTCGCCATACAAATCAGCCTTAAATGGGGCAGAAGGATTGAAGACCTCTCCCTGAGTGAATGATTTTGTAGATTATTGATTTGGGCAGCAGTTTATTTAAACATTAAAACCTTGAATGAAGTAACTTAGCCTGAAGAAAAATGTGTCAAGTGCAGTCCTTGTTATAGCTAGTTTTTCAGCCTCTGAGGACTTTGTAAACTGTCCAGATGTATTTATTTTTTTAAAAAATATTTTCTCAAGGAAAAAAGAATGAATTGGGAAAGGGAGGATGGGATTTGTCTCCAGAAATTATAATCTCTTTGAAAAGGAAACTTTTGAAAGGGTGTTTTGGTTTCGTTTGCAGAAGCATTCTGTCTTTTGAGCCAGTCCTAAAACATGAGATGTTGTTATTCAGATTCTGAAAAATGTAAAATGTCTCCCTTTCCCTTCTCTATTGTCTGCATCCTCTTCATCCTTCTTTATTTCATTTGATACATGGACTTGGTATTCTCCCCAAAGGACTTAGAAGAGATGGGGCCACTAATTAACTGAAGTAATTGGTGTGTAGCGGGTGGAAATTGATAGTTCCTGCCTATGGTGTCACCAGATAACAATTAAACAAACGTTAATGCTAGGTAGTTGTGTACGGTTCACAGAGCACTATTATACACACTTCCTTTGGATGACGATACTGCCGAATGTCCCTCTATTTGTCTCACTTCTGTTAATTGTGGCTCTATGGCTAGTGTCCAGACTTTGTGAGAACAGGGGCCCATATGACATAGACGTTAAGAAGGTGGGCTCTGGATTCCACTGTTTGCCATGGTTGTGCAGATTGGGCAAATTGCCTTCACAATCCTCAGTTTCCCCATCTATAAAATGGGAATAATGGATTCCAGAAGGAATAAAAGAGCTAATATTTATAAATTTGTCAGTACAATGCCTCACATTTTTTTTAACCTGCATGGTTATAAAAGGTCTTTAAGCCTTCAATAAATTATTGTGCTTATCTTTATATATTAACTAATTTTCCCTAAAAAGGCATCATTTGAAGAGAATCCCTTTCAGAATTATCAGTGCTTCATTTCTCAAGAAATGGGATGAGTGAGAAAATTAGAAAGGAGGAAAATACAGAGTTGATTAAAAACATAAGGTCAGTTATCTCATGGTGATTACTGTGATGCTGTAGCATATTTACATTAGAGGCTTGTATGTATTTTACCATCTTAATCCAGACTAGATCCTCGTTAAGAATGAAAACACAAACAAAGCAAAAGCAACTACAGATAAATTGAAGAGAATGAATCGCCAAGTGTATATGTAATGAGTTCTGCTCTGTTGGGCACAAGGGTTCCCAGCTATATTTTAAGACTGAGATTTCAGTGGGTGGGACTAGAAGATTGGAATAATTTGAGTAAAATATAAAACCATTCCACTTCCTCATTTCTTTTTTTTTCTGTTTAATTTATTCTTGAAGTAGAGTTGACATAATATTAGTTTCAGATGTGTAGTACAGTGCGTCAACGTTTATATACATTATGAAATGATCACATGGTAAGTCTAGAAAACCATCTGTGACCATACAAAGTTATTATGATACTGTTGATCATATTCCCTATGCTCTACTTTACATCCCGGTGACTTATTTATTTTATAGCTGGAAGTTTGTGCCTCTTAATTCCCTTTACCTATTTTTCCAACCCCTACCTTCCTTCCCTCTGGCAACTACCAGTTACTTCTCTGCCACATACTCATTTCTTACCCATAATAGCTGGCCCCAGTACCTACCAGCCAAGTCTTTGGCCCCTGGATCTCCAACATAGAAGTTCTGATTTATGTTTTTCCCATCAGAACTTTTTCTTGAGTATGTTCCCAAAGTATGAATATATGTCCACTAAACCTCATTCACCTCAAAAGAGGCCCTTAAAAAATTATCAAAAAATAACAAATCAGATGCTGTCATATTTGCAAACAGTAACATTTTGGAATCAAAATGAAATGTGGTGAAATATGAACAAAGTCTGTTTTTTAGTTAATAGTGATTTCTCAATGATAATTTCTTAGTTTTGTCAAATGAATCATGGTGACACAATATGCTGACATTGGAGGAAACTGGGGAAACAAAACTCTGTACTATCTTTGCAACTTTTCTGTATCTAAAATTAATTAAAACGAAAGGCTTATTTAAAAATGAAATTTGAGGGCTTCCCTGGTGGCGCAGTGGTTGAGAGTCCACCTGCCGATGCAGGGGACACGGGTTCGTGCCCCGGTCCGGGAAGATCCCACATGCCGCGGAGCGGCTAGGCCCGTGAGCCATGGCCGCTGAGCCTGCATGTTTGGAGCCTGTGCTCCGCAACGGGAGAGGCCACAACAGTGAGAGGCCTGCGTACGGCAAAAAAAAAAAAAAAAAAAAAAAAAAAAAAAAAAAAGAAATTTGAGATAAATTTAAACTATTTCTTATTTTATATAGAAAGAAGCTGAATTTCAGAACTCAGGGACCTGAGTGACCAAAAGCTGGTTTCCTGACCATTCAGTATGGTGATACAGTATATATATATTTTTTAATAAATTTATTTATTTATTTTTGGCTGAGTTGGGTCTTCATTGCTGTGTGCGGGCTTTCTCTAGTTGTGGCGAGCAGGGGCTACTCTTCGTTGTGGTGCGCGGGCTTCTCATTGCAGTGGCTTCTCTTGTTGCAGAGCACAGGCTCTAGGCATCCGGGCTTCAATAGTTGGGGCTCGCGGGCTCCAGAGCACAGGCTCAGTAGTTGTGGCGCATGGGCTTAGTTGCTCCGCGGTATGTAGGATCTTCCTGGACCAGGGCTTGAACCCGTGTCCCCTGCACTGGCAGGCAGATTCCTAACCACTGTGCCACCAGGGAAGTCCCGGTGGTACAGTATTTGAAAATGTATTTAGAAACTTTATTTCACTTAACCAATGAGCTCTTAGATAAAAGAAAATATGAGATTTTCCATTTTTTGCCCTACCATATCCTCATACACATTGTTAAAATCTGTCACATGGAGCTTCCCTGGTGGTGCAGTGGTTAAGACTCCACCTGCCAATGCAGGGGACACGGGTTCAAGCCCTGGTCTGGGAAGATCCCACATGCTGCGTAGCAGCTAAGCCCATGCGCCACAACTACTGAGCCTGTGCTCTAGAGCCCGCGAGCCACAACTACTGAGCCCATGTGCCACAACTACTGACGCCTGGGCGCCTAGAGCCTGTGCTCTGCCACAAGAGGAGCCACTGCAATGAGAAGCCCACACACCGCAACGAAGAATAGCCCCCGCTCACCACAACTAGAGAAAGCCTGTGCACGGCAACAAAGACCCAACGCAGCCAAAAATAAATAAATAAAATAAATTTATAATAAAAAAAAATCCGTCACATGGGGTCTGAAGGGGTGGCTACACTAAGGGGTCTGAGTTTGTGGCTAAGAAGTGGAGTCTCTTACCCAAAATCATCTGGCCTAAATTCAGCCAGGTTCTATAATGCCATTGTATTATGATGCACATCCTGGAACTGGCAGTCATGTGGAATTACAAGTCATGCCCTGAAGATAAGTACAGGTGGGGGTCTCTGGAACACAGACTTTTCAAAAGGAATGCCAGCACTTTGGCCCCAAATAATGTTTGAGCCCAAATGAGTATGCCTTGGCTACTTGCTTACTGACTTTGGAACCCAGACTGGCAAAGAAGCCCGTCTCTGATTGGTTGAGTTGGGAATTTGATATCTTCTGTTGGCTATTCTGATTTCCTACACCTGGTCATGCTCCCTGCTTTGAGTTCCTGCTCTGCTCCCAGGCCTCAGCACCCCACCTGCTGTCTCCTAGCTTTCCAACCTCCTGACTTTCCCACTAGTCATTGGCTTTGCCTTTTCCACCTGGCCTTGACAGCTTGCACTGGCCCTGTCCTGCAATGCTTATTGGCTCTTGACTAGTAAATCACTATGGGCAGCATGTGGTAGTGTTAGGAGACAAGACTGCCTTGTCAATGAGAATATAAACTCCTTTAAAAGGACTAACACCCCATTGTTTTCTTGAACCAACATCTATCCTGGTGCTGGGAAGCGTCACCGCACATGGCCAGCAGGTTGATTCAGCATCGATGATCCCCTCTATCTTTTTCCATGACCACTAGCTAGACATGACTTCATCTTAGTTCTGGCTCTGACTGAGAAAAATCCCAGTACCAAGAAAAATGGCAGACTTGGAGCTGGACGACAGTGGTGTGAAGTTAAACTTTGCCAGGGAATTTTCCTCTTGAGTCTCAGTTCTCTCATCTATAAGAGGAGGCCATTTATTAATGGCTTCATTAATAAGATTAAGATTTCTGAGTAAATACACCCAACAGTAGTCCGAGTTATTTCCTCATATATGATGGAATTAAATTGTCATACAATAATACCAGAAGTGAAAGGAACTCAGAGTCTTACAGGTGCCTGGACCCCAATTTCACATTTGAACAACTCCTGATGTCCCAGGAGATACATTACATCAGTAGATTGTGGAATTAATGAATGGAACTATATTCGCCAATTTAATCGAAGAATCTTATAGGATAGCCTCCTCTTCTAACTTGTGTTATTTCAGCCTGAAATTTCTTGGCATTGACATTCTTGCAGTAACATCATCTCTGAGCTAGAATGTAAAACTTTATAAAGAGCAAGACAGCAGTTTTGTTTGAAACCTAAATATGTATATACTGAAAAAAAATACACTAAGATGTTAAACAGTGGCCATATTCTGGAATTATGGGTATTTTAATTCCTTTTTTAAAATTTTCCTTTTTCTCCAATGAACATATGGCTTCTATAGTCAGAAAAACAAATAGGTTTTGTTCAATTTTTGTTCACATATAAGAAATGAAGAGGAAATGAAGAGGATGAGAGAAGAAAGAGTTGGAAGGGCTTAAGTAACATGTTTTTGTTCATTCTTTCAACAAATGTTCATTGACCATCTAATATATACATACTTGAATTAAGTCTTTGCCAGAGGTAAAAGTAAATCAGAAAGTTGACCTCAATTAACTTAGAATTTAACTGGGGAGATACAAATGTATACTATTAGAGTCCATGCACTAAAGGCCGTATGAAACCCTACATAAGGAGCTGTGGCTTACATAAGATAAACGTCACCCTGGGATTGTTAGGAAAGGCTTCATTAAGAAGGTGGCATTTGATTTGGTGAGTCAAATCAAATGGGTGAGTAGGATGTTGATAAGTGAAGGTGGCAAGAGGAGATTGTTGTTCTTCATCTATTTCCTTTTTACTCCCTGTAGCCAGCTATGAGAGAATATAGAGATGGAAACTCTCTAAACTCCCAGTGGTATGAAGATGGGCCTGTGAAGAGGAGTAGAAATGATGAGGTTGAGGACGGGAATTCCACTCTCCTCATCTTTGTATTCCCAGTGCACCAGTCTGGCCATGTAGAGTCTCTGTACTTAGTGAATGCTCAGTAAATGAGTGAATCAATGACTGACGAAGTCATAAGCCAAAGTGGTCAGTAGTAGTATTGGAGGAGGTCATCAGGTGGGCACAACTGCCAGTTGACTGTGAGTTGGACCTGGGCAGTTGGAGCCTCCTTATCCCCTCCGTGTCCTTGGAATGTACGTTGTGGAACATTCCCACTGTTCCAAGTGGGAACTGTTCCAAGGATGCAGCCTTGAGAGAGTAAGGTGCTGTTGTGACCATCTGGACTATAAAGGTGACTGAACCCAGTTAAGGCCTCTGGGTTAAGATTCTGGTGGGCGGGTGTGGAGATCCTGTGCCTGCCCAAGACAAGCTTCATAAGTTCCCTTGCTTATTGAAACTGCCACCTACTAACCTGGAGTGATCTGCCTCTTCCTTCAGTCTCTCCTTACCCTCTATCTGTGGGGACAAATTTGCAAACCATGTAGTTGCATTGAATTTCTCTAAATGTATAGACTTACTCAGATTCACTTTCTAAGAGGGAAAGTAAAATATGTCATGTGAGTTTGTAAAATGGTTATGCCTTTGCCAATTTAATTGCTCCTCTGTGTGTGTACCTGCTCTCCCAAGGTGCTCCCATTAGTGTCTGAATGTTCTCCATCTTAACTCTGGGAATCAATTTTTTAACTGTAATCTACTACCTCCACTCAACTGTACTTGCTGAAGACCACATCTGTGCCTTTTCCATGGTTGTTTCCCCAGGCCCTAGCACATAGATTGCTCCCAAGTGGGTTCCACATAAATATTTGTGAAATGAATGGGTACCTGATGTCTCATGATAAAGTGACGCCACAGACAACTGTGAATAGATATGTCAACTTGACTGTAATTGACTATGGACCTGGGGGAAGTTTAGGCATCTGTTAACTGCCAGCAAGTTCATCTGGGGGCCTAAGTTGGGTTATTGTTTACAGAGAATGGAATTATATTTGAACAGAATATATAACATTATTTTGGATACCAAAGAACGAACCAGTAAATACAATTAAATGCTATGGGATGGGACAGTAGGATCACTCAGAACTTCCCTCATGGGGTTCCAGTTGTTTGAGAGAGCCTCAGTTTGGTCTGGACAAACATTTTAGTCAACCCTCAGGAAGTGACAAAGTAGAGAATTTCAGTGCACTTCCTACATAAGAAAAAACCATGAAATGAAAATTGTCTGAAATCAAGTTCCTTAACATTGCCCTGCCTTTGCTTAAAACAGGCTCCATTAGCCTTCCTGATTAAACCCTCTAAAACTGCACCCATACATACCCATGACTCCAGATTAATAAAGCCAGTGGTCAGTTCTTAACCCTCACCTTGCTTGGCCTATCCATACATTTGACATGGCTGATTACCCGCTCTGACATTTTTTTTCACTTGGTTTCCAATTTCACTGACTGCTCCACTTCAGCCCTCTTTGCTGGTTCCTCCTCATTTCTTGCCTCATGTTAGGGTATATCAAGACTCAGGTGTTGGTCCTCTTCCTTTTATCTTCACTCCTTTCCTCATTCTGTCTTATGGCTTTAAAGACCAAATAAGTGCCAGTAATTCTCAAATGTATCTCTAATACAGACATTTCTATCCAGCTGACTTCTGGAAGTTTCCAGTTGGAGGTCCAGATACCTCACTTTTAATATGTCCATCATTCACTCCTTTCTTTCTCTCACACCCTAAATCCAATTCAGGGTTATCTTGTTAGACTTATTGTAAGAAGTGTATCTAGAATTCTACCACTTGTCACTACTTCCACTGCTGACTTTCTGCTGTGAGCATCCATCCCCTCTCACTTGAATTACTGCCAAGGTCTCCTAGCTGGTCCTTTTCCTTTTGTACTTGCCCCCTGCAGATCCTTCTCCATATAGCAGCTGTAGTGATCCTTTTAAAACATAAATCAGATCGCGTCACTTCTCTGCTCAAAACCCTACAGTGGAGCCCTATCTCACTCAGAGTAAAAGCCAAAGTCCTTACAATGGGCTGTAAGTTGTTATGTGATACACACCCTTCCCACCGCCCGTTTCTTCATCCCTTCCTACCCTCCTCCTCATTCTGTCTGCTCCAGGTGTACTGCCTCCTTGATTTTTCTTGAGCATGCCAGAAATTCTCCCACCTTAGGCCCTTTGCACTACCTCTTCCCTCCGCTTGACGGTATCTTCATGGCTGTCTCCCTCACCCTCAGATCTTTGCTCAAATGCCACCTTCTCTGTGAAACGTGTCCTATCCTACTCCTGGCACTTCCAACCCCTCTTAGTCTGCTTGGCACTAATCAATTTCTAGCATATATACTTAATGATTATGTCCATTGTTAATTGTCTGTCTCTGCTCTACTTCGGGCTTGTGAAGACAAGGATCTTTGTATGTCTTTTTTTTTTTTCATCAACAAACCCCAAACATCGAGAACAATGCCTAGCACATGGGTAGTCAATTAATACTTGTTGAATGAATTAATAGTGCCTTGCTTACTCTTCAGACTTCCCCTGTAGCCAGTGATTCATCAAATCCAGTTATTTACACAAGTCCCTTCTCTAGCCATACCCATCACACCCATTGCCTAGATTCTTAATTATCTCTCACCTAAGCTGTTGTCCTTTACTGTCTTCTGGACCAAGTGAACACTTTCCCTAAATTTATTTGCAAAGTTCTCTCTGACCATGCTGAACTCCTAACTTCAGTGTTACCCCATTGCCCGTTTGATGAAATTCTGACCTTTTTTTTTTGGACACATGGCATGTGGGATCTTACTTCCCCAACCAGAGATTGAACCCGTGCCCCCTGCAGTGGAAGCTCAGAGTTTTAACCACTGGACCTGCAGAGAAGTCCAATTCTGACTCCTTAGCCTGGCCTCAAGGGCTTCTAACTCACCAGTCCAGTGTCACCACCCACCAGTCCTCTCTACAGCTCCTCTTCCTGCCAGATGACCTCACATTCCGTCTCCTAATGGCAAGTTACATTATCTTCCTCTGTGCTTTTGCACATGCTGTATTCTCCCACCCAGGAAGTCTTCTCTCCATGCTCCCATCTGTTCTCCAGTGGCCTGCTTAATGCTTTGTGGTCTGGATCTCTGTTCCTTAACGAAGTTGGTATTAATGATATGCTGGCCCTGATGTGCTCATATGGCTCCTTTACTCAGAGAACAAGGAACTCTGGCCAGTGGGTCTGTTTTAGAAGATACTACAAGGAGTGAAGAATAAATGCCCAGCTTAAGGTGGGAGGAAGTGAAAATACCTGAAATGTCATAAAGATTTAATTTGATTTCCTCCTTAAAGCATTTCCTGACCCTTTTGGCCTGAAAGACCTCCCCCTCTGTGCTTTCTCAGAGCACTTTATTATCTATAGCACACAAATGGCAGTTCTTTGCATACTGACTTGTGATGGCTTCTTGACTATTCTCTAGAACAGTTTGATCATGCACTGCCACTTTTCCTTCTCACTTGTGTATTTTTGCTCTTTTGCCCTCTGTGAGGACAGGAACTATGTCCTACACTTCTGGGTATCCTTTGGGGTGCGTGTCCGAGCTCCTTGCACAAAGCAGATGTTCGTTAACACTGGCGCTGCCAAGCAGGACATCATTACTGTGTGGTCCCCACACTGGATGGTAACGAGGGCATGAGCTGCCTCTTCCACTCTGCCATCTGGACTTTTGCAGACCCCGAGTCTGAACCCCAAGGGTCCCATTTTACAACCTTCCTTTGAATTAGGATCGTGTAGCCCAACCCCAGTCCCACTCCAGTCTGGTCTTTGTACTGGTCTTTGGCAATGCTCCAAGGGACTAATTTTTCAGGAGCAAGACATGATCACCCCTTGTAGTGTGCTAGCCAAGGGCTCAGTCCTAAGCTCTTTTCTCTGTCCTCCACCAAAGCCCAGACCATAACTTTTGAGGGGAAGAGGAGGAGAAGGGAGTGAGGAAGGGCAGAAAGGGGCAGTGGCAGGCATGGGTCCCATGGACGCAAGTTCCAATCTCAGTTCTACTACTTCATATATGTTTGATTCAGGGCAAGACGCTTAACCTGTTTGAGCCTCAATTTCCTCACTTAAAAGCTGTGGG
The DNA here is from genome assembly GCF_949987515.2 of Delphinus delphis. Taxonomy (NCBI): domain Eukaryota; kingdom Metazoa; phylum Chordata; class Mammalia; order Artiodactyla; family Delphinidae; genus Delphinus; species Delphinus delphis. The sequence goes on from NC_082684.1 coordinate 141,070,442, forward strand.
TAAGAAATTCTTGCTCGTCCTCCATTTATGAGGAGCATCTAATGTAGTGCGTGACCCAGAGTAGACACCTAGATGGCAGCTGATAGGCGTTGCTTTTATTTTCAAAGCATGGCCCCAGTCATGACAACGTTTATCCTCATAATAACCCTGTGAATCCAGTAGGGTGCACGTACTGGGCCCCTTTTACAGATGAATAAAAGGAAGTTTGAAGAAGTTAACTGGTTTTCTTATTATCACCCAGAAATGCTGTGGCAAAACGAGGTTGAAAATCCAATTCTTCTGTTTTCTAAACCTAAAACACTGATATATTTATGCTTGATATGAATAAAGAAATGTCTTTAAAGTACTTAGCGACTGAGTGGTAAAATATTTTACAGCAGTTTCAGGTACAGCATGGTGTGTTCTTCAATTGGATCCTTGTATGTAATCAGTTCATTTTACGCAAACTCATGGTTGGATATTATTTTTGAGAAGGAAGATTTAGTTTTTCTCTCAATACTTTATTCTATAAGTTTTATCAGCAACTCAACCTATAATAACCTAATGTATTTTTAAATTTTCTTAACAAAAATGTAAGGAATTTCTATATAAAAGTAGCTGAGGACTTCCCTGGTGGCGCAGTGGTTAAGAACCCGCCTGCCAATGTGGGGGACATGAGTGCGAGCCCTGGTTCAGGAAGATCCCACATGCCACGGAGCAGCTAAGCCCGTGCGCCACAACTACTGAGCCTGTGCTCTAGAGCCCATGAGCCACAACTACTGAGCCCGCATGCTACAACTACTGAGCCCATGTGCTGTAACTACTGAAGCCTGGACACCTAGAGCCCATGCTCCATAACAAGAGAAGCCACCGCGATGAGAAGCCAGCACACTGCAACGAGGAGTAGCCCCTGCTGTCCACAACTGGAGAAAGCCTGCGCACAGCAACGAAGACCCAGCGAAGCCATAAATAAATAGATAGATAAATAAATATTTTTTAAAAGTAGCTGAAACTTTTATTTTTCCTGAAGTGGGTCTCCAAGGAAGCAAAGAATTGCCAATTTTACTTTATTCCCCCTCCGTATAGGAGGCAAAATGTCTTATTAAAATCCTGAGAATGAATTCACTTAAGCTCCCCACTTAAGATGTTTTTCTGACAAGTTCTGTCTCAGAAAAGTATGTTGTACCACTAATTAAGAAATTATTTTGACAGGATGAATGTTTTGAAGATCTGTGTTGTACACAACCTAATACAATCTAATTTTCTTCCAGTGTAACAAAATATGTGGATTTAAGGGAAAAAAGTATGGCCAGCTAATATCAATAATAGGAGTGCCTCAATTTTAGCTGAGAAGAATTCAAGAAGCAGCCAGCCAATTTGTCTAGGGAAATTTGCTCTCGGCTAAGATGGTATAAAAGGTCTTACCCTTGGGCAAACCATTTATTTAAAAAGTTTAGAAAAATTATTTTTTTTCACTGGTGGTAAGATTTTTCAGAGTTACCATTTCTGTATGCAAGGATGCAGGATGGAGGTAAATGGTTTGCTCTCTAGAAAGTAGCAAATTGGGAATGTTTTTGAGTATTTACAGTTAAGTTCTGAGTTTTAAACATATTCTGGACTTGAAGCATATTCCAAGAAGAATTTCAGGTAAGTTGGGCATCTGTAAGTCCCCAGCTGGTGAACTGTCTTAATGTGTGTGCGTGTGTATGAAGGAGAATAACTCTAAATAATCCAAAATATTTATTTTCTCTATTCATTCCTTTCATTTCTAATTGATGGTGCTGTAAGAGTCTGGGTGATAAGACCTGTAATAAAATGAATACTAAGTAAGTGCCTACTTAGAACGTGAATTTTTATATTACAAGTTTTGTAACAATTTTCATTATAAAATGAGAAGTACGTTCTTGAACTTTGTGTAGGGGAGTTATCCCAAATAGTACCTAGGAATACAAAGGCCACTAAAAATTCCCATACATAAATGAAAATAGTGTTTCAGGTCAGAAGCTAATAAGGCTCTCAAAATTATTAGTACACAACAGATGGGCGTTGTTTCCATGTTTTTAATTGAATTAGTAGGCCTGTACAGAGAGGCTGTTTCTAGGTGTTTTGCTGTGTTCTACAGGACACTGGGCCCTAAATACCACTGAATCAAATTGAGCACTTTAAGAAAATACCCTCTCCCTGGCCACAGGCCATACTAACTGAATCAGAACTTTCCTTTCAAAAGCTCCTCAAAAATTTCGTGATGAAAAGTGCTTAGTGATGGGGGAAGTGAGGGAGAGGAAGTAATCTAGAAGGACTCTGGTTTTCTAGCCTGGGTTACAGGATACCGTGCCAAGAGAGAAGCAGCTTTCAGGGATATGATGTGGTCAGTCTTGGGCAGGTTGCATTTGAGGTGCTTATGGCAATATAGGTGGAGACAGCTCATAGTTTGTTGGAAAACATGGATCTGGAGGTCAGTAGAGAAGGCCAGAACAGAGACATGCATTGTTGACTTGTCCATTGGTGGCTGATCAATTAAGTAGCAGACATGAGCAAGGTTTCCCATGGTGAGAGCATGGAATGTGAAGAAAGCTGTGATCTTCAATTCATAAAACATTTTCTAATTACCTGCTATGTGCCAGGCATTGAACCAGGCACTGGGTGATCAAAATGAATGTCTCTTCCCTCAATTAATTCACTTTTTGGTTGGAAAGAAAAATTCATAGATGAATACAGTTGACCCTCGAACAACCTGGAAGTTATGGGCACTGCCCCTCCATGCAGTTAAAATCCAAGTATAACTTTACAGTCAGCCCTTCCTATCTGCAGTTTCTCCATATCAGAAGTTCTGCATCCGTGGATTTAGCCAACCTCTGATCATGGAGTACTGTAGTATTCACTATTGAAAAAAATCCTTGTATAAGTGGACCCATGCAGTTCAAACCCGTGTTGTTCAAGAGTCAACTGTGTACTGGAGAATGATAATGTTCTAATGGTTTATGGTAGTGCAGGTGCCGGGATACCTGAAAGAAGTGGTCAGAAGAGATGGTGTACTGGAAGCCCTTAATATTTGAGATGAACAAAGCAAGGGATAAAACAAGAAGTAAATACTCTCCATAATGAAGGTGGTTTGTCATGCTTGGGGAAGGGAGATAAAGAATTCTCCAAGAATTGCCAGATTTAGCCCCCCAACCAAACCAAACCAGGCAAAATCAGGCTGCCCAGTTAAATTTGAATGTCAGGTAAACAATGAATAGTTTTTAGTATAATTATGTTTCATGCAATATTTGGGGCATACTTATGGTGAAAAATAAAACATTGTTTACATAGACTTCAAATTTAACTGAATGCCCAACTATCATGAGTCAGTAATGATACTTATTATATTGTTCTTACTACTGTTTTTATTGTATACCATTTCAGGAGTGCTTTACAGCATTCAAAATGTTTTTATTACCTTATGGTAGCCCTAGGTATGTTGAACCAATGTACCTTCTCATTGGAAGGATTGGTCAGAAGAGGGGGTGTATTGGAAGCCCTTGATATTTGAGATGAACAAAGCAAGGGATCAAGCAAGAAGTAAATCAGTAATCAAGATGGTTTGCACACCTGAGGAAGGGGAAAAAGAATTCTCAAACCCACTTCTACCTTACGCTTGTCAGATCTAGCCTCCGCAAGTGAATATGTTTGCATTTGATTACCGTTTCTTTCTCAACAGAATGTTCTCCAAAAATATAATTGTTTCTCATTTTGATACCCTATTTACCTTCATTCAGTGTGCAAAGTATTTTCATATAACTATGTCATGTGTCCTCACAACAAACCTAAGAGGTTGGTAGGGCAGAGATTAGTACATTCATTTCCATATACGAAACAGACATGGTGAGGTTCAGTGACTAGCCCAAGGTTAAAAGCTTGATAGTGGTGGGGTGAGACCCTAACCCATCTCTATTGACTTGAACGCCAGTGCTTGTTTATTATGTTACGCTATCTCTAAAAAAAGATAGAAACCTGTCGTATTGAGGTTAGCTTCTGCATTCTCAGATTTTTCTTGATAGGCAAATATATCCTCTAAATTATATTTGAACAGGCTTAAAATTTGGGGCAAATGATAATAGAGCAATGTAAACGGGGATGACCTTCATAAATTAGCTACATTTATAGAGGAATAATAAAAATCATTGAACACTTCCAAATATCTCATGAGCAGCTGCCATTAATGAAGCCTTGAAATATTCTTTATAATTATATGTTGATCACTAGATGTATTCTAGTCTTATGACTTCCATATTTGGAAAAAATATTTGCATAACACAGTATAGCAGTTTGTTCCTTGGTGTCTGTAACCTTCTAAATAATTTCATGAATTAAAATGGCTCAAGAGGGACTTCCCTGGTAGTGCAGTGGTTAAGAATCTGCCTGCCAATGCAGGGGACACAGGTTCGAGCCCTGGTCTGGGAAGATCCCACATACCGCGGAGCAACTAAGCCCATGCACCACAACTACTGAGCCTGCGCTCTAGAGCCCGCGAGCCACAACTACTGAGCCCGTGTGCCACAGCTACTGAAGCCTGCGCACTTAGAGCCTGTGGTCCGCAACAAGAGAAGCCACCGCAATGAGAAGCCCATGCACCGCAACAAAGAGTAGACCCCGCTCGCCGCAACTAGAGGAAGCCCGCACGCAGCAACGAAGACCCAACGCAGCCAAAAATAAATAATAAATAAATTTATTTTAAAAAAAGGCTCAAGAAAAGAACATAGTTTATAACTGAAAAATTAATAGTTCATAAGTATTTATGTCATCTATTACTATAATTTGCTCAGTAATGTATTCCCTATGTGTTTTATGGGACATGAATCTGATCTCTGAGAGTCTAAATTGAGGTTAGTAAATCTATCATAACAAGGATACTAGATTGTTATTAGAAAAACATAAAGGTTTTTACTTTTTTTTGTGTGTGTGGCACGCGGGTCTCTCACTGTTGTGGCCTCTCCCGTTGCGGAGCACAGGCACCAGACGCACAGGCTCAATGGCCATGGCTCACGGGCCCAGCCACTCCGCGGCATGTGGGATCCTCCCGGACCAGGGCACGAACCCGTGTCCCCTGCATCGGCAGGCGGACTCTCAACCACTGCGCCACCAGGGAAGCCCAAGGTTTTTACTTTTAAGTTTAATACTTAACGAATGTCTGTTTTGGGGGTTATTTTTAAGTTGCTAAAAATAGGGGCCCTGTTTGGTAGGTAAAGAATCCTGTTCCTAAGCAATCTTCTGTTTTCCATCACTAGCCACTGTTCCTCCTTCAGTTTCTTTTTCTGCTGCTTTTAGCTCATGCTCAGTAAATGATACACGTATTTTCATGTTAAGTGCTATGTTCTTTTTTAATTTTATGTTTTTTCCCTGTTTTATGGAATGTTATGAAAAACTGCTCACTTTAAGAAATTGACGGGTCTATTAACAGAGAGCTTTATGTCTAAGAGTCCAAGCAGTTAGGCCTTCTGGATATTCAGGAATTGGAGGGTGTCTGACCAGTCATTTTTATTGCAGACTAAAATGATGGCTACAAGGAGATGGGCTCACATTATCACTTTATATAAATCACCCAGCCTGTCTTTCATTTCTTGCCTTCCCTTAGAAATCAGAAAGCTCAGAAATAAGAAAATCGAAAGCTTAGAAATAAGAGAAGAGCAGAAAGCTTAAGAGACTGGGGCCAGCCCAGATTGTGTCTCAGAGTATCAAGGGATGTATAGGAAGACGTGCACGTCCCATCTGATTAATTTCAAAGAGTACATATGTTTCTCAAACAATGAGCATGTGTTTTGTAACCACACAAACCTGGTTATAAATCTCAGCCCTGCCATTAACTAGCTGAGTGGCCATGGACAGGTTGCCTAACGTTTCTATGTCCTGTTTTTTTTATCTGTAACATGGTGACATCAATGACAATTCTTATTCTTATGATGGAAAAAGTAGAGGTGGTTGGGATCCAGAATGGCCCATCAACTGGGAGAGTTTGTTGAAGATCTGCAGAGGGGGCATTCCAGGAAAATGCATATTATTTATGTGTAAGTGGACTTCTTCCCTGGTGAGCTGAAAGCTTAGACAGCTGTGCTTCTCTGGCCTAAGACCCAGAATAAGTGTATTCTCCTGAGCCCCTTTCCTCTCACCCACTTCATCTGGGCATTTGGAATCTTAGCCCACTGATGGCAAGAAGAAGCACAAAGATAAAGCAAAGGAATGGAGCATTTTCTCCCCCACAGGCTAGAGTAACACTGGCCTATCCTCTGTCCTCAACCCCAGACCCCTCTCATGAAACCCACCTGGTCCTGCCAGGCTGGAGGAGTGGCAAAGGGGAAGCAGACCCAGGCCCACCTTGTGGTACACATCACATGGATCAAGGCCTTCCATTCAGAAAATTCAAGAGGCCTAGAGATGCCAAAAAAACCAGGAGAGGAAAAAGCCAAGTGAATGAGCCATGTGATTGAAGACTCTTTCCCAGATTACTGTGGCCCCTTCTGTGTGTTCTCCTTCCTAATGATTACAGCAGAGTTTCTCACCCACAGCACTGTGGACATTTGGGCTGGAAATTCTTTGTTGTGGAAGCTGTTCTGTGCATTGTAGGATGTTTTGCAGTATCCCTAGCCTCTACCTATGCCAGTAGTACCCCACTCCCAGTTGTGACAAATAAAAATGTCTCTAGACACTGCTCTGGCAATGTCCCCTGGAGAGCAAAACCACCCCCCAGTTGAGAACCACTAGTTTAGAGGGAGGAGGGGAACTTGAAATTTCTCTGGAGGTTGGAATAAGTCACTGATGCCTACACAACAGGATTAAAGACAATAAGGAAAGTGCCCTGCACAGTGCCTGGGATCAGTGTAACGCTAAACAAATTGAGCTTCATCTTGTTCCTCCCTCCTGGAGTGAATACTGTGGCGTGCCTCTGCATCCCCACTTGAGGCCTGCAAGACTCCTTTCCCCAGCTACCAGGAGCACTGTCTGCTGGCGGCTCACAATGTGTCTCTCCCTGTGCATTGCCTTCAGCTGAAGGGTGCTGCCTCTCTCCAGCCACATCCCCTCCCCAGGAGCAGCCTATAGCCAATAACTGGTCATTGCAGGGGTATAAGTCCTGGCCCCCTTGCCTCCATTGGGGATGTCCCTGAAGGGCCATCTCAGCTTCAGAGCTCCCTGTGGGATCACCCGAGACTTCTGTGACTGCACTGTGTTGGCACTGCTTCCTCGCTGAGTCCTCCTTCCCTCACTCCTCACAGGTGTTGTTTCTGCGAGCTGTCTCCTGTCAACATCCTGCCCACAAACCTTGGCCTCTGAGTCTGTTTCCCAGGGAACTCCACCTAGGCCATGCTCCTTTGAACCATGCTTTATGGGAATCTGTCATTTTTTAGTGAGATAGTGCAAGCCAAGTCCTCAGTACTGTAGTAACTGTAATACATATTAGCTATTATTATTATCCATGAATTTACCCATCACATTATTTAAGTTATATGTATCTTAGATTTTATCACTTCCTGTGGGTAATGTGTTTCTGAGGCAGTTATCCTAATAAACTGTATATCATTTTTCTGCATATTATGCCTTTCAAGAGTCATGGCAGCTAGCTCATTCTCAGATGAGTTCTGGTGAACATATCTGCTCATACTGGTGTTCTCTTAATTTTATAAGTTCTGGTCAGAGGTGGTAACTCCCTTTTAAGATGTCTCCAGTGAGCACATTGAGACAAACTCCTGAGGGATCACAGCAGGGTGGGGAGGGAAGATTTAAACCCCATTCCCATTCCAGGTTACCATAAATTTTTATCTGTACTATTTCCATACTGTACCTCACTTGTGAATAATAGGTTTGTTTGTTTTTTTTCTTTACTCTTGCTGGATTAGAAGTTCTTGAGGGGTCATCTTTGCATCTCTCTCCTCCTTTCCATCTTCACTTGAACACTTTTCATCACAGGCTTTTAGTACACACTGCCTGAGGTATGGGCTGGAGGAGAGGGGTTTGAGATTCGGAAGGCAGAGAAGGAATGATCAGCTGAGGCACATAAACAAAGCTGCTCTTGCTGGAGGATGTGAACCCCAGGCTTCTCAGTGGGTACCTAGGAGCCTGAGACTCATAGCATAAACACAGACATTTTTGTGGAATATAATTAGACATAAATTCACATAACATTTATCAAGTTCTTAGTACATTCCAGAGCCTTTTCTCTGACCTAACTTTTCTAATCATTTTCTGATGTCCCTCTAAGGTAGGCCAGTCATTATCCTCATTTTTCAGATGAGGAAATTAAGATACAGAACTTATTCAAACTAGAAGGGTAGAATTCAAACTCACATCTGCTCAATTTCAAAGAGTTCTCCAAACGACCACTATAAAATTTCTCAGGTGGTCTGACCCAAACCTTTTCTATGAAATTTTATGGAACAGAAGACAAATCTTATACAATTTTAAGATAAATTTATGAGAGAACCCTTCAAAAAAGTCATTTTGGGTGGAAGCAAGTCACTTCCGGTTACCTCTTCTGGATCCCAATTCCCTCTTTTGATTTTAGAGGAAAATCCATTTTCTCAATCTTGGTTTCCATGAGAAGTGATTTTCCTTAATACATACTCCCGGCCTTTGTTTTCTCACACCCTGGGGAGGGGGCATGGCCCTCTGATTGGTAAATGTGGAAAGAGTAACTAAGCGTGCTCAGCTGGCGGTACCTTTGTTCTTTCTCTTGCAAGTGCCCCCCTCCTTTTTTAGAGAGCAGTTGGGGTCCTAGACTCCTCCATATGCTTTTCTTTCCTGGGTGGCTGCCACATTGTGACTGGGGGGGTAATAAGCCTTCCTGGCTCAGGGGTTCAGTGGTCTGGTCCACTGGACTCTCACCTAAGCTATATTCTTTTGCTTAGCTCCTGTGAGTAATAAAGGTGATACTTGGCCTCTATCTCAACTCTTCTGTTTCTCAGATTGCTCAGAACCTGGTTAGGAAAGGAGGATTATTTATTGCAGACTCCCTTGGAGCCCTCCACACTCCTGCCTGCTAGGAGTATTTGGGGATAGCTTGGGAGTTTCTCCCAAGCAGGATGTCTATTCCTCTCTAATTTCTCTTTCTCCCTCTTAATCTTCCTCTGCCCAGGGTCCTCAGCAAGGAACTGAGTAAAAATTTTTATTATCTACATGTCTTAAGTTTCTTGAGTATGGAAAAGTAGGCCTCATACCATGAAAATCTTCTCTTCAGAGTTGCTCTGGTTGTTTCAAAAATGGTATTAATAAAAACAACATATGAAATTGACCATTTTCATAGGGCACCTGTGGTAAGGTTTTTGTTGTAACTGACAAACAAGGTGCAGAATATTCCATGTATAATTTAGACCCCTTCCCTGTGGACTGCTCTGCTGGTTTTGTATATAACTTCAGTTATTATTGCCATTAAGAATAGATATTGTAGGGACAAACTCATTTTTTGAATGATTGTTATCTCAAATTAAAAAAGATTATGGGAACTGGCAATCAATGGAGCCATCTAATTGCTATTTCTCCAATTAAAAATTAATATACAGAAAGAGCTGCCTGGAACCAATTGGTCTTTAGATAATTTTGAAATGAGGGAAAAAAGAATAGTTTAAAAGCAGAGGGCTTGAGTGGGTGTAGGCAGGGTTTGTGGTTCCCGGTCTCCTTTTGCAGTAAGGCTGCAGGAACAGGCGTGTTCCTGACCTTGCTCTGTGCCTACCATGCCCAGGACTGACTGGAAACAAAGGAACACTGAGCTCGTGTCTCATTGTTCCTCCTCTGTTGAAGATTTATGTGTAAAATCACTGCATTTTGTGATGTACTGGAGAATAGATGGCAGGTGTCATTTTCGTACAGTGCATGTCATTTCATGGAAGCGGTAGAAAATGTGTGTGACGGTGCTTGTGCTAAAAATGTTCCTCTGTTCTTTGAGGATGTCAGTGATGCCATCCCAGCTCCTTCTCTTCTGCAGAACTTCATTTGCTAAGCAGCGTTCAGATAGATGAGGACCAAGGAAAATGAAACCAAAGGAAGACTCTTGTGTCTTGAAGATAGGACGTCCTTCTACTTGGTTCACAATAAGCCTCTTTAAACTGAAAGAGTCAGACTTTGCATTTGGAGGGTAATAGGTACTTAGCTTTAATCTGGAACAAATTATTATACATATGTGTGTATATACATACATATACATGTATGTTAAATAAAATGCGTAGGAAAGCTCATGTATCCAGAGGTTTAATCAGATCCCACTTAAGAGGTGGGTTTTAGTGAGATGGGAGCAGCCCTTTATTTGATGGAGCGGGGCTTTTATGTGGAACTACATGGAATCCACAGCTGGGATAGTGGCATGTTACTTCAGGTCCTCACATCTCCAGAAAGAGAAGATGGAGCTGGAGAAGATACAGAGTGCGAGCACAGGAATGGTCCAAGGGACAGGAGGCTGACTAAGAAAATGAAACTGGTGTGAAAAGGCTGAGGCAGAGAAGGGACATGTCAGCTGCCTACAGATGGATGAAGGCATTGGAGCACTTAAGTGAGGATGTGTCCAACAAAGCCTAGCTGTCTGCACCCAGGGGACCGTTTGTGAAATTTGTGAAGAGTGATTGAGGAATCAGAAGGCGAAGAACTGAGATGGAGAGGAAGCTGATTGGGAGGTGTAGAACCAAGAAAAGGAGGGACTTCTCAGATGGTCCAGTGGTTAAGACTCCACACTTACACTGCAGGGGGCGCGGGTTTGATCCCTGGTTGGAGAACTAAGATCCTGCATGCACGCTGTGTGGCATGGCCACAAAATAAATAAATTAAAATTAAAAAAAAAAAACTTTTTGAAAAAAAAGGACCAAGAAAAGGAATGTTAATTAGAATATAGGCACCAAACCTATGGTCCTCATTATCTACAGATGGGGTAAAATTCCATACAAATTGTTCTCATCAAAGTATGAATGATGAATCTATCATGTGATGTCAAGGAAGACCAGAAAGCCCTCCCAAAATTCCTTGTTCTCTGTTTCTTCCATCTTTTTCTGAGTCTCACTTAATGGCCCTCTTGGTCTTCGGTAGTTAAGCCTGAGCCTGGGGAGACACCTGGGAAGTCCCACCCAGGCCGCAAAGCCTTTCACTTCTGAATCCTGAGTTGCCTGACTAGTCAGCCCTGGTTTTCAGCCATCATAGCCACTGCCTTGCTAACGCTCAGACCTGAACAGAGATCAATTAAATCAGAACCTAGAAGGATAGGGTGGAGTCTGAAGCATTGGTAATTGCCTGCCTTAACCAACCAAACTATTTTCTCTCCTCCACACATACCTCAGATTCTTCTAACTCTCTATCTTTGATCCTACAGTTTCTTCTTGTTGAATGCCCATATTTTCCATATCTGCATCTACAATTCCTATCATTTATTAAGACTCAGTTCCATTGCCCCCTTCTCCAAAGTCTTCTCAATTTCTCCTCCACCACTTTGGAAGAAATAACTTCTCGGAACTCCCATAATACTTCCTTGTACCTTTCATATAGTACTTATCACTTTGGACCCAGGGTTTTATTTATTTCTTTTATTTTATTATTATTTTTTAAAGTATGGCCCTTAAGGATTAGGGTTTTTTTTGTTTGTTTGTTTGTTTTAATATTTATTTATTTATTTGCCTGCGCCAGGGCTTAGTTGCAGCATGTGGTATCTTCGTTGCTGTGTGTAGGATCTTCCTTGCGTCATGCGAGATCTTTTAGTTGCGGAATGAGTTCCCTGACCAGGGATCCAACCCGGGCCTCCTGCACTGGGAGCATGGAGTCTTAACCACTGGACCACCAGGGAAGTCGCTGGACCCAGAGTTTTAGATGTGAATGCGCATATCTCATTTTTCTTTGAAGGATTTAAGTTTCTTGAAGATGAATCTTATGAGTTTTTTGATAGCCCTTAGTCTCACAGAATAAAGTAGTTTCAACATGGCAAAGTAAAATCTTTACACCAACCTGCTCCATGAATCTTCATAACCATCTTGTAATATAGGTACCATCATTAACATCATCATCCCCATTTTGCAGATAAAGAAACAGAAGTGATAAGCCAAGATTACAGCTAGTATGTGTTTGAGTCAAGATTTGAACCCAGGCAGCCTGGTCCATGTTCTTAACAGCTATGCTCTGTTGCCTTCCAAATCAATGAGTCAATAAGTAAGTGTGCATGGGTTAGTAGAACGTGCATTTTGGCAAGGTCCTTCACCACCAGGACATCTATCCACAGCAGGACTCCAGGGGTAATATGTTGAGAGCAGGGATGAGTTGGAGCGCTCATCAGTGTTCACAGTTCTGCGCCTCCAGGGAACCCACCTGACCTTTAATCTGTTCTCTTCTCTCCTGGACTCAGACCCTGGCTTTTCCTTCTTTTGGAGAAACCAGCATGCAGGGATAAGAGGCAGCCCACTCCCACGTCGTCTGCCATGGAGTGTGGTAGAGAGAGAAGATGGCACTGAGTGTGGGTGTGTTGGTGTTTTCTACAGCTGCCTCTGTAGTATTTTTTTCTTTTTTAATTGAGGATGGATTTGGGTACCTCTGTGCCCCTGGTCCCAATTGTTTCATATTTTACCATCCCATAGGAGAACGTCACAGGTGTGTATGTGGTGGCGGGTATTTAACATGTGTCTAAGAAAATGAGGTTTTCTTGTGGCCATGTAAGGAGCAGGGTGTGATGAAGTGGGCTGGGGAAGACAGTGGTAGTGATTGACTATTCCCTCTTCTCTGTAGAAGGGAGAAGTGGAGAGCGAGTGATAGGCAGTGGTCATCCAGAGAAGGTGAGAGAGCCACAGTGACGCTGCAGCCCAGATCAGCCAAAGCCAAAGTGCTTCCACCCACGCTGGAAATGCTGAAATTAGCCAACAGCAGGATTTCACAGGCAGCTGCTTCCCTTTAAAGGAAAGAAAAATAATTTGTTTTATATTAAAAATATTTAAACCTGGCCACTACAAATAAAATCCAATCAGTTATTCCTTCGTTCATCCATTTGTTCATAAATCAAACATATATATGTTAGAGATCAACTCTGCTTGAAGCCCAGGGCTGGCCACTGGTCCAGGGGAACCAGATTTGAAAAGCCAGCCTTGCCCTCAGGTAGACAGACTCATACACAACTAACTATAATAATATGTAAAGAAATCACTAACTAGGATGGAAAAGTTAGTATATGGGATAAAATGAGTTTCTCATTTTTATGAAGTTTGATTAACAATATTACATCAAGTTGGATAATCACTAAAATCACAGAAACATTTTAAAAAGACACATTTTGCCTTCCCCTCTATCCTCTGTAGTTTTCTCTGCCTGGTTTCTTTGAGTAACCATTTTTTGCACATTTTTTTTCTAGGTTGGTCATTAGACAGATTCCTCTCTTTTCCTTTGGGTAAATTGTACTCCTTTCATTATGCAGGACTTACTGGATTAGGACTCAACATTTAGGAGCATGTGTTCAACAGAAAGAAGTACCTGGATCCTCTGTGGTCCATCCTTAGTGCCTGCCTCACTATCAAAAGCTTCTCCTATTAGCTTTCTTATGGATCAGTGGGGTGGTGATTAGAAAGGCAAGAAGGGTGAACTAAGTAAAGTGAACTGATAGGTGTCCCCCAGAGGAACATTGGAAACATGGTTCATTGGGGATGTGTGCTAGACTAGCTACTCTGTTCCCACACCTTCTAGAGAGGAGAGAGCACAGGTATGGAGCTAGACCAACCTGGCTTTGAAGATTGTCTAAACTCTAGGAGAGTTATTTGACCCTTGTAAGCCTCTGTTTTCTCAACCGTAAAATGGAGTTGAAAGTAATAGCCTTGTAATAAGATTGTAGAGAAGACTAAATTGAAGAATTGGAGAATGTATACATATGAAGCACCTGCATGGTGCCCAGTAGATGGTGGCTAGTATGATCAGCTATTATTCCACAGCCTCTGTGAGCTGGAGTAGAACCTTAGTGAGTGGCTCCAAGGATGAAGCAGGCAGGTAGAGAGGCTGGATTCTGTCAGTATGGATCACATTCCTTTCCCTTTAGCCTCCTTGTTAAGGCCAAGTCTGGAAGCACTGCCTGAGGCTCGGTCTGGTTGAGGCATGTAGTCCAGCCCACAGGTACTCTTGCTATTATGTGCTCCCAAGAACTGGCAACTGGGTAAAGAAGCCTCAGAAGGCAGAGAGCCCAAATGTCGTGGCCGCCTCCACTGTCTGTCTGTCTGATTTTTCCTAACACTCCAAGATTAACCCACATCCACGCCCTAGTTACTGATAGTTGTTTCTGTATGTTACCATGCTGAATACTGTAATTTGTAACCCTGGGCTCAAGTTGTGTTTTGATCTTTTTCTCTCATTTGGTTTCTCCCAAAGGGCTACTTGGAGGACCATCCCCCAAACCTAAGCCCCACACTGCCCTCACTGAGACCTGTTCCCATGGTGGGTTTAGAGATTCTCCTTTGCTTTTCAGTCTGACTTCATTTTTAAAAGCCAGCAGTAAGCAATTTCTATAGACTCCACCCCCGCAAACCAACTCCTACTGAATAAAGGCTAAAATACTGAGAAAATTATTTGTATTTGTGTTGCAGATGTAGAGATTCCTGGAATCTTGTGGGACATTCTGTTCCCCTAACAGAATTCCAGAACAGCATTAGGAGGACATCAACTCATTTGGGTTACTTGCCGGGACTTTTAGAAGTTAAGCAATCTTTGGCTAGCCTCTGTTTTATATTTGATCCTCAAAATCCAAATATAATACTTGGGAACATTGAGAGTGGAACTTCTTTCTCCCAAGCCAGATTGCGTTTTGTATATTTTTACCCTGCCTACTTAAATTACCTCTGATACTGCCTCTGGACAAGATAGAGACTTGGATTTCTTTGGATGGAAAACTGTTATGTACTTATCCTTTCTTGTTACCCTCCAGTCTGTGACGAGACTCTAGTAATTCAAGTGGGAGAGTCTGTGTCAGACCAAGCCCGAAACTCCTCATCTTCACTCCGGTGGTATAAAAGAGAAACACACATACCTGCAGGGAGGGGCAGGCGCGGGGGGTGGGGGGAGCTCTTCAGGGTGGTGAAGCTGCAGCAAGCAGTAAGTCACTAGCTTTGCCAGCAGTAAACCTAGAGGAGCATAGCGCTGCAGCAAGCCGAAAGTTAATCCCCTCCAGAAGAGCAAGATAAATTTAAGGGCAAATTGCTTGCCTGCCACTCCTTCCTCTTCCAGTATCTGTCTGACTGACCCTTGAGGTTGGTGGATAATAAACCTTTCAGTCTTGCCTCCTATTTCCGAGAGTTTGTAGATTATGGCCAACTCCTACTAGGATATTTTAGCGGTGAGAAGCCACAGGGGTGCCATGTTCTGGACCTCCATTTCCAGCCATGTTCCTGCCACCTCCACTTGCTTGGAGATCTAGCTGCCACTCCAGTCCCATAGCTGGTCCTGTCATCTAGGCACAGATATTCTCATGAGATTGTCTTGATGTCATTGAAGGTAGGGAAGGTTAGCATTCCACGGTGCTATTGTGAGGACTGTGTACAATCTTTTCCTAGATGGCTTTGCCATCTGTCAGGTGGAAGTCTTAACACTTCTCCAGCACCATCGACCTCGGTTTAAGGAACTGTTCTAGGTGGTTAATGCTGAATAAATGGAAGTACTCTTTCTGGTCCAAAGGCTGTCTGACCTCAGAAGAGCAACCCAGGTTCCCAAAGTTCTTTCTACATGAGCTCCGCCATTCAAGCAGGAAGTATTTAGTGAGCTCTTCTGGAGAGCCCAGCACCTGTGACTGGAGTCAAAGCTGAGAATTATAATGGAATTGCCAATTCTACTTTAGGCTTGGGTTTCAGTTCCAGATTGAGTTCTAGCAAATGTGGAATGGAGTGAATACAGTAATAAGAACGATGAACTAGAAACTTAGTCCTCACTGAGCCACTGTCTAGATTGTGACCTAGGACAACTAGTTTGGCAAACCAATCAGCTACCTAGCTCTAGACCTCTGTTTCTTCAATGGGACAAAGAGGAGGTGGTCCTCTGGTGCTACCAATCTTTGCTCTATGTTCATACTTGTCACACATGCAATAAACCCAGATTTGTCTTGCATTTTTTTGGGGTAATGCCATAACTAGCTTGTAGGTTTCATTTTCTTAACTCACTTTTAGGGGGAAGTCTGTTCTTCAGACCTACTGCTGTTGAGAAGGGGTGTTTGTGCTCCCTGCTTGCCATGGCATCATTCAGCTCTGTACTTTTCAGGCTCTACTCTGTGGGCTAAAGGGTTAGTGGGCTTCCTTCTGGTAACCGACTCTACTTCTGTTTTACATTCTGAGACTCAGCTGAGATTTTGTTTGAGAAAAGGGCTCCACAGTCAGATAATGAGAGTCTGAAAATCTCTAGTTTGGACCTGTTGCTATTGTTCTTAGCGCCTTTGCCTGGACTTGCTTCTTCTGCTTGCCTTCAGTATTCTGGTGCGTTCTCCAGGGTCTGCCTTCTTCGTCTGCTCTTCTCACCTTCTCCTCAGGTGATTTTTTCTTTTTCACTCTAGGTTTTTTAATCATCACTTCCCAGATATCTCCACCAAGATGGAAAACTTGATTTCTCCCCAAACGAGCCATCATCTTCCCACCTCCACCCTTTACCTCTCAGACCTCGTCTCTCTTCCATATTCTCCATCTCTTTGGGAGGCACCATCAACCACCTAGCCTCCCGACTTAGAAACTTGGGACCTGTCCTAACTTCTGCCTCTCCTTACCCCACATCACCACTCCCACTGTTGGGTGTCCGTGGCATCTCTCCAATGAATCTGCCTCTGCCTGCTCAGGCTCTGATGTTCCTTTTGCTGGCAAAGTAATCTTTCTACAATAGAAATATGATTGTGTCTGCCCTCTGTTTGGAACCTTTGCCCGGTGCCGCATTTCCTATTGGTGAGGTCTAAACTCCTTGGCACGGCAGACAAAGTTCTTTGTGATCCAGTCCCTGCTTGCTTTTCTCGTATTCCTCTTCTACCTTGCACTTGATGGTCCTGCAGTATCTAAGTTCATGTGGTCCTTGAAATGCATCATGCTGTCAACAACTCATCCTTCCCACGTGCTATTTCCCCTGTCTGGAATGCCCTTCCACCCTTGTTGACTTGTGGAATTACTGTTCATCCTTAAAAGGGTGGGCTTAGTAGTCAGCTTCAATGACGCAGAGGTACTCATTTCCTCCCCTGTGTACTGTACCTTCGCAGTATCACTTATCACAAAGTATAACAATTTGTTTGCATGTCTGCATACTCTTCAGGACCTCAAGTTCCTTAAAACAGGACTGTACCTCTATCCGCATTTCTAGCCACAGTGCCTAGCTCAGTGTCTGAGACATGGTTGATGCTCAGCTAAGCTGAATTCTCATGGAAGGTAGCTGAGTGCTGAATTACCAAATTATAGGGTTCCTTAGCGATAAAGAGGTAACTCACTTATTTTATTCTAAGTTGTCAAAATAGTCATATGTTTTAAAACAGCCAGTCATCATTCTACCTGGAGAGGAATAAAGCAAATGGGAAACCAAAACTAGGAAGAAAGGCATTTGGCATTAGGTGCAAATTAAAACACCTAGGTAAATAGTAAGAGAGACACGGTGGGGGATTTTGGTGTGAGTTCCTCAGGAACTATTTGTAACTAATACTTTCTAATTTTTTTAATTTTTTAAAATTTTTTTATTTTTTGGTACGCGGGCTTCTCCCGTTGCGGAGCACAGGCTCCGGACGCGCAGGCTCAGCGGCCATGGCTCACGGGCCCAGCCGCCCCGCGGCACGCGGAATCCTCCCAGACCGTGGCACGAACCCGTGTCCCCCACATTAGCAGGCGAACTCTCAACCACTGCGCCACCAGGGAGGCCCGTAACTAATACTTTTAATTGATGTTTTCCTAGAGCTGTGAATGTTCTGAGGTGTGGCTGATTTGTTTCCTTTTGTTTTTACCTTTCAACTGGCTTTGGATTATCTTCTCTGGTCCCTTTTTTTTTTTTTTTTTTTTTGCGGTACGCGGGCCTCTCACTGCTGTGGCCTCTCCCGTTGCGGAGCACAGGCTCCGGACGCGCAGGCCCGGCGGCCATGGCTCACGGGCCCAGCCGCTCCGTGGCATGTGGGATCTTCCCGGACCGGGGCACGAACCCGCGTCCCCTGCATCGGCAGGCGGACTCTCAACCACTGCGCCACCAGGGAAGCCCCTCTGGTCCCATTTTAATTCCAGTTGCTCATGGTGTGCTACCCAAGTAAAGCAGTTGGGGGTCCTTTGGGATTTCATAGCCTTTTGATTAAAAAATGCATTCTAGTGAAACCCCTTTAAACTATGGGGCTTAAAAACCTCATGGATAATCAAATGAGTTGAAGAAATGGTGCCCTCCAGGAAAACATACTTCAGTTTATAAAGTATTTCCCTCAGATGTCTTAGTAGGAAAGGGGATATTTTCTGAGAAACCCACTAGCAGCGTGGGTTGTGTTAGAGGCAAACCCCCTGAGAGCCCCTTTAAGGTCTGGGTCAGCACTTCAGCATTTGAATAATCCATGGTTCCTGGAGCTGTTCCTCTCTGAGGTCCCTCTGCCCAAGAGATTTTCTTCCTTGAGGAGTTTGTATGAGGAGGGGAGCTGAGGTTAGATCCTTGCTTTTTCAGGTAAAGGCAGTACATTACTTCTTTAGGTGAATGCAGCAGAAGCTGACTTGCAGTGAGGGAGCCATGGGGTAATTAACCCACCTCAGGCCACTGCAAATTTTTAGACAATCTAATTGGGCACAGATAATTTTTTTCTTTTTTTTTTCAAAACTTAACATTGGAATTTTACTATTAAACATTCGATAATCATATTTAAACATTTGATACTTTAGAGGAGGGACATTTAATCTTAACTATAGCTGCTAGATTGTTCTAGCAGTCACTAAAACACACATTTGGGATACTAGGTGGATGCTCACCTTTCATGTGAGAAACTGAGATTGGTAGAGAAGCAAAATACCTTGAGGGTAATATCTCATTTTTTTCTAACACTTTCTTTTCTTCATATTCTTTTTTTAAAATTTTATTTTTACTGAAGTATAGTTGATTTACAATGTGTTAATTTCAGGTGTATAGCAAAGTGATTCAGTTATACATACATGTATATCTTTTTTTATATTCTTTTCCCTTATAGGTTATTACAAAATATTGGGTAAAGTTCCCTGTGCTGTGCAGTAGGTCCTTGTTGGTTACCTATTTTATATATAGTAGTGTGTATATGTTAGTCCCAAACTCCTAATTTACCCTTCCCTGGCATGGACAGTTTCTTAATCAGATGTAAAGTGTGAATAAAGCTTCCTCAGGAGGTTTTGCTAGGGTTTTGGTTTTTTTTTTTTGGTCTGTGTTAGGCAACCTGAATAAGAACAATGGGCTTGTTATGATCTGCAACATCAGCATAAATCCCCAGACCCCTCTTCCATTCAGTTTGCCATGCCTAGTCCCTTCCATCTAGAAATTCTGAAGCTCCCCTGCGGTGTTTCTCCATGGTCTAGAGAGCCTGCTTCAAGATCTCTACTACACTTCATTCAAGGCCACGTGGAAGGAGGGTCAGCCAGTGGTCACTTGGGAAGAGGCTTGGACAGCATGTCCAGAGACAGGGCTGCAAGCTCCTTAAGGACACGGGTGCCTCTCTACACTGATGGTTTGCTTTTTTGTGTTTTTCTTTTTCTTTTTGTTTTAATTGCAATATAGTTGATTTACAACGTTGTGGCAATCTCTGCTCTACAGCAAAGCGACTCAGTTTTACACAGAGACGTTCTTTTTTCCATATTCTTTTCCATTTTGGTTTACCCCAGGAGACTGGATATAGTTCCCTGTGCTATACAGTAGGACCTTGTTGTTTGTCCATTCTGAATGTAATAGTTGTGGTTTTTTTTCTTAAGTCAAAGTCACTAGGTTATGATTTACCAAGAATGAAATCCACTTTATTAGGTGGACAGTTCCATGAATGTTAACAGCATAGACAACTCTGCAACCATCACCACCATCGAGATGTAGAATATTTCTGCCATCCCAGACAGTCATCTCTGACCTCTGCGTAGTGAATCCTTTTCTGCTATCTTAGAAACACCTGACAGCCACTGAACTCTTCCTTATTCTAATAGTTTTGCCACTTCCAGAATATCACATAAATGGAAGCGCAGAGTATGTAGACCTTTGAGTCTGGCTTCTTTCACTTTTCGAAATGGTGAGATTTATCTATGTTGTTGCATATACAGAGTCTAAAGGACTCTGTGAATCTCTGTGCTGTGGGCGGTTCTTGATTATTGCACTTTGGGTAAACTCTCCTTCCTGGACTTTAAAAATCTTCCTAATTACTTCTGCTTATTTAGCCAGTCTTGGCTGCTATGGCTGCATACCAGCATGAACCTCCACTGTAGCCACATTAGTTGTCTTACCATCCATGGACGTAGTATAGCCTTTCTTGCACCCTTTGCAGCGGCTGTTTGCTGTGCTTGGAATGGTTTTCCCTGCCTGCACCTTGTCAGCCTAGACAATTACAACTCTTCCTTTAGGACCCCATGAAATCGTCCTGCCCCGCTGGCGGAATCTTCACCTAAGTCCTTGCTGGTCTTCCTCTATCCCCTCTACACCCCCTGTGCTTTGCACACGCCTCTGAGAGCACTTTTCATGCCGTGGTGACTATTGAGCAATAGACATTCTCACCTCCTCCAGACCATGGACTCCTTGAGGACAGGAAGTTCATCTGACTTAACATTTCAAGTTTCAGGCAAACTCCTGCCACACCGTACGGGCTTAACCTGTCTTTGTTAAATGAAAAATTACACCTTTGCCTTTTCTCTTTCTGTTTCTTTCCCATGAAATGTTTCCTGTATCTTCCTTGTACCAACTCAAATCCCGTCTGTCCTTCCAGGTCTAATATGGAGTTAGTCTCCTCCCTGAAGCCTTCCATGTGCACTCCAGATTTCACTCAACTTGCATCTTATCTCTTGAGATGCTCTCAGTATCTTGTCACTTAGTCCGTCTCTTAACCACACAGGGCACTGCCTCTCACTGTGGCTTTTGCTTCATTTTCAGTTGTCCTGCTTCCACAGCCTGGCTGTAAGGTACGGAAGGCAGAGGCTTTGCCCTAAGCTTCTTTGTGTCCTTAAAATACCTGGTATAATGTTACCTTTTTCACCTCCTGGCTGAGACTTCCTCAAACCTTCAGAATGACCATTACCTCTTCTATGCTGCATTGTATACTATGTAGAATTCTGTTATGGGATTCCCACACTTCATTGAACCTAATGATGTACCCATTCATGACACATTATGAACTCTTCCAAGGCAGGGACCAAAGCACAGGCTTTAGACTCAAACAACCTCAGAAACCAAATTCCAGCTTCTCTACTCACTAGCTGAATGAAGTTCACTTAATAAGGATCAGCAACACCAGCTGCAGTAACAACTCCACAATCCCAGTGGCCTAACATCCTAAGGTTTATTTCTCTATTATGTTGGTCAAATGTGGGTCTGTAGGGCATGGCAGGGGTTCCTGTACCCCACAGTCCTTCAGGAGCTCAGTGCCCTTCTATCCTGTGATAAGCCCATCCTAAGCATGGATTATCACTTCCAAATGGAAGAGCAAGCATGGAAGATAATGCAGGGGATTTTATTGCCTGGCCTAAAAGTTACAGATATATCACTTTTACACGTACCCCATCGGCCAGAATTCAGCCATATGGCCTCAATCTAACAGCAAGGGAACCTGGGAAATGTATTCTTCCTGTGCTCTTCCTGTGCTCCCAGGAGAAAAATGCAATAGATTTATGTTACATATATAGTTGACCCTTGAATCACAAAAATATATCCAGTTGGAACTCAAGTTTGTATTTCTAAAGGGAAAGGCAGAATGGATATTGAGGTAGGCAGCTAGCATTCTATGCCTCAGGGATGGAGGATATTTACTTATTAGATTATTTTAAGGGTCAAATAAGGTAATGTATAAAAATTATGACCAATAAGTGGTAGTTATTGTCATTATAAGCACAGTTGTTATTTGTATGCCGAGCATACACTCAAGGCATATTTGAAATAAAATGTTGATTAGAAAAGTAAGTGTTGACCTGAATTCAGTTACTTCATTTTCCATTATTTTCTTCTAATCATTCAGTATTGATTCTTTTAGATATTGAAGATTCCTGTTCTTCTAGAGAGGTGTTTACTAGTTGATATTAGGTAAGGGTTATTTTTTTCGTAAAATTTTGTTGAGCCCATGGTCACCTGCATTTATGGCAGTAGGCAAGAAGACTAATGACAATGAATGAGACAGGAAAGCATGGGGCTAAGATTTGGGAAATTTTAGTCTTAGCTCTGCCACTAACCAACAATAAAGCCTAGGGAAATACCCTACCATCTCTGGAATTTTGTCCCCCTCAACTGTAAAGTAGGCTTCCTTCCATCGCCCACTTTATGGGCTCCCATATTACTACATGTGTTCCTGGTTTTGTCTCCATGTTATAATCTCTTATAAAAAGAGAGAAGCTATGTTTGACTTGCTTCATAAGTGTCCAACACTGTAACACATATGTGTGAGTGAGGATATCAGCCTAGGGCATAGGACACCTGGTTTCTTGTCCTTATTCCACCTCCCATAAGCTGTGTGAACTTGGATAGGTCACCTGCACTTTCAGGTCTTGTACACTTTGGGCTCCAAAATGATGGGTTGGCTTATATGGTCTCTGCAGCTCTAAAGTTCTGGTGTTGCAGGGTAGCAACCCGCGGCCTTCGCCACACATACCTCTGCCCCATCACACTGATGCTGCAATATAATTGCTGGTGATTTCCTACTGGCTGAAGTCATTGTCATCAGTTCTGCATGCCTCTTAAAAGGCAGTAAACTGGCCCTTGGCACCTGTGGCCAGTGTCTGGTTTCTGGTTCCTTTCATCAACACCAGCCTGAATCTTGAACCATGTGCTCTGGCCCATTTCACATTGTACTTCTTCCCAAATGTCAGATCCTTCATGGCCTGCTTGGGTCCACTCAGCAGCCCTAAGCAAGTTAAATAACCTTTTTTGAACCTTAGCTTTACAATTATAAAAGGAGTATGATGATTTATACCATAGAGGACTTCTGATGATTACTAAAAATAAGAGTATAAACTCCTGGCACATATAAGCCCTGGAGAAAGGTAACTATTATTATGTCTATCATTGCTGTTCAGGGCCTCGCTTTATCCTCCAGAGCAGTAAAAAGGAATCTAGGATGCATGGAGGTTTGATCATCAGATCCATGTGAGCAGGTCTCCAAATTCCAGTTCTTAAAGCAAAACTGAAGCAGAGGGTGGCAGTGGGGGAGTGGGGGGTGGGGTGGGGGCACGATCCTGAGGGAGTAGGACAGACTGGTCTCAGATCCTCTGAGTCCCAGGGTTTGACGGATTGTGAAACCAGAGTGGGAAACACCTATGAATTGCCTGGCTCTTTGCTCATAGGTGGGCTCCATGAGTAATAGGTGCCCGTAATTGTGCCCCAGGAGTATTCAATGTCATCTCCCTCCTTCCGAAAAACATATCACGAGCTGAGTAAAAGAAACTTGAGAAATTTTTTGAGGATAGACTTTTCAGAGAGGTACATTTCAAATCAGCTTTATTTCACTATGAATTAGCCCAGTTAATGCCGATCTCTTGGGACTGATAAGAAGTTTAAGCAACATCAATAATAAAATTAACAATGTCATCATGTACATCTTAAAACATCCCTCCAAAAAGAAGGTAGAATGCTGACCATCCCCACCAGCTTAATTGTTTGCTGTTGCGATTAATTGGGTAATTTATAAAATTTATTATTCCCTTCTGGCCAGCAGAGCCTTTCTATTGAGGAATGTAATAGATGTAATTTGGGTTTTTAAACCAAAAAGGGAGATCAAGCCAAAGGCTCATAAAAGACTCTCTAAATCTCTAAAGGATCCCTGCTCAGCCCTAAGCTAGGTTAGGTTGTCCCAGGGGTATGTATCCCTATGTTAGCAAGAGGTCAGGGAGAGAGAAGGACTGTGGAAGCAGATGCTGACTTTCCTAAAGGCCACCCTGGGTAAGGAGCATGAATACTGCTTTTCAGACTCGTAGGGAATTCTTTACTAGCAGCTTATCTCTCTTCCAATTGACAGTGGAGACGGTAACACGCTGGAAGGGCAGTTCATCTATCCCCTGTGCTCTGCACACTTGGAGGCATTTTTCCCCAAAGTAGAAAAATCCTAAGCTCGTAAACAATTGGGACATCTGCCAGTGTTCTGGGGCAATGGGATGAGTCATCCAGGAAATCCAAGTGATCTTTTTTTAAGGAATATTTCAGATGATTTAGGGGCAATCTGGGCAGGGCTCTGAAATTGGCACACTTTTGTGCTGCCCTAAATCTCATGAATGTGCCCTAGGCTGTCTGGTACCACGACCTCTGTGAGCTCCTCCACAGTGGGGACCTTCCCTCATGCCTCTTTGTCAGTAGGTCAGGTGCTCCCCATCGCTGTGCTGTCTGCTGTTCAGTCACTGGACATGACTCCTGGGAAGAGCAAAAAGAAGGACCCTTATCTCCTGGAGAGCTGCTTGAATTGCCCTCCAGGCTCACCAACTTGGATGAGATTTTCATTTATCAACAGCAATCAGGTTTGAAGTTAAACTTCAGGGCAGAGGAACAGGAAGGATACCTTCTCCCTGCCCCTTCAGGTCGTGGCCATGTCTTGCTTGACTTTGGGAGGTTCTGGTGCCTAACACAGTGCCTGGTACTTAGTAGGCACTCAGTAATGTTTGCTGACAGAAGGTCATTTCCAGCAGAAGGATAAAGTGGAGGACTATCTCCTTGTTTGAAATCCATCTGACTTTATTGCCAAAAGTGGACTTGTTTTTCTGCTTCTTTTTGTCACAATCGGAAGTCTATGAATAAATGGAATTCCTGGGTGTACCCTCCGGGGATGGTTAGTTAGGAAGTCCAGGACCACTGGCTCTTCAGTTCTTACAGTTACAAATTGATGCAACTTGTAATGGGACTAATGTTCACACAGGACAGCTTCTAGAATTGCAGATACAATTCGCAGACATTCATCAACTGTGGACTGGATCCTATACCAGGTGCTGATGGAAAACAAAGATGAGCAAAGAGAATGTTTGTTTCTAAGTTACTCACAGTCCAGAGTGGGAAGCAGTCACTTCAACAAATGAGCGTAATGAGTTGCAGTGAAAGATCCAGTAAAGGGATTTCAGAGCATCCTGGGAGTGCAGGAGAGAGATTGGCAGAGGGCTGTGCGGGGGTGGGGCTTTTAAAAGATGTGAAATGTAAGCTTGCCTTTCAAAGATGATTAGGACTTTGCTGGGGGTGGGGGTGTCATTTCAGACATTGGGACCAGCAGGTTCCAACTCCGTTCATTCAAGGAACATTCAAGGCCATGGTGGTTCGGAAGAACAGCAAACAGCGCTTATCGTAGGGCATGGGGAGAAGGGGCCTTGGATAGGGCAACGAGGGGGGTCTCAGGCCACATGGTGCGGGAGTCTAGCACGTAAGGTTAAAACATTTGGATTTTACCCGATGAGCTTTCATTCATTTATTTACTCAATAAATATTTTGTTGGGGGGGGTCTACCGTGTGCCAAGCATGGTGCTGAATGTTGGTGAGGCTTCACATGAGCAAGACTAGGAACATATACTCCTGGCACTGAGATTCTAGGGGAGGGACAGACAGCAGGGAAGTGAACAAACATATGAAGAAGCAGACTGTGGTAAGTGCTGTGAAGGAACTAAAGAGGGTGATGAACAAGAAATAGTGGGGCGATTTCTTTAGATAGAAGAGCTTTTTAGGGGGCAGAGTGATTAAACTGTGCAGTCATTCAGCCAGGATAGATTGAGGGGGAGTAATTAGCAAGAAGAGCAGATAGGAGGCTGGGGTATTTGGTTGGGAAAGGCTTGGAGATGGAGTGGGGGTGGATAGGTGAGGTATTTCAGCAAGAGATTTTACAGGCCTCAACACACAAGATCGTGGGGAGGGATGCTTCTTGGCCAACTCTCAATGTTATGACATGGGAATTCTCCCCTTTTTTAAAAAAAACGATTTAGAGGGCAGTTAAATATGGAGCTCAGGTGAGGGAAGGGAGTTTGGGAGTCCACAGCGCATAAATCATAACATAGGCCCATTAGGTGGGGTCATATCTTACACCCCACTGATGTGGGATCTTCCTCTTGTCCCCACCTTGCTGATGGTGACCTTGTGCTACCAACAGCAGTAATAACGCTTTTCCTTCCCTGCAATTTCTAGTCATCAGCCCCTTGGAGGCTTGTGGGCAGATCAGAATGGATCCTATAGCCCCATTTGCTCTCAGTTTCTTTCAAAGTTGTGGGCAGGTGTTGCTATTGAAACAACATGTCACGGGTCAGAACAGCATAGTGCAGGTAAGAACAATTGTACTGTGAGGGGATCGTACAGCAGCAGAGCCCATAGACCATTCATCGCAGGGAGCACTGGTTTGCGTGTTTTTATTTGTATTTCTAAACGTAATTCACACGTCTAGTCTGGGATTCTCAGAGACTCTTGGAGCTGGAATGTCCTGGGTGGGTCATCTGGTCCAGCTTCCTGTGTTCAGTACTGAGAAGGGTCAGCATGAGCACCATCTAACGGATGTGGCAAACTGAGGTCTAAAGAGTTCGAGTGATGTTTTCTGTGTTGGTCAGCTAGCACTTTGTGTGTGTGGACTAGAAGACTGGTCTCCTGACTCCTGGCTCAGTGCTCTTCCCATGATGCCATGCCTCAAGTTGGGGGAGGCACTTGGGGGAGGGAGCAATAGCACCCAGGCAGGAATAGGACTCATGGTAGATGCGGTGACACTTCCTAAAGTAGAGTTAGAGTCCTAGACTGTGACAGCTGGCAGAGGCCTTTGAGGACATCAGGAATGGCTCCCCAAGTGGAGAGATAGGAACACGGAGGTCCAGAGACAGGGGTGACTTTCCCTAGCTCACATAGCCAACAACCAAGGATGTGGACACAGTTGTGCTTTCTCCATGCCAGTGGTTCCTCACCCTGGCTGGGCAGCAGAATGAGCACTAAGAAAGTACCAGTGCTTGGTCCTCACTCCAGAGGCTCTCATGTGGTTGGAACCCAGGCATAGTTTTTGTTTTTGTTTTTTTTTAAATTGTCATCAGCTGAATCTAATGTGTTACCAGGCTTGAGAACCACTGTCCTTTCCCATGACTATCTCAAGACTCACAACCCACTCTCCTGGAGAAAGGTTGACGGGGGTTTCGGTAGTCTTGATTATGTGGGGTACCCCATACGTCCAGATGCTTCACACAATTGCAGATCAGCTTAGTTTACTGTCTGGTTTCCAGGTACTGGCACAATTTCCAAAGGCCATCAACAGTAATAAATGTAGGTGTCTGTGGGTCAGGAGAAAGAACTGAGAAAAGATATGAGTACCAAGGAAAGTATTGAAACCATGAATTTCTTATTTAAAAAAAGCTACCAAGTCACCATCTTCCCTGAAGCATTGTATAGCTTTCTTCCCTCTGTCTTGGAAATAAGGCTCATGAACCCTACCCTCCCTTCCCTCCCCCCTCCTCCCTCCCTTGTAGAGCTTTTCCAAGACACAAATGGGACAATGACTTCCTCAGGCTTTTTGAATTCCATTCAGAAAGCACAGGTGATTTAACCTGTGTCTGCCTACTTCTCCACCTGCTTACAGCCAGCATATTCTTTTGTGCACCTTGTCAGCTCCATGCTCTGAATTCAGCCCCTGGCAAATGTCTGTAGTTCCTAAGGACATCTCTCCTTGGCACTGCAAAGCATACCCCCACCCCAACCCACCTCTCCGGGGTCTCCTAGAAGTCACCTCATGCTATGTCTGTGTCACTTTGGAATCTTTGGAAGGTAGTATGATTTGGAAGGAAGGTAGTATGAGTCCTTCCCTTTCTGCCACAGGGTCTTTGCACATGCTGTCCTGTCTGCCTGAAAAGTACTCAGATCTAATTTATCATTTATTTGTGTGATAATTTGATTAGTGTATGTCTCCCCCCCCCCCCCCATTAAATGGTAGGATTTCTGAGGGCAGGTAATATAGCTCTTTTATTTCTCAGTATATTTCTGGCACTTAGTATGGCATATAGTAGATAGTCAATAACTACTTATTGACTAGATGATTGAAAAAATGGATGAATGAGGCACAGTTTCTTTGGGGGATTTAATGGAATAGTATGTGTAAAAGCATTTTATAAACTATAAAATTATTGTTATTCTCGTAATCAGTCTGCTTTCTTAAGATGTCTGTTCCTTGTTGAGATAACACTGTAAAGAAATACTGGCTAGGATCAAGAACTACACGTGTTACGGATTAAAGATTCTGATCACCAGAAGGTTGTCACTTCTGTCTGGGCCTGTTCCATCCTATTTTATGTCAACATAGACTCACTTAAAGGAAAGAATTAGATGCCAGAAATGGGTAATTTTTGTCTTCCTCAGCTGCAGGATCTTTTCAGTTGGTTTGCTGAGATGGTTTCAGAAAGGAATTTAAAATTTTTGAGTGCCGTCAAGGACCAGGAGTTCTCTGTATTGGCATTTAGTTCATCTTTACAGTAATTCTGAAGGCAGACATGACCCAACCTTACTGAAAATGAAGAGCGATTAAGTAATTTGCTCAAGGTCTCACAGTTAAGAAGTGGGTGGTGTAGAATGCAAGCCAGAGTATGTCTGTGTCTAAGGCCCTTGATCTTACCACTGTATGTGCTGGCTCTTCAGTAAAACTCAAGTGGCCAGGGCACCAGCAGACTTTGGTATAGAAAACCCAAACCTTGGGCTATTAACACATAGGAAATCTGAACCACAAAGAAGTTCAAGTGATTTCCTCCCAAAGTAATAGCAAAAGATTGCAGTACATCTGGAGGGCTTGAACCCAGATCTTGACTATCCCAGCCTAATGATATTTAAATTATGCTTGTCTGACATAAAAATATATTGCAACTTGTTAAAAAATGTACTGCCTGCTGGTAAGTGCTGTCAGTTGCTTCCATTTTAGTCTTTTTCCTTGTCTTGTTCTACTTCATGTTACTCTAAAAGATACTGCACAGCCCCATTAAGCATTTTTTGACATCTGTTACTTTTTAAAATCTAACTGCTTTATTGTTTTATTAACTATTTTTATTGAAAAAGTAATACACACATGATAGAAAAATCCAAATGATACAATAGGGCATATGAGAAAATGAAAGTCTCTCTCTTGCTTGCAGATCCCCTCTCGCCATTACAACTTTCTTAGGCATCATTTTGGAAATATTCTACCTAGATGCAAATATATATTAAAAACTACACACACATATACAGTTAAGCATACCCCTCCTAATGGCCAAAAATAATTCTGTGTGTTGCAGAAGTGATAATGTGTATCATCAAACATTTCTCTCTAATGCTACCCAAATTCTTATTTTCACACTCTAGTTGCCTTCTGTTTATTTATATGGTATTGATATGGTTGGGATTCATGATTGGTGGTATAAGGAACTTGGCAGCACCAAGGCATTTGGCAAGAAAAATCCTCCCTTTTCTTCTAGTTGTAATTAAAAGCCTGTTGCAAAATGAAATAAATCTGGTAGTTCAAATGAGTAGATATTTATTAGGCTAATAGAAGTGCCCTGGTACAAGCAGCATGAAGAGCTGGGAAATAACAACCTGGCTGTTCCACCAGCAGTGTGGTCCATGATAAGTCACTTCATCTCTTTGAGGTTCAGTTTTCTTACCAGTAAATTCAGAAAGTGAGCCTAGATAACTTTGCTAGGTCTCTTCCTGCTCTGCTACTTTATGGCTCTATGGATTCTGGTTAAGAAAACACCATGCTGGAAATAGAGAACCTAGGGCTTTACTTCATTGGAGTCATTAATTCTCTTCATCAAAATGGTTCTAGTTCTTGTAGGTACACAGTAGGATTACACTCCCACCCCCTCTGATGGTAGTCATAGCCATGTGACTTGCTGGTGGTCCATGGAATGTGAGTGGATGTAATATGCTTCATTCCCAGACAGAAACTTTAAGAGTCAGTGCATGATTCACTGTGTTCTCCTTTTCTGTCTCAGTATTCATGCACTCAGGGAGATGCAGCCCCCTTCAGTCTGGGTCCCTAAGTGAGAACCATGTAGAACAGAGCATCAGCTAAACCACGATGGACCTATAGTGTGAGCAAGAGATAAACTGTCCTAGTTTTAAGCCAACGAGACTTGGAGACTATTTGTTATTGACGCTTCTCCTGCACGGCTCGACCAGCAATCATGTGAAGGATAGGTATGTCTGAAAAGTCAGAAACTTCAGAGCAATGACAGGAATCTCCCAGTATGCATATCGCTCACTTTGCACATATGAAGGATTTTTCAGCGATCTTCCTGGCCATTTTTAATGCCTAGTAGAATCTGTAGTTGTCTTTCTCCCCGCTTTCATCATCTTTCTTCTTTTTTGTTCATCGCTGTTCCCTTTTAATCTGTTTCCTAAACTTGTGACCCATGTCCCTATTTTATATTCCATCTTCTGAGAACTTGCTCTCTCCTCTCCCATTCCCTCCTGTGCCTCTCCTTTCCCTACAAAGCCTTTTCTTGACACTTATCCCCTGACAATTGCTTCCCTGGGTCTGCCTTTTAGCTTCAGAAAGCCCCATGTGGTCCCTACCTCCAGGTTTTTTCATGTATCTTCCTTCTTTCTTTTGGATCCTATCTAATCTGTTCTGTCTGAATTCTCTAATCAAATGGACAAACACTTCCTCAAATACATTTTGGGCCATTCCCATCCTCCTTGACCTCCTTACTGCCCCTGAGATGGCAGATGACACCTCTTTCTTCTTTGGTAACTGTCAATTTCAGTGAATCTTTCATTTCTGGGGGCTCTTCCAAATTATGGGCATTCACTTTTATTTCAGTTCAACTAACATTTCCTGAATCTCTCCTTTGAAAGGGTCACTGTGCTGTCAGTGAGAAACCTACAGGCTGTCTGGCAGTCAGGGATAGGGCTGAGGAGTAATGCACCATATGAGTGCTAGAAATATTTCTGGAATGCCAGTATAGGTCCAGCTCTGTTTTGTGTTTACCAGGCAATTACCAGATGTCAGGTCAAAGGATACCCACTGATAAGTGAGCACATACCTGAATCAGAGCTGTGGTCAGGAGCCATGCACAGAAACTTCATACTGAGTTGGCCAAAAGATTCATTCTTTTTTTTCTGTAAGGTGGCTGTAGTAGCACTTAGTTGTCTTTAACTTCATTCGAAACAATTTTGTTAGGTTGTATGTGACAGCTGTCATATCAATGTGCATTTACAAAAAAACATCAAAATTGGAGAATTTTTGTGTAGCCATTTTAATATTGAAGATGGAAGGAAAAAGCAACATTTTTGGCCTATTATGCTTAATTATTTCAAGAAAGGTAAAAATGCAACTGAAATGAAAAATAGATTTGTGCAGCTTATGGGGAAGGTGCTGTGACTGATCAAACGTGTCAAAAGTGGTTTGCAAAGTTTTGTGCTGGAGATTTCTCACTGGACGATGCTGCACGGTCAGGTAGACCAGTTGAAGTTGATAGTGATCAAATCGAGACATTAACTGAGAATAATCAATGTTATACCACGTGGAAGATAGCAGACACACTCAAAGTATCCAAATCAAGCGCTGAAAATCATTTGCACCAGCTTGGTTATGTGAATCGCTTTCATGTTTCAGTTCCGTGTAAGTTAAGTGAAAAAAAACCTTCTTAAGCATATTTCCACATACGATTCTCTACTTAAACGTAACGAAAAACGTTCCATTTTAAAAACAAATTGTGACAGGCAATGAAAAGTGGATACTGTCCAATAATGTGGAACGGAAGAGACCGTGGGGCAAGCGAAATGAACCACGACCAACCACACCAAACGCGTTCATCCAAAGAAGGTGATGTTGTGTATATGGTGGGACTGGAAGGGAGTCCTCTATTATGAGCTCTTTCCAGGAAACCAAATGGTTAATTACAACAAGTACTGCTCCCAGTTAGACCAACTGAAAGTAGCACTCGAGGAAAAGCACCCAGAATTAGTCAGCAGAAAACACGTAATCTTCCATCAGGGTAACACAAGACTGCGTGTTTCTTTGATGGCCAGGCAAAAACTGTTACAGCTTGGCTGGGAAGTTATGAACTATCCGCCGTATTCACCAGGCATTGCACCTTCCAGTTTCCATTTATTTAGGTCTTTACAAAATTTTCATAATGGAAAAAATTTCAATTCCTTGGAAGACTGTAAAAGGCACCTGGAACAGTTCTTTGCTCAAAAAGATAAAAGTTTGGGGAAGATGGAATTATGAAGTTGCCTGAAAAATGGCAGAAGGTAGTGGAACAAAAGGGTGAACATGTTGTTCAATAAAGTTCTTGGTGAAAATGAAAAATGTGTCTTTTGTTTTTACTTAAAAACCAAAGGCACTTTTTGGCCAACCCAGTAGAAGGTGATGAGGTATCAGAAAATGGGAATTTGAAGAGGAAGTAGGGGATTGTGTAGCCAAATTCCGATGGTCAGAGTTCTGCTGGCAGGGAGATTCCCACGAAAGAGCTGGGCACACCTTCAAAGTTTTGCTGTGGTGTGAATTAAAGGTGCTGCCTGATAACTGACACTTTCAAACCAATAAGAGGGGAACATACATGCAAGTTGTTCTAATTCAGAGTGGGTTGAGACACCAGTCATAAATGGCAGTAGAGCAAGGGAAGCATTTCTTCTGACTGGGGCAGCCATAGAGTGCTCAAGTAAAGAAGGCTGTGCAGAGGAGATCTGAACTGGCTTCATCCCAAAACTGGGGGCAGTAACTCTTATCACACAGGTGATGGTGGGGAGTTATGGAGAGAGGTTACTTTGAGGTAGAGGGTCAGGCACATGGAGGCTTGGCATGTGCTTGTGAAATTTCATCAGCTGCAGAAGAAGGGGTGAGAGAGGGAAGAGGCAAAGAATGTCTTCCACTGTCTGTCTCCTTGAATGCTGATTTCTTTCTCTTTCCTTTGAGATTAAGCTTGTCTCCAATGGTGGCCTTAAGCATGACTCTTCTGAGGCAGGCTGTAATTCTAAAATGAAGGGAGTGGGTTTGCAAAGTGACTAAGAGTGTAGATTCTGGAGTGGGATAGCCGGGCTTCAATCTTGGCTTGCCATTTGCTGAGTAGGTGAACCCAGGCAAGTCATCTTATGTATCTAATCCTCCATTTTTTCATCTGTAAAATGAGAATGATTACCGTATTATAGTGAACATTGAATGAGATGATGCTTAGTATAGTCCTGGCATTTGGGAAGTGTTCCATAAATTAATTGTTACTATAACTAAATCTATTGGTAATCAGTGTTTAACCGAGAGATCAGAAACCACTGTAGATATTTCAAACAGAAAAGAACTTAACACAGAATTAGGTGTTTTTGAAAGTTTTGGAAGGACTGGCTGGATATATTAAAGCAAGGGGGTGGCCACCAGCTTTCAGCTTTACCACCTTAGCTGTGATTCTGAGAATCAGGAAATTCCTGCCACCTCACGGGGGTCAAGAAACTGCAGAAAACCACCCTGGGCAATGGTCACAGCTGGCCTTGCAACCTCTGGCAGTCAGGGGAACATGGTGGCCACTGATAACATGTGGCCAAAGCCATATGTTCACCAGCACTACCAGAGAAAAAAAATAACTTCTGCTTCTCTGCCAGCACTCATTTAAGTGCATCTCATAGGCAGAACCTAAACCATAGCAGTAACCCTGCTGACCTAGGAACCTAGGGAAATGCAGCTCCCAGCTATCATTCCCTGAGGCATGGGGAAAGCATAGAAGGGGCTGGAAATGATGCAAGGGCCAGCAAGTAATGCCCGGCGTGCAGAGGATGTGCCTGGATCTGAAATTCTAGCCAGCAGCTGGAAGGCTCTATTCTGTGTCCTTTCCATGCTTGGTAGTTGACACCTCAGGGGACTGTGAGTCTCTTGCTTTGAGCTTCTGAGTCTGAGCCTACGATTGATTGACTGCTGTTGGGTCTCTGTCTGAATGCCGGGAGTGTCCCCTGTCAGCCTCAGTGCCCCTGCCTGCCACAGCAAGGTCAGTGTCTTCTTTGTGATCCATGCCAAATGCATTCACAATGTTTTGGATCTAGCTACATAAACTTTGAGCTGGAAGGGAGACAGTTTTAGCTCTTAGGATGCTTCA
Organism: Delphinus delphis; assembly: GCF_949987515.2. Taxonomy (NCBI): domain Eukaryota; kingdom Metazoa; phylum Chordata; class Mammalia; order Artiodactyla; family Delphinidae; genus Delphinus; species Delphinus delphis. The sequence continues at coordinate 141,104,530 of NC_082684.1, forward strand.
GCAACATACAATTCTTCTCCACAAAGTGCCTCCCATGTGTCCTGGCAGATTTCCCACATTTTCTTTCCTTTGGAGCAGTTTTAAGAGCTTGACCGAGAGTTAAGAGTTTGGCCTTCTTGCCTAAGGTCAACCACCCATTGGCTGTGGGACCCTGCGCAAGTTGCTTCCCCTCTTTGGGCCTTGGTTGTCCCAAGCAAAGAACAGGGGTATTAAGTGAGATGACCTCTGGGCTGTCTTCAAGGCCTGATATGTTATGATTGGAGGCTGAAGAGGGCAGTGGTTAAAGCACAGATCAGCACACAGATGGCACTACCAGAGCTTCGGATACTCTGATCACTGTCCCTGTTCTCTCTGCTGCGCAACACACCCATTTCCCACCTTGGTAAAAACGCTTGGGTCAGAGGCCACAGGAGGAACACCTTACCTAGTTATCTGTCACCTTACCTGGTATTTGTCACCATCAGCACAGCTCAGACACTGCTTGTGAGTGTGTGTGTCTCTGTGCCGAGGGCCAGGCCGCGAGTGAGAGGCTGGGCAAATCCGTGTTAGGACAGAGACACGTTATGGCTCATTTTGCCTTTGACGCCCTCTTTGTTTGGAAGATGCTTGTTGTCTAAAGGCAGCTAAATTTAGTTATATTTTGTCAGCTAGAATGTTTGCTCCCGAAGAGAAGCCTAGGAAATCTCAGCCATGTCACACTTTATTAGTCATGCGAGCACTTAAAAGCATGCTAGAAGAACCCACTTCCTGGGATTGGCGGTAGCAGTGCTGAGAAGTGCCGCACTGACTCTTTTAGGATTGATCTCAAGAAGCAGGATGGAGGGGAAAGCATGAAATCTCCCAAACAATGAGTGATTTTTTCTTCCTTGCAAGATTGACAAATGAGATATTCAAATGAGGAGAAAATGTATAAAGTGGGATAGATAAGTGTTCCTGTGGCCTTTTTCCTAGATACGCCATCCACCCTCCCACCTCAGTGTGAATTTAGAGATACATATAGTTTAGTTGCTAGCATTTGATTAACTATTTAAGGTACAGACGGAGCGAAAGTAACCTTTGGTGAGTACCTTCTTTGAGAGTACTTACCTACCTTCTCATTTCCTCGAGTTGTAGAAAATAATGCAATAGGCAAGTGGTGTGGCTCTTATTTTACAAAAGAAAAAACTAAAACTCAGAGAGGTGAATAACAAGGGCCAGGTTGTAATTTCAGTCTGCTTAACTCCTAAATCCATGTTCTTCCCACAACTGTTACTGAACACAAGTTCGTGTGCCTGATGTACAGTGAGGCCAAACAAACCAAAACGTTGCAGTATGGAGCAGAGGAAGGTTTATTGCAGGGCCGTGCAAGGAGAATGGATGGCCTCTGCCCGCCAAAACCCTGAGCTCCCTGAAGGATTGCAGCAAAGCATTTTTAAAAGGTGAGGGAGGGGCTTGGTTGGCTGCTGCGAACTTTTTGGTGCCGGGGGGATCCTTTGTTCTTGCAGCTGTCCATGTAGGTCAGGTCACGATGTTCCCATAAACCTCCAGCAAGACACATGTTATTCTCTGTTCTACAATGTTTTAATCTCTATATAAATGGAAAAGTGTTATACCCTTAAAGGCCAGAGCCTTGAGAATGGGCCATCCTGTATATTTCAGGCTCTAGGCAACATTCTTAACTTGAAACAAAAGCAATAGAATACAAAGGTTAGGGTAAAAGGAACAGGTCTAATAGGGAGTAAGGCTTATTCTTCCCTGTTACACAACTAGAGTCAAGGTAAGTACATTGAGGAGTTAAACTTAATTGTGGTTTTGAGATTTACATGGCCCTGTCTTTATATTGGCTTCCTATTTCCACGTGCACAGTCAGTGCTGTGTAGTTGCACTCTGCAAGGCCAAGGGTCAGGACATGTGTTCAAGCAAAAGCTGCAGACCTCCAGCTACCTAGCACTCTCCTTGGGGTCAGCCCAACTTGCTTTGGCATTTGCCAAACACAGTCTCCCATCTGAAAAAACAGACATGTCTGCTCTTCCCTAGCACCTCAAAATGAAGGGCAAACCCCTTTGCCGTATAGAGGAAAAAAGAAACCTCCACAGTTTTTGTTCATCTGTGATTCTATGGCAGGTTGATAATTTAAACTCTCTCCTAACAAACCCTTCCTGTAAAATTTCTGGAGTTTCTAAAGAAAGATAAATGCTTAATTCAATATGACAAGATGCCTCCAAACATCCTGCAAAGAGTAGTCACCTCAGTGTCCTGACCCCAGCCCATCTCCCCTTTCCCAGGAATTAAAAGCCCAATAAAAACACCAGTCGGGATTTTCTGAGATCTTTTCTCTCATCTAGAAGAACTTAATCGGATCCATGACCCTCTGTGAACTTGCTCTCTGAATGTTAGTGATAGAAGGGGCCTTGCAGATGAGAAAACAAAAGTCAGTAGAAGTGAAGTGATCCATGCAAGATTTGACTGTTAGTGACAGAACCTGAGGTAAACCCAGGTCTTCTGACTGGAAGTTCAATGGATAACAGCATGGTAGAGTGGAAGGAAGAAGCCTCTACTCATTTTTAAAAATTAATTAACTAATTAATTTTTATTTTTGGCTGTGTTGGGTCTTCGTTTCTGTGTGAGGGCTTTCTCTAGTTGTGGCAAGCGGGGGCCAGTCTTCATTGCGGCGTGCGGGCCTCTCACTATCGCGGCCTCTTCGTTTCAGAGCACAGGCTCCAGACGCGCAGGCTCATTAGTTGTGGCCCACGGGCCTAGTTGCTCCGCGGCATGTGGGATCTTCCCAGACCATGGCTTGAACCCGTGTCCCCTGCATTGGCAGGCAGATTCTCAACCACTGTGCCACCAGGGAAGCCCAGAAGCCTCTACTCTTGACGCCCCCTCTTGATAAGTACATGACCTTAGGAAAGTCTTAACCAATCTGAGTCTTAATTTCTTCATCCAAAACAAGATGAAGAGTTGTAAAGAGGATTAGTGATAATAAAGTACCCAGGTGAGTACTGTCGTAGAGTGGGTGCTCAATAAATGGCAGCTAGTATTACTTATTTAGAAGTGAAAACACTAAACGTTACAGGGGTTCAGGGAAGGAAGAGACCAGCATACTGGAAAGGACAATTGCTAAGAGAAGGATGTTGAGTTCAGCCTTGCAGACCTGATAATGTTTGGAAGGGAGTAAGAACAGGCAGGGCTTTCTCGATAGGATAATGAAATGAATACACACTTGCAGGCAAGACGGCAGAGATCCAACTTAAAGACAATGAGTAAACATGTTTGATTGGAGCATTAGATTCAGGAACTTGAGTTGATGGAGATCAAATTGCCACAGTCGTTTTGAGAAGAACTTGAGCATCGTGCTAAGAAGTTAGAAATGCAGGTGTTTGGGAACCTTTGAAGTGTTCTGACCAGAAGAATTATGGAACTCAGTAAATCAGTCAGGTGATGACATGGAGGGTAAACCGGAAGAGGGAACAGTTGGAGGTTGGAGCATCATAGAGAGGTTCTTGTAGCGAGCAAGGCTGGAGAGGAGGAACGCAAATGGAATTGGTGGCAGCTGAGATGGATAGGAAAACAATGAGTGTGAAGGATATTTTAAAGGAAAAGTTGGCAGGAAGAATCAATACTATTGTAGGAAGGAGAATTTAATTAGCTTTGTAAAGTGGAGAGAGAATATTCATGGCTTCTTGGGTTGAATACTATATTTTAAAGAAAAGATATCCCAATCCACAAATTTAAGAGGAAAAGAACATAATAAATGATTAAGCCAAAATGACTAAAAGACTTTAAGAAATGATAAAATGAACTCAGATGAAGGTTAAATGTTCAAGATCTGCGAGTCTTGGCTCAAACAAAAACCCTTAGGGTTAACTTTCAACATGTATCTTGGTGATTCTTCAAAGTCTTTTCACTAATGGCAGATCTAGTTGCTGAAAAATGATGGTTGCATATTAAAATAGGTAGCATATACAGCCTTTTTTCTACCTTCCCTTATTTGTACAGGGAGGTTCACCAAGTCTTTATGAGCCTTTGTTAATGATCGTATATTTTTTTAACTTAATAGTAATGCTCAGAGCCTCCTCTCTCCAAGAGTGTTTGGCAGAAGGCTGGACTCTGAGCTGTCCCTTGAGGACAGGGACATAGTCAAATAAGGTCCAGAAATGTCATGTACCAGTCAGAAATCGGTCAGGAGACAGAAACCTACCAATTATTTTAACAGAAAAAAGTTGATATAAAGATATAAAGTTGTTAACTACTAACAGAGAAGGCAGAACAAGAACACTAAGTTACCACAGAGGTAGCACCTGCAGGAAGCAGTGATCTCCCCTAGGACTGGTATTTTAAATATGCCAGTTGGTATTACAGGGCTGGTTCTATTAAATCATAGAAGCTTGCAGGAGGGACACCAAGTTGCTGAAACTTAGACCTCTGAGGAGGTGGTACAGCTTATCAGGTGCTAGACTCTGAGCTCGAAGGAGGAGTCCCCTTGGGTCTGTGATGTTGACCTCTAAGGAGGGGAGCTAGCTGGCTAGTGCTGGCATCTCGGATGCAATGAGGCTGGTTCTGCAAGTGTTGGAAAAAGAACAGACTGGATTCAGCTGCTGCTAGGAGAAGTATTTGCTGCTGCCAACTCAAAGAAGCACTGCTAGGGTGACACAGGAGTGAAACAGGCAGGAAACAAACAGGAAGTTCCTCCTCCATCCTCCCTGTCTCCCCCAGAGCCCTCTAGTGGCCGAGCATGTCAGGAGGCCAGTCGTCAAAGCAGAGTCCTATCCCAGCACTGCAGACCCAGTAAAGAGCATGGGTTGAGAGCTGAGACACAATAATTTGATAACTGGCACATGCCACTTAGTGTATCAGTCTCTTGGATAGTCACTGTGTATATTAAAGGCTCTGAGCAGTTCCAGGGAAAAGAAATCAGATTCAGTCCCCCTTCTTCAATATAATGAAATACTAATGTAAAAACGAATGGGCTGGATCGGTCCATATTGGCATAGAAAAATACCCATCATGGATCACTTTACTTTTATATGAAAAACAAATTAGATGTCTATATAAAAATAGAGAAAAAGGCTGAAGGCTACACACTAAACTGTGAATAGTGGTTATCTATTGCTGGGGAGGGTATTAGTCAACAGGGTTTCTTTCACTTTCTACTTCACTTCTATAGTGTTTGAATTTTAACATGAGTGTATATTATTTCATAATCAGAAAAAAATTATATCACTTTTGTGGTTAAACAAAAAGGACTGCCTAGGAAAGGCAGTCTTCACAGTGCTATCAGTGCTCCTGTTAATACGTTGCACCAAAATGAATGTAGTATTTTTGGAGAAAAGAAAAAAAGAAGGTAAGCAGCATTTACTAAACACCATCTACATGCCAAGCCGTTGGGAATGTGGCATACATCATCCCATTTAATCTCCTCATCAATTCCATTATTCCCATTGTCCAGATGAGAAACAAGGCTCAGAAATATATGTAATTTCCCCAATACCTGATAAAGAGAAGGAGCTACTACAAACCTGCTACATTCTACCACTTCATTATCTATCTTGTAGATGTATCTTAGCTTTCTTACATTTACTTTGTTCTTTCTCTCTGATAATTTTTTTTAATATCTAAGGAATTATATCTTATTTTCCTAACACACTTTAATCCTTCTGAGGGATGTTATGAACGCCCTCACCAATTCATATGTTGAAGCCCTAACCTGCAATACCACAGAATGTGACAATATTTGGAGATACAGCTTTTAACAAGGTGATTAAAATGTGGCTGTTAGGATGGGCCCTAATCCAATCTGACTGGTGTCATTATAAGAAGAGGAAATTTGGACACACAGAGGGATACCAAGGGTGCATGTTCATAGACCAAGGGGTGACCATGTGAAGACGTGTAAGAAGGTGGCCAACTGCAAGCCAAAGAGAGAGGCCTCAGAAGAAATAAAACCTGCCAACACCTTGGTCTTGGACTTTTAACTCCAGAACTGTACGAAAATTTCTATTTTTTAAGCACCCAGTCTGTGATATGTTGTTACAGCAGACCAATATAAGGGAATTACTTTGGTTTATACTTGTTTAAATTAGTTATTAGTGCTTTGCATAGACCAGACACCTTGTAAGAATTTTGATTTCACTTTGATCATCTTCCTTACATTCATTTATTTGATAAGTCTTACTAAAGCACCTCCCTGTGTCAGGCACTGTTCTAGACCCTGGGGATAATCAGTGGGCAAAACAAGAAAAATCACTGCCATCAGGAAGCTTAGATTCTACTTGGGGAAAAGACAAGAAACAAGATAAATAAGTAAATATACACTACTTTAGACAGTGATAAATAAGTAACATATAATATGTTAAATAGTGATAAATGTTAAGGATAGAGGAGAAAAAAAGGTAGGAAGAGGCTGTGGAATGGGAGAGGGGTTGTCCAGGGTAGACTTTATGAAGTAGGTGATATTGGAATAAAGATCTTTATTACTATTAGAATCAGTTACCCCTAAAATCAGAGGGCAATCTGGAATAGGTTTGCAAGTCCATTTTCAACTTCTCAGACTCCTAAAACTCAGCAAACACTTCCTGCTTGCTTCCAAATCCAAACCTGTGTTGCAATAGGTCATTAGCAGCTAAGAGGTACACAAGTCAATCCCAGACCTGCTTCTCACTATGGAAAACTGATTATTCCCAGAGCAGCATTTCTGGTTCAGAAACACTCCCTCCCCCTAACCCCCTTTCAAAGCTTTATCGTGGCAATCATTTAAAAAGAAGACAGAAAATGCCTAAAAGTTATTTTCATCCAGTCAAAAATGGAAATGGCTTTTAGCCTGTGTTTGCATACTCACTAGAAAGGACCTACAGCGTTTTCTGTTTGCTCACACAGCTTCATATTTAAACAGCAATAGAAAACAGTAAAGGGTGGTAGTTGGAGAAGAGCAGAGAGACTGAATCATTTCTAGGATTTACTGATTTGCTGGCTAACCTTGACTAAATCTCCTTAACCTCTCTTTCTTGAAGCCATCGTTTCACACAATAGCAGGGATAAAGAAATTTGTGGTTTTGATGTTGTTATCAAATGTTTAGAGCTTGTGGTTAGAAGAGACAAAAGCAGGCTGCTGTATTTGCATAGCATTATCATCTCCCTTCCTCTCTGCTTGCTCTGATTTCTGTTGTAATCAACCCCGGACAGACAGTTTCTCTCCTAGCCTTCCCAGACCCCTGAGGAGACAGGCTGCCTGTGACCTCTCTGGTTCCCTGGCTCTTTGGGGACAGCCATTGCTCAAGCCTGGTGGCTGGGAGCTAACGGTTAAGCCTGTGGCTGCCTTGACCTGCAGAATCCCCTTGTTTTAGCACAATTTCAGCTTCATGATACCTATCTGTACCTGCAGGGCAATGTCAGTTGCAGAAAAGAAACCCGATGGACAGGAAGAAGTAAATGAATTTCACAGACTCCACTAAGCCACGCTGATTCCCTGGGAATAAAGGGGATGGTCCAAGAAGGCAGCCTCCCAGAGAGGACCTTCCCTTGGGATGCCTCTCCCAGGTACTGGTCCTGAGACTGGTGGAAGCAAATCTTCTGTATTCCATAACTGCAAATGTGAGATTCCAGCAGCCATGAGGAGCTCCCTTCCGGGCTCCTGAAACACACAAGTAAAGGCAGCACAAGGTGAAGAGGCTCTTGGTAATTGAGGCCTGGAGGCTACTTAGCAGCATCCCCAATTCAGCCCATTCCCAGGACCTCATCCACCCATGCCAGATACCCTTAGGATTCCCCCAAATGACAGATGGCTCTCCCGGATGGCCAGTCGGCACAGATGTAGTCCCAGCCTTTAGATAAATAATAGCCCTTAGTGGCATGGACAGTAACCTAAATTTCTCCAATTATAAGTCCAGCAAATGCCACAGTCTTGGAAAGATGCTGTTTCTAGGCTCCCATGGTCAATTTAAGGACAGAGGCACTGCACAGAGTAGAAGATGGAATAATGTTTGGGAAAAGCCTGAGTGCTGGACCCACTTCCTTCACCAAAGGGCAGGATGACCTTGGGCAAGTCACTTCCCCACTCCAGGCCTCAGTGTACTCATTCATACTGATGGCAGCCCTAGGTCTTGATAGCCTGTAATCCATGTGTAATGCACATGTCAATTTCAATATCTGCCCTTTGAGATCCTACTAAAGCTCATTTGAAACTCGCCCCACTGGTAGTAAGACCCCCATCCTCCTAGGATCTGGGGATTGAGGGAAGGAAGAGGAGAAGACTCATGGCTTTCCCCTCACTTCTAGCTCTGAGATCTTGTTTCAGGTTAATTCCCTCAGTTGATAGCTCATGTGTGTGAATCCAGCTCTGGCTTCTGATGATCTCAATATAGCAGTTTACTTTCTCATGGATTTCCATCAATGAACAATCACACATACAAATGCCTTGCACAGGGCCTTTGTGTGGGAGGAAAACCTAGAACATTGAGGAGGAGAATGAGGGAAACCATAGACTTGATCTTACACACCCTGCTACTTAGAAATCCGTCCCTGCCAACCTGGGCTCCAGACTCTGGCCACATGGGTGGGACCTCTTTCTCCCTCTCCACTCCCTGCCTTCTCTCAGGAATAAAAGGAAATCCTCTCACTTTCTATGTAGAACAATTAATTTCCTGTTCTGCCCTTGTCTTCCAATTCTGCTTTTTTTCCCCAGACCTTGTTCTGGAGGCTTTATCTTTTCACCCCCAAATGGCCCAATAATGTATTTTCTCAGTGTAGTTAGTTCCTTTCTAAGAGGAGTTGTGGTGCTGGCTGTTATGCTAACGTACACTCATTTAATCCCTCCAGACTGGTGAATCCTCAACATTTCAATCAAACAAGAAGGGGTTGAATACCTGCTGTGCTTGGTATAGGAGCTGCTCACTATGGGATCTAAAAATGATGTATCCAAATTGATACCTACTGAGGTGGGAAAACAAGATTAAAACACACAGAGAACTGATTATAATTAATTGGCAAAATATGTTCTGGGAGAGGTTAAGAAAAGAAAGGACCAACCTGATACAGAGGGATCTTCACAGATGATAAATCTTGTGAGGGGGCCCAACAGGTAGGCTGCCTGCACCAGGTAAATATTTCTGGAGAAGCAGGTAATTTTCAGAGTCTAAGAAACAGAGCTACCACCCTCTGAGAGGTGGAGTGATACTCTATTTGAACACATGCATTGTTGGGAAGTTCAGCTTGAGTCCATGTGTGATTCTTCCAACACAGAGATAACACTGACCCTCACCTGGTTTCCCTCTGTTCTCCCTCTTGGTGAGTGCTTATTATAAACCGGGCCCCAGCGTAGGCCCAAATCCCTACCCTCACAGAGCTGTATCCTGGATAGCTTAGTCATGGGGCTGGTGAGTGTGTGCTGGAATTCACCTATGATCAGGAATAGGCACCTCGAGTCTGATTGTCAGCCCAGCTGCTTGGGTCAGTGACACACATCCGTGAGAGCATGACTAAGGGCAGAGTACAGTTTGTAAGTGTAGACATTGAGAAAAATGAAGACACAAGCTCAGGGCCTCTTAAGCAGCAAGTATGCACTCACTCTCTCATTCATTCTTTCACTGGTCATTTTTAGAAAGTTCTGTATGTGCCAGGGCATAGAAAAGGGAGTAAAACTCATTCTTTCCCCCATGGAATTTCAGTCTTTCAAATCCTGTATGACGACTTCCATGATAGAAATGGGTAATGAGATCTCCAGGAGCACAAAGGAAGAAGCAGCTAACCTTCTAGGTCTAAGGGTCATTAGGGAAGGCTTCACAGAGGAGGTGACTTTTGGAAGAGAAGTATCAACTCTCTAAGCATAAATTGAGGATGGAATCTACAGAAGGAGTCTTCCATAAATAGAAGTTCAAAATAGCTGTCATAAGGTTGTTGAGGGTAGAGTAGGTGAGAAGAGAGGATAGGATCATGAGACATCAGCAGAGGGTAGTATCTTTCATTAAACCATGTTTGGCTTTCCTCCCATAGCAACGTGGAACTACTAGAGCAATGGGCTCAGACATTCACACTGTCTCTTAGACAACACTCTGGTATTGGTTTGAAGGGTGAACTGAATAACAAGAGGCTGGTAAACAGTAAGACAGGTGGGAAAGGGCTACGGTCATCCAAGCGAGATATGATGAGGGACTCAACGGACTGTGATTGAAGAAATTAGAGTTGGCCTAGCCGTAGTCTAACTGTTGCTTTGTGAAATAAAAATGCATTATTAGGAGCGTGGTAATGTTGTATCAATGCATTTTCTTTGTATTAAAAATTGTACTCCATGATTAAAATGAGAGGCATTTATCCCTAGCATTCTGCTTGAAGGTGACCTGTAAGAACCTGTGATAGTGGCTGCTGGGGAGTTGCAAGCTGGTCTGCGAGCCCCTCTTCTCTCACAGTGATTGCCTGAAGATGTGTCTGGTTGCTGAAAAGAATGGGCCTCTTTTGCTGCCTCTCCGTAATAGGATGAAGTCTCCAAGCGCAAGGGGGAAAGTGGGCCATTCGGCACAGAAGTGATTGTAAAAGTTGACTTTTATGTTGGCTGTAGATTCTCTGCCATGCCTCCCACGCCGTGGTGTGAGAGAAGAAAAGGTGTCACAGGTCTCCCCCCGAAGGCAAGATGCAGCACTCACCAGGAGCTTCTGCCAACCTGGCAGTCTGGTGCTACGGCCAATGTGTCCTCCAGAAACATGGAGCTGAAGGACATCGTGGCTGGCTTTTCCTCCCTCCCCTGAAAGCTGCTCTTCAATAGTGAGGTCTCTTTTTGCTCCTCTAAATATTTCCCTGAATCTTTATGCTTAGGTGTGAAGTTGTTTTGCAAGGGAGTTTAGATTTTGCAGCTGGATTTTGGGAGGCCATAGAGAAAGAGTCCAATAAACTCCCTCCTCCTAAGCTACAAACACCAATTAAACAACTGTGCTTACACCTGGAATGGCAGAAATTGCTTTGAAATCCTCAATCCATAGCCGTAATTGCCAGATCATATGTAGAAATGTGGGATTTGGGAGTCGTTATGGATGATAGCGAAATGGCCCATTTATTGCCCTTTCTTTGGCTAGAATGGTTCTTGAGTGAGTTGTTTTCTATTCATTGGCTCTGGCTATAGAATGCTAAACATCTGATCAATGGAGCCAAAGTTTCAGCCCATTATTTGCTGAACAATATGAAAATGAAATAATATGAAAATAATGGGGGAAAGGGGTAATGCGAGTGCAGGGGAGGGGTAGGAAGGGGGTGAGCTGTCTACACCATTCCAAACATTTAGATTGGCTCAAGTTTTCACTTAATTGAAAAGCTTTTTCTTAATGGTGTGTTACAGACACAACTCTTTTGAGTGTCAGAGTGACTCTTAAGCCTGGCTTTATGAAAACTCACCCCTTCTCCTGGGTCAGGCAGTTATTTTGCTCTTTCAGCTTGGGCTTTCTGAGTTTTTGGAATGTTATTCTGATGGTGGTGTGCTAGGCCCAAAATGTGTTCAGTGGAAAATCAGGAAGCGAAGATGTGGTTTCCTCCCCATCAGATTCTAAGGCAAAGGTCCAGTGGATATTCTCCCAAATTCCCCCAAATCCTGGTGGTTTATAATAAATAACCAGGACCTTAGGTGAGTAATGTAAGGAATCAGAGACTTACTTAAGCTGTTTCCCGCCAAGCATCATCTGATCTATAATATCCCTCTTTAGTCCACTTCCAAACAATCTATCTTTTTTTTTAACTTTTAAAATTGAAGTATAGTTAATTTACAATGTTGTATTAGTTTCAGGTGTACAACAAAGTGATTCAGTTATATATATCTATTCTTTTTCAGATTCTTTTCCATTATAGTTTATTACAAGATATTGAGTATAGTTGTGCTATACAGTGGGTCTTTGTAGTTTATCTATTTTATTTTTTTAAGATATATCTATTCTTATTTAGATTCCTTTTCATTATAGGTTATTACAAGATATTGAATATAGTTCCCTGTTCTATACAGCAGGTCCTTGCTGGTTATCTATTTTATATATAGTAGTGTATATCTGTTAATTCCAAACGCTTAATTTATCCCCCCAACCTCCAGCTATCCCCTTTGGTAACCGTAAGTTTGTTTTCTATGTCTGTGAGTCTATTTTTATTTTGTAAATAAGTTCATTTATATCATTTTTTTTGGATTTCACATATAAGTGATATCATATGATATTTGTCTTTGTCTGACTTCAATTAATATGATAATCACTAGGTCCACCCATGTTGCTGCAAATGGCGTTATTTCATTCTTTTTTATGGCTGAGTAATATTCCAGTGTGTATATATATTGATACCATGTCTTCTTTATTCCTTTGTCGATGGACACTTAGGTTGCTTCCATGTCTTAGCTATTGTAAATAGTGCAGCAGTGAACACTGGGGTGCACGTATGTTTTCAAATTAGAGTTTTCTCCAGACATATGCCCAGGATCATATGGTAACTTTATTTTTAGTTTTTTAAGGAACCTCTATATGGTTCTCCATAATGGCTGCACCAATTTACATTCCCACCAGCAGTGTAGGAGGGTTCTCTTTTCTCCACACCTTCTCCAGCACAAACAATCTATCTTTCAAGGTCAAGTTGTCTTGTTTGTTTGTGTGCTGATGTTTGATTGAGCCCTTACCATATAGCAGACGCTGCTTCACATTCATTATCTGACTCAACCCTTTAAGGTGGATCTTATTACTCTTCCCATTTTACAGGTGAGAAAACTGAAGCTTAGAAGGATCAAATAATAGTGTTAAGGACACACAGTTCCTCTGAGTTGAAGCAGGATTGGAAAGCACAGTGTGTTGCTCCAGAACCCTTTGCCTTAATTGATAAGCTAAGTGACCTCCCAATTAAAGATCGAGCTCTTCCTAAAGCCTCTTCTAATGACCCCTATCCACAGTGCAGTCTGTGTCCTCTGAATTCCCTTTAGAGTTACTGTCTGCAGCACATATCTGGAAACTTCCTATCATCAAATAAGTATTATTGTAACTTCAACAGTTTTTCTTGTTACCTTTAATTACCATTTAATTCTTGTGCTTTGTTTATGAATTTTCTTCTCAAATGTATTTTAAATTATGGTAAAGTGCAGACCGTATCTTCAGTGTCTTTACATTTGTTGTAGCCCTCCAAATTACATGAGGACCCGGGGGTGATGCAGAGATGGCAGGCCTACCTTACTTATTATCATCAGCAGCTGATCATTTGCCACAGTGAACTCAGTCGTGTTGAAGCTGACTTCATTTGGAGGCTCGCACAATCCTTCTCTTCATCTGGGGAGTGTGTGAATAGGTGCTCTGAAACATCACAGTTCTGCTCAGAAATTTGGAGCTCTGAGTTATGGGTGAGACTTACCCACTTCTTAGTAACAGCTGGAACACTGGACAAATTTTGAAGGCTAGAGGCATTTATCTGACTTGAGTGTTGGCATTTTAGTAAGATCCCTCCCCAGAGTGTTAAATGGGGCCTTGAGAAATAGGTAGGGTAGGCAGCCAGTGTACAAATGTATAAGACTTCTTTTCTGGAGATTACACAGAATATGCCAGCAAAACTTGCAAAGTGGTTTCTGTGTTCTTGGAGTTGTCATTTTTGTCACTTTATTTGGCTGTGAAGCTGATTTTCACACAGGCCTGGTGGTTGTTAAGGTAAACACAAGTATAGTATTAATATCCCCTGCATATATTTAGGTAAAGTGACATCCATAAGGTGAAGTCAAGAAGCAGTTTGCTTACTCATAGTTCTTGGAAACTGCACACATACCAATTTAATACTTACGTTCTCCATGTTTACTTCCTGACTAGCAGTATCTTCTCCTCAACTTTTACAAATTTTTAGAAATTGAAGCATACAAAATATGCTTAAAATATCAAGCGAGTATTTTGCAACCACTCTACTTTAAGAATCTGCCAGGCCTACTCAGAGCATGATTCTGAGATATTTTGCTTTGAAGCTTGGGAACTGGGGAGTTCATTCATTCCTTTGGCTTCCTAGGCCATTGACTGCTATTAAGTAGACACATATTTCTTCTAATTAATCACCCTTATTTTGCAAGAATCCTCATTGCACTCTTGAATTGATCTCTGCCGCTTCTTATCAGCTCCAGCATATTTTAGGAATGAAGTGACCCCTCAGCCAACATGATATTCAGCAGTAATTGCGCTAGCTAAGAGAAGACTCACTCCAGTCAGGACTGTGTTTGGCATTCAGATTGCTAGGTGGCTCCAAAGTTTGACTTCCTCAACTGTGATTAACAGTATTTTATTTTATTCTATAGTGATGAGCTAATAACAGTTCTGTAGTCTATTTCTGTATCACCCCCAGTTCTCTGTAGATGACTAGTGCACATTACATATTTGGTTCAAATATATATAAGCCTAGTCCTTGACTTCAAGGAGTTTACAGTCTATTTTGGAGAGAATAATTAATGACCCAATGATGTAAGTTAACTAAAAATTCAATGTAAAGTAGAGCTTCCAAAAATTGTACAGTAAGTGCCAAATGAATGGTAATTGTAAGAATTAAAGGAGGAGATCACCATGGTCTGAGGCATCAGAACTTTGCTAAGAAGCAAGAGGAAGTGAGCTAGCATTTATTAAGTACCCACTGTTTGTCAAGCTCCAGGCTGTTTATTTTCTCATAGTTAGTCTTCAAATAGAATCCAAGTTATTTATTTTTTAAAAATTTATTAGTATTTTTATTGGGATTGCATTAAGCCTATGAGTGCTTCCCAAATTCCAATATTCAGCCCAGTCTTCTAGAAGTATTGAACATCTGTATGTTTATTCAACTCTTCTTTTGTACCACCTGGTAAAGTACTATACTTTCCTTCATATGTATCACATTTCTTACAAAGTTGTTTCTAGGTATCTTATGTGTTTAGCATTATTATGTATGGATATTTTTTCTATTACATGGCTATATGCTCTAAATGTATGTTGTTGAAAAGCTCTTTGTTTTGCTTTGTTTTGTTTTGTTTTGTTTTTTGCGGTACGTGGGCCTCTCACTGTTGTGGCCTCTCCCGTTGCGGAGCACAGGCTCCGGACACGCAGGCTCAGCGGCCATGGCTCACGGGCCCAGCTGCTCCGCGGCATGTGGGATCTTCCCGGACCGGGGCATGAACCCGCGTCCCCTGCATCGGCAGGCGGACTCTCAACCGCTGTGTCACCAGGGAAGCCCAAGCTTTTTGTTTTTTTAAATACAGTAAGTCTCCTACATATGAACGAGTTCCATTCCAAGAGCACGTTCGTAAGTCCAGTTTGTTCCTAAGTCCAATAAAGTTAGCCTAGGTACCCAACTAACACAATTGGCTATATAGTACTGTACTGTAATAGGTTTATAATACTTCTCACACAAATAATACATAAAACAACAAACACAAAAAAATAAGGAAAATATTTTTAATCTTACAGTACAGTACCTTGAAAAGTATGGTAGTGTACAGTACAACAGCTGGCATACAGGGGCTGGCACTGAGTAAACAGGCTAGAAGAGTTACTGACTGGAGGAGGGAGGGGAGGTGGGAGATGGTAGAGCTGAAGGATCGTCAGCAACAGGAGATGGAGGGCAAGCTGCAATTTCACTCATGCCTGACGTTGATGGCACAGGTTCTGGTTCCTTGCTGGAACCAGATGCATGTTCACATCTTTGAAAGCTCGCAACTTGAATGTTCGTATGTAGTGAACTTACTGTATATTGATCTTGTATCTGACCACTGTCATGAACCCTCCTCTTGATTCTTTTGTTTTGTTTTGTTTTTTTTGGCTGCATCGGGTGTTTGTTGCTGTGCACAGGCTTTCTCTAGTTGCGGCGAGAGGAGGCTACTCTTCATTGCAGTGTGCAGGCTTCTCATTGTGGTGACTTCTCTTGTTGCGGAGCACGGGGCTCTAGGTGCCCGGGCTCCAGTAGTTGCAGCGCATGGGCTCCAGTAGTTGCAGCACACGGGCTTCAGTAGCTGTGGCACGAGGACTCAGTAGCTGTGGCTTGCAGGCTCTAGAGCACAGGCTCAGTAGTTGTGGTGCACGAGCTTAGTTGCTCCGCGGCATGTGGGATCTTCCTGGACCAGGGATCGAACCCATGTCCCCTGCATTGGTAGGTGGATTCTTAACCACTGCACCACCAGGGCAGTCCCCTCCTCTTGGTTCTAAGAGGGCTCATCATGAGAGAGAGTTTTGATTGTCTTGAAGTTTTTATGTTTAATGAAAGGCCATCTGAAAATAACAAATTTATCTTCATCAACTATAGGTACACCTCTCCCTTCTATTTCATGACAGTTGCATTGCCTGGATCTTTCAGAACAGTAGTCAACAGTTTGGTAATATTTTATATTCCCTTATTTACAATTGTACTAGAAATGCCTCTAATTTAGTGATTCACAGCATTTGGTATACATTAGAATGACCTGGGATAAGACCCTCAGGCATGTGTATTTGGGGTATAGGGCAGAAGAATCTCTACAAGTAAATTCTGAAGTACAACAGTTTTACTTTTATCACTACTAGTGTTTATTATTGTTATCATCATCATAGAATTTGTTAAATGTTTTTATACATTTGTACAATGTGTAAATAACAATGTACAAATACAATGTACAAGGTATTAAACAGCATTTAATATAAGTGATATCATAGCACTTACTGAGTATCAGTAAATTCCAGGTACTGTACTAAGCACTTAAAATGCATCACTTGAATTATGCTCACACTAACTCTATGTGGTAAGAAATTATAATGCCAATATTATAGACAGAACCAAAGCAGAAAGATTAAGTAACTTAGTGAAAATCTCATAGGCAGAAAATGTATGGGCAGAATTTAAACCTCGGTCAGAATGATTACAGAGCACGTTACCCATAACTAAAATTGTTTATGGCTAAGTGAGATGATCAATGATCATATTAAGGATCCTTCTACCCCCAGTTTTATGAAAACTACTTTAAAACTTTTACCTATTGCTTGCTTGGTATTCATTGACATGATTTTTCTCCTTTGCTCTATTGATGTTATTCATTATAGGGATAGTTTTCCTAATATTAAATCACTTATTCATTCCTGGATAGTTTATCTGATTGCGGAGGAAAATTCTTTTAGATGCTGTTGAATTTGATTGGCTAATATTTTATTTAGTATTCTTCTGCCTACATTGATTAGGGTCATTGATCCATAGGTAGGGTGTGTGTGTGTGTGTGTGTGTGTGTGTGTGTGTGTGTGTGTGTGTGTGTGTGTAATAAGATTGGGTTTCAGGGTCATACTTCTTTCTTTAAAAAACAAAACTGTGTAGCTTTTCAGCTTTTCCTATGCTGTGAAACAAATTATGTGGCAGCAGACTGATGTGATGTAGTTTTCAACATTTGAAGGGATTCACCCATAAAGCCTCATGGTCTCTTGACATGGTCTGTAGATAATTCTTTAATAACTTATAAAATTTCTTCCATGGTGATTGATCTATGGGAAATCATTCCTTACAGGTGAAAAAGGTGTCATTGTTATTTTCTGAAACCTGCTCATTATTGAAGACTTGGAAAACATAAAAAGTTGAGAGCAGCTGAAAAATAATCACCAGAGTCCCACCCCCGACATCCACTGCCATTACCATTAATGGGTTTCTTTCCACTTTTTTCAAACTCACAATTTATTTTTTTTAATACATTTATTTATTTTATTTTGGGCTGCATTGGGTCTTCATTGCTGCACGTGGGCTTTCTCTAGTTGCGGCGAGCAGGGGCTACTCTTCTTTGTGGTGCGTGGGTTTCTCATTGCGGCAGCTTCTGTTGCGGAGCCCAGGCTCCAGGCGTGCGGGCTTCAGTAATTGTGGCACGAGGGCTCAGTAGCTGTGGCTTGCAGGCTCTAGAGCACAGGCTCAGTAGTTGTGGTGCATGAGCTTAGTTGCTCTGCGGCATGTGGGATCTTCCTGGACCAGGGCTCAAACCCGTGTCCCCTGCATTGGCAGGTGGATTCTTAATCACTGTGCCACCAAGGAAGCCCAAACTCACAATTTTTGAATTTACGCTGCACACTGAATTTTGTATTCTTCTTCTCAATTAACGTGATAACATAAGCATTTTACTTTTATTATAAAGATTGTTTTAAAATACTGAGTAATATTCCCTCATTTTCAGGGTACTTTATCTGGATTTAAGTTCTGGACACTTGTTTAAAGATTGCATTCTAACTCAACTGGCTGTGGAACAAAGGAACAAAGGAATGATAATAAACAAATGAATCATTATTAAGAACCATCATGCTCAGGTTGTGAGTGCATGAGAGAGCCAGGGTAGATTTCTATGCCCTCCAATTTAACTCACTTGTATTTTAATATTAAATATTCAGTTGATTGATAATTGTGTCATTCTGCACTAGGAATAATCAGAGTGGAGAACGACTACATTGGTGTAGGGGAATGAGGCAAGAGGATACCTGGAAGAATGGGCAGCTTTATTGTGTTTTAAAGGACAAATAGAAATTTCTAGGACAATGGCAAATAGAACAGTCAGAGACATAGGGACGTGAAACAGGGAGGTGTTGGGGGGAATCAAGAGGGAAGGACAGGTGGTAGAAAGTAGGCCCAGAGAGGTGGGTGCTGTTAAGATCAATGAACAGCAACCCTCAGTAGCCAGCAATCTGGATGCCAAGTGCAGGTGGACCGTCTAACTTGGCTGTTCCTATCAATATCATATCATAATGATATGTCAATATCATTTGACATCCCAGCCTGTCAAATTGCCAAGTTTTAAAAAATATTTTTTAAGGAGATACCTTTTTAATCCTGATATCCTCAAATTCTGATTTAGTCGATAATTATTTTCTGCTGAGTTGGCAGTAATTGGTTGATGTCTTTGTGTTCTCCCAGAAGCAGACCCTAAGACAAGGATTTGAGTACAAGTAATTTATTTGTGAAGTGATCCCAGAAGGTATGAGTAGGGGAGTGGGAAAGGCAGAAGGGGCAGTAAAGGCAGCCAATAGCATTACTGTTGTGGGTAGCTGGAGCTTCATCCCACCTGGGAACTCTCAGAGTATAAAACATGACCCCCAGAGTCATCCCACCTGGGAAGCAAGGGAGCTGGGGTATGTATACACCACCTCCTGCCAATAATCCAGTCAAGGATTGCTGAGGAACAGTGGGTGGTTAGTTCTCAGCATGCTTGGCCTGCTATGTATGCAAGCAGAGTAGGCTCTGGAGGCCTGAGAAAGACCTCAGGTAAAGAGGGACAGATAGAAGTCAGGCCAGTATGCCCTGAAATAAGGCTCAAGGGGATAGAAGTGGGGTGCTGACAACTGGATGTTTTGTACTCTAGACGTAATATAATAAACTGAAATATTCTAGCTTGAGATGCTACATGAAGCTTCTATTTATTAGGAATTATAGGAGATGAAGCAGTTGGAGGGTAGAGTAGAGGTGATTAATTCGGCTTTAGCCATGTTGAGTGTTTGGTGTATCAGGTAAAAGTGTCAGCTGGATAGATATGGAGCTCAGAAAATAGGCTAGAGATGTAAATTTGGAGCATATAGGTTTCTAATTGGTAGTTAAAGCTATAGAACTATTCCTCCTAGCTTAGGTTATTATTCACAGATTTTATCAATCATTTTAGTTGTAATACAGTCATTGAAAAAAAATAGAGGACTGCAACATTGTTTTAAAGACATACCTGCAGGTTGCCATTGATTATCCAGAACATATTTCTGTATTAAACCCATTCGGACAGCAGAAGAAATCCTGTCAAATTTCTAAATGAAGTTCAGATATATTATTTCTATCTCATTTCCATGATGTCCCAGATTAATAACCAGGTAAGAGGAGGGACCTCTGACTTCAGGAACAAACCATTAGCAAATTATATTTCTGTTTACAATTCTAGTCACAAAGTTATTTGTTCATAGTTTTAAGTAATGCCTTTTGGCTTGATCCAGAGTCTTTGCATATGAATTGCATTCCAAGCCTGGCTCTCTTTTAAGTTTTTGTATATTGTTTTAAGAGCTTTGGCAAACTAAACATAGTTTCGATGAGCACTCTTTCTCAAGGAGGAAACTTTTAGGAAAAGCACCGATGATGATTTAATTTAGAAAATAAAAGTAAGCCAAAACAATCTTAATGAAGGTACCAACGGTTTCTGTTTCTCAGCACTCAGGTCTTGAGTTGTGACATAGTTGAAACAAGAGAAAGCATTTTGGGGTTTCATTGGAGAAATGGTCCCTGGGGTGAAATTCTTCTTTGACCTGACTTCAAACAGAACAGAGCAACAGGATGGGGTTCTCCATGCTTTCAGTATGTATGTGATCGCTTCCTTGTTATGAATTGCTTTTAAATTATTCCGTTTGCTCCTGTTTACCTCATTATTCTTTGAGCATAAATCTTACCCTCAAATAATTTATGCATAAGGGAATCTGATAGAGGAACAGAACAGACTCACCAAGTGTCTCTTGCTCATTACAAGTGAATAAATAAATAGGAATACCAAATAATCATTCTCATCAAAAGAATGTGGTGGGGTTTTTATTTTCCTAGACATCTCTAATAATTATTAGGGGATTAGGGGAATCTAACCACTGTGAAACTTGGAAGGGGCCTATCAAAATCAGCACAGTCAAATATCTGGGATTCAGCCTTGGTGACATTATTTTCTGCCATAATAAACCTTTTCATAATTAATTGGAGACTTTATGCTGTTGGGAGCTCAGTTCTCTGGAGATAGTGTAGGGTTGAGGTAAGGTGTGTTTATTGGGGGAGGGGGTGGTCATAGTAGAGCACTATTTTGTCATGACACGATTCGGGGAATGGATATAATCTTCGCCTTGAATGATCTGCTAATGCATGCTCACCCCAAGTTAATGATGAGCAAAAGAATGAATCTCATTGGCCCACATGGGTGTTATGCATATACCTTTAGTCTTATTAGCACAGCACACCAACCAGCTAAGTATTCTCACTTCTGATAGCCTTCTTTCTCTTCTATCAGATCTAAGAGTCAAATGCCCAGTCCAATCCAGTCTCACTTTATTCCCATAAATTGATCACTCAGAGTCTCTCACGCTGGGAAAGGTACTAGCTCCTGACTCTTCTTTGGCATCCAGGGGCTCATCCTAGATAGTGAGCTGAGGGAGGGCAGAGGATGCTGGGTTTAATCCCAGCCTAAATACAAATTAATCCCATCTGAAGTTTAACCCCATTGTAGTAGATGTGTGCCCTTCTTCCCACATCCCTCTTCAGAAGTAAAAAGAAAATGTTCCCCGGGTGCTGGGAATGCTTGCTGAAGGCAGCCCTCGAGCCCTTTCTGGGAATTGCATTGGCTGAGGAGAACTGTCCCATCAAAGGTCACACCTCCTTCCGTGGGCAACCCACATGCAATTCAATGACTGATCGACATAAGGGTATGAAAGCCAAGCTCCCTGCCCCAAGTCAGGACAATTTGGGAAGACCGTCCCAGCTCCAGAGCTCCCCACTGGGTCCCTCAGGGCTTGCACTGGGACTTCATTACAGCTAATGTCTCCCTCTGCCCAATTCTGTTTCCTTTCCCTCCCTCCCACAGGTGCTGTCCCCAGGAGCTTTCCCTGTTAAAAGCCCTGCGTGCTAATCTCCATCTCAGAGTCTGTTCCCCAGGGACCCATTCAGTTCTGATGTGTGTCAAGTAGCGTTATTTTCTGTTATTTCATTGGTTATACCCCAGCTTGTTCCAAAAAAGATTTAGTTCAGACAAAGTCTGATCAAGCAAAATCCAGTGGCTATTGCTGCCACTTCAGTGACTCGGCTTTTAGCTGATATACGTATGGTGGATCATCAGAATGAATGAGGGAGATGAGAAGGCTTTTAAAACAGAGATTCCCAGGCTCTCTTCCTTAATAGGACTCTCCAATGAGGCCTGGAGACCTGTATTTTGTTCAAAGTCTCCCTGCTATTCTGAAGTGCAGTCTCATTTCAGAATCATGGCTCTAGCCCATGCTGGCATCCTGACTTACTATGGAGAACTCAAGGTACCAAGCCCCCAAAATGGTTCTTCCAATGCCCTGACAGAAATGTGACAGTTATTAATAAGTTCAGGATGGATCACTTATGTTGTCCTCTTGGCTCCATGAGAAACGTATCTCTGGGAAAGTTCCCAGGGTGTTTTTAGGTCTGCCCTCTAACAGATATTCAGATCTAGCCAACAACTGATACAAGCTCCAGACCTAGGAGCTCTAGTACCAGCTTGACTGTGCTGTGCTTAGAGGAGGAACACAATCCTTCGGCCACCAAAGAGGCCGGGGAGCTCGAGGCTTTGGGCCCAGATATATGCCAGCCACTGTGCTCCATGAGCCGAAAGACACGCACATGCTCTGGGAACTTTGGACAGCCTTGGGACAACTTATCAAGTTTGCCAACGTGAAGCTGCCGCTGGGAGCCGCTGGAGAGAGCGCTTGGGTATCGTACTAGGTCTTAAGAGCATGTTTCATTCCCCAACACAAAAGCCTCGTCTTTTTGGTGAAGATCAGTCGAGTGCTCGGTTGGGTCAAATGCTTTCCCTGGTGTTCTTTGGAAAACTGTCGAAGTTTGCAGATTTCTTCAGGGCTCACCCAGGACTATTTCTCAAAATGATGGCACCCCCATCCTCCGATACCACCCCCACCACTGCCACCCCCTACTCTCACTTCTTTATCTGGTGCTCAGTGGCACAAGCATGTTACCTTGGAAGCTATTAAATTAATCCTTTCTTAAGGAGACTTTGGAGACCTTTGGGAGTCAGTTTCCAATGGTGGAATTTCAGTCACTCTGGCAGGACGTGGGGAGATATTTTTTTTTAGCACAACATGAATTCCTAGTTCACCTTCAATTCGTTCAGGAAAAGAGACTGCCTCCTGTGTCTAACTCTGAAGCTGTCCCAAGGAGGGCAGGAGGGCGTGCAGGGGACTGGCCTGGGACAGCCAAGAGAATGTACCTACCAGATCTCCAGTACAGGAGTGCTTTAAGCAAGGGCGCAGCTACTGTACTGTGAAATCCATCACTGCATTTGCACTGAGGCCGCGGGTTTCTCTTAGCTACAGACTGAGGGTGGCAGAGATCATAAGGCCAGCCCATTTCTGGGAGACACAGAACTCCTCTGCCAGGCCACTGGGGTTCAAGGGCCCGCCAACAACCTTGCAGACCCTTCCTTAGACTGCATGGTGGTCTGGGATGCTCTTTCTCTCCCCCTTTCCACTGAGGAATCAGAGTTGCCTGGCGGTCTGACAGCTTTTTCAGAGTTCCCAGCTTTGCCCCGTTTTCTCTCACAGGCACTTCCTCTAATAAAATCCCTGCACATTTAATCCCTTCTTGGCTTCAGCTTTTCCAAAACCCAGATTAATGAACCAGTCTTCTGTCTTAGCTGCCAATATTTGACTATTTACTAATTAACTCCTTCCACCTCCACCATCCCCCACCTCAGAAGAGTAAGAAACAATCCTTTCCTTTGGGATAAAGGGTTTTAGACTCAGGAAACCTCAGAGGAAACTTGGCATAAGAAATAGCAACCACCAAATAAAATAAGATAATAATTAGAATAGCTTGAAATCTTAAAAAGAACATTCCTATCTATTATTAATTTAATCTTCCTAGCTACTCCAAAGACGGAGGAACAGCTAGTGTTTATTGAGCACCTGCCACATGCCATGCACCTGCCTCACAATTTTCACAAGATGAATATGAGTGTCAACCCAGGTGAACAGATGAGGAATCCGAGGCATGGAATGAAAATGTGATTACTCCAAGGTAACACTGCTAGCAAGAGATGAGCCGGTATTCAAACACAGCATTGTTGGACCTCAGAATCTGTGAGATGCTCACTTGCTGGGGCTAAAATAAGGATTTCTACTCCAGCCTTTTGAATGTAGGATGGTGAAACTGTTAGTTGCCTCAGCAGCTAGACAAGCACTAGGGGTCATTTCCTGACCATGCTTATGAGCCAAGGGTGACCTCTCTATGCTTTCCTAAGAGTCTCTGCACCAAACGATTGTGAAAATAGACTCCCAGAGGAGTCTAAACAAGAGCAAATGCTCTCGACTCCCTCTTGAGGAATTGCCAGGACTAATGGCAAAGCCTGGGAGAGCAAGAAGGAAGATGAGGAACAGCCTTGAATACATAGAAAGTCCAAGGCAGAACAGTGAACAGCAGAACCTTTCTCCAGAAGGCAAAGCAGAGCTGTATCCTCACTAACAACCTTGCCCCATCACTCCTGACCCTGAGTCCCTTCCCTCTCATTTTGCCTGGATGGAAACTGGGATGTAATTCAAGGAGTTTGAGGTAGGGGGAATTTGGGAAGAGGCACACAACCTTAGCTGTCGCAGGTCCTGCTCCACCGTGGCATGGCTCTGCTCCCTTCAGCAGGTGGAAGGTCTCATTCAGCCCAGTGGGAAGTTCTGTTCCCTGGAGAAACTGGCTTCTGGAGATTTGGAGGAAGTTTAAATCCCCTTACCTAATTCAAGAGGTGATCAGGAATTTAGGAATGACTTCTGCCCTCTTTTTAAAGCCAAAATGTGTTTTGTAACAACAAAAATATCACGTATAGATGCTGTTAGTATAGAAGAACCTCTTTGGAAGATTCTACGTTTGCTATGACTATAGAAGAACTTAGAAGAAAATTATACCAAAGTCTTTTGCATTCTGGAATCCTTCCAACTCCCAGCATATCATACCACTCTAGTCTAGAACAAGGATATGAATGTATATCTCCCAAAGTTAAACAAGTTGAGCACAGATCCCAAATTTTAGTTCTTTACTTATGTGTACATTTATTGATAAATCATATAAACATGCTATTATGATTTGCTAATATTTCAAGGTACAATTTATGTAATTGCATCAAGGTTTATGTTTCATGGGAGTACGTATAAATCTGTATTTCAGATAGTCTTTTATCACTTCTAATTTTTTTTAGCTGACCTCTGGTTTGATCTAATTAGTTCATCACTGTTTATATCATATAAAAGGGCTTGCTCATTCTGGAGGTAGGAGTCTAAGCTGAGATATTTTCTTATTTTCCTTTGTACTTCATTAATACATAATATCTTCTTTGAGTCAGGTCTTCATCGGTCTCCTTTTTTTTCTGTTTGTCTTGTGAGCACAGGCTCTGGCAGCTTTCGTTTTGGGCTATCTTTTCAAGGATGTTTATATAGCAAACAGCCTTGAAACATAAAAATAGTGGCTCCTTCTAGAGCAGAGAACAGGTTTGTTTGCTGTCTAATACTATAAAGATAATGTCTTTCTCTGGGGCAGAGTGTGGGTAGGTTTCTAACAGTCCCTTTATAGAGTATTTGGGCTTCCTTCGTCAGACTTTGTTCAGCTGTGACACCCAGGCTGTCCACGTTGGCCCTGAGGGACTTGGGGCAAGGGGAGCTAGGACAGACATGTGGCTCATGCTGCCTGTTGTACTGTGAGTAGTCAAGTATTTTGTCTCTGACCCAGGAGTCTTCTGCCAGTTTCCATTAAATGTGGCAAACTAGCTTATTAGCTTGCAAGTAGAAAAACCTCAGACCCCACCACAATTTTTTACCGTATCTTTAATACTCTTTTTTTTTTTTAAGTAGAGCAGGAATCCTTTTTAGTCATCTAGTTTACAGGGGTTAGTTTGGTTAAAACTCGATAATATTGACAGCCCACCTCACTGCACACACAGTAATTCATCTCAACACACAGACGTGAAGGCCAACGCAAGGGCCCCACTGCCCACCCATCCTTGCTGTGATGAGCTCTCCCGTTGCTTAAGATGGCTCGCCTGCCTCCCAGGTCACGTGGCACTGACACGCAGACCGAGAGAGGCCACAGGTCAACCAGTATTTTAAGTGTTTGTGAAGCTATTTTCTTTCCTTTCTAGATAAAATACAAATATCAAAAGAAATCACTGTATCTTCTTCGCACACTACCAAAGGATAACCTTGGCACCCCCTTGGGGACTACTGCTTCTGACTGTGTCTTCCTCACCATTACCTTAGTAGTCCTGTGCTGTTTATGGAGCGCCTAGGATGAACCAGCCCCTGAGCTAGGCACTTCAAATGAAGTGTTTTATTTACTTCATATGACATCTGAGCAATACCACATCTGTTCCACATGTGAGTTAACTGTGGCTTAGATGCATTGAGTAACTTCTCATAAAACAAACCTCTGTGGCCACAACCTGAGCTCTAGTACTGTCTCCATTTTGCAGATGGCAAGATGGAAGGTCAGGGTGACTACTAGTCCCTACCCCCACCAGTTCCTATGCATGGCAGTACCTTCCTTGTCAGGATGGCATAGGATATGCCCTTTAGTCTTTGCTGAATAACTGCGGTTATGAGCAAAACTTGATTAATTCCTACTTAATGAAGTCTCTCTTGTTCTGAAACAGTATTAGAAGAAGACATTTAAATATGCTCTCTGTTTTTGTGTTTTGAATACAAAGATTGGAATTTTGTTCCTTAAGGATTTTGGGGGAGAGAGGGTGGGCAGATTTGGGATAAGAGAGAGGCTTTGATTAGTTTAGGAAGTGAAAGGATAGCCCATCAAGTGATTCTATCACACTTAGGGACATATGCACGATTAAATACATACATGCATGGGAAACAATTAATCCAACTGGTTCCACGGTTAAGATATGATAAATTATCCTCCTCAGCAGAGACTCCAGCAAGTCAGACACATCGGATCCGAGCTCTTGAGCACTGTCACACTTCACGCCTGCAGGTCTTTAAAAAGATTGATTATCCTGACATGCTCTGAGAAGACCACCATCGTGCTCCACTACTATTTTCCAAGTTCTAAAAATGCTATTTCAATTTAATAGAACTCAAGGAAACTTTCAAAAACTGCCAGGCAGTCTCCTCCTCTGAAGTTTTAGAGGGAAAATCATCTAAGCTTCCAGAAGTAGGAAGAATGCTTGTGTTTGTGTGGATGAGGAGGCAGGGAGATCAGCGGGGAAGCTGAAAGAAAGGGAAAGGGGGAGGCACACGTTTCAACAGGAGTTTAAACAGATGTGGCAGTGTGTGGTACATCCTAACCATGAAACACTGCTCAAATGCCCCATTTGTATTCTGTAGCAAAGTACTAGATGGAAATCTTTCCGGGAGTTACTAAATACATTTTTGTTGGAGGCTGCAAAGCCACATGGCAGGGAAGTTTCCCGAGGATGGATGAGTGGCGGGAGGATCAGGGAGGTAGGCAAGAGAGGCAGGATTTGGGATTGGGCAGCAGCAATAGGATTTCTGGCATTAACTTATTTGCAAGTCTTTCTTACTTTCCCATCCTTGAAAGCCGTGTGATATTTCATTCACTAGCCAGTCCTGTCTGGGCCACCCCCAAGATGACTCTGGCTCATGCTCATTTTATAGTTCATGACAGTGTGCTATAAATGCAGAAACAATGGAGACCCATCTATCGCCCGAGACTGTTTCTCACAAGAGGTTGGCTGCATGTTTCTGGACCTTTTGTGGAGGAGGAAGCAGAACATGAATAAAGGTATCAAGAAAAACAAACCAACTCACCTGTAATCTAGGTAAATGTAAGTCAACAACTTTTCTTGACCACTGGTTAGGAAATTTAAAAATTTCCTTACTGTTAGAAAAGAGTTTTTTCTATCCTTGATTATCTATCAAAACACCCCAGCCTTTAATTAGAGATGAGCATAGTGAGATCATAGGATTGGCATCTAGCCCAACCTCCTCATTTCACAGAAGAAACTTAAGCTGAGAGACATAAAGGGTTTACCTGAGATCACACAGCACACCAGATCCAAAACCAGGTCTGGAACCTAGGGGCCAGTGTTAAGTATCAGCTCTCCTTTAAAATGCAAGATTTCCTGGAAGGATCAGAAATAAGTATTTTATATCTCCCTTGAAATGAGTTTTCCCCTTGGCAGGAGAACGATAGACGGCTGAAAATCTTTAGGTTCTAGAGAGGTTGAGGGCATAGGAAGGGTCACAAGAACTCTGAAAGCAAACTGTTCTTTAATATCACTGTCCAGAAGCATGCAGTCCACACAGTCATTTTCTCAAAACTCTGCTGTCATTATGTCACTCTCCTGCTCAAAAATCCTCCACAGGCTCCATCATCATCTACAGAATAAAAACCAAACTCCTTAACCGCACAAAAACCAGCTTCAGCTTTCCTCCCTACCCCTCTCCTGTAATGATTTCACACTTGGTCAGGTACCTACTTTATACTGGGCATTATGAAGACGTGGGGGACACAGAAGTAATGGCCAAACAAGGTCCTTTCCCTCATAGGGCTCACATTCAGGAGGGGGGACAGTGACCAAGTAGAGAAAGGAATGGACAAAATAATTACGGCTTATGTTGACTTATGAGAATAGCAAATATGATGAAGTGACAAAAGTAGCTAATGATGGTGATAGAGGGGAGGGGGGAGGGAGTTCCTAACTACTTTATCTGGAAATGACATTTGAGCTAAGATCCAAAGGCACTGATGAGCCAGCCCTATGAAGAGCTAAGGAAAGAACTTTCTAGACAGAGGGAACTGTAGTCTCTCCAACCAAAAGGCTAGCTGTCTTTACTTCTTTGCTAATGCCGTTTGCACTGCTGGAAATGACTTTCCCCCACTTGCCTAGACTGGCCAGTCCCATTGGAAGCAATGCTTATAAGAGTGGGCTGTGGGTTAGATGTGGTTGGTTCCCTATTCACCACCTTGGGCAAGTCACTTTACCTCTATGGGCCTTAGTTTCCTCATTTTTAAAGTGGAGATGATAATAAAACCAACCTTAGGGGATTACTATGAAAATTAAATAGAATATTTCATATAAAACACTTAACATAGTAAAACACGCAAAAAGCAATATAAATCTTGGTTATTATCTACTCTTCCAGACCCAGTTCAAATCATCTGTATACTTTGTGAACAATAGCAGCCCCAAAGTAGAATTTATTTTATTGGACGTTTTATGTTTCTGGACCTGAATACCCCCCTGACCCCCACTCCCCACAATTTTCGGTATCAATATTTTCTTGTATATTTTGTGTAGCTTTTTCATTCATCTCCCCTAGTAGATTGTGAACCCTTTCACTATAATCGTGGCTGATCCTTACATTGCCTTGCTCGTAATAAGTTATACTATATGTGTGTTCAAAGTACATACGTATGGTTAGCTAAGGAAAGGGGAGGGTGGAGAGGCAATGCTTATCATAGGTTGTAGTCCTGGTTTTATTTCCCTGAGTGTGGTGGCCAGACCCTACGATAACACCCCCAGTTATCTGCTCCTGGTATTCATGCCCTTGTATAAGCCTCCCCACTTCACGGGCAGGTGGTACTTGTGATTTGCTTCTATTCAGTAAAATATGGCAAAGGTGATGGGATGTTGCTTCCATGACTAGGTTGTAAAAGTGTGACTTCCATCTTCCTAGCAGAGTCCCTCTCTCTCTCTTTCTCTGTCCCTACTGAATCATAATTAACAAATTAGTTTCAGGTGTACAAGGTATTTCTATACATTATGAAATGGTCACTGCAATAAGATCATCCATCACCATATAAAGTTGTTACAGTACTATTGACTAGATTTCCATGTGTACATTCATTACATCCCTGTGACTTATTTGTCTTAGAGCAGGAAGTCTGTACCTCTTAATCCCCTTTACCTATTGCATCCTTCCCTCCACCCCCACCTTTCCTCTGGCAACCACCAGTTTGTTCTCTGTACCTGTGAATCTGTTTCTGTTTTGTTTTGCTTTGTTCGCTATTGGCTTTGTTTTTTAGATTCCACTTGTGAGGTCATACAGCATTTGTCTTTCTCTGTCTGACTTATTACACTTAACATAATACTGTCAGGTCCATTCATGTTGCCTCAAATGGCAAGATTTTAATCTTTTTGAATTAGTGTTCTCATTTTCTTTGGATAAATGCCCATAAGTGGAATTTCTGGATCATGTGGTAGTTCTATTTTTAGTTTTTTAAGGAATTTCCATATCATTTTCCATAGTGGCTGCACCAGTTTACATTCCCACCGACAGTGCACGAGGGTTCCCTTTTCTCCATATCCTCTCTACTCTCCAAGTTGTTTCTCGTCTTTTTGATAATAGCCATTCTAGGTGTGAGGTGATATTGCACTGTGGTTTTGATTTGCATTTCCTTGATGATTAGCGATGTTGAGCATCTTTTTATGTACTTGTTGGCCATCTGTATGTATTCTTTGGAAAAATGTTTATTCAGGACCTCTGTCTATTTTTAGTTGGGTTGTTAGTTTTTTCTGATATTGAATGGTATGAGTTCTTTATATATTTTGGTTATCAACCCCTTATTGGATATATTGTTTGCAAATATCTTCTCCCATTCAGTAGGTTGCCTTTTTGTTTTGTCAGTGGTTTCATATGTTGTGCAAAAACTTTTTACTTTGATGTAGTCCCATTTGTTTATTTTTGCTTTTGTTTCCTTTGCCTGAGGAGATATATTCAAAAAATGTTGCTAAGGTCAATATCAAAGAGGTGACTGCCTGTGTTTTCTTCTAGGAATTTTATGATTTCAGGTCTAAAATTAGAGTCTTTAAACCATTTAATTTTTGTATATGGTGTAAGAAAGTGATTCAGTTTCCTTCTTTTGTGTGTAACTGTCCAGTTTTCTGAACACCATTTATTGAAGAAACTGTCTTTTCCACATTGTATATTTTTGCCTCCTTTGTCATAGATTAATTGACCATATTAGTGTTGGTGTATTTGTTGACTCTCTATTCTGTTTCGTCGATCTGTATGTCTGTTTTTTTTGTTGTTTGTTTTGGGGAGTTTTTTTTCGTTTTTGTCATTTTAGCTTTTAGCATACTGTTTTGATTGCTATAGCTTTGAAGTATAGTTTCAAGTCTGAAAGCATGATACATCCAGGTTTGTTCTTTCTTGAGATTGCTTTGGCTATTCAGGGTCTTTTGTGTTTCCATACAAATTTTAGAATTATGTGTTTTAATTCTGTAGAGAATGCCATTGGTATTTTGATAGGGATTGCATTGAATCTGTAGGTTGCTCTGGGTACCATGAGTATTTTAATGATATTGATTCTTCTAATCAATGAGCACAGTATAGCTTTCCATTTATTTGTATCATTTTCAATTTTCTTTCCTCGATGTCTTATAGTTTTCAGAGTGAAGGTCTTTCACTTTCTTGGTTAAATTTATTCCTAGGTATTTTATGCTTTTTTGATGCAACTGAAATGGAACTGTTGTCTTCATTTGTCTTTCTGATAGTTCATTATGTGTATATTAGTTTATGCAACAGATTCCTGTATATTAACTTTGTATCCTGCAAATTTACTTAATTCGTGTATTAGTTCTAACAGTTTTTTGGTGAAGTCTTTGGGGTTTTCTATATATAGTATCATGTTATCTGTAAATATTGACAGTTTTACTTCTTCCTTTCCAATCTGAATGCTTTTAATTTCTTTTTCTTGCCTAATGCAGTGGCTAGGACTTCCAATACTATGTTGAATAAAAGTGGTGAGGGTGGGCATCCTTGTCTTGTTCCTGCTCTTAAGGGAAAAGCTTTCAGCTCTTTACCATTATGATGTTAGCTGTGGGTTTGTCATAAATGGCCTTGCATCCCTGGAATGAATCCCACTTGATCATGGTGTATGATTCTTTTAATGTATTATTGAATTAGTTTGCTAATATTTTGTTGAGAATTTTTTGCGTCTACGTTCATCAGGGATATTGGCCTGCAATTCTCTTTTTTGTGTGGTGTCTTTTTCTGCTTTTGGTATTAGAGTAATTCTGCCTTGTAAAATAAGTTTGAAAGTATTCCTTCCTCTTCAGTTTTTTGGAATAATTTGAAAAGGATAGATATTAACTCTTCTTTCAATGTTTTGTGTAATTAACCTGTGAAGCCAACTGGACCTGACATTTTTTTTGGGGGGGTGGGGGTTGATTATCGATTCAATTTGGTTATTAGTAATCAGTCTATTCAGATTTCCTGTGTCTTCATGATTCAGTCTTGGAAGATTGTATGTTTCTAGGAATTTAACCATTTATTCTAGCTTGTCTAATTTGTTGGCATACAATTGTTTATAGTATTCTCTTATAATATTTTGTATTTCTGTGGTGTTGGTTGTAACTTAATTTCTCCTCTTTCATTTTTGATTTTATTTATTTGGGCTCTTTTTTGTTGAGGAGTCTGGCTTAAGGTTTATCAATTTTGTTTATCTTTTCAAAGAGCCAACTCTTAATTTCATTGATACTTTCTTTTCTTTTAGTCTCTGTTTTATTTATTTCTGCTGTAATCTTTATTATTTTCTTCCTTCTACTAATTTTGGGCTTTGCTTCTTCTTCTTTTTCTAGTTCATTTAAATGTACTTTTAGATGGATAATTTGAGATTTTTCTTGTTTCCCCAAGGTAGGCCTGAATCGCTATGAACGTCCCTCTTAGAACTGTTTTTGTTGCATCCCATAGATTTTGGATATTTGTGTTCCCATTTTTACTTGTCTCAAGGTATTTTTTGATTTTCTCTTTGATTTCTTTGTTGATGCATTGGTTGTTTAGTAGCATGTTGTTTAGTCTCCACATGTTTGTGTTTTTTCCAGTTTTCTTCTTGTAGTTGATTTTCTAGTCTTCATTATGGTCAGAAAAGATGCTTGATATGACTTCAGTCTTCTTACATTTATTGAGACTTGTTTTGTGGCCTAGGATATGATCTATCTTGAAAATATTCCATGTGCACTTGAAAAGAATGTGTATTCTGCTGCTTTTGGATGGAATGTTCTATATATGTCTGTTAATTTCATCTAGTCTAATGTGTCACTTAAGACGAGTGTTTCCTTATTAATTTTCTGTCTGGATGATCTAACATTTGATGTAAGTAGGCTGAGTCCCCTACTACTATTGTGCTGTTGTCTATTTTTCCATTTATCTCTGTTAATATTTGCTTTATATATTTAGGTCTTCCTATGTTTGGTACATATATTTTTACAAATGTTTTATCCTCTTGTTGGACTGACCCCTTTGTCATTATGTAATGTACTTTCTTATCTTTTTTTACAGCCCCAGCTTTCTTTTCCATTTTCATGGATTATCTTTTTACATCCCTTCACTTTTAGTCTGTATGTGTCTTTAGATCTGAGGTGAGTCTATTATAGGCTACATATAGATGGTTCTTTTTTTTTTTATCCATTTGACTACCCTATGTCTTTTGATTGGAATATTTGGTTCATTTACATCTGATGTAATTATTGATAGGTAAATACTTACTGCCATTTTATTAATTGTTGTCTGATTGTTTTTGTAGTTCTTCTCTGTTCCTCTCTTCTTTTCTTGGTTTCTTCCCCTGAGTTTTGATGGATTCCTTTAGTGTTATGTTTATATTCCTTTCTCTTTATTTTTTGTGTATCCATTGTAAGTTTTTGGTTTGTGGTTACAATAAGGAGATTCATATATATCAACCTGTATAAAAATATCCATCTATTTTAAGCTAATAGTCACTTTAGCTGATAGTTCAAAGGCATTCTAAAAGAACTACATTTTTACTCCCCATCACCATGTTTTATGTTTTTTGTGTCATATTTTACATCTTTTTATTTTGTGCTTCCCTTAACTATTTACTGTAGTTACAGTTGATTGTAATACTTTTGTCTTTTAACTTTCACACTAGCTTTTTAAGTGCCTGATCCACTGCCTTTATTATATATTTGCCTTTACCAGTAAGATTTTCCCTTTCATGTATTTTTTTTATATCTAGTCGTGGCTTTTTCTTATCTGCTTAAAGAAGACTTGTTAACATTTTATGTAAAGCTGGTTTAGTGGTGATGAACTCCTTTAGTTTTTGTTTCTCAGGGAAACTCTCCTTCAATTCTGAATGATAACCTTGACAGATAGAATTTTTTAGGTTGTAAGTTTTTTTCTTTCAGCACTTTAAATATATCCTGCCACTCCCTTCTGATCTGTAAAGTGTATGCTGAAAAGTCAGCTGCTAGTCTTATGGGGTTTCCCTTGTATATGATTAGTTATTTGTTTGTTTGTTCTTTTGCTGCCTTTAAAATTCTCTTTTTATAACTTTTGCCATTTTAATTATGATATGCCTTAGTGTGGATCTGTTTGGGTTCATCTTATTTGGAACCCTCTGGGCTTCTTGCACTGGATGTCTGTTTTTTTCCCAGGATAGGAAAGTTTTCAGCCATTATTTTTTCTAATGAATTTTCTGTCCCTTTCTCTTCTCCTTCTAGAACCCCTATAATGTGAATGTTAGTACATTTGATGTTATCTCAGAGGTCCCTTAAACTCTACTAATTTTTTAAAATTCTTTTCTTCTTTTTGCTGTTCTGTCTGGGTGATTTTCACTATTCTATCTTCTAGGTAACTTATCTATTCCTTTGTATCATCTAATCTGCTGTTGATTCCCTGTAATACATATTTTTATTTTAGTTATTGTATGATTTAGTTCTCATTGGTTCTTTCTTATATTTTCTAAGTCTTTGTCAAAGTTCTCACTGAATTCCTCCATGCTTCTCTCACTGAGTTTGGTGAGCATTCTTTTTTTTTTTAGGATTTTTTTTTTTTTTATGTGGACCTTTAGGGGTTTTTTTTGAGGGTGGTTATTTTGTTCTTTCATTTGGAATATATTTCTCTATTTCCTCATTCTGTTTAACTTTCGTTTTTGGTTTCTATGAATTAGGCAAAACAACTACTTCTCCTGGTATTGAAGGAGTGGTCCTTGTGTGGGAGCATCCCCTATGTAGACTGCTTGCACCTTGCAGCTTTGGCAGGCCAGCCGGAGCTGGAGCAAGTGTGAGCAGGGGGCAATCTCTAGGGAGTGCTGTGCCTGAGGACATCCTGGCAAGGCAGCTGGGGCTGGAGTGGGCCTAGACCAGGGTTATTCCCTGGAGAGTGCTTAGCTCGAGGCTGACTTGGCAAGGCAACTGTGTCTGGAGCTGACCCTGGTCAAGGTCAGTCCCTGGGTTGA
Organism: Delphinus delphis; assembly: GCF_949987515.2. Lineage (NCBI taxonomy): Eukaryota > Metazoa > Chordata > Mammalia > Artiodactyla > Delphinidae > Delphinus > Delphinus delphis. The sequence continues at coordinate 141,139,348 of NC_082684.1, forward strand.
GGCTACCTTGGTAGGGCAGCTGGAGCCGGAGCACGCGTGGGCCAAGGGGAGACCTGGGGGCTCTCAGCAATATCCCTCTCTACTGTAGGTCACCGTGTCAGGGGTGGGGTTCCTGTGAATACTGTGTCTCCATCTTTCCTACCCCTTTCTATGTGGTCTTTCTATGTGCAGTAGCTGTTCATTCAGCCCTCAAGTCTTCTTCAAGAGGAATTGCTTTGTATGTAAGTATAGTTTCAGTGTGTCCATAGTGGGAGGTGAGCTCAGGTCCTTACTCCCGCACCATCTTAGACCTCTCTCCCAGACTCTTTGAAGAAGCAAGTAACCCCATTTTGGGGAGGCCTGGAGGCAAGGAATGGAGGATGGCCTCTGGCCAACAGTGAACAGAGAAGTGATTCCTTCTAACAAGCAAGCAAGAGCTTGGAAGAGAGTCCATCTCCAGTTGAGCTTTCAGATGCAGTGCAGCCCTAGCTGACACCTTGACTGCAACTGTGAGAGACCTTGAAGCAGAGGACCCAGATAAGCCACACCTGTATTTCTAGTTCACAGAAACTATGAAGTAATAAATGTGTGTTGTTCTGAGCCCTCATTAATAATTTGTAATAAGTTTGTAGTCATTTGTTATGCATTTATTAGATAACACATACACTTGTAGAGTGATCTTGGAAAGATAACTTCATCTCTCTGGACTGTAGTCTCCTCGTTAAGGACCTTCTTTGTGTTGGGCACTAGAGTGGCCACCAGGTCTACAGCATCAGACGAGACAGTTCAGCTTCAGTCCCCATGGTCTATTGCTTTCACTCTGCTGGCTGCACACAGAACTTAAGCAGTTCCAGGCCTTTCCATTAGAAGGTCAACCAAACCACTAGATAGAGAGATGAAAGCCTAAGCCATTCTTCAAGCTCTTAAGAAAGAAAATCATATCAAACAGACGGGGGCTTTCAACGTAAACAGATACACTTAGGCTTTTGTTTTTTAAATTACTATGATTTTAAAATAAAGGCAAATGTGGTGCTCCTTCTAAGTAATGAATATATGACATGAAAGGCATTCTGTAACCAAATCACATTCTATTTACCTCCAGCTCAGACTGGAAGCCTTTTTGCTTTTTTAAGAGAGAAACGTGATTGCAAGTATCATTCGATGCAAGGAATATCAGGACATTACCTTAGTGCTGGGATCAGTTTTGGGCTATAAAATGGTATCCCCATAAGAAGCCATTTTTCTTTCAACTAGCCTTGAACAGACTATGAGACCGTTGTTAGAAAGGAGGGCCCAGTGTCCTAACCCTGGACCCCTGAGCTCCCCTCCACCACACTTCCCATAGACACCACTTTCACACTTACCTACAAAATTTTTAACTCCACCTCTTGTCTTCTTCATTAGTACTCAGTGACCTATGTGAAATCATCCTTTGAAGGGACGAGTAGCCCTTAAAAGAAATAAAACTTGTTTATCTTCTTTCAGGGCTAAGTAAAGGGCTTGAAACTAAATGGCCTGTTGGCCCTCCCTGGAAAGAAGATGTAGGTACTCTCTTTCTTCTTTGAGATACATGTCCGTATGCCCTCCTAACCCTTATAAAGAATGGACAGAATGTAGTCCTTAAGAGTAAGACTCATTCACTGGGTCCATAGTCCTAGCTCAGCCACTTATAGCTGTGTGGCCTGTGGTAAGTTATTTAACCTCTCTGGTCTCTGTTTTTTAAATGGAGACAAAAATAGCACCTACCTCATAGACATGATATAAAGTACTTAGAATGGTGCGTGGCACAGAGCAAGCACTCAGTAAATGTTAGCTATTACTATGATGTACTAAAAGGAACAAACAAACAAAAACAGTTGTCATTTCTGATTACATTGAGTTTGACCAGGACACAACTAGGAAAAACTAGAAAGATAGACATTTGTCGTCCACGTTTTGCATTTTTTATTCAGATTCTCCTTTACTGCTGTCATTTGCCAGTTCCCTTCCTCTGTTCCCTTCTTGGTCAAAGCCTCTGGGGGCAACACCCCATATGGGGCCCCCTCCCCCAAGCCTCAGATTTTACTGTCCCACTTCCTTCCTCATCACATCTCTCCTCTCCCTTGTCCTTGTCCCTAGGGCTTTTGCTAGCATCTGATCAACTAATTTGTGCCAAAATGTTAATCACTCTTGGTTTAAATAAATTGTTTCACTTTTTAAAAAATACCTCCACACCATGCACATGAGATACATAATAAATCCCCATTTGTAACAACATCCTTCACCACCCCCATTATTTCGGCTCAGTAGAGAAAGGGGGGATTTAGTCTAGAAAAGCATCTCCACCCCTATCAGGGTCTCATCCCCAGTCCCTCATGACATTGAGAATCACAGCAAGTGCTGCCTCCCAGATTTGTCTTTTGGCAGATACTTTCAATGACTTAATCCAAATAATATCTGATAATGAAAATTTAAGGTTCTATAGCAGAGCGATCTTTAAAGCCTATCGGGGTTGTTGGGTGGGGACTCCGGAGAAGGCATATTTGATCACATTTCTAATCACAAATGTAATCTGTTCTCTTCATCCATCTCTAAAAAAAACAAGTAACTGTGGTTTCTTGGCTAATTTTCCTCTGGCTTTCAAATACAATGTTAGACTAGCTCTCCAAGGCCATCCTCTACTAGTGTGTTTAGAGGTGGCCCTGGGAAAAGGGCAACAACTTTGTTTAGAGGTAGGAATGCTTTGGAAATTCTGCTTTCTACTTATTCAAGGCAATATATTAACTGTTTAATAAGGGAACCCTTCTTGTTGCTGAGGGCCGTAGCTGGCCCGAAGGGCAGGGTTAGCTGGGAAGGGTAGCTATCCCTTTCTGCTTCTATCCCTTAGGCCATCCAGGGCACAGTGACTACCTACACCTGGTACTGGTGTCCTAGCCCAGGAAGTCCTTGTTGACCCTAGTTCCCAATCTTCATTGGATGACCCTAAGAAGAAAGTTTCTCCAGGAGGAGGAGATATACCTTATGCTATAGTTTCCATTCAGCTTGTCAGGGGAAAAGATAATTGGTCAGGTCAAATTCCAAGTATTTAATTGTCTCTGTAAAACCCTCTAAGAAGTTTAATATTTTGGCATCAGAACGAAGTCTTCCAACTTGATCTGGGTAATGGTACATGGATGTTGCTTTAAGATATCCTGTAAATGGTACTGTGTGTGTATGTGTGTGTGTGTGTGTGTGTGTGTGTGTATGGATCTGCTAGAACAGTGGTTCTCAAACATTGCCATATATTAGAATCAGGCTGCACCCCAGACCAATTAAATGAGAATCCCTCAGGCATTGGGTTTTTTTTTTTCTTTCTTTCTTTTTTTTTTTTTTGTCTGTCTCGGGTCTTAGTTGTGGCACATGGGATCTTCGTTGCGGCGCTCGGGCTTCTCCCTAGTTGTGGCATGCGGATTTTTCTCTCTCTAATTGTAGCACACAGGCTCCAGAGCACCTTGGCTCTGTAGTTTGTGGCATGCGGGCTCTCTCGTTGAGGCGTGTGAGCTCAGTAGTTGTGGCGCATGGGGTTAGTTGCCCTGCGGCATGTGGGATCTTAGTTCCCCAACCAGGGATGGAACCGGGGTCCCCTGCATTGGAAGGCAGGTTCTTTACCATTGGACATCCAGGAAAGTCCCAGGCCTTGGTATTTTTAATTTTCCTAGTTTGTTCCAGTATGTTGCCAGTTTGAGGACCAGAGTGCTAGAAGAGAAAGATCTCTTGAAAAAAACAGAACAAAACAAAACTAAAAGATTTCAGCCCCAGTGCAGGCTTATCTCTCTAAGATCCTGTTTTATGGCTCTAGTTTCTATGAATAAATAAATATTTGTTGGTTTACAAAAAGAAAAATGCATCTGCCAGACTATTCTCTTGCACCTGACAGTTACAAAAATATGAACAAACAAACAAAAATCTTTTGGTTCAGAAAACTTAGTCCCTAGACTGGAAACTTTGAGACTGGTCAAACACAATTCTGAGAATTTCCCAGTTTTCCTACAGGCTGGCCCTGTCTAGCCTCATGCAGATATTCTTAGATGTACATTTGATTTCTCCAGGAAAAGTGCCCTACCCTGGACAAGCAAAGACTAAAAACTAGAGGCCAGGTTGAAACCAAATTCCCTGGCTAAGTGTTGAGTCCTGCTTGTTGCACGTGGTAGGGGTGCGGGACTCAATCTCAGCTGCTGGAGGGATCATTAATTTCAATTAGTTGGAAAATCTTTGGAGCAGGTTGCTCCAGTGACAGTCCTTTCAGGATGTCCTGCTAGCATGGTAGTTTGTTTGTTGTTTTTCTTTTCTCCCAAGGATACTGCTAATGGAGTTTAAGGTCCTTTCATCTCAACAGAAGCTTTATTAAGTCTCCTCACGTCTGTAAGTACCTGTAGCTGCCCTGTTCCCTCTTAATTCATTTTCTGTGCCGCATTCAGGAGTATTTGGAATCGCTACAAGAACAAATAAACCTCTGAACTCTGATACATGTGTAATCTGCCAAGGTCCACCCCACAACTCCAGACTGTCCCCAAGCACGACTGAAACAACATCAAAAAACATCAGTGTTTCCTGTAATCCATTTGCCAAAGACAGTGCACCAGACGTGTCACGTTTCCTGTTTCAGCTGTGCCCGGCATTGCTTTCCCTCCAGTATCTGGGGCAAGGGGTCAAGGGAGACTCTCAAGGTGACAGATTTGTTAAAGAAAAAAAAAAATTCAGTCACTTTAGCCCCTAGGGCTCAACACTAACCACTCCTTATCTGTTTTCTTTTGTCTTTATTTTTACTCCGTGGATGAGTGCAGACTTTGTGTACAGCAGATAGCACAACTGAAAGTTCTTACATGCACCAGCTGTGCAACTTTGGGCCTCAGTGGCTGCCTCTGTGAAACAGATAATTCCTTAGCACACTCAGAATTTCTCTGATTCTATTCTAATAAGGATACAAAGGAAAAATGTGTTTATTTCTATCATCGCAGGCACGCTTCTGACTCAGCTCCCTCTTCACAGCAAGTTTGTGGCCCTAACGATATGCAGACAGTTTTCCAAATACTGGACAGAGGCTCCCGCAGTTTATCGGGGAAGCAGGGAGACCAAGGACTTGATAGATGTGTGCAATGCACCTTTCCCTCTTTCTGTGTAAACTACCAGGAACCAGAAAGGCTGGGGACGTGTGTCCCTCTCATAATTACTTAGGAAAGAGTGTCATAGCCTCAAGCATAATTAACAGCATTTAAATTTATTCTCTCTTTTTAGGTTGTTCACATACTTGCTGTTGCAAGAATGAGCACAGCATTATGGTGTGTTAACTTTTTAAAATGAGGCCAAAGATGTTGAACTCTGGCCATCCCCATAAGGCACCATGTTCTCAGCTTAAACGCAGGTTGGGGGAAAGCATTCTATGGCTGCAATGATGATGTATAGGCCTGCCCTGGTCTTATGCTCCCCAAATGAGATACAAACAGCATTTAGCTATGCTTATCCGAAGGAGCGCCCACTCATTGTGTGACCAGCAGGGAAAGATTCCACAAATAAACCACCCACTGACAAGTTACACAGTAGACCTGAGACTGTGATGGCACATCTGTGGGGTTGCCCTCTCTCTCTCCCATCCTCCTGATCCCTGGACCAGCGCCTCTCCCTACCTGCCATGGCAGTCATACTCACCCTCTCCAGCCCAAATTGTAACGAAGAGAAAATAAATGTTCCTGTGTATTTGCTTGTGAAAGACACTGCATGTTTTTCCCTAAAGTGGAATGTGACGATCTCCTTTCTCAAAATGTTTTCAACTCTCATGAATACGGCACAAAGACACATACTTATACACATGCCCCTGCACATATCGACTTTACAGAAGCAAGTAGTTCTGTCTGTCTTTTAATTTCATACTCGGTGGTAATGAGTTTTTCAACCAACTGACATTGGTTGAAATTTAGGGCATCCTGCTTTCGTATACATTATTCCTCACTTCTAAAATATTCATAACCACTTAAAGATGATTTATAGATGTATATCTAGAATTGTATCCTGATAATAAGAGCTTTACATATTTTTATTTCTCAGAGTGTAGGTATGTTTGGTGGCAACTGGAGACTAAAATGTAGGAAAAATATATATGTGTTAATTATGTAATATAAATATACATGTAATATATATATATATAAATATACATGTTGGCCAAAGTTCTACAATGAGAGATACCATGTCAAAAAGCAGTAAACTGTCAGGAATCTATGAATATAAATAGTTTTTAGCAATAGCATATTATCAAGGCATTCTTAACTACATTTGGCATTTTTGGAGCAAGAAAAATGCTGGGGTTTCATTAAACTGCAGTGCAAAGGAAATGCAGAATTTGGATTCTATACGGGAATGTCCTTGAAATGAATAGATTGCACAGAAAAGCTGAAAGGTATGTTCATGCAAAGTCACACCCCCTCACCCCTGCAAATCTCAATTCATTTTTAAGTGCCCAGAAGTTAACAGAAAAAATGTGGTAAATAATTAAGAGTATGTTTAAATGTCATATACAATATTATTCATGATGAAAGTGAAGTTCATAAAACATTCATCTGTTTTCTTACTCATGTAAAATAGCAAGATCAAATAGAGTGAAAAACTCTGTTTTTGTGATTTATCTCAGTTGTGTACATTGTTATTTGATCCTAGGAAAATTCCAGATGATGTTTAGTGATTTACTGCTAGAAAAATATAATTTTTTCAACCATGTAAGGTAAAGGTATATAGCAAATTAAAATTATAAATGATTCTTATTATGAAACACCAAGGCGATATTTTTACTGTATTTTGGGTGCCAGGATATCACCCCAGGTACCTCATTGAAGCCAGCCAATCTGTGCTGTTCTCAGAAAAGAAGAATGCATTTCTGGGAAATTCGCCATTTGAAATTCCAATGGTTGCTTATCCCCTTCTTAGGCTAATGGTGCCAGTTGCTAAGAAAACAGGACTTCTTGGCTGGCCAGAGAACGTAGCTCTTTCTCTGTGTTGCTGCAGGATCAGGGATCAACTTTGAGACACTCATTGTCCTGGAAAATTAGTGTATTGTGAGCTTTCTCAAACCTGGCGTCTGAGAGTATAATCCGTATTGCTTGTTTTTTGATCCCAGGGAAGGTGCTGATAACAGTTTTGAATCAGTGTGTGCTAGCTCCCAAGATGCTCATATTGTAAAAAACCTGAGGTCTGGCTGGCTCGTAGGAAGACTTAGGGGAAGAATTTCCTAAGACAGAGCCAAAGAAGAGGGGCTGGCTGCAGCTTTTAGTCATATTTTAACACCTCCCCCTCAGTGTTCTTCCTCTCTCAACCCTAATGGTAAAGTTCATTAATTAAGGGCTATGCTCTTGTATGTTCTCTGTCTCTTTATGCTCTCTTGGGCTCTGTGCTGGACCCCTGATGATGATGCTACAGATCATTGTTAGGACAGGGTCTCTTCATTTTTGTGCCTGCACGGGATGCCAGATTTGGCCAGAAACAAAATGGCTCACTGTCTCAAGACGAGACTCCATTATAAGCAACAGTTAGGCTACTGGAGGTCGTAGTCAGATCTGTGGACACCATCTTGACTCAAATTTTCTCTATCACACAAGACCTAATTCTCATTTATGAACTATATTCTTTCTCCAAACTCTCTGAGTGTGAAATGCAGAGCCTTTCTATCTAGGATTACTGGAGCAGAGTATGCTAGATGGAAGAAGTTGAGTTAAAGGGAGAACGGTTCTAAAGGAAGCGAGTGATTTAGAAAGATCTGCAGAGTGAATGGTAAAGGAAAGCAGGGTAGACCAGCATTCTCTACCTGAGCAATTGGCTTACTCATTGGTATAACTTGCTGATTATAAACTCTGACCTGTTCCCTGACTGCCATTAACATCCTCCCCTCCTTGTGGCAATGATGTTTGTCCCCTCTACCCTTCTTCTTTCTTCACAAAAATAATAATACAAATGTTATCATAAATAACCATTTATTGTCTGTTATGTGCCAGGCCACATAGGTATGCTATTAACAATCCCTGCATAGGCCGTTCAAGGGAAGTTAAACTTTCCTCTTTTTACAGGTAAGAAAATCGGGAGTAAGAGAAGTTAAATAACTTACCTAAGACCACAGGGCTACTAGGTGGCATAGTTGATTTCCAATCAAGTCAGTTTCAAATCCAGTCTGTCTGACCAGCCTGCAATCTTAACCATGATACAATATTCCTGCCTCTTAGGGGTATAGATAAAACCCTCTTCATTCTTGCTTCCTCTCTCCATCTCTCCTCAATAGCAACAGCTCAGGATCCTCCCCAAACCTGAAGCCCCAAATCCAGGTCTGTTTGATGCCAGAGCCTGACCATTTTCCACCAAACTAACACTGTCCACTACAGTAGCCACTAGCCATTTGTGGCTATTGAGTACTTAGAATATGGCTACTCCAAATTAAGATGTGTTCAAAGTGTAAAAAACACACAGATTTTGAAGTCTTAGAATGAAACGAAGAAGGTAAAATATCTCATTAATAATTTTATATTGATTTTGTGCTGAAACTATTTTTAATATGTTAGATTAAATAAAATAATATTATTCAAATGAATATTATCCACTTCTTTTTACCTTTTATAGCATGACTCCTAGACAGTCTAAAATTACACAGGAGGTTCTCACTGTTTTTCCTTTGGGCAGTGCTGCATGAGACCAGACAGCATCTACACAGAAGGGTGTAGTGAGAAGCCCTACCAACCTGCTCCAGGAACTTTACTGTCTCTATTGCTTCAAGCCCTCATCTCCCTGCCCCAATATTTCAAAAGTAATTGCTCACCACTAAAAGGTTGGGGAACCCTGGCATATCATAGAATCTCCAGGTTAGGAGAAAACTTACAAATCATCCAGCCTAAACCACCCTCGTAGTACTTTTATAATCTCTGTTTTGGCACAGACGTTGTGGAGACTATGTTGCTGTTCCAAAGATTCACTGCCCCTTATGCTTCCGTGCCCATTGATGCCAAGCTTGGCCAGAGGACTTGTAGTGCCCCTCCCTGAGGAAGAACTATACATCCCCACCCACTTTTAAACTCAGGAGTGTCCATGGACTTGCTTTGGTCAATGAAGTATGAGCACAAACGTCCCTTCTGAGCCATGGCTCTAAGAAACAACGCATGGTTTGTCATGACTCTTTTTCCTCTGACACGAGACCTGCAGTGTCCCTGGTAAAGGCTGCTCTGTCAGCCTGGGCCTCCAAGGGAGAATGATGAAGGGAATATTCACAACAACCACGGTGGACATTTTACCCTGAGTGAAAAATAAGCCTGAGTTGTTGTAAACCACTGAGGTTTGGGGAGTCTTTGTTACTGTATCAAAAGGTACAGATGCTATCCCCACCACATCCTCACACAATTATATTTGAAACCCTTCATGACAAAAATTATAACTACTACCACAGGCAGAGCATCTAATCTTTGGATAGCGCTGGCTGCTAGGAAGCTCTTCCTCATATGGTATCAAGATCTGCTTCCTGGGACAGACTTCTTCCTGTGCAACAGAATGGGCTTCCTTCCAGCTGTCTGCTTGAGTGAGGGAGTAACAAGCTGAACCTGGGTCTTGGCTGAGATCAGACACTGGCAAAAACAGAAGAGGTCACTGTGGGTCCCTCCATAGAGTCAGTGGACTTGGGGGTGAGCCAAGGAACCCTGTATACAGCAGGAGGGGAGAACATGACAGAGCCCAAGAGACAGGTGAGCTCTGAGCCATGGGGCAGATGAAGAGGAAAAGCCAGGGAGAGTAGGAAATCCAGGCATCTGCTAGAAGTTGTCAGGATGGCATTGTGGCATGACAAGCTGGCTTATGAACACTCTGCCCACCAGGCAGGCTCTGGCAGTATGAGGGACCCCAGACTCTGAACCTGTCATTGCCATCCTCAATCGTCTACCTACTGGCTTCACCCTTGGACCCACAATGTAAAGTTTTCTCCTTCTGCCACACGACAGCTCTCCATATATTTGTAGACAATTTGTAGAGCAGACTAACATCGATGCTTTGTAATTTAGCTAGAAGTGTGGGGAAGTGGTTCTGATTTTGTATTTCAGAGTCAAGTTAGATCTGGATTCAAATCATGACCCCATCGATTAATAGCTATATGACCTTCAGCAATTTTCTAACCTCTATAAACCTCATTTATCTACAAAATAAGTATGTTTTACAATATCCCACTTTGAAAGGCTGTTGTTTTGAGGATTCAGTGAAATAATACAAAGTGCTTTCTACTGTATCTGCCCTTCAGTAAATGGTAGTTATATATTTTTCTCTCTTAAGACCAAAGGAAAAAAATTTTGTATAGTAGTAACATATTTTTTGTCTCTTAAAACCAAAGGAAAAATAAAAAACATCCATCATAAGATGGCAGCCACACTGATAACACACACCATGCTTTTAAGGACTCATTTAGAGTCTTATAGAATGCTCAGTAATTATACTGGTCCTTGTATTTTAGGAAAGAATCGTCTGCTATTGAAATTTTTCCCCATGAACCCTTAAAGGTTCATTTGAGGTAATTCAGAAAAGCGATGCATTCCTTATTTCTGTTTTGTGTCCTATTTTCTGTTGTATTTCCTTATCTAATTTCTCCCCCTCTGTTCTATTGAAGTCAGTGCTGAGAATCAGCACCTTACAAGAGCATTACAGCAAGGGAGTGTAGGAATTCCACAGCCAATTTCATATAAATATTTGAAAGCACAAGAGAAGCAAGAGGGGAAGAGAACACTTATCATGGAGTATGCAGTCGTAAAAGCATCAGAAATGCTGCAACAGAAGGGGGGGGAGGGAGGGAAAAAGAAGGAAAGAAAATAAATAAGAAAATCTACCTGACCTCTTGAAATCACTATTCGTTGTTTGAACTTACACTCTACTTTTCTCCCGGTCTTCTTCAGTCCTGTGAGCAGGAAGCCTGGTTGTTTATTCCCTTAGTCACTTCAGATGACCTTCTCCAACCTTCTCCAGGGGCTTACATTTCATTGAGGGCCAATAACCAGAAATACTTTGGGCGATAGGGCACAGTGAGGTACTTGATTTCCCCTGTCAGAAGTGAATTCCCTTGTTGATGATATTCAGGATGCAGACCTTCTGAGCCCTACTGTAGTCATCTCACAGCTCCAGTCTATAATAATTTGTATACAAATTATACATATCTACAAATGATACAGAGACAAATAATGCAAACTTGGGTTCTATAAGTATTCTGAGGATTTCATATTTACATAATCCATTTTGCAGTATTTTTCCAAATTTCTAACCCAATTCAAAGTGTCGCAGCTATCACCATTTGTTAATGGAAGTATTCCCCAATTACATTGTGCTTACTTACCTTCGGGGGTACAATAAAATAAACTGCCTACATTTTTGTAAAATTAGGATTTTAAATTCCCTTGTACCACCCTCAATTAGCGCATTTTCTGTCTTTATTCTTTAGCAGACTTTAAAACTCTAATACCTGTATATCATGAGTGGGGGATTTTGAAGAGGCACTCATGACTCTCAACTTTTGAGTTGTCATTGTGATAAATTGGATGTGCCTAGTAAACCTTCTCCCAGCTTCCTATCAAAATGCTCCAAAAATACATTAAAAAGATAGAAACTGGTGACAGAATTATCAACTAAACTTGCCATTGTCAGGGATTTACATTAACTGAGTCGCTGATGATTATGAGTTGAGAAGCCCATTGTAGGAGTACATGTCACAAACTACACACCCCACCCTGTGAACCAGAGCAGGCCAGATACTTGCTAAGAAGGCTGGACTCACGCATAAATGCTGTAAATGTTTTTCACAGTTTATCATTGCCTTGACTTTGTTAAAAAGTCTATCTAGTCATTCACATTCACAGACATGGATTTTAACTCTTCTGGACTCTCTGGGTCTCTATAATTTTTAAATTCTTGCATGTCTTTCCTGTGTGTCTGGCATTCATACATCAAGAAAAATGAATAAGGAAAATATGCACATCTCTAGGACAGCCATAACACTATGCACAGGGAAAATACATTATGTGGTAGAAACAGTCAAAAGTAAATGGGACAGATTCTTTCAAAGGTTGCCCTGCCTCCTTCCCTCCTGTTTCAGGACCATGAGAATTTTGGAGGGCTTCTTCATCCAAAGAACCCCCACGGCTTCTCTAGGAGACCCCAGTTGACCGAAGGTAACTGAAACCTCAGAAAGCAAAACCCTGGATAAAGGGAGACTACCGCATTTCCATATTGCCCTTGTACTTTAATAAAAATAATACTCCAGTCATTATCACCATCATTAATTAATATTTAGTGATCATTAACGTGGAGCTTCACATAAGGTGCCGTTAAAACATCTGCTTCATAGAGGGCAGACAACAGAAGCAAGAAGAACTACAATCCTGCAGCCTGTGGAACAAAAACCACATTCACAGAAAGATAGACAAGATGAAAAGGCAGAGGACTATGTACCAGATGAAGGAACAAGATAAAACCCCAGAAAAACAACTAAACGAAGTGCAGATAGAAAACCTTCCAGAAAAAGAATTCAGAATAATGATAGTGAAGATGATCCAGGACCTCAGAAAAAGAATGGAGGCAAAGATCGAGAAGATGCAAGAAATGTTTAGCAAAGACCTAGAAGAATTAAAGAACAAACAAACAGAGATGAACAATACAATAACTGAAATGAAAACTACACTAGAAGGAATCAATAGCAGAATAACTGAGGCAGAACGGATAAGTGACCTGGAAGACAGAATGGTGGAATTCACTGCTGTGGAACAGAATAAAGAAAAAAGAATGAAAAGAAATGAAGACAGCCTAAGAGACCTCTGGGACAACATTAAACGCAACAACATTCGCATTATAGGGGTCCTAGAAGGACAAGAGAGAGAGAAAGGATCCGAGAAAATATTTGAAGAGATTATAGTTGAAAACTTCCCTAACATGGGAAAGGAAATAGCCACCCAAGTCCAGGAAGTGCAGAGAGTCCCATACAGGATAAACCCAAGGAAAAACATTCCGAGACACATAGTAATCAAATTGGCAAAAATTAAAGACAAAAAAAATTATTGAAAGCAGCAAGGGAAAAATGACAATAACATACAAGGGAACTCCCATAAGGTTAACAGCTGATTTCTCAGCAGAAACTCTACAAGCCAGAAGGGAGTGGCATGATATACTTAAAGTGATGAAAGGGAAGAACCTACAACAAAGATTACTCGACCCGGCAAGGATCTCATTCAGACTCGATGGAGAAATCAAAAGCTTTACAGAGAAGCAAAAGCTAAGAAAATTCAGCTCCACCAAGCCAGCTCTACCACAAATGCTAAAGGAACTTCTCGAAGTGGGAAACACAAGAGAAGAAAAGGACCTACAAAAACAAACCCCAAACAATTAAGAAAATGGTTATAGGAACATACATATCGATAATTACCTTAAACGTGAATGGATTAAATGCTCCAACCGAAAGACACAGGCTTGCTGAATGAATACAAAAACAAGACCCATCTATATGCTGTCTACAAGAGACCCACTTCAGCCCTAGGGACACATACAGACTGAAAGTGAGGGGATGGAAAAAGATATTCCTTGCAAATGGAAATCAAAAGAAACCTGGAGTAGCAATACTCATATCAGATAAAATAGACTTTAAAATAATGTTACAAGACACAAAGAAGGACACTACATAATGATCAAGGGATCAGTCCAAGAAGAATATATAACAATTATAAATATATATGCACCCAACATAGAAGCACCTCAATACATAAGGCAACTACTAACAGCTATAAAAGAGGAAATCAACGGTAACAGAACAATAGTGGGGGACTTTAACACCTCATTTACACCAATGGACATATCATCCAAAATGAAAATTAATAAGGAAACACAAGCTTTAAATGACACAATAGACCAGATAGATTTAATTGATATTTATAGGACATTCCATCCAAAAACAGCAGATTACACTTTCTACTCAAGTGTGCATGGAACATTCTCCAGGATAGATCACATCTTGGGCCACAAATCAAGCCTCAGTAAATTTAAGAAAATTGAAATCATATCAAGCATCTTTTCTGACCACAGTGCTATGAGATTAGAAATCAATTACACGGAAAAAATGTAAAAAACACAAAAACATGGAGGGTAAACAGTACGTTACTAAATAACCAAGAGATCACTGAAGAAATCAAAGAGGAAATCAAAAAATACATAGAGACAAATGACAATGAAAACACGACGATCCAAAACCTATGGGATGCAGCAAAAACAGTCTAAGATGGAAGTTTATAGCTACACAAGCCTACCTCAAGAAACAGGAAAAAATCTCAAATAAACAATCTAACCTTACACCTAAAGGAACTAGAGAAAGAAGAACAAACAAAACCCAAAGTTAGCAGAAGGAAAGAAATCATAAAGATCAGAGCAGAAATAAATGAAATAGAAACAAAGAAAACAATAGCAAATATCAATAAAACTAAAAGCTGGTTATTTGAGAAGATAAACAAAATTGCTAAACCATTAGCCAGACTCATCAAGAAAAAGAGGGAGAGGACTCAAATCAATAAAATTAGAAATGAAAAAGGAGAAGTCACAACAGACACCACAGAAATACAAAGCATCCTAAGAGACTACTACAAGCAAATCTATGGTAATAAAATGGACAACCTGGAAGAAATGGACAAATTCTTAGAAAGGTATAACCTTCCAAGACTGAACCAGGAAGAAATAGAAAATATGAACAGACCAATCACAAGTAATGAAATTGAAACTGTGATTAAAAATCTTCCAACAAACAAAAGTCCAGGACCAGATGGCTTCACAGGTGAATTCTATCAAACATTTAGAGAAGAGCTAACACCCATCCTTCTCAAACTCTTCCAAAAAATTGCAGAGGAAGGAACACTCCCAGACTCATTCTATGAGGCCACCATCACCCTGATAACAAAACCAGACAAAGATACTACAAAAAGGAAAATTACAGACCAATATCACTGATGAATATAGATGCAAAAATCCTCAAGAAAATACTAGCAAACAGAATCCAACAACACATTAAAAGGATCATACACCATGATCAAGTGGGATTTATCCCAAGGATGCAAGGATTCTTCAGTATACACAAATCAATCAATGTGATACACCATATTATCAAATTGAAGAATAAAAACCGTATGATCATCTCAATAGATGCAGAGAAAGCTTTTGACAAAATTCAACACCGATTTCTGATAAAAACTCTCCAGAAAGTGGGCTTAGAGGGAACCTACCTCAACATAATAAAGGCCATATGTGACAAACCCACAGAAAACATCATTCTCAATGGTAAAAAACTGAAAGCATTTTCTCTAAGATCAGGAACAAGACAAGGTTGTCCACTCTTGCTACTATTATTCAACATAGTTTTGGAAGTCCTAGCCACGGCAATCAGAGAAGAAAAATAAATAAAAGGAATACAAATTGGGAAAGAAGAAGTAAAACTGTCACTGTTTGCAGATAACATGATACTATACATAGAGAATCCTAAAGATGCCACCAGAAAACTACTAGAACTAATCAATGAATTTGGTAAAGTTGCAGGATACAAACTTAATGCACAGAAATCTCTTGCATTCCTATACACTAATGATGAAAAATCTGAAAGAGAAATTAAGGAAACACTCCCATTTACCATTGCAACAAAAAGACTCAAATACCTAGGAATAAACCTACCTAGGGAGACAAAAGACCTGTATGCAGAAAACTATAAGACACTGATGAAAGAAATTAAAGATGATACCTGCAGATGGAGAGATATACCATGTTCTTGGATTGGAAGAATCAATATTGTGAAAATGACTATACTACCCAAAGCAATCTACAGATTCAATGCAATCCCTATCAAAATACCAGTGGCATTTTTTATGGAACTAGAACAAAAAATCTTAAAATTTGTATGGAGACACAAAAGACCCCGAATAGCCAAAGCAGTCTTGAGGGAAAAAAACGGAGCTGGAGGAATCAGACTCCCTGACTTCAGACTATACTATAAAGCTACAGTAATCAGGACAATATGGTACTGGCACAAAACCAGAAACATAGATCAATGGAACAAGATAGAAAGCCCAGAGATAAACCCACACACATATGGTTAACTATCTATGACAAAGGAGGCAAGGATATACAATGGAGAAAAGACAGTCTCTTCAATAAGTGGTACTGGGAAAACTGGACAGCTACATATAAAAGAATGAAATTAGAACACTTCCTAACACCACACACAAAAATAAACTCAAAATGGATTAGAGACCTAAATGTAAGACCGGACACTATAAAAGTCTTAGAGGAAAACATAGGAAGAACACTCTTTGACATAAATCACAGCAAGATCTTTTTTGATCCACCTCCTAGAGTAATGGAAATAAAAGCAAAAATAAACAAATGGGACCTAATGAAACTTCAAAGCTTTTGCACAGGAAAGGAAACCATAAACAAGATGAAAAGACAACCCTCAGAATGGGAGAAAATATTTGCAAACAAATCAACAGACAAAGGATTAATCTCCAAAATATATAAACAGCTCATGCAGCTCAATATTAAAAAAACAAACAACCCAATCCAAAAATGGGCCGAAGATCTAAATAAACATTTCTCCAAAGAAGACATACAGATGGCCAAGAAGCACATGAAAAGCTGCTCAACATCACTAAGTATTAGAGAAATGCAAATCAAAACTACAATGAAGTATCACCTCACACCAGTAAGAATGGGCATCATCAGAAAATCTACAAACAACAAATGCTGGAGAGGGTGTGGAGAAAAGGGAACTCTGTTGCACTGTTGGTGGGAATGTAAATTGATACAACCACTATGGAGAACAGTATGGAGGTTCCTTAAAAAGCTAAAAATAGAATTACCATATGATCCAGCAATCCCACTACTGGGCATATACCCAGAGAAAACCATAGTTCAAAAAGACACATGCACCCCAATGTTCACTGCAGCACTATTTACAATAGCCAGGTCATGGAAGCAAGCTAAATGTCTATCGACAGACGAATGGATAAAGAAGATGTGGTATGTATATAGAATGGAATATTACTCAGCCATAAAAAGGAACAAAATTGGGTCATTTGTTCAGACGTGGATGGATCTGGAGACTATCATACAGAGTGAAGTAAGTCAGAAAGAGAAAAACAAATATCGTATATTAATGCATATATGTGGAACCTAGAAAAATGATACAGTTGTATTTCTGCCCGGTTTGCAGGGCAGAAATTGAGACACAGATACAGAGAACAAACATATGGACACCAAGTGGGGAAAGCCGCGGGGTTGTGTGTGTGTGTTTGTGATGAATTGGGTGATTGATATGTGTACACTAATATGTATAAAATAGATAACTAATAAGAACCTGCTGTATAAAAAAATTAAAATAAAATTTAAAAATTTTTAAAAAATGTAATTGGGACAACAGGAAAATAAATATACACACATTGGGCCTTTTAAGGGCATGCCGTGTTGAGGAAATATTTCAAATCCCTGTTCAAACATAGAAAGGAGAAAAGGTAACCACTTTTAAGGCCATAAATCCCACACAACTCACCCAATTCTGACTGAGAACTTGCTTTCTAAACCCTCAGAGGAGGATCCACTGGTCTTTTCCTCTCAGGTTTTTTCCTTTGTTTTCATGTTTTAGGAAAGCCTTTCTCACCCAAAGGTTTTTTTTTTTAAATTGGTATGTATTTCTTCTGGCTTTATGGATTCATTTCTTACCTTTAACTTATTAATTCATCCTTACAATTGGTGTACTATTATATTTTTCAGAGGACAATATGAAGGCTTAGAAATGATTCTAAAAACTTGGCTCAAGATCTTCTGATTCTAAATCAGTTCATTTTCAACCCTAGGATATGAACTTGATTTTCAACCATGGTAGCCTCCTATAATTCTTGCTATTATAGGAACTGGGCTAAAGGACATGGACTGGCATGGGCCAAAGACATGAATGGAATAATGTCTGACTTAACACCCTACCCTCGCCAGTGCAACAACAGTGGTTGGAGGGATGCTCTGACACTGCACAAGGCAGTGGGGCTCCGATCTGCCCTAGGGACCAAGTGGGAGCCACCAACGTGTGTGTTCAAACTTCAGCATAAGAGCCTTTTCCAGGGGGGATCTGTGGAACCTGCCCATATTTTACTTCCAGTTAATTTTCAGTGTATATTAGCTTTTCAAGAAACTACAGGACTAGAGCTCTTTCAAAGATAAAAACAGAATTGTTTCTCTATATAGTAGATATCAAAGAAATTAGTCAATCTCAGTGGTATGAATTGAATATTTTATTCCAGTGTTTGTATGAGCCTATTAAATGAAAAATAATTACTTTGATCTTTCAGAAATGTGCTTGGTTCTGTTTTGAGAATTATTGAGAAACATAACATGAGAGAAAAATGGGCTAGATAGTGCCACATTTACTTCTACCTTTTCTAACACTTCTTTAGTAACTCCAACTCTGAAACGTGGGAGCCCACAAGTACCTTTCGGGCTAAGATTGACCCAACATTAAATATGTCAGTTTGTCACTACAGAGATTTACATAATGACTGAGGAGAGTTTTATGTATGTTTTTTGAAAAGTGGGTAAATTCCTGCTTGGTATAGTGGATTTTTATTAAGGAAAAGGAAAGTGATGCCAGTGTACAGCCTTCATTAAAACTCAGCTCTGCCATTTGTTCTTTCTTCCTTTACAACAGAAAAAGAGAATTGATTAAATAGAAAGATTCTGTTTTATAAACACCCACATTTTTCTCTTGATATCTCATTGATAGGAATATACTGTTCTTAAGGTATAAGCTACTCACCTTGGCTTTCTGTCTCTTTTGTGTGTGTGTGGTAAGGATAAATTGCAAATCAACGTGTTGTTGTTGTTGTTTTAAAATATTTATTTATTTATTTATTTATTTATTTTGGCTGCACTGGGTCCCAGTTGCGGCATGAGGGATCTTCCTTGCAGCATGTGGACTCCTTAGTTGTGGCATGAACTCTTAGTTGCATCATGCATGTGGAATCTAGTTCTTGGACCAAGGATCGAACCTGGGTGCCACCTCATTGGGAGCCAGAGGCCTACCCACTGGACCACCAGGGAAGTCCCAAATTGCATATCATTTTGGATACTATCTCTTAAACTTTCTCTGTGAACAAAGCATGCTTTTCTGTGAGATGACTAAGGTAATTAAACGAGTAAAATGAAACATAACACCCTATTGTCAGTGTTCCAAATTCATAGGAATTGTCTACAAATCATTCATTCATCAAGCACTTATTGAATACTTAGATAAATCAGGCACTTTGCAAGATATTTGGGACACAAAGATGCAGACAACTGCCCTCACAGAGCTCATAGGCTAATAAGGGGCTCTAATGAGTGCAACATGATGGTGATAAATGGTATAACAGAAGCACATATAAAGTATTAAGACAGAATGGAGGACAGAGGAGCCACTCTGCTTGTGGGAGTTATGGAAGTCTTCACAGAGATTCTAATATTTGGGTTGCGTCTTGAAGAAAGAAAGGAAGTTTAGCAGTTTTAGCAGCATGAACAATGTGTTCAGAAGTGAGCAATCTTAAAACACAATGATATGTTTGGGGAATAGTAAATAAATCAGTCGAATTTTAGAATATGGGAAACATGTTGGGGACAAACATAAAAGGAGACTGAAAAAGTGGATTGAAGCCTAGATCAGAGTTGGTAAATTTTTATGTAAAGGTAGTAAATATTTATGGCTCAGGAGAGACTTATTCCACTCTATACTTGCAGTGTGAAAGCAGCCATAGACAATAGGTAAACAAATGGGCATGGCTCTGTTCCAGTAAAACTTTATGTACAAAAAGAGTTGGTGGGTCAGATTTGGCCCATGGGCCATAGTTTGCCAACCCATGACCTAGGATCTGAAGGGTAGTTTAACATCATATTATAGATTTGAACCCCATCCTCTGGACGTCTATAAACATGGCATGATCAAACTTGTTTTCTAGGAGGTTAACTGTCATATCATCATGCAGGCACAATAGGAGCAGAGATAGACATTGGACAATGGTCTGGGTGCTGAGACAGAAAGATAGTGGGAAAGAGAAAAAGGGCCAGATGTTTGAAATAGTTCCAAAGCAAAATGAATAGGAACTGAAATTAGAGTGGAGAACAAGAGGATGAAGTTGACTTTGACTCTGAAGTCTCCCCTATATGTCTTAACAATCAGTGTAGGGAGGATGGGGTCCTTCACTTCTGTATCCCAGTTATCTTTTTGTCTATTTAGAAGCTGAAACCAGAAGATAAGCCCCAAAGGTCTGTCTCTAGAATAGGAACTATCTGGTTTTAGGTCTCAGCTCTTATTCTAATTGTCAAGCCCTAAGTTATAAAATTCCTGGAACTGGCCACACCCAAGACCAGCAAATCAGTCCCCTGCTAAATCTCTGATATTAAATGCGATCATGTTCTGGAAAATCCTTAGAGATCTTGGAATCTAAAGATAAGGTATAAAGCAAAAACATAAAGGATGAAAATAAATCCAAAATTTTTTTCATTTACATTCTTGTTTTACATTCTTTTCATGGATGTTAAATGTTCCAAATGGTTGTATCTTGACTACAAGATGTCCAGAGTACATTGGAACTTAAAAATAAATTACTGCCATGACTCAGAATTGAAATTACCATATCATAAATTTCTTAGTAATCTCTCTATCCCTGGGCACCTGGCCTTGTCACCATGTGTTTAAATCCTATGATTTACTCCTCACCCCTCCTCTGCTCTCTCACCTCCATTTTTGCTGTAATAGACAAGAGTCAGCTCTTGTAGACAGAACAGTTTTGCTCACCATTAGCGTTTTGGCTTAGTCTAATCGACATAGATCAACTCAGAGGTTTCCTGAAGTGGCTTTTAAAAACTGAAATGCTTGACTTTTCTTTGGTCATTGTTTTTATTTATTTATTTATGTTCGATTTATTTTATTTTTTCTTTATTTTATTGAAGTATAGTTGATTTAAAATGTTTTTTATTAATTTTTATTGGAGTATGTTTGCTTTACAATGTTGTGTTAGCCTCCACTGCACAACCAAATGAATCAGCCATGCACATACTGATATCCCCTCCCTTTTGGACTTCCCTCCCATTTAGGTTACCACAGTGCATTAGGTAGAGTTCCCTGTGCTATACAGTATGTTCCCATCAGTTGTCTATTTTATGCATAGTATCAATAATGTATATATGTTAATCCCAGTCTCCCAGTTCCTTCCACCCCACCCCTCTCCCCCCCTTGGTATCCATACATTTGTTCTCCACATCTGTGTCTCTATTTCTGCTCTTCAACTAAGATCATCTATACCATTTTTCTAGGTTCCACATATATGCATTATTATACGATATTTGCTTTTCTCTTTCTGACTTACTTCAGCCTGTATGATATACGCTCTAGGTCCATCATGTCTCTACAAATGACCCAATTTCATTCCTTTTTATGGCTAATATTCAAAACAACACATGCACCCCAATGTTCATAGCAGCACTATTTACAATCGCCAGGACATGGAAGCAAGCTAAATGTCCATCAGCAGAGGAATGGATAAAGAAGATGTGGTCATTGTTTTTAAAGCATGACTTACCAGTGAAGTTCATTTGAACACTTTTCCTATATCTTTGTGATGATTAACTGCTGGCTTTGGGACCTCAGTCTTCCCTGTTTTGGGTTCCATTGTGGGGCCATCTTGCTTTGCGGGATTGTTGAGAATCCCAGACTTCTCTGCCTCCTCAAGTATCACCTGGTGACCCCGGGATTCACAGTACTGCAGAAGTGTGCTTCACTGGCTTGCCTTCTATTCCTTGGAAAATACAGATCATCTCACAGCTCCAATATAAGCTACAAGCACAAAGTGATAAATGAATATAGGTAGAATTTGTACTCCAGAAATCTTCACTCTGAAAGTTGTCTGCATGTCAAAAAGGAAATTGCAGCTCATGTTCTTACATGTGTTCTGTTTTCCTCATTGGATGTATAGGCAAGCCAAGTACTTTTTTCCCAGGGACTTTGCTTTCAAAATGAAGGAAAAATTAAACACATTCTGGGCTTTTAAAAAATAGTTTAATTTGACTGAAATTTTATGGGTTAGGAAGACTTTTAGAATACCATATACTAAAAATATTTTATGGACAAAGAGCCAGATATAACTAAAGCACAGTTTTAAGTTAAGAGAAGTAGGTTCTTGTTTTGATTACTGCCAAAAAATGCGTGCTGTGACCGTGTGACTAATTTCTTGCCTGTAGAATAATAAAGTTGGATTAATGCTTGATATCCTGACCAACTTGTAAAGCATTGTATTTTTTGTATATATAACTACAACAACTTTTGACTTTTGGTAGTGCACCAAAGTAACTGTACTAAACGTGTGGCTAAAATCATTACTATTAAACCTGATAGAGGAATTCAACATTAGGCTGCAAAATTATTCTTAAGTATTTGTCTGATGGATATAGGAGTTCCTAAAAGATAGCGCTGTGCAAAGAAGATGAAATATGCCAGCAACTCTTCCTATGGTTTTATGGTAGAGTTCCTTACTGCTTCTTTTCCTACTTCGAGGATGGAGGAGTAGATGTTTAGATAACTAAGAGGGGTGAAAGTCAGTGATCCTCAGAGTGTGACCATAAGACCATCTTAATTCAAATCACCTAATTTTTTTTTTCAGTGATGATTTCTGGATCCATCTTATATCTACAGAATCTAAATCCCTAAGTGTGGAGCTCAGGATTTTGCATTTTAAGCAAGAAACCCAGGTGAATTTTTTGTAAATTCAAGGTGGTGAACCAGCAGTTCTGTTGTGAAGGTTTGGAGTTAAGTAGCTTGAAAGGCTTTGGAGTCCAGTAAACTCATTGTCAAAATGATGATAATGAAATCCACATCACAGGATTTCAGGGCATCAAGTGCCTGGGACATAGTAAACATTCGGCATGTGATGGTTATCGTTGTCATCATTTTTGTTTGAATTGTTTAACTATTTGACTCAGTTCTCCATTTTACAAATGGAGAAGGGCTGTGTTTTGTGGCAGAAATCTTTATCGTTCAAAGTGGGACGTTGGCAGTTTGACATACCTCTTATGACTGTCATCTTTCCTCAGGAATGAGCTCTATCTGGGAATTGAGATGTACCTTCTGAGCTACATCTGACTCTGCCACAGTGTGGTTGATGCAGAGACAGGGCTGCTACTGTCTCCTTGTCCCTGCGAAGATGAGCCCTTATCACTTTAGGGAACCTTTGTTTCCTTTCCTTTGCTGGACCTAGAGCTCAGAGAACACAGGAAATTCTGGATTGGGTTGTCATTCTCTTTTCTTGCTTTCTTCTCCCTCGTCGGAAAACAGGAGAGATGGATGGAATGATTTGGGGGCCTCTTCAAGTTCTGAAGTTCAAAGATCGCATATAATCTAATGTTTTTGAATCATAATGTTTAAGACCTGGAAGAGAATTTAGTGGTGGTATTCTATGACATCAAGTGACATACCATCTTTGTGAAAACTGGTAAAGCAGAGAGAAAATCATAATGATTTGGGAATATTGGAAAATGTCAGGTTTCTGGCCTAAAATGTTTCTGTTGTAGAATCTGACTAGATATGGCTATATTGTGCTATTACATAGCAATGACAGGGAATATTTTCTCTGCGGAATAATCTAGTCAGGGAACTTGACATTGAGATTTGTTCAGTGCCTTAGGGTTGGGCTTCCTAGAAGCAGAGTCAGAGATAGGGTTTCTTGTCAAAGGGATTTATTGAGGGGAATTGCTCTCAGCTGAAACTTGCAAGAGAGTGAGGGGATCAGGAGAGGGCAGGGGAAACAGCTAGGCAAATATGTGGGTTGAGCTGACACCTAGCCATGGCCTGACACCCACCCAAGAGCTCTGGAGCATACTGGCATCTCCCAGTCATCCTGCCTGGAAGCAACAGAACTAGCCTTTTCTACCCTATTTAGTGAGTCATTGGCTGTAGGCCATCATCCCTGTCCCCCTCCTTGTCGGATTCTTGATCTTAAAATATCTCATCACCAAATAGTTTTGCCCTAGGTTTTTAATAACTTTTTTTTTAACATGATGGTATTTTCCCTCTGTTCCTAGTTTTCTTAGAATTTTATTTTAATCATGTAAATATTCTGAATTTTATAAAATGCATTTCCTGTATCTGTTAAGATAATTCTGTATCTTTTTTTCTTTAAGTTGTTAATAAAGATTAATAGTTTTTCTGTTGAACTACCCTTGCATTTCAAAGATAATCCCTTCTTAGATAGAGTATATTATTTTTCAGGATGCTCACCTTCTGTTTGAAATTTATGTATCTGCCATAACTGAGTTTAGCTTACTTGGTATTGAGGTTGTACTAGGTTCATCAAATGAGTTGCAAGCTTTCTCCCTTTTTTTCCTATTATTTGGAACAGCTTTTATAATATTGGGATTATCCATGTATTAGTTTCTTGAGGCTGCTTTAAGAAATTATCACAGACTTGGTGGGTTAAAACAAGAGAAATTTATTTTTACAGTTCTAGAAACCGAAAGTCCAACATCAGAGTGTCAGCAGGGCCAAGCTCCCTGCAGAGGCTCTAGGGAAGATTCTTTGTCTCTTCTTTCTGGCAGCTATTGCCACATCTCTCCAGTCTGCCTCCAGGGTCACCTGTCCTCCTCCTATTCTGTCTGTGCCTCTCTCCTCTGTGTAGCTCTTATAGGACACACCAGTGGATTTAGAGCCCACCTGGATAATCAAGGACAATCACCTCATCTCAGATTCCTTAACTTAATTACATCTGCAATGGTTGTTTGCTCAAATAAAGTTAATATTCACAGGTACCAGTAATTTGATGTGGACATAATTTTTGGGGAGGTCACCATTCAACCCACTACAATCTGTTTCTTGAAAGTTTAGTAGATTTCATCTCTAAAGTCATTTGCTCCTGGAAGGTGGTTTGAGGTTAAATTTTTGAATACTGATTCAACTTTTTAAATAATTTTAGGCTGATTCACTATTTCTTCTTGAGTCTGTTTTGGTGCTTAATTTTTTTCTAAAAAAGTATTAGTTTTGACTGTGTTTCCAAATTTACTTACATGAAGTAGTACACTGAATTCTCTTAAGATTTTCTAATCAAAATGTATTATATATATACTTATGTGATCTAGTGCTTTCCTAATATCATTTATATACTTATTACTGTTTATATATATTCACAGATATATATTACATTACATATAAATACTTTTATCATCTACCACAGTGCTAATATTATTCCAGTGTACACTGTTGCTCTCCTTTTATTAATTTTTGATCAAATTTTCCAGTTATCCAATTATATTCATTTTTAAAAGAACACAAGTCACTTTCTTTTGAGATCTTGCAGAACCAGATCCTCTTAAGATTTTTACCTCCCAGGTCCCATGTAATTTCCATATCCAACTTCCTTGCTTCATTTTTTTCTCCATAATACCTAGCAGCATCTAGCATACTATACTTTTTATTTGTTCATCTTATTTATTTTCTGTCTCCCAAGTAGAATATAATTTCCATAAGAGCAGAGATTTTCATCCTTTTGGATCACTATGAATCCCTGGTACCTGTAACGGTCAAAAAATATTTGTTGAATGAATGAACCAAAATTTGTCTTAAATGTGTCAGTCTCTGCCATTGCTTTATTTTCTATTCATTAATTTCTACCCTTTATTAGTTATCCTTTACTTTCCCTAAAGTTCAGTACTTTTTCTACTTGTTTTAGCTTCTTGAGTTGAATACTTAAATCATTAATTTTTTCTTTCTTTTTTCGAATATAAACATTAAAGATAAGCATTTTTTCTCTTGGTACCTCTCTAGCAGTATCCTAAAAGTTTTTATTTGGAGAATTTTCATTGCCATTCAGTTCTAGATGTTTTATAGTTTCTTTATGATTTCCTCTTTCATCCATGAATAATTTTAATATTGTGTGTATTATTTTTAGCATTCTTAAAGTGAAACAGCTATTGCTGATTTACAATTTTATTGTACTTTGGTGGAAATATATGCTCCTTGTAATACTAACTTGCTGAAATTTGTTGAGACCTAGTAACATGTAAATTTTGAAAATATGCCATTTTTGTGGTATGGTATTTGTGGTATTACAGATAAGGTAAATTCTTCTATTATAGTCTGCCCTCACTATCCACAGGTTCTGGATCTGTGGATTCAACGAACTGCGGATGGAATTTCAGTTGGTGGCATGTGGAACCTATGGATACAGAGGGCTAGCCATCTTTTGTTCTTCCTGAACTGGGGCATACAATTCTCCTTAGTAACATTTGTACTTCAAACCTTATGAACTTTCCCTCTTATCACATAGATTTGTCTTCCTAGTGACATGGTCATTGCATTACAATTTATCAAAATCCACTGACTTTCACAAAAACATATGTATTTTGCAACATACACAAAACATCAAATTACAGTGTTTTTTTTTTAAATTTATTTTAGGCTGTGTTGGGTCTTGGTTGCTGCGCGTGGGCTTTTCTCTGGTTGTGGCCAGCGGGGGCTACTCTTCATTGCGGTGCGCAGGCTTCTCATTGCAGTGGCTTCTCTTTGTTGCAGAGCATGGGCTCTAGGCACGAGGGCTTCAGTAATTGTGGCACGCAGGCTCAGTAGTTGTGGCTCGCGAGCTCTAGAGCGCAGCCTCAGTAGTTGTGGCGCACGGGCTTAGTTGCTCCGCGGCATGTGGGATCTTCCCGGACCAGGGCTTGAACCCATGTCCCCTGCATTGGCAGGCGGATTCTTAACCACTGTGCCACCAGGGAAGTCCCTCAAATTATAGCTGAATATCACTCATCAGGCTGTTCATATCAGTGGTATTAAATACTACTGCAAAGTGTAAAACTTAAATTTCAGGAAAAAAGTGTCTTAATATTTTTTACAAAATATCGTGAAATATCCAAAATGTTTTCCCTTACTGTGTCAATTGAAAAAAAACTCTTTTAAACATTTTTTCCTCTACTTGATAAAACTAGTGAGTTAAAAATGAAAAAAAATGGCTGTCTCAAATGTACATAATGCTGTAACTTTTAAAATGTTAATTTTAGGCAAAAGCTTTTTTTTTTTAACATTCTTTTCTGGGAGAAAGAGATTCTCATTCTGAAATGAGAATTTTTAACCTAAAAGAACATTCCTTCAATTTAAAAAATATTTTTGTCAATCTAAGAGTTAAAATGAAATGTCCAAAAAATTAAACATCACAAATGTCAGCAGCACCTAGTGACCCAAAATGTGGGTATTTGAGTATATATGTCATGTGTTATGAGGTCCAAGATAGTACAGGCAAGCCTCAACTCACAAAAAAAGATGCCTTAAAAAAATGTTCCTTTATAAGCCAGTTTTTGGAGCTTGACCCACAGTGGTCCTCAAATAATGTTAAGACAAATAATGAAAGAGAGTGAGGTCCTAGGATAGCCCCTTCCCTAATGATCTGTTAAATCCAAAGGCACTAGGAATGCAGGATAATATTATGTAATCACTGATAAAATAATGTTTCTAAAAGAAAATACATTTAGAGTTCCAGCTTAGAATGTCAGGCACCCATCTACCCATTCAGCTGAGAGATAGAGCCTACCCTTCCTCTGCCCCCATCAGCCTCAGGCTGCCAGCGAGGGACTGCTGAGCACAGTTACAGCAGCAGAGTTTGCTTGGGAGCTTGGGCCATCGCTGGTGAAATACCCTCCTTTCCTAGCCCTAACTTTGGTGCCCTTCTCTCTTCTTCTCTTGTGCCATTGCATGTACTCATTATGAATTAGTGGGAAGCCACCAGACTGAAAATAGCAATGGAGACCAGGAGAAGGGCAGCATTGCCTTGTGGTTGGAATCTTTCCTTTGCCCCTTGCCCATGGTCCAGTCTTGGTTTTCAATGCCCTCTCTGAATCAAAAGAGCCTTCTCTTTGAACAGACCCCTGCACAGTGCTTGGACCAGGTGATTTCGAGCCTCTGCTAGATCTTTGAGCTGTAATTCTCTCCCCATTAGTTTACTTCCAGCTTAGTTTTGTGAGCCCTTAATTGCCAGTTTTGTAAGAATCAGACTTCATCCAGTTCAGCCTGATGCCCTTGATTCTGGGATCTATCCAAAGGAGAGCAGCTAGGCTTCGGTCAAACACTGGAATATGTTTGTCTTCTTCAACTTGGAATGCAAATTTCTTAACTCTAAAAACAAGCTGAAAATTTTGCGCAAAGCAGGGATGCAATATTTTTTATTCCTAGATCCCCCTAGTACCAGGAGCTGACACAAAATAGTGGTTATATTAGTTGACAATTCATTGGCTACTAGTAACTGAAAATCTGACTGCTGTTGCTTTCACAAAGAGAGGTTTGTTTTTCTCAAATAAGCAGTCAGGATTAGACATCTGTTGGTGTTGGTTCAGCTGCTCAGTCATGCCACTTGGGATCTGAGCTTTTTCTCCTCCATTCCCCGCAGTGTATTGGATTTTTGTTCTCATACTTGTCAACCGTGTTCACAAATGGCCACCCCAAGGTCTGGGCATCACAAGGCAGCGTGCTCGTCCAAACTTGCCCTTGTCTGCCTTCTGACATACCACAACGATCTCCACTCCATCTCTGCTTCCACTCTGCCACCACCCCCAAATCCATTTTCCACGTCACAGCCACGATGGTCTTTCTAAAATTAAAATCAGAGTCTATTTTTTTCCATTACTTAAAACACTCCTTTGTTCCTAGTAGAATTAGAAGAAAACCCAAACAGGCTGTAAGGCTCTAGGGGATTCAGCCACTGTCCCCTTTGCTCCTCAGCTTCTGTCCTTCATCCTCCCTCTCTTCTTATCTTCAACCAACCTGCTTTCTTGCTGTTCCTCAGAAAGATACTGTTTAGCGTCACTCTAGGCCCTTTGCACTTCCTGTTTGCTTTGCATGGAATATTTTGTTGCTTCTTGTTTTCCGTATCTCCGCTCAAAGACCATATATTCAGTGAAACCCTCTCTGACCATCCAAAATAAGTAGCCATACCCTCTGCCCTCTTCCCCCACCCCCAGTCATTCCCTTTTTCCATTCCACCATGGCTACCCAGTGATTCTTGCTCCTGGCTGCAGGTTTGAATCACCTGGGAAACTTTAAAAAATACCACATTCAGTCCCTATTTCATATTTCAAGTCTAATTGATCTGGGATGGGCCCCAAGCACTGGTATTATTTTTAAAGTGTCCCACATGATTCTCTTGCAGCTATGATTGACAGCTACTGGGCCACATGGTTAAAGGTACATGAACAATACCATGTGAACAATAATTTTGGATAATCCTGTAATACTGACTCTTTCTTGATATAACTTAACTCGATGAAGAGGAATTAGGATAATAGCCATTCTTGGTATGTATCTATACTAAGAAACTAGTGAGTATTTGTGTTAAATCAAAACTTAGGGTAAAAAATTACTTTCTTGGAAGAAAATGATCCAAATGAGAAAATAGTGTTTGCTCTGTGTGTGTGTCTGTGTGTGTGTGTGTGTGTGTGTGTGTGTGTGTGTGTGTGTGATTCTCAGAGTGTGGTTTCTCAGTTTAGTTTGCCCTCTGCACCCCCTCTTCTAACTGTGTGGGAGTTGTCAGTTTTGGGGAGATGGACTGTGGAGGCGGGGACCTCAGGGGGCTCTCAGCAAGCCTGGTGCCGGCCCGAGTGGTCTGTGAGAGGGAAGGCACGGGTCAGAGGCTGACAGATGGTCTTTCTGCCACATGGATGGCAGGCAGATGGCTCTGACAGTTTGGACAAGGCCACCACTTTGGGCTGCTAAGGCGGAGCTCTGAAAAGATGCTTGAAGAAGCTGCCGATAACAACCCTCTCTCTTGCCTTGAGCAGACATTGAGCCTGAAGACTCACATGAGGTAGGGAGGGGAAAGAGAAGCAAGAAAATGAGAAAGAGTGAGAGACTATGGCTTGCTTGCTCCACAAAGGCGGCCCTTCCACTCCCCACCCCTTTCCTGCTGCGGAGTGTGTGGGAGAGATCTTGGAGACAGGACGGGGAGAGGGTAAGCGCACGACCATCTTCATGCACAGCTGCCTAAGTTCCAGCTCTGCATAGCCTTCAAAGTGTACCAACATCTTTTCATTCGTGTTTGCTCTTAATGCTTGAATCTAACTCAAAGCATTGTCTTATGGGGCCACATTTGTACCATTCTCAGCATAAGGCCTGGCCTCCAATAAGAACTCCTAGCAAGTGGACTATGACTTAACATAGCCCAAGGTTTAAAAGGAAGTAAAAACCAAATCATGACTGCCTTATTAACACATCCAATGGTTTTCCTTCTGCTGTGTGACACCAGTCTTCTCTTTTCCTACTGTATGCTCTTATTTTCATTGACCAGTAGGATCCGTTTCTACTGAAAGCAAGGAGCCATTGTGTCATGGGAAGGGAGCGGCATGAAGAGGTGAGAGACTAATCCCACGTTTACCTCTAATTACCTTTACTAATCCCATGAGGCCCAGGCACATTACTTAACCATCTACGACAGTTGTTTGCATGGGCAGGATTTCTTTGTTTCCAGTTATCTCCGCAAGGGCCCAGAGGAAGGTCTTTATGACTCTCCCACTTTGCCAGGAGACATTTGGGAATGGCTGCTGCAGTGAGCATGCCCGTCCTTTTTTCCCCACGCACTGCATTTTGCAAGGCCTCTTGGCACAGAACTACAGCAGACATTTAATTAACATAAAACACTGTATAACACCATCAAGACAGTAGCTAGATTGGGAAGCTGGCAATTCCGCAACCCCATGCAGCCAAGTTCTCAGACTCAGGTCTGTCCTTCAACTTGCTCATGGTGGTTGAAGATGCAGGAGGTCTCTCCTATCCCAGAGCTATCTCCTCTGAATCTCCTCTACCAGCATTTTCTGGTGTAGACTCCTGGGGTAGAAGTTGGGGGCACTGCTGCACCCCCTTCTTCCATCTGTCTTTTGGGACTCACCATGTCCTTTGCAGCCACTGGGTCACCCC
This sequence comes from Delphinus delphis, assembly GCF_949987515.2. Lineage (NCBI taxonomy): Eukaryota > Metazoa > Chordata > Mammalia > Artiodactyla > Delphinidae > Delphinus > Delphinus delphis. The sequence goes on from NC_082684.1 coordinate 141,170,315, forward strand.
AGCTACAGGCTGAACAACTTCTGAAAACTGCAAGTCTGATTCAGGACACTTGTGGCCTTTAGAGTCTCATCATCTTTCCTTGCTTATGTCCATGTGTCTTCTTCAAAGCCCACTCCAAGTCCCCACTCTCCAGCTTTCACCCTTGTTGTGACTACAGCCTGACGTCCTCTTGGAGGCCTTCATGTCACACCTAATTTGCATGCCATGCCTTGTTCTCCAGTTAATTGGATCATCCCCATTTTAACTCATATTACATGGAAAAAAGGAATGTGTTCAATTTCTTGGCAAAATGTAACTGAGCACTTGCTGTGTGTCCAGCAACTAAAAACCTAAAGCTGAATAAGGTGTGGTCCTTATTGCTGTAAGGCCCTGTGGTCTGATGAGACGTCTCACACATATACCTCACTTTAATGCAGTGTAAGAACACTCTGGAAGCAGAGACAACGGATTGACCACTCTGCTAGGCAGGAGCGGCATGTAGAATCAGAGGACAGCAAAGGATTCTGAAAGCAGCAGTTTTAGCTGAGCTTCTCTCATGGCCCCAACCACCCTTCTTCCTTGTTCCAGGTGCAGGTCTCAGGGTTCACAGATGTGTGGAGTTGAATGATTTAGGGGTGCCGAGAAGGGCTTTCATAGGATCGCCCTCTGTGGCCGGGCCTAGATTTGAGATGACAGCATTTGAGATTTGTTTCAATTGTCATCATTTAGGGAGCAAGCACATTAAGCCTAGAAGATATCATTTTGGATTAATTTATCCTACTTTTCTTCCTCTTTGGTCATTCTTACCCCTTCAAGGAACATCTGACAAACTCTGATTGAAAGGTAGAGGTGTGCATAGAGATACTTAGGGTTAAGGCCTACACATGGGCAGATTTCCTTTTCTCCTTAATTTAGCCAAGAGGATTGCCTGATTTTCCAAAAGTTACTTTGTTAGAAAACCAGTGAGTGGGGTGGCGGTGGGAGTGGTGAGTAAGGAGAGGAAACATAGCAGATGGAAGCACAAAGCCAAAACCAGAAATAGTAGCATTTACTAATGCCATTTGCAGCAACATGGATGGACCTAGAGTTTATCATACTAAGTGAAGTCAGTCAGACAGAAAAAGACAAATGTCGTATGATAGCACTTATATGTGGAATCTAAAATACGATACAAATGAGCTTATTTACAAAGCAGAAACAGACTCACAGATATAGAAAACAAACTTATGGTTACCAAAGGGGAAAGTGGTGGGGGGAGGGATAAATTAGGAGTTTGGGATTAGCAGATATAAACTACTATAAATAAAATAAACAACAAAGTCCTACTGTATAGCACAGGGAACTGTAGTCAATATCTTGTAATAAACTATGATGGAAAAGAATATGAAAAAGTATATATATATATATGGATCACTTTGCTGTACAGCAGAAACTAATACAAGATTGTAAATGAACTATACTTCAATTAAGAAAAAACAAACAAAAAAACAAATAGAAAGGACTGAAATTCATGGGTCTAAGAGAGCATTTTAGTTTGGAAATAAATATGAATGTGCTTAAAAAAAGAAAAGAAAAAAGAAATGGTAGCATTTACAAAGACAGTATGATGTAGAAGGGAAATTATGATTTTGAGTTTTAGGGAACCTGGGCTCAGGTCCTCATATAACCATTCACTGCCTTGCAATTTTCTCTGAGCTTTACTTTCCTCCCGTGCACTGTCTGCCTTTCAGGTTTGTTTTGCAGATCCCATTCTACACTGTTATATGAATGTCCATAGTTTGGTTAGATAAGCCCAGCTTATTTCACACAGATCCTATTCCAGTGTGATCCATGGACCAACAGCATTGGCCTTACCAGGTGCTTGTGAGAAATGCAGACTTTTGGGCCCCACCCCAGACCTAATAATAAATTGGAATCTGTATTTTAACAAGATCCTAAGTGATTCATTTTGAAAAGTCCTCATCGAGACCACTAGTTCTCAAATGTGATTGCACGTTAAAATCACTGAGGGAATGTTAAAAAATACTGGGAGTCAAAATTCCTTTCCCAGAAATCCTCATGTAATTACTATGGGGGTTGGCCTGGGCATCAAGGTTTCTAAAAGCTCCCCAAGGTGATTTTCACATGAAACAAATTTTGAGAATCATGGCTCTGAACCAGTGCCTCTCAAACCATCTCTTACGGTTTGAGACCATTTTGCTTATAAATTTCCAATCCATCTGGTTGTAAAATTTAAAAGTGTCACGTGCCTTGAATATAGCAGCAAAGTCAAATTGGTATAAAAGTAGATAAATTCCTACTTTGAATTTGTTCCTTCAGTTATCACAAACCTGTAACAGAGAGTTCTTGGGCCAACAGTGGTCTTTGGGCCACACTTGGACTGAGATACACTGCAGTTCAGGCCACACTTCACCCCAGTTAGGAAAACAGCATCACCCATCCCATCCGCAGACTCCCTTCTTCTAGGTCAGGGGTTGGAGTATAATCTTTATTTTATTGACCGTGCAGTTATATGGCACCTGTCTTGTACCAGGTACTGTTGTAAGTGTTTTACATGTTTTCACTAATATTAGTATTAAACTTATTTATCATTATCCTCTTCGCTTTTGTGGGAGCAGAAACATGGCATTGGATGGTTAACTAGCTTGCCCAAAGTCACAGAGTTGGTAGACAGCAGAGGCAGGATTTTGAACCCGGGTTGTCTGGCTCTTTATCACTATGCTGCTTCACCCACAGGTGCTTGTGAGAGAAAGGACTAGTCTCCCACATACACCACATCTCATCAGTCATCTGTCCTGTCCCCTTGACCCCTAAATGTCTCTGAGTCCTATCCCTACATCTCCATCTCTTCATCCTCTTCCTACTCACTGCCTCTGTCCAGGCTCTTGTCATCTCTCTCCTGCACTGTTGGAATAATCTCATCTCTCCCTTCTAATGTATCCTCTGAACCTTCATCAGGGTGATCTTTTTCAGATGCAAAGCTGAGCAGGTTCTGAATCATTTAATGGATCTAAATCAGTCAAGTTCATCTTCCTAAGGTCTGCACAGCAGCCACTTTGCAATGGAGCACTGCCTGTCTAGCCTCTTTCTTGTCCCTTCCCCTCCTCTCACTCCAGCCATGCAGAACCAACCACACTGGTCATGGACTTTGCCTCAGCCACTCATGGTGTCAGGTCTTTTGTGCATTTGGTTTCCTGGATGGAGGTCCTCTGTCTGAGACTAACTCACCCTTCAAGGTGTAGCTCAAGTATTGCCTCTGCAGGAAGTCTTTCCTGAACACCCTAGCAGCACCACACCACTCCTAGTGGCTTGTCATTCCCTCTCCATGCTTCCCCCGTAGCATTTGTGACACTCTATCCTGGTTCCTGGTTTCTGTGCCAGCATCCCTTTTGACTATGACCCCCTCAACTCTGTGTCTTTAAAGCTAGTACAAATTCAGGATCATAACAAGTACTCACAATTTATTTGGAATGAATGAGTGAGTAAATGAATGCAAGCAGAACCGCTGTACCTCTTTAGAGACACAGGGGCTGCCCTCCTTGCTCCTTTTCGCCCTTTCCTACTCCACTCCCTTGCACTCCCACCGCCCTCTGCCTTTGAACAGGAAAGCTCTGTGTCCTCATTTTGGCCTTGCCAAAGCTCCTCAGACTGTCAGCTTAGGGAGTCTGCCCCTTCCTCCTAAGAGCCTCAGCTGTTGGGCAGCCAGCACCAAAGAGTGGTCTAGCTTCCTCTTATCGCTTCCCTGCTCTGCGTGCCCTGGAGAGAATACTAAATGTGTACACAAAATAGATGCTAAAATATTCATGAATATATTTGGAAGATTTTTTTGCTTAAGCCCCCTTTGTCTGAAAATAGAATAGAAGAGACAAATAGACAAATGTGACACACAAAAGTGTGGCGAGAAATATACAATAAGCAGTTAGATGCAATTGATCACTTTGCACTAGGTTATCTAAAGACCAGTCTTAAAACATACCTGAACATCAAAGGAGAGACATCCTTCTGCTGTCGGAAGAGATTGCTTTTTAATGAACATCTTCCTTCTGTCTTCAGGACCGTGAGTCACAAGGTTGTTCTGCCTTTCTCCCCACCTCTTTAACATCTGTCCATTATCCCTTGAGGCGATCAGGCTTTAGTGAACATGGAGAATTGGGTCAATCTGGATGGCTTTGCCTCAGCCTGCTTGGTGTTGTGCACCGGTGGATCGTGGCGAGCCCCCAGGGCAGGCAGCTGGGTGGTGATCGTGGCTGGTGCTATCAGGTAGCCTTAGACAGAAGCAGGAATGGGCAGCCTCACTTGCATAAGAGAGAGGGGGCTCTCTGTCCTTCTGGGCTTCCTGCTTGTGTTCTCCATATCACTGGTTTCCACAGAGAAACCCAGTTCCTTCATTAAGACTGTCCCAATCAGCCTTGCCCACAGGCGTGTCTCACACTTCTAACCTCTTACAATGTTAATCACCTTTTCCATTCATTTCCTTCCATCTGTCCTTCCTTCCCTCCTTCCTTCCTTCTTTCTTTACCTTCCTCCCTTCCTTCATTTTTTCCTTCCTTCCTCTGCCTGTCTTTTCTTCCCCACTGTGAATAATCATCTTCCTATCACTGCCAAACCTGGAACAGTAGATATGCAGTAAGAGCTATTTCACCATTTATTAAAGGGTATGGAAGTTATGCTTCAATGAGGAGACCATTGCCCACTGAAATACAGCTCTTTTCATGGAGATAATATGTGTAAAAAGATACTTGTGTAAAAAGATGACCATGCTAATGTAAAACTTGGGCTTTGGGAAATGGACTGATGTCAGACCTGAGACCAAGTGGCCAGGGTATGAGGGCAAGGCCACACACTGGGAATGGGGACAAGGGTGGGGTTCTTCCCAAAGAGTGGACTTTTTCTACTGTATCTCATCCTGGAAGGATAGTCCCAGGGCAGGAAATGAGAACTTGAGAGACAGGACTTAGGCTGACCTGAAGAGAAGACAACAAATGTCCACCTTCCTTAATGCAGAGCTTGGCTCAGCCCAGATTCTAAGGCCTAGAGCAGTTTCTGCAGTGGTGGGTGAGCTGCCCTTGGCCTGGGGAGGCAAGCAGCTGACCCCATGAGAGGTTCCAACAGCTGTGATATTGCTCTATGTTCAATACATCCATTTTTCTTATCTTTTATTCAGGTCTCACTTGAAGTTACCATTAGTTTTTGTGGTGTGTGGAAAGCTAGGGAGAGACCAGTGTCCATGTCTGGGGGTATGGAGTGTGGGAGAACAGGGTCCTCTCCCTGAAACAGGGGTGGGTGTGGAAGCAGCTCCATCACCCTTAGGCAGAGCCTGGTCTCAGCAGAGCCATGGGAAGCCAGTTAGTGGGTGGTGAGGCCAGGGAGTCCAGATAAAGAATTTAAGTGTTCATATCCTGAGCCATGAGAGGCCTGGGCAAACTCTCTGATACAGATGAGGGCCTCTGAGGGGGCTAACTTCCAATGCAACATCGTCAGGGTCTGTGCCTCCATCATTTGTGGCCAACATAGATTTGACCTTGAATAACAATGGCTCCAATTTGAAGGAAGACAGGGGCTGATAGGCTGAATAGAGACAGGATCTTTAAGTTAGGCAGAGCAGGGTTGGGATTTCAGACCCACTCCCTTTACTTAACATTCCACTACCTTAATAATGGTTTCCACAAGTTAGAAAGTGTCTCTGAGAACCAGTGCCTTATCAGTAACATAGGGATTAGTAACAAGTAAGAAGTCTGGTTAGCATTAATAAAAATAAAAGCAAAATAACTACAGTGCCTTGTGTGTATTGTTAGATAATCTAATGATGGTGATTGTTAGTTTCGTTTCCCTTATATCCAAAATGGCAGCTGAAGGACACTTGTCCCAGTGACAAGCGTATCCAGTCATACTACTTTTACAAAAGTGTTTTACAAAACACTTTTACAGTGTTTGTACAAACTTCACAAGCCTCAGTAGAAGGGGTACAGGTAGCTGTTGCTAACCCCTGAAATCGGTGTGAGAGATGGACTTTCTCTGCCATTTTGCCTGCAAATCATACCATTTAAGCAAGTGCTTAGCTCTCATGCTAATTGCTGAGCCTAGTTCTAAGCCTACCAAGCGATGCAGGCAATGGGCATGGAAGGTCTCCTACTTCAAAGGTGTAGAGGCTGAGGATACTGAGAATAGCCCCTGAACTCTGTAGCCTAGTGACAAAGACAAAATTTCAATTTTATGTGGTATATGCTATGGCAGAAGTATGGATAATGTCTTATGGAGGTTATGGCAGAAGTACAGATAATGTTTTCTGGAAGCAGCAGCAGCAGAGAGGGGAGTGGGATAGCCAGAATGCTTCCTGAAGAAGACAGCACCTGAGTTGAGTCTTAAAGGAAAAAAAGAGAGTTGAGCAAATGAAGAAGGGGTATGGCATTATGTAGGTAAGAAGCCATACTGAGTAGGGAAACAGGGATGGAAGAACTGAGTATGTGCAGAAGAATAATGTTTCTGGAGAATAAGATTCAACGGATGAGATGAAGGGAAGTGGGTGTTGGGTGTTAAAAAAGGAGCCAGGTCATCAAAAGTCAACGTTAAGGAGCTAGTAATTTCATCCACAGGCAGTGGTAACCACCAAAGGATGTTTACCAAGGAAGGAGCATGGCCAGAATGAAGTCTTAAATCTGAAGAGCAACGTGTGGACTTGAAGGGAAATGACTGGGAAACAAGTTAGGAGGAAGCTGCTGCTGTTTGGATGGGGGTAGAAAGGAGGGGGCTGGTCTGACAACTCTTTAGGAGCTTGACAGGGGCTGCATGACTGACAGAAGGCCACAGGAGCAAGTCTGGAAAACAGAGGAGGTACAAGAAGGCCCCAGAGGTCCTGCCTGCCTCGAGTCAGTACAAGTCCACTGTAAGGAGAAACCAAGGCACAAGGACAAACCTTACTTTTCAAATTTGATAAAGGTGGCCCTTGAGCTTGGGACACCTGAAGTAAAGAGAATAGCCCTCCTCACATGGAAAGAAATTCTTCTTGCTACATAAGACAAAGGAAAATAAGAAGTGACACCTTTTAAAAATAAATTGAGGGGCTTCCCTGGTGGCACAGTGGTTGAGAGTCCGCCTGCCGATGCAGGGGACATGGGTTCGTGCCCCAGTCCGGGAAGATCCCACATGCCGCGCAGCGGCTGGGCCCGTGAGCCATGGCCGCTGAGCCTGTGTGTCCGGAGCCTGTGCTCCACAACGGGAGGGACCACAATAGTGAGAGGCCCGCGTACCGCAAAAAAATAAAATAAAAATAAATTGACCTCTGTGGTCAATAATCTGTAAGATTATGGGCTGTATGATCACAGAGTACCCAATACCTTCTATTTACTTTAAAGGTAATTTTCATCTTAATTTTTTTTTCAAGACGTAAGGTCCACAAACACTTACAGGCATGATATTATTTTATAGCCAAAAAATGAGTGAAAGAAAAAGGGGAGAAAATTGAACCTGAGTCTGTTGTAGAATGAGGATACTACTACTCACTTTCCCAACCATGGCCACCCCTCTTCTAGACCCTGCTTTCCCAGCTGGGGTGGAAAGTTGGCAAGCTGATTGGTCATAGTGCAGAACACTCACTGGGCCACATTTTACCAGCAGGCATGGTCCACTGTGCCTGGAAAGGCAAAGCCCTCTGCTCTCCTCCTGCTCTGCTCTTGCCCCTCCTTCTTCCCTGCACCTGAGCTGTTAAGGTGAGACCGCCCCCCAGAGCTCTTGTCTCCCTCTTTCTTTGCTCTGTTTCCATATGGTGCAGTGGATGAGTAAACCCATTCTGGCTGTGTCTCTCCCTCTTCACAGCCTCACTTTGTCCATTCTGGATTTTAAAAGTTTATTATGCATTATATCAAATTTACCACTTATGAGTGAAAATTAAGACTTTATGTAGTTTTTATATGTTGTAATATTTCTTCAAATAAATCTCTCCTACAAATAAAAAAAAAACAAATCACAGTGCAGCACACTGACCTCCTAGTTGAGATTTGGGTTGTGGGCATAGAGACGGGGAGAGTGGTGGTTGCTTGTCTACTTTAGTCTCAAGTCTAAGCCACATGCTGCAGTGAGGTTTTGTATCAGCATTTTAGTTTAGGGGCTGGACTCTTGCACAGCTATTAATAAAGTGGCACCTTTGTTCCCATTCTGTTATTGTACCTTGTGCATATAACACTCTCAGGGGAGAGGGCTGGGGGTGGAGGGAATGGGAAAGAGTGGTTATCGGGACAGGATATCACTCTTCTTGGGTCTGAGTCTCTCTCTGGTCAAAATCTCAAATGTTGTGGGCAAACACAAACATCAATTTCTAATGATTATAAAAAGGAAAACTGTCCCAGCAAGGATGAACACCACTGTGGAAATCCGATCTAGACTTGAGGTTTGGGGATCCAACTTTCCTTTGAGATCCGAGGCCGTGGCCCTTTCTGATGTTTGCAATTATCTATCATTCTCCCTTTGGCCCATGAAGTCCCAGATTATATGTTGCCGATCCCATGTTCTGACTTTGAAACCATTTTACTCAAAGAAATTAGGTAGGGGGACTAAATGTGATGGCCGATCTGAACTATTTTATTAGGCCCCGAGCTTAATAAAGGTTATGATCTACACAAATCCTTTGAGAAAGGAGAGCAGTAAACAGTATATGAATAAAAAGGGGCAGAAGCAAGTCCATGTATTGAGTGCCCGTTATGTGCTAGGCACGGTGCTGTTACTCTACCTGCATCACTTCCTTTATTAAGAATTATTGGGCATGTGCTTTGCACTTCACAAGGCACCATGCTGATGTCAAGTACACCTATTATAGTAGAGGGTAAAGCATGGATTCTGGTGGAGAAGACTCAGCTTTACATCCCAGCTCTGTCCCAACAAGTGATGTGACCCTGAGCCACTACCTCATCTTTCTCCATCTTCATGTGTGAAAACTAAATAGGGAAGGACTGTATCTATCATGCCTGGGATAATATCTGCAAAAGAACTTTATAAACTAGAAACACAGTGAAGCATTTTGAACAGAGATTGTTAATTAGAGGTCCTTTGTATGTGTGTGGTTGGGGGTTGGACTTGCCCTTGTGAACTGGCGTCTGGTGAAGAGGCACGTGGGGAGAGACCACGCAGAATCATGCGGTCTGCAGGGTCCTCAGATGATTCCTATCCGTGTTTTCAGCTGTAAATGAGCGCTCTGGCCTTGTAAGTTCTGGATTTTGCTAAGTCATGTAGGAGTTACATGCCTGCCAAGGAGGTGCCAGAGGAGCATAACTTGCTGTGCTGCTCCTGTGAGTGTGAACTACACTTCTCAGGTACTGGCAGGACTATTATAATATTTGGTGTGATGTTGCCTTCTGTTATCACCACCTTACCCTCTCCTCTTTTCCCAAGCTGTGAGAATGGGAGAGGTGCTATGTGGTTCATATGACTGGGCTGTATTTGAGGGTTTGAAGAAAAGATAGATACATGCACTGTATCTTAATAAATTGCCCTTCGTGAAGGTAGGGTCCTTTAGACAGAGTTTGGTGGTAGTGGACCACCCACAATTTACCAGAAACTGGAATATGTATTTGTTTGGGATTTTTTTCCCATCTGAAGACAGTATTGTATCTTTTGTCTTCAATAGATATTCAACAAATGTTGAACAAATTTTCCTTAGATTTAATCAGTTCACCACTCAAAGAACTACCGAAATGCTTAAGGAATCGAACCCACTGTTGCAAAAATTCACCAGTACGTATTGGCAATGCCTAGTGTGGTGGCTAACATCAACAGAAGGCCTCAAACCAGTGGTTCTTATCCCTGTCAACACGGTAGACTCACCTGGGGAGCTTTGGGGAAAATCACAATGCCTTGGCTTCTTCCCAGAGATTCTGGTTTAATTGGTCTGGGGAGGGCTCTAAAAATTTATATCCTTAGTAATCCAGTGATACCGAAGGCTTGGTTTTGCTTTGAGTAGAGGGTTTCAACATTGACTATGCATTAGAATCACCTGGGAAACTGGGAAAAGCACTGATGCCTGGGTCCCACTCTCAGGGGTTCTGATTGTGACCTGGGTATCAGGATTTTTTTTAAAGCTCCCTACTTATTTCTAATGGAGCCAAGGTTGAGAAGCAATGACTTAGAGGGAGCTAGAAAACAACTTTTCTTACAAAAGTACAACTCATAATTAACACAGGCAAACTTAAATAAGAAGATATATAGGGCTACTCCTATTCTGGTCACTGTTTAATGTTCGTTGAAGTACATTTTATTTAAAAAAAAATTTTTAAATCAAATATCTCATCCTTTTGCATAAATCCTAGCCCTGAGTATAATCTTAGACTTGAATAAATTGTTTCTTTCTTAACTTAAATCTTGGTTCAGACTCTCGCTGAGATGACTCATGATTTTTTGGCCAGTTTGTTGTCAAAAGTCTGTGGAAATTTATTCTCAACCTTCTGCCCCCTTTTTCTTGCCTCAACCATAAAGAGCCGCTGCCCCCTTTCCATATGGATTTATAGAACTCTGAAGGCTCCATTTACTCTGCCATTTTGAGAATCAGTTAGGAAAATCAGCTACTCCTCTGACTCCCCAGGACCCCCTCTCTCCACACAGCTAGAACAGATGGTTCCCAGCCATACACATTTTGGTTTCAGCTTTTAAGTTCAACCCGAAATCCTGCCTGGATTTTGCTTGGGATGCAATGACTATATAGATCACTTTGGAAGAGAATTAATATCTTTGCTATATTAAGTGTTCCCATCTATGAAGACCATATACTTCTTTAATTTAGATATTCTTTAATGTCATTCAATAAAGTTTTATAATCTCTGAAAGATCTTATACATATTTCATTATATATATTCCTAAGTTGTTAAGGCGTTAACTATATCTTTTAAAAATTTATTTGTTGCTAGTATATGATTTCTGTATATTGATTTTTTTAACCTGGCAATCTTACTATACTCTTATTAATTCAAATAATTTATCTGTAGATCCTTTTAGATTTTCTAAATATAGAATCACATAATCTGGAACAAAACAGAGAGTTTTATTTCTTCTTCGTCAAAAACTATGCTATTTCTTTTTTTTAATAAATGTAGTTATTTATTTATATTTTAATTTTTTTGGCTGCATTGGGTCTTCATTGGTGCGCGCGGGCTTTCCCTAGTTGTGGCTAGCGGGAGCTACTCTTCGTTGCAGTATGCGGGCTTCCCATTGCGGTGGCTTCTCTTATTTTGGAGCATGGCCTCTAGGCGTGTGGGCTTCAGTAGTCGTGGCACGTGTGCTCAGTAGTTGTGGCTCGCAGGCCCTAGAGTGCAGGCTCAGCAGTTGTGGCACACGGACTTAGTTGCTCCGCGGCATGTGGGATCTTCCCGGACCAGGGCTCGAACCCGTGTCCCCTGCATGGGCAGGTGGATTCTTAACCACTGTGCCACCAGGGAAGTCGCTGCTGATAACTTTTTAAAGTCACAAATGAATTTTTAGTTGTATCAAGGGTTGACACTTCCTCTATCAAGATGAGTATTTTTCCCTTTAATGTGTTAATATGGTGATTAAATTAATTTAATTTGTTTTCCTAATGTAAATCAGTCTTGTATTTCTGGAATAAATCCTACTTGGTCATGATATATTCTAGTTTTCATGAGTTTCTTGATTTGGTTGGTTAAGTTTGTTTAGGACTTTTGCGTCAATGTTTATGAATGAGATTCCCTGCAATTTTCTTGAATTGTCCTTGTCAATCTGGGTAGCAAGGTTATGGTAGTCTTATACAATTAAAGATGAGGATCACTCCCTCTTTTTCTGTTCTTTGGAAGAGATCATATAAAATTGAAATGATCTTTTCCTTAAATATTTTTAGAACTTGCAGGTGAAGAAACTGGGCCTAAAATTTTCTTTGTGGGAAAATTTTAGACTGTTGCTTTACTTTTATTTATGGTTATGTAACTATTCAGGTCTTCTGCTTATTCTTGAGTCAGTTTTAGTGTTATATTTTTCTAGGAATTTGTTGATGTTATCCAAATTATTCATAATATTTATTTATCTATTTGACATCTACAGCAATTATTGTGTTCATTTCATTTCAGATAATGATTATTTGTAACTTCTCTCTTTCTTTCATTATGATTTTGCCCAATCTCACCTGTTTTAAAGTTTTTCGAACTATCATCTTTTTAAAGAGTAAACTGACTTTGTTGGTCTTCTCTGTTGCATGGTCTCTCTCAGTTTTATTCTATTCTTGTCTTTACTATTTCTTTTCTTCTACTATATCTGCATAATTTCAATACTTTGAAATTTGCCGAGAATGGCTTTATGGCTCAATATAGAGTAAATTATTCATATTCTATCTACCTTTAAAGAATGTACAGTATGGAGTTGCTGGGTGTTGTGTTCTTTACTTGTCAACTAAACCAAGTCTGTTAATCATGTTGTTCAAATTTTCTGTATTTTTACTAGGTGGTTGTTGTTGTTGCTTTTGCTATCAGTTACTCCTATAATGATTGTGGAGTTTCCTCTTTCCCCTGGTAGTTCTTAAATTTTTGCTTTATATAGGCACTCTGAATTTCAAATCATTATATCTCCCTGGTTAATACAACCTTTTATCTTTCTGAAACTTACTCTTATCTTTACCATTTTTTTCTTTTGACTTTAGATCCATTTGGTCTGATGTTAATGTAGTTACACTAGCTGTCTTTTGATTAGAATTTGCCTAGTATGTCATTTTCCATGCTTTTACTTTTAAATTATTCTACAGTTATATGTTATAGATGTGTATCTTATAAATAGTATATGGTTAGCTTTTTAAAATCCATTCTGATATTTTTGTCTTTTATTTGAAACACGTATCCATTTATATTTAATGAAATTGCCAATATATTTATATTTACCATCATATTTTGTGATTTCTTTTTGACCCTCCCTTATGACTTCTTTTTCTTTTAATTATTTTTATCTTATTCACGTTTTCCCCACTACTACTTTGGAATTTATGTTCTATGTTTCTGTTCTTTAGGGACTACCTGGGAGATTACAGTAGGTCTATGTAATGTATCAGAGGCTAAGGTTAATATCTTTATCTTCCCCTACGACAAGAAGTTTAGAAGAGTTAAACTCCATATCTACCCACTACCCAACTTATATGCTATTGCTGTGGTGTGTTGTAATTCAGTCTTAAAAAAAACCCTTAGTAAATGTATTAGTTAGGTAATATTAGAGGTTATAACAAGTAAACCCTGGAATCTTGGTGGTTGTACTATGAAAGATCATTTCATACTCATGTTCCAGTCCACTGGGGGATATTTCTGGTTGGGCTACCTTCCATGTGATCTCTCAGGGATTCAGGCTACTTCCAACCTGTGGCTCCACCCTCCTTTTTGTCTTTCGTTCACTCTCCATTAAGCCAGCAAATGGGAGAGAGTATAACCATTTCTTTACCACTTTACACCAGAAGTAACCCATATTACTTTTGCTCAAATGCTAATGACCAAAATGCAGTCACATGCCCATATCTAATTGCACTTAACACAGGTTCCTCATGAGAAAGTAGAGAGAACAGTTGAAACTACCTTACAGCTTTTTGTGAACATGAATCTCAGTGTATGGCTGAATATTTAGTAAGTGCTCACCATGTGCCAGGTATATAGTTTTTATCATCTGGTATAATCCTCACAGTAACTTGTAATGTAGGAGCTAGCTCATTTCCATCATCAGACAAAGCAACCAAAGCTTCAGGTGAAGTTGACTGTCTCATCTGGAAAGTAGCCTATAGTAACTTCTTTCTCTGCCAATCTTTTCATGACAGAAGAATCCTTCAAGGCTAGGTAACTCTGGGAAGCCTCTTCTGACTCCTCCCAAGCCTACTTAGTTTCTTCTCCTGTTTTCACATCTAAACCATACTATTTGCACTTATATGAGCCCCCTTGCGTGTTTCTCCATTTGTTCCATGTGAATTAATGTTGTTTTCTCAACTACATTGTTACTTCTTTGATGGCATGTAACATGTCTTACACTTAATTTATCATCCCCAAACTGAAAGCTCAGAACACTGTGCACAGAAATGTCCTAATGCTTATTGTTGATAATGCCTGAGGCTCTTTGTTTTTTTAATTCTTCACAATTCTTAACACAGTGCTAAGCAATTAAAGCATACTCCATAAATTGTGTTGATTGATGGATAAATGTATCTTTATATGCAGAATCTGCATAATGTCAAGGTGGCCACAAATAGAATGGACTGGACTGCCATTGACTTAATTATATGATTTTTGGATTTTAATTCCCTGGGCTTTACCTTTCTAATTTATAAAATCAGGTGTCTGAACTCAGTATCATAGGTCTCTTTTACTTCTAAAATTCTATAATTTTGTGGAGTTTGGGGATGACAAATATATTAAGTTCTTACATGATTAATTCATTTAATCCTTGCAACAAAACTGTTGGTAAGTAACCATTATCCCAGTTTTATAGATGAAGAATCTGGGGCTTAGAGAAGCTGAATAACTTGTATAAGGTCACACAGTTGCTAAATGGAAGAATTAGGATTCATGCCTGGGTCCCATAGAAACCAGAGCACGCATTCTCCCTCCTTTACCACTCAGCCTCCTAAAAATCACTGCCTTAGCAGTAAATGGAAGGTTTCTTTTATCAGATTTCCTTTAACTGCTTTTCCTCGAAATGGACTGTCTCAAGCCTAACCATGTCAGAGAAAATCCTAAGGCTATTAGATCAGAAATCAGTCGCTGGCAGCTCCTCCTTGCAAGGTACGTGTTTGGCTCACTTTAATTTGTCATTCATTAAGCCTGGAGGAATGGAACGAGAGACATCTTTGACTTTGCAGGAGCCAGAAGAACAAAGTTTTTACCCAAACTCAACATAAACACTTGGGTTTCGTTTGGGTTTGAGAGTTTGGCAAAGGTTCAAAGCTTTCCATTTTCTGTGAAGCCATTGCCCATTCCTGTTAGGAGATCAGTAAATTTTGAAAGAGATTCCAGAGCTGATGGATGAGTCACAGACGTCCGGACTCCATAGAGCCTTGCTTGCGCAAATGAAATGACCAGATAAGATCCTGCGGCTTCTTTCTGTTGCATGGACGTTTGCCATCAAACACGACAAAGAACTGGGTTGTTAATGCCAATGGATAAGAGGACAACATATTGTAAAAGGGACACTTAGAGGAGTGTCCAGAGGATCTCCGGAGACTTTGGTTTGACTTTGCTTTATGATACTGTCAAGTGCTACAGAAATATCAAAGGTATGTCAGGCACAGCTCAGGGTAGTGGGTAAAGATGTGCAATTTGGAACAGGGAACAAGCTGGCCTGGGATTGAATTCTAGTTCTGCCATCTCCCCATGAACTTGACCAAGTTACCTAACCTCTCTAAGCTTCAGTTTTCTCATCTATAAAGTAGGGATAATATCAGTAGGATGGGCTATTGTGAAAGTAAAATGAAATAACATATATGAAGAAGTTAGCAGAATTCCCAGAACACAGTAAACACTCTGTAAGTTGTAGGATTTTTTTTAAACTTTGAAATATCATGTTTTTAAAGCCTTGGTCCTCTTTATCTTTTCAGCTGAGGGGACTGAGGCCCAGACAAGTGAAATAAACAGGTCCTTCGTTTCACAAGTGATGCAGAGGAAGAGGGGAACTTAAGTTTCTTGACACATAAAATATCTCTCCCCTGTTTCTTTTTTTCTTTTTTTTCTTATTTTCGGTACGCGGGCCTCTCACTGTTGTGGCCTCTCCCGTTGCGGAGCACAGGCTCCGGACGCGCAGGCGCAGCGGCCATGGCTCACGGGCCCAGCCGCTCTGCAGCATGTGGCATCTTCCTGGACCGGGGCATGAACCCGTGTCCCCTGCATCGGCAGGCGGACTCTCAACCACTGCGCCACCAGGGAAGCCCCTCTCCCCTATTTCTTGACTGAACTAGCTGGAGAACCCTTCCAGCTTCCTTTCTTCATCTGGCCCGGGATGAACAGAAAGCAGGAGGATGAGAAGAGCAGGACAGCCCTGAGTGTCTTTGAGCTATTGGAGGTCTCTCTCAGGCTGGGCCAGGTCACACTAGGTGCTTGTTATACTTTATGGACCTTCAAGTTATGACTTCATACTGGATTGTTTTGTTTTGTTTATTTTGGCATTTCTGATCCCTTAGACAACCAGGCTGTAAAAAGTTTCTGAGGGAACTTTGGGAGAGAGAAAACCTCTTTCTGGTTTGTCCCTGGCCTTTAGCAGTCTGGCTAGGATTTCAGGTAGCTGACAGTTTCAACTTGGGGCAGACCTGAGAGGCAAGTTGATTTTGTGCTGGGAGAAATTGCCTTCGGTTGTCAAAACTTCACAGAAGACTGGAAACTATCTTAAAGTTTCACTGAAGTATCAGGGGAAATACCATTGAAATCCAAATTCTAGAAAACAACAACAAAAAAATAATAATGAAGAGATTTCACATGTTGGATTTGTTTTCATACCATCTCATTATAGCGTGGAGTATCAATGGAGTAAAATGTTCCTGGCTAAAAGGACTAGCTCTTTGCCATCAGGTTTGATTGCAAAAAAAGGGGCACCATTGATTGCCATAAAACAATTCTGTCTTCCTGTGAATGACCTCTCAGGCCAATATCCCCTTTACTTAAATTCAGTGTCGGGGCTGCCAGGTAACTTCAAGAAAAGGACCACGATCTTATAAAAATCTATCAAAGTGTTTTTCCCATGAACTACAAGAAATACAGTGATGATATACATTACAACTTGTATTTTAGATTAGATTTATATGGTTTTATTAGTTGTTATATCTGTGTGTACATCAAATATATCCATTGTGTGTGTTATATCTGTGTGTGTATGTGTGTTACTACAATGGTCACTGCAGATGGTTTAATTATTCATTCAGTAGATAAGTACTGAGGCCTTACTATATGCCAGGCACTTTTCTATTCAGTCTGTTGCTGTCTTTGTTTTATAGATAATCATGTCCCTAAAACTTCTTCCACATTATCAATTGACAGGAATTGAGAGAGCATATTTAACTTATTTTAAACAACTTTAGTAGAAGTAGAGTCTCCACTGAAAGCTCATGTTTCCATTTATCAAGATATATTCCTTAAAACAATAAGAATATTATGTCCAAAGCACATGCTTCCTTATAAGGAGAAATCAAAGCGGACTATTTGTCCAAGGTAACAACAACCAGATTTCTACTGATTAGCTAAAATTAAGGTATTCAGGTCATGGTACTGTAATTTTTCAAAAGGAAATCACTTATTCAGATATCTAAGGCTCCTCTGCTTTTAAGGGAACTTGATCTACAAATGAACTGGTAAATAATTCTTCTGTAATGGAACCATAACTTATTTACTGAAATATGTATCAGCTGTTAAAAGAAGAATTTTGCGCATAGCACAGGGAGATCAGCTGGGTGCTTTGTGACCACCTGGAGGGGTGGGATAGGGAGGGTAGGAAGGAGACACAAGAGGGAAGGGATATGGGAACATATGTATATGTATAACTGATTCACTTTGTTATAAAGCAGAAACTAACACACCATTGTAAAGCAATTATACTCCAATAAAGATGTTAAAAAAAAGAAGAATTTCTGTGTTCAATTAGATTTTAAAGCTTTTTTAAAAACAAAGCTGTCAAACATTCTTTACCTTAAAAGAACACTGTGGGATAAAAGATAAATAATTGCTAGATAAAAGATTCTGATTTATCACATTATATGCTTTAAATATATATATTAATAGTAATTAATATTTATAGAGCACTTGTTATATGCCAGGCACTGGTGCTGAGTTCCTTGAATTCATTACTTCATTTAATCCTTATAATATCACAATGAAATAGATGCTATTCTTATTCCTTTTTAGTGGCTGAAGAAAGTTAGGGATAGAGAATGTAGGTAACTTGTCCGCAGTTATGTAGCTGGTCAAGTGGTAAAGCCAGGCAGTCTGTGTCCAGAGCCTGCCCTCTCCGGAAGCAGCAGAATGGAGTAGAGGAACATGGGCCTTGGAGACAGAGAACATCTCAGGTTAGAATTCTGACTTCACCACTTACAGGCTGTGTGACCTTGGGCCACACTATATATTCAGCACTGCTATGTTGCAGACTGCTTGGCTGGTAGACAACACTATATTGACTAGGAATCGTGCCAACTGAGTCACTGTGTGCTGCTGCATACAAGATACCTGTATTAACTCATCAATAAGTTAATACAGTACAGAGATGCACTGGTAAATATGTAACCACAAGCCCTCCAGGGAAAAGAGCGCCCCGATTGATGGTTGGGATTTGCCGATTTCTGTGGTGTAAGTACTCCCTTATGGATGATTTCAGGGTGAAAAAACTGAATGCTGAGTTGGAAAGAGATACACACAATCAAGTCCTCCAAACTGACACAAGCAGCCTCCAGCATACCACTGAGGGAGATTCATTCTCATACACAACATCAGGTAAGCATCTGGGTACATAGTTCAGGTCTTGAGAGTGAGTGAGAACATCTGGACATCAGGCAAATCACAGTACGATCATGACACAGTTTACTTAAATGCCTGCAAGGAGGTTGATTACAGCATTGCTATAGCAAAAAACTTGGACAAAACTCAAAGACAAAAAGTAGGGGATTTGGAGATACTACAGTGCAATGCTGAAGTACTCAAAACATTCACCAGAGTGAATTTGGATCAATGAATGAAATTCTATTTCTATTGCAATTGAGGCACATACTGTCACGGATACATTCAACAGGTGGACTATTGTTTTGGGTGGGCATGTATACTAGGAATAGAAAGAAACAACATTTTGGAGGTAGGAGGAATAGCATAATGCCAAACCAATGCCAAAGAAAGATTTAGTGTTTACTGTAAAATAAGGCAACTTGTCCTATTAGCAATACAAAAATGTTGTATGGCAATTAATAATGTCAGTTAGTTACACAGTAAGGAACTGGGACTAAATGAATATTGCAAAGCTCTTAGCATAGTGCCTTGTACACAGTAAGTGTTCAATATATGTTGGCCATAGTTATTGTTCTGATTAATTACAGTGTCCCATATGATAGAATAATGGTCATTAGACTTTTACAGAAGATGTATTAACATGAAAAGATATTCACAATTTATTTTAAAATGAAAAAAGTTTTATCTTATTTCTGGAAAAAATATATAGATATAGTGTTTTTTGATAATAGGAAAAATATCTGAAATATCATATGTGGTTCTTTATGGATGGCATGATATTGCATCATTTTAATTTCTTTGTTGTGTTTGTGAAGATATCCAAGTTTTTCTACAATGAATTTGCCTTGTTTTTATTATTACAGTAAATTATTTAAATTAAAAAACAAAACACACCTGTATAATTTTTATCTCCTTGTTTCTTTGGAAGAAAAATCAATACTTGCTTTGTGGTTCAACACCGGACAGTCCGGCAAATCTTTTCCTTGTTAGTTTTGTTGAATAGTAGTTTGGTTAATACCTAGACAGAGGGCTTGGATAATATTTTGAGTCCTATACTACCCCATGAACTTACATGGCTGAAAAACAGAGCAAGCCCAGAGAATGGGAAATGTAGCTAGAAAAAGTTTAAAAAATGTAAAAAATCACCTCAGGTCCTTTGTCTATTTTTTATTTTAAACTAGGTCTTCATCTGTAGTTTTTATTTTATTTAATTTAACATCTTTATTGGAGTATAACTGCTTTACAGTGGTGTGTTTCTGCTTTATAACAAAGGGAATCAGCTATACATATACATATATCCCCATATCTCTTCCCTCTTGCGTCTCCCTCCCTCCTACCCTCCCTATCCCACCCCTCTAGGTGGTCACAAAGCACTGAGCTGATCTCCCTGTGCTATGCAGCTGCTTCCCACTAGCTATCTATTTTACATTTGGTAGTGTATATATGTCCATACCACTCTCTCACTTTGTCCCAGCTTATCCTCCTCCCTCCCTGTGTCCTCAAATCCATTCTCTAGTAGGTCTGCATCTTTATTCCCATCCTGTCCCTAGGTTCTTCATGATGATTTTTTTTTTAAGATTCCATATATATGTGTTAGCATACGGCATTTGTTTTACTCTTTCTGACTTACTTTACTCTGTATGACAGACTCTAGGTCCATCCATCTCACTGCAAATAACTCAATTTCATTTCTTTTTATGGCTGAGTAATATTCCATTGTATATATGTGCCACATCTTCTTTATCCATTCATCTGTCAGTGGACACTTAAGTTGCTTCCAAGTCCTGGCTATTGTAAATAGAGCTGCAATGAACATTGTGGTACATGACTCCTTTTGAATTATGGTTTTCTCAGGGTATATGCCCAGTAGTGGGATTGCTTGGTCGTATGGTAGTGCTATTTGTAGTTTTTTAAGGAACCTCCATACTGTTCTCCATAGTGGCTGTATCAATTTACATTCCCACCAACAGTGCAAGAGGGTTTCCTTTTCTCCACACCTCTCCAGCATTTATTGTTTGCAGATTTTTTGATGATGGCCATTCTGACTGGTGTGAGATGATATCTCATTGTAGTTTTGATTTGCATTTCTCTAATGATTAATGATGCTGAGCATTCTTTCATGTGTTTGTTGGTAATCTGTATATCTTCTTTGGAGAAATGTCTGTTTAGGTCTTCTGCCCATTTTTGGATTGGTTTGTTTGTTTTTTTGATATTGAGCTGCATGAGCTGCTGGTAAATTTTGGAGGTTAATCCTTTGTCAGTTGTTTCATTTGCAAATATTTCCTCCCATTCTGAGGGTTGTCTTTTTGTCTTGTTTATGGTTTCCCTTGCTGTGCAAAACCTTTTAAGTTTCATTAGGTCCCATTTGTTTATTTTTGTTTTTATTTCCATTTCTCTAGGAGGTGGGTCAAAAAGGATCTTGCTGTGATTTATGTCATAGAGGAGTGTTCTGCCTATGTTTTCCTCTAAGAGTTTGATAGTGTCTGGCCTTACATTTAGGTCTTTAATCCATTTGGAGTTTATTTTTGTGTATGGTGTTAGGGAGTGTTCTAATTTCATTCTTTTACATGTAGCTGTCCAGTTTTCCCAGTACCACTTATTGAAGAGGTTTTCTTTTCTCCATTGAATATTCTTGCCTCCTTTATCAAAGATAATGTGACCATATGTGTGTGGGTTTATCTCTGGGCTTTCTATCCTGTTCCATTGATCTATATTTCTGTTTTTGTGCCAGTACCATACTGTCTTGATTACTGTAGCTTTGTGGTATAGTCTGAAGTCAGGGAGCCTGATTCCTCCAGCTCCGTTTTTTCTTTCTCAGTATTGCTTTGGCTATTTGGGGTCTTTTGTGTTTCCATACAAATTATGAAATTTTTTGTTCTAGTTCTGTGAAAAATGCCTGTGGTAGTTTGATAGGGATTGCATTGAATCTGTAGATTGCTTTGGGTAGTATAGTCATTTTCACAACGTTGATTCTTCCAATCCAAGAACACAGTATATCTCTCCATCTATTTGTATTATCTTTAATTTCTTTCATCAATGTATTATAGTTTCCTGCATACAGGTCTTCTGTCTCCCTAGGTAGGTTTATTCCTAGATACTTTATTCTTTTTGTTGCAATGGTAAATGGGCGTGTTTTCTTAATTTCATTTTCAGATTTTTCATCATTAGTGTATAGGAATGTAAGAGATTTCTGTGCATTAAAGTAGATTTTAGAGTACATATCCAGTGTGTCAATCTCTGTCTTTCAGTTGGAGTATTTAGAGCATTTACATTTAATAAAAGTATTAGTATGTTTAAGTTTAAATTTATCATCTTTCTGTTTCTTTCCTATTTGTCCCATTTGTTACTGTTCCTTTCTTTTTTCCTACGTTCTTTTGGACTGAGTTGTTTAACAATTCCATTTTGTGTCCACTGTTGGCTAATTAGCTATACATGTCTTTTTCTGTTTTTTATTTGATTGGTTGCTCTAAGGTTTACAATATGCATTTTTATTTATATATACA
The DNA here is from genome assembly GCF_949987515.2 of Delphinus delphis. NCBI lineage: Eukaryota > Metazoa > Chordata > Mammalia > Artiodactyla > Delphinidae > Delphinus > Delphinus delphis. The sequence continues at coordinate 141,192,219 of NC_082684.1, forward strand.
TATCACAGTCTACTGTATACTTTATTGTAGCAGGAATCATAAGTCCTATATCCTTTTTAGAGCTTAGGTAGTAAGTTGATTAGAATTAATGAGTGCAACATGACAAACAAAAATACGATCAATGAATCTTTATGTGAGATAGAGTATAGACCTACTTTTCATTGTAGGAGTATCTGAGTAGATTTTATTTTAAGACTTTTCATCCTTTTGTTTTAGAGTTCTAGAGAAGCAGCTCAATGTAATAGAAAGGGAATGTGCTTTGGAATCAGACCATCTAAGGTTAAATACTCTGGACCACCACTTTCTGTTATGTGACTTTAGACAGATTACTTAAAATGTGTGAACGTCTTCTGTAAAAAGGGGGTAGTAATATCCATTCTTCCGGAACTTTATGAGGGTTAAATGGCATCATATGTGTAAATGCTTTAGTAGTAGAGAGCACATACTTAGTAAGTGATAGTAGTTTTCAATTAGGAACATATGTTCATCTTCATTTAGTAATTTTTAAATAGCTTCTTTTTGTCAAACTTATATTGGAGTCGAAATGAATTTTTATTTCTCTTGAGCTCCCCCCATACCCCCCAAAAAGTCAGGCTTGAAATCCTGGCTCTGACACTCTACTACTTGAAGTCAGGTAAATCACAAAATTTCAAGTCTTTGCTTCCTCCTCCATGAAATGGAGATAATTTTGTCATAATTTTTTCAAAGAGTGATTGTGAGAATGAGTAGAACTCTCTTTTTAAAATGGCTGTACCAACAGTATATCTTTATCCAAATGTAAGGTACTATTAAGACTTTGATGACGATGATAATGATGATAAATACTGGAGTTTGTTACCATGTTCTTACCCAAACATGAATAATCCAGACATGGATTGTGCCCCCAATGATCTCACCATCTAGTTGGAGGGAGATGGATGAAAATTTGAGATCATATCTAGCAATAATGGGTAGCATGTCATTACCAGATAAGGGACATAAGCAGAAAATGCTGAACTGTTGTGGAAGGGAGAAGTTTGTGGACTCAAAGTCTTCCATCTTGGTAAAGGGATGTATAACCAGGTTCATCAAGATGGGTAAGAGTCATGTGAGTGAAGCAGAGAGAGGAAGGAGAGGCCAGGTGCAGCAGGACTACAGCAAAGTGTTGGGGTGAGCAATGTGGAGGCTGATGTGCTTCTCCCAGAACCTAGAATCCACCAGTGCAGCTGGGGTATGGTCTTGTAGTGGGAGACAGGGCCGGACAGGTACACCAAGGCCTTGAATCCTCAGTGAGGAATCTGAACATTTTTCTGTAAGCTAAATGTTTTGGGAATGGAGTAGGATAGAGAAGGATTGGCACTATATGAGGAAAGGGGTGTTAAACTTTTTCAGAACCCATATTTGTTGTTTCCATTAAGGTTAACATCTAGCCAAGAGCATCATTCCATTAAACTAACATCTTGCAACCTACAAACATGTTTTGATAAATACAGTAATTTTTCAGGAATATGGCAAAACGTTTTTATATAACCCTATTTATCTGGAGTAGTCAACTAGTTTTAAACTAAATATGCATATTTTATATAATAAGAGAATGTTATGCAGAAAACAGTACATCTCTAAACAATTTTTGGTCCACTTCGTTGGAAACATTACGTAAGCACCACACACTCTTTCAAAATTGAATATGGAACCTGAGTTAGAAGACAGTTTTCTTTCAAGGCCGCATTCCCATAAACTACCAACACTGGAAATGGATTATTCTAGAACAGGGTTTGGTCTCTGATTTAAGAGACAATCCACAGGCTTTCACTTTGGCTCTTTCCAATCTGTGGCTTCTTTGTCCTGTTCTTTATTGATGAGTTTCCTCCTCATAAGGGAAAATGTGGGTAGCAAAGTTTTGCAGGTGAAGTAAAAGTTATTTTTAGCCTTTTTATAAGCTACTGGGGAAAATTGCATTTCATTTACCATATGTCATAATGGCTCTAGATAGAATGGAAGACTATTGGACCTGAGGAACGTGAAAATTCAGGCCAGTAATATAAATGTTGTCAATCCAAAAACACTCAAGGACAGTACTCCCTAGAATAATTATTTTACTTAAGCTATGGCTAGTTCAGTTAACTTGGCAGGCTTGAATTGAGTTTAAATTCATTTCGGTTTTAAAAAACACTCAGGCAGGCTGATGGAGTTAACTAGTTATTTGACTAAATTGACTCCCAGTGTGAAGTAACTAGTCAATTGAATCAAAATGTTCCAACTGACTCTGCATACAGAGGTAAACGCAGACACTTGAATGTGCTCTCCTGGCTATTCTGTATTAAATGAAATAACAAATGTAAAGAGTTTCATAAAATGTAATGTGAATAGCAGATGATATAAAATGGGCCAGAAAGCAAGCAGTTTCTGCCCTGGGATTAGCACTCAGCAATCTCACTCACAGAGTTTGGATCCTCTAAATATATTTGCCCGTTTACTGCTTAAACTCACAATCCACCTTGGGCCTTCCTGTCTATATCCGCTAGGATATTTCTGGCCATTCTCTGTAGAGCCAAAATGTTTTGAGGATCTACTCTGTTCTATACATGCCTTTATGCATACAAAGATAACATTTTCCACTGAAGAGGAAAAAACAGAAAATTAGATCATTTGTAACATGCTCTAACAGTGGACTAAAATATTTTCTGCCTGGGATGTATCACTGCCAATTCTATTGTGTCAGGAGAAGAAAGGAAAGAGGGAGGGAGGGAAGGAAGGAAGAAGGAAGGAAAAAGAAAAGAAAGTCATTGCATATTAGAGAGAAAATATTAAGTGGAATCGGCATCATATAAAATGAGTAGTAAATTGAACCAAGTTAAAGTATAGAATCAGCCCCCTTCTAACCCTAAGAATCTCTGGGTCTCAAAAACAAAATCATCTCTTAGCATCCTCCTTCCTCCCTCTTTTGTAACATTTTATTAAGATGCTGTGGTGCTTCTTTTTAAAGAAAAGGACAGATTTTTAAAGATGCAGGATATATTCAGTAGCATGCAGGACTCTAGAAATAGGGGTTTTGAATGTTAAGCCTGAATGTTACTATCTTTTGGGAAATGGGTTCAGTAGATGAGTCCTCCTTATTGTGGAGAAAGAGGAAAGTTGAACAGTTTGAAGACTTCTTAGCAGTGAGACTTGACTCTGAAGAACCTTTGAGGTGAGTGAAATGAATCAGAAACATATGGATTACATTTCGCTTCAAGTGCCTCAGGGCTCAGAGTGTTTGGCTAAGTACATTTTAGGTTTTTCCCAGTACAGAATTAAAAAAATACGATTGCCTGAAGCAGTTTCCCAAGCCTAACTTGTACTAGGATTCAGTTCAAGGAATGTCTTGCCCCACTTCTATTAGAAATGCAAATGAGCCCCAAGCATTGGATTTTTCAGAATGCTCTCAGGGAATACATGGCTGATCTGTAGGAGGCAGCTGTATAGACGGCATCATTATGAGAAGAGAAACAGAGAAGAAAGAGAAAGAGAGAGAGAGAGAGAGAGAGAGAAAATACCCTTTCTTCAACTATCCAGATGATTAGTTATCAAATTCAACTACTAGAATCTTCTCCCTTTGTGCTAAAGCATTATTTGTGTCCTTTCTAATTGCCTCTTACCCTGAGCAAAGGCAACTCACAATGGTGTGTGAACCTCTGAGTGTGAGTGAGGTCCTTAGGTTGTCTCCAGTGAAGGTCACTAGAAAAGACTGGTCCAGAGGCTCAGACCAGAAACCCGTCAGATCCTCCAAAAAAGGAGAGACTAGTACTATTGCTAAAATGAATACAGGATAAATATTTCTTCCCTACTACAAGGGTATTGGTGGTATTGGGTCTAGATTTCAGTTGATTAACCTAGGACTCAAATAATAAAGATGATAATAATGTCAGTTATTTACTTAATATGAATAATCTGATTTTGATAAATTTTAAGACCTCATCCCTAGACATTCTGATTTCATCTTCTGGAATAGGGCATGGATATTTAGTGTCCAAGACAGAAGATGTGCACCAGGAAATTCATTTCAGGACTGTTGAGAGTAGCATTCTTTTTGTAATTAAAAAATAAAAGGCTCGAATGTTCCTAAGCAGCAAAATGGAAAAATAAATTGTACTATTTTGTATTATGTCATACAATGGAATTTCTCTACAGCAGTACAATGGACTGTGGACACAAGTTATGAACACATAAATATGGCAGCATCTTAGAAACACAAGGAGTGGACTCTCCCACCGGAACAACCACTCCTCTTGCCTCTGGAGACCAGATGTAGCTGTCATTGCTGCCACCTCCCATCATCAAGACAGATGTTTGCTGTCCTTGGGGTGAGGGTATCTGATTGGCAAGCCTGGCCCCTGCTTTCAAGGCAGCCTGGTAAAGAAAATCTCTCTGACTTTAAAATTCTCTAGTGGTAGGTAGAGTAAGGTCTAGATTGTGAGGTAGGAAATTTCCAAAATAGGGGAAGGAAGATTGATGTTGGGAAGCTGAAAAGAATACCAACCGTTACTATAAACTCCAAGAGAAAGACATGAGATACGAGAAGCAGGAGTGAGTCAGGAAACCAGTGAACCCATTTTTAACTCTAAATAAGCTGTAGTTGATGCTTCAAAAATACTAGTAACACACTAGAATTTAACTCCTAGATAGTATCTTATGGGAGATGAAGAAGAGATGGGGAATTAAACACATCATAAATCTTTTGTCCAGTTTTGGAGAATAATATAGATAGTGAGTAACTCTAGGGATTGATAGAAAAATATGCCTAAATATTGCATTTTAAAATGTAAGGATGAGGGGAGAGAAGTGAATAGCTGGAGCACAGAGGAGTTTTAGGGCAGTGCTCTGTATAATACCAAAATGATGGAGACATCATTATATGCCCAAACCCATAGAATGTACAGTGCCAAGAGTGAGCCATAATGTAAACTATGGACATTGGATGTCACATCATAATCATGTGACATTAAACCCAGATATCATTGGGTCTTTTAACCTTCTGAAAGTTCCTTGAGTATTGTTAAAGTAGAAATAAACTCTGGCTTCCAAAAAAAAATGTGACAGTGTAGGCTCATCGTTTATAACAAACGTACCACTCTGGTTGGGGGTGTTGATAATGGGGGAGGCTCTGCATGTGCGGGGTCAAGGGGGAGACGGCACATCTCTCTACCTTTCCTTCAGTTATGCACTGAACTTTAAACTGTTCTAAAAAAATAGAGTCTTAAAAAATTGTAAGGATAATTTCTTGGGGTAATCGTTAAAATGGGCCATAAGAACGGCTTCAGAGGTGCTCTTAACGTTGTACTCTGATCACATCAGTGTGTGAAAATATATCAAGCTGTATGCTTGTGATATATTTTACTTCAATAAAAGTTTTTATATTTTATGAAAGAGCGATATGGGTACATGGTAAAAGCACACACACACACTTTTTTTGAAAGTATAGAAAGACATAGAGTAAATAATGTCTTCCTATACCTCAGACCCACAGCGTTCTATGTCCCCTACCTAGAGGCAGTGCTGTAATAATTTCTTCTAAGTCCTTCTCGAGATATTTTAAGATTGTGTGGATTCATGTTTGTGTGTATGTTTGTACTAATGAGATATATATGTATATATACACGTATATTTATGTACATATTTATGTGTATTTCCCCCTCTTTTATATAATCAGTGTACTATTATATTCTACATGGTGTTCTCCATGTTGCCGATTGGGTTGATTTGCCTCCTCCTTTTCAAGGGCTGCACAGAAGTCATGGATTCTATTGTATGGTTATACCATTATTTATCCAGTCTGTGCCTACTCAAAGCAATACAGCAGAGAATATCTGAATAAATATGTCATTGCAGACATGTATGACTGTATTATATATCAGTTATACATATATGTTTGAATATATGTATATAAACATATGAAATTGCTAGATCAAATGGTAGATGCCTTTCTAATTTTGATCTCACCAAATTGCTCCCTGAAAATGTTGCCCCCTTTGTGTTTCACCCTTTATATTTCACAATGTATTACCAGAGTTTTTCAACATGGCCAATCTGATAAAAGAAAAGCAGCACTTGTTAATTTTAATTCACCTTTATTCAACTAGCTAATTTAATAGTAGTTAGATAGAACTTCTCTCATGTGTTTAATAGCCATTTGTATTTAGTTTTTTGTATATTCTTGTTTTGCTCATTTTTATAGTGAGTTGCCATTTCTTTATTAATTTTTATTGTGGTAGAATATACATAACATAAAATTTACAATTTAAACTACTTTATTTAAGTATGCAATTCAGTGGCCTTAAGTACTTTCACAGTTATGCAACCATCAGCACTATCCAGCTCAAGAACTCATCATTCCCAACTGAAACTGTACCCACTAAACAGTAACTCCTCATTTCCTTATTAATTTGAGTCCTTTATATATTAAGATAATTCATGATTTATCATTTAAATCCCCCTAATAATCATCTGAAGTAGGCAGTTGCTTGTATGATTCATTCCAGTCAGACTTTTACCCTTGGCACTCAACTAAATCTGCTCTTACCAAGGTTGTCAATGACCTCCATATTGCTAAATCCAGTCATCAGTTTCATTTCTCATCTTGCCCTATCAGCAGAATTTGACACAATTGATCACTTCTCCTAGTAAAACTTTTCACAGTTGGATTCCAAGGTGCCACAATCTCATGGTTTCTCTTTTATATCATTTGCTTTTCCATCTCAGTCTCCTTTGTCAGCTCTTCTCCAAGTTTTCTAATCTTTGGAGAGGCCCAAGTCTCAGTACTTAAATTACTTCTCTTCTTCATCTATACTCACTCCTTTGGTGATCTCTTCCAGTCTTACAGCTTAATAGCATTTATATGCTAATGACTACCACATTTGTAACCCCAGCCCAGATCTCTACCCTGAACTCCACAGTTGTATATTTAATTGCCTCCTCAGTGTTTTTACACAAATATTTAATAAATATGTCAAAACTAACAGGTTCAAAATTGAATTTGTAGATTATAGCTTCTGATAATAGTACAACAACTTAGCTGGACTATCCCTCCAATAAATAGCAGTTTAAAACTGTGGGCAAAATATTTTAAAAACACACTAGAAAGCACTACAGAGCAAAAATAAATGTAGAAAGAAGTTGTAGGGAATTAGTCCCATGAAAAAATAGGAATTGTATGTGATATATATACATTTTTGTGGCTGTTTGCCTGAGGGCACTCCCTGATCCACAGGAGGCAAGGCTAGAGAAAGTCACAGACTTGCTGAATTGAGGTGTCAGAGGACAGAGTTTTGGGCTAGCAGAATGACTTGAAAATTAAAGTTGGGAGAAATACCAGAAAGAAGGGGCTGAAGAGGGGTCAAACCCCCAAAATATGAATATAACTCTTAAAACTATTGAGTAATCATTGAATCCTGCATGGGACTATCCCATGGGACTATTCCAGGGGCCCTGCAGAAAGAGCATATGAAGGCTAAAAGAACTGAGAAGAAATCTCAGCTGCTTCCCACTACAGGAAAGACAGTTTTGGGTTTGAGTCAATGCCCTTCACAGGGAGATAATGGAATTCAGAGTGTCTACAACTTACTACACACTGTCCAGCATTCAGTAGAAAAAAAAAAAAAAAGAAAGAAAGAAAGAAATACACATACACACACACACACCCACACACACACTGGACAGATGAAGAAACAGAGAATTGAGATCCAGACCAGAAAAAAAAGCAATCAATGGAAATGACCCAGAGATTTTTCAGATGTTGGAATTAGTAGATAAGAACTTTAAAGCTGATATTATATATATTTCAAGGAAATAAAGTTGTATTCATAATGAATAAATATGAGAAATCTGGCAGAGTAATTAAAACTTTAAAAGAATACAATAATTGAAATTAAAATTCTGTAAGATGGATTTAAAAGCATATTGCAGATGGTAGAAAAAGAGTGAATTTGATGACATATCAATAGAAGTTAACCAGTTTAAAAAAGAGAAAAAAAGTACTTAAGCAATTTACTTCATCAACCTATGATAATATATCAAGCAGTGTAATATATGTGTAACTGGAATCCCCAAAAGGAAGCAGAATGCTGCAGAAAAAAACATTTGAAGAAATAATGGCAGAAACTTTCCAAAATTTGATGGAAAAACACTAAAGTTTCAGATCCAATAAGCTTAGTAACAATGGAAATTAGAGAATATTTTGAATTAAATGATAATAAAAATACAACATGTGAAATGTTTGAGGTGCAGTTAGAACAGTGATTAGGGAGTAGTCTGTAGCTATAAATGCTTATATTTTTTTAAAGTTTTAAAATTAATGATCTGAGTTTTCACTTTAGTGAGCTAGAAAATTAAGAGCAAATTAAACCCAATATAGTGCAATGAAAGAAATAATACAGAAATCAATGAATTTGTAAATGGAAGAATTTAAAGTCAACTGTGTTTCTACATATTAGCAACAAATTAATATTATTCATTTATAATACCTACCAAAAATAACAGATTTAGGAATAATTTTTATGTGAAAGACTCATATCCTGAAGATTGCAGACCATTACTGAGAGAAATAATTGAAGACAAACAAATGGAGAGATATATCATGTTCATGAATTAAGGGACTTAATATTGCAAAAATACCCATTCTCCTCAAATTGATCTATAGATTCAACACAATCCCAATCATAATCCCCACCACAACTCCTTATAAGAATTTAGAGGGCTTCCCTGGTGGCGCAGTGGTTGAGAGTCCGCCTGCCGATGCAGGGGACACGGGTTTGTGTCCCAGTCTGGGAAGATCCCACATGCCGCGGAGCGGCTGGGCCCGTGAGCCATGGCCGCTGAGCCTGCGCGTCTGGAGCCTGTGCTCCGCAACGGGAGAGGCCACAACAGTGAGAGGCCCGCGTACCGCAAAAAAAAAAAAAAAAAAAAAAAAAAAGAACTTAGAAGCTAATCTTAAATTTTATATGGAAATACAAAGTACCTAGATAAACTGAAGAAAAGGAAGAATAAAGTTTAAGGACTTGCACTGTCTGACCTCAAGACTTTTTATAAATCTATAGTAGTCAAGGCAATATGACATTAGGTATAGAAAGACAGATAGATCTATAAGGACAAAAGAAAAAGGACCTTAACCATTACTTCATATCAAACTCAAGGTTCCATTTGAGAAGAATCATAAAATATAAAATCTAAAACTATAAAATGTTAGAAGAAATTATAAGAGAGTATCTATGTTACCTAGGGTTAGTCAAAGATTTCTTAGAAAAACAAGAAAAACAATTACCATAGAGCAACAACAACAGAAAAGGTAAATTAGACCTCATCAAAACTAAAAACATTTGTTCATCATTAAGGAATATTAAAGAAATTAATAAATACGCCACAGATTGAGGGGAAATGTTTGTAACAATATATCTGGAAAAAGATATTCTACAACCAAAAGGCAAGCAAACTGATAAAATACTGATATAAAGACTCAAATAGACACTTGACTAAAGAAAATATAGGAATGATCAAGAAGCACATGAAAAAGTGGTAACATCACATTCATTAAGAAACTACAAATTAGGTCCACTATGAGGTGTGTATTGCCTACCTTTAAAATGGTGAAGATTAAAGAGACTGTTATGCTTGTTGATGGGAGTATAAAATGATATAACCACTTATTTTTTAAAGGTCTGATAATTTCTTTAAACATCTGTGACCCTAATTCCTCCTCTACCTCTAGTATTTACCCAAGAAATAAAAGCATGTATCCACAGAGACTTGTATAAAAATGTTCACAGCATCTTCATTTATAATATCTCCAAACTAGAATCAGCCCAAGTATTCATCAACAGAATGATGCTATACAAAGAAACACTAAGGGGCAATAAAATACGGTATATTCATATATTTATGCCATGGAATACTATTTAGCAATAGAATGGAACGAATGAGTGAACGGTGCAACAACATGGATGAATGAAAGTAGACTTACACAAAAGTGTAGTGCTGTCTGTATCTCACAGATACCATGCTGAGCAAAAGAAGCCAGACAAAAAAGAGACACAAATGGTTCCATTCATATAGGCAAAGTAACTCTATTCTTAAAAATAAAAAAATAAAAATTGGAGCAGTGGTTGCCTCTGGTAACTGAGAGGGACAAGGGGAAACTTTACTGGGTGATGGAAATATCTCATGTCTTGATGGGGGTTTAGTTTACACAGGTATATTTTTTTGCCAAATCTCATCAAATTGTGTAGTTTAGATTTATGCATGTGAATATATGTAAATTTTAGATTAAGAAAAAATGTAAACTAATATTACACTCAATAGGTTTTCTTTTCACTACCTTCTGTGTATTCCAAGCTTACACAAATGAGCAAATACATTGAGGATAAAGAAGTTAGCTTTCTCACTGTTGGGGAAGGGGGTTACAATCAGGGGAAGGGAAAGGTAAGAATGTACCCTGTGCTTCTGGATTGGAGCTGGAGATATCAGTATGAAGTCATGGCTCTTAAGGCAGGTATATAGATAAATAGATGGATAGATGAAAGAAAGAGAGTGAGAAATATTTATGTATAACACAGGTGTGTGTGTATATATATATATATATATATATATATATATATGAATGATATATACATCTGTATGTCATAGATATTGACACATATTACCCAGCTGTATTTGCTGAGAGGGTACAGGAGCAATTACATAGCAGTAGGGATAAACATACCTAGTTTCTGCCCAAATATCTTTCTTTCATACACCCATCCTTCAAGTACGTTCTTAAATGTCTTCTCAGTGAGGCTTAAGCTGATCTATCCTATGTAAAATTACAACTTTTCATCCAGTCTACTCTTCTCATCCACCCTCCTTGGCTTCTGTCCACAGTGCTTTTTGTATCAACTTCTAACATGCTAATTAATTAATTATATATATTTTCTCTCCTCCTGCTAGGGAGTGCACTCCTGGAGGACAGGGAGTTTTGGTTCATTGCTGATTATCTAGCACCTAGAACAGGATCTGGCACATACTAGGTACTCAGTAAGTGTTTGTTGAATAAATGAATGTCTGACCACGTTACCGGAAACAAGGTTTAAATTCATGGCCAGTAAGTAACAGAGGTGGGATATAACACATCTTATACTAACTGCAGGATTCATTACACAAAATGCCTTTATCATGTGAAAGATCTGTAATATGAAACCAAACCGTGACTCTGCGTTGTAAGCACTATATCCCTTGTGGCACTGAAGGTAAACTTTCTTGCTTCCTAGTTCAGCCCAGGCTAAGGTTAGGCCAGTTCAGAGAGTAAACTCGTTTTGCTCTGAATGCTCATTTAGGTCACTGAAGATAGACCAGGCCTTTGAGGTAGATATGGTGGCACCTGCCAAATGAGTTCACCTTGAGGGCATAGTTTCTCAGCCCCAGGACTTGCTGGGGCTGCAGGTCCTGTGTATCCTCTTTCTTTATCCTCACACGCTCACCAACAACCTGGTAAAAGAGTGTTCATGTGAACTCCTAAGAAATTTGTCCACGTAAGGGAAAAAAGGGAGTGAAAGGAAGAAAGATGTTGCATCTAGAGATCAAGAAGAAACAAAAATTAACATCAAAAGAAACAGCTACTTGTTTGGCAACTGATGACTGTTTTTCGAGACAAAAAATATATTTTCTCTAATATTAGTTTCTAAAAGGGTAACTGCAGAAGAAAGAAACAGCTAGATTTCTCCGTAGCAGAAGCACAAAGCTATAGACAGCAATAAGCAGCTAAAGCAACAAAAGAGGAAAAGCTCTGTCTGGACCTTTTGGCTTAAAGCAACTGGAATTTGGAAGAGGAAAAAGAATGTGACAGTTTAGGTATCACTCAAGTCTGTTCAAGTGCAACTATGGACCTAGAGGTCCAGTAGTTCCTTTAGATTCCCCAGTCCATTAGGTTCTGAAGGGGCTGCTAATTATACAATATATTCCTTTGGTTGTAGGTAAACATATGACCTTTGCCTGGCTGATCTTAATACCAAGAACCCTTGGCCATGGTGTTTGGCTTAGGAATGATCTCATGCCCTAATGCGCAGGATGTTTCTGTAGATTTCATGTAGAGACTAGGCGAGATAAATCCTCATTTTCTCCTGAGGTTCCCAACCTGGGATGGCATAAACCTGACTTTGTTGGTGGCCATGCTCCCCGCTTCTTGTCAATGGAGGAAGCCTGTGGGCAGCAAAAACAAGTGAAGCCAAAACCAGGTATGAACAGAGAGAGAAAGAATGAGAGAAGCCAGGTTCACTGTCTGAATTCCTGGGAGCCTTCGAGACTAATCCTGCCCCTCGACTTCCTAGTTGGGTTTTTTCTAGCTACTTGCAGTAAAGAGAGTCCTGACCAACAGACCCACCCTTCAAAATGCCATTTGTCTATTTGTCAAATGATTCTTTACACCGTTATCTAAGCACTATAAAGAGGAAGAAACTGCCATGAGCCCAGTCTTCTGAGAGCTGAAAACAAAAAACATGCAATAATAGCTGTTGAGATTCTAAGAATTCCCCCATTGCAGTTTAGTAAACCTCAGGGTAGTTTTTTCATTGAGCCATGCTTAGCCATTGGTTGAACTCAGGTGGGCTCAGGAACCAGTCCCATTGGATCTCAGCAGCATAGATAACTAGGAGGAGGAAATTGTGAGGAGACCAAGTCCAGGGGAACTTATGTAACTATAGGGATGACTCTGAGAAGAGCAGTTAGGAGACCAGCTAAGAGTCCTAGATTTAGGCCAGCCTCAAAATCAAAGGAGATCCAATATGAGAGCGAGACAAAGGGGTAGAAGTGGATGAATCTGTGAGTCACAAGAGGCAGGAGAATTACAGTTCTAGGTGGCTGATCCATGGGAGGAGTGGTATCCAGACTGTGGCTGGAAGTATAGGAGGTGGTACCGAGTTACACTGGCCAGAGTCCAGCAGAATTCCAGCCTAGGAGGTTACAGTTCTTTGGAGATCTGGTTTGCCTTTTCTGTGTGGGCAAGACACCCATCAGCCAAATATTCAAGGTCCAGGTGAGAACCCAGAGTTCAGAATTCACAGTGAGCTCTGAGTCTTCACCCAAAACGGTCTGGAGAGGGTGAGTCAGATGATGAGTGTAAGCTACAGTCCTAGAAAGGGTCCAGGGACAAGCCAGAAACCAGAGTTCAACATTCACATCCAAGGGCTTGTGGGGAATCCAGAACTGGAAATGAAGGACCAGAAAAAGTGGTTCAAAGCTGAAGAACCAAAGGAACAGAGTAGGAAACAGGAGAGATGATGAGAACAAAGTGAATGCTTCTAAGAAAATTTCACAAAGGACGTCGCAGTGCTCCCAACGTGTTTTTATTAATGGACTATTAAGTGTGATGTGGCAGTTGGTGGACATCAGGGAATAGAGGAAGCAAAGGCAGAGGCCATTGACACACAATGAGCAAACAGTGGGCTCTGGGAAAGGCAGCATTCAGTGGGTATGCAGGTTATTTGGGCCCTTTCCTGAATACTGTTGGGGTGAGGTAGTGGCACTATTCACTGGACTTACAGTCACGTCCCAAGAATGGCAGGATCCTGTTCTGCCACCTGCCCTATTCACTCCAATAAAAGAGAGAGGTATAATGGGTATGAGCAGACTGCCTGGGCTCAAATGCTAGGTTCACTGTTAACTAGCTCTGTGACCTTGAACAAGTTATTTAATCCCTATTCCTTAATTTCCTCATCTGTAAAAAAGGAGAATGTTTTGGTACTACTGCATAGAATTATTATAATAATATCATTAATACACATTAAACATTTAGAACTGTCCCTAACAGATATTAAGCACTCACTTAATGTTAGCAGTAATTACTCTCTCAAGAGAGAAATACATAGGAACAGTTAGGAAATAGGAAACAAAGGGCCACTTTGCTTTTATCCTGCAAGTATCTAATAAGCCCAATGCAGAGCACATGATTTGAATTTAAAGTCTAAGGGATCTTTGCTACTCCCTAAAGCTTAAATCCAAATCTTGGATCTTAACAATGTCTGGCCTGGCTTATTATCAGAAACTAGAGGAATGACCCCTGCGCTTGGGAATGTTTGAGAAGAGAGTCTACTTATTCACCAGCTGCAGCGAAGAGAGGACAGCGAAATGGGGAATGATGATGCTCCTAGTAAATGTGGCCCAATGAATGCCCTAGGCCACTCCCCAGTCATATTAGTAGCATATTTCCCTACCTAGGTAGGGGTACTTTGGAAAGCGGGAGTGGGCTGTATACATAGGGAGTAGAGCTGGGTCTCTGTGGAGAGAGCCGTGGCACGTACGTCCATGCCTATACATGGATATCCAGCCAATTATAATAAAGCTACTTCCAGAATCCACAGGCTGGTGGGTCTGAGCTTATTTCAAAAAATTCTGTCTCCCACTTTCAGGATTTGCTTAGGAACTGGCTGGAACAAGAAGCAACTCATCACATGCATGGCTAATTGGGTAGTATGGCAATTGACTGAAACTTTACCCTTGACCAAACTTGTATCATTCCTAATAAAAAGCGTACAAACTTGGGTGATACTTTACATAACAATAAGTTTATATTGATAACATTTTATTTCCATCTTTTAAAGAAGCTGTTTTTTATTACTAGTTAGCTCAGTTAAAGCTGTTTAAGAGGTGTGAACAGTGGTGCCTTTCAGTGCAGGGTCCTGTAATGCTCTTTCAACAACTCCTCCCGAGCCTTCAGCACTGCTGCAGGCTGCTTTCACACTTTATAGTTTCTTCTTTTTTTTTTTTTTTAACATCTTTTTTGGAGTATAATTGCTTTACAGTGTTGTGTTAGTTTCTGCTGTATAACAAAGTGAATCAGCTATATGTATACGTATATCCCCATATCTCCTTCCTCTTGTGTCTCCTTCCCACCCTCCCTATACCACCCCTCTAGGTGGTCACAAAGCACTGAGCTGATCTCCCCGTGCAATGGCAGCAGCTTCCCACTAGCTACCTGTTTTACATTTGGTAGTGTATCTATGTCAATGCTACTCTCTCACTTCGTCCCAGCTCACCCTTCCCCCTCCCCGTGCCCTCAAGTCCATTCTCTCCGTCTGCATCTTTATTCCTGTCCTGCCCCTAGGTTCATCAGAACCATTTTTTCTTTTTCTTTTTTTTTAGATTCCATATATATGTCACACTTATAGTTTCTGATGTTACTGAAAGCAGCCCCCCATGCAGAAGTTATAGAGAGATATGACATAACCTTGGTGTGCACCCTAATTTGAAAGGATGAGAATACACAGAAGGAAATGTGTGAGCAAATATTAAGAATATTGTATACAATTAATATTTATGTACATCATGAGATGAGGGCATCTACTGGAACGTAGTGGTTGCAGCTGGGGAGGGTTGTTACCTGTGAATCCCAGTTTCTTTTCATTTTTGGCATATTGGATTCTACAGATAAGATTTGTGGCAAGCCTCCTATAGTGAAATATTGCTGCTTAACCTATGAGAGCAGAAATTTTGTTTTCCCTTTCTCGCTTCTCTCTCACCCCAAAATAGTCTCTTCTGCTTAGGTATAGACAAATTTCAAAGAAACACAGCATTTCTGGTTTGGAAGCAATCTCTCAGCTCATCATTCTTTTTTTTTTTTTTTGATACATATTTCCCTTCTAGAATCATGTTTCTTTTTCTTAAAATACATCCTTTAGATATTCCTTGAGTGTACATCTGTTGTTGGTAAACTCCAACTTTGTCTAAAAATGTTTTTGTTTCATTTTCATTTTGGAAAGATCATTTTTCTGGGTATATATGTGTAGATGGTTATTTTTCCTCAGAATTTTGAAAATATTACTTAACTGTATTTGATTTTTGTATTGCTGTAAGGAATGTGATGTGAGTCCAATTGTTATTTTTTTGGAGTTAATCTTTTTTTTTAATTTATTTATTTAATTTATTTATTTTTGGCCACATTGGGTCTTCATTGCTGCGTGCGGGTTTTCTCTAGTTGCAGCGAGTGGGGGCTACTCTCTTCGTTGTGGTGCATGGGCTTCTCATTGTGGTAGCTTCTCTTGCGGAGCACAGGCTGTAGGCGCGTGGGCTTCAGTAGTTGTAGCATGAGGGCTCAGTAGTTGTGGCTCTCAGTTGTGGCAAGTGCAAGCTCAGTAGCTGTGGCACAAGGGATTAGTTGGTCCGCAGCATGTGGGATCTTCCCAGACCAGGGATCAAACCTGTGTCCCCTGCATTGGCAGGCAGATTCTTAACCACTGTGCCACCAGGGAAGCCCCCTGGAGATAATCTTTTTTAAAAAACTGTTTTTGAGACTTTATTTATCTTTTTTATCCTATGATTTTATTTATAGATAGAGATTTCTTTTCTATTTCAGATTTATTGTGCTTCTTGACTCTGAGAATTTGTGATTTTTATCATTTCTGAAAATTTTTCATTATTCTTCCCACTTTCTCTGGTCTTTTCTTCTGCAATTTTGATAAGATGTTTTCTAGACTTTCTCTTTCAACTGTCCATATTCTATTATATTTTTTCATCTTTTCCTCTAAATAGTAAGTGCTTCAGTATGCACTATGCAGTAAGCTATTTCCTTAGAGCTATTTTTCAGTTCACTAATTCTCCCTTTAACTCTGCCCATTCTGTTATTCAGTCCATCCACTGATTTTTAATTTTAAGAGTTATGTGATTTTTTTTATTCATAGACATAATTTGTTTGGTTTTCCTCAAAATGTGCTTATATTTTTTCTTAATATATTTTTCCTTGATCATATTTTCAATTTCCTCTCTTATTTCTTTACAGGCCAACTGTTTATTCTTTTTCTGGCAACTCCTTCCTGAAGTCGATGGAAGCCTAAATCTCTTTCTTTGTGGTTTTGTCAAATCTTAGGCATTTCGATTTGTTTCTCAGAGTTTTGTAAATTTGGTTTCTCAACTCTTATTCATTTCAGTTATACCTGTATGGATTCTGCAAAGTCTGCTTTGAGGGTGATTCTTTACAGGAATAATTTGCTTTTGTTTCTGCCTGACACTTTGTCCATGAACATTGTAAGTTAATTTGGGGCTGAGGCTTCCTAAGTCATCTACATAGTATAGTAATCCACGTAAACACAGACCTGTGTTCACAAATTCTCAAGAGAGACTTTTTTCCTCACAAGAGCTTACATCAGGATTAACAAGTTTCTCCTCTTCCCAGCAGGCTAATGTTTTCCACCCAACCTTTCACTGAAGTTTAACTCCTTTTAAAGCTCTTGATTCTGTATAGGAGTCCTAATTTCAACTCTGTATCTTACATAGCCCCAGTGTTTGTCTCATGTCCTCATATGCAACCATTAAATCATACTGAGTCACAGGGACTAGCAAAGGCCCTGAGAGCAGCCCAAGCTTCAATATCAGTCTATTACTTTTGTTCCCATTCCTTCTTAGTTTTTGGCCCCTAAGGATTTCTCTTACTTTGTTGTAAACTTGACCAAACCTTTAAACGTCTCTGTTATATTTTATCCCGTGTCTCTAAGTGTTTTGAAACAGGAGAGTTTTTCAAGATATTTATAATAGTTCTTAATAATTCCCTGATATGAGTTGCAAGGTTAACTTAGATCAATCTGTTCTTTATCATAACACAACTCTTATTTCAAATGTTTGTAAAATCAATATGTTTAAATAAATAAAATACAATAAAAGCAGAACTTCTCTGGCTATATAGCTGGGCAAGCCCAGAATTCTGCCTCTTTGGAGTTTTCCTTACTCTTCATGGCAGCATCCAAGATACCTGCTAGGACCTATAGGACTACACAGGTAGTGTAGGACTTCTCTCTTAGACTGAGTCCATGCCACAGAATGAAATGAGTTAAGACAATAAATTGAGGTAGCATCTCTCTGTTGAGGCATTTGGCTTCCTATTTGTAAATACAAGTGGGGCTCATACCTAAACTTAAGGCTAATGTCTTTTATGGTTCTAATAAGTTTAAGTGCAGGGTTACCTTGATTTCTATAGCTATGCTCATGAAAAATTTAATGTAAATCAAATCCTACATTCCCACTTACTTTCATTGTAATATCAGAGCTATGTTACCATGGGAAAATTAGTATGGCCCCAGGACCCAAAATTACCTTAAAGAATGCAGAAAATCTATTATAAGTACGTATTAATTGGAAAAAAACCAATTCTTTATAATAAAATATTATCTCTTAATAAAATATTAAGCACAAAAAAATGGAACATTGTAAATTAGATTGTAAATGAGATATGGAAGGAAGAAGCTCCGTTTCATTAACCAAGCACTCCAGGCTTTAAAAAATTATATTTATTATATCCACAAACCCTATCACATGCAAAGACAGATGAATTAAGCATGTCTTCTCTGATAGTTTCTGGTTCACACTTTTCCCAGGTATGTTAGTACAGTTGAAAATGTAATGGAGTAAAAAGCTGGTCATAGACACAGACAGGTTTAGATATCTGTAACCAAGAACCTCTGTCAGTGTGAAGCTCCCACACTTTCTCTTCTGGTCACAAATGCAGGCAATATGTTTTAGTGGCTGGTTTCAGAAGTCAGAGCCAGAAAGATTTGTGATCGGAAAGGCTGGAAAAGTGGGATTGGGTGGAAAGACCACATGACTTGGAGGTTTGTTTGCTTCCTCAGCAGGATAGCAAGAGCAAAAGGAAAAACATGAAAATGAGGCAGGAAAGAGGGAAGGGAGACAGAACAAAGAAAAACGCAAGGCAGGATGCAAAAACCAAAGTGCCTTTACTGGAATGAGCAGAGTCAAATTTAGGAAGGGGCATTTGTATGTGTCGGCTCCTCCAAACTCCCTCACGCAGTGGCCAGTATTCTCTGTATTTTGTGATATGTCTTGTCTTCCTTACTCGACTAAATTTCTTAAGAGTGGAGCATAAATAATAATTGTTATATTTCTGAAACACTTTGTTTATAATGAGATTCTCTCCTACCTTATCTCACTTATTATTCAAATTAAGGAAGGCATTTGTTAAGATTATCTCCATTTTACAACTGAGGAAATTGAGTTTCAGGAAAGTTAAGAGATTTGCCCAGGATCTCATAGCTAGTAAATGATAAAGCCAAGAGTTGGAACAAAGTACTTTGACCAACCTTCCTGTGTTTGTCCTACCAAACCAGTACCCATGTCCAGTTCACTTCTGTATCATTTATCACATCTTGCATAGGACTTTACACAGAGCAGATGTTTATTTATTGAAGGAATAAATGTTTCTGGAGGGAAACAAACTTCCTATTGAGATGGCTTGTGGGAATCTTTTCAAGTATTCATGTGAAATTATATCATGTCCAATTTGACTCTCCAGTTGTACTTCATCTCTTATGTTATATGTGGTTATCTGTATAGCCATGATTTTCCAAATGTCTCCAGACCTTTCTCCCACATGGAAAGGGCCTGTTAGAAGAATACAGCCTCTTTCTGTAATAGCTTACACTTCATGATCTCTTCTTCTGGACGCTGGAGTTGGCTTACACCATTGGGAGGGAGTGATGGTTAAACTGTTAGAACTAACATTTGTAAGCCATCCACCAGAGGCCAGGACAGTGCTTGGAGTTTTAGAATCTTCATGTCATTTAATCTCCTCAAAATACGAGAAAGAATTATAATCTACATGTGAGAATGTGAGAAAGAATTATAATCTACAAGACTCAGAGACATTGCCCAGATTAAGTAATTTTCCCAAGATGATTGTGCTAAGTGAGAAAGTATGGATGTAAACTGAGGGTGACCTCATTCAGCAAACATCTATGGCAAACCTACTCTCTTCTAGTAGGTTAAAATGCTAAGCACTGCCTCCAGGGAGTTTTCATTTAGCTGATGAGGCAGATGAGCAAAGAGATAGAGGATTGCAATTCTGTGTAGCAAGGGCTATGTGAGAACCAAGGCTGATGTGATGTAGGAAGCGGTTTTGAGGAGTATCAAAAGAAGACTTCACGGATTACCATATGACCAGCAATCTCACTACTGGGCGTATACCCAGAGAAAACCATAATTCAAAAAGACACATGCACCCCAATGTTCATTGCAGCACTATTTACAATAGCCAGGTCATGGAAGCAACCTAAATGCCCATCAACAGACGAATGGATAAAGAAGATGTGGTACATATATACAATGGAATATTACTCAGCCATAAAAAGGAATGAAATTGGGTCATTTGTAGAGACGTGGATGGATCTGGAGACTGTCATACAGAATGAAGTAAGCCAGAAAAAGAAAAACAAATATCGTATATTAACACGTATATGTGGAACCTAGAAAAATGGTACAGATGAACCGGTTTGCAGGGCAGAAAATGAGACACAGAAATAGAGAACAAACGTATGGATACCAAGGGGGGAAAGTGGCGGGGGTGGTGGTGGTGGGATGAATTGGGAGAGTGGGATTGACATGTATACACTGGTGTGTATAAAATTGATGACTAATAAGAACCTGTTGTATAAAAATAAATTAAATTAAAAAATTAAATTAAATTTAAAAAAAAAGAAGGCTTTGAAAAGAAGATTATCTTGAACTAAGTCTCTGGGGACGTTTGGAAGTTAGTCATATACAAAAAAGAACAAAATACATTAAAGGCAGGGGTTATAATATATATAATATACACAAGACAATATATATGAGAAAGGAAAATGAAATATCACAGGTCCTTGGACATGATAAATATTCCGTAGTAGTTTCAGAAAGAATGAACAAGAGGGACTTCCCTGGTGGCAGAGTGGTTAAAGAATCCGCCTGCCAACGCAGGAGACATGCGTTCCATCCCTGGTCCGGGAAGATCCCTCATACCGCGGAGCAACTAAGCCCGTGCACCACAACTGCTGAGCCCGTGAGCCACAACTACTGAAGCCCATGCACCTAGAGCCCGTGCTCTGCAGTAAGAGAAGCCAATGCAGTGAGAAGCCCGCGCACAGCAATCAAGAGTAGAGAAAGCCCGCACACAGCAACGAAGACCCAACACACCAAAAATAAATGAATTAATTTTTTAAAAAAAAAGAATGAACAAGTGAATAGATAGATGGTTGTTCTACTCAGAGAACTGTCAAGAGAACCAGAACTTGAGGGTGCGTGGTTTAGTAGAGTTAAAGAAGTAAGAAAAACATTGGGCATCAAGCTTAAGAGTTTGAATTTGGTCCTGAAGTTAATAGGAAACCATTGGAAAGTTTTGAGCAGGGTAGTGCTATGAGATTTAAGTTTGGGAAACATCACTCTTACAGCAAGCTATGTATAGGGTATAAGTGAAGAAGGCTCAAACTCTAAGCAGGGAGAAGAATTAGGAAGCTCCTGTAATAACACAAGAAGATGTTGCAGGAGGCTAGACTAAAGCAGTAATAGTGGAAATGGATGGGATAGGACTAACTTAAGAAAAACTTAGGGACAAAGAGTCTATATATAGGTTTGGGGAATGATTAGATTTGAATATGACCTGGTGGTGGTCTTCTCTTTTAATAAAGTTGAAGATAGTGAAAGTGGCAGATTTGGGGGAGGGGAGTGGATTGTTACACATTGAATTTGAGACCCATATGAAAACATCAGAGGACATCTAGATGAATATATTGGCCTGGAGCTCATGAGAGAAATCTACTCAAATGTTGTTTGGGAGTTATCAACCTATAGTTGGAATTTTAATCAAAAATTAGGATGAGATCACCAGGAGATAGGAATGGAGATCCAAGGATACAACTTCAAGGGACACTGAATATAAGATACAAGAAGAGGAAGAGCCCAAAATGAGCCTGAGAGGGATAATGCTGAGGAGGAGGAAAACTAGGAAGGAGGGAGGGAAAGGTGGTATGGACACCAAGCCAAAGAGCGGGTAGTTACTCCTCTCAAATGTCAGGGAGAAAACACTTGAAACAAGGACACAAAGTTGTTCTGTGGGTTTCACAACAAGGTGCCTCTGGAAAGGAGGACATTGGGTTGGAAGCATAAACCCCAATGCAGAGGGTTGCAGGACAATGTGAAGAGTAGGCAGCAGTAAACAATCTTTCAAGAAGCTTGTTTGTGGAGGAAAGAACTGACATAGGACAGTATCAGAAGGAAGATCAGATATATGTGTTATGAATATTTGCTCCCAGTCTGAGGCTTATTGGATTCTTAATCATGTCTTTTGATGAGCTGATGTTTTTAATTTAGATAGAGTCCAATTTATCTTTTTTTCTTCCTTTGTGGTTAGTGTTCTCTATGATCTCTCAATGAAATCTTTACCTAGCCCCAAGGTCATGATGATATTCTCTTATGTTTACTTCTAGAAGTTTTATAGTTTTAACTCTATGTTTAGATTTATGGTCCATTGTCAATTAATTTTTGTGTATGGTGTGAGGTAGGAATTGAGGCTCTTTTTTTTTCCAATGGATATGCAATGGTTCTAGCATCACTTTTGAACATACTTTCTTTCCTCATTGAATTGCTTTGGTCCCTTGTCAAAATTTGACTACATAAGTGTGGGTTTGTTTCTACCCTCTATATCCTAGTTCATTAATCTATCTGCTTATCCATTTGTCAATACCCTATTCTCTTGATTAACATGTCATCTTGGCTCCAGTTTTTCAGTTTTTAACTAAGCAGTTAGTTCAGTTGACTCACCATAATTATAGAGACATTTGCCATTTTTTTATTCTTTCATTTG
The DNA here is from genome assembly GCF_949987515.2 of Delphinus delphis. Taxonomy (NCBI): domain Eukaryota; kingdom Metazoa; phylum Chordata; class Mammalia; order Artiodactyla; family Delphinidae; genus Delphinus; species Delphinus delphis. Next base: position 141,214,810 of record NC_082684.1, read on the forward strand.
TTTTTTTGTTTATTTAGTACATATTTATGTATTGCCAGCCTTGTAACAGACACTGTGGTTGGTACTGGAAAACAGCAATAAATTAAGTAAATGTAATTCCTGTCTTAAGGAACTACCATAGTGAGGGCTTCCCTGGTGGCGCAGTGGTTGAGAGTCTGCCTGCCGATGCAGAGGACACGGGTTCGTGACCCGGTCTGGGAGGATCCCACATGCCGCGGAGCGGCTGGGCCCGTGAGCCATGGCTGCTGAGCCTGCGCGTCCGGAGCCTGTGCTCCGCAACGGGAGAGGCCGCAAGCGGTGAGAGACCCGCGTACCGCAAAAAAAAAATCAAAAAAAATAAATAATTATTATACAATGTACTAAAAGTAATCAGTCAAAAAATATTTATTGAACACATACATATTGAGCTTGGCAGTGCAGGTTACTGAGCTCATGTCAAATTTCAGCTTTGCAAATGCAAGTGTGAGCTGCTCTTCCTAACCTCATGTCACCCACATATTATCTTTTCCAAGCTACACATTCATGGCTAATTAGTTGGATCTTTCTCTTTTGAACATTTTCCTACCACAATAGTATGAATAGTAATACCTTATATTTGCCCAGTGCTTTCAACTTTTTAAAGTGGTTTTACATCCATTATCTTGTTTTTCTCTTTACATTTCTCTTGTAATTTAGGAAGAGCAAATAATGCTATTTTTATTTGACAGAGCCAAGTAGATCACAGAAGTGTTAAGTGATTTGCTCACCATCACACAGCTAGGTTTACAAACCTTCCCCTTTCCACCCCCTCACCTCCCTTTCTGCTTCTTTTCCCATTACTCTCTCTTTTCAGCATCTTATCAGTACATGCTGTACTGGGAAGGCTTCCAGTTTCAGGTACCACTCCTGGGCTCCAAGTTAAGCTGCCACAATGGTCCTTATGTTGAAAGACTACAATAGATTGTCAGTGTTATCTTCAAGTGCTGACAGAGATTTATGAATGGGGATGGAGAAAAGAATCATGATCATTTTCACTATTACAATTGCCTGCAGAAGATTCATAAAATTTCTGACACATTCTTCATCCTTTTTGCCGGGCATCAGCTGTCAAGGGAAGGTCACCCCTTCCCACCCAGCTTTGGAATGAAGTGATAAATGTGGCAGAAAGCTCCTGCCAGGTGCAATCTTCTGCCTTGTAAACAGTTTCATTGATAATACGTTAAAGTTTGCTTTCTTTTCTTAAGCCTTCATAAAGGGGCTTGAAAAACAGCACTGTCACTGATAAGTGTCTCCCTTATTGTGGGACTTTTATGGATATGGGCTTGTTTAAAAAAATTAAGTTGTATAAGTGGCTGGATATCTTGAGTCTTGTTTGACAATACGTTGACCAGGGTGTCAGGGCAATTGCTTTTACATGAGGAAATCTACACCAACCAGAGTTCTGAATTTTCATGAGCTCATTCCCTTCTTCCATCCGCTCTTCTTTCCACCTCCAATAGCTTACAAAAAAAAAAAAAAAAAAAAAAAAAAAAACCTTATCGAGCCTCTAAAGACATGGAAATGTTAAATGCATGTTTTTTAAAAAAGGATTTTTAGGTCAGTTTATTTTTTTTCAGTGTTAATGCAGAAAAGGGCCCCATTTTGCATCCCCGTTGGCAATGTAGACAGAGTGAGGAGTGTGTAATTGAGATCATGGCAAAAAGTATGCTAGGGACTGAGAAAGTTTTGCAAAATTAAACTATCAAGAGGGTGTGAGGGAAAAAAGGAAGAATATCTCTTTGGGCAGAATATGGGATACAGTACATGCCCGTTTTTTGACAGAAGATGAAAGGGATGCATTATCCTACCGAATCAGAAAACAAAAAATGCTGGCAAAAACAGAACATGAAATGATCAGTTTAGCTGTAGGTATTATTATTATTATTAAATCGTATATTATCCAACCAAGATTCAGGGTAGGAGAGTAAAGTCAAAGTTGGATCGGAATTTTGGACCAAGAGTACGTCTGCAGTGCTCTCACACTCTCAATTTCTTAGTCACCCAAACTCATTATCTTGGGCTCCATTGATGGATAAGTCAAGAGAAGCAGAGGTTTACCTAAGGTTACACAGCATAGTCCTGCTGAAATGTGCCATAATGAGGTATTTAATCTACTGGTGTCTTCTTTTTCTCATGTATTGTACTAAAAAACTTTAGTTTTCATTCATATTCCCTTATTTTTGTACCTCATGATTTCCAAACATGGCTGGCTTTTTCTAAAAGCACCACCATAAGTTCTCTTGGGAAAGTGTTTCAGTTCTTCTGTGGAAGCCCCTTTATAATCCAGAGAAGCTAAATTAGGCCACAATAACCTAAGGGTCTGCAATGGTCCTGTTTTTTCTGACCTCAGGCAAGAGACCGTCTCTGGTAACGAATAGGGATACCTAATCTCTTTTTCCCCATGAACAGCATGATCCTGAACCCAAGATGCTATAGGAAGGTGGTATATAAGAAACTGAGGAAAGGATCTTTTAAGTTTCAAGTGGTTATTAAATATTTTACTCTTGCAAGCCTTTAAATTGCCACAGGTGCTGGCTGGTGTCTCTTTGTGTTACTTACGGGTGATATAAAACTGTCTGGCCAATGAAAATTTAAAGGGATGCTTTCACTCTTCTCTGCCCTAGGTTATATTTCTTCTTAGCTTAGTAAGCATACAAGAATTTTTGAATTCTGATGCTGTGCTATGTGCTGCAGTGTTTGAATATAGGGAGAGGTAGAAATTTGTCTCCAAAGTAAGTATCCATTTAGAAAAAGGGAAAGGCTAGTATGAACCCAGCGGTGTTGGATTGGGTTTAGAGGTATTAGTATGAACTCACGGTTTTGTAATATATATACAAAATGATAGATAAAAAAATAATTATAGATGTGTGTGCACATGGGTTAATAAACATATATGTATTTCTTATCTCTGTCCAGGGAGAGGGCCTAGAGGAAATGGTACTGTAGCAGCCATGATCACACCTAGTACCCAGATTTTGGTTTCTAAATACCTTTCTTCAATAAAAGGAACCTGGACTTCTTGGAGAAGGGCTGGGGCAGGGAAAACACAAGATGAGCCTGGAGTATCCATGGTGCCACAAAGTAAGAAGGATGAGGGCATGCTGAAAAGGCAGGAAGCTCTCAATGGCCAAAGCCAGCGCAATTTGAACAGCAAAAAATAATGATAGTATTGGATTAGAGCCCATAAAATAAAGCAAATATTCATGAGTCTATGTTAATATAAATTAAGAATTGAATAAGTAAATACACGGGGAAGAAGGGACATTCTTTCCTTACAGAAGCAGTCCAATTCATCATTGTAAAAAGAATGTGCCAGATATGAAATCGACATTAGAACACCATAGTAATAATTGTTTCAGGCAAGATCCACCAGTGGATGCTAGAATTAATGAGAAGAAATAGGATATTTGCATAGTCTGAAAGTATCTCTCCCAAGATTCTTATTCATTACAAAGGGAAAAATAGTAACTTTACAGTGGTGATATCTGCAAGCAGCATTTTTACTAAGTGACTAAGGTCAGCTTTGACATCATGTATCCCCTGGTACGATGCACTGTGATGTACTTGCCAAGACAGCAAGACTTGACATATCTTGCCAAAATGTCTGACCTCAATCTAATCATGAGAGCTCATCAGACAAACCCAGACTGCAGGACAGTCTACAAACTAACTGACAAGTACTCTTTAAAAGCATCAAGGTCATGAAAGACAAGAAAGTTTGAGGAACTGTCACAAGATTGAGGGAGGCTACGGAGGCATAACAACTAAATGCAACATGGGGTCCTGGGTTGGATTCTGAAACAGAAATAGTCTGTTAGAGGAAATATTGGTGAAATACACACGAAGTCTGGAGTTAGTTAAAATTACTGTGCCAGTATTAATATCCTAGTTTTAGTCATTGTACAGTAGTTATTTAAGATGGTAACATTATGAAACTGGGTGAAGTGTATAGGAGAGCTACCTGTACTATTCTTGCAACTGTTCTGAAAATATATAATTATTTCAAAATAAAAAATGTAAATGGTAAGTAAGCATCCAGCTAGGACATTTTCTTTCACAGTGAAATTTGATTAGTTGCAATTCAACTAACTGGAACCTTAAAGTATGGAAAATTTTCTTCTCTTTATCTTCTGTAATTAGCAAAAAACCTAGCAAATAGGCTGTTACCTAGGATTTATTCAGAAATTTCAAGGGAAAGCCCGGAGTTAGTGTAGCTCCAGTATAGTCTATAGTCCTGGATTCTGGGAAGAGCCCCACCTCACCTCCCTGTCTAGCCTCTTCCTCTCTGGGCAGCCTACTCTCCAGTTTCTAAGCCAGTTTCTGAACCCATCAGGCTCTTCCACATCTGTACTTTATCCATGCTCTTTTCTCGACCAGGAACTGCTTTTTCCCTTCATCTAAGCACTGGCTTTGGATCAACCACAGCTTGGTTCAATTTATGGATAGTCCTGTCAAAAATTTGTTATACAAGTCTAAGTGAGTTACTTAACTCTCTGAACCTTGGTTTCCTCATCAGTAAAACACAGGCACTAATCCTTGTTCTACATGGATTTTAAGGAGCTCAGTGGCTGATCCCCATAGACACTCCGTAAAGGGTAGTCCTGCAGTTGGTATTAATGATGCAAGGTTCATCTATGCCATCTTTCCTGTGAAGTCCTTAATTGATTAATTTATTTGTGTATCCATTAAACAAAGGTCTACTGCGATCTACCCCCTGCCAGGCACTGTGCTAGACCTTAGAGAGACAGCAGTCAGCAGTGCAGACGGGCCCAGCTTGCAAAGGCTAATGCAGGAGGCATGTATCAAACAAGTCCTTCCAAGTGAGAACAGTGCTCGGAAAGGGGAAATGTTGGTTTCTGAAACCTGCTCTAATCTCATTGATAAGAATCAGTTACTCTTTCCTCTGCTTTCAGACAGCAAGGACAGATTCTTGATATTCACCGATTTCCTCTGGTTAAGCAGGAGCAAGGGAAGGTAAAATTAAAATAGATTATTTACGACTATTTAAGAAACGTAGACTTCTCCAGAAAAACTTCATTTCAATAGCAAGTGCTGCTCTCATTCATCATGTCCTAATTATCTAAAAATTAACTTTAATTCCTTATCAGTACTACTCACTTCATCTATGCATTCAGCTGAAATCTCTGAGGGCCCTAACTTGGGCTGGATACTTTGTTGGACTTCAGCTTCAATGAGCTCCCTGTCCAATGGTTGACGTCAAGGTACATAAATATTATAATACAGTGTGATGAGTTAAAACCCAAAGGCGGGAGCATTAAATGCTGCCTCGGGGAGAAGTCAGAGAAAGCCTAACCAAGGAGGTGATATTCATCTGGGTCTAAAGGAAAACAAGACTACTTTCTGTGAAAAGGACCAGGATGTCCTTTGTCCTTCTGCAAAATGGTAGAGAATGTACCGCAGAATAAAAAAAAAATTCATTAAATAGTCAGTAGTGTGTTCCCAGACCAATAACTTGTCGTTTTACTTCTGTCCCACTGGATTTTGTGGGCTAGGAGGCAAGGGCCAGCTAGGGCTCTGAGAAGGAGCACACTGGATGTTGTTTGCAGACTGTCCTGAGTGCCAAATGTAGGCTAGGCCTCAGTATGTATGGTCATCAAGTTTGCAGTCGTTCTGGGTGATTCTCTTCTTTCTTCAGGTGTTAAGTTTCTTTTGATTAATATCTGCATATGAGTCACTCCCCAAGCTGTATCTGTTCATACGCGTCATATCTCTTTCAGTCATTTCCAAACACCTCCCTGCCTCTCAAATGCTTCTCTGCTGTGGATGTTTTTGCAGAGAACACGTCCTGCCCAGAAGCCTCAGACTCCCGTGTGTGCCACCAAACATATCAGCAGTCTATTCAGAATGAGCTTCCTGGAGGGACCCCAGGGATGGTTGCCAGAGGTTCCATAAACTTGGTTTCCTGGAAGAGGCAGGCAGTGGGATGTGCCAGAAAGGGGTCATATATGCTGCACCTGGAATCTTCTTCAGAGTCTACTTTTTATTTTAACAGTATACAGTGGGGATGCTACAGCTGGGTTGTAGAAAGAGCTTTAACCTTGGAGTCAGCTGATTTGGATTAAACTCCCGTTCTATCTCTTGTGAGCTACTGTGAGTAAGCGTTAACCTCTCTAAATTTCAATATCCTTTTCTGTTAAATGGGCAGAATAAAAATTGATCATGCCCATCTTGTGAAAGTCTGATGAGATAATGAACATGAAAGCTCTGTAAACTGAAAAGCACTGTAGAAATTTGAGCAAGATATTAATTTCAATGATAACCCTAAATAATTCTGAATATAATGGAATGATTCTTTGTTGACATTTTCAGATTTAAAAATTAATCACTGCCATTTTTCTAGACAGCTTATTATGATTATCATACATTATTGGAAGAAAGAAATTATCATTTATCTGAGCTTTTCTAGATATATAAATTTTTACTCTGTATGGTTAGTTTGTCATATACTTCAAAACCCCACCAAACTGCAAAATGTTAACAACAGATGATGCATTTATATCCCTCCTGCCTTTGAAGTTAGAGGAAGAAAAATCCTGAGAAGGCATATCCTGTGTTAAGAGCTCAGGCTGGGGGGCCAGGCACATGAAGTTTGGATCCTGGCTTATCTGGGTCACAGCTGTTTGACCTGGGCTTCAGCTCCTCATGGGAATAATGACACCTCCTTCATAGGTTACAGTGGATATTAAATAAAATAATGCATGTGGAAAATTCTTGGTAAACTGTTGAATGCCTCAGATAAATTATAGTTACCATCATTAGGTGAGAGATCTTGTATTCTTTTTTAGATTGACATGAATCAATCATATCTCTGGGTGGTGATGTGTGCCTGACAGTGCTCCGTATCATAACACATTAGAACATAATGGAAAAGACCATGAATTACGGTCACACTTCTTGAGTTCAACTCCTCTTACTAGCTCAGTGACCTAGGGCAAGTTATTTAACCTCTCTGTGCCACGGTTCCTCGTTTCTAAAATGGAAATGACAACTCCCTCCGCTTCACAGCGGTGTTATGAAGAGAAAATGAGTAAGTTAATGAATGAAGACTTGGTGTCAAAGGTTAATTCTTTTTATTACTACATATTTTGTGTGCCCAGTATTTCAAAAGAGCCCCTTCTTTCGTGATCAGAGTGAAGACATGCCAAAGGAAACACTTAAATACTGTTAATGGACAGCAGCCCCCCTGCCTCAGAAGCTGTTTTCCTTTGGTGGGTTTGGCTGGTTTTCCATTTGGGAGGACTTGCTTTTCCCCGTCTCTCCACCTGCGTCATAACTGGCTGCAACCTCCAAAGGCAAGATTGGCCTTTTCTTGGAACCCTGCTGTCATAGGACACATCCTAAACTAGAAAGGCTTGTTTGTAGTTTGCTCATCATATTTTAGACACCGCTGTTTGCACGATGGGACACTGGTCTGGGAGTTGCCAGCTTCTGGCCCGAGCTCTGCCACCAACTCACTGTGGCCTTGATCAAGTCTTTCCAGCTCCCTAGCTCCCAGGGTCCTCCTGTATGCACTAAAGTAGACATTCTCTGTTTAAAGAAATGTTCCAATTACCAAAATACTTCCTTTCTGCATTCTTTATGTTTAAAATGTTATTTCTAATTTCTAAAACAAAACAAAAGTTGGTGGGCATAGTTGATAGGTTATTTAGGGATTGTTTGTTTTAATGCCCATTTTGAGGCAGAATTCAAGGTGGCAATTCTCTTTTGCTATACCTTTGTGCTTCTTAAACCCCAATCTGAAAGCCACTGCACTAGATAAGAGGCTGGCATGAGTCCCTCAGGGGTGACTGATAACTGAGCCCCACCTCCCCAAGCCCACTGGAAGGAAGGACATTTGGGGCTCCACCTTGCTTTTATTCATTAGGAAAGTCTAGATTCCCGAGTGCATTGCAGAATTATTATTTCCTGGGAACAAAGAGAACGAACACAAAATGTTTAATGAACAGTTATGAGAATAGATTGTTGCTTTCCATTTTCCTTTCTCTTTCCTCTTGGCACCATATCCTTCATCACCTCCTACTTCAGGGATCTGTCTCCCCTTTCTCCCCTCTAACTGGAAGCACTTCCTTTGGGGCAGAGGTTATATCTTACTCCTCTCTATGTTCTTAGTGACTAGTACCTGACTCTGCACATTATAAACACTTAATAAACTTAGTTGAATGAATGAATGATGGATGGATGATCACTAAGATCCTTCCACCTTGCACACTCTAATTCCTATACCAAAATATTGACTAATTTACTTTTTCCGTTACATCTGGCATGGTCTCTGGTCTTTGGGGACAACATTAAAGTATAATTTATTAAATATTGACGCATGTCCTTTCTCTTTCCCTTTATTCCTTCCTTCAGTCTGTAACAGACACTGGGTAGGTACGACTGACCAAGACAGATATAGTCCTTGCCTTCAAAGACCTTACAGTCTAGTTAAGGAGACAGATGTTAAACAGATAATCACAAAACAGAAAATTGATTACAACTGTGGATAGTAGGAAAGCAGAGTGCATGAGGTGGAGGGAAAATGCAAGCTTCCTAAGGTGGAAAACTCTGAAGGTCCAACTGGGATCTTTCTGTCGTCATTCCAGGGGTTAAAGTAAGCTATGTCATAGACTAGTCGAGTGCTTCTCCTGAGACCCTCCCTACTTAAATTCATTTCCGCCAATCATAATGTTCTTGTGCAAGCTTGCTTGGGTATTACCTCTGTCTCAGTAACGTAATATTCTACCCTCTCCTCCCCATGCTGCCATCTTATTTTTATCCTCATAGATCTATCTTCATAGATCACACTTCCCTCTCTATCTGACTCAACATCATATTAACTCCTCACTGGCCACCTCCTTCATTTCTCTTTTTCTGTTTTTTAGTGTTGATATTTTCTGCTTGTGTAGCTGGCCTTTCCACCCCTGGCCCCGTTAGCTAATGGGAGGCAACAGATTTTAGAGAAAGAGCCTGAGCTTTGAAGACATTCAGACTTGAATTTAAAGTCTAGCTTCACTAATTAACAGTTATGTGACCTCGGGTAAGTGTCAATAATTCCAAATGCCCAGAGAGGTCAAATAAAATGAGGAAACTGAGTTTCAGAAAAATGTCTCTTACTGTTTTCATTCAATCTTGATTGGCTATGTGCCTTTTTTAATAACAGCACTTAGGACGTATTAAGTGCTCTTATAAATGCCTTGCACGTATTCACTCATAAATTCCTCACACTTTTCCTAAGAGATGAAATAATAATCCTTATTCTCATCTCTATTCCTACTTTATATAAGAGAACGCAGACACACAGGAAGTTGTGGTATGTGCCCAAGGTTGCAATAGCTCATGAGAGTCAGAAGCCTGATTTTAAACAAGGGCATTTCACTCCACACCATGCACTCTGGCGCCTCCCTGTTCCCAAGTATACTTCACTTTCTTACCTATAGAATGAGACTAATAATATACATTTCATTTTCATGAGAATTAAATAAGACAATGTATAGAAAATCCCTGATGCTCTCCTGCCATTTAGTAGATGGTAAACAAATGTTGGTTCTTACTCTCTCCTTTATTAAAAAAAGAATACAGTCTGTGATTTTACATTTGTCTTCATTTTGTCATGATATACCCACTGTGTTCTACCTATTCTTCATTCCACATAGATATAAAAAATGTGTCGTGCTTTTCCTTTTATGAATATTCTCTCTTCTCTGTTCACTCATCATTAAGTCTCCTAGCTGCCATCCCATAGCCTTTATTTAACAAAAAATGATTTGCATCAGTGTAAACATGTATGTAGTTCAAAAAGGCAAATGGTACTAAAAGATTTATCCTGAAAATATCAGTACCCTGCCTACTCTGCCCTGCATTCAAGTGCTGCTCCTAAGAGGCAACTACTTTCAACTCTCTTAGTCTTTTTCCTAGAGTTTGCTTTTATATTTTTAAATAGTATTGTATATGCGCTATACCTTGATTTTTTAATTTTATTGAAGAGTAACATTTTTATTGACATCTTATGTAAGATGGGGGTTTAACAACTACCACCACCACTCCCAGTCACAAACACAACTGTCCCACACATCCTTGTATTTTAACTACACCACAGTTTTGAAAAATGTGATGTCCAATCTCTATATCATTATGAACACTGAGTTAAACATATGTATATAGATAGATAGATAATGTGTATATGTCTAGCTTATACATTATGTGTATATACATATATAGTGTGTGTGTATATAGGTGTGTGTGTGTGTGTGTGTATATATATATATATATATATATCTCATAGCTTAACCAAGTAGTATTCTATGATTACATTTAGTTTCTCAATCACCTTTTTGTTTTCCCTGGAGTTAATAACTGCCTTTAGCTCTCTGTGTTTCATCACTAAATCATCTGACACGAGGGACAGACCAAACTTTTAACAGAAGGAGCATCTCCTCTACCTAACCCCTGGCTTCCAGTCCGGCACCTCACCTTTCCCTTCTCTGTGCCTCCTGTTCCCAGGTTTGGAGCTTCTCTGGTCCAGTGTATTCAAAGAAAAGACCTCTGGTTACTTTTGGGGTGGAAAAGCAATAGAGATTTGTCTGCACTAGTTCAGAGAGAGGTGAGGGATCCTTTAAATTAATGGTTCTCAACTGGCAGGAAATTTTGCACCTGAAGGGATATTTGGCAATGTCTGGAGACTTCTTTGGTTGTCACAACTGGAAAAGGGGGTGCTTCTGGCATCTAGTGAGTGGAAGCCAGGGATGCTGCTACATGTCCTATGATGAAAGACAGCCCCCAAACAAAGAATTCTCTTGCTCCAAATGTCAGTAGAGCCAAGGTTGAGAAACTCTTGCTTTCGACAGGATTTCCAGCAGTCATCTTGTCTGAAGCCCCTCTGCTGTCTCCAGAGGGACTTGCCATCTCTAATTCCTGAGCTTTTCAAAGGCCCTAAAGAATGAACCAACTGGCTTTTCACTCGTACCTCTCTGTGCAGACACTTAATGTTCCAATGATCCCTCATCTACAAGTTTTCCACCTTCCAAAATACTTTGTAGCATTTCTGGTCCTCTCTTGTCTCCCATCCCATTTTCCTTGTCCTCATAGGCGCAAACCTGTTTTATTCCTTACCTGTCTTTCCAGTTGAGTTTTGAGAGAGAGCCGAAATAAATGTGTGTGTTCAATCTGTCATGTTTAACTGGGAATTTACAGCTTTCCTAAAACTCTTAAAGAACTGTTTTCCCACTTTCTTTTTACAGTCCTGTGACATGAACTACAGGTTATTCCTATGTTTTTTATATTGGGTTGACCAAAAAGTTCATTCGGGTTTTTCTACATCTTACAGAAAAACCCGAACGAACTTTTTGGCCAACCCAATACAAAGATTCTGGGAGTGAATTGTCATATAAGGAGGATGGACAAGGGGTATTTTGTCCTCTGTAAATGTGTTTGCATTATCAATAAAAACAGAAGTCGGAGGGCATGAAACATGAGAAAGTTTAAGCTCAAGTGGTGTAAGGGCTCTGGGTGATCATCTTGACCAGTGTTTTCCACCTTCAGTCATATCACTTGACCATTTCAGCCATATCCATTTACCTCTTGTACAAATAATAGTACTCAGTAGGTATACTTTTAAAACTTAAAATTCAACTTATTTTCAAAGAGAACGTTGTATTACTGCTATCAGTGGAATAGCAGGATCACTTGCCGTAATTAGAAGGCAAGTGAAATCAAATACCATTGGTGGGAGTGGTGGTGGTGGAGACAGTATTTCAATTCTAGTCAGATACTGCTGCCTGCCAAAGGCTCTGAGCCTGAAGCCCACTCTTTTTAAAAGGAAAGTCAGTAAGGGATTAGAGAAGTGTTAAAGACATGCTAGCACCAAACTGAGGCTTTCTCTATGATGAGATACAATGTGAGAAAAGACTGAATGAAAGTTGAAAAGGGAATTAATGTTTTTGCTATGTGGTTCAAAGTGATCATATGTTCCCAAATCCCAGATCAGCAGCGTTAGGCCTCTGCTCCATTGGGTAGCTCTAGCCTAGTCCAAACCTGCTCTTTATTCTTCAGATGATGAGTTGAAGGATGAGGGGGAAATACCCTTCACAGCATCCCCAGTTGGGTTAGAGCAGTGTGGGTGCCCAGTTCCTGGTCTCCAGGCCCTAGTCTGTGCTTTCTCTCCTGTACACATCCAGTGTCCCACCATAGTACACGAGCTAATAAGGAAGTGTTGAAAGAACTGAGTAACAAGATACAAAGTCAAAAACAATGAGACCTGTTTCTCTTCCCCTTTTCCTGTCAAACATGCAGTAATACATAAGGATTGTTAAATTTACGTGCACGTGTCATGGAAGCCTGCTGGGTTCCCTCTTCCTTTGGACCATTTTTCGGTTAAGGATTGTTTTCCTTTTGAAAATATGTTTTAGCTACTTTTTCACAACATTATCCACACTCTACAGAAAGGAACCTTATTAAAAGTTAAAAAGGAGCACAGAAAATAGCACTTACGTTGGAGCCAAACAAAAGAATGCATATGGTGGAAAAACTGAGAATCGTGCCTTTATTAATTGACAGTATTACAGGTTCCATTTTCATATACATTTTTAACCTGACAGATTTAGAAATAGATATTGAACAGTCATGATCCTGAAAATATAAATCATATTTTGACTTGGAGTTTCAAGAAAAATAAAGAGAGGAAAGCTCATCTCAGGCTAATTAATTCAATTCACCATATCTACAATAGAGATTCTCACAAAGAAACAAAACCAAGGAAACAACGTAATTCCCCCAAATTCCTGGGCTGTTTTATTTCTCCAGTCTTTATTTCTAGATGCATTTCAAAGGCAACTTTCACTTCTACAGTTAGGTTAATTTTTGCTAATCAGGATGCCCCGAAATATGGGGTGCTGGGGAGTCTAACAATTATTGAACACCTTTTTGTGTAATGCAAGTGGGTGTTTTTTTAATGAGGTGGAATTCATCCAAAAATGTTATTCCCTATGTATTTTAAACATCTCTTGTTTTATTTGTTAGTCACATCAACTATAATAGATAAAGTGTTGACATGTTAGTCATGATACGTATGCCTCCCCGGGTCCTTTTTCATCTTAACACATGGAGCCCTCCCTGGCCAGGAAAGCAGAGCTGTGCTTCTCTTTGCACAGAAGTGGCCCCTTACTGAGGAAGGTGGTCATTTGACCTGAGACAGGCCTCTCAGGCAGTGGTCACCACCAGTGACCTGTTGTGAAGGGCTTTATCCAACTGGGCTGATAATGAGCTAATTCAACCAGACTATCTCCTTCCTCAAATTGGCATTCATAGTACAGAGCTACAACAGACACACAGAGATGGAAATGCTTTGCAAGAGAAGTCATTTGGGCCATTAGAGAGCAGTGGAGAGATCCATGAGCCTGATTCTGATCAGGTTTCTACTTTCAGGCTAATCTGCTTATATTTTTGTAATCACTCCCCTTTCAGGGTAGTCCAAGGAAATTCTGTTTCCTCACTGACAGAAGTAGGTATTAGCAGGCCCATTTTATAGGTGAGGACACTGAGGCTATGAGGTAGGCTATAAAAATCACTCATATAATTCAAATTCAGGCCTGCCTTTGTCCCAACCCAGTGCTCTATTCACCGTGCCATGCTGTTCCCCAGATTCATCATCTGAGATCCCTTATCCCAGGATCACACAAGTCCAGAAACATTCACAAGAAGGGAGAAGAGACCTCAGTCAGTCCTATCTTCAAAATGCATCCTCATCCTTTTCTCTCTCCCTCTCTCTCTCTTTTTTTCTCTAACTCCCTCAGTTCTGACTTGGCCCCCTTATCTTGCACTTGAAACAGGTGCCCTTGAACCTAACTAGACTTTTATTTCCAACTTCTGCCCTCAGCCAAGCCCTCTCCACACATCAGCCAGAGTGATTTTCTCAAAACATCAGTTGATGTTCAGCTGATGCTCTAAGCCCCTCACCCACCCCTCTTCGTAAATCCCATCAGGTTTAGGAAGCATAGAATGGAATGAAGCACACTTTTCCAAGTGTTGAGAACAGGAAGGGGAGAGATATATCCATAGCAGAGATTTTGATAAATTTATGGAGGACTCTGAGGGGGATGGAATCGTGTTAACTGATAAACCAGGGAGAAGGGAGACCCAAGTCAGAAAGGTTGCAGGAAGGTGGAGGCTCTTCTTTGTGCAGAGCCCCAGAACAGCTCTGGGACAGGAGGCAGCAGACAGAATTCCTACTGAGGACAGAGGCCTAGAGAGGAAGCAGGTCCTAACAAGTCTGTGTTGAGTGCTCTCTTGGGTCTGATGCTCAACATGTTTCTTCATTTGTAAAATATGGTAGGATGACCAAGGACCACCAGACAGCTGAGGCAATCCAATAGCAAGTAGGTGGACATCCACAACCAATCACCCAGGAGGTACAGAGAGAATTCAGGAAGAGAAGCAAGCTTTTAATAAATTCTTATTAGTATCCTCAGAGAGACTTAAGAATGTATTTTCCCTACAAAGCACAAAACAGGCCATTATGGAAAGAAGCAGTCAAAGAACAAGAAAGAATTCATGGAAAGAAAAGATATATATTTGCTTGCCAACAAATTCATTTAAAGAGCTACTAGAAAACATGGAGGAGTTTTTCTAAACATGGAGCAAAAAATACAAATACAGAAAAAGAGGAGGTGAAAAAATATGAGACACAGAAAATCAATCAAGAAGGACAACATCCCTCAAAAGAAAGAATGTTTAGAATGCCCAAAGACACAGCAGAAATAAAGAAAATATAGTCTTGGAAATAAAAATAATAGTAAAATTAAAAACTCAGTAGGTGAGGTAGACTTTAGATTGGACACAGTTTAAGGGAAAACTAATGAAAGAGAAAAATGAAAACTACTAAGCGGATGAAAAAGATGTTCAGCTTCACTAGTTATCAGGGATTTGCAAATTGAAACAGTGGATTCTATTTCACATCTCTTTGGTTGGCAAAATTTTTGAAAAGTCTTAAAATGCTAAGTGTGGATAAAGATGTGAATAGAAATGGGAAATCTCATATACTGCTGAAGAGTACAAATTGGCACCACCCCATAATTAAATATTTAGCAAGATGTAGTAAAGACGAAGATGCATATACCCAACAAACTAGCAATTTCACTACTTAGCATCCTAGAGGGAATTTCACACATGTGCACAAGGAGATATTTATAAGTAGGCCTATTGCAGCATTGTTTGTGATAACAAAAAATTGAAAACAACTTTAATACACATCAACATAAGGGATAAATTTAGATATAGCCATACCGTTGAATACTTTAAAATACCTAAAAAAGAATGAATTATAATTATCCATGTATCAACATGAATAAATTTCAAAAACTCTGTTGAAATGTGCAATATATAAATTTGGAAAAAATGGGCAAACCAGTTCTATATATTGTTTAAGACATGTATGTATGTGTAGTAAAACTATAAAATTATGAAAGGGAATGAAAAACACCAAATTCACAATGGCAGTAAACTCTGGGGAGGAAGAGAGGAGAATAGTGTTAGAGAATGTTACCCAGGAAACTTCAGTATCTATAGTTTAAAAAGATATTGTGGGAAATTTCAGACATACACAGAAATAGAAAAAATAGTAAAACGTACCCCCATGTACCTAACACCCAGCTTCAATAATTATCAAATAATTATCACTTTGCAAATCTTATTTCATCCATTTTCCCTTCACACATATCCACTTACTTTTCTGGAATTTGTAAAGAAAATATCAGACATCATGCTTTTTTTACCCATAAATATTTTAGTAAGCACTTTTAGCAAATGAGAACATTTTAAAAACATAATTACTATACTACTCTCATATTTATCAAAATCATCAATAACTTCTATAGTAAGATGAATAGTGGTCCCCCTAAAGATATCCATAGCTTAATCCCTGGAATATGTGAATATGTTACTTTACATGGTGAAAGGGACTTTGCAGGTATGTGAAGTTAAGCCTCTAGCAATGGGGAGAGTATCCTCAGTTATCCAGGTTAGTTCAATGTAGTCATAAGGGCAATTATAAGAGGGAGGCAGAAGTGTCAGAGTAGGTGATATGAGGAGGGAAGCAGAATGAACTTTGAAGATTCTACACTCCTGGCTGTGAAGGTGGAGGAAGGGGATGTGAGCCAAGTAATGCAGGTGGCCTCTTGAAGCTGGAAAAACCAAGGAAACAGATTCTTTCCTAGAGTCTCCAAAAGGGATGCAGACCTACCGAACCCATGATTTTAGCCCAGTGAAAGCCATTTCAGACTTCTAACTTCCAGAGATGTAAGGTGATAAATTTGTGTTGTATTCAGCCACTAAGTCTGTGATAATTTACTGCAGCAGAAGGAGGAAACTAACGCAATTCCTTAATATCATCTAGTAGACAGTCAATAGTTAAATTTCCCCATTGTCTCAGAAGTATCTCATTACAGTATTTGTGCTGGTACATCAATAGAAGAACTAATTTAGGGGACTTCCCTGGTGGTGCAGTGGTTAAGAATCCGCCTGCCAATGCAGGGGACACGAGTTCGAGCCCTGATCCGGGAAGATCCCACATGCTGCGGAGCATCTTGGCCCCTGAGCCACAATTACTGAGCCTGCTCTCTAGAGCGCGCAAGCCACAACTACTGAGCCCACATGCCTAGAGCCCGTGCCCCACAACAAGAAAGGCCATCAGAATGAGAAGCCCACACACCGCAGTGAAGAGTGGTCCCTGCTCGCCACAACTAGAGAAAGCCCACATGCAGTAGCGAAGACCCAATGCAGCCAAACATAAATAAATAAAATAAGTACATTTAAAAAAACAGAAGAACTAATTTAGGAATCGGAGGCCGGCCAGGATTTGTTATCATGTGACTTTGGGCATTTCATTTGCCCTCAGTGTTGTTTCTGGTTTGCTTTTTAATGTGTGTAATGGGAAGTTTTTAATCAGCATCCCTATCACAGGGAATAAATTACCGAATGTAAACATACTTTAAAAAGTTTAAAATGCTGTGTACTATCAGGTGATTGGCTTGTAATCCCAATTAGCCAAATAATATTTATTGAGCAGCTGTTACGTGTGGGACGCTTCCAAGCAGAGGCAGGACACCAGTATGAAAAAACCTGATTGCTGACCACAGGAGGTTTACCGTCTGGTTGTGAAAAGCATCCTAATGTCAGTGGACGCCGTATGAAATAGTGGGCACCCCAAGATCTGAAAGTCAAACAGACCTATGTCCAAACCCAGTCCTATTCCCAGCTTGTCCACGTACTCTTGGAAAAGTTGCTTAAGCTCTGAGGGCTCTTGTGTCCTTCAGAGAGTTGATAGGGTGATTCAAGGAGCTAAGCCCTGTAAAGCTTTGGGTAGGTAAAAAGTGCTCCAGGCGAGCTGGTTTCCCTTCCAGGTGTTTTAGCAGCAAGATTAGCGTTACTCAGCCTAGATTCATGACTCAGCAGGATGAAACTATCTAAAGGATGTCCAAGCCTGAGGTGTTGGCAGCTCAGAGAAGGTGAGACCATTGTCAGGTGGAAGCCCAGAAAATCAATGGCTTAAAGAAGATTGTAGGATTTGACCCAAGCCTTGCCAGGTGTGGATCATGTGGACAGGGGAGAAAGTGGGGAGGAAGCCATTCCAGCTGGGAGAGGACAATAGCAGAAGAAAAGATGGGGATGGAAGCTCACAGCCAGATTACAGGAAGTGCTTTATCAACTCATCCTTCATTTACAAAGTAAGTCATAGCATCTACAACGTGCCACTCATTATGAACCCTTCCCTTTCCCACTGCTACTGCTTCTTCAAAGAACCTTGAACCCTGCTTTGTCTTGCCTTTTGGAATTCTATAGCTTAAAAAATAAATAAACATAGTACAAGCAAAATTCATAAATCCCAGACAATGGCATCGTGACAGAGAGCAGAGCACATTGAGGCCACTGCCAGAAGCCAATTCCTGCTCTGAACCTTCCATTAATCCCCACAGTTTCCATTTAATTTGGAGGCCTGTACAGAATGTCCCACACAGAATTGCTTGCTGTCTTATTCACCTTCATCTCTGAGTTCCTGTTTGACCCTTACATCAGCATATATTACCCGGCCCCATACTCTTCATGGCTTTTTATTTGAGGGGAGTGACTCCGAGTGAAGCCATTCCTGGGTCATGGGCCCAAAAGAAGCTGGGTGAGCAGACATAGGGAAGGGGAGTTGTTTCAGTGTGAAGTGATTGTTTCCGTCCTCCTTTCTGGCTCTAGGTTAGGAGGCTGGAAGGAAACAGTGCTGTTGGTTAGGGTTGAGAATAGCAAACAGAAACCCCCTGTGTATTTAAGACAGAAAGGCATTTAATATAGGAGAAGGACTTATCAGATCATGGGGAGGGCTGGAGAGTGAGCTCTAGGCTGACCCTGCTCCCGAATGGCTCCCAGAGCACTGCAGAACTGACTCACCAAGGGAGCCACCTTCTGTGCCCCAATCAGGAGGCTGTCCCTGGAGCTGAGGACACTCCAGGGTAACCAAGATTCTGGGATAGAAAGTCACTGCTGCAAACACCATCCAATTCTATAACTGACTCCCAGCTCCACCCCTCACCAGTTTGTATGCTGGGCAACATACGTAATTCTCTGAGCCTCCATTTCCTCTTCTGGGAGATGGATGTAAAAATCCAACCCAGATGGTGGTGGTAAATAGGAAAAGGGATAGGGTAGCGGAGGAATCTACCCACACTGGTCTGAACTCAATGAATTTCCATCCCCTCCTCTTTCTTCTATGACTGCTGAATGCCTCAGAGAAAAAACACGTCCGTATGGGAGTGAAATTTTAAGTTTCTGGCTACTGACTGAGGGAGGAGCATCTGGGACGGTATCAAAGAGCAAGTGAGAGAAGTTTTAGCGCTGTGTTAGAAGTCCACAAGAAAGTCGTCAATGTATTCAATTTAGTTTAAAAACAAAGCTTTAATGTGCATGCGTTGTGGAGGTGAAATCGCCAGGTGGACAATGGCCTTTTCCACTGTCCAGGAGAGAAGGATGGCTTCATATGGACACTGCTTTATCATTCTTTGCCCCTTATCAGCTCCATCCCTTTTCTCAGCTGTAGAGAAGAGCTTCTCCAATGGAGCCCCAAGGAGCCAGCCCTGGGGCTGTGGTTGCCAGCGGTGTCCACATCTCTATTACGATGTCTGCCTGCTCGTTTCTGGCCAAAATGAGTCATGGCCCCATCATAATCTTCATGAGTATCTCTTCAAACACAGTCTCCTCACTCCTGCTGGTGATCAATCTTTTAAATTCTCTTAACATTTCCTGGGAACTTACACAAGGCCAAACACTGCACTGCCTCTGGAGGAAAGGAACTAGGATCACTCTCAGACTAGAGAGCGTAGCAGGCATGTTAACAAAAACTGTAATTCAGTGTAATGAGTGTATAAAGAGGATCAAGGTTGGGGGTGGTGTGGAGAAGAGCCTGACTCTGCCAGGGGAAGTTGGCAGTGCTTTCCAGAAGGGCCTTACTTTCGTCACTCCCTCAGCAGCATCCCACAGTCCACCACTTCATCCTCCCTGGACCCTCCCCGCTTGGTTTAGGGGGACATTGCTTCCCCCTTGCTTACTCCTCCTTCCTCATCAGTCTCCTTTGCCATCTCTTCCTCTTCAAATGCAGCTCTAAATGTTGAGCCTACCCAGGGCTTCTACTGAATCCAATTTCTTCTTTCCCTAAAGTTTGTCGCCATGTGATTGAATTCATTCCCACGGGTTTAAATGCCCACTTTTTGCTAATACACCCAACACCTCTTTTCTGAACTCATACATCCAACTGCCCACTTAGCATCTCCCCTTGAAGATCTCAAGAACATTCTGGAAATTATGTCCAAAACAGAACTCTTGGTCCCACGTCCCCGACCCAGGTTCCTCCATCTCAGTAGAAGTACAGTCATCCACCCTGCCCTTTGTCCTCCTAAATACCACCTTTCATTCCTCCCATATCCAGCCCATTAGCTTGCTGGTGTTCAAACTCCAAGCTTTAGCTCTAATCTCTAAGTTTAGGTCGTCGTTTCCGGCCTTGACTACTGTTAGCCTGCCTCTGCTTCCATCCCTTCCAATTCATTTGCACAGAGCAATAAACATGATCTGCTAATAATGAGAACTACAGCACATCAATCATCTGCTTAAATCTCTAAATGGCTTCGCATTGCGTTTAGGGTAAAATCCCAATTCCTTCCCTTCCATGTAAGGCCCTGTATGATCTGGCCCATATCCACATCCCTAGACTCATCTCCTGCCATGAAACTAGATGTGTCAGAGAAATTGCTTCAAACCCAGCTCTGGGAACACAGCAGTGCTTACAGGACTAGTGAGCCAAAAGAGGCTTGAGGTCAGGATGAGGGGTGGGGACATGGCTACCTGAGCAATCTCAGGTTCCTGACCCCCGGATGTGGTACCATCAGCACACCCAGATCAGACACACTCAGTGGACCCCAGAGCAGTATCCCCAGTGACCAAGCAGGCTATGTGTGCTTTCATGGGAGGCCAGGGCAGACCCAGAGGACAGGCACACTGCCTCCTGTGCCCTGGTACCATGGAAGGAGGAGATGGGGGAGTCTGCTTAAAAGTTGAGAAAAGTACAGATAGGAAGTTTAAACTTTGAATTGATTGAACATTTATCAAAAGAGAAACTATTTTAAGTCATAGTCACTTAAGTGGAAATGTTTCTTTTCTTTTTTCTTTTTAACTCCATCACTTGGAATGGGGCTCCAGAACAAGGTGAAGACAATTACAGTAAGTTTTAAAAGTTCTTTTTTTTTTTTTTTTCCTGCAGTATGCGGGCCTGTCACTGTTGTGGCCTCTTCCGTTGCGGAGCACAGGCTCCGGACGCGCAGGCTCAGAGGCCATGACTCACGGGCCCAGCCGCTCCGCGGCATGTGGGATCTTCCCAGACCAGGGTACAAACCCGTGTCCCCTGCATCGGCAGGCAGACTCTCAACCACTGCACCACCAGGGAAGCCCTAAAAGTTCTTTATTTTGAACACATCTTATTTGTGACCCATTACAGATATAAATATAACTATAGATGTGGACATAAATTGGAAATAAGTTAACCTAAATGTTAATAATAGTCATTCCTGGGATGTGAGAGCAAATATTTTAACTTTTTAGTATTTTTCTCCTTTCCAATTTTTCTACAATGAGCATATGTGACTCAGAATCAGAATAGCACAGTTAACATTTTTTTGAGAGTTCAAGCATCTCTTCATCTGTGAAGACATTCCTGATTCTAAAGGCAACACCTAAGAGCTCCTTCCCTGTCCTCCAGTAATTATCTGGCTTCCTCACCAGGTTGTGAGCTCTTCAGAACAGGGGCAGTGTCTCTTCATCTACATATTCTCAGTGCCAGCCCAAGACACACAGCCATTGGACATTGAATAAGCATTTCTTAAATAAAAGATTAAGAATCCACCATGAGAGAGTCTTCCTTTTGGCTTTAGACATTGCATTTTTAGGATACTTTTGTTCAATTGCTAATTTCTAATAGGATAATAAACCCTTTGTCAGCAATTAACTATCAATACAGATTAACTGAACAGGGCTTAGAAAAGCAAGGCAGCAGACCATAAATTTGGCTTGTCAAGGAAGAAGCTGAGGGACTTCCCTGGTGGCGCCATGGTTAAGAATCCGCCTGCCAATGCAGGGGACACGGGTTCAAGCCCTGGTCTGGGAATCTCTCACGTGCTGCAGAGCAACTAAGCCCGTGCGCCACAACTGCTGAAGCCTGTGCGCCTAGAGCCAGTGCTCCACAACAAGGGAAGCCATGGCAATGAGAAGCCCGTGCACCGCAATGAAGAGTAGCCCCGACTCGCCGCGACTAGAAAAAGCCCGTGCGCAGCAACAAAGACCCAATGCAGGCCAAAATAAATAAAGAAAAGAGGAAGCTGAGACAGGGTCGGGGCCAGTACAGCCCGTGAAATGATGTAACGTGGGGGGAGGCAGGACCAGGGCTGGCGACATGAGTGAGGCATTGACCTTGGGCACAGAATTTCAGAGGGCTCAAAAAACTAAGTGATCAAGATAAATCATATTTCAGTGCAATATTTTTAAAATCAAAATTTATGCA
This sequence comes from Delphinus delphis, assembly GCF_949987515.2. Taxonomy (NCBI): domain Eukaryota; kingdom Metazoa; phylum Chordata; class Mammalia; order Artiodactyla; family Delphinidae; genus Delphinus; species Delphinus delphis. Next base: position 141,236,906 of record NC_082684.1, read on the forward strand.
AAAAAATCCGCAATAAGCAAAAATCAAAATTGTTCGATAAAAATAGGCTCAGTATCACTAATTTTTCTTTTTGCTTCAGGCTACAAGATGGTCAGTACAGTGCTGCTGCTACTGATCTTGTCTTGACTTAAAAGTTTGGTATTTTGTTCATCCTGGAATTTTTTTTAATTCCAGGGGTGGGGGGGTATGTGAAGTCCACACTCTGGGGCAGGAGAAGGGATCTCCCTGGCCTAACACCAAGTGTCTTAGTCTATTGGAGCTGCCATAAGAAAATACCACAGACGGGGGGGCTTAAACAACAGAAATTTATTTCTAGCAATTCTTGAGTCTAGAAGCCTGAGATCCAGGTACCAGCATGGTCAAGTTCTTGGTGAGGGCCCTCTTCCTGGCTTGCAGACAGCCACCTTCTCCCTGTGTCCCTTATGGTGTAGACAGAGGGAGAAAGCACTCTGGTGTATCTTCTTATTAAGATACTAATCCCATCGGGGGGTGCTACCCTCATGACCTCACCTAACCCTAATTATGTTCCAAAGGCCCCATCTCCAAATACGATCCCATTAAGGGCTAGGACTTCAACATATGAATTTTGGAGGGGTGTAATCAGACTGTAACACCAAGGGTGAGCATTGCTTTTGACAACAGTGCCCAAAACAACAGCAGGGATATTAATAATATTAATAATGTCTTAGAGCATGTCCCAGTTTCACTTCCGTTGTCTCATCTAATCATCACGGAAAGTCTGTGAGGAAGGATGAGCAGGCATGGTCAGCCTATTTACAGAATGAGGGGACTTGATGAAGGCAAGTGGTACGTGACTAGCAGGGTGTTGTTTGAACTCAGAGCTCCTGGTTCCAAAGCGATGTTCCTTCCACCACTACAGAGCTCTCTCTCCCTCTCCCTCTCCCTTGACCGGTGAAGGACATTTACTTATCAGGTACATTAACCTCTGTTATCACCTTTATGATTCTAACAACTCTGTGAAGTAGGCAGGACAGGGATTCTAATCACTATTTTACAGTTGAGGACACTGAGTCCAAAAAAACATTGCATTGGCTCAAAGCATAGAACACCTAAGTGGGAGAGTCAGGTTTCAACCCAGGTTCTGTGAGCACACCTCCTCCCTAGCAGAGACACCCAGGTCCCCACCCCATTCCACTGTGAGGGGTGAGGGGGTCCTGCCTGCTTGCTGGGCCTGGGCTGCTGTGATGACAGGAGACCTTGCAAACCTGCTAAGTGAGAGGGTGTCTTCCTGCCAAGGCACCATGGGACAGCATTTGGCTTCTTGGCATGATGGAATGTGCTGGCATGCTGGCAAGCTGTTCACATCCAGCTTCAGCCTTTCCTGGAGGCCCTCTGATGTTCACAATCCTCCTGTGGATGATGGCAGTTCCCAGGCTCACAATATGCAGATGGTCCTCAGGACAGGCTGTGGGGAGCCAGGCTCAGGTCCCTCATTTCACCTGCACAGATCAATTGGTAGCATGAGGGGCTTTCAGAGTCTCCCATATACCATGTTTTCCTCAAAACAGGAGATGTGCCCAGAGTCCCTCCAGGAACTGTAAAAATGCTAGCATGTGGTAAATGGACCACACATCTTGAAATTCAAGTATGGCAACAGGAGCAAAATACTGGGGAGAGAAAGTTGATCCCAGCCAAGGACATGTAATCAAAGAAGAGCCAAATGAAATCCCTTGAGGAAGAATTCAAGGGGTGTCTCACCCAGAACTCAGCCCTTTGAAACCCAGGAAAATCAATCACTAAAGGCTTTCATCTGCTTAGTGGAGTAATGATGAGTCTTTAGAAAGAAGAATGTCAGGTAAATGCGTTTGTGGCTCAGAATAAAGAATTAATGCACACCAAAAGTTCCAATGGCCACAATATTAACTATAATATGAATGACTGAGAACAACAATATCAGAGGCTGGCAATGTGTTGGAAGCTGCCAAAGGGACGAGCACCCAAGGAAAGTTCTATCTTCCTTAGAAAGCATCTATCATGTGAGAGTCTAGAGCAGACCACATTAAATATGAAAACACCAGTTATTTGCCTCTTCCTCTTCTCCTTTTCATTCCTTCTCTTCCTCTTCTCTTTCCTTCTCCTTTACATGTTTTCCATCTCTGTCATATTCTTTCTCCTTTTTCCTCTTACTTCTTCCTTCTCTTCCTTTGTCTCTCTCTTCCCTCCTCTTCCTAGCTTTCTCTCTCACCATATTCCTTTTTCCACTTCCCCTTTCTCTACCCTTTCCAGCTAGATTTTTTGCTCCTAAGTTCTTTTGGCTATGTGCTGTGAGGCCACCTGGAAACTGAGAAGTCCCCCTGGAAATGAAAAGATTATACAAGAGGCTTGTTGGCACAGGAAAGGAGAGCATGTGTATTGCTTGTAAGTTTTCCAAACTGGAATGTTATACAGCCATTAAAAATGATGGCCCTGAAAACTATGAAATGAGTTGAAAACAGCTTATCTGCTACATTGAAATGAAAAATTCAGGATGCAAAATTGTATGTGCAGCATGATTACAATTGTGTTTAAAATCCAGCCTAAATCTATGCACAGGGAAAGGCTGAAGGAAATACACCAAAAGGTTGACAGCCATCTTTTTCAAGTAGGGAGACTTTAGGTGATTGTTCTCCATTTTTTACTCCTTTCCAAGTTTTATTTAGTAAGCACACATTGCCTTTATAGTGACAAAACAAGCAGTAGGATGGTCTTGCCAGGAACTTGCTATCAGGGCACTACCACTGTGCAGCTTGAGGTCACACCTTGTAATGGGCAGGGCGTGGTGCCAGCTGAGTGAGAAACAGCTACTTAGGAAATTTCGTACCAATCCCCACACAATGCATGGTTCATGGAACCCTACTTGCTTTTCAACTTCGAGACAGGAAATTCATTTTTATTGAGTCCCCCAATGAGGGAGCAGGCATTATATTGGAAGCTTCACATACCTTATCATTGCAGCCCTAAGAGAGAGGGGCTATTATCATCCCCCTTCTACAGAGGCAGAACCTGAGACTTGGTAAATGATTCATTCACCATCACACAGAAAGTCAGTCATAAAATAAACTTTAACTCAGTTTGGTCTGAATTCTCCATTACCCCAAGTGATCTCCAAGGAGTTCAAGCTTCTGAAAGAACCAAAGGTGGGGAAAAGCTCCTCAGGATAGTGAAAAATTATAGAAACCAGACAAGTTTGGGTTGGGAAAGGAACTAGCTTATTGTACGGAGGTGAATTCCCTGAGTATTGCATGATATTGGTTATCACTACTGGCTTCTGAGAATGTCTTTTCCCTTGACATCTTAGTTCAAAATGTTTCTATATGGAAACAAACTATTAACTAGGGACCCTAAGAGTTCCACATTCAGTGCACATTACCATGCACTGCAAAAAGTAGATTTTTAAAATAATTTTTTTGGTCTATATCATTAATTATTTTTACTTACTACTAAGACAACTTTATAGTATATCATGAGGAAAATAAAGATATAATATGACCATTCAATCACATTAACTTCACATTTTTCATTGGTGTCTATAACTTTTTATACCTGTCTGTATGTGTTTATACAGTTGCAATCATACTTTTACAAATTTTTGTCCCAGTTTTGTCCCTAACATTTGATATATGCTTTTCCATTTCCTATACTTTGTTATTATAATTTTCACTATGTACCTAGTGTTCCTGAATTGAATATGCCACAGTTATCTTAATTCCCTATCATTGGGCATTTTGTTGTTTTAATCATTACAAATAATGCTGTTATAAATATGTTTTATATATCACTTTTTTTTCACGTGAATTATTGCCTTAGGAGAAATTCCCAAGACTTAGATTACTGGTACAAAATATGTAAAAATAGTAATGATTCTAAATATGTGCTGCTGAATTATAATCCAAAAAGGATAGACCAATATATAGTACCTGGATCTTAGTAAGTACTTAATAAATGTTTAATGAATACATGAATAAATGTCATCAGCAACATATGTAAATCTTCTTTTGAATATACAAACTGTTTAAGCAAAAGAGACATGTCCTTAATTTATTAAATGTGTGTATTCTAGTCACATTGGTTGAAACCAGAACTTCCGAGAACCAAATGTTCTTTTCTCATTTATTTTAGTTGTTCTAACCAAAGATTTCCAATAAGGGAAGGTTCTTCAGGAGACTGATTTGGAGACTTTTGCTAGGGAAAGGGTGGAAATGGGCCCCTTCACTGTGACCACTGGGAGCCTGGGTCTGGGTTGGAAGCCCTTGGGATTTCCAGGCTCCCTCAACCCTCCAAGTTTTCCCATGTCCGCATTGGCTTCCCAGGTCTCTGCGTATTTTCCCCATCCCTCAGGATCTCTTGAGTTTAAAGCTCCAGTGTTGCCAGTTCTCCTGTCCTGATTCCAGACTTGAGCAGAGTCTTAGACAGTAGATCCACCACAAACAACCCAAATGAAGACACTGGAAATGAAGAAATGCACCAACTAGAACTCAGAATGTAAGCCTCAAAAACAACGTGTAAATTTGAGGGAAGTAAGAGGGAATCTTTCAAGAAAATACTCATTATACTCCCCAGAGGACTAGAAAGCCAACAAGAACACAGAGAAGATACCAGTAATGGCAGAATCACCCTAAAGGCAGCAGAATCATCAGATATTAGCTCATTTGACAGATAACAGGAAAAATAATAACTACAAATGGGAGCTTGCAGGAACAGCAAAAGATAGCACTAAACTTGTAAATATGATAACAGAACCAAAGGTGTCCATGGACACCTTTTCATCAGGGTAAAGAATTAGCTATAGAAGCCTATGCATATCCAACCCAAATCCCACAAAATGTACAAACATTTGATATAATTCAAGAGAACAGGAGACCTGGGCAAAAGAATGTGGGGTTACAGCCAATGGACAAAAGAAAAACAGGCCCAACAGGGCCAGTGGTGAAGAATGTAAAACAGGAGGGTGGGGCTGAGTTCAAGCAAAATGAATGGTATTTATGTGAAGAGTGTTTCTCAACAGCTGTCCTTAAAGATAGACCATCAAAAGGTGACTGGTCAGAATTGAAACTGAAGGACAAAGACAGGCTCTCCTAAGTGATCATATGCAAAAAATAAGAATTATGTCACACTTCACCCATCCACATTTGGCCCAGAGCAAAGGTCCTTGGAGGGACATCCACCCAGAGCTAAGAGAAATAAAGCTAGTACACATACAGCTTCTTGCCAAGATTATTGTTCTCCTTGTAAGCACAAAGAGAATGTTCCAAGACCCACCCACAGGATGTGAAATGATTTGTCAACAAAGCTCCACAGATACAACGATCACTTTAGGAAGTAATGTAGATTTAAAGCTCGGCAGAGTATAACATTTTTTTTCTTAAAGATATTTCCTAGTAATTAATATTCATTTTACCAAACTTTGGTGTCTCATGTGTGATGTTCTCTAGCCTAAGTGCTTCTTGCGTTTGCTGCTCTGGTTAATATACAATGAAGTGTTGTCCCTTCTTTTTCAACAAGTCTTTTAAGGTCAAAGCTTTGAACTTCATAAGATGAATTTATTTAAAATGATGCATTCTTGTGACTCTAGGAACAGTACTTAACACACTGCTCTGCGAATTTGCGCGTTTTGTAAGTGTTGGTAATGATAAAAAGGCCTGTGTCAAAACCAGGGAAAAATGTTTTCAAAGGGGTTGCATCATCATGCTCACTGAACTTGGATTTTTTTTTTTTTTTTGCGGTATGCGGGCCTCTCACTGTTGTGGCCTCTCCCGTTGCGGAGCACAGGCTCCGGACGCGCAGGCTCAGCGGCCATGGCTCACGGGCCCAGCCGCTCCGCGGCACGTGGGATCTTCCCGGACTGGGGCATGAACCTGTGTCCCCTGCATCGGCAGGCGGACTCTCAACCACTGCGCCATCAGGGAATCCCTGAACTTGGATTTTTTAAATTAATATTTACTTTTATCAAAGTAATACATGCACATAGTTTAAAAGTCAAATAGTTGTAAAAGCCTTATAGCAATTTCTGAGTAATTCCTTGCCCCACCACACTTTTTCCAATGTCCCTGTGGAAATAGGCAAAATAGGCAACTATTTTGGTTTTGGGGGTTTTTCTTCTGGTATTTAAGCATACACATTTCTAAATAATATACATTATTGCTCTCTTTGGATTAATGAATTTTAAGTAGTTTTTTCTTTCTATTGTGATAGATGAGGATTTAGCTCCTTCTTTTCTGCTTCTCCTTCCCCATTATATTTGGATAAATCAATATTCAGTTATTTCTTATGCACATGTTTCTAGCTTTGTATTGTAGAGTACTACTCAAAATTTGCTTTCTTCCTTGTCCTTTGTCTTTTCTGAAGTGGATTGACGTGTGTGTGTGCGTGTGATTGTGTGCATTTTCATGTTACTAGTCGTCTTTGTATATGTTGCTAATTTCCCCCACATTTTCCCAAAGCTTTTCAGTACAATTTTCTACACAGTCAGCCACGTCAAGAAATTTAAAATTTTCAGTTTTTTCTTGGGTATATCCATCTGGAATACCTTTATCCTCTTCCTATCTCAGCCGAGTGCTGTCCAGACCAGTGGAACAGTGCCATGCTAGAAATTTCCTTTGGTTTTTCTCCTGAGTTGGATTTCCTGCCTTTGAATTCTTCATGATGCTTTAGAAATCTAAAGTTATTCTGATTCTTCTTTTTATGTACCTGTTCATTCTCATCGTCAGCTTGTAGGAACTTTTCTTCTAGCCAGACTCCCTGAAATGTCACAAAAGTGTCCATTGATGAGAGCCCAGTTCCTCCCATAGTACCGTTTTAATCTGGAGATTCATGTCCTTCAATTATAGGAAATATTCTTGAATCATATTATTATTTCCCTTCCTACATTTATTCTGTTCTCTCTCGAACGACTGTTTTTTGAATGTTGAAACAAGTTAGTTGATTCTTTAACTTTTAAAAATCTTTTCAAAAATACTTTCATTGAGACTTTTTCATTTCTGCTATCATGTATTTGATTTCCATAAGTGTGCGTTGTGTGTGTGTGTGGGGGGGGTGTTTGTTCTAACTGTTCCTTTTACACAGCATTCTGTTCTAGTTTTGTGGATGTACTATCTTTTCTTATTTCTGAGGATAATGATTCATGATATATTTTTTATTCTATTCTCCTTGTATAACCTGCCACCTCTGATTTGCATTGTTCTGTTTGTTTTAGCCTCCATCTTCTGTGTTAGAGTCTGTCCTCACATGTTAGGCAATTCTTATTTTTTCATGATAATAGGAAATAAGGTAGTTGATTAAATTTGAGACCTGCAGTAGCATTTTGTGGGCGAGTTCTTTAGGGGAACCTCTCATGTGATTATTTTTATGTCTCTTCCCTTGGTCTTGTCACATACTCCAGGGAGTACTGTTCCAGCACCCTGCTGGGAGGGCAAAATCTGGCTGCCAGCATTCTAAGCTGAACCACAGAAGAGGGTTGGAAGTTCTCAGCATTGGGTATGTGATTAACCACTCAGTGCCGTCCACTACACTTGTCTACTCCATGCACAAAGACCTTTTTAAAAGTCTTCTCCAGAGAGTAAAGCTCCAAACTTTTTGTGAAATGGGAAACGGATAGTTACCCAGGAATGAGGATTAGGGAAGGGAATCTCCTTCAAAAAAAGTGCCTTTGACCATCATTTCATTTGTTCTTTCCACCTCTTCTCTCCTAGTTCCAGAACTTCTGGTGCTGACAATTCCTGAGCCTTTTAAAGATTCTACAGTACAACTTTGGTTGGTTGTCAGATTTCCTCACTTCATCTTACAATTTTATCACAGCTGCTAGGTGCATTATCACTCATCTGCCTGCTTTTCCACCTTCAAACATTTGGATTGTTGTTGCCTGTCCCGTTTTCCCTTCCTCTTAGGTTTATATCTTTTAAACCAACTATTTGCCTTGTTTTAGTGTATTTTAGGAGTGAGCTGTATTACCATAGGTGTTCAGGTATTGCTGTTTTTGATTTGAGCCATATAAAGCTGCCATTTTTTATAGGTTAAAAAATGGTTTGAAACTAGCAGTTTCATATGATTCAACCCTATGTATGCCTCTTTTTCCACATCACTTTAAAGTTCTCTTTTCATAGGATGGGAGAAATTATGGTATATATGTTCTTTTTTTTTTTTGAAGTTTGATAACTTTTTAATTTTTTTTGGCCACGCCTCAAGGCTTGCAGGATCTTAGTTCCCTGACCAGGAATCAAACCCAGGGCCCTGGCAGTGAAAGTGCTGAGTCCTAACCACTGGACCACCAGGGAATTCCCAAGGTTGGTAATGTTTTTTTTTTAATTTTTGAATTTTATTTATTTTTTTATACAGCAGGTTCTTATTAGTCATCCATTTTATACACATCAGTGTATACATGTCAATCTCAATCTCCCAGTTCATCACACCACCACCTCCACCCCCTGCTGCTTTCCCCCCTTGGTGTCCATACGTTTGTTCTCTACATCTGTGTCTCAGTTTCTGCCCTGCAAACCGGCTCATCTGTACCATTTTTCTAGGTTCCACGTATATGCATTAATATACAATATTTGTTTTTCTGACTACTTCACTCTGTATGACAGTCTCTAGATTCATCCACGTCTCTACAAATGTCCCACTCTCATTCCTTTTTATGGCTGAGTAATATTCCATTGTATATATGTACCACATCTTCCACATCCATTTGTCTGTCGATGGGCATTTAGGTTGCTTCCATGACCTGGCTATTGTAAATAGTGCTGCAGTGAACATTGGGGTGCACGTGTCTTTTTGAATTATGGTTTTCTCGTATATATGTTCTTAAGTTGTGCTTCACATGAAAGCATGAGATCACCCTGTAAAATCAACCTGAGTATTTTTGACTGCATGATACCTGCCCACGTATTTACTCCCTGCATTAATTGCTCCTTTTCCCAGCAAAAGGATTTCTGTGTACCTTGCCAGGGTAAATACACCAAGCTTTGGTGTATTGAAATGAGTAATGATGTTGACATTAAAGGCGCAGTTCTTACCTTCAGTATTTACTCTCTGTATAATATTAGGGATTCCCTGATCCTCAATGTTTTCCTTAATAAATCCTTCTGTCTTCGGTGTTAGACAGCACTGGTTTTACAAATTTATTAGCTGAGTGACCTTGGAGAGTCTTCCTTTCTAAATCGGAGTGATAGCATGATGGGAGGACTAGATGTGACCATGAAAGTAAATGTCTTAGCATTGGTATCTGGCATGCAATAAAGGTCTCAATGTTAATATTATCATTAATTGTTAGCAGTATTAACAACAATAATAGGTACATAACAGGTATTAAGTTATAAGGATCGAATACATGTTCATTTCCTCTCTCACCATCACTGCTCTATAGATGTGAGTCAGTTAAGGCAACATATGGAAAATTTCTATGTAAATCCTATCTGTAGTTTGCCATGTATTGTAGACCACTGATCAATATTTTTCTTTGGATTGGTTAACCCAAAGGAAGCTGCAGAATGTTTAAGGTAACTGCTTACTGCACCTGCCAATCAGACAGATGTACTTTCTGTTGCTTTTGTGCCTTTCTGAAGTAGCTCCCCAAGCCACTGGGATCCAGACCAGCAGAAGTGACAAGTTAGGTGCAAACCAATCTCTTCTAGACCCAAATGTATTTTATTTTTCAAAACTGAAGTTGGTGTCAAAGAATAATCCTTTCCCCTAAAGCTTTTAAGAAATGTAATAATTAAGGAAAGAATAAATGTTAGGCTTTCTTTTCCAAATGTGGTCTTCCCTGCATATTTTTCAGATGTCAGTAGATGAGACTAACCAAAGCATTGTTGGTCAGTGTGGCTCTTAGTTACACTACTGTGAAACCTACTGGGATCTTGTATAACTTTGTGAGATGTAAGCATATGAAGAACCTGTAGATGGATCAAAGGATGGAAAAAACTTCCCAGGTTATCTTCCCATTGGTTTGAGACTATTTCTATGAGAAAATCTACAACAAGAGTATAAGTGTTTTGTCAAATGGATAAAGTAGAGTCCAATAGGAAAAAGTCTTTAAAAGAGCTGTATTGTGATGTATTATTGCTAGTAACTTGTTAGGAAGAAATGTCTTCTTGGTTAAAAGAATTATTCAAACCATCCAATAGTCTAGTTTTTAGAATTACAGAACACCACGGTTATAGGACAATCAAAGTGGAGGAGCAAACTAACAGTTATTGAACACTACTTCTCCTTCTTAGCTCCCTGGGGAAGGAAAAGTGGGGATTATTATCTATTAAATGAATGAGTAAACAGAGGCTCAGGGAGATTAAGTAATCTACTCAAGAACTCCCAGCATTTTATGTCGAAGTGGAACTGGAACCCAGGACTGTCCAGTTCTAAAGTGTTAGCTTTATATTCTCTAACCTGACATATGAGATAACTAAGACTTAAAAAGGGGAAGTGATGCACTTGAGGTTTCCCTGCTAGTTAGCAGTTAAATCAGAACCAGAACTTCGGTTTCTCAACTCTTAGTTCAGTTCACCATCCTCTACTTTATATTGTCTTTTTCACAAGTCACCCCGTAGACTGTCATTGTATAGATAATTTTGCCAAGTTCATAAGTGAGAATGGATTTGTCCTGGTCTCAGGTTCTAACACAAGGTTAGTAGAGAGAATGGAGATGAGTCCTCCCCTGGGAAGAGTTCTTAGATAGCCAGGAGCTTAGTCAGCAGAGATTCTTTGTCGTTTCTTGGCTTGGTCAGATAGTGGCTGTTGAGATTCATCATTTTGTTACTTCTCAGATGTCTGTGAAGTAACTGAGAACTATCAAGGCCCCCTTTCCAACTGTGATATTGAGACATAATCATGAGAACCTACAATGTTTGCTTGACTTTGCGGAGAGAAAGCTCATTTGTCTAATGGAATAATCCCTTTGAGCATAATTATTCAGGCCGTCGTTCTCTAAGTCCACTCTAGTTGTTACACATTCCACAGGCTTGGCCATGGCAGAAGGACTTTAAATGAAACCTCTGAAAATGTTTTAAAGGGACATCTTGATAGCTATTTGCTGTACTTAATGCTAGGGTGTTGGAAAATTTTAAGTAATGGGATGTTTTTCATACAGTGAAAGAATTGCCTTACTAATGAGCTCCATGTTAAAACATACTGAATACCAACTCTATATGAGTATGTATAAATGACAAGAAAAATTATCATCAGGAAAGTTATTATTAACTTTCTAGAATATTCTAAGGGCAAAGAATGAATTACAGAAAATATTCAATAGATCCATGGAGATTGCTAGCAAATAGGAAGAACATGCAATGAAATTAAGCCTGTTTTAATTTTCACTTCAATTTTAACCTTATTTACTGAATTGTTAAGGTGTCAAATATAACATATGTGTTTGTACGTATAATCTGTGTAAAAATTAACTGGAATGCAGGTAGTTTGGTGAATTCTGATCTCATGGTGGAAAGATTTCAGCTTTGAAACCAGAAAGACATAGGTTGAAATTCATGATTTGCCACTTAATGGTTGTGTTATCCTTAGTGACTAGATGTAAGCATTTTGAGCTGTCTGTGGAATCAGGGTAATAATGCCTACCCATGATTAAGCATCTAAGAGCCTGGAGCTCTTAGAAGAGCGCCTAACACATTGTACAGATTGTGTTATTGCCTCCAATTCGTCACCGTTTCCTGAATTCACATTGCTTGCTACGTTTCTTTACAGTGCTCTCCTGCTGTGAGCAGGACATACTCGCTTGCCTCTTGTCTTGGGTGTGGTCCTGTGATATGCTCTGGCCAATAAAATGAGGCAGACTGTGACATGTACCAGTTCCCAGCTGGGGCCTTAGAGGCCTTGTGTCTTTCTGCTTTGCTCTTGCTCCTCTTCCATCACTGTGAGAGCATGCTGGACTAATCTGCTAGTTTCAGGAGGAGGATAAGAGACATATGGAGTGGAATTGCGCTAACTAAGCTGCCCAAGCCTAGAGCAGAAGCCCCACCGCTCCCCTGCCACAGCCAACCCTTATACACATTGAGTAAGTCCAAGCAGGATGAACAGAGCCACTTAGGTAAGCCCAGCCTACATTAGCCAACCCTCAGAAGCATTAGCTATAGTGATAAGTGTTGTACATTTATAAAATCAATTGTTTTAAACCACTGAGTATTGAGGTGGTTTGTTACACAGCAGTCACTAATTGATATACTCCTAATAGGTACCTAATAAGATCTTTTTCTTTTCTTTTTTTTATAAATTTATTTATTTATTTATTTGTTTTTTGCTGGGTTGGCTCTTCGTTGCTGCCTGCAGGCTTTCTCTAGTTGCAGCAAGCGGGGGCTACTCTTCGTTGCAGTGCGCAGGCTTCTCATTGCAGTGGCTTCTCTTGTTGTGGAGCATGGGCTCTAGGCGCACGGGCTTCAGTAGTTGCAGCACGGGTTCAGTGTGGCACGCAGGCCCTAGAGTGTGCGGGCTTCCGTAGTTGTGGCATGTGGGCTCAGTAGTTGTGGCTCACGGGGTCTAGAGCACAGGCTCAGTAGTTGTGGCACACGGGCTTAGTTGCTCCGCAGCATGGGGGATCTTCCTGGATCAGGGATCGAACCCATATCCCCTGCATTGGCAGGTGGATTCTTAACCACTGGACCACCAGGGAAGTCCAAGATCTTTTTCTAATGAAATCCAGAGTTTAAAAACCACAACACGTGAATCCCTCAATGACATACCTGCTTGTACCAATTTGGCCCCCTTAACAAACTCTGTACATGCATAACTGAGGCTACAGACACCCTACAGATTCCTTCCAGAAGCTCAAAGTTTATCTCCAGTGTCCTTCTTCTCTGTCAAGGTATCCTCAGATTCCATTACTTAGTGCCTGGATTCTTTCTCTTGGCCCAGCGATGCTGACTTTCATCTTGGTCCTTTTAACAGCTTGAGTTTTTATTTTGATTGAGGCTGGACTCTCTTACATAATATTCAGCTCTATGCCAGCAGCTCAGAGGGCTTGTCCCACCACATCCCCATGCTCAGCCCAAGCTGTGAGACATGATTTCTGACTTTCCTTTTGTCTAGGAAGAAAAACTGAGCAAGAATTACCCAGGATGATAATGGCTTAAATAGCATTCTGATTGTAACTTTTGTTGGAATCACTTGGTTAAACAATTCTTATTGTAGCGTGAGGACAAAACAAGAAATTTTACAGAGTCCTGTCAAAATCCTCCTCTCAGACAAGTGAGAGCCCAGGACACTGGAATCCCAGAAGCCCATAGTGGGCAGAGGGTAAAATGAGACCAATCTTCAGGTTTATAGAGAATAGAAATAAAGAAGGTCCAAGAGACAACAGCGATGAACAAAACTCAACTCAAAAGACAACTAGACAGTTCAACCAAAATATCAATACAAAGGACTTAGGCCAAGAGGCGTAATCCAGGAGTGAGGCGATAGCTAGGAATCCCAGTCCATGTTAGAGTGAGAAGATTTCCATTAGAGAAGGAAATGGGTCCTGGAGAAGATCCCTAAACTCTACGTGGAGCTCCTGAGAACTCAGCTATGGCTAGGGAAAAAACTCCCCATGTCACGTGACAATTCCAACTGTACCTTCAGTGAACTATACATCAACTAATCATTACTGTCAGAAGACTTCTAATGGTTCTTGGGCTTTGTATATAATACACATTCAAAATACACATTCACATTTTAACATTCAAAAAGTGAATCTCACCCAACCACGTTTCTCCCAGTTACTCCCAGTCATTCCACAGGAGAAGAGAGGAACGGAACAGCTGCCCTTACTCACGGCTCAGCTTTCTCAGTTCCCAAGGATTCCATGGGTACAGGGAGGTGTCATTGACAGTGGAGAGAACTGCTGTCTATATATGAAGAAAATTGTTCATATCTGCCCACGGGCCATACGTAGTTATAGAATTTTAACACAGAAGTGTGTGTGTGGGCTTCCCTGGTGGCGCAGTGGTTGAGAGTCCGCCTGCCGATGCAGGGCACACGGGTTCGTGCCCCAGTCCGGGAAGATCCCACATGCTGCTGAGTGACTGGGCCCGTGAGCCATGGCCGCTGAGCCTACGCGTCCGGAGCCTGTGCTCCGCAACGGGAGAGGCCACAACAGTGAGAGGCCCGCGTACCGCAAAAAAAAAAACTAGATGACCAACAAGGGATCATTCTTCCAATAGGTTGAATTAGTAGAGATCTAGGCATGGATGTATTTCAAATGTCTAGTAAATCCTGTAGGCTTCAAAAATACCTTACATCTCTGTCTGACATTGTATCATTAGAGATTCATTTACTGGGTTAAAAGAATACCTTAAATATTTCTCCAAGAGTACTCTATTATAATAAAGTGGTCCTTGGGAGAGATGAGAATCCACTAGTCATCTAAACTTTAGTGGCAATTAGCTTAATAGAATGAGGTTGGGATAGGCAGGCAGACCTGGTAGAATTTAATGGTGGGTATCATAAGGCCCTAAGCACCTGGCTGTGAAAATGATGGCAGGGTAGGGACCAAGAGACAAAGAGAGGAGTAGACAAAGTGAGAGAACTGAGAAAATTCTCACATACTCAATAATTAGAATGTTGGAAACAAGTAGGAGAAAGGATAAGCCAGGGTTCTAATGCTAACATCTTTCTCAGTGGACCATTTGGGGGACCAACTAAAATAATGTACATAAAGCATCTAGCACAATGCTTGACACACACTAGGCACCCAATAAATGACAACTATTGTTAATTTTATTATAAATAAGTTTTATTTCCCTAAGGAGATGCCAGTGTTCTGAAACAAGTGGCCGGAGACCAGTCTTTGAGGCTCAGATCTGGAATCTCTAAACCTCATTCAAGCCCACTTTTAAATCCTTATTCTACGCAGTTTTGCTGCTACCAAGCCTGCTGCTCATCTCCCGTTTAAGCCCTTTCTCTCCCCTTCCATTTGGATATACCATCTGATTCTCTGGTCCTTCTTTCTCACCTGTTTTCCTTTCATTTCCTTTGTTCAGTGTTTACACAGACCTAACACCCTTCCTAGAATGAACCACCCTTCAGACTCTCCTCCTATATATGGTTACCCTTATACAGACCTTTCTAGTCTGTCCTGAATTCACAGGAACAACCTTAATGGAAAGAAACTTGTACTTTTAGAAAAACTGAATGTCATGCTGCCCTTGGTGGCTGTGTGACCATGAGAAACTCACTTATCATCTCTGAGCCCCAATTTTCCCATCTATAAACCTGAGATAACCTGAGATAACATTTTCTACTCTGTCTATTCATTCAGCATTTAATTCATATTTATTGAACAGTGATCCAGGTAATAAGTATCCTGTAGTGAGTGGAAAATAGACATGGTCCTTCTCTCCACAGAGCTTGTAGTCCAGGGTGGGAAAAAGCAACTCAGCCATTAATAATGTAAATAAATATAAGATAATAAATATGATTTAAAATAAAGTCAACTGTGGCAGGTGCTGTGAAGAAGGGGAGTTGAGCATATATTAATAATAGGATTTTACAGAGCAGTGGAATCAGGGAAGATTGAGTTGCCCTGAGGAAGTAAAGCTTGAACTAGGGTTTGAAGAACTGGTATGAGTGAACGGGGCAAGAATAAGTAGGAGAAAAGCATTCTGGGCAAATAGAACAGCATTTTCAAAGGTCCTATAATTACATGGGATACTGACAAGACTTGATGTTGAATTGTATAAAAAGGTGGAGAAGGTGAAATTTTGAGAATGCTCTTCCTTTCTAGTGGGTGAATGGCAGTTCCAAGCACTGTATGGCTGTCAAAAACTGAGAAGGGTTGGGACTTCCCTGGTGGTCCAGAGGTTAAGACTCCATGCTCCCGGTGCAGGGGGCCCGGATTCAATCCCTGGTCAGGGAACTAGATCCCACATGCTGCAATGAAGATCCCTCATGCTGCAACTAAAGGAGCCGGCACAGCCAAATGAAAACAAACAAACAAACAGACAGACAAAAAACTAAGAAGGGTCTAAGATTTTACCCTACTTAGAAGCTAACAAGTTAGTCTCTTACAGTTTTATGGATGCTGGCAGAAGACATGAGACTCCTGGGCTAGAGACAAAGGACTTTCTTACTCATGTCATAGCCAAGTGTGGGTTTAATGTTTACATCAGTTTCCCTTGCCCCAAATCCCACAGGGGTGCCTGAAGTGGCCCAGGTGGATGCTGTGTACACAGTGGGTTCTCACAACTGGGGACCTCCAAGCTTAGGTAGCACAAGTCCTTTATAATGAGCGCACACAAACCTGCCATTTGCCCTGGAAGGAGACATAATCTTTATTTTATTGGACAGCAAGCAAATCTGCTCTTTGTTCCAGAGGTTGTCACTCCCTATAGAAACATCCTTAATGAGACAGTCCACAAAAAGGCCATGAGTGCCTCTGCTCTTCAAGATGTGCAGAAACATAAGAGTCCTGGAGGGAACTGACATCCTGTGGTACTAAACCCTGGAGAAGAATCCTCAGATTTTATGGCTACTGTGGAGATTGAGGATCAAACGTAACAGTGTATGCTATATTGACTGCAAGACTACAAAAGATTAAGAATTAACCAAGCCACCATCTTTCCTTAGTCACGTCACACTTTGTGTGTGCTTTGCTTGAAGCTTTGCAATCAATAAGAAGGAAAAGAAAACAGGAAATGACATTTGGTAGTAAGAGATTTTTGGGATATTTCTCACATGCCAGGTTGAATGCTAAGGTAGAGTTTCTTATTTTGCTCTCATAAACACATTATAAAATTAATTTTAGGGGCTTCCCTGGTGGTGCAGTGGTTGAGAGTCCTCCTGCCGATACAGGAGACATGGGTTCGTGCCCAGGTCCGGGAGGATCCCACATGCTGTGGAGCGGCTGGGCCCGTGAGCCATGGCCGCTGAGCCTGCGCATCCGGAGCCTGTGCTCTGCAACGGGAGAGGCCACAACAGTGAGAGGCCCGCGTACCGCAAAAAAAAAAAAAAAAAAAAAAAAAAAAAAAAAAATTAATTAATTTAATCCTCATTCTACGTACATGTAAGGAAATTGAGCTTCAGAGAGGTTAAAAAACTTCCTCAAGGCCCCTCTGTAGGTCAGTGGTGAAGCAGCCGTTCAATGCCAGGTCTCTTTGACCACTAAACCCATGTTCTTGACCACTGTTTTACATCATGTACCATTTTGCTGCATTTAATCTTCACACAAACTCTATCCTCAACTTTCACGAAAGAAAACTGACACTCAGAGAAATTGAGTAACTAGCTTGGTTTTACATTCTGTGATATGTAGAGCTCTGATGGGCCACCTTTCTTAAGTCCCACTGATTAAAGTGACAGTAAGCAAAGAGGAAGGGTCATGGCAGTGGCTATCTGGCCTTGGTCAGTAGGGGTAGAATTATAATAGTCACATGTGAGTCTATGAGAAATGATGCCTTTTCTCATATTCCTTGAAAAATGGGCAAACAAGCCTTATTTGAAAATCTGTTATAAAAAAAAAGCTCTGTGAACACAACAAATATCATGAATATGACACTAGCTAAATAAATTATGGAATATCCATGCTCTGAGATACGATGTTAGCCATTAAAAAATAAAGTAGATGTATATGTACTGACATGAAAATAGCTCCAAGATATATTAGTATGTGGAAAATAAGAGCAAATAACAAAACAATATTTACATTATTTTCTACGTTTCTGTAAGAAACAAAACCACAAATATACATGTGACTATAGGTAGATGAATAGGAAGAGGACCAGAAGCACTAGTTAACACACCTGGGAATATGTGTATATGGGGGAGGGAAGGCCAGTGAGGAGGTGAGGCCCCCAGGGGGATCTTTACATTTCATTTTATATATTTCTATACTGTTTGAATCTTTTACAATGAGATTGCTTTTCTATATCACTTTGGTAATGAAATGTAAAGACAAAAAGAAAAATAACTTCACCACCCCCTTATATTTGTCACATCCAAGTGTGTTCCACGTGCACAGTTTGCGCCACAGGACACATTTCCGTGTATTACCGCATAGCATTTAAACCCAGAGCTTGAATTTTGCATGTTCCCAAGTACCTTTTAACATTGCCTATGGAAGGATTGTCATTTAAAATATGTTTTGTACTGCTTTTGCAACACATTTAATCTTTTCTCCATTAATCTGCTTTCCCTAAACCTTTCCCTAATTCTTCTCGAGGATTTCCCACCTGCTGTGCAGGATATACAACAGAGTGACTCTAATCATGTTTGGAATTATTTTTATCAATTTAATCCATATTTGGCAGTTATTTCCATTCCCAAGTCTTAGTCATTTTAGGAAGTATGCTGATCAACTTCTCAGTGTTACATGACATTGGCAACAGATAAGATAATAAATGGATAATTATCTTCTGAAAAATGTTAGCTCTTCACATAGGCTAAGCTTAGCTGAGCTCCATCTACTGAATATGTTTTAGGCCTTCCAGTTGTGAAAGTTCTCTACAGCTGAGAATAATACTCTTTGACCAGGTTCTAGACAGGCTGCATTTGTTTTGAAGTCCTTTTTATGCAGGCTTATGGGTTTGTTGTTTTTTGCTAGCTTATGGGCTACCTTTTGATACGTGATCCAGTTTGAGACTTTAAGTAGAGAGGGAAGGTCAAGTGGCTCATCATTTGAAATTCTTCTTCCTTAGATTTGGCCAGGACTCCCTTTTGTCCTTGAAGGAACTGGGGATCAGTTTCTCCCAGGGTTTTGACCCCCTTGGCTGCAGAAGCTGGGTCTGCTGCCTCACTTTGCTTGACAAACATGGCATGCCCCTCAGTGTCTCTTCATTTACACAAGACACAGCCTTTGGGAGCCTGCGGGAAAAGCAATGAGGCTGCCATCAGAGAGCACAGCCACTGGGCACTGGGTGGGCCCAGGGCTACCAGGAGACAGGGCAGACATCCAGGAGTGTATTGTTTGACTTTGTTTGTTTGTTTGTTTGTTTATTATTCTTTTGTCATGAGAAGGAACCATGAAATGACACCTGGTAGTTCTGATAGAAGCTCTCTGTTTTGAGCCATAGGGTTTATGTCCAGTTTGACATGCTATGTGATTTGGACTCTATCTTCATGGTCTCTGTGAATTCCAACCTTTGCAAACTGGAAATTATATCCACTAGCCTTGTTCTAATGCTGTCATAAAACACTAAAAATCCTTTACATCAGTGAAACCTCACCAGAATGAAGTATTTAGTTTCTTTTTATACCCAAAGCTTTACGGCTCCAACACTGGCTCTGCCACTTACCAGCTGTGTGTCTTTGGACAAGTAATTTAATCTCCCGAAGCCTTGATTTCTTCATGGCTATAAAATGAACTTCCTTCATGAAATTTTTGTGAGAATTAAATGGGATAAAAGTAGCAACCCTGAATCTACCCCGCCTCTGGACTTCTCGTCGTGCAAAATAATTAATGTCTTTATTGTTTAAAACATGTTATCTGGGGATTCTTCTACTTGGAAACAAGAGCATCCTGACCAATGGGTCACATCTGATTTTGCTGCTTCCAGCCCCTAGGGTTATGCTTAAACAACTATAGCCTGGCCCCTCAGGACTCACCCCAGGAAATGGCCATCCTGGGGGTCATTTTCCTTCTTCCCCTGGCTTCTGACAATAAACATGTGGTAGCATCTGGAACTAATATTTCGGTTCCTGAATTCTTGCCCTATATGCTATTTAATTGCTTCAAAGAGACAAACCCTTGACTCTTCCCTCTCAGCTGTTCTACTTGGAGTCCGAATCCTGTGGCTGAGTGCCTACCCTATGTTTGTTTCATATCTGCCATTTGGCCTCAAATTTCTGTCCCATGGTTTCCTCCACAGCCACTGCTGTGACTTTCCTGGTGAGGATCCCCTGCCAGCCATACTTTATTTCTCTGCCAACAGCACTAAACCTCATGTTCCAAGCTTCCCAATTTCTCCATAGTTCTTGTACATGAGGAAGACACTGCTAGGGAAAAATTAAATGATATTTCCTTTCCACTTCCTTTTTCCTATATTCTTTTTCCCACTTATATAATAATGCAATAATGTCAATATATATGAAATACTAAGGCCTCAGTTTTCTCAGAATCTAAGCTGTTTTGTTGAACTTTTTCAAAGCTCCCCATTCTTTCCTCATCAATACCAAATTCAGCTGGATGTTGTGTGAAATAGTCTGTGTGACCCTGAGTGCATGCTCTGAATTGCTGTAATTGCTTAGAGTAGGACTGAGTTTCTTGATTATTGAATAGATGAATAGATTTTTCTTGCCTAATATAACTACCAGCCCCATGTGATTTTTAAATTTAAATTCAGTATAATTAAATAAAATTAAAAATTCAGTTTTTAATCAGACTAACCACTTTTTAAGTACTCAGTGACCACCAGTAGCTAGTGGCTACCATATTGGACAGCACAGATTACAGAACATTTCCATCATCACAGAAAGTTCTATTATACAATACTGTTCTGGATCATGAAGTGTCAGGTTTAAAAAAACTGAGTGTTAATTTTCCAATTATGGAAGGGATATGAGCTTAAATATGGTGATAACTTGTTGACCTTCAGGGTCACACCTCTGCTCCACAGACTGTGTGACCTTCAGCAAATTACTTCCTTGAACTTTAGTTATTCCAGATCTGCAAAATTGTGGTGAAATGTATTGCCCACTTCCCTGAGCTGTTGTATATGAAAGTGCTTTGTAATTAAAAAATTCACATTGAACTTCGGGGGGATTACAGGGGCTGGGGGTACTTAGTAGAAGTGATCACCATGTGTCTTTTGCCAGCTCTTAAAATGGGGGGACAATTTTGGGGCTGATCTTCACAAAGGTGAGGGTAGAAATGTAGTATTGGGCACAGCTCCACTGGAGACTGGGATCCGTCACATGCTGTTTTTGACAGATGCATCATATCATCAACCTTTCCTCTCGACCCAGCTGCACCCAGGAACACATACTGCTTACTTGACCATGTTTGACAACATTTCATCCAGAGCCACAGCCTTAAGGGACAGTTCTTACCCACACTCTTACCAATGAGGATATGAGTAGCACAAAGGGGTCCCTCGTTTCATTCGGTGGCTGTCATTGACCTTTCAAGACCAAATGCAAAGAGTCCATTCTGCTTTTTGATTCAGGTACAGAGGACCACCACTCACCCTGGGATAATGCCCTGGTATAGCATCACTGAGCTGACTCTTAAATAATCTCATCACAAACAACCTGTAAACCATTTGTAAAGTCCCACAATTTATGCCATTTTCCCATGGTGGAGGACATTAGAAACTCAGCCCCATTTCATTATCCATTTGAATAACTTTTTCAATTTCGAGCTTGCTGCCTAACCATGGGGGCTGAATTATGACCAGATTCCCACTCTCGCTCTTTCTCTCTCTCCTGCCTAGTGGGAGCACTAAATAGATAAATAAAAATCACTGCAGAATAATTGTAGGTGCTGTGGGCTAGAAGCCAAACTGGGCTGATCTGCAGCCTCTGAGCCTTGTCTGTCTTGGTCTTTTCTTTTTTTTTTGGCCCATCATTATAGGGAATTCAATTATAATCTTTCTCCATAAGCACAGTGGAAGTTTGCATACACCAGCCCTGAGGCATTATTCATCATAATGCATTTTGAGAGTGAAAGAAAAAGAGGAAGATATCTCTGGTTTCCCCTAAAGCTGTATTTTTCATTTGGAGACTTGGTCAAATTTTAGCATTTTTAACCCTCCCCTAAGTCCCTTTCTCAAGCATAAGCTATTTTCAGAGTGTCCTCAGAAAAGTGCTAGAGGATGGCCCGAGTACGAAGGCAAGGCTTGTTGGCATTTGCTGGGGAGGGTCCCTCACAAAACACCAAGCAAACAGAAAGAAATTTAAGCCTGGGAATTTGTCCCTTTCCTTGTAGGATTTTGGGACTGGGGGAAGTCTTAGGGTAAGTTTCCACTGAAGAAGAGACAACCAGATCTGTAGGAATCTGCTTTCTCTGGTACTACACCCTGTCCTAGTAATGACAGCTACCACTGAATGCTTCCTACGGGCCTGGCACTATTCTGAGCGCTGAAAAGGTATTAACCCATTTAAAATTCATAGAACTCCTTTGAGGAAGATAGTATAATTATTCTCATTTTGCAGAGGCAAACCTAGAGAGTCTTTTTTTTTTTTTTTAAACTTAGTCCAGTTCACAAAACTAGTAAGTGGAAAAGTTGGGATTCAAAATCTAGATAGTCAGATCCTCTTCCATTATCCTTTATATATACACAAATAGTTTATATCAAAATAAGGAAGAAATACTCAAAATTACTATGGTTCTCATGTCCACATCTTGTCAGGTAGTTGTGGATGTTGTTTATAACTATTTTTTCCTAGTACTCATTCTATAGTGTATTCAACAAGCATGTTGGTTGGTTGTGGTTCCTTTCCTGGTGGAGTGACCCAAACCTTTGTTCCTGAAGGGTCTTGACCATAAGCAGTCCTGCATATATTGAGTTGTTGTAGTTTTTCTTATTTAGATTAATCATAGGTCAGGGGAGTATTAAGGGGCTCCAGGGAATTTCTTGCATTCCAGACATATTCCTCTTGTACTTCATGGTGTAGTAGCAAACCACTTTCCCCCTATAGTCAGGCTCAATCACCCCAGTCAGTAGAATAGCTCCCTTTTTTGCCTATTGATTGTCTGGTTTGAGGATCCCAAAATGGCCAGGTGGCAGTTTCAGTGTCCACTTTCAGAGAACCATTGCTCTGTCCCATGGTAGAAGCGTTCCTCCTTCGGAAAGTATGTGCTGTACCAGATCCCTCACTTGTGGGGACAAGATGCAAAAATGTTTCTAGCGGATGACTAGTGAAAGAAATCTCAGCCACTTCCACCCCTGATCACAGTCCCATGAGTCCTGTCTATGGGAGATGCGCCACCACATACTGGTTGCTGATTTACAACACATACTACCTCCTGTGGAACATCATCCCAGCCCTGCAAGGTTTTGCTACCCAGTTGTCACTGTATCTGAGATTTAAAAGCCATTCCACTATTCTGTCAGGCCAGCCACTTTAGGAAGGAGTGGGGGACATGGTAAGACCATGAGCATGGGCCCATTCCTATATTTTGTTTGCTGTAGAATGAGTTCCTTGATCAAAAGATAGGCTGTGTAGAATATTATGATGGTGAAGAAGGCATCCACAAGTCAATGGATGGTGGCTTTGGTAGAAATGTTGCAAGTAGAGAAGGAAAATCTATATTCAGAGTAAGTGTCTATTCCAGTGAGAATATAGCTCTGCTGCTTCCATGGTGGAAGTGTTCTAATATAGACAACCAGATAGCTGAATGATACCCCTGGGGAAAGATGCCATACCAAGGGCTCAGCAGGCTGTTGACAGATTGGGTACTCTGTAAGGGCAGAAGCCAGATTGGACTTCATAATTGGAACTCTGTGTTACTGAGCCCATGCATAACCCCCACCATGTCAGCAGAACTACTTTGTTTGTGAGCCCACTGGGCAAGGATAGAGGTGGCTGAGGAAAGAATCTCACTGATGTTCACAGGACAGGTTAGCTGATCTACCTGATTAAGTTTATGATAATCCACAGTTATTCTTCAAGATGTATGTGTCTTCTGCATTGTTGAGTGGGGAGGTGGTAGGAATCACCATCCCTACATCCTTCAAGTCCTTGATGGTGTCACTAATGTCCATAATCCTTCCAGAAATGTGGTATTGGTTTTGGCTTACTATTTTGGTAGATAGGGTCAGTTTCAGTGCATTCCACTTGGCCGTTATTACCATAGTACCTCTCATTCATTGGATAAAGGAGTCAATATGGAGATTCTCCCAGTTTGTAGTACTTCTATTCCGATTATGCATTCTAGGCCTAGTTTAATGACTGCAGTTTTCACTGTTATTAATGGCCTTTATAAGAACAACCACCACAATTCTCTTTAAGGAGGCTGGAGCCCCCCTTGCAAATTTATTGTTCACAACCTTGGTAAAAAGAATGTGTTTATAACTCCTTAGGGGACGTGACGAGGAAGTGAATGAGCAAGTGTTACCTGATAAACCCACTCTAGCACTCCAGTCTCTCTTAGACTTTAGATAACTTTACAACATACTAAGGAAGTGCTGGCTTCAAAGATATTCTTTAGACCTGTAAATAAATGTTCATAGTATCTCTATTCATAGTAGACCAAAACTGGTAACAACATGAATTTTCATCAACAGATGAATAAACAAATTGTGTTATATTCATACAATGAAATATAGAATGAGCTACTGATACATGCAATAATATAGATAAATCTCAAAACATTATACTGAATATTAAAAGGCAAACACAAAAGAGAAAATATTAGATGATTACCCGTTTGTATGAAATTTAGAATAGGCAAAACTAATATATTAGTGTTTGCCTAAATCAAAGGAGATTGGGGATTGGCTAGTAAGGAGTACAAGAGAACTTTGGGAGTGATGAAAAGGGCCTGTATCATGAATGAAATGATGCATTTTTCATCTGTACACTTAAAATGGGTACATTCATTTTTTTCTAATAAATAAATTTATTTATTTATGGCTGCGTTGGGTCTTCCTTGCTGCAGGTGGGCCTTCCTCTAGTTGTGGCGAGCGGGGGCTACTCTTCGTTGCGGTGCATGGGCCTCTCATTGCAGTGGCCTCTCTTGTTGTGGAGCATGGGCTCTAGGCACGCAGGCTTCAGTAGTTGCGGCACGTGGGCTCAGTAGTTGTGGCTCGTGGGCCCTAGAGCGCAGGCTCAGTAGTTGTGGCACACGGTCTTAGCTGCTCCGCGGCATGTGGGATCTTCCCGGACCAGGGCTCGAACCTGTGACCTCTGCGTTGGCAGGTGGATTCTTAACCACTGTGCCACCAGGGAAGCCCAGGTACATTCATTTTTTTAACAACTTTATTGGATTCAAAATACCGTATCATTCTCCCTTCATAAATTTATAGTTTGATGATTTTTAGTGAATTAAACAACTGAGCAACCGTCACCCTAAAAGTTTCTCTCCTTCCCATATGTAGTTCACCCCCACTTATTCCCAGCCCTAAAGAATCACTGATCATGTTTTTATCTCTACAGTTTTGCTTTTTCTTGAAATTTCATGTAAATAAAATCATGAAACACATAGTCTTTTGTATCTGACTTCTTTCATTCAGAATAATGTTTTTGAAGTTCGTCCGTGCTGTTGCACACATCAGTAGTACCTAACTTTTTATTGCTGAATAGTATTCTATTATATGAACAAACCACATTTTGTTTATCTCTTCATTTAATGGTTGATTTTTTTCGATTGTTTCCAAGTTTTGGCTATTACAAATAAGCTGCTATTAGCATTTATGTATAAGTCTCTGTGTGGACATATGCTTTCATTCCTTGTAGGTAGGTAGAAGTGAAATTGGTGAGTCCTATAATAAGTGTACATTGAACTTTTTGAGAAATTGCTGCTTAAAAACTTTTAAAGTTTATAAAGAACCTGCTTTTTAAGAAGCATCATGGTATAGTGGAAAGAATATTGGCATTAGAAGCCAACAGATCTGAACTGACTTCCCATTCCTGCTGTGTAGCAGCTGAATGACCCTGGATAAGTCATTTAATCCCTCTGTTTCCTCATCTGCAAATGAGTGTAAATAATTTGATATTTTATCAGTGTTGCAAGAAATACTTTAGATAATGTTTATCAAGTGCCTAAGTACAAAGATAAGGAACTCATTAAAGGGTAACTAAGAAATGAACCTATTTACAAAACAGAAATAGAGTCACAGATGTAGAAAACAAACTTATGGTTCTCAAGGGGGTAAGGGGGTGGGGAGGGATATATTGCGAGGTTGGAATGGACATATACACACTACTGTATATAAAATAGATAACTAGTAAAAACCTAGTATATAGCACAGGGAACTTTACTCAATACTCTGTAATGACCTATATGAGAAAAGAATCTAAAAAAGAGTGGATATATGTATATGTATAACTGATGCACTTTGCTGTACAGCGGAAACTAACACAACATTGTAAATTAACTATACTTCAATAAAAGCTAATTTTAAAAAAAAAGGTAAGTAAGGATAATCGTAACAGTGGTAGTAGTAGTAATAGTTAATGCCTCAAATACTTTGTTATTTGGGGAATAGAGCTAGCACAAGAAAATAGTCCACTGATCATCCCCAAACTCACAGCCAGATCAAACAACAGGTGTTCGTTATTTAAAGTGTTTGCTGGTATTTATTTTCATTCTTCCTTCTTTTCCTGAGCTTCACTTGGCATATGGATCAGTGAACTTCTCCAAATGCAGGGCACTAGATAAAGTTGTTGACAGGAGAGAAACCAGAAGGCAAGAGAGAACAAACCAGAAAAACAACAGTAGTCTTATAACTGTGCCTGATAAAGCCTTCCTGAGCGGCTCAGGCTCTCAGAGCTTATCACACAGGAGAAATCGGAATGAAAGAAGCCTGTCTCCTTACTTAACCCATTCAGTGTAACCGTTTGTCTCTGTACCTGATGTGGCCGAGGAATAGGTTGTTAAGGGCTCAAGGCACCTGAGAAGGACTACGAATATTCTCTAGCTTTAAGAAATATACCATCTAGTTAAGAAATGAACCTAACACTCAGGAAGGAGTCAGCCATCTGTCTACACAAGACCTTGCATAGTCAGTTGCTCAGTGATGTGGTCCAGATTGACTGACTGTGGGAGTCTGGAGGGGGAAGATTTGTCTGTATATGGGGGAAATTTTGTTGAACCATGTAGGCTTGAAGTGGACACCAAATATTTCGTTTTTTAAGATGAATAACTTTAATAAGGCCTCAGAGAAAGAGGAAATATAGGAATAGCAGACAGATATTTGGAGGGTAAAAGGGTAGAAATGGATGTACTATGAAATGATCACTCAGTTCCTCGGAACATGACACTTTAAGACATGGACTGATACCAATGTGGCCATTAAAACAAAGCTAATGTTCAGTTTAATGTTCATA
This sequence comes from Delphinus delphis, assembly GCF_949987515.2. NCBI lineage: Eukaryota > Metazoa > Chordata > Mammalia > Artiodactyla > Delphinidae > Delphinus > Delphinus delphis. The sequence goes on from NC_082684.1 coordinate 141,263,804, forward strand.
AATCAAATAGTGATGGCTTTTACACTCAATGATTTTGAGGTTAGCTATCCAGGAAATAGTCACCTTGCAAGAGAGAAGGTAGCATAATATCCTACAGTTATGTAGGATTTACTGCATACTGTACAGTGTGTACATCATCCTGATTGGTAAGTACAGTGTGTCCTGTGGGAACCTTGAAAAACATAGAAACATACACATACACAAACATAACAAGGAAACTGATTTGGCCATAATCACACCATCCAGAGATTCTGCTTGTTAGAATGTTATCTTTATCTCTTCAAAAAGGTTTACATGTGTGATTAGAATGATTGTAGTGATGTCACATATGCAGTCTTACACTGCACATTAAAACTCATTCATCCTCCCCTCAGATGAAGACCAGGTCAATTCAGACAGTGAGAAGTCTTCCAGTCACCTTTGGTCACACAGCAGTTTAGTTCAGTAATTAATGTCCAGCCCAGAGTAACAAGATAAACTTCCATCTTTACTTAACGGCAAAGTCCCCACCCCCACCTTTCCCACCCTCCAGTTTGCCCCGTGTAGGTCCACTGCCTGCTGTGGGAAAGGGGGGCTTCTTTCTTCTTTCCTCACCCAGCACTTCTGCTTCTCCTGTGACTTGCCCACTTGGTTTCTGATTCTATGGAGCTGGAGTGTGAGAAGGGAGAGGAGAAAAGGACACAAGAGAATCTGTACTTGACTGATGCTCAGTACTATGTGGTCTTGGCAAGTATTTAGGCTCCTTCTTTCTCTCACAGAGCATTTCTGTGGGTTTTTTGGAGATCCCCTCCCCAACCCTATTGTTGGGAATTTCTCACTTATAATTCCCTGGATACTAGTGGATGCTTTCTCCTGGCTGATCATTTAAAATGCCTTGCTGAGCCTTTAAGATCTAGCAGTATATCTCCAGTTTGCTTTGCTGAGGTTCCTGTGTCGCTCCAGGTGGCCCCTCTTGGGCAGGATCTCAGGCAGCTTCTCACCAACTCTCTCTGGCATGTGGCCCTCAAATCTGGCCCACAAGAAACAAACCTTCTCCCCATGACGGGAGTGAAATTACTTCCCAAACTGCAGCCCTTAGTCCACCTCTGCCAGCTACTGACTCCAGCTTCTCTCTCTCCAGACTTTTCAGGCATGAGTGACACACTCCAGAGTTCTCCAAGTTGTCTCACTGAAATCTCTTCCCTGGGCTTAAAAAGGGGGAGAGAGAGATGAGCCTCACAAAACACCAATAACTCTCTTCCTCTCTAAGTAACTCCTCTTTGCATCTGTAACTTCAGATTCTGTTTACACGCTTGAGGTGGATGAGAGGTTGAGTAGCAAGACTGTTTTGTGAACACCTTGGGAGATCCTCCATGGCTCTCTCACACCTGTTGTCTTAGGGTCACAGCTTAAACTGAGACTAACCTAGTTTTATATGTGTATGTATAAGTGGATATATATAAACAACTTCTGGCTCCCATAAGGCATGGGATTTGGCTGTGGCTGAGGTGAGATAGTTGTTCACCCACCATTTCCTCTTCTTCCTAGATATACAGCTATACAATATTTCCCTCTCCCCTTGCACTTATGTATTCTCATGGGAGTGTGACTCAGTTCTAGCCAAACGAATATGAGTGAGTATGACACGTGCCTCTTCCAGGCCAGGCCTGTAAAAACATCCCATAGGCGAACCCTCTAGATTTTTCCTTTTCCACTGCTTTGTGCAGTAGAATGCAACCGTCTTGGAAGCCACATGTTAAAAATGATGGCACCGCAAGTGGAGAAAGCTTGGGTCCTAAATTTTTACAAGGAAAACAGCCTCCCACCAATAAGGCACACATACTTATGTTAGACTTTACGAGAATGAGAAAGAATTGCTACTGTAAAAAGCCGCTGAGATTTTGCTGTTGCAACTGTGGGCATTGCCTGAACTAATATACCTTTTCTATGTTAGGGCATTGGATGTTTCTTCCTGATTTGCAAGATCCTTATATTTATTATTAAATATGTATTATTCACTTTTGTCATAAATTTTGCACACACACAGAAAAATCCCAGCTTGCTCTTTGCATTTAAAATTGTCTTTATGTTGAGTGCCTGAAAAAATTAAGTTTTATACAGTGGGATCTGGCAGTCAGTATTTTTATGACTTGAGTCTTTTGCCATTATGTTTAGAAAGGTATTCTTGAATGTTGGTAATTATAAATTCAATCGCCAACCTCTCCATTGATATGCTGGTTTTCCCGGCAAGTCTTAATTCCTGGTTTGGAGGCTTCTCATCTAGAGCTACACTAAGATTTTGAAATGGTCACTTGAAACTCACTTTGAAATTCTGAGTGAAAGGTTCTCAGCTAAAGAGGGAAATGATATGTGCAGCTGGGCCTGGTGAATACGATTAATCTTAGACCATTAAAGAAAAAAGTCTTGTCAGAATTTACATAAGTAAAGTTCAACTTTAGAGTATCACTACTTTGTATCTTCATTCCCATTTCCTGCCAGACACTCAGCACTCTCAAGATAATTCCTGGATGGGTAGGAATCTTCAAGAACTCTGTCTTTATTCCTGGCCTTTGAGCCATGATTCACGAACCCAGGTTTCATGATGCCACCCTCCACCTTCTCTTGATTTCTATCCTATTTATTTAGATAACTGGAATGAAAAACAGAATCTGAATTAACATGAGCCCTCACATCTGCATTACTTATTCTACAACCAAAGTGGCAAACAATAGCAGAATTTGTGCGACTTTGGGGAGGAGACCCCTAAAATCATGCTACCTCAGGCACTCCCACTTCATTTATGGGTAGGGGTGACCCTGAGTCAGACAGTGATTAATGTAATTATTCAGCATCTGATTTGATCATTTACCAAAAAAACCCAGTGTTTTCAATGGTGTGATTTCCAGTATTGGCATACTCAGGATTTCAGTGAAATACAAGATGTTATTTAGGGAAAAGTTACATGTCAAAAGCATTTGCCTTCCTAGTACTTAACATAGTATCTGACATATAAGAGCCACTCAACACACATGTGTTGAATGATTGAAAACCTTTGCCATCCTTGGACACAGAGAGTGGCTTGGAATTGTCATGTGCAAGCATACCTGAGAAACAAGAGTAACTGGAGGAAAAAATCATGAGAATTGAGGAGAATGAAAGCTTAGGACATCAAAACAACAACAAGAAGGAATGGAAAGACTAGAGCCAGGGATATGATCAGGTTGCTATAGGTGCTAGGAGACAAGGGCTGTCCAAGAAAATGGCACCAGCTTGAAGAACTACCATTTGTGAGAAACCAAGAAGGAGTTCCAAGGGAGAGAGAATCTAGGAGAAACAAATATGACAGAGAGCCACTCCCAATGCCTCATGGGAGAGAAACAGAAAGATTGGTGCCTGCTCTGGTGACATATGAGCTCGGTCACTCCCCAGTGAAGGACTCCCCCTCACACAAAGCAGGACTCTCCGTCACTTTGTGCACCCTTAAATCATCATGTGGGAAGACGTTGCTTTCTTTTTATTCAGCCCCTTACTGAAACGCTATCCTGAGGACTTCCAGAGCTGGGGCAGGAAGAGGAAGAATCTGAAATACTGGAAGGGGACTCCAGATATGGGGAAAGTTGACACCATCCCCCCACAAAGTGAAAAACATTACCAGAACACCCGACATAAGAACTGCACACCTGAACGGGCTAAGATCTACCCTGACACTGTTTAATCTGAAAAAGCAAACCATTTGTATGTATCTAAATGTGTGGCAGGGGACTTCCCTGGTGGTTCAGTGGTTAAGAATCCACCTGCCAATGCAGGGGACACGGGTTCGAGCCCTGGTCTGGGAAGATCCCACATGCCACGGAGCAACTAAGCCCATGCGCCACAACTACTGAGCCTGTGCTCTAGAGCCCGCGAGCCACAACTACTGAGCCCACACGCCAAGAGCCCGTGCTCCACAACTAAGGGAAGCCACTGCAATGAGAAGCCCACGGGTCACAATGAAGACCCAACACAGCCAAAAATAAGTATAAATAAATAAATAAATGTGTGGCAAATACGCTTAGCATTTAGCAAGTCCTCTCCTATTATTTATCATTATCATCTCATGATTTAGTAAGTCAGAATAGCATCTCAGATTACTTTAGCAGTGAACAGGAGTGGAAGGATAAGAGGTCTAGGGAAGCTTAACTCCAATAAGGAGCTAAAAGATTAGATGGTTAAGGTCTAGAACAGTGGTTCTCAAAGTATGGTCAGCTGGACCAGAAGCATCAGCACAACCTGTGAACTTGTTAGAAATGCAAATTCTAACTTTTGGATTTTTTCCTTAGAAAAATTTCTCAGAAGAACAGTTATGGTACCAAAATATATAAACACCCTTAAGGCATGTTATATGTATTTCTAAATTGTTTTCTAGAAGGATTATATCAATTTGCATTTCTATCAGCAAATAATAAGCATTCTAGTTTGACCACACATTTACCAGAATAGAGTTTCATTATTTTGGTTAGTTTGGGGCAAATATTATAGGACAATTATGGTACAAATAGAGGGGTGATTTAATTCTCATTCTTTTATCTCTCCCTTCCTTGTACTTGAAAGTAGAACATGAGTTGACATTGCCCATTCCCATCATTAAACTAGAACCAGAAACTTGAATTTTCTTATGACATTATTTGCTCAGGAGTCTGAATAAGGCAAGTCTGATTTGAATCACATCTAAGAGTTTAGTTAATTTGGTTCTCAAAAGAATTCTTAATAATAACACCACTTACAAGGTGCTATCAAGGTATGATCCTTGAAGTGTTAAATTGAAGTTTCAATATGAAAAGAAGGAAAAAATAAGAAAAGATAGAGTAAGTCACATTCAGTCTTTATAATTCCTCATATTTATATTATACCTTTTAACTAAGCACTTTGACATCAATTATTTCATTTGTGCCAACACTGTTATTCTAAGTCTTAAGAAGCTAAATAAAACAAAGCTTTCAGACGTTATGTGACTTGCCTAAGGTTACAGAGCTGCTTATAGCAGAGATTGACCAAAACCCTAGAATTTCTATTCATTCATCCAGCTATCCATCCATTCATTGATTAAGTGAATAAATATATATTGAACATGCTGTATTTCAGTGCTAAGTCCTGAGACTAGAGCACTGAACAAAAAATAGAAGTGGTCCTTGCCCACATAAAGCTTGTTGTTAGACAATAGGAAACAGAAAGGGAAGCACTCAATTACATAATACATAATCAACTACATAAAGTAAATTGTGGTACATGTTATAGAGGAAGGAACCATGGAGAGAATAATAGAGAGCTATTTTATTTAGATAGAATGGTCAGAGAAAGCTCCTCTAAAGAAGTGATATATAAGCAAAGATCTAAAGGATAACACAGCTTCAGGCCAGAGCACGGGGGTGTGTGTGTGTGTGTGTGTGTGTGTGTGTGTGTGTGTGTGTGTGTGTGTGTGTGTGTGTGTGTGTGTGTGTGTGTGTGTGGTAAAAGGTGCATACCAGATAGATTCTGATGTCCAAATACCTGACATGGAAAAGCTTTGGACAAGTTTCAGGAATAGAAAAACCCCAGTCCAGCTGGTGCAATCTACAATCTCTTGCCGCAAACTGCAGAGCCCATGCACCCTGGAGCCTGCGCACCACAACTAGAGAACAGAAAACCTGCACGCCACAACTAGAGAGAAGCCCGCACACCGCAGTGAAAGATCCCACATGCCTCAACGAAGATCCTGCCTGCTGCAACTAAGACCTGATGCAGCCAAAAAAGATAAATAAATCTTTTTAGAAAATTAAATAAATAAAAGGGACCATTGAGTGCCCAGCACAATAAATGGGAAAAGACCTACAACATGGAACTTTCCATTATGAAATTTAGAACCCAGAGGTAGAAGACCCAGAGATAGACAAGAAGAAAATAACCACATACAAAGTAAAAGGAACCAGGATACCATTGGACTTTTCAACAGCAACACTGAAAATTAGAAGAAAATGAAGCATTGCTTCAAAATTCTGATCGGTCATGATTTTTAACATAGAATTATATTCGTAGCTAAATTTTTAACCAAAAGGATGAAAATACAGTACATATATTTTCATAATTGCAGGAATTAAAGGGAATGTACTCTTTCTTAGAAAGCTATTGAAGAATGTCCTTCAGCAAAATCAAGTTGTAAACCAAGAATGAGAAAGTGATACAGGAAAGATTTTACTTAACACAGAAGAGTGATGAAGGGGAGTCATGAGATGTCAGCTGTGCAGGAAAACAGGGATTAACTGAAGCAGGAGGGCAGAAGGCTATGGAAGTAAAGACTCCAGAGAAAGAAATGGAACTCTTAGATTATCTGATGTGTTTGCTCTTTGGAGAAGATTATAAAAAGCCAAATAATACTGTTAGGAGTCCACTAATTCCATGCATATGCTTCTTTGATAAAAATGAAAACCAGTTAAAAAAAAGAAAAAGAAAGCAAGCCACTGGATGAGTTTGCTCAAGGAAAGAGAAAAGCAGCTAAGATGGAGTCCTGAGAACATTCTGGCCCAGAGGTCAGATAAAGGGAAGAGTGGGTGTCATGGGAATCAGAAGGGAGAGTGTAAAGAAAGGGTGGATGACTGCTGAGACACTGAACAAGCTGAGAATTGAAAGCTGTCCTTTTGATTTAGCATCCTGGAGGTCTTCAGAAACTTTGGCATGCGCATTTCCCGGGGAAATCATTGGCAAGTTGGAAGGGGGCAAAAGCCAGAATGAAGTGGGATAAGTTAGTGTGAAGCCAACGTATAGACAACTCTATTTGTCTTAGTCTGTGAACTCAAGAAATAGTGGTATATGGAAAGAGATGTGGGGTCAGCAGAGACTTTTTGTTTTGTTTTCAATAGATGCAGGAGATTAAATAGAGCATGTTTGTTTATTGGTGGGCCTGACCCAGTAAGAGAGAGAGGGACTGAAAATGTAGAAAGAGAGAACAACCAAAGTAGGACAATGTTTGAGGGGATGAGAGCCACGGTGCATATAGAAAGGATTGGACTTTGATAGGCTGAAGGGCACTTTTTCCATTTTTACCAGAGCAAAGAAGGAGAAAATGGGCCCCAGTGAAGATTGCAGGTTTGGTGGAGTAAAGATGATTTTTCAGTTTTATGCATGAAATGAGAAGTCATCATCTGAGAGTAGAGAAAGGAATGTAGGAGGTTTCAGAAGAGAAAAAGAAGTTAAAAGTCGTCTTCTCAGGGAATAGGGAAGTAAGTCAACAAGAGAAAAATACAAGACTTGCTGGGCAGTTTTGAGTGTCCATTTGAAGCTGGAGCTCGCGAATTTAAAGTGATCATATAGCTCCATTGCATTTTTCTATCCACATTCAGGTACAAGTTCAGAGAAGGAGAAGGTGGAGTTTACCCAGTGCTACTGTCTTGTCTGACGAATAAGATGGAGGGAGTGAAGAGCAGAGGTTTTTTCAAGGAAAGGTAATAGTGAGGGAATGCTAGAATCTAGACTGATGGCCAGAGGGAATGGGCTAAAGAAAAGATGGGGGGGATCAGTAGGCAGGATAGCTTTTTACCCCTGGGGGCTTTGCAGTCTTGAGGGAAAGTAGGCGTCTGAATATCATGACACAATGTAATCATTTTTGCTGGGATAGTCATTGGAAGAATAGGGTTGCATGCTTGTGGAGAGAACCTGTGGGGCTTTCCTTCAGGCTGGTGTCCATGGCAGAGCTAAAAGTGCCAACTTCTGAGTTCCTGCCATCCTTCTTCAGAGTCCCGAGGGAAAGAATTTATTTAAATGAGAGTTGACCTAAAGTTGATTCCCAGGTCTCTTCTGGCAAGAATACCCTATGTACTGTAGAAGCCAAGGCCTAGGCTATCAGAAAACTGGTGTTTTAAATCCTGGGGCTGCCACTTAATGGGCTGTAAGGCTTCAGGGAAGCACATAATCTGCCTGACCTTGAGAAATATCCCTGGTTTTTAACGAGTTTCTTAGAGACCTGATTTTGAATGAGCAGAATGTATATGTCCCGCCATAGAAAAGAGAACATCATGCATCATCTTACACATAAGTGATAGGGTTTTATTATGTCAAACGAGGAATGTCCAACTGGCCTTGCTGAATACTTATCGTGAAGAGGAAGAGCTATGGATCAATTACTCTGAAATCAATTATTTTGGTTGACGTTTCCAGGAATAACTGTGTGGTAAATTCTAATCCCATAAGATGTGACCATTTAGTTACTTTTTCCCTGTTCCTCTAACTAGCATGCTTCCTCCAGCTTCAGGGGTTTTGCACCCAGGATGCTCTTCCCCAGATCCACCCACATTTAGAGCTTCACATTCTGCAGGTTTCATTTGAACACCAACTCCTTGGAAACACCCTCCCTGACCACCTTCTTGCGTACAGTCTCAAGTCCACTACCCTTATTCTCATAGACACAGTCTGTTAGTTTTCTCCTAGCACTTAGCTAGCAACTTTTATAATTATGTATTTATTTGTGTCATTTATCATCACATCCCCTGTCTAGTGCCCAACAGATGGAAGACATTAAATTTATATTGAAAGGTTGAAAAACTGGAGAATATCAATATCTTGGCTATGATGACTTTTTGTGTGATTAAGTGGTTACGTGATTGTGGGGTTTCCCACACTGGTTTTCCTTCTATTTGGGCAGTGATCCTGTGTTGGTTTTTTCTTAATTAAAAAAAAATTTTAATACAGTATTAAAGGTTACTTTCCATTTACAATTATTACAGAATATTGGTTTTATTCCTCGTGTTGTAGAATAATACATCCTTGAGCCTATCTGACCCAATAGTTTATACCTCCTCCTCCCCCACACCTATGTCACCCCTCCCCACCACTGGTACCCAGTAGTTTGTTCTCTATATCTGTGAGTCTGCTTCTTTTTTGTTATATTCACTGGGTTGTTGTATTTTTTAGATTCCACATATAAGTGATGTCATACTGTATTTGTCTTTCTCTGATCTATTTCACTTAGCTTTATGCCCTCCAAGTCCATCCATGTTGCTGCAAATGGCAGAATTGCTTTTTTTTTTATAGCTAGGTAGTATTCTATTGTGTATATACAACTTAGGTTGTTTTCACATCTTGGCAGTTGTAAATAATGCTTCTATGAGTGAGCCTGAATTTTGTTCCCAAGAGTATGCCTAGTACGTGACAGGTGCCCCTGAAAATGCATTGGCTAAGTAAAAAAATTGAGGGATGAATGAATGGATGGATAGACAAATATGTTTCACAAATAATTTTCTACAAGAAATAACATTGCCCAAATATAAGTATTCTACAGATGTTTTATTGAGATTTTCTTTTAGCCCAGTGAAGGTCACTTCCAGTGGCCTCAAAAGTTTTTCATGCTATTTCATCCTTGTTATGTGAAGTATTACTTAAGACCACAGTCATTCAACTATGTGGATTCAGAAGAGCACCTTTGGAGAGGAATCCTGTTCCTGCTCAGAATTTTCCCTAAAATTTACTCACCTCAGAGCAGGGTTGAGATGGCTTTTGCTCAGGTTGTGTTCTTGTTAAGCAGCTGTGCCCAGTTTTCAGTTAACTCATTTGGGTCTCCACTCAACCAAAGCCCCCTGCTGTTTGAATAATCTCTGACTCACTGCTACTTAGCATCTTCCAAGCTGAGCTTAGGAAAATGGCACTGAGGGATGACAATAGAGAGAAAGGTTCCTTGAAGGATACGTCCACTTCTCCAAGTTGTCCAGATGTAGTTCTGAATTAAACCAGAGCCCCCAAAAGCTAGGTACTAGACCATATCCCATGTGTCCCAGAAGGACTACATTTCTGAATTATGCTTGGTTTTGATGCATTAGCCTCCACTGGGGATCACTGTAAACATAACTGCATGAAAGCCATCCTAGGGTCTATTGTGAGTAACTGTTGAGAAAGTCGTTCACTGCGGCACACCATATTCCCTGTAGGAAGGGCCACAATAGATACCCTCACATGATCTGGGTGTGAAGAAAGGCTTGCTTTCTTTGAGAATTGTTTATTTTTTTAAAATTACATAATCACTGTGAATTGTTCAATGATCAGATTCCCCTTTTCTTGTTGGCTTCTGGAAAGTTGAGAACCAAGAATGGCTCACCCCTAGCAGGCATGCACTCCTCATGTGCTCATTGAGAGCCTCATTCCTGGCTCTACTTTGCACCCAGATTTTTCTTCTTGCCCCCACATTTAAACTTTTGCTGTCTTGTCCTGTGTTAGATATTCTCGGACATTGCTTCATATTACTTTATGGATGAAAGTAGAACACGAATAACTGAAAATTCATAATAATCTCTGTCTTGCTGAATTACTGTAAGAATTACCCATAAAACACATACGCAATTTAAAATATCAAAGGTATTCAAGTAATGATTCTGCTGCAGCTACTATTATTGCTGGTGCTGGTGCTGTTATTGCTGCCTACACTCTATGGTCTCACCTTAAATTTCCTTACCTTACTAATCAAGCATTGCCTGTAGCTTTAAAGAGACCCTGGTTAGATTATTGCGTTAGTTTCCACCCTCCTTTCTCCCACACAGTTACCCTAATGGCACGTACTGGATAACAGCTGGAGAGTATTAGGGATGTCAGTCTGGTTTTAATTTCATTAAGAACTACTTGAGACTGCTTCACAGATCTGGCCGCTAACCACCTCGTGAGAGAAGGGAAGGTACTGAGCTTTGAAAAGAGGGCCTGTTCAGGATCCTGTGAATCATTTGGAAGCATTGATCGTCAGCTAGGACTTTGCCACCCAGAGTGCGCTCAGCAAGCCAGCGGCATTGGCCCCACCTGGGCACTTTGTCTGTCAGGCCTTCTCCAGACCTACTGAATCCGTGTCTGCAATTTAATAAGAACCCCAGGTGGCTTGTATGCACTTTAATGTTTGAGAAGCACTGAACTGGGACAAACTGTGAGGACAGCACTCTGGGCACCCTGCATTAGCTGATGGAGGAGTGCCATGCTGCCAGCCCACTTGGCAGAATTTCGATGGGATTATGGGAAGCATGTGCATGCTGTGATCTGATGAGTGGTTCAGATCCTAGCTCTACCACTGGTGTGCTGTGCGACCTCAGACAATTGGCTTCACCTTTCAGAACTCGTTTCTTCATCTGTTATATAGAAATAATCACACACATGCCCCTTGGAAGGTTACTATGAGGATGGAATGAAATTGTGTATGTTAGAATGACCCACAAAGACATTTAAAAGTATGACAGTTGCTAAACAATGCCTTATGACAACTGGCTGCAGTCTTTGCCTAAAGGACACTGGGTGTTGTGGGTTGTCTCTAGACCACAGGACCTAGAAGGTGGCTATCTATGGACCAGTGCCAGAGTCACTGCAGGCACTGTCTCTGAGGGTATAGGGCTCTCCAGACTATGAGTATCTGCCCTTGGGGCTTCTCTCCAAGCAAAGCTTAGCCGGGACCTTCTTGCTTGATTCTACCCTAAGGGGAAACCAACTGGGAAGGAGTAGGCCACCCTAAAGAATAGGAATTATTAGTCCCATTTGATAGGCGAAGAAAGGGGAATTGATTGACTCACAGCTGACATTCAGAGACTTGGTGTTTGGACACAGCTTTTTCAACCCTGTGCTCTTTCTATCTACATGATGATGATTGTGGATACATTGACCCCACCATTATAATTGGGATTTAATTAATACCAGTCAAATAGTACCAATCCTAAGGTAAGGTGCCCTCCTCTTTAATGCACACCCAGGATACACAGTCCATTCACCAAAATAAAGACTGTCTTGTTTAAACACTTTTGTAAATACAAATGGTGTCTCCTTAATTATAACTCCCTACTATCCCACTGGCCTTGGGGCTCTAAATCGATTTTATGGTTCTGCTCATTGCAATGAGGATTCATCTTACATTGAATGGTCCTTTTCCTTAAGGACAGTGACCAGTGGCTTCCTGGCGTCCACTCTACATGATTAACTTGGTAATATGTCACCTGCATCTTCCTGGGCTCAAAAGAATCGGCATTTCACATCAGGACCTTGATTTACTAACCATCAGCTCAGAAGTCTGTCATCAATGGGGATGATTTCTTACTCCCTCCCGACTGCACGACTTTGCCAAGGTTCTGATGAGTCAAGGCCTGACCTTGAAGGCAAAAGGCATACTGTACCTCCCTCTTTAATTGGTTTAATTGTCTGCCTGTAAAGGTAGGCAGCAAGCTTTTCTGGTTTTTCTTGCAAATTTCCTACATGTTGGAGATGTGACTTCAAGACAACCTCATATGGGTATCTGAGGAATTTCTTCTTTATCGAGACTTTATTGTTAGGATCTTTGATTCAGCAGTCTTTTAGTTGGAAGGAACAGATTCGCTTGGTGCCTCTGGGAGGGAAAAAGAAGAGATGAAATGAAAAGATACATGTGTATGCTCACCCAGGAAAAGTTGAAGCAGTGGGTAGTAGCAAAGTCACAGACTGGGCTTTCTTTGGGGAGCAGCTCTTCCTATCTGTCAACTACACTTTCACGAGGACTCCTGCTCTGCTTTTATTTCTGCTGTGTTTAGTTGTGATTTCCTCATAACTTCATCCCACATCCTACATCATGGCTGACAGGTCCTCTACTCCATGGATATTCTTTTACACTCAGGCCTTACTAACTGGCAACAACCTCTCAGTCTCCACATGGCAAGATTCCTTAAACAGAAATCAGATTGGTCCAGTTTGTTTTTACTGGTCAGGCCTTGATTGCCTTCTAGTTGAGTGTCTGCCCTGGTCCAGTCTGATCATGACTCCCTCATCTCCCTCTTTCAGTAGTGACCATGAGCGGGGTAGGTCCTCTGGGAGCCGTCATGGGCAGGACATGAACTTGTTAGTCCAGGCACATCATTGTCATTCCAGTCCTCTGATCCTTGGTTTAGTCAGGACAGAACAAGTATGCACAAAGTTGCGTCAGCTACAAGTAGCGCCTGTTAAACTCCCCCATCCCCAGTGACCTCAGGAGCACCCAAACACAGCAAAAAGGGTGAGTGGAAGAACAGACAGCAAACACCCCGTAAGGAAGTATATGGCCCTGGCCAAATCCCTGGGGCACTCCAGGCCCCTCTGTTTAGACCCTCCAGGTCTTGTGTCTTGCTGACTTCCTGCCTCTAGTTAATCCTAACCTGTGACTCCATAGACCCAGCCCCGAAATCTTAGTTCCCAGGTTCTGACCTATGATTCCTGATCTCTGATGCTTGTCCTCTTATCTAACTTGTTTTCCTTTTCATATCCTCATTTTGAAAATCCAGCTTGAGGATAATAGTATACTATAGTGTCTGCCTCAGTTATGGGCATCTAGCACAAGGATAGTTAGTGGAACGACACCCATAAAATAAACTGATTCTTTCCTCTAGAAATAATGTGATTGGGCCATTCACTTCATAGAATATCAAGTGGCCATCAACACCGAGAAAAAGCATATATGAAGAAAGATTCTAAAATAGAACGTTAAAAAGAATGTGGAACTGTTCTTACACTATGAATGTTCTTATATAAAATATGAGATACAGGGATTAAGAGAGACGGAAAATTTTGAAAGAGAAAAGCTAGGGGTGTTCACTTTGCACTTTTTCTGAAAATTCTTCAGAGTTTGGGTTGCTATACTGCTTTTACATGTTGTTTAGAAGGGAGGTGGGGGTGGGATGAGAATGGTGTGAAACTACAGAACAAGTAATCAGAGGGAGAAGGCAGTTCTTTCTAATTAGCTGCCACAGTTGGACGTGCGAAGCCAGCCTGCTGCTCCCTCGCACTCCCTTGAAAACAGCAGAAATGTTTCAAGGTGCTTTGCCAAAAGTGATCAGTAAACTTTCTTTCAAGTCAGCTTGGTCAAAGTGATGATTAAACGATGGAGGATGCTGACCAGAAGTATGGAGATAGAGTGGGGTCCTAATGGAGTGAAGAGAATAGAGTCTGGGGATCAGATTGAAAGAACAGAAGCATTCTGGGCAGGAAGCACTAACAGCATGAAGCAGAATGGCCTTCCAGGGTGATGCGTTTGGAGGTAACTGAGACACCCAGAGAAGATCAGGTCTTCGTTGGTCTTCGGGAGTGCAAGGGACCCACGTCCCAAAGGCGGCCTGTATGTTAACCAAGATTCCGAGGCCCAGGCGACTAAGTGATAGGGGGCACTCAGGATGGGGAGGTCAGCCCTCTGGAGCTAATATTGTCCAGCTACCAGAGTTATGAAAGCAGAATCGCCCAGCCATGTGCAGCACCAGGGATGGTCGCCCCAGGCCTCATTACATCAGCCTCCCTACACTTCAGCTTTCCAGCAGGGCACCATGGCCTCGCGTGATCTGGCTGCCCTGCTCTGAGCAGCAGTTAACACAGGGAGAATGTGTTTGTTTGTGTGCTGCATACTAAACTGGTCTCTATCGTGTATAACTGACGTTAGACTTCCCAAATAAGCTGCTCTTCTATTGATGACTGTCATGTATCTGAATCCCAAGAAGCATGTCTGTATCAACGTGGACTTCAGGTAGAGGATTCTATGCCTTGACTGTAACCCCTTTGCAGCTTGACAGGAGATAGACAGTGGCTCTCTGGATGAGGATCTTAGTAAATCTCAGTTCTATTACCCCATAGATGCCAAAGAAGTAAGGATGAAAAGTAAGGTGGTAGGGTAGCCAGAATATTGAACTAAGAGTCCAGGAGCTGTATTCTCTCAGCAGCTCTGCAACTCACATGTTGTGTACCTCTGGCAAATCATTCAGCCTTTCAGGATCTGAGTTCCTCTTCTATCCTATGGGAATAGAACTATTTCAGATTTGTTTTAAGTTATGTTAATAATTACTGGATTCAGTTCTATTCCTTTAAACCTGTCAACCCAAGGTTTCCTACCCAGAACCCAATAATAATTAATCCCTGAGAGTTTCTTATATGAATTACAGTCCATATCCTGAACTGTTTCATCCTGTCCAGCCTTGCTTCCTAGCTGCTCACACCTCAGGCCTTCTCGGCTTCTGCATCTCATTTCTCATCAGTGTTGAGATGAGCCTCTTGGGGAAGAAGCCTCTGATTCCAGTCTGCCCCTTCTCCAGACACTCTCCGTTTGGACCTGGCATTCTTTGAGACCCTCCCCATGACAGCCTGACTCACTGGACCCTCCCTGGCACCATTTTCACTGCATTTCACCCTGGATCCAACAGTGAGAACTACATAATCATTATTTAGTGCTCTGTGATTTTTTTGAGAGTCCTGCCCTTAATCAGAAAGCATGTTGGTATAAGACAGGAGCTGGGCCTTGCTTCTTCCTCTTTTGCTGTTTAAGAAATATTCTATTTAATATTTCACATAATTGTCCTGACTTGGGGACTGACTATATTTTAAAAACAAAAAATCCTGAACGAACCTGAAAACACTCTGTTGTAAAGTTCATTACATATAAAGTAAGCCCTAAGAGACATGAAAATGTATCCCATAAACAAAAGAAGAATTTTAGGGACAGCCCGTTTGGAAAATGCTGTACCATGCATAAAAGCATATTAACGGCTCTGAGAAATACTATATTAAAGAAACCTATTTAAATTTGCCTAATCCACTATTTGTCACATTAATCTGACCAAGAATCCTTTGTTCATGAACATCTATTCGTATATATCACAGCATTGGAGCTACGCAGGACATTTAGGGAAACACCCATTTAGAAAATTGAGACAACTTTAATGTTCCCTATCTATTTATCTGTCTGTCTATCTATCTATTGCTGTCTTTCTCTTTTCTCCTATCATCATCATGGTTGTTATCATTTAATAAACCTCCAGTTGTCTGAAGGTTATAATATTAGTGATCAGAAAAAAGGCTGATGCAGTGCTACACAAATACTGTGTTATACATTGAGAATGGCTTGTGATGATACATTGAATGTGTCGCTTAGAAATAACTTAATAGTTACCTGCAGGCATCAAGTCCTAGATATGTGAAGTGTATTAGACACTCTGGGGAAATAATCAAAGAAAAAAAAGAGAAGACTTTAAGAGGCTTATAATCAAGTTGGAAGAAATAACTATCATGTTACATACAAAATAATTTGAAAATAACTCTGAAGAAACCTATTACTGCCCAAAAAATAGTAAAATAAAGTCTATAGAGCTATCTAAGAAAATAATGGTCAAAGGAAAATGGAATTGATATCAGAAGTAACTGGAATTGGATAATCAGAGAGCAATAGAATTCTGGAGGCTGGAAAACATTTGGGCAAGGCATAAAGAACTTAGCAGACCTGGGAAAACTAATTCTAAACTCGCAGAGGAAATTGGCAAGATTCCATTTTATTTCACAGAATCTGCAAAAGACTCAGGAGTTGATCCAGTCAGTTACCTCAGGAGGTGCAGGGTTGGGGTACAGGTTGGGTATATGGAGAGATTTAAATTAAGGATGCTGGGTTGGAAGTCTAGGGAGCATTTAGATCTCCAGATCCCCTTCACTTCTCCTAACAGCCCAGGAAATGCCCTTCCTTTACCCCCAATAAAAGGATAAAACAGAGTCTGTGGTTTGGGGGAAGTCGGCACAGTTGAGGATGGGTGTACTGGAGCGAAATTGCAGCAATTAGCAAAACATAGACATATTAAATGGCAAGAGCGCCAGTTCTCCCACCCCTGCCCCAGTCTTTTTTTTTTTTTTTAACATCTTTATTGGAGTATAATTGCTTTACAATGTTGTGTTAGTTTCTGCTGTACAACAAAGTGAATCAGCTATATGTATACATATATCCCCATATCCCCTACCTCTTGAGCCTCCCTCCCACCCTCCCTATCCCACCCCTCTAGGTCGTCACAAAGCACCAAGCTGATCTCCCTGTGCTATGCAGCAGCTTCCCACTAGCTATCTATTTTACATTTGGTAGTGTATATATGTCAATGCCACTCTCTCACTTCGTCCCAGCCTCCCCTTCCCACCCTGTGTCCTCAAGTCTGTTCTCTACGTCTGCATCTTTATTCCTGCCCTGCCACTAGATTCATCAGTACTGTTTTTCTAGATTCCATATATATGTGTTAGCATATGGTATTTGTTTTTCTCTTTCTGACTGACTTCACTCTGTATGACAGACTCTAGGTCCATCCACCTCACTACAACTAACTCAATTTCATTCCTTTTTATGGCTAAGTAATATTCCATTGTATATATTGCCACATCTTCTTTATCCTTTCATCTGTCGATGGACACTTAGGTTGCTTGCATGTCCTGGCTATTGTAAATAGAGCTGCAATGAACATTGTGGTTCTTGAACTCTTTTTGAATTATGGTTTTCTCAGGGTATATGCCCAGTAGTGGGATTGCTGCCACAGTCTTTTGGGAAAATAATGGCAGGGAAACCAGGCAGGTACGATCCAGACAGACCTCAGAAAGGGTCAGTTCTTGGGAATCTGAACTGCCTAAGAAGGAACATTGAAACAAAAAAGCACGGTGAAACAAAGATGTAAGCCATCTAGGGAAAGCCTCTAAAGTGGAAATTGAAGACCAAAGTAAACAGAAATAAGCAACTTGAAGGAAACAGAGATGAAATGGGAAGAAACTGGTAAAATATTATCATCAGTGTCCTAAGAGACAGATTAGAAGATACTTCAACCATGAAATAAGGACAGTGTACCAGGACTTCCCTGGTGGCACAGTGGTTAAGAATCCACCTGCCAATGCAGGGGACACAGGTTTGATCCCTGGTCAGGGAGCTAGGATCCCACATGCTGCAGAGCAACTAAGCCCGTGCGCCACAACTACTGAGCCTGCACTCTAGAGCCTGCGAGTCACAACTACTGAGGCTGTGTGCTGCAACGACGGAAGCCCGCACGCCTAGAGCCCGTGCTCCATAACAAGAGAAACCACCACAATGGGAAACCCGTGCACCACAACGAAGAGTAGCCCCCGCTCGCTGCGACTAGAGAAAGCCTGCGGGCAGTGATGAAGACCCAAAGCAGCCAAAAATAAATAAATTAATTAAAAAAAAAAAACAGTGTACTATAAAAAGAATCAAGGAAGGAAAATTCCTTGAAAGTTAGGAAAAAACAAAGAGGAGAGAAAAAGTAAGAAAATTAGTTCAAGAAGTTCAACATCTAAAAGTTCTAGAAAAGAAGAACAGTAAAAACGCATGGAAAGAAACAATCAATAGAATACAAGAAAATTTCCCAGAGATAAAGAACCCAAGTTTCCCATTCAAGAAAGCTAAGTGCCCAGAAAAGTAGATAGCAATAGACCCATACAAAGAAAATCATTCTGAAATTCTAGAACACTCAGCTTGAAGAGAAAAACATATAAAGTTCCAGGAGGAAGAAAACAGGTCACATAGGAAGAGCTATGAGGAATCAGAACGACTTAAGAGTTCTCAGAATTAACATTGGAAAGTGTTAGGCAATTGAGCAATACCTTCTTTCGAAATTCTAAAGGACTATTGTTTCCAGTCTAGAATTTCATAATAAGCCAAATTATCATTCAAGGAAGAGTATAATAGACATTTTCAGTGATGCAACATATCAAAATATTTACTCACCCCAAGACAATAGAAAACATGGGATACAGGAAACAGTAGATCCACCAAGAGGGAAGAATACGCAGGTGAAGGAAGATCCATGGATGACAATGGTCCACTCGGTGTAGAGAGCAGTCAGTCTACTTTGGAGCAGGTCAGAAGTCTCCCATAGGGACTTATTCAGAAGATAAAGCTGATAGAATACTGCATCTGAGTGTCCTGAAAAGAGATTTAGACAATTGGTGAGCAGTTTAGTTTGGGATTTGAAGTAGTGCTAAAACATAGAAGCTAAGCAAAGAAACAAGTAAAAATATCATCATTATTTAAGCAAAACCAACAAGATGCGGGAAAGGAAAAGCTGTCTCAGTTTTGAATAGCACTTACATAGTCTTCATAACACTAATGTAGTCATATTTAACCAAAATTACCATATGACTCCATTAATAGGTGGAGAGATGGGAAGAGTACATTGTGTGTAGGAGCAGAGGAAGGAAAGAAAGACAAATTCTCAGCCCTTATAGTGAGAAATAAATACTTCTTACTAAAACTGAAAAATCATGAGGTAGCAATGCAAGCATATTTTCCATAAATCTTGAGGTAAATGTCAAAATGATCAGCTAAAAGTTTTTGCCCCTGGGGAGAGAAAAATGGTAAGTGTAGGGAGAGGTGCTGGGGGAAGGGAAGGTTCTTTTTTTTTGGTAGCAAACCTTAGAGAAACCATTTTACTCTTTAAAGTGTGTGCATTTATAACAAACTGTAAGAAAAAAAATGAGGGAAGGCTTTACAACTCATTTTATAAGGTTATAATAGCCTTGATATATATGAAAATGAATTTATAGACCAATCTGTTACAAACATAGATACAGAAATCTCATATAAAATATTAACACATATAATTTAGCAACATTTAAAAATAATATGCCAAATCCAAATATATTTAATCCCAGAAATCAAAGAACAAAAAAGCATTTAAAAATCTATAACACACTGAGTTAACAAATGAAAGGGGAAAACATGAGACCATTTAAATAGATTTAGGAAAATCATTTGATAAAATGTAATCTTTATTCAGGAAATAGACTCTAAGCAAACTAAATTGTAGAGACCATTTCTTTCATATGATAATAGGTATCTAAAATCTACATCATACATTATATTAAATGAAAACTTTAGAAGCAGTTCCATTAAATTGAGAAACATAACAAGAATACTCACTGTCACCACTTCTAAGATTCTAGCCGTTGCTTTAAGAAAAGAAAAAAAAAAGTCATGTCTTAGAAAAGAGAAATGTCTTTATTTATAGTGATTTTTTATAGGAAGTCCACCAAAACTTCCATAATTAATAAGAAATTAATAAGAAAACAGCATAATATCTGGATATCATTTTACTATTCAAAAGTCAATATTTTTAGGGGCTTCCCTGGTGGCACAGTGGTTGAGAGTCCGCCTGCCAATGCAGGGGACATGGGTGCGTGCCCCGGTCTGGGAAGATCCCACATGCCACGGAGTGGCTGGGCCCGTGAGCCATGGCTGCTGAGCCTGCGCGTCCGGAGCCTGTGCTCCACAACGGGAGAGGCCACAACAGGGAGAGGCCCGCGTACCGCAAAAAAAAAAAAAAAAAAAAAAAAAAAAAAAGTCAATATTTTTATATATACCAAAAATAAACTCTCATAATGAACTGGAAATAAAATTTTCATTCACAATAGCAACAAATCTCTGAGATAATTAGTATGAAATCAACAAATATGTGTATTATAGCTCTGGAGAAAATTTCAAAGCTTTATTAAATCACATAAAAGATTGTCTGATGTGATAGAAATGGTATCATGTCCATCAACTGGGAAACTCAGTATCACATATATGTCAGCTCTCACCCAATTTAATCTATAAATACAAAGAATGTCAGTTAAAATTCCAAGGAAGTTTTTAGAACTTGGCAAGTTGATCCTTAAGTTCATGAGGAAAAGAAAAATGTGTAAAGTAGCCAATACAATTTTGGAAAAAAGAACAAGATTGGGGTTGTTGGTGGTGCCTGCCCTATCAGATGCCGATGCCTTATAACACTATACTAAATGAGATAGTACATTATAGACATAAAGACAGAAAAATAGACCAATAAAGCAAATAGAAACAAAGCCATCAGAAGTGAAAATTGATATAGAACAGAGATGGCATTGCAAATCAGGGGACAGAAATGGACTGTTAAAACAATAAGCGGGAATTCCCTGGTGGTCCAGTGGTTAGGACTCCAAGCTTTCACTGCCAAGGGCCCGGGTTCAACCCCTGGTTGGGGAATTAAGGTCACACAGCCGTGAGGCGTGGCCAAAAAAAAAAAAAAGAAGAAGAAGAAAAAAGAAAAAAAAAGGAAAAAAAAAACCCTAATAGGATGTGGGGACAATTGGCTATCTATATGGAGAAAGATAAAATTGGAAATTTGAAACCCTATCTTATACCATACACATAGGTGGATTAAAGAATTGTGTGGAAAAAGTTTCATAAAGTATTCTTTATGAAAATGTAGAAGAACATATTATGATTTGGGGTAAGGAAGGATTCTATAAACAAGACACAAAATGTGATTATATAAAAATTTTAAAATTCTGTTCAACAATAGACACAGAAAAATGAAGAAAACAAAGCCCAGGTTGGGGGAAAGTATTTGCAATGCACATAACTTACAAAGGATTGATAGTCAAAACCAATAAAGAACTCTAGAAATAAAAAAACAAGCAAACCGATGGGGTAAAGGGCAAAAACTAAATAACAGTCCAGAAAAGAGGCACCTCAAATGAAAAATAAGCAAATGTAGCAACACTTATCCCTACTAACAATCCGAGGAAATGCAAAACAAGACAATCAGAGGCCAGTTCATACCAACCAGATTGGCAAATATTAAAAAGCCTGATGACATTAAATGTTAGCAAAATGTGGGGAAATGGAGGCTCTCAAGAACTGCTGGTAATGATGCAAATCAATACTGCCTCTTTAGTGGGTGATTTGAAAATATCTAGAAAAGTTGAAAATGTGTGTGCCTTACATATATTCCAGCTTTTCCACTTTTACTATGTACCCTAGAGAAATGTATACCAAGAGCCATGTATACCAAGAGCCATGCAGAAAAATGTACATCCTAGCATGGTTTGTAATAGCCAAAAACTGAGATATGATCTAAGCTAACAATGGCTGTTACCCTTTGGATAGAAACTTTAACGCCATGACATATCTTATGTGGCTGCATTAAATATCTCCAATATAAGCAGCTCAGGAGTTTTACATTCAGCCATTTCAGGCCCAATGTCATGTGAGCTACACACACTCTAAAAAGAAAACCTTTCTATTCCATGTTGCAGCTTGGTGCCTGTTATCAAAGGGACAAAGCCATATCATCATTTAGAACAGAGCTCAGACACCTCAGTTGTGACAGGTTCAAAGCTCAAGTTTGCCAATTTAAGAGAATACAAATGTAATCTTTTTGGATATGAACAAAGACTGACAACTATGTTGATCAAATATTTATTTGCCAATTGTAAAAATGTCTGTTAATTTTGTACGTTTGCTCTTAGTGAGAGCCACAGGTTCTACAAGTGTAAATGTGGATGGAATGGATCGATATAAGCTAATTCCCTGATGATCAGTGGGCTCCTCTGAACAGTCCCTGGTGACACATTCTCCTTTGAACACTTAGTACTTTTGGCAAGAGGCACCACTTGGACCAGGCAGCTGTGCTTTCCAGAGCTTTGAACATCTGTCCAAATGGTGGCACAAAACCTGCCTGTCCCAAATTGACCTCATTACTCATTTATAAACATCCAAATAGATGATAGGGGAAAATCATCCTTGTGCTGCACGAGGGATGGCTCATTATACACTCCCCATCAGCTCCGCTGCTGGGTTGCATTGCTGGGGAGACCTGGAGAGCTTTTCAAAGGGCTTAACAAACACCACGTTACCACTTTGGATGCAGCATGGACATAACAAGCCTGGAAGAAAAGAATAGCCTTTGTCCCACCTATTCAGAGATGATTCATATATGTAATATGAACACATCGTCCAGAGCACTTGTTCTTTGATGCTTGTTTCCTGTTTCCTCTTTTAATGAGCAGCCCAGGTTTCCCTGTGTGCTGTGGCTTTGTGAGCCCCTAAATGGTTTCTAGGGAGCTGCCAGTAGCCTTAGCTGGTTTGGTAAAGCATTTGGACTCTTGCCCAGTTTCCACTTCACCTTCAGATGAGGAGGAACCCAGTTGAAAGCCCTGATCAGACTCTGTGCTTCCTGTAGTTTTTCTGAAAGCCCAAGGGCAGCCTGAGAAGGATGAAATGTTTCTGTTCAATTTTCAGATCAAATCCAAGTAACAGGAAATTAGTAATGCTGTTAAGCATGAGCTCCTTTTTTGTACAAAGCGTGCTTTATTTTAGAATTAATTTTTATTGCCTTTCAGATGAAGTCAATAGATCTGTTAACAAGTATTAAGCATCTATAGATTACCTAGCACAGGCCATTTACAACAAGCGGTCAATGGTATGGACAGCCTACATTTGAACCCTGCCTCTCTTATTTCCTAGCTGTGTGGTCTTGGGTGATTAACTGAATTTCTCTAAGCCTCAGTTTCCTCATCTGTAAAATGAAAATAATCCTAGTATCTGCCTTACAGGGTCCTTGCGGGGATTAAACGAGTTAACACATGCAAAGAGCTGGGAACAGTGTCAAGCACATGGCCAATATTCAATAAATGTTGGCTGCTGTGAAAACCTAGTGCTGTGCTATACATTTGGAGCTAAAAGAAATTATACAGCACTGCTGCTTCCCTCAAAGGTATTTAATTGAAAGAGACAAGTACTATCCATAAGAGATAATTTGTCCACAAAGCATTTTCTTTGTCAGCAGCATAGGCTGAGGTAAACTCCTAAGCAGAGAGATGCAGGCTGTTAGGAAAGAGGATTGCATCTGCTCTGCCGTTTCCACCATGTGGTGTTTAAACAGTTAACAGAGCCATGAGATCTGAGAGCAATGAAAACAAAAAGCAAAACTCACAGAGGAGACAGAACTTGACCTGGGCCTTGAACTTTCAGCAAAATGCACACAGGTAGAAGAGGGGTCTGATGCGGGAACATATGTATATGTATAGCTGATTCACTTTGTTATAAAGCAGAAACTAACACACCATTGTAAAGCAATTATAAGCCAATAAAGAAGTTAAAAAAAAAAAAGAGGGGTCTGGTGAGGCCATTTTAGAAGGAAGAACTATGTGAGAGAAGAAACAGATGGAGTAAATCTGGCATGTGAGGAGATGATGAGGCAACCTTAAAAATGGGATTTGGGCACCTGTCACTCTTTGCAGCACCAGTTCTGAACTGTGCACCTGCAATGACTTTCTTCATTGCTTTTCCAACCAAATACTCCTGTTACTTTCCATGCTATCTCTTCCCCGCTTTATCTTCTTTCCTTTACCCAACAGGCCAGATGTTTCTGACTCGTGATTACAATTGAAATCTTCCCCTAGCTGAACAGCCTCCGGACATTCTTGTAAAAATCTCTCCCGCCTCAACATGGTCCCTGGTATCCATTCCCCAGGATGGTGCTCTTGTCAGAGTTGAATGTACAGGAAAAAGACACATTAGTCATTGATATTCATTGTCAGCTGCTTTATGAAGACACTTTTTTTTTACTTTTATTTTTTAATAAATTTATTTTATTTATTTTTGGCTGTGTTGGGTCTTCGTTGCTGCGTGCGGGCTTTCTCTAGTTGTGGTGAGCAGGGGCTACTCTTCGTTGTGGTGCACGGGCTTCTCATTGCGGTGCCTTCTCTTGTTGCAGAGCACAGGCTGTAGGCACGCAGGCTTCATTAGTTGTGGCTTGCAGGCTCTAGAGCACAGGCTCAGTAGTTGTGGCGCAGCATGTGGGATCTTCCCTGACCAAGGATCAAACCCGTGTTCCTCGCATCACTTTGTAGTGATTTTCAGTAGAATTGCAATCTTGAGCCCTGTCACCCTCACCAATAGTAAGCCCTCCAAGTAACAGGGGCATTGGACCTGGTCTCTAGCTGAGCAAGGTGGACTATATTCCAAGGACTTGCTCATCCCGGAGCCTGTTCCTTCCAGGTTAGTCTGTAGCTTCCAAGCTCCAGGGTTGTGCTTTATACGAAGAGGTGATGGGGAGAGGGGAAACTTTCTCAGTGGGGAGATTTCCCATCTGAAGCCTAGGCTCTTCTTGACCCTTGACAGAGGAATCTTTTAAACAGTGCTCCTTTCCGCACTGAATTGTCAGTATCTGGCCAGAGGCCTTGGAATCAGAACAGAATAATTCTGCACAAATGTATGGCAATAACTTGCTCACTCCTTGGGAATCCGGTGGCCTATGATGTACTGGTAACTGGCCCAGAGAAGAAACACAGTCAAGGCAACGATAAAAGGGAAGGCACTTTCACCTTTCTATGTTATAAGCCAAAGAGTTTTATAGACAAGATGAAGCAAACCACAAACACGGCCTTAAGACAAATATGCAGGTCAAGTGACCAGACTTTGCACGTAATTCTGAACTGGTCCAAAGACCTGAGAAGTACTAGGTGGAGTCTCCTCCAGTTCACAGACCTTTTGTCAGTATCTTACTACCTGCAGGGACTTGTGCAGTGCCTGGCGCATTTGAGTATTTGGTACATGACCAAAGCTCGTACGTTAATGGCTTCAGAGCATCTGAACAGAATCAATCAGAAGAGTGAGAGATTGGGGAATCAGGTGGATTAATGGGGTTATGATTATGTTCGTTTAGTTCATAGGGACATGTGCATTTGTGATTTAATAGGTCAGTTTCATCCTTGCAGGAGAAACTCAGTGGTCCATGATGTGGGGAATTTTCATTTTACTCTGGCCCTGGTTTGAATTGCACATGCTGATGGGTTAATGTGTGTGATCCCATCAAATGGCTCCTGAGTGAGCCTAGCAGAGTGCTGGAATCTACATTTGACACAGATATTTGTTCTCTACTCATATCTATATATATGTTTATGGGAAAAATTGTGTGGACAAGTTGAAAGTTTAAAGTTCCTGAGGGTGTCCTATGATTAAAGTCTTGTCATACTAGAAAAGGAAGGAGGCATCAGATCTAATGAAAGGTCCGATTAGAACTAAAGGACAAAATTTCCTTCCTTTCAACACTAGAACAAGTTTCTTTCCAGAGCAGCTTAATGATTTCAAGGGGGTCCTGGATAGGCAATTTTTCAAGGATTTTGTGGTCAGGGGAACCCATGACATCCGTCTTCATACCTCTAGTACTCAGCTCAGTGGTTGGCACATGAAAGATCTGAGTGAAATCATAAAATATTAGAGATATTAAAGCTCTAATCCAATCACACCACTAACTCAAGAGGAAAACAAACACCAGAAAGGCTAACTGACACCCTCAATATCTCACACTATGCCAGTAGTAGATAGAGCCCAGGTCTTTAAATGCCATTTCAGTGCTATTCCTGATAGAGAAACACTTCACATTTATATTCATAAGAATACTCTTGAGGGTTAGATAGGCTCACATATTAAGTGGTTTCTCAAGCTATTTCTAGAACTTCTTGAAAGAAAGGGTTGTTTCAGGACATGGTGAATTGGAACTTTTCCTTTCACCCTTAGCTTCACCATTTTACCACCTTCTCTTCCACAGCAGAGACTGACATGAAAGGACATGAAAAAGGCACACAGTAGATTCACTGCTTCCAAAGGGCTAAAACCCCCTTTGAAAGAACTGGGACTTTAAGGACTCACTTGCGGGAGGGGGCTCACTTCCCAGTTCACCCTCATGATTGACAAAGATGCATGGAGGAGTTTCAACCATGTATTCAGCAAGTATGGATAGCATCATTTATGTTCCAAGCACTGGGCACTGTGGATGGTGCTGGAAGGATGTAAAGAGAAAAGTGATGCTGATGCTGATTAGTCCAGGGGAGAGAGAAGACAACTGCTTCCATACACAGGACATGCACAGGACATGCACTGCG
The DNA here is from genome assembly GCF_949987515.2 of Delphinus delphis. Taxonomy (NCBI): domain Eukaryota; kingdom Metazoa; phylum Chordata; class Mammalia; order Artiodactyla; family Delphinidae; genus Delphinus; species Delphinus delphis. Next base: position 141,290,225 of record NC_082684.1, read on the forward strand.
GGGGAAGCTCCAAAGAGGGAAAGACCCCATCTCCTGGGAGGCAGTCAGAAAAGTCTTCTTGGTCTCTGAAGGATGTGTAAGATTTGCAGATGTGGTTTAGAGACGATTCCAGGCACAGGGGAAGGAGTGGGCTAAGGCATAGGGGCTGGAAATCTCTGATCTGTGTGTGAAATACTAAATCATTCTGTCAGAAATGTAAGATTTATGAAGGAAAAACAGGCAAGCAGAGGTCAGTGTTTGGTGCTAAATTATTGGGACTTTGATATAAAGAGCTTAGAGCATTTAAGGAGTCACTAGTGATTGCTAAGTAGAGCAAAGCAACGACTGAGCAGTAGTATCCCAGTGTTTCGCTGGGAGTACTGCAAAAATTCGGGTAGTGGACGCTGTCAGTGTTCTGTCAAGTGCCTGGGTCCCTTAAAAGCCTTTTGCTATTTCTCTGTGCCCCCCTTCCCAGCTTCTATATGCTTCACTTCTAACAGCTCACACCTGAGAGTTTATTCAGAGGACCATCTTTGGACTACAGGAGGAACTTTGACAAAAAGAGCAGAGTGCTGAAAGTGCTGGTGAATTGACATCCCTTGGGGCAGCCCTTAGCCAATGATCAACAGTGTAGAGATATGAAATCCCAGCTCCCTTTCCTCCACTCGGCACAAACTGAGGTGCAGTGTACACTCCAGAGTTCCCTGCGGGGTCAGGCGAAGGCTGGACTGTGTGTGAAAGCTCAGCTTTGCTTAGATTCTTCCCCTCCCTGCCTTGCTTCCTGTACTTCCTTAGCAGTTTCTCCAAGAAACACTTCTTGATAAATTACTTGCTTATGAATCCTCATCTCAGAGTCTGCTTCTAACAGGCAGACAGGTTGGAATAGGAGGAGTGGTAAAGTCAGGCCAGTTGGGAAGCTCCTGCGAAACTCTAGGCGAGAGATTGCAGAGACCTGTGCTAGGACAATGGCCATGTGATAAAGGTCAGGAAGGCAGAGGAGAAATATTCCAGAAACAAATAGACAAGACCCTTAGATACATAGGGGAGGTAGCGGGGAGTAGAAGTCAAATAAGAGCCTATAATTTCAATCCTACATAACAGGATTCTGTTAAAAGAGTTGGAGAAACCCATAAGGAAGAGCATATTTGGGAGAGGAGACTGGTTTAGTTTGGAGAGGTGCCCTCGCAGTACTAGGAGAAGAATTCTGTAAGAATGCTGAACAGCTGACAGAAGGGGTCAGGGATGGGGATCCCATTTGGGCCTTCATGAGCACTGAGATAGTCCCTGAAGCCGTGAACTAGGAGAAACTTCTGGAGAGAGTCTGGGCTTTGTGTCCATCTATGGAAGTCCCCAAAGAGGAAAACATGGCAAAGCTCTTAGCCTTTGGGAAACCAAGTGCAACCCCAGCAGTGGGCATGACAAGGTCTGGGATGGATCTGAGCTGACTTCTGCACCAATGTCTGTTGACAAAAACACTCAGTGAGAACTCTGCCTAGCAAGTGACCTCCACTCCTGCAGCCCCTTCTCTCAGAAATGTGTCTGGGAAGCATTCGGGGGCCTGATGCACACTGGAAAATAAACCATGACAGTCCCGAGGATGTTGATCAAAAGGCAACATTGTCTGTAAAGAGTTCATTGGGGAATTGTTCATGAATCTGTTATTTTATTCTAAAGATCTTATCACAGGATATCAAGGCTGGAAGAGACCTGAGAGGTCATTTAGTTCATTTGGCAGATGAAGAAACTGGCAGAAAACAGTTGCATGGTCAGGCTGGATCGTGACCAGAGAGCTCATGCCTCCTAAGGCCAGTGCTGGGCTCTTTCCTCACCCCACTCGTGTGTTCTCCATCCCTGTCCTGTCCTGCCATTCACATCCTGGTCAGGGGTGGGAGGCTCTCTGCGTGGAGACATGTTTCAAATGAAATGATTTTATAGCAACTGGAGCATCTTAGTCTGTCATAGGACAATTGTTAAGGATTTACTATGAGGAAGGATGTGAAAATGCACAAGAATGCTATTCAAATGTAAAAATAACGCAGAATGTCTCTACTTTCTGGCTCTGTTCCTATGCGATGATTATAGTTGTCAGTTAGGATCATGAAATTAAGTGAAGCCACCAGACCTCTGCAGGACTAAACACTCTTCTATCCTTTTCATTTACACTGGACTCCAAGCAACCAGATGAATATCATTTGTATCTGTTGAAGGGAAATCATGTTTAAACCAAAGCTCCTAGTTAATTAAGTCAAGTGGACGTCTCTGCCATGAAATAATCAAGCACAAATATGTACTAATCAGCAAACATGGGCCACGCATTGTACGAGGTTCTGGAGTTAGAGAAGTACCATCCATGCCCTCAGGAGGTCACAGTCTAGCAGAGGCAAAAACTTGTAAAGAAACGATCAAAATACAGTGAAATAAGTGCATTGATGGAGAATTGTCCAAGGACAGTAATGGAAAAATATGAGTTCAGGCTCTCACTAGGGAAGGACTTGGTTTACAGAGAAGTTGGTGTTTTCCATAGAGCTTGGATGAGTTGGAGGTGAGCCAGGTAGGAAAAGCAGGAGATAAAGGACATTGAGTCAGGAGAGTCAACAACAATAGCAAAGGCAAGGAGGTAGGGAGTGCTTTGCTGTTTTCAAGAGTTATATGGGATTTAAGTATCAGGCACCTATTTGAATGGAAGGCTGAGTGGATGTCAATGTGTGGCAGCAATGGAGGGCAAGGTTGGAATGAGGAAAGGGCCAAATGATTGGGGGCATTATAGGCCATAATGCTTTGCTGGCTGTATACAGTCCAGGCCAGTGGTTTTCCAGGTGTGGTATCTCCAGGTGTGGCATCCAGCAGCATCACTATTACCTGGGAAATTGGTAGAAATGCAAATCGTCAGGCCCCAGCCCAGCCCTGCTGAATCAGGAGTTCAGGGGGTAGGACCCAGGAATCCGTGTTTTAACGGGACCTTCAGGTGATTCTGATGGATGCCAAAGTTAGAGAACCACTGCTCTAGGCGCTGGGGAGGAAGAAAAAGGTGAAAGATGATTTTATGAAGACAAAGAACCACATTCATTTATTGGGGCTAAAAGGGAGGAAGAAAGCACTGACTTTTCTCTACAAAAATGCTAGCTCAATCCTCCAGCAGTGCTCAGCTAGAGCCTTCTGGGGTCCTGCCTGGGTCTTTTCAATCGAGTCCTGTCTCATCAGGTAAGTAATCTTGTAGAAACAGCACCTTATTACCCTCCATCAAATGAGCAGTGAGGAAGTACTTTTCATTTGAGTTAGATGACTGAAAAGATTTGTCTGGGGCAATCACAGTAGATGGCAGTGATTTAAGCTAAGTTCAGTTCTGGGAGACAGCTGAGCTATGGGACAACCGGTGTAAAGTTTAGGCTGAGGTGTCAGCAGGCATGTTGAACAGTGCACTCACACCCGAAATAGCAGGAATTCAGTGCATTCCCCGATCCTCTTTCAAACCAATTTCTATATTGAAAAAAATGGAAGTTTGCACATGGCCCCTCATCTGAGGGTGAAGTCAGATAACCTGTGACTCGGTTGACTGAAAAAGCAAACAGTCACCCGCCACTATCACCCTTCCCCCAGGACACTAATGAAAGAAAATGGAAAAATCAGTAGAGAAGCCAACTGATTCATAAAAATCAATTGAAGCAGCATGAGATAAGGAAAAAGCTTAAATTTTAAAAAATGCAGTTAAGGCCATCAGACAATTCCAAATGAAAATAAATATCTTTAAACAAGACTCTGTGTAACCTTGGGTAATTGCATTGGGCAGGATTTGACCACAAAATTCATGGTTAAAATCCAGAGGGCTCTCCTTGGCCAGGGACACATTATAACGACCCACAAGAGGCAAAAGGAGCGATCTGAGCGTCAGCACACTGGACAAAGGCTTGGGGAGGGTGGACCAACAGGCATGGAAGCTGGGTTGGTGTACATGTTGGAAGCTTCCCCTTTTACCATGACACACACTGCCCACAGCTCCCTACCCCGACAGCTGGAGCTGGTGTGGAAGCCAGCAGAGCACATAGTCAATAGGCAATTACAGTAATCGACTCTTGGAGGAAGTGACATAAGTGTAAATAGCGTACTCCCAGTTGGTCTGTGATTAACATGACAACTTGGACGTGATTCCCTCCATGGAAGCAAGGACAGCCTAGTCACTTGGAGTAAAAATGGATAAAAGAGTGTCCTCTTCTATCCGTCGTGCCCAAGCTCTCAGTTAGTATCAGCTGAAGAGGAAATCTAGGATGGAAGGAATAACTGCATATACCTTGAAATAAAAAAAGCATGTGTTGGAAGTACCAAATATTTGCAAAAGACCTCACATATACATTAATGCGCTCAATCCTTTATGAAGCAGTTGTTAGCATGGGCCCTATTTTATCCCTTTTTGACAAGGACACAGGCTCAGAGTGGTAAAACAGCCTTTTCAAACAAACTGGGTAGCAGACGTCAGATTTGAGCTCACGAGTTTTCTGAACTTAGATCCTAAGCTCCTCCAACCACAAGAAGAATAAGATAATTAACTGGGGCTGGAGGGGAGGCAAAGTGATGCATGGGTGTACAATCAAAAGAGATTAATGAAAAGCTTATTAGATCCAACCTTAGGCATAAATCATGGCCTCAAAACTCAACACCACCTCAGTCGCTATGGCTGTCGCTCCTTTGGGTACTCAAGAGTGTGGAGACTCTCCAGACCTTGGCTGTTAATGGACTCACAGAGGGAAAAAAGACTTCTACTTGCACCTTGGGATTCAAGAGATAGTAGCAGCAAACTAAGAGAGGTGAAGATTTTAAATGTGGTTTGGAAAATGAGGCTTGGTAGAACAAGTTAGAAGGAGAGCCATATATGACAACCGTGATGGGAGAGAGTCATACCTCCCCAATGGGGTGGAGATTGGGAATTCCCAAGGTCTTGTTGTTAATGAAGCTAATTTTAAGTTACAGATGAAAATAGAGGTGATAATTACAGCCCTTGGAGGATAAGATCAAGTGTATTGGAACCAAGGCTTCGTGTCAGAAATAGGGGAGAAGATGGAAAAGCAAGCTATTCTAAGGGGAGAAAATGTCTTGGCAGACAGGAAATCTCACGTTCCTGGTAGAGGCTGAAGCTCTAGAGAAAGGAGTCAGGCATCATCCTGGCTAAGGGGTAAGAAGCCCAGCATGGGCCACGTTGCGGCATAAGGACTTCTTAGTTGCAGCATGCATGTGAGATCTAGTTCTCCGACCAGGGATCAAACCCCCGCCCCCTGCACTGGGAGCCTTACCCACTGGACCACCAGCGAAGTCCCAGCCTGTTTCTTTATAGCCTCTATTCTGAGAGGATGTTTCCCTGGAAGGCGAGAGCACCTGTTTTGGGCAGTGACATGGGGCAAAACCCTCCACCCAGGTGCCAACACAGGCCATTTCTCTGGTGCATTTGTACGTGACAAAGACCTAATCCTGGCCAGAGCTTTTTCTAGTTATAGTATGTAACCAAAGTGCCTGCTAGATTGCAAGTCAACATGGGAGCTGGGAAAAGAAATTTTTGAACTCAGTGCAGTTAGGATGGCACTTATAATCTGTGAAAGATAGCATGGCGATAGAAAGCATGCTAGCCTTGGGAAAATAAAGACAGTGTCAATTTACATATTCTTCATCATCATCATTATCGCATTAACATTTATTGGGTTCTTACCTAGTGTCAGGTATGATGCCAGGTTCTTTGTATGGGTTATCTCATTTCATCCTTCAATGGGTCCAGTGGATTAGGTATGAGTATTATCTCCATTTTGAAGATGAGAACACTGAAGCTTAGTTAGGTAGGAGATGCTTAGGTAAGTGATTTGCATGAGGTCAGGTGAGCTCGCTATTAACCAGTCAGACCCAGAGTTTGAAATCATGCTGCTGTCCTTTCTGAAAGGGCCACAGCTTACAAACTGGTGACTTGAGCCAAACTAGTTCACCTCTCTGAAGTCATCTAAAAACATTTCAATGATAGTAATCCAGCCGCCGTCACAGGGTTGTTGTGAGGATCAAGAAAATAAATAAAAATCACTTTGTTAACTTACCACACACAAAACTAATTACTATTATTGCTAGCTTACAAAAAGAATAAAGGACACATTTATTGTAGGGTAATTAAAATGGGAGTAAAGGAACAAGAGTAGTACAGAAGGCCTAGGGTAAAGTGAGTTACTGCAACTGAGACATGAACAAAATAGCTTGGAGCTTCCCAAAAATCAAGGCAAAAAAGGGAAACAGTACCTTTCATAGTGCTCACTAGCTTATCAAAGAAGGAATGCCATACTGTCAGGGAAGACCAACCTCTTGCACTACATTCCAAGGATAATTTATCCCCTTATTATTCTATAAAGGATATTAAGCAACACAGTAGAGGCTGCTTGTGGTGATGACTTTACAAAAATTTCAGGAAAGTTTTTTTGAGTGACCTTACTTATATAAACCGAGGGCTTAATTGTCATTCTAGGAAGGTGTTCCAATAAGTTAAAATGATATAGCCAATGCATGCGTAGTTTTCTGCTACCTCATAGAGAAATAGAATCTATCTGAAGAAGAGTTTATAATTTGATCTCCGTAACATTAGAAGGATTTTCAGTATAGAGCCTTTTCCTTTGAGGACATGGGTCCAAGATTTCTCTAAAACGATTCCATCTTCTGCCTCCCGATATACAAATAGAGGACTTCTCCAAGACGATTGTTCTTAGCCTTCTTTACGAGAGGTGTATATGGTAGGGAACTATATTCAATATCCTGTGATAAACCATAATGGAAAAGAATATGAAAAAGAATAAATGTGTATAACTGAGTCACTTTGCTGTACAGAAGAAATTAACACAACATTGTAACTCAACTATACTTCAATAAAATGTATAAAAAAGAAAGAGAGAGGTGCATATGGGACCACATGCTGAGGAGAGAGGTCCATCCAGTGAAGGCAGCCCAAACAGCTGCAGAGGGAAGTGAGATCAGTGAGGCAGATGAGACCAGGAGGAGGCAGGTGGCTCCCCTGGGCACCCAAGAAGCTGCCAGGTAGAAGAAGGCATAGGCTTGGTTTCCATAGCTGCAAAAACCAGGGTAAAATGAACAAGTGGAAACTCCCCAGAGATCCATTGATTCTATCACAGCCTCAGGTAGCAGTTATTGTGCCTTAGATGCAACTCTTGGGTGACTTTCCTTCTGAGAAGTTAACTTGTATTCAGATTTTCATGGCTATGACATCTCTGGGGGATTGGGTGGGAAAAAGGAAGCTAACTTGGAGGAAATAGAAGCATTTTCCTCCCTTTCTTCCTCTACTCTGAGCTTTTGGAAAGCAGCATAGCACAGTGTTGAAGGCGTGGGTTCTGCCACTAAATTCCCAGGGTTCCAATCCAGCTGCTGCTGTTTACTGAGAACAATAGTAATACTTGGGGTTGAACTGGTTGTTCAGTTCTCACCTCAGATCCATTTCTATCCTTCTCTGCTGTACTCGGTACCCAGGAGGCTGAAGTTTATGGACTCTATCACCCAGCTCAGGGCCCTCTGAATTCCACTGGAATTCAGCCAACAGAAAAGTGAGAAGAGAAGGGTCAGGGTATTTATTAACTTTCAATACCTTCACTCTGCCTACACTCAGTGAGGTCCTAATTGGCGCAGTGGATGCAGTCCTCGACAGCCACAGCTCCTGTGCGGCAGCCACAGCTTTCACCCCTAGATTCTAAATACACTGTTACCCTCCTTGACCTTTCCCATTGTTGTGATGAGCAGTAATGATTCTCATTGTCTGTAGTCTGTGGGTTCTGTGCCATTCTTAGATGATTCCCTTAATCCAGATGACACATCCACAAGAGTAAATAGCTCTTTTACTTAACTCTCTTCACTTACACCCTTTGTTTCAGGCCACCTGTTTTTCTAGCAGGGACGCTGATTGATACAAGGTTGTAGGGAGGTTAATGTGCTTAGTGCCTGACACATAGTAAGTACTCAATACATGTTGGCAGTTATTATGAGCAGTAGCAGCCCAGGCCCTCCTTAGCCCCAAGGGAAATACAGGAGTTTCTTCTTATCTCTATTGTCGGAGCCATCCCAGAACAAGAAGTTCTGCCTGGTGAACCATTGGGTTCAATGATGGGAGCAGATTAGCTGAAAAACTAAGAGAGGGAGTTTATCCTGAAGGGAGAAAAAGGATAGCTTAGGGTTGGAAACCTCCTCAGACATGAGCCCTGACAGCAAGTGCTGGGGCCAGAGGATGAGGTGAAGGCTGCTGGGACGGAGCCCCCAGGAACAGTGACTGGCTAAGAGGAGCCATCCAACACCCAGGCAGGGAAGCGCTCTCCAGGCAGCTGCCCTTGTATTTTGAGATGGGAGTCTCCCACCATTGGTTCAATGACAGTGTGAATCCTCCCTACCACACCTTAGGTCACATGTAAGGAGACCCTTAATGGGAGAGAGATGAGCTCCAGTATCTGTGATTTGGAAACAGGCTTGGTGCGAGCTGGGGACCCAGGGGAGAGGATACTCCTATCACTTGTGGAAGAACTTTTAACTGTTGGAGTTGGCCCAAGAGAAACTTTGCATTGATGGAGATGGTTCCCCACCACTAGAAGGCCCACTATGTCAGAGAAAGGTTGTGTCAGTTGGAGTCCTTGGAGGAAGCAGATGACACAGTCAAAGTGGGTAATCAGTGCAGAGTTGAACACAGAGGCTGTTTACAAGGTGTGGGCAGGCAGTAGCAGCAGCCAGCTCAGAGGGGCCCATGACAGCCCATGGTGCCTGCTCCTTCCCAGCTCTGCCTGCCTTGAGCAACTTCGTGTTGGTAGTTTGACATCTGCCATGATGGAGCATTTACATCAAACACCACAAATCAGGCTGTTGGGTTTTGTTTTTTGTTTTTCATTTTTGTTTTTGGAGAGCTGGTTTAGCAGTGCATCACCATAAGAAGTATCCCAGGGCTATTAAGAGCTAGAAAGTGTTACCACTTCTAGGCTTGAAAGAACTAGGAGAGGTAGCAAATACCAGAACCTCCAGGCAGAGAGCTGTGAAGGCAAGACCTCTGGACAGAATCTGAGGTCTTTGGTAGAGAGACAGACGTAGCCCATGGCTACCGCCAAGGGAAGGAGCCAGGGAAATATTTACCAAAGTACGCTCTCCTACTGCACGGCTCCCATTGGCCAAACACAGTGAGAACCAGAAGGGTAGGAAGCCAGTGGCTTGAATTCATACAGGCCAGTCTCCTGGGTCTGGACAGTGAGCGTTGCAGAACAGATCTGGAGCAAAAACAGCAATCATGCAACCCCCCTGGTAGAGGAAATTCAAGCACTGTGATGAGAGTGGAGATAGGGGCTGGACCTGGGAATTTTGAGCTTCTTGCAACCCAAGAGCCTAGGATAACAAGAAGGGTTTTCCCAAGGTCCAAGGGTTCAGGCAGGGGTTGAGATGTTTGAGGTGAAGGGCAGGGTGCCATGGAAGGCAAAGAAGGAACTCCAACTGTGTAGAAACCAATTTGCCTGCCTCAGTCTGGTCCAGCGCAGCATAACAGCATCCACGTCGGAATTTGACTAAGGACCCCCCGCTTCTGGAAACACGGCCCTTGAGTCCTTGGAATTCATAATGAATCCTTTTTCTTTGGCTTCTGTTATTTAGCACATTTCAGACTAGAAGAGAAACATAAACATTTTCATGCCACATCTAATACAATTATAAGGTCATTACACATTTTGTAGTGCAAAACAGCTGTTTCAAAGATTCTTATTAGAATTTAACAGAGTTTTATTTGTTTGGGGCAAAAAAAGCAATCTTTTAAATTATGATTTAATGAGACTGTTAAATGTTCATCACCAAGTGGTTACTTACTGAAGCTGCATGGAGCTTGGCTATTTGAGTTCAGAAGAGGTTAACAACTTTTCTCCCCACTCCAGCCCTACACACACACACACACACACACACACACACACACACACACACACACACACACACACACACACACACACACACACACACACACACACACACACACACACACACACACACACACACACACACACACACGAACACACACACACACACACACACACGAACAAATCCACATGTGTTTCTCTAAACCCTCTTTTCTCCCAAATTATGACCCATTCTTTTAAGGACAAACTTTATAAAGCTAAATAGATCTAAACTCCAAATTTCTGTGGCTGAGTGGCTTTTAAGTCAAATTCATGAGTCTTTGTAAAAATACCTTGGCTTCTAAAAATTATCTTCCCAGCACCTTTAAAGAGGGATGTGTTTGCATTGCAATTTACCAAATGATAGAATGTCTGTTACCAGCCCTAATATTTGGGGTTCTATATATATATAGGTTCTTGTGGTTTTTAGAGTATTTCTCACTAGATAGAGAAACTTGACATACAACCCTCTTTTCTGGGGTGAGTGTTGTGGGTAGAGGGAGAGGAAAGATTTTGCCTGATGACCTACCAGTGATCTAATACAGATGTGTCATTTTGTCAGTCTGCAATACTGTGGCAGTTAATCCACCAGCATTTATAATAATTGCTGTATCCTGCAGAAGCTGTACTGTGATACAGTGTATCCCTGGAATTCATAAGTAGGTTGTTTAAATGCAAAATAATTATTAAGCACTCATTCTTGGAATTCATCCTGAGATAAGTAGCCCTTAAGAAAATGTCTAATACAAAATGACATTTGGGTTTTAGAATATATAACCTTTTGTATTAATGGTATCCCAAGGTGTTTTACATAGTAATTGGATGGTAGTGTGGTAAGTGTTTCACTAAATGAAATGGCTCTTGGGACTGAAGTAGAGGTTTAGCTATTCTTGGATTTCAAGTTGGATTTCATTGACTACGGCGAGGTGAGGGGGAATGCCAGGCTGTTTAACAGTAGCCCAAGGCCTTCCTGAAACTTCACTAAAAATATCAGGAAGCAGAAGGTGTCTCAGAGGTAAAGAGACCAAACACCTCTATGATAGATGAGGGACCTGGGTACAAAGGTGAGTTAGTGGCCCACACAGGGCTGGAAACCAGGTCTCCTAACTGAGAGGACCTGAGGCATAATATTCCTTCAGGGTTCACATTTCTCTCTGTCTACTAGGTCCTAGCTAGGTAACTCAGAGCAAGTGAGCAAGTTCCTTAATATTGGTGGGACTCCATTTTGTCATCCACAAAATTAAAATAAGTTAATCTGCCAGAGTCAGGGGAGAAATAAAAATTATATATATACAAATTACTTATACACACACACACACAGTCAATTCCGAACATTTTCGGTACTGATTTGCATCACTCTTTATATTAATGCTGTTATGTTTTACAATTACAACTTATAATTAGGCAAATATGACTCATCCGACTTTCCATGTCCAAGTCTCAGCACTCCACCCGCACATCGAAAAACAAACCAAAATGCAGTTAGATGCCGACTAGATGCTAAATAGAAAGTTTGTAATTTATTGTCTCATCGAAGATTACATTGTGCAAGTGAATTGATCTCGTGTCAGTCATGGACGTCTTGAGACTAGATGTACGTCAAACTTGGAGAAGATGAATGTAGATGCTAACTTGATATGTTTGGTGGGGGAATGTCTTAAATTGCAATGGGTGGGTGTTAAAAAGTACAACCACACAGCAACAGGCTGAGAGAGAGATTGCCGGGCATATTTGAACAGATAATACTCTGAACTTTTTGTACACTAGAATATATATTTATATACATAAATATCCTTATAGATTGACCACTGCCACCCAATTTAGATTTATGGAAGTTCATATTGAATCCTTAAAAAAAATTAAGAATAATTACCAATTTACCAAAGGGGTCACAACCAGCGGGTTCTTTGAAATATCTCATCTCCCTAGTGTGAGTAAAGTATGATTTGACTTGTTTTAAAATCAATTTACAAGTAAAATTTTCAGGAACACATCTGCTAGGTAAAGCAAGTTCTGCCAGTATCCTGCAATGAAAGTGACAGTGATATGTTCAGTTTCTGTAATGGATAAAATTATGTGAGCAGAGAACATAATTATATATCTTAGAAAGCTCCTAGAAATACTTATAAACCTGGATTTTAAAAATCACATTTTAGATTTCTAAATCAGTATATGAAACTGTTCAGCATTTACCTCTTTCTTTGGATTGGCCACCTTTGAGACACCGGTTGGGTCATCCCGCAAATACTATGGAAAACCTACGAACGACCGCACTGTGGAAGCTGTTAGAAAAGCTACAAAGCTTTTGCACTCTGGTGACCTAATTTAATCCCTGGACAGCTCTATGGACTGGAATATCGTTATTCCCATTCTACCGACAAGGAAATTAAGGCCCAGAAAAGTAAAGCCATGGATCCAAGCTCACGAGGCCGGAATTCTGGGCTGGCTTCACTGTTGTGGCCTCTCCCTTTGCGGAGCACAGGCTCCGGATGCGCAGGCTCAGTGGCCATGGCTCACGGGCCGAGCCGCTCTGCGGCATGTGGGATCTTCCCGGACCGGGGCACGAACCCATGTCCCCTGCATCGGCTGGCAGACTCTCAATCACTGCGCCACCAGGGAAGCCCCCTGCCTATTTCTTAAAGCACAACACTGCCCCATCTCCCACTGCCCTGGTTCAGAGCAGCACCATCTTTCACCCCAAGTAGCACAGCACCTCTTCTTCCGGTCTCTGCCTCCAGCTTTGTTCCAGTTCACACATGACAATTCTGACCTTTCCGCTCTCTGCCCCAAACCCTAAGTGGCTTCTTATTACCCACAGATAAAGTCCAAACTCTGTAACATGAATTCCAGACTCTCCGCCATCTGTTCCCCATATATGTCTCTACCCTTATTTTCACTCCTCCCTGCTTTGCATGTTTCATTCCCAGCCACGCAGTCTGACTGTAGGTCTCTGCAAACACTACATATGTCACCTTACTGCTTGCTTCTGTGTCTGTTCTCCCAGAAATGCCTTCCTCTCCTCTTCGTCTGGCTCACTCCTGCTTTGCCTGGCTATCGCCTCCAAGGACCCTTCTCTGCCCTCCCCCCATCTCCCTCAGTGGGCTTTGCTGAGCCTCCCCAGGGCTTTCGTAATCCTCTGTTATGGCCCTTGATGCATTATTCCATGGGCATGTAATTGACTGGATGTGTCCCTCGACATCAGAGACTCTGGGATCATCTTTTTCTCCCCAGAGCCTCACTCAGGGCCTGGTCCACATTAGGTGCTCAGTAAATATTTGTTGGATGGATAAGTGCATGCATTAGTGAGTAATGAAACGTGGGCCAGGACTCTTAAATGTAAGTGCAGTGTAAGTCTAGCTCTCTTTTCAATATGCCAAAGCTCTGAGTAACAAAAGACAGTGAGCACTACCACCCACACCCCTGCCTCAGAAACTCACAGACCCAACAGGCATGGGACATTCAGACCCAGAACTAGAGAGAAATGGCAGCAAGGGGTGCTGCCTCAAGGGCTCGTGGATTCCTTGTAGCACCATACCCTCGGGGAGCTCTAGGGAAGAGCCCTTCCTTGCCGCTTCCTGGCTTCTGGTGGTTCCCAGCAGTCCTTGGGGTTTCCTGGTTCGTGGCTGTGTCACACCAATCTCTGCTTCCGTTATCACATGGTCTTCCATCTGCAGAGACCTATCTAAATAAGGTCACATAATATTTCACATTCTGAGGTTCCAGTGGATATGAATTTTGCAGAGACATCATTCAATCCATAGAAGAGATGTCTCTCAGTTCTTTCTACAGATGGTTCCATTTACAAAGTGGTTACCAAGACCCTTCTTTGTCCCCCGCCCAAGCCCCGGTTGGAATGTCTGCAGAACTTAGCTGGACTGGATGCCTTTCCCTTGAACCCCCAGTATCCCATAACTGGGATCCCAATAACCCATACCAGACTTTCTTTTTTATTTATTTATTTATGTATTTATTGGCTGCATTGGGTCTTAGTTGCGGCACACGGGATCATCGTTGAGGCACGCAAGATCCTTCGCTGCAGCGTGCAGGCTCCTCATTGCATCACACGGGCCTCTCTCCAGTTGTGGCGTGCGAGTTTTCTCTTCTCTGGTTGTGGCGTGCAGCCTCCAGGGCACATGGGCTCTGTAGCTGTGGCGTGCGGGTTCCAGAGCATGTGGGCTCTGTAGTTTTCGGCACGCAGGCTCTCTAGTTGAGGCGCGCGAGCTCAGCAGTTGCAGCATGCAGGCCCAGCTGCCCTGCGGCATGTGGGATCCCAGCTCCCCAACCAGGAATAGAACCCATGTCCAATGGGAAGGCGGATTCTTTACCACTGGACCACCAGGGAAGTCCCTACCAGACTTTCTTGCTATCAGCCCCTCTTTCTTCTGGACTCCAGCCATCTTCCTATCCCTTCCTTCTGTTTGGATGATACTCTGAACTACAGTGGCCTCACTCAGGACTTTCGTCTCATGGTACTTGGCATCCTCCTCCCGTTCCACTCACAGACTGGCCCCCTTATTCAGAGCAACCACAGACCTATGTCCACGGATGTGCTCCCAAGCCCTGCCCTGGTTCCCCACCCTGACACTTGACCTTGCCTAGGCTGCAGCTCTGATGGATTCCAGTCCTGGCGTTCTCCAGGCTGGCTTATCTCACCTCTCACAAAGCCCTGATTCGAACCAAGAAATAGATTTTCCCTGAAGTAATTTTTCCCTTCCTGAAATCCCCTATGACTGTTGCAGATCTCATTTATAAACTGAAATAGTCCAGGTAACAAGTTCCGAATGTACTAACACTTTAGCATCATAACCTGTTAGAAGGGAAAAGATTCTTGGTCGTCTTCCTCTTTTAAGATGTTTTCTGTTGGTCAATCTGCATGCTTCCCTCTAGGGCCCCTCTTTAAAATACTTATAGAGGCAAAGGCAGAGGATTCAGCTATATTTGTACAGTCGTTGCTGGCGTTATACAGGAGACAGATGTGGATTTCATCTTTCACTAGCACAGTACCTATAGTCTTTTAGAAACGGACCTGCTTATGAATGTGAGGTATGAAATACATCTGAATGTACTCTTCAACTAAAAAAAACAAAAAACCCCAGCAAGTTTCACACCAGAAACTTCTTCCTGTATCAGGCAATGGGGTGAGATGAGGTTCTGACAAAAATGGTAGGTATTACATAACACTCCCGTCTTCTTACAGATGCATGCGCAGCTTTAAAATAGAAACGGGAAAGTGGTGCATTGTCTGCAGAAGCAAACTATTTGAGGGAGGTTAGCAACATTCCCATTGCCCACAATATGAAAGTAACAAATAAGAAGGGGATGAAAAAGATCCCTATTGGGCATCTCGGAGTGATACCAGAGAAAGGATGCTGGTTAGACATCATTTAGGAGAGTTTCAGTGGTCAAAGGAAGAGTTTCCATCACCTTGAGGGATCAGCTCTCCTTGAGTCAGGAGAATCTGTCCCTGTGTCCAGAAGCCACTTTGTAAATTGTACCATCTATAGAAAGGATGTACAGGGTGGAATAGTGTCTCCTAAAAATTCATGTATACCTGGAACCTCAGAATGTGATCTTATTTGGAAACAGGGTCTTTGCAGATGTAATTAGTTAAGATGAGGTCATACTGGATTGGAGTATGTCCTAAATCCAATCAGTGGCTGGTGTCCTTATAAGGAGAAGGCCATGTGAAGACACACAGGGAAGACCAGGAGATGACAGAGATTGGAGTGATGCAGCTACAAACTAAGGAACTCCAAGGATTGCTGGGAGCCACCAGAAACTAGGAAGCGGCAAGTGAGGATTCTCCTGTTTTAAACCATCAATTTGTGACAATTTGTTACTGCAGCCCTGGGAAACTAATCTACCACCCAACCCATTTTCACAACTAGGTAAGAATAAGCTCTCTTGCTACTGCCCCCCATGAAGATGCTGCCCCAAGTCACACAAGTGCCCTCTCTCTTCACCTATCTGCCTTGCTCATTCCCGCCCCCAGGCTCCGGTTCACACTCTGGCATTGCCCTGTCTCCTTACCCACCAAGTCTAGTTCTTTCAAGACCTCGCTCAAGGCCTCAGCTGTCACTCAAGGCCTCAGCCCTCATCAGGCTCAAACTAACTATTTTAGGGTGTCCTTCTGCTTCTCTGTTAATTGTTTAGACCAAGGATTTGGGCCCACTGCTGTCAATTTTGACCCCTCTCCAAATTCCAACTTCCTGCCATTCCTCCAGACACCCCCTGCTCCCTCAGCCTTGGGAAGGCTCTGCACTCACAAGAGACACTCACTGAATTTGTACTGAATTTGTGTCATATGTCTAGTGGGTCAACGGCCCAACAGAAAATTTTATAGCATTTCATATAGCCCTGTGGGGCTTGCTGCAGTGCTGGAACGCAGATCCAAACATGCTGTACACCTAAAGTGGGTTTAGAAGCTGGTTTGGCATTGTGGGAAAGCGACGTCACCTTGGAGACCCAAGGTGGAGAGCCAAAGCCTTTGCTACTTATTAAGTATTGTAAACGAATTAGAGGTGCCAGAAGGCAAATGACTTCCTCCCGCATTGGCACTTCTTAATTTGGGGCCCATCTTTGAGCTTATGTCCCCTGTTAGACTGTTGGTTCCATCCAAGTGCAGTGTCTTTGTGGGCAAGGAGAGGGTTAGGTGCGCTGCTGAGGCTCAAATTCGGGAATTTGCAGTGGGAGCATAGCAGAGGGGAACACACCACTGGGCATGGAACCCATGAAGCTAATCAAGAGAGATGTTCTCTGCCCGCCATGGGGTGCCCTGTCCCTTGCGTCTCAGATCCAGTTCCTCACGGGCCCCTGCTGTAGCCTAGAGTCAGACCCTGCTCCCCACGATCAGCTGCTGCTGCCAAGAGAGAGGAAAGGGTGGGCAGGAAGTCAGCAGCCTGCCTGCTCCCTCTAAGCAGCCTGTCATGCCACTGGGCCCCTGCTCAGGGCACCCACCACTCCCAGGGGTGGCGCACCCTTAGCATTAGTCCCAACTTTCATCAGAGAACTCCACAAAAGAGTCTTCTGTCTAAATCCTGCTGCTTCCTTTGAGATATTTCTCATCGTTTCTTCTAGGCTGTTGTTAGTTTCCAGTGTTGCTGCGATTTTTGGGGGGGGGGTGGTGTGGGGAGTGGGGATGGTTTTCTTTCATTTCTAGGGCTTTAAAGCAGGAAGGGAAGGGCATCGTGTGTGCTCAATCTACCATGTGATCAGGAAGCCCCAGGCAAATTATTTAACTTCTCTAAGCTTTGTTATTTTAATCTATAAAATTAGAAAAATGACAGTAGCTATCCCATAAATACGGATTCAATGAGATAATGCACGAAAATGCATAATACAATGGCCACACACAGAAGTGGCATAGATATTACAAATGCATAAGCTTTGATGAATCACCTGACTTCTCTGAGCCTCAGGTTCTTCGTCTGTAAAATGGGGTCATAATAATGGCTTTGTATCTGACACCAGTCAATGTGGTGGTCTTTCTACTTTTCTCCTGAAAAACCTGCACTCCAGCCACAGGGACCCATTTGATGTTCCTCACACAGTTCATTGTTTCCGGCTACTGAATTATCCTTTTTGATCTGTTATTCACACTGTGCCTGTACTTTCCTGCCTAGGGGAACACTACTCATTGCCGAGGTTACTCAAATCTCACGTTCTCTGGTAAACCTTCTCCTTCCTTCAGTCATTCATCAAGAATTAGTCACTGAGCATCACGTGAGGCTAGGAGCTGAGAATTCAGCAGTGAACAGAGTATACAAGACCCTAGCTCTCATAGAGATATATTTTTAAAAATAGGCTTTATTTTTTAGAGCAGTTTTAGGTTTACAGCAAAATTGAGAGGAAGGTACAGAGATTTCCCATATACCCCCTGCCCCTATACATGCGTAGCCTCTTCCATTTTCAATATCCCCCACCAGAGCAGTACGTTTGCTACAATTGATGAACCTATATTAACACCTCATTATCACCCAAAGTCCATAGTTTACATTAGGGTTCACTCTTGGTGTTGTACATTCTATAGGTTTTGACAAATGTATAATGACATGTATCTATTATGGCATCATACAGGGTAGTTTCACTGCCCTAAAAATCCTCTGTGGTCCACCTCTTCACCCCTTCTTCCCACTAACCCTTGGCCACCATGGATCTTTTTTTTTTTTTTTTTTTGCGGTACGCGGGCCTCTCACTGTTGTGGCCTCTCCCGTTGCGGAGCACAGGCTCCGGACGCGCAGGCTCAGCAGCCATGGCTCACGGGCCCAGCCGCTCCACGGCATGTGGGATCTTCCCGGACCAGGGCACGAACCCGCGTCCCCTGCATCGGCAGGCAGACTCTCAACCACTGCACCACCAGGGAAGCCCCACCACGGATCTTTTTAACATCTCCATAGTTTTGCCTTTTCCAGAATGTCATTTGGCTGAAATCACACTGTATGTAGCCTTTTCAGATAGGCTTCTTTCACTTAGTAATATGCATTTAAGTTTCCTCCATGTCTTTTTGTTACTTGATAGCTCATTTCCTTTTACCTTGGAATAATATTCCATTGTCTATATATACCACAGTTTATTTATCCATTCACCAGCCGAAGGACATCTTGGTTGCTTCCAGGTTTTGATGATTATGAATAAAGCTGCTATAAACATCCATCTGTGTGCAGGTTTTTGTGTGGACATAAGTTTTCAACTCCTTTGGGTAAATACCAAAGACCACAATTGCTAGAATGTATGGTAAGAGTATTTTTGGTTTTGTAAAAAATGGCCAAACTGTCCTCCAAAGTGGCTGTACCATTCTGCATGGTACACCATCAGTGAATGAGAGTTCCTGTTGCTCCACATCCTTGTCAGCATTTGGTGTTGTCAGTGCCCTGGATTTTGGCCATTCTAATAGGCAGGTAGGGGTATTTCATTATTGTTTTAATTGGCATTTCTCTAATGATGTATCACCTTTTCACGGGAGCTAATATTTTAGGGCTGGCAATTCGGTCTCTCCTCTACAGAGCACAGAGTTCTCCAGAAGCTCCATACATCCCTTTATCAGTGTTTTCTCCTGCAGGCTGGCAGGCTTTGGAGCAGGCCTGTCAACTTTCATTTTCTTATTCCACAGAGCACTTGGCACAGGGTAGGTGCTCAATAATTGTATGTAAGGTGCCTGCATGTTGAAAGATTGGTTGAAAATTTGATCAGCGTGCTGGTTTAGGGGATTCATGGCAATGGGCAAGAGTAAGAAGATGTGCAGCAGCATTTGTGAAATAATAAGCAACAGGCATGTATGCCAGTGTTTGGATCAAGTGCTGCTCTCAAAAACTGCGAGTTGACTTCTGGCCAGAGCCCTCTTGGAAGTTTCCTTATTCTGCAAGTGCAGCTCTTTTCCGTTGCTTGACAGGGGAATGTATTGAGCGCTCCCAGATGGGCCTTTCCCCAAACAGGACCCACTGGGGCCCAAATGAATCAAGTTGAAGGAGGGTGAGCAGAGTCAGCAGCAAGAGAAAGTCTTAGCTGCAAGGTCAAACCTCATCTGAAAACAGGCACAATGGAAGACAGGCAGTTTTTCTCAGATCATTGTACAAGGAAAAGGGATATTTCCTTCCTTTGCTGGTGAATACCTTCTCACTATATGACTAAATAATACTCTCGTGATTGATTCCATCTCCCACCTGAGATGAGATCCCAGGAGAATTCTGGCAAAATCCTGGAACCCAGTGTTGCAAGACTCAGTTTCCAGCCCTACCACCACTCTAGACAACTCAGATGACCTCGGACTCCTGACCTCTCTGTGCCTCAGTTTCCAGATCAAATAAAATGGACATGGTGAAAACTTCACCCTCGGTGTGTAGTCATGAAGAAGTATGGCAGTTAACTTGAAATGCTTTGAAAAACTGTAAAGCACTCTACAAAAGCAAAGCATTAATATTTCCCTCTTAGAAGCAAGTTCTTAAAGTGACCCCTTGCCTACTCAGCATCTTTTTCTCTTCTCTGTCTCTGCTGCAGGAAGCAGCACCTGAAAAACAGGGAGAAAAAAGCAGAGAATGCAGACTTGAGGGAACCGATGGCCTCTACAAAAGGAAAGGAGCAGAGAAGCTAGAAAATGAAGGAACCAGTAGTTCAGCACAAGGACAGGGAGGAATACCTGACCTTGTTTACAATGTTTTGCCTCATTCAGAGCACATTCCCACACTGTTTTTTTTTCTCATAAGAGCTGGTTGAGTCTATCTAGGTCAGATAGATATTCTGTTCCATATGAGTGACAAACTGAGGCCTAAAGAGGATAAGTGACTTGTGTGAAGTTCACGGAAGTTCAGAGTGGAGCGGGGAATACAAGAAAAATCTCCTAAATCCCAGCCTGGAGCTTTTTCCAATACAGCCCACCATGCTGCAGTATTAGGCAAGAGAGAGTGCGCCTTGGTCCTACGGTCCCTAAACTGAGAAGGATCCTGGGAGACAGTCTTATTAGCTTCTGGAATCTTAATAAACCACTTTCAGATCGTGATGAATCTCTGTAAAACCCAGCTTCCAGGAAAATGCATGCACCTCACTCCAGTTTTAACATACAAGTTCAAGGGCTTGCTTGAAGCCATTTTACAGATCTGGAGTTGAGTCCCTCTTCTAGGGTATACTTAGAGACATGTTCTAAGTAAAGAGGTGAAACATTACTGACTGCTTAGGGGATAACTGACAGGTAAGGGAGTCATTTTGGTTTTTTCTACTTATAATACCTCAACTAACATACACATTTCAAAAAGGAACTGATTTTGAAAACAGGAAAATAAAAAATAGACTTTGATCCAAGCAGCCTGTCCCAAGAACTTCCAAAACGTGAGTTACACATCCAATTTTTAAAAGACTTCAAAGTAGACCCGAAAGGTTATTAATTTTAGAAATTGCCACTGTTATTACGATTATTGCTTTCGGAAATTATGACTTTTTCTGCAACTTTAGTCACTCTTTCTCTCTTAAACCTAAAATTTTAGCTAAGTAATGCTAGATAGGGAAGTTAAATGTAAAATACTGAATTTTCAAAACTCTTTGCTCAAGAAGGCATCAACTGGTGGTTTAAAAGGTCAGCAGCTACTAATAAGAATAGTTGTCTCCTGCTTGTAAATTGAAATCATGACAAGTTTAGAATGAATTTTGGTTGTTTTTTATTTTCCTACAACCCAGTGTAAATTCTCATAGCCATTCCTTTAAGCCTTGAGTCCAAATATTTCTATACCATTTTTAATGTACAATCTAAATGTAAATTTATTTTAAAAAAAAAAGCACTGAGGAAACTCTTGGTTCAGTGGTGTCTGAGCTTCATAATCCAAGATGTGTTTGGTTCATTTAATGTGAGATCTGTTTCCTGAGTAGAAATTCTTTTAAACCTGGGTATTTAAAAAATCTTGCCCAAAATTAGGTCATCTACTTTCATGGCTAATGTGAAGCCCCTCCAGACTCTTTCCAGGGTTTCATTCCTTTACCTGAAAACTGGAGGTGCTCCTGGAATCCTTCACTTAAAATATCTGCAGCTGACATCTCTTTTCTTCTTGAAACTTATTCCTCAACTTCCAATTCCTACTGAAGTCACCATATTTGCCCAGGTATGCAGGTGATAAACCCCTAAGATACCTTGGATGCTCCCATCCCTGTACCCCACCCATCCCTGTTCATTCCAGCCAGTTGCCAGGTCCTAAGTTGTCCATCTTCACAGCATCTCTCAACTGCCCATCACCTTCATTCTCACAGGTGCTCTCTAAGCTGCTACCTGGACTGATGTTACTGATTTTCCCACATCTAATATCAATGTGCTCTTTCTTGATGCTATATTTTTGAACAAAGCCCAAAACTAAACAAACAAAACAGCTCTAATCAAGTCATTCCTGTGCTCAAAACCTTCAAAAGCATTCTAAGATATATCCAAATTATTAAGCATGGCATTCAAAGCTCTCCAGGGCCTGGTTCCCAGTTATACACTCTAGACTCCAGTCATATTTTCCTGTTTTCTACTCCCAAGCTTCTTTCTGCTCCACTCTTTACTCCATGAGAGGAAGAGTGTGGGAGCTTCACTGCTTAGTTTTTCAAGTTCAGCCCATTACAAGCTGTTACACTGGGCAAGGCACACAACCTCTCTCTGCGTCTTGTTTGTAACAGGGGGATAATAACACAGATGCTATGAGGATGACTTGATTTAAGTATGTAAAACCCTTAGCAGAGTGCCACACACACAGGAAGATAGAAATAATTGTCAACTACTGTTATTATTTCCCCCCGATTTATTTTTATCCCAATTCCTGTCATTTTTCAATGCCAAACACACGTCATCAATCTCTTGAAGTCTTCTCTCATCCTCAAAGGATAATCTTTCTCCTATGAACTGTCTCATGCCATTTTCTAACTCACATTTATTTGTATCCACACATTATCTCTGCCACCAAATTGTAAATTCCTTTTAGAAGCAGGATTTATTCATTCAGTTAATAGCACTTGAAGGCCTGCTGTATGCTGGGCTCTGTGTTAAGCACAAGATCAATATCTCATTCCTCTTTCTGTGTTTGCCAGCATCTAGCTCCGTAAGACATAGCTGGCACTTAATAAATATTTCTGTCACAAATGGATGATTATGCCCATTCAATTAATGATTTGGTAAGAACATAAATGATCTCTTTTCCCCAAATTGCGAGAGTGTGTAAGCCCCAATACAGTGAAATTAGTAACCTATTTTAAGACAAAACATTAAAATCCTGTAATCTTAAGAGATGCTACCTTTTTTAATATTTTAAAATTTAATCATTTTATTTAACAAAATTCCTAGTTTTTTTTAGAACTTAAAAATATGCACAGGTTTATGGACTATTACTCAGCAATAAAAAGGAATGAACTAATAATACATGCAACAAGTTGGATGGATCTTGAGGGCGTTATGCTAAGTGAAAAAGCCAAATCTCAAAATGTAACATTCTATATGATTCCAGTTATATAACATTCTCAAAAATGATGAAATTATTATTTTCTTGAAGATTTAATATTTGTATAGATTATACTTCCTTTAAAGTTATTTTAAAATATTGGCTATATTCCCAGTGCCATACAATGTATCCTTGTAGCTTATTTATTTTATACATAGAAGTTTGTATCTCTTAATCCTCTACCCCATCTTGCCCCTCCCCCTTTCCCTCTTCCCATTGGTAACAGCTAGTTTGTTCTCTATATCTGAGTTGTTTCTTTTTTGTTATATTCATTTATTTGTTTTATTTTTTAGATTCCATATATAAGTGATAGCATACAGTATTTGTCTTTCTCTGATTTATTTCACTAAGCATAATACCCTCTAGGTACATCTGTGTTGTTGCAAATGGCAGAATTTCATTCTTTTTTATGGCTTATATTCCATTGTGTGTATATATTTACACACACATATACACAACATCTTCTTTATCCATTCATCTATTGATGGACACTTAGGTTGCTTCCATATCTTGACTATTGTGAGTAATGCTGCTATGAACATTGGGGTGCATGTATCTTTTCTAATTAGTGTTTTCATTTTCTTTGGATACATACCCAGGAGTGGAATTGCTGGATCATATGGTAGCTCTATTTTTAGCTTTTTGAGGAGCCTCCATACTGTTTTCCATAGTGGCTGCACTGATTTTACATTCCCACCAACAGTGTACAAGGGTTCCCTTTTCTCCACATCCTTGCCAA
This sequence comes from Delphinus delphis, assembly GCF_949987515.2. Classification (NCBI taxonomy): domain Eukaryota; kingdom Metazoa; phylum Chordata; class Mammalia; order Artiodactyla; family Delphinidae; genus Delphinus; species Delphinus delphis. The sequence continues at coordinate 141,313,819 of NC_082684.1, forward strand.
CATTTGTTACTTGTAGACTTTTTGACATTAGCCATTCTGACAGGTGTGAGGTGATATCTCATTGTGGTTTTGATTTGCATTTCTCTGATGATAAGTGATGTTGAGCATCTTTTCATGTGCCTGTTGGCCATTTGTATATCTTCTTTGGAAAAATGCCAAAATGCCAAAATATTGAGATGGACAACATATTAGTGATTGTCAGGGGTTGAAATGGTGAGGGGAAGGGAGTGGGTGTGACTTGAGAAGGTAGCACAAGGGAGATATTTGTGGTGATGCTCTGTATCTTGATTGGGGTGATGAGTACAAGAATCTACACGTGATAAAATGACAGAGCTATACACACACATTGCAGCAATATCAATTTCCTGGTTTCAGTATTGTGCTCTAGTTACATAAAGTGTGACCATTGGGTGAAACTGGGTGATGGGTACACTGTACCTCTCTATACAGTCTTTTCAACTTGCTGTGAATCTGTAATTACTTCAAAATTAAAAGTTAAAAAATTGTCCAGGTTTAAATAAGGAAGTTGTCTGGGCTCTTCTGAGAAATGAAAAGGAATCACCAAGTTTACTAGGGACCCGTGGGGCTGGGGCCTCATTGGAAGCATAAGCAACTTCATGGCAGACTCTCCTGTTGGTCCTGATGTCACTGCTCATCAGAGTTACTCTTGTCATCACAATACTCCTCTTTATACCTGTCACTACTTTCTTTTGGTGCACATCTGCCTGCTGTATGCATTCTTTTGATCCCTTCACTTTCAACTTTTGTTATGTTTTAGGTATGTTTCTCATAAAGAGCATTTTTATTTGTTCTCAATGCAGTTTGAGACTCTGTGCATGCGAAGATGTGTTTCATTCATCTGCATAATGTATCAGTCAGCATTTAAGTGGAGAAACAGAACCAGTAGGAGATGTATATTAGGAAATTTATTGCAGGGAATGAGGTCAAACAATTATTGGGGCTGGTTTGGCAAGTCTGAAATTGTAGAGCAGGCTGTCAGAGAGGGCAGGTTGGAACTTTCAGGCGTGGACTGAAGCTGCTATCCACAGACTGAATTTCCTCTTCTTCAGGGAAGCCTTAGCTCTGCTTTTAAGACGTTTCAGCTGATTAAATCAGACCCTCACAGATTGTCTAGGATAATCTCCTTTACTTAAAGTCAACTGATTATGGACTTCAGTCACATCTACAAAGTACCTTCACAGCATCCTCTAGATTAGTGTTTGAGTAACTGGGGACCATAGCCTAGTCCAGTTGATAAATAAAATAGACCCTCATAAATAGTATATTGTTATCATTAACATATTTGGATTAATTCCTACTGTCTTATCTGGATTTTCTCTTTTACTAGGTTTTGTAGTTGTTGCTGCTATTTCTCCTCTCCCTGCTCCCCCTCCTTCTTTCTTAATTCCCTGCCTTTTGTTGAACTGTGAGTTTCTCACTTACCTTTTAGTTATTTTCTAGTTTGCAAGTTATAATTTTTATTCTTTATGTGATTGCCTTTAAATTTTTTAAGATCCATATCTGACTGTGTTTTTCCAACCAAGTCTAAAAGTAATCATCTTTATTCATCCAAACAACAATGAGGAAAATAGAGTATTCTAATTATTTCTGAACTACTCTACACTTAAGAAGATAATTCATGTTTTATAAGGCCTTATTTTTAAGATCATATTGCTATTTTTTTCGCTGCCCAGTGTCATTTTTATTTATGAACATGCTTACTAATATTTTTCTCATCATCACCACTTAGGTTCTATTTCTCCCTTCTAGATTCTATTTCCCTCATCAGAAAGTTCTTTCAATAAGTGATAAGCTCTTTGTATTTCTTAAAATATCTTTATTTCATCCTCATTCTTGAGTGATAATTTAGTTAAGTGTAAGATTCTGAATTGGCTGTTATATTTTTCCCTTGATACTTTGAAAGCATTATTCTTTTTTCTTCCGGACTACCTTCTGACTGAGGAGAAGTCCAACGTCAATTTGATTGTTTTTTCTCATAGATTTCCTGTCTTATCTCTTCTGGTGGTTTTCAAATTGTTTTCTTTATATTTGATGTACTATAGTTTCTCTGTCTGTCTGTGTGTCTGTCTCTCTTTCTCTCTGTTCCTCCTGCACCCCACCTCAGTTTTCTTCCATTTGGGAGTTTGTGTGTGACTTTTCAATCTGAAAACTCATGCCTTACTACAAAATTCACCAACATATTTGCATGTTACTACTCCATTCCTTCTCCCTTTCTGGGGCTCCTTTAGACACATAGTGGAGTTTCTTATTCTATTCTTCATCTCTTTCATTGCCTCTTTCTTTTTTTATTATTATTTTAATGTTTATTTGGTTGCGCCGGGTCTTAATTGCAGCAGGCGGGCTCCTTAGTTACGGCTTGCAGCCTTCTTGGTTGTGGCATGTGAACTCTTAGCTGCAGCATGCATGCAGAATCTAGTTCCCCGGCCAGGGATCGAACCCGGGCCCCCTGCATTGGGAGCACGGAATCTTAACCACTGCACCACCAGGGAAGTCCCTCTCATTGCCTCTTTCTTATCATACATCTTTGAAGTCTCTCTTAAATTCATCTTCCAATTTATTAATTTTTGCTTTGGTCTACTTTGACATGTTCTGTTGAATTTTACAACTATGACAGCAATATTTTTCATTTCTAGAATATATGCTTATTTTGAAGTCTGCTTACTCTGTTTTCATAATAAAATCTTCTAACGTGATGAGTTCAGTTGACTGATTTATCTCTTTGATCATTCTTTTATTTAAAAAAATTTTTTATATATGTATCTCTTTATTGGAGTATAATTGCTTTACAATGCTGTGTTAGTTTCTGCTGTATAACAAAGTGAATCAACTATATGTATACATATATCCCCATATCCCCTCCCTCTTGAGCCTCCCTCCCACCCTCCCTATCCCACCTCTCTAGGTCATCACAAAGTATCGAGCTGATCTTCCTGTGATCATTTTTTAACATAATTATTTTGAAGTCCTTTGGAAACTGCTCTATTTTCTTTAGTATCTCAACTGAAAATTCTCTCATTTGTTATATTTGTTGCGTCTCTCTTATGAGAGTGCGTTTCCTGATGTGCTTCATATTTTTTACTGTTAGATTCTTCTCAACAGTTGTCTTCCACAGTAGTTTCTCAGTAGTGCCCTAGATTGTGGAGGTGATCTCATCCAACAGTTAAGCATTTGCTTCTAACAGTGCTCTCCAGATTTATCAAGTATGGAACACTTAAAAATTGTTTTTTAATAAAATATTTCAGGCATACAAAAACGTATAAAGAATAGTATAATGGGTACCTGTATAACCTTTTTCAGCAAGAAATAAAATATTACAAATACTTTTGAGGCCTCCATATATCACCTTTCAATTGCAATTTCTTCCCCTCCTACCTCCAGAGATAAACACTATGCTGAATTTGGTGGTTTTTGGTCCCTTACACATCCATATATTCCTCCAAATAATATGTATGATTGCTTTATATATTTTTTAACTTTGTAAAATGGTATCACACAGTATCATTTTGCTTTCATTTTCAATTAAAATTTTTATTTCATCATTTTAATAATACATAAATCTCTAGTTTATTTAGGGACAGTTCTATATTATATTCCATGGCATGGATGTACTATAATTTAATTATTCATTTTACTGTTTATACATATTTAGCTTTTTCCTAAATTTTGCAGTTACCAGAAATGCTGCTGTCAACTTTCCTGTACATGCCAACTTGTACACACATGCAAGAATTTTTCCAGAGAAAATCCCTAGGAAAATAATTGTTGGATAATAGGGAATCTGTATTGTTCACTTAATAGATTTTGTCCAACTGCTCCCCAAAGCTACACATAATTTACCCTTCTACCACTTATAAATGTCATTTCATCTGGCTCTTCATCTTCACTGATTCCTAGAATTATCAGCCTGTTAATATTTCCCACTCTTGTGGGTTTAAAATCATACCCCTTTCTGATTTTCACTTGTGTTTTATATCTCTAGTCCCCAGTAAGAGGAGACTTTTACACTTGTCATTTGCCATTTGAGTTTCTCCCTCTTATTCCAGTTCTTTCAAATTTTTTTTCTTCTTGATTTTGGGATGCTTTAGAATTAGCAGGATGCAAATTCCCAGTGGTAGTCACTGAAAATGTCTCCTCCCAGTCTCACTTATCTTTCACTTTTTTAATGATGACTTTTGGTTTATAGAAGTTTTCATCTTAATATAGTCAAAGCTCTCAATCTGTCAGTTTAACATTTGTGCTTATTTGCCTGGTTAAAAAAATCTTTCCACACTTTGAGTCATAAAAATATTTTCCTACTTTTTGTTTAATTTTAAAGTTTTGCTATCTAAATTTAGCATTTAAACCCACCTGGAATTTATTTCAAGTATGGTGTAAGATAAGATTTGCTTTTATTTTTGTGTATGAGTAATTAATTGTGCCAGTAACTTTGATTAAATTTTCTTTTTTCTAACCACTCTACAGTTCTACCACTATCATAGATCAACTTTGCATTCATGTACAGGTCGGCTTCTTGCCTTTTATTCTCTTCCATTGATTTATCTGTCTTCTCTGTGCCAATTCCACACCATTTTATTTATTATAGCTTTATAAAAACATTTGATATTTGATAGAGTAAGCCCCGTTTAACCTTCTTCTTCTTCAAAGTTGCCTTAGCTATTTGTGGCATATTGCTTTTCCATATAAATTCTAGGGCCAGCTTACCAAATTCTGTCAAAGAACTGTCCATTTTTATTGGAATCACATTGAAATATTAGTGTAAATTGTGCATTTTATACTAATCCTATGATTTAATTATGTACGTTAGTGTAAATTACGATATTGAGTCTTATAAATTCTTGATACTCAAGTGTGGTTTGTAGACTAGCAGCATGGGCATCACCTAGGAACTTGTTAGAAATGCAGAATCTCAAGTTTTGTTTTACTGACTTATCTTAAAATTCATTAATCCTTTCTTCTACTATTTCTTATCCACTACTAAACCAATCTATTAAATTCTTTTTATTAGTTATTATCCTTTTATGTCTAAACTTTTGGTTTAATTCCTTTTTTACAGATTCTGCGATGCATTCTCTAATGAAATGCTCTATTTTTCCCTCGATTTTCTTTTATTTATTTATTTATTTATTTATTTATGACTGTGTTGGGTCTTCGTTTCTGTGCGAGGGCTTTCTCTAGTTGCGGCAACTGGGGGCCACTCTTCATCTCGGTGCGCAGGCCTCTCATTATCGCGGCCTCTCTTGTTGTGGAGCACAGGCTCCAGATGCGCAGGCTCGGTAGTTGTGGCTCACGGGCCTAGTTGCTCCGCGGCATGTGGGATCTTCCCAGACCAGGGTTCGAACCCATGTCCCCTGCATTGGCAGGCAGATTCTCAACCACTGCGCCACCAGGGAAGCCCTTCCCTCGATTTTCTTGATCATACAATCATACTGTGATCACTTACGGGACTATTTCTATTGTTATATTTTTAACTTTGTCTTTGGTCATTTTATCCCCTTTCTAGCTTTCTGTGGTAATTTCCATTGAATGCTGGACATCGTATACAACAGTAAAAAATGTAAAGGCTCTGGATAATGTTATCTTTGTATATAGAGGATTTAATTTTTTTCTGGCAAGTGCACAGAGTACAGGCAGATTACTTTGATGAGTTTAGACTGGGCTTCAGGCTTTGCTGGAGACAAGGGACTCTATTTTCAATTTTCTTTTTCTCCTAGGGCCCAGCTGTCAGTCCTAGAGCATACCCTTCAGGTGTCTCAACGGAAAGCTGGGCGTGTTGACCAGGGCCTCTCCACTTCTGTAGGTCCCAGCTCCCACCTCTTTCTCTCCAACCAAAGCCTCTACTCAAGCTCTTCAGCCTCACAGAAGCTGCTTTCCACTTGGATTCTTGGCACCTTGCCCAGTGCACATGCAGCTTAGGAGTTGAAAAACAGCTCTTAAGAAAAGTACCTGTAGAATTCTTAAGCTGACTTCTTTGCAGTTCCCACTTCTTTGAGATCTGGACTTCTCAAATCCTGACCACCTGGGTCATCCAAACTCTCCAGCTCAGTGAGACTATCACAAACCTCAAGCTGCTTCTTTCTACTTCTTTTCCTTGTTCCACAAATCAGCAAATCCCCTTAGGGGAACAAATAGAGGCTAATGTGGTGTTGCCCTCAGTGGGCTTATCTTCTCTTTAAGACCTTGAACTCTCACATCTTATCCACCTTGGTTGATCTCTGATGACTTCAAACAGTTCTTCTTATACTGGGTAAAACAGTTTTTACCCAGTATAATTATTCTTGAATAGTTATTGTTGGTAGTAAGGTTAGTGTTATACAATTTTTCCATCATAGACAAAAATAGAAGTCACTTTTTTTTTCCATGAAAAGAGTATATTCTCTTATTGTTTTTGTTCATACATGTTGTTTCAACTTTCAATAGTAAAATTCAATAAGTTTGACTCCTTAATCATAAAAACTTGCTTTACACATTATTTACATGTTGCCAAAGTCTACAACCATACAAAACATCACAAGGATTTGACTCTATGCATGGTACCATCACAAAAAATAGAAGTCACTTTATACATAATTTTATTTCAATCTATTTTCTAATTTTTTTGAGTAAGTGGTTTTCAATTGGTTTTCAATTCTTTTCCTGACTCTTTGGTTTTCAGTTCTTTTTATTTGTTTCTAATAGGAGAATGTGAGGTGTGATGTTCTTGTATATATACCATTGTAATTATACCCCGCAAGTTTGTATATATCCATTAGTATTTGGTTCTAAATATTTTTAATTGTCTACTCTGATTTATTCCTTGACCTATGAGTTATTTAGAAGTGGAGTTTTAATTTCCCACATATTTGGGATTGTTTCGTTTTCTTTTTCTTACTGATTTCTAAGTTATTTGCACTTTGTTCAGAATTGTGATCTGTATGATATCATTTCTTTGGTGTTTATTGGGACTGGCTCTGTGGCCTTGCTTTGTGAGACATGATTCTTGGTCAGTTTTCACAGAAAATCTACAAATGTTTGAAAAGAATGTGTATTCTCAAAAATTGTTGGGTATAAGTTTCTATTTCTACCCATTCTGTCGAGCATGATGATTGTGTAGTTCAAATATTCTATATTCTTACTAATTTCTAGAGTTGTCATTATTATAGTGAGTTATATATTAAAACTTCCTACTGAGATTGTGGATAATTCTATTTTTCCATGTAATTTTGTCAATTTTTGCTTCTCTGTGTTTTTGATATTCCAAGTTAGAATTGTTATAGCTTTCTGGTGAATTACATTTTTATCATTATGTAGACAATGCCTTCATCTCTACTAGTGCTTTTGGTCTGAAAATCTCTTCTATTTTTATAAAGCTATCTAGCTTTTATTTGGATAGTATTTTCAATAGATAGATAGATAATGTATTTGTGTTTACATTTATTTATTCTTTTATTTTCAAACTTTTGGTTCAGATGTAAGTACTCAATTCTTATTTTTTAAACTAACCTGCAGTATGTTTAACCACTGAGTTTAGATCATTTATAGTTATACATTTGGATATATTTATACTGTATTATTATATGTTTCTTTTTTAATTTTCCTATCTTTGTTGTCTCTTCCCTGGTTTTTCTTTTTTAATTGGTCAGGGTTTTGGAGGGGATTTTTCTCCCCCATTTTTCACCTCTGCTGGGTGGGAAATTATATGTTCTTTATTCTTCTAGTGATTCCCTTAAAATTTTAGCAATGTAACATTTTCAGTATGGTTTCTGGGAAGAGACATCCACAAACAACTTTAAACCTAAGCCCCTGTGCTTCCCAGGTAATAGGAATTTGGCCCACATGAACATAAGGCACATAGCACCTAGCATGGGAGTCCAGTTTCTTTCTTAGGCAGATGTTTTACCGTTCACAGCCCAGGATGAGTTGTGTGCCACTGGCCACTTCTTGGGCTACGGATCTGAGTTGTTCAGCACAGTAGCCAGTTGTCCAGTACTAGCTGCCTACGGTCCAGACTCCTTGCTAGTCAGGCCTTCCCTGCCCTGTGGCATCTAGCAGTTCCTGGCAGCCCCGTGGCCTCCCTATTGTCAACTTCTTGTTGCTTTTGTTTTGGGTGTCCTCCCCATTTTTGCTATCTTGATATTTTCGTGTCTTGCTTTCATACTTAGTTACATTTCTAAGTTTTTTCAAGTTCTATCCATAATTTCTCATGTTTGGAGAGAGAGAGTGGCATCCACAGTTAGCTCAAAACACCCATCTAAATTCACTCTATAAAGCCAGAAAACTTGCAAAATTTAGAAAATTATCTCTTCTAGTTTGGAAGATCCTTACATCTAAATCCCCTCACCATTAAAGAGTGCTTCTACTACAGTATAAGGGATTGGTAGTATAATATATCAAAATATTCAGTTAGTAGGTAGACAGAGGACTTCATTCTGTGTCAGGAAATTCATGTCAGTTCTGGTTCCATCGTTAACTTTGTGACTGAGTGAGTTACTGAGTCTCTGAGATAAACTTTTGCCCTCATATAATGCGGCTAGTGATGCTTCCACCTACCTCCTATTTCAAAGAATCCCCTTGAATATTAAATGGAAGATTAAAAGATTAAATTATGTAAGTGAAAGTTCTTAAGTTTTTTAGAAGTATCTATCAACAGGTAATTACTATTATTATTGTCATTATCAATGGCTAGTTATATACCACAGAGGGGAAGAGTTGAAACTCCTGGAGGATAATAAGTACATTTCAACTAACCTACAGCTTCAAGCATAGTGCCCTGAACAGAATAGATGCTTAGAAATTATGGATGGGGGACTTCCCTGGTGGTGCAGTGGATAAGAATCCGCCTGCCAATGCAGGGGACACAGGTCCAATCCCCGGGCCGGGAACATCCCACATGCCGCAGAGCAACTAAGCCCGTGCGTCAACTACTGAGCCTGTGCTCTAGAGCCCGTGAGCCACAACTACTGAAGCCCGCGCGCCTAGAGCCCGTGCTCTGCAACAAGAGAAGCCACCGCAATGAGAAACCTGCGTACTGCAACACGGAGTAGACCTCGCTCGCCGCAACTAGAGGAAGCCCACGCGCAGCAACAAAGACCCAAAGCAGCCAAAAATAAATAAAATTAAATCTTAAAAAAAAAAAAGAAATTATGGATGGATCAATGTACAGCAAAGAATCCATAGCAAAACTTATAGACTAGTTTTTTTATTTGTGTTTGAAAGTTAATACATTCGAGGTATTAGGTCAGGAAATATTGTCAGGGTATTGCTCTCTAGAGTAGAATTCAAGCAAATCCAAACATGCTTTCAGTTATTGGTAGACATGTAAGCTTTTAATAATGGGTAAAAAAAAACCTTTCTCAGAATGATTGTCTTGATAGCTGAAGTGTAGTAAAGCTTTAAAAAATACATTAACTAATTGCTTGTTTTCTCTGATGTTTTCTATTAATGGTTTTTAATTGTAACATATGAATTTTAATTCATTTGCCCTCAGAAACCAGAAAAAAGTGAAAGTAAACATGGTGACTGCTGCCAACCCCAGGGGTTAGCGAGGTACACTTCATGTTTCCCCTATTTGGATGATATAAGTTGAATTCTCTGCATGAGACCTTCAGACAGGTTCTTTACGATAGGAACCCAAAGCGAGAAAGTTGATTGCAGTAGCTACCCTGGGCAGAGTCTTTCTGAAAGAGCTATTGCCCAGCATTGTTAAAAATGTACTTGTGGAATCTCAATGTGGTTTTTGGTCCCAGAGGGATATTGTAGGCACAAGCTTTGCCAGCAGGACAAGGGGGCAATCTTAAGATCTCTCCTTTATATTTATAGATCTGACCAAAATGTGGGAAACTATCAGGGAAGCTGAGACTCTAGCCATAATTAGTCTGTGTTCACCAGTGCCCGTAAGTTACTTCTTGATGGGAATGTCAGATTCCTCATTACCTGGGGAATGAAGGAGGCTTATCACCTCCTACCTTAAATCCACTTGTTTAAGCTGCACCCTGGTGAACCCAACCAATGCTCTTTTCAATCTAGCAAGCTTTCCCTTCTTCTAGTCATCCTCTGCCTTGGTATTAAAACACCATCAATTTCATACCAATCTCCTACTCAGGGGTAAGCAATGCCTCCCCATTGGTTACTCTCTAAACTCATTCTGCATTCAGAGCCATCCAGTATGTTTTCTGGCTTGGTTCTGATTCTGGTTCCTCTCTCCTGCGTTTACTGCCACTGCAGACCCTTGCTCTGACGGCCCGCTCTATGTCGGGCTTCTGTGTGTTCTATTCTTTCCCTCTCGTGTTCCTGGAGCTCCTCTAGCAGAAGCCCTCAGCTTTTGAAGGGCTCAACTTGGAACAGTGTGGGATGAAGGACATCCTTTAGCCATGCAGGTGAGCCAAACCAATCTAGTAGCATCACCTGCGTGGGGGGTCTTGCTGTCAGCTGTCCCTCACATTCTGCCTTCTGCATCTCTTTCAAAACTAATCCAAATCCCACCTTTCTCAGCCATCTCAATGCATTCTCTTTTTCCTCTCAGTGATTTTAATTCTTAGAGATTTAAGATAAAACAGATAAAAAATAAAAACTTCCATGTTGGGAATCAGTATTTCCCAAACCTGAAAAATATATCAACCCTTCCAGTGGGGGAAAAAAGTCTCTCATATCCTTACTGTTAAATTAGTTTTATGATGATATGTAAAATATACAACCATAAAATGAGGTACAAATCCTTTATAATTTTATATAAAAAGTTATAAATTAAGTAAAACAAAACTTCACAACCAAAAGCAAGTTCACAGCATGTCACAGACAGTGTTCTTTTGCTGAGTTAATTATGACAGAGGATGTCATTTTGCTGAAACTAAACCAGCAACAAAAATGTGGTTCTGAGTGCCACAGTGCAAGTTCTTCTGGGTTCAATCAATAATCTGCCACTTCTTAACTGTGTCACCTTGGGCAGACAACTTCTCTGAGCCTCAGTGTCCTCATGTGTAAAATGGGTCAGTGGCTGTATCATACAGTTATTGTGAAATCAAATACGTCTGGAAAGTATTTAACCATAGGACGTTTGTGAAGTTTTCTGCATAGTGTCTGACACATCATAGGTGTTCAGAAGTTGGTAACTTTTACTATCATTCTTAGACTTATAGCACCGTTCTCATTTTATAATTTTAAAATACTGAGTCTTAGTCAATTAAGTAACTGCCCTTAGGTAATAGAAGATTCTTTAGGTTAAAATGCTCTGTTAAGAGCCTACAGTACAGAGAAGAAACATTACAAATTTAGACTTTCTTAATTATGGTCATAGATTGACTCCATTCGGATAGTAATCCAAACACCACAGAGCATAATGTTAGCGTTACAGGAATATTTCATTTCATTAATTTATTTATTTATTCCCAACCTTGTTCCCAAAAGCATTTGAGGCAGCTTGCATATGTGTAATGCAAAAACATGATAAAATAAACTGAAGAGGAAATCAAAATAAAGAGAAAATAGAGACTCTAGTAAGAAAGTCAAGGTTAACATCAGTTGGGCATACTCTACATTTCAATAAAGTCACTAAAGGTAATGCAAAAATTTCCAACTTTTCAAGGAACTGAAACATAAGGGATTTTCCTCCTATGAGTCATCAAATAGGAATACTGTTTGAGGGAGTGACCTTGATTTCAACAATGTTGTTGCTTAAACCCAATTGTGAGTTTTATGTAAATGATAACTGTCTTGTTCCCCAATGCAAGTGAGTAGCATAATGTCAAAGATACAGTCAGTAAGAGCCTACTTTTACAGTAGGGTGGCCCAGCCTGGTCTGCTGATGTGGAGTGACTGCCACCCTTCATGAGACCTCCAGTGACAGTATTTCTTTCAACTGGGCTTTTGGTAGATACTGAATAACTTATTTTTTGGTTGATAAAGATAATAAAAGCATCTGCATCTTGAGTGACTCCTATGGTCAAATCATCAAATGCTTTGTATCATCTCTGATACACTAAGGGCTACCATTTATTTGATGCTTTCTATGTGGCATGTATAGAACCTATAAATAATGACTATAAATAGTTACTTCATTTTATCCTATAACTATCCTGCTTTACCATGAGGAAACCAAGGCTCAAAGAGGTTATTTAACATGTCCAGGGTCGTAGAGCTAATAAGTTAACAAAGCTGGGATTCCAACCCAGGCTCCTCTGACCACAAAGCCATCTCATGGCTACAGATGATCAGCTTTTCTCAGAACTGCGGGGGGGAAGACAGAAGGGCAGGACCAGGCAGTTGAGTCTTGCTTTTGTAAATATGTCTGGTGGTTTTTATTATAGTAATGATTACAAACATTTATTGAGCCTATTATGTACCAGACACTGTGCTGAGCACTTTAATATCAATATGTCATTATAATTTAGTATTACCCTGTAAGCTAGGTCCTGATATTATTATCCCTATTTTATAGGTGAAGAAATTGTGGATTAAAAAGATTATGTAATTTACTCAGTCTTGGAGATAATCGTGCCAGAGTTTAAACCCCGGTCTAACTGTTTTTGGAGCTGGTCTTACTATGTTGCATTACTGCTAGGAAGCGTACAGAGGGCAGAGGAAAGGTATTATCATTATAGATCTTCATATCTCCTGAGTCATATGGCCGTGCAACTGTGGGTACTCAGAAACTCTTCATTGAACTGCCGGGAACATTATCATTCGTGGGTTGCATGTTGATGGCTATGTACTAAGGATCCATATAGATGGAGGTAAAAGGCTATGTATGCAATGATGGCAGATGACAGATGATGGTTGGATGGATAGATAGATAGATTGATAGATGATTGATAGATATATAGATATAGGTAGATGGTAGATATAGAGAGATAGTGATAGAGATAGATAGATAGGTAACAGATAGATAGATAGGTAGATGGATAGATAGAGGTAGACGGTAGGTATAGATAATGAGAGAGAGAGAGATTGATAGATAGATTTTCCAGTACATCTCGACTCAGATACCCACTCCTCAGGTGTGTCATTTTCAAAACAGTTGACCATCATAATCATTGGTCAGTTTGCCAGAATAGCACACTCTTGTGGTAAGGCTACATGATACAGGTTTTATGTCAGCAATTTTGAATAGGGAACTTGTTCTTTTCCTGGCACAATCCAGGTTTTCATATTTTTAAACAATGAAGTCATATGGTGAAACATTACATTTGGTGCTCATTTTATCAGGAAATTAGTCCCAATTCTCCACTTCTCTTAGTAAGTATAGCCTGGCCAAGTTGTCCTCAAACATCCTCTCCCACACCTGAATGCCAGCCAAGCTCCAGGGCAGAAGGTAACAGATTTCCAGAATGAAACCTTTCAGCACCGGCAGCCAATCACGTGGGAGTGAAGGAGGCTCTCTCCTACAACTGAAACCACAAGGGAGTTAGAACAGGAGGCAAGATAATTACCTACCTGGACAACAGCCAGGGGAGCAGCCCGGCCTCTTGTGAAAATGCCATGGGAAATGTAATGACCACATGTGGTAAGGAGGACCTCGCTTTCCTACCTGATCTGATAAGCAAGGTCAAGGCAGGACACTGATCCCAGGGACAGAAGGGACCGGTATTTATTATTTATCCAACACTAGGCAGCAGGCAGGTTCTGCACGATGCAGGGATTGGTCTCAGCACCTATTTTAGGGCTTAAAATTTTTCTCTGGGGACCTAAATTTCTTGAGTTCAGTGTTCCCCATTTCCTTAAGCTGACCCCTGATGTCCAGGAGTCTCTAGTGACCTACATGGGAGTGGGGGGCAAGGCTTCACAGATATTGGAAGTTCACCCTGTCTCCTCACTCATGAATTCACCTAGGCTTCTCTTCCTCTGTCCTCTCCATCTCCCTGTTGCTCATCCATCAGGACTTAGCTTAAATGTCTCTTCTCTGGTCCCCCAGGAGTGGACAAGGGACTCCCTTGGGAGACGCATAGCGCGTTGTAACATCTTCTGCCACAGCGCACACCTCACTGAACTGTGAACTCCTGTTTCTCTTGCTAGACTGTAAGTTTCTTGCCGTCAGGGACTGTTCAGTATTTTATTCAAAGGCGGTAACCCAGTACCATCTGTTCTTGTGTAACACGTGGTCCCTGTGATGCAAATGAGCTCATACACAAGTTGCAAAGAGGGGTATGGTGTCTGCGTAACATGCAAGTCTCATTGGTTTGTAGGCAATTCGTTCTAACACTTTACTCTTGTTCCGCCAAACAGCAGCCAATGCAAACTAACATACTGACTCTAGCAAGCCACGAAAGGACACGATCCTGAACCCAAAGCCCATTCACCTCAGTGTGTACAATCCCATTTGTCCCCTCAGAGATGCTGTAGGTTTCCTGCCTGGATCCTTCCAGCCTACCTGCTTCTACCAGGGTCACTTGCAGATTTCAGGACCTGTCAGTCACTTTCTGGCTCTCCCTCACTGAGGGTATTCTCTGCCCTCCGGGAGGGAGCACTTGGCTTGTGTATAAGGCAAGAAGTGCCGAGGAATTAATGCCCCAGGAGTGATCTGCAACCTGCCAGGGTCCCACTTGGGGTTGAGTCCCAGTTACCTGCGGTGGTAGCTCCTCATTAATGGCACTTAATAAAGGGAAGAGATTTTCCTCCCTTCCCTGTTTCACTACTCTACTTCCTCATTGTGCTTCCTGAGATCACCTCCCAGTAAACTCCCTGCACCAAAATCCTGATCTCGAGGTCCATTTGGGGGAAAGCTACACTGACCCACCTCGCTCTTCCTCTTGACTGCATCTTCATGTGGTACTGCGAGTGCCTGTAGCAGGGCCCTCCATAGCCTTGCCCTTGGCCCTGGCCCTGCCTCCGTAACTCAGCAGCTCCCAACTCCCTTACACCTCACACCCACTTCTACCAAGTAGCATCAAGTAGCATGTTTAATAAATATTTACTCTAGTTTTTGCCTTTTAGAAATTTAGCATGTCTTTTTTAACTATGCTATATCTTCTTAGAACACCTATTTGTTGTTACTTGTGTTAATTAATGTTCTGATTCCAAAACTGCCTAGGTTTTTTTTTTGTTTTTTTGTGGCACACGGGCCTCTCACTGCTGTGGCCTCTCCCATTGCAGAGCACAGGCTCTGGACGCGCAGGCTCAGCAGCCATGGCTCACGGGCCCAGCCGCTCCGCGGCATGTGGGATCCTCCCAGACCGGGGCACGAACCCGTGTCCCCTGCATCGGCAGATGGATGCGCCACCAGGGAAGCCCCAAAATTGCCTAGGTTTTGAGTGGTCTATTCTAACCTTATTTTACCTCCAAGTCCTGCTATTTTTTTACAGAATATAAGGTTTTTTAGGAATATGTATGTTGTGTTACAGCATAGCCACCTGTGTTTAGCAAGGTGCCTGGCATTCATAAGTTGATCAAAAAATGTTCAGTGAATAAATAAAGAGATGAATGGCTGCATGAGTGTTCTAGTTGTCCAACCTAACTTTGGAGAAGCTGCAATTTTCCATGTGACAGAACTTTCCATTTAAAACTAAGACACCAATTCATATGTCCATCAGAATTTTCAGCAGTGTTTTCATTACAATGATTACCTATCTTATTGGATTTCATTATGTATCATTAAGGTAGTAGAAGAAATTTTTTTAAATGCTTAAAGAAGGAGAATATTCTAATGAAAAGACCCTCTCAGAATTTGAATGTGTCTAATTCATTATGTCTAGCTACATATTTATTTCTACAGAAGCACCGTGACCTGTAAATTGGATGGCAGCTATCTTGCTGTCTGCATGTAGGTTGTTTTTATTCCTGCTATTTCTAAGTTTTAAAAACATTTTTCACTGACAACGTGCTATTATAAAGACTACAGTCAATTTATACAATTTAAATAAATATATTTCAGCCAACAAGATTAAAATGATCCACTTAACTCCATAGAACAGTCAATTAATCAGCATGTATAGAATTGATTAAACATATTTTACTTGGAAGGGACTATGCTATGAATAATGGGAAGATACACAAAAGGCTAAAATGATCATGATTTCGGTTTTTCATGGTTGGACTTTAAATATCCTGCCCTCTTTTGCCCAGGAGTACATGAGCCCCATTTTGGGGTTTGAATTAGGTGGTACCCATAATAATCAATATCCTCCATCTTCAAGGGGCTTTTGTTTACATGGGAAGATAGACAAGCATGGGAAGGAAAATAAATTGAGACAACAGTGCAAGTAGCACAGATCTATTTCCTCCAAAAATATGTTCCCCATGTGTCCTTAGGGTTCTTTGGGAGATGGGTGAGGAGCTGAGTGTGGAGGGTCTCGGATATCTCAGAACTCCACTTCTTTTTTCAAATTGGGCTCATGCATAATGTTTATTATATTTTTAAAAAGATTCCACTGCTGGGGGAAATGTTGAGATTCACAGGCAGAATCAATAAGAACAAAGAACTGGGAGGAAGGGATGGAGCTGGGGGTTTCTGCAAGCTCTGGTTGTGTAGGAAAGCCTTTTGAGGGAGAACAAGGAGAAAGGGTCTTAGGTGGGCCTTGAGGAAGGGGTGAAATTTAATATAAATGAAAAGAAGGGAAAATGTTAGGGCAGTAATGAGACCCATCAATATATATACACACAAGGATATATAATTGCAATGAACAACTTAATGCTGCCCTCTCCCAAAATACCAAACCAAAACAAACAAGAAAACCTGCCACCTGAAATATCTAGATATCCGAGGCTAAGTGTGCTTAACCTGAATTTTCCATGTTTCCAAAAATTTTTTAAAAATTCACTTTGCTTACAATCACTGCTTAACTGAAGGCAGTGGGCATAAAGCATACGTTTGCGTGGGGTCAGATGTTCCTGGGATAGAATTCTGCCTTTGAAGCTTACAAGCACTCAACCTCTTAAGATATTAGTTTCCTCATTTGTAAAATGTAGAAATACCACCTAACGGGTGGTGTAATTATACACTCTACAGAGGGTGTAACACACTGCACACTACATACTAACTTTTCATGTACTTTTTGAACATGAGTGAAAATAATTTAGTGTGTTTTAACTAAGTTTTATGTCTATAAATTTTTCATTATTCATCACCTGCTAAATAAAAGTAATATGGGTCCTCATACTTCCTATATTTGAGAGGGGAAAAAAATATCTCTGGAAAAAAATAAAGTGCAAGATAGCATCAAGGCTGTGTATAGCAGAGGATCAAACAAGTGACTGATGTTCCATAAGGAGACAACCACACTATTTTGGGTGTCTGTGCATTTGCACATGCCATTTCTTTAATGTAGCCCCTACCCTTTCCTAGACCAGACCAGAGCTTCTCAGATGTTAATGCGTTACCAGGAGTCTAGTTAAAATGCAGATTCTGATTCCCTAGGTCTGGGGCAGTGCCTGGGATTCTGCATTTCCAACAGTTCCCAGGTAATGCCATGTTGCTGGTCTACAGACCACACTTTGAGTAACTAGGACCTAAGACTAATATTCAGTCTTCAAAACCCTGCCCTTGGGTAAGACATCCCTTGAGGAAGCCTTTCTACCTTGACATTGTCTCAGTCATGGTGAAATGCTAAGCAATTAAAGCTTCAAGACAAGTCTTGTACCATGAGGATTGCCAGCTAAAATCCAAGGTTCTCAGTTAAATTTGAATTTCAGATAAATAATCCCCCAAATTTAGTATATTGCATGGGACACACTTATGCTAAAAAAGTATTTGTTGTTTATCTGAAATTCAAATATACCTTGGTGTTCTTTATTTATTTTTTTAACATCTTTATTGGGGTATAATTGCTTTACAATGGTGTGTTAGTTTCTGCTTTATAACAAAGTGAATCAATTATACATATACATATGTTCCCATATCTCTTCCCTGTTGCGTCTGCCTCCCTCCCAACCTCCCTATCCCACCCCTCCAGGCGGTCACAAAGCACCGAGCTGATCTCCCTGTGCTATGCGGCTGGTGTTCTTTATTTTTATTTGATAAATCTAGTAACCCTATCTACCTCCTACTGCTGCCACCTACTCCCAGCGCCTGCAATCACGTTGCTGCTCCACAAAGTCTTAAACAGACATCCCAGAGCAGGCACAGTCTTTTGTCCACCCCAACATGGTAACTTGGGGGCACTTCTGATTTTTCACTTAGTGCACAAGATGAGCTCATTGTTCACTGGGCATCTGTCTTCCTGTGAGCTCCTTGAAGTAAGGACAGCATCTTCAGCTGTATCTCCCCAGTTCCTAGCAGAGTGAAAGATGCCCAATAACTACTTTCCAAATTGAAGTGAGCTGAATGAACTCAGCTTCCGACTCAGCTGCTTCGGTTGATGGCAGAAAATGGCTTTGGGCAGAGGTTGGAGGGCCCTGAAGCTTTGGGATCAGAGGCAGGGCTGGGATCTAAGAGAAACACAATAATCCTCCTTTCAGCAAGTATCTTTGTTCCAAAATATATATGTCTTGGGGATTCCCTGGTGGCACAGTGGTTATGAATCAGCCTGCCAATGCAGGGGACACAGGTTCGAGCCCTGGTCCGGGAAGATCCCACATACCGCAGAGCAACTAAGCCCGTGAGGCACAACTACTGAGCCTGCGCTCTAGAGCCCATGAGCCATAACTACTGAGCCCATGTGCCACAACTACTGAAGCCTGCACGCCTAGAGCCTGCGCTCCACAACAAGAGAAGCCACCGCAATGAGAAGCCCACACACCACAAAGAAGAGTAGCCCTCGCTCGCCGCAACTAGAGAAAGCCTGCGCGCAGCAAAGAAGGCCTAACACAGCCCAAAATAAATAAATTAAATAATTAAATTTAAAAATATATATATATAATATGTCTTGATTAATCCAATCAAGGATTATCTGTCAACATATTAGAACTAAACTCTCTTAATTCCAACTAGACTAGGTATATGCTCTACCACGCCCAGAATAAATTGTCCCCACCTCTCCACTCAACATTTCTTCTAAGGGCCCCTCATCTCTACCTCCCTCTCTGCTTGCCTGTGGACTAAAATCACAGTCACTTTGGTTGATATTATGTGACCCTTCCTTTTTGCCCCTTTAGTGATCGGCAGTGAAGACTGTCTGAATCTTATAGAATCAAACCAAATTTAAGGATATGGGGACTTGAAATACCTTTTGAAGGATTTTGGATAAAGTGGCTTTTACCAATCCCATTCCACATGCACGTTTGAAAGCTAAATATTAAAACCCCTTGAGTGTGTCCTAAGAGACATAGCCATTTCCAGTCTGTGGTGTCAGCGTTCAGCAGCTGTGTGTCATAGATCTGATAGCAAATCCGAAGACCCTGTCCTCATGAGAGTTTCTCGTACCTAAGTACCAAGATCTGGACAGCTTGTATGTGTAGGCAGGGGAATAAAGGAGGAGCCCCTGCTTATCTCTAGAACTGTCTCCATCTTTCAGCCAAATGGAGCACTGACAAGGTGTTGCCATGTGATAACTCTGATATTCACAGAGGCTGACATAGGGCCTGTTGCCTCCAAAACCACACGAAGTCATGGAAGACCCATCGCAAGAAGCAATTTCAATTCAGTATTCAACATTTACTCAAGCTTAGGTTCATTTGGTATATGTAATCGCTAGCAAGCCACATTTCTTTTATGAAAACCGAGAATCCAAACACAGAGTAATTACTCTGCGGAAGAAAAAACCGTCGGTCAAATAGTGCCACTCTAAATATTGGCACTGTATACTTTCTGCTCTGGGTTAACCATGTGGATCCCACTGGCCTCCCTCTGTCATGCTGTCTCTGCATACAGAGAAGGAAGGTATTAGATCTAGGAAAATGACAGGGAGAGGGTTGAAAGTCTGAGCAGCAGCCCAGGAGGCAGGAATGAAATGGTCAGTGTGGTAAGAGGGAAAAAGGAAGGTCACATTTACAAGTTACAATGGCCATCACCACCATAGTACCCTGTGGTTCTCAACCCCCATGCTAAGTGCTTTATACATGTTAGCTTATTTGGTACTCACAAAAGAGTCTTCTGGGAAGTTGTGCAATACCCGTTTTACCCCACCATCCCTGAGGTCTACCCAAGCAGACCATGCACACCTACTGTGGATAGAGCAGAGGTTTTTTGATTCTAGGAAATCCACTTTCAACATCCCCTTGCTTGGATACCTCTATCATCCCACCTCCCAAAGTGAATCTCTGTTAACATTTGCTTTGTATTTTTCCCCTTAATAACAATTTACGTTGAGCATCTTTTCATGTCAAGAATGTTTCTGTGAGAACTCTAGACCTCCGGCTGAGCTCAGGGTGGAAGTACAGGATGCCTTGTCTCCAAGGCAGGAGTGCCTTTCAGATTGTAGAGAGGCAATCACTTCGGGTGAAAACAGTCACAGGTCTTCAAAACCAATCAGTTCTGCTTTTTTTGTTTTGAGAGGTCAGACCCCAAGTGGACATCACAGTGGAAAGAGAATCCCAACACATTTATTATTCCAAGGAAAAACTTAGCAATCACATGCTTCAGTCTCCTTATTATTCCAGTGAAAAAACAGGCTCAGAGATGAGAAAAGCATGCCCAAGCCCACATAACCAGTTAACCTTCAACCTAATCTGTGCCTGTGCTTCACCAGTCTGCTACCTGGCTTCTGTCATGAAGCCAGTGCTAACTGGAGTGCCAAGCTAATCTGAGTCTCAAAACTACCCTGAGCAAGAACCTAAAACTATGACTACTCAGCACTCTCTTTCATACAGATGTGAAAATTCACACAGCAAACTTACAGCTCGAGTACTGTTTGCTCATTACTGAACAGAGGCTCCCTCTCTCCCCTCAATACCAAGTTTCCAGGATATCAGCAACAATGCTTCTCCAGTCTAGAAAGATGTAGACGCCCCCATTTCCAGGTATGTGGGGCTGTTGAAATGTGTGGCATTGCTAAGTGAAATGTCTTCCTAGTGTTTTCTTCCAGTAGTGGAAATGCTTACATAGAAGCCATGCATAGTTATTATCTAATTAAGAAGATAAGGATAATGAAATCAAATTTAAGGACATCTAAAATCTCATCACCCAGAGATAAGTACTGTCAATATTTTGTCTATCTTCCTAGGTATTTTTCTATGGATGTATGTGTGTATATGTGTTTCTCTGTATTTAAATATATTTCTCTTACAAAAAGAAGATGATATTATACTTGCTGCTTAATCATTTTTCAATTAACAATAATAGCAAATTTCTCCTCATGTCAATAAATGCATTTCTTAACCTGTTTTGATATATGGAGAGCATTTTATTGTTATGTATTCATTTAGCAAATATTTATTGAGCGCCTACTTTGCCCCCACATACTGTGCTCGGTACCAAGGATACAGAGTTGAATAAGACAGTCAGCATCCCACCCCTCATGGAGTTGCATCACTACACAATATACCCAGTTTGTTTCCCAGCACCAGTTGGGGTTCTGAAGTTTGAACTTCTAGGCCTGTGTAGCTGGGACAATAGCTGGCACTCAGTATGTTGAGATAGTATCCTGTGGACAAAGTTACCAAAGGCCAGGAGGTCTTTAGAATTGGTTTCCAGAGAAATGACTTTCTCACATCTCTCTTCTTCTTACTTTCTGACCCTGTTTTTACTATAGTGTCTGATACATATTTAGTACCCAATAAATTCTTGTAGAACATAGTGAACGCAAGTTATTGTTATGTGATATATGAATGTGCTCTCTGCTTTTAAAATGTGCATTTTAAAATAACTTACTCCCCCGCAATGTAATGTTAGCAAGCAAAGAACACTGCACAGAAGTTACCTTGCTGTTCTTTTTTTTTAATATAAATTTATTAATTTTATTTATTTATTTTTGTCTGCATTGCATCTTCATTGCTGCACACAGGCTTTCTCTAGTTGCGGTGAGCAGGGGCCACCTTTTGTTGCAGTGCACGTGCTTCTCATTGTGGTGGCTTCTCTTGTTGTAGAGCACGGGCTCTAGGTGCACGGGCTTCAGTAGTTGTGGCACGTGGGCTCAGTAGTTGTGGCTTGTGGGCTCGGTAGTTGTGGCTCGTTGGCTCAGTTGGTCCGCGGCATGTAAGATCTTCCCAGACCAGGGATCAAACCCGTGTCCCCTGCATTGGCAGGTGGACTCTTAACCACAGCGCCATCAGGGAGGTCCCACCTTGCTGTTCTTTATACTATATACTAGTATTTAATACTGTACTATATTAGTCTATTCTACCCTATACTATGATATGCTATAATTAGTACCATATAAATAGCTTGTCACATAATTGCTATACTTTTGTCCTAGCAATGAGTCCACAAAAAAACAAAAATGCTTTTTCATTCACTACCCTAGGTGAGAAGGATAGCATTAGCCCCTTTTAAATGTGGGAAAGTGAAACCCAGAAACATTAGGTAACCCACTGAATATCCTAAACTAGTAGCTGTTGGGCCTGAGCCAGAATACAAGCTGTTGCTTTGCTTGTTAGTTTAGCTACAGAGCATCAGTAACAAAGCAAATAAGTTCAAGTAAACGCAAAGCAAACATGCTAAAGTGGAGGAATGGATAACAGAGTCAAGATGGCAGTGTGGGAAGACACCACGTTAGTGTCTCCCCACAATTAGGGTGCCTGCTGGCCTCTGTTGGGGACCCTGACACCCAAGGAGATGGGAGGAACCCCCAAGTGAACCTGTAGGATGTTGGGGTACTGAGCAGGGAGGAGAAGTGGAGGCCAGACAGGATCAGCTCCCCTGAGGCCGGGGAGATCAGGAGAGGCAGGCGGGAGGGGCCTTCCGGGAGGAGCGAGAGAGGAGCAGAGGGCGATTGCACGGCCCACTCAGGCACGGGGAGCCTGCTGAGCTCCCAGGCCGATGCCCTGCCCTCCAGGGCCCACCCTCCCCAAACCACATTGGTCCTGGGGGCATAGGAAGGAGGCCGAGGGGAGAACAGGAGATGCAGGTGGGAGGGGCCCTCTGGACCAGAGGAGCAGGAGAGGAGTGGAGGGCGTTTGCCTCGCCCACTCGAGCCCAGGAAGCCTGCTGGACTCCCAGGTGAGGTCCCCTACCCTCTGAGACCAGGGGTGGGGTCTGTTCAATTGCGCCTAAGCCCCACCCCCCACAGCCCCCAGGGCCTTTTCCAGTTCTGTAGGTCCTAAGCATAGGCCCCACCCACCATCCAAACCTCGCCCTTGCTTAGGCCCCGCCCTCCACAGCCAAGGCCTTTTCCCCTTATTTTTTTCCTTTTTTTTTTCTTCTTTTTTTTTCTTTTCCCTCCTCCTCTTTTTTACTATTGTGGTGCTGTTGTACCTTCTGGTTTTTGATTCATCAATATTTTTATTTTTATATTCTTTCTAACATATCTGTTAGTTTCCTGGTCTAATTTTATTTTTTACTTTGTTATTGTTCTCTCTCTCTCTTTTTTTTTTTTTTTTGCCACCCCACGTGGCTTGTGGGACCTTGGTTCACAAGCCAGGGGTCGAGCCAAAGTTCCTGAGGTGAGAGTTCAGAGTCCGAGCCACCGGACTCTCAGACCACAAGGAATATTCATTGGAGTGAGGTCTCACGGAGGTCCTCATCTCAGCACCAAGACCCAGCTCTACCCAACAGCCTACAAACTCCAGTGTTGGAAGCCTCAGGCCAAACAACCAGTAAGACAAGAACACAATCCCACTCTTAAAAAAAAAAAAAGAGATGGGGGCTTCCCTGGTGGCACAGTGGTTGGGATTCCGCCTGCTGATGCAGGGGATGCGGGTTTGTGCCCTGGTCCGGGAGGATCCCACGTGCCGCGGAGCAGCTGGGCCCGTGAGCCATGGCCGCTGGGCCTGCGCGTCTGGAGCCTGTGCTCTGCAACGGGAGAGGCCACAACAGTGGGAGGCCCGCGTACTGCAAAAAAAAAGGAATCAAGTGGGATTTATCCCAGGATGCAAGGATTCTTCAGTATACACAAATCAATCAATGTGATACACCACATTAACAAATTAAGGAACAAAAACTGTATGATCATCTCAATAGATGCAGAAAAAGCTTTTGACAAAATTCAACACCATTTATGATAAAAACTCTCCAGAAAATGGGCATAGAGATAACCTACCTTAATGTAATGAAGGCCATATATGACAAACCCACAGCAAGCATCATACTCAATGGTGAAAAACTGAAAGCATTTCCACTAAGATCAGGAACAAGACAAGGATGTCCACTTTGACCACCGTTATTCAAAATAGTTTTGGAAGTCCTAGCCACAGCAATCAGAGAAGAAAAAGAAATAAAAGGAATACAAATTGGAAAAGAAGAAGTAAAACTGTCACTGTTTGCAGATGACATGATACTATACATAGAAAATCCTAAAGATGCCACCAGAAAACTACTAGAACTAATTAATGAACTTGGTAATGTTGCAGGATGCAAAATTAATGCACAGAAATCTCTGACATTCCTATACACCAACAATGAAAAATCAGAAAGAGAAGTTAAGGAAGCACTCCCATTTACCACTGAAACAAAAAGAATAAAATACGTAGAAATAAACCTGCCTAAGTAGGTGAAAGACTTGTACTCAGAAAACTTTAAAGCACTGCTGAAAGAAATCAAAGATGACATAAACAGATGGAGAAATATACCATGTTCTTGGATTGGAAGAATCAATATTGTGAAAATGACTCTATGACCCAAAGCAATCTACAGATTCAGTGCAATCCCTATCAAACTACCAATGGCATTCTTCACAGAATTAGAACAAAAAATTTACAATTCATATGGAAACACAAAATACCCCAAAGAGCCAAAGCAAATCTTGAGAAAGAAAAATGGAGCTGGAGGAATCAGGCTACCTGACTTCAAACTATACTACAAAGCTACAGTAATCAAGACAATATGGTACTGGCACAAAAGCAGAAATATAGATCAATGGTACAGGATAGAAAGCCCAGAGATAAACCCATGCACATATGGTCACCTAATTTACAACAAAGGAGGCAAGAACATGCTATGGAGAAAAGATAGCCACTTCAATAAGTGGTGCTGGGAAAACTGGACAGCTACGTGTAAAAGAATGAAATTAGAACATTACCTAACACCATACACAAAAATAAACTCCAAATGGATTAAAGACCTAAATGTAAGACCAGACACTATAAAAGTCTTAGAGGAAAACATAGGAAAAACACTCTTTGACATAAACCACAGCAAGATCATTTTTGATCCATCTCCTAGAGTAATGGAAATAAAAACAAAAGTAAACAAATGGGACTTAATTAAACTTAAAAGCTTTTGCACAGCAAAGGAAACCATAAACAAGACAAAAAGACAACCCTCAGAATGGCAGAAAATATTGGCAAATGAAACAACAGACAAAGGATTAATCTCCAAAATACACAAACAGCTTATGGAGCTCAATATCAAAAAAACAGACAATCCAACTAAAAAATGGTCAGGAGACCTAAATAGACATTTCACCACGGAAGACATACAGATGGCCAAGAGGCACATGAAAAGATGCTCAACATCACTAATTATTAGAGAAATGCAAATCAAAACTACAATGAGGTATCCCCTCACATTGGTCAGAATGGCCATTATAAAAAATCTAGAAACAGTAAATGCTGGGAAAGGTGTGGTGAAAAGGGAACCCTCCTGCACTGTTGGTGGGAATGTAAATTGATACAACCACTATGGAAAACAGTATGGACGTTCCTTAAAAAACTAAAAATAGAACTGCCATATGACCCAGCAATCTTGCTACTTGGCATATACCCTGAGAAAACCATAATTCAAAAAGTCATGTAGCACAATGTTCATTGCAGCACTATTTACAATAGCCAGGACATGGAAGCAACCTAAGTGTCCATTGACAGATGAATGGATAAAGAAGATGTGGCACATATATACAATGGAATATTACTCAGCCATAAAAGAAACGAAATTGAGTTATTTGTAGTGAGGTGGATGGACCTAGAGTCTGTCATACAGAGTGAAGTAAGTCAGAAAGAGAAAAACAAATTCTGTACGCTAATGCATATATTATGGAATCTACAAAAAAAAATGGTACTGATGAACTTAGTGGCAGGGCAGGAGTAAAGATGTAAACATAGAGAATGGACTTGAGGACATGGGGTGGGGGGGGGGTAGCTGGGGCTAAGTGAGAGTAGCATTGACATATATATACTACCGAATGTAAAGTAGTTAGCTAGTGGAAAGCAGCAGCGAAGCACAGGGAGATCAGCTCGGTGCTTTGTGATGACCTAGAGAGGTGGAATAGGAAGGATGGGAGGGAGGCTCCAGAGGGAGGGGTTATGGGGACATATGTATGCATATGGCTGATTCACTTTGGTGTACAACAGAAACTAACACAGTATTGTGAAGCAATTATACGCCAATAAAGATCTATTAAAAATAAATAAATAAAGTGGAGGAATGGGTGACAGCAGAACCTCCTCAGTCTATGGTGCAGCAAAAGAGTAAGAGTTTTAGAATCCCAGGGAAGTGGGTTCAGATCCCAGCTCCACCATTTACCAGCTCTGATACCATAACAGATTTCTCAATTTCTGGGACTCAGTTTTGTCATCTTTAAGTAGGAACTTGTAGAGGTATGATGAGGATTAAAGATAATGTATACAGAAGTGTCTTACATGGGCACATCATATCGAGCACATCATAATGCTTGATATGAAGATGCTATTGTTGAGAGCATCATCATATTATTACTATTGCTATTATTACTATTATTATTAACTTCTGTGAGAGGGAAGATATTCCCTCCTCCGATCCTTTATTAGAATATTCAGAAGCTGAAGAAGTTTGGAACTGCTCATCTGCCATGGGGCTCTGTTTACATCTTGAATTACTCAAATGAAATGTAAAAACAGCTTCACTGCATCGTAAAGTGCTCATTACTTTAATTCAAACAGCACAGAGTTCCCCTCAAAATAAATGACTCTGTCCATCTGTTTATTTCCCTATGCTAAACTGGTTTCCTGCTTTTCTTGGGCTGGTGAGAAACACTTCAAAGACAGCTGATGTAAACTAAGTAGGGAAGTCTCCAGCCCACATCACTGGGCCCTGGAGGGACTCAGACAGCCTGGGTGGAAAGGCAGTAGTACAATATCCAGACTGTGTACATTGTGATGTCTATAGTCCATAGGCATTGTGACTCAGAGGTCCACGTTAGGGAAGGATTTTTGGGATGCCACTTCTGCCTTTTTTTTTTTTTAATTAATTTATTTATTTTTTATTATTATTTTTGGCTGTGTTGGGTCTTCGTTTCTGTGCGAGGGCTTTCTCTAGTTGCGGCGAGCAGGGGCCTCTCTTCATCGCGGTGCACGGGCCTCTCACTGTCCCGGCCTCTCTCGTTGCGGAGCACAAGCTCCAGACGCACAGGCTCAATAGTTGTGGCTCACGGGCCTAGTTGCTCCACAGCATGTGGGATCTTTCCAGACCAGGGCTCGAACCCGTGTCCCCTGCATTGGCAGGCAGATTCTCAACCACTGCACCACCAGGGAAGCCCCACTTTTGTCATTTTTGACATCAATTTCATTTTGTATGGTCAAATATAATTTTATCTTTGTAGTCCTTTAGA
Source organism: Delphinus delphis (assembly GCF_949987515.2). Classification (NCBI taxonomy): domain Eukaryota; kingdom Metazoa; phylum Chordata; class Mammalia; order Artiodactyla; family Delphinidae; genus Delphinus; species Delphinus delphis. The sequence goes on from NC_082684.1 coordinate 141,341,298, forward strand.
TCATGACTATCATAGGACACAATTTCAATCAAAATCTTGATTATAACACATAAATGATTTTGTGTAAAAGCCAGAAAAATAAATTGTATGAAATTGATACCTAATTTATTAAATGTGTTTGTCAGTATCTTATTACTCTTCTAAGCCTTGAAAACTCATCAAAAGATCCCTCAGGCATATGTAATTATTAAACTAAGTTATCTTCAATAATTGTCTTATTTTTAGTCATACAAAAACCATAAATTTTCACATATTTTTAAGTTCCATCATTATTTGTCAAAACATAATTGATTAAACTGTCTGTTAAACATTTGATGCCTTTAAGTATTTAGATTTGTTATATGTGGGCCTCCATTTGTATTCTTGCTGGAGGCCTAGCAAATGTTAGGGACAGGCCTATTCCTGGAGCATGGTGACCACAGTGATTATATGAATTGACATGTCTGATGGTGCCAGTGTTGGATTGACCAGGAAGACTAAGAGACTTTGACAGAGTTATGATCTGTAAAAAATCTTCTTTTATGATTTTTACATAGAATTGACCCTTCTAATCATTTTTAAAAATTGAAATATATATAAAAAAAAATTGAAGTATAGTTGATTAACAGTATTAGTTTCGGGTGTACAACATAGTGATTCAAAATATTTATAGATTATACTCCATGTAAAGTTATTATAGAATATTGGCTATATTCCCTGTGCTGTATAATATATCCTTGTAGCTTATTTATTTTAGACATAGTAATTTGTACCTCTTAATCCCCTCCCCCTTCCCTCTCCCCACTGGTAACCACTAGCTTGTTCTCTATTTGTGTGAGTCTGTTTCTGTTTTATTATATTCACTAGTTTGTCTTATTTTTTAGATTCCACGTATAAGTGATAACATACAATATTTTTCTTTCTCTGTCTGACCTATTTCACTAAGCATTATGCCCTCCAGATCCATCCATGTTGTTGTAAATGGCAGAATTTTATTCTTTTTAATGAATGAGTAGTATTCCATTGTATATGTACACCACATCTTCTTTATCCATTCACCTGTTGATGGACACATAGGTTGCTTCCATATATTGGCTATCATAAATAATGCTGCTATAAACGTTGGGGTGCATGTATCTTTTTGAATTAGTGTTTTCATTTTCTTTGGATACATACCCAGGAGTGGAGTTTCTGGATCATGTGGTAGTTCTATTTTTTGGTTTTTGAGGAACCTCCGTACTGTTTTCCACAGTGGCTGCACCAATTTACATTCCCACCAACAGTGTACAAGGGTTTCCTTTTCTCCACATCCTCACCAACACTTGTTATTTGTGGTCTTTTTGATCATGGCCATTCGGGCAGGTGTGAGGTAATATCTCACTTGGTTTTGACTTGCTTTTCTCTCATGATTAGCAGTGTTGAGCATCTTTTCATGTGCCTGTTAGCCATCTGTATGTCTTCTTTGGGAAAATGTCTCTTCAGGTCTTCTGCCCATTTTTAAATCAGGCTGTTGGTTTTTGTGATATTGAGTTGTATGAGCTGTTTATATATTTTGTGGTCATATCATTTGCAAATATTTTCTCCCATTCAGTAGGTTGTCTTTTCATTTTGCTGATGGTTTCCTTTGCTGTGCAAAATTTTTTTAAGTTTAATTCAAACAATAGAATTTAAATTTAATAAAATCATGGAAAAGATCAATGAAACTAAGAGCCAGGTCTTTGAAAAGATAAACAAAATTGATAAAACTTTAGTCAGACTTATCAAAAAAAGAGAGAGACAGCCCAAATCAATAAAATCAGAAATGAAAAAGAAGTTACAATTGATACCACAGAAATACAAAGAATCATAAATTACTATAAGCCACTATATACCAATAAAATGGACAACCTAGAAGAAATGACCAAATTCCTAGGAATGTACGATCTCCGAAGACTGAATGAGGAAGAAGTAAAAAATGTGAACAGACCAGTTACCAGTAACAAAAATTGAATCAGCAATGGAAAAAAAAAATTCCAACAAACAAAAATCCAGGACCAGATGGTTTCACAGGTAAATTCTACCAAACATTTAGAGAGAGTTAATACCTATTGTCTCAAGCTATTCCAAAAAATTGCAGAGGAAGGAATGCTTCCAAACTCATTCTATGCGACCAGCAACACCATGATACCAAAACCAGACAAAAATATCACATAAAAAAGAAAATTACAGACAAATATCACTAATGAACATAGATGCAAAAATCCTCAAAAAAATATTAACAAATCAAATCCAGCAATACATTAGAAGGATTTTACACCATGATCAAATGGGGTTTATCCCAGGGGTGCAAGGATGGTTCAATATCTGCAAATCAATCAGTGTGATATACCACATTAACAAATTGAAGAATAAAAATCATATGGTTATCTCAGTAGATGCAGGAAAAGCTTTTGACAAAATTCCACATCTCTTTATGATAGAAAACTCTGGGCATAGAGGGAACATACTTCAAAACAATAAAGGCCATACATGATAAGCCCAGGGCTAACATCATACTCAACAGAGAAAAGCTTAAAGCATTTCCTTTATGATCAGGAACAAGACAACAATGCCCACTCTCACCACTTTTATTCAACATAGTGTTTTAATTCCTAGCCACAGCAATCACACAAGAAAAAGAAATAAAGGAAATCCAAATTGGAAAGGAAGAAGTGAAACTGTCACTGTTTGCAGATGACATGACACTATACATAGAAAATCCAAAAAACTACTAGAGCTCATCAGTTAATTCAGTAAGGGTGTTGGCTGCAAAATTAATATACAGAAATCTGTTGCATTTCTATACACTAACAATGAACTATCAGAAACAGAAACTAACTAAATAATCCTGTTTCCAATTACATCACAAAGAATAAAATACCCAGGAGTAAATCTAGGGAGGTAAAAAAAACCTCAATTCAGAATACTATGACTCTGATGAACAAAACTGAAGATGACACAAACAGATGGAAAGATATACTGTGTTCATGGATTGGAAGAATTAATATTGTTAAAAAAGACCATACTACACAAGACAATCTACATATTCAGTGCAATCCCTATCAAAATACCAATGGCATTTTTCACAGAACTAAAACAAATAATTTTTAAATTTCTGTAGAAATACAAAAGACCCTGAATAGCAACAACAATCTTGAGAAAGAAGAACAGAGCTGGAGGTATCAAGCTACCTGACTTCAGACTATTCTACAAAACTACCATAGTCAAAACAGTATGGTACTGGCAAAAAAAAAAACCAAAAACAAAAACGAAACAAAACAAAATCGGACACCTAGATCAATGGAACAGAATGGAGAGCCCAGAAATAAGCCCACACACTTAAGGTCAATTAATCTATGACAAAGAAGCCAAAAACATACAATGGGGAAAGACAGCCCCTTCAATAAGTGGTGCTGGACAGCTACACATAAAAGAATGAAATTAGAACATTTTCTCACATCATATATAAAAGTAAACTTAAAATGGATTAAAGACGTAAATGTAAGACTAGAAACCATGAAACTCCTAGAAGAAAACTTAGGCAGGACACTCTGTGACTCGCAGCAATATTTTTTGGATCTGTCACCAAATGCAAAAGAAACAAAAGCATAATAAATGACCCTTCTATTCTTGATTATAAATCTCAATCAAATGTGCAGGGTTCTCAGACTGCTAAATTCTTAAGCACTACAAAGCTCCTTTTGATTTTCAGGCAACCTTAAATTCAGTGTCATCCTGGATAATTCCTAAATAGTTAATAGCATGCAGATTTTCCTGTTTAAATTAGGAAAAGAATTACCTAAAATCTTACCATTTCCACAAATCACTTGTTTTTATTTTTCTATATGCCACCTTAGTCCATATCATTTGCATTACTAAAAAGAGTAGTATATTTTAATTTCTGACCTATTTAGAATTTTATATCCTGTTTTTTTCTGCTTAACATTGTAGTGTAAGTATTTTTTCTATGTTGTTACAGAATCATCACAAATAACTACAGAAATTTTTATCAGTTTGGTAGACTGTATTTTATGTAATCGTTTTCCTATTGTAGGTTTTAGTTGTTTCCAATTCTTTCCTATTAATAAATGTTGCAATATATTATTCTCTCTTTCTCTGACTGATCTTATTTGTGGGATTTCTTAGCAGAACTAGTAGTAATGATAGTAGTAGAAGAAGAAGCATTCTACAATCCATTATGGAGAGCCCTTGGGAAAATTATGTTTCAGAATTCAGAATCATTCAGATTTTAGAAAGGTCATATGGTGACAAAATATATATATATCATATAAAACTCCCAGTAGTGTCTGAAAGCAACACCCCATAATCAATCCCATTGATATTTCAATAGTGAGATGTATGAGTATTCACTCTATATAGTAGAAATAAAGACTATAAATAGCCTCTCATCAGTTTAGCTCAAGGTTTTTTTTATCAGATGAGTTGAGATCAGGTCAGTTATTGCTGCCAGATGAGTTAGAAACCTTTTCAAAGATGTTTGGAATTGAAAATAAGAGATTGGAGGATCATATAAACTGTAATTAACACTAGATAGCATGAATTTGGAACTTATTATTAAGGCCAAGTACTATATGAAGCTCTTTTAAGCAGCATAGATTTGGATTTTTAATTTATATGAAAATTTGAAAACCTTTTTCTTTAATAAGCAAGAAAAGTCTATTCATATTTATTTACATTAATGTAATCTTTGGTGTCAGTGCTTTCATATCATCTTACTTTTAATTATTGGATGTATTATGTTGTATTTACTAAGAGTCTTTCTCTGTTTGAGGTACCTCTTTGCTTTTTCAAAACATTTATTGTAGTATTTAAGTAGGTCTATATTTTTATTTTAATGGCTACATTTGTATTAATACTTTTTATACTATTCTTAATTCCCTCTTTACTTACTTAACCTCTTCCTCAATTATAATGGTATTAGTTAACTCTCATCTATTACCTATATAATTCGATGATCTTACTTTAAGTTCACTGTTTTTTTTCCCTTCTCTCACTTTTTAGTTTAATTCTTTCTATTCTATTAGAACATCTGATGATATTATTCTTTTTAAAAATTAATTTTTATTAGAGTATAGTTGCTTTACAATGTTGTATTAGTTTCTCCTGTACAGCAAAATGAATCAGCTATACATATACCTATATCCCCTGTTTTTTGGATTTCCTTTCCATTTAGGTCACCACAGTGCTTTAAGTCGAGTTCCCTGTGCTATACAGTATGTTCTCATTAGTTATCTATTTTATAAATAGTATCAATAGTGTATATGTGTCAATCCCAATCTCCCAATTCCTCCCACCCCCCTTCACCCTTGTTATCCATACATTTGTTCTCTACATCTGTGTCTCTATTTCTGCTTTGCAAATAAGATTATCTATACCATTTTTTCTAGATTCCACATATATGCATTAATATATGGTATTTGTTTTTCTCTTTCTGACTTACTTCACTCTGTATGACACTCACTAGGTCCATTGATAACATATTATTCTTCAACCCACAATGCCACTCTCATTCTAGTCTTAGATCTTTAACTAAATATATGTAATATTCATCATCAATCCTTCTGCAAAGTTTTGTCATTTATCCTTTGGTTGAATGATATGCATCCTCTAAAGTAGAGACTGGTAAACATTTTCTGTAAATTAGGGACAGAGAGTAAACAGTATTTTAGGCTTTGTAAGCTATATGGTCTTGATCATAACTACTCAACTCTGCCCTTGTATCACAAAAGCAACCGTACACAATATGTAGACAAATGGGTGTGGCTGTCCCCCAATAAAACTTTATTTAAAAAATTTTTTTGACCTGTGAGCTATAGCTTTTACCCCTGCTCTAAATCCACAGGAATGGAATGTATGTCCAGTATTCTCTGAGTTCTAGCACATTCAAAACTATTTTCGTGTGGCCTTGATAGTTGAAGGAGAGTATAGCTGGATATGATAGCCTTGGTTTGCACTTTCTTCCTCAAGCTTACTGAAAATGCTGGTCCTCTGTTGCCTTGCCTGGTAGGTAGTTTTGTGAAATACGATGCCATTCTGATCCTCTTGCCTTTGTATTCGATTTTATCTTTTTGCCTGGAGGTCTTAAAGAGTTTTCTTTTTCTTTAAAGTCTAATCGTTTTACCAGAATATTTTTTAGATATCTAAATCATTCTCCACAGTACCTAGTGAGCCCTGATTCAGGTCTTCTTTTATTTATGAAATGCTTTTTTTTAGATTTTAGTATTAAATATTACACCTGATTTATTGTTTCAGGTTTCTTCTTCAAATCACAATTATATTTATGCTCAATCTCCTTTGCCTGACTTCCATTTCAACCACTTTCTCTCTAACCTGTTTTACTTTTTTCTTAATCTTGCTTTCATTCTCTTGGTTATTTACCTGTTTACCTTACTGCTCTTTATTAAGTTTTTATTTCTGATATAATTTTGTCTTTTTCATCTGTTTTGTTCCTGAGTTCCATCAGATCATGTTTAATTCTTCTTTTCTCTGTCCATTTGGGTTCTTAGTTTTTATATTTCTGATTCAAGGTGTCCCCTCCACCCCAGTCTGGATTGAGGATATTTAATTCCATTTAGAATTCTGTGTTAAAGTTTTCTTCAGATTTATGGTTCTCTGGGGTGGGGGGATTTTTCAGCAGCAGAAGAGTTTTATTCACATCATTTGACTTTTTTCAGTCACTTTGTGTAGATATGGTATGCTTTTTTATTAGTCCTGTCCCTTGCATGGTTAGATTTCCTAGTTAGAGAGCAACTTTCTCTGTCAGCTCTGTATTCTTTGGGGAAGGTTCTTTTAATGATGATTTTGTTGGTGGGCAGAGGAGGGGAAAGAATTTCACATTTAATTTCCCTTCACTTCTTAAGAATCCTTAATTTTTCTCTTATTTCCTTCTTTTTCATCACTGCATTATTACCTCAGGATACCACCTTCTCTATATTTATCTGCTTCTCCTCCAGAAGCACCATTTCTTGAAAGCTGACACTTCTGGTTCTGCACACTCTTAAGCCCCTTCCCCATAGCCTGGGCTTTGAATGACCAAGCCCTTATTTGTGTTCATATTTCATCATTTACTGTTATACTTTCTGTTTTTCCAGGTGATTTTGTCAGAGCTTCCTCTAAGTTGTCCACTCTCCTCTGCTTTTTTTTAATCAGAGTCTTTTAAGCTTCTCCTCACCCACTCTGCATCTGCAGTCTTGCAGCAGTGGATAGACAGCAAGATCCCTGTTGGAATTTATTTTCCTACTCACAGTTAATTTGAAGGTGGTAGAGTTTTCTTTCTCCTAGCAATGCAGAAAGTGTGTGTTTTTGAGTAGTTTTATTTGTTCTCTTTGTTGATTTTATGTTTGGGGGGAAAGGAGGAAAAAAAAGATTTATAATCAGGTGTTTACCATTGTTCTGCAAACCTGGAAGTCCCACCTGTGCATTATGACACTTTTGAAAGTATATCTTTTTATTTTTTATGGATCCAACAAGGAAGCCTCGTATGCTTTTTAAGATACAATTCCACATCTCCTGGGTTCATAGTTACATCGTGGAGACTGTCTTAAATATTCATTCCCAAGGATAGGAAACACCTACTAGTCAACCCTGTTTTCCTTTACACAAAAGTTCCTGGCATGATTGAACATAAATTCTTTCATAATGTAATGAGGTATTATACAACAGAGTTATTGTTTGCTTTCGTTATTCAGTTATAATTCATTATTATGTCTAATTTACTAGCCTTATAAGGACTTGTCAGCTTTTGGTACTTGAATACATTGTGCAAGTCATAAAATCTCCGAATGTTATCCTGGGCATCCTTCCTCAGCCCAGGAAGGGCACACAATCTGATGGGGTTGCCCCAAGGTTCATAGGCTCCAAATTTCTCTCCTCCTGCCCTTCGCCAAGAAGTAGTGGTATTAATGGTTAAAGTTCTTAATTTTTTATATTAATGATAGTAAGTATTCCTGTTATAAATATATTATCAGGAGAAGAGGCACATTCAGTTATTACCGTCAATTAACAGTTCAATGCTCAAACATATCCCTGAGAAAATGAGAGTTAGGACCAGTAAGGCTGTTAAGGAGAGGCATTGAAGGGGCTAAAAACAATAGCAAAAACAAAACAGCAAAAGTAATAGCAGCAGCAACAGCAGTAGTATTGACTACCATGATACTGTACTAATCACAGAATTCCATCCGTTTGACCATCCTATGATTTTTAGTATAGTATAATTATTCCTCTTTTACATATAAGGAAACAGAACTGTAAAGAAGCTAAGTCACTTTTCCAAGATACAAAAGAAATGCAGACTTGATGAACATAAATTATCTCATTTAATCCTATAATAATGTTATGAAGAATTTAGTGTTATTTTTCAGATAAGAAATGAAAACTCAGATAACAAAGTGTCCAACTTGAGAAACTTTAGAATTAGTTAAAAACAAAAATAACACACAGGCAAGTTAAAAAAGAAAAAAATTTAAATCACTCATATTTTCACCCTCTTGTGATTACTACTGTCAATGTTTGGCTGTATTCCCTTTCATTAAATACACATATGCACACATGGGATGCTACTAAATGAACTGTTTGTAAACTGTTTTAATAACTATGTGAAAATTCCTCATGTGCATGTATTGTTCCTAAAATTTTCTATTGTTGATCACTTAGGTTGTTTCTTTTTTATTTGTTTGTTAGTTTATAAGTAATGCTGTGATGAATATCATAGAGGGCAAATTTTTTGCACATGCCTAATTACTTCCTCTGGACTTAATCCTAAAAGTTCATTTCATATTTAAAAAGTATTGCATCTTTAAAAGATTTAATACATAAATCACATTTCTAATAATCTAACATGTTCCAGATCAGAATGATGCTACTTTATGTCACAGTTTTGAATTTCACTCAATATGTTGAGATGTGTGATCACAGAACTTGCACATTCATACTCCAAATGCATAACAGTGCCTAATAATATATTTCCACTGAAGTAATTTTAAAAGCTCTATCACTGAAAAAGTAGACAAACATTTATGTAGATCAGAAACACCTAAAGGCAAGTGGCATCTGAAACCTTGATCTTCTATTCTGCTTCCAGAATAGAAGCATAAAATGGCAGCCAGGCTTCATTCCAGGAGAAAGGAATCAAACAGCTATTCATGGTGACAGATCATATTTAGACTCACTTTGTGAAAAAGGTTCTAGAGTAGGGCTGTCTCAGTGAACTGAGGTTGAAAAGGTTTAAACTCTTATGTGGGTCTGCTGAATAGCTGAGTAATTAAAGATCTAGTCCCATGGGACAAGAATTTAGGGGTTACAAGTATGAAACCTGTTTCTGAACGAGGGACTCTACACTGAGGGCCTCTATGAAGGCAACCAGGAAAAAAACAAAAAGTCCAATAGAGAAGACTGAGATCAGGGAGAAAAACATAACGAAACTTTCACACAAATGAACTTGCCTGCAAAATGTCAAAGCTAATGTGGAAAACTGAGGTGCAAAAGATACCTCATCAACCAAAATAATTTGACTTTGAAGAAATACATATAAAAAAGGATTCTGAAAGCAATTTCAAGATAAATATGTTTAAGGTCTATAAAGAGGTTAAGGAAGCAATGACAATCATAAATATAGTAAAGAAGTTACAGAGGACTATTAAAGCAACCAAATAGAAATCCTAGAAATGAAAAATATAGCCATGGAAAGTAAGAACTCACAAGACAGAATAAACACCACACTGGCCAACACAGTTGAAAAGAGAATTGATGATTGGAAAGATAATACTGAGGAATTTATCCAGATTGCAGAATGGAGAGAGAAAGAAAAAAATATGAAAGAGAATTTAGGAATTACAGATAATAGAATAAGAAACTGTAATATATATTAGAAGTTCAAGAAACAAAGGACAGAACTGCAGAAAGCAGTGTTGAAGAGATGTCAGCTGAAATTTTGCAGAATTAAACAAAGATTTCAATTATCAGATAGACAAAAAGAACACTGAATTGCACACAGGAAAAATAAAAATGTGAGTGAAACTAATGAACCCTAAGTTTTCTATTATGGAGTATTTCTATTATTACAAGGTTACATACTTTATTTTATAATTTTGGTCACTATTATTGGTTTTGTTCCTCTTGAAACAGTTATAAAGTACACATGACTAAATAATGGAAAAAATACCTTGCGATACTCACAATACAATGAACTAAATGACATGAATTCTTCCATACTAAACATGAAGGACCTCAGTATAGAACTCAATTTCTCCAATATCTGCCCACCAAATACCACTTAAAGGCTATTCTTTATGTCTACGTAAAGACAACTAATTTTAGGTTAACTTTTTTTGTGTGTGTGTGGTATGCGGGCCTCTCACTGCCATGGCCTCTCCCGCTGCGAAGCACAGGCTACAGACGCGCAGGCTCAGCGGCCATGGCTCACAGGCCCAGCCGCTCCGCGGCATGTGGGATCCTCCCAGACCAGGGCATGAACCTGCGTCCCCTGCATTGGCAGGCAGACTCTCAACCACTGCGCCACCAGGGAAGCCCCTAGGTTAATTTTTAAAAGATTTATCATAATTTTTATAATAAAATATTAACATTTTCAAACTAAAACATTAATGATATTTTTATGTCAGTCCCTTTTATGTCAAGTGTGTATTGTTTACAATCCATCACCAACTTATCTGTACCAGGCCTACTATGAACTTCCCCAGATCTACCCAATCCCACTTACAGTGGCTATTTGCCTTACCTCCTGACCAAAGTTGCTTTAGCCATAGCTCACTCCATTCTCAAGATTATAAAGCCTAGCCGCTGCCACCAAATGCATGCTTAAGGAGCCCCTGTGTATGTTGTCAACTGATAAGGAGAGGACGCCACACCTGTGTACTTGTTGGAATGGACCCATGGAGACTTTGGCCAAAGGAGAGTTGCCACCTTTTAAATGGACCTCAAACACTGGAGGAGGAAATCAAAAGGGAACCAGGAGATAAATTTGTCAACCTTTCTCCCACTTCCATCCCTCTTTACCTTCCCCTGCCCAGGGTTGTTCTGAAACATGTATGTTTCATATGGCCTCAATGATGATACCTCTCTGAGAATGAACAACTGATCTGTATTATGGAATTTGGCCACCTCAGTAATGCGCTCCCCTGTATTTGATCTCTCCCCTTCCCTTAATTAATTCCCATTTCCCTCACTCTTAATTCCCTGGAATTGTATTTCCCAATGAAATGTTAACAGATTATCTTTGGCCTTAGGCTCTGCTTTCTAGAGAACCTGGGCCAAGACTGTATTAATATCTGACAGATAACTTGAGCCATAGGCCATGTTCTGTATCCAGTCAATTTCTCTTTTGCTCTTTCTATTCACTATATTAGTAAATCCAAATTTACAGTCACAGGTTGTCAGGAATGGCAGCAAGTTTTTGGTGATTCTGACAAATGGCTCTGGATTGAATATGGACATAGAAATTATGAAGAGATTTCCCACTGAAAACTACTTTCATCATTCAGTCAGATGCTAAATCAATGAGCATATCACATTCAAAAGCCAGAAGGTTGACTATTTCAACTTGAGAGATGGCAGCAAATGGATTCCCAATTTTGCTCTCGTTGCATTTGATTTTGGAAAGTATGTCTGCACGTCCTTATGGTTCACATTATCTGATGAGTGTAGAAAATCAAGTGATGGAAAACGTCAAATTCTTGGTGGTAATGTTATTTGCACCACACTCTGGTCTTTGTAAGACATCCTAACTTTTATCCTTGACATTAAAAAGCATCTTTTAAAACCTGAAATAATAGGTTTATCTTATTCAAAAGGCTTAAATTATTGCTAAGAAATACTACCTGATAAAACACCTGAATTCATAGAAATGGTCTTTATGAGAATCATTATTTTATTTACTTTTATTAGACACATCTTAATATGTTATTATGAAAGTTTTTCAAACATACAGAAAAGTTGAAAGAATTGTACTGTGGCCACTCATATATTACCTAGATTCTACAGTTAACATTTTACCTTATTTGCTTTATCATATATGTGTCTCTCTATCCATACTTCTATTCATACCTTAATTCATCTCATTTCTGATACATTTCAAAGTAAATTGCAGCATAAACATTATTAACTGGAGTTCAGTTTCTTTTATAGTTCCTAGTAAAGATAAAATTCATTGTATACAATGAATGTATAAATCTTCAGTATACTGTTCTGTGAATTTTGACAAATCTAATCACCTATGTTACCAAACCTCTATTGATATGTAGAAAAGTACCGTCACTCCAGGAAGTTCCTCGTGCCTCTTCCTAGACAGTTTCCACCTCTATCATCCAGAGACAATCACATTCTGATTTTTTCCACTATAGATTAATTTTTCCTGTTCTAGAGCTTCATATAAGTGTAATCATAGAGTCTACACTATGAACTGATTTTTCTAAGAACTTTTTCACTGAGCATAATGCTTTAAAGATTCATCCAAGCCATTGGGTATACCTGTAGTCCATTATTTTCTATTATTGTGCTCTATTACATTTTACAAATACATCACAGTTTATTTAACCATTCTCCTGTTGACAGACATCTGAGACATTTCCAGTTTGAGAATATTATGAATAAAGCACCTATGAACATTCTTGTATAAATCTTTTTGTAGATATATGTTTTAGTTTTTCTTAGGTAAATACCTAGGAGTAGAATTTCTGGGATCTAAGGTCAGTGTATATTTACTTTGATAAGAAACTACCAGACCATTTTCCCAAAATGATTAAAGCACTTTTTACAGGCCACCAACAGTATGTGAGGGTCTCTGTTGCTTCACAGCCTTGCCAACATTTGGTGGTGTCAGTCTTTTTAGTTTTAGCCATGTTAACTAGTTTATAGTTATGGCTTTAATTTGCGTTTTCCTGATGATGTTAGCACATTTCCATGTGCTCATAGCCACTTGTATATCTTCCTATGTAGAATATTTGTTCAAATATTTTTGTGAATTTGTTTATTATTGGCTTGTGGAAGTTCTTTATACATCCTGAATACCAATTTTCTGCCAGACACATATATTTTTGTGAATGTTTTATCCTAGTCTATGTCTTGTCTATTTATTGTCTTAATTGTGTCAATTGATGAACAGAAGTTTTTATTGCAATGAAGTCTAATATTCATTTTTTCTTTTATGGTTATTGTGTTCTGTGACTTGTCTAAGAAAATTTTGCCTACCCCCAAGTCACAGAAAAATATTATTTTATATTTTCTACTATAAGTTTTAAAGTTTTAGCTTTTACATTAAGCTTATTATCTATCTTGAATTAATTTAGGTGTATTATGTAAGGGAAGGGTAGAGATTAATTTTTTTTCTTAATTTTTTTTTTTTCTGAATGGACATCCAGTTTTTCCTTCACCATTTATTGAAAAGACTTTGCTTTCTCTACTGGATTACTTCTTTACTTTTGTAAAAAATCAGTTGAACCTCTATAGAACACTCTACTCAACAACAGCAAAGTACACATCTTTCTCCAGTGCACATGGAACATTTTCCAGAGTAGACCATATGTTAGGCCACAAAACTAGCCTCAACAAATTTTGAAATGTTGAAATCATGCAAAGCTATATCCTCAGATCACAATGGAATGAAATTATAAATCAATTTAAAATGGAAATTTGGGGCTTCCTTGGTGGCGCAGTGGTTGGGAGTCCGCCTGCCGATGTAGGGGACATGGGTTCATGCCCCAGTCCAGGAGGATCCCACATGCCGCAGAGCAGCTGGGCCTGTGAGCCATGGCCGTTGAGCCTGCACGTCCGGAGCCTGTGCTCCGCAACGGGAGAAGCCACAACAGTGAGAGGCCTGCGTACCGCAAAAAAACAAAATTAAAAAAAAAAAAAAACATAAAATGGAAATTTGGAGTCTTCAAAAATATGTGGAAATTAAGCAACAGAGTTCTAAATAACCAATGGGTTAGAGAGAAGAAACTACAAGAAAAATTAGAAAATTCTTTGAGATAAATCAAAACAGAAACAGAGCATTTCAAAGCAGTGCTCGGTAAGAAATTTATAATGTAATGCCTACATTAAAATAAGAGAAATCTCAACTCAATAACCTGACTTTCCACATTAAGGAACTAGAAAAGAACAGCAAACTAAACCCAAAGCAAGAAAAAGAAATGAAATAATAGATATTAGAATGGAGATAAACAAAATAGAGAATAGAAAAACAATTCAGGAAATCCATAAGCCAAAAGTTGGTTCTTTGAAAAGATCAACAAAATTGGCAAACCTTTAGATAGGCTGAACAAGAAAGAAAGAAATTACTAAAATCAGAAATGAAAGAGGGGCTCTTACTACTGAATTTAAAGAAATAAAAGGATTCAAAAAATTACTATGAATAATTGTATGTCAACAAATTATATGGCAACAAAGTAGATAAATGAAATGGACAAATTCCTAGAAATACACAAACTGCCAAAACTCATTCAAGCAGAAATAGAAAACCTGAAAAGGCCAATAACAAGTAAAAGGATTGACTTAGTAATCAAAAAATTTCCAACATAGAAAAGTTATGACCAGATGATTTCACTGGTGAATTCAACCAAACATTTAAAGAAGAACTAATAGCAATCCTTGTCAAACTCTTCTAAAAAATAGAATAGAAGAGAATACTTCCTAACTTATTCTGTGACGCCAGTACTATCCTAATACCAAAGGCAGACAAACAAAACATATAAAAGGAAAACTAAAGATCATTATCCCCTGTGAATATAGATGGAAAAATTCTCAACAAAATACCAGCAAACTGAATTCAGCAGCATATTAAAAGGATTATACACCATGACCATGTGGGATTTATCTCAGGAATGCAAGGTTGGTTCAACATACAAAATTGAATCAATGTAATACGTATTAAGAAATTAAAGAAAAAACTGATCATCTCAATAGATTCAGAAAAAGTATTTGGGAAAATGCAACTCCCTTTCAAGATAAAAACACTAACAAACTTGGAATAGAAGGGAACTTCCTCAACCTAATGAAAGATATCTATGAAAAACCCACAGCTAACATCATATTTAATAATCAAAGACTTAAAGATTTCCCTCTAATACCATAAACTAGTCAAGAATGTCAGCTCTTAACACTTCCATTCAAAATTATACCGGAAGTTCTAACCAAGGAAATTAGGCAAGAAAAGTATAGAAAAGGCATACCTGTTAGAAGGGAAGAAGTAAAAACAATCCCTATTTGCAGATGGCATGGTCTTATATATAGAAAATGACAACAAATCCAGAAAAAATATATTAACACTAATAAGTTAAGCAAAGTTACAGGATACAAGATCGATGTAGAAAATCAGTTGTGTTTCTATATACTAGCAGTAAACAATTAAAAAATGAAGTCGAGGAAACAATTCAATTTATAATGCCATCAAAAAGAATAACCTACTTAGGAATAAGTTTAACCCCTACACTGAAGACTATAAAATATTACTGAAAGAAGTTATAGAAGGCCTAAATAAAAGGAACAATATCCTGTATTCATGAGTGGAAGGCATAATATTTTTAAGATGGAAATACTCCTCAAATTGACCTACAAATTCAATGCAAACCCTATCAAAATTCCAACTGCATTTTTTGCATAAATGGACGGGCCGATTTTAAAATTCATATGGAATGTAAGGAACCCCAAATAGACAAAATTATCTTGAAAAAGATTAGCAGACTCATTGGAGGATTCACACTTCCTGATTTAAAAATTTACTTTAAAGATACAGTAATAAAGACAGTGTACTGGGACTTCCCTGGTGGCGCAGTGGTTAAGAATCCATCTGCCAACTCAGGGGACATAGGTTCAATCCCTGATCCAGGAAGATCCCATGTGCCGTGGAGCAACTAAGCCTGTGTGCCACAACTACCAAGCCTGCGCTCTAGAGCCCACAAGCCACAACTACTGAGCCTACACACTGCAACTACTGAAGCATGCCCACTCTAGGGCCTGCATGCCGCAACTACTGAACCCATATGCCACAACTAATGAAGCCCGCGCACCTAGAGCCTGTGCTCCCTAACAAGAGAAGCCACCGGAATGAGAAGCCCACGCACCACAACAAAGAGTAGCCCCCACTGACTGCAACCAGAGAAAGACTGTGAGCAGCAACAAAAAACCCAATGCAGCCAAAAAAAAAAAAAAAAAAGACAGTGTACTATTAGAAGGATAGATTTATAGACCAAAGGAATAGAAGTGAGAGTCCAAAAATAAACCCAGACATCTATGGCCAATTGATTTTTGACAAGGTTGGCAAGATCATACAGTGGAAGAAAATATATACTTTTCAACAAATGGTGTTCAGGCAACTGAATATCCACGTACAAAGGATGAATTTGGATCCCAACCTCACACAATATGTAAAAATTATCTCAAAATATCAACAACCAAAACTACAAAACGCTCAAAATAAAACATGGATGTATCTCTTCATAATATTAAATTAGGCAATGATTTCTTAGGTGTGATACTAACAGCACAAACAACAAAAATAAAAATGGATAAGTTGGACTTCATCAAAATTTAAAACTTTGTGCATCAAAGGTCACTATCAAGAAAAAAAAGGCAACCTACAGGATAGGAGAAAATATTTGCAAATCATGTATCTGTTAAGGGTCTAATATCCAGACTATAAAAAGAATACTTACAACTCAACAATAAAAAGACAAACACAGTGAAAAAATGGTCTAAGAATTTGAATAAACATTTCTTCAAAGGAGGTATACAAATGGCCAATAGGTACATGAAAATATTCTCAACATCATTAGCCATTATGGAAATGCATATCAAAGCTATAATGAGATACCACTTCATGCCCACTAGAATGGCTGTAATCATAGTAATGTTTTTAATGGAAAAATAAGAAGTATCAGCAAGAATTTGTTGAAACTGGAACTTTCATACACTGCTGTTGGAAGTAGAAAATAGTATAGCCACTGGGAGAACTATTTGGTAGTTTCTCAGAGAGTTAAACTTCAAGTTTCCATATGAGGCAAGAGTTCCTCTCCTTAGTTATATATGCAAGAGAATTGAAAATATATGTTCATATTAAAACAAATGTTTATAGCACTATTATTCATAATGGCCAAACAATAGGAAAAAAACCAAATGTCTATCACTGGATGAAAGGATTAATGAAATGTGGTATATCTGTATAGTGGAATATTATCAGCCGTAAAAAAGGAATGAGGTACTAATATGAACCTGGAGAATATTATACTAATTGTACAATGTGGATGAACCTGGAGGATATTACACTAATTGAAAGAAGCCAGACACTATAAAGTCCACGTATCATAGGATTACATTTATATGAAATATGCAGAATAGGGAACTCCATAGAGACAGAAACTAGATTAGTGGTTTTCAGGGAATAAGGGAGAAGGGAACAAGGAGTGACTGCTAACAGGTACAGGTTTTGTTTTGGAACGATGGAAATGCTCTGGAATTAGGTAATGGTGATTGTTGCACAACATTGCAAATCTACTTTAAAAACCCACACAATTTAAAATTGTATACTTTAAAATAATGAATTTTATGTCATGAATTTTATCTCAATACAAAAACATGTTTTGAAAAAAAAAATCAGTTGATGACATAAGTGTGGGTCTATTTCTGGGCTTTCTAATCTGTTCCATTGATCTATTTGTTCCTTATACCAGCACCACCCTATCTTGATTATTGTAGCTTTATTGTAAGCTTCCAAGTCAGAGTAAGTTTTCTAACTTTACTCTTCTTTTTCAAGATGGCATTGGATAGGTTAAGCTTTTAAAAACTCAGGTGCGTGCCTTTCCCTTTCACAGCAAGCATACATCAGCGTAGGAGAACATTCTTGTATCTACTGCCCATTTCTTTGCACAGCAAATTGAAAAAAAAATGTGCTTGGTGACTCTGATTTGCTTATATTCACAGAGGTCAATATTTCCTTCAGTATTTAATCAAGATCAAAAGGAGCATTGTTCACTCCCAATTGCCTGTTTTGAATAAATCGGTCTGTGGACTGGTGTTCATGTAAAACATCTTTGTGTGTCTGTGGAAATACATCCTGTTGCATACATGCCTGGTGTTCCATCAGTATTTTTTACAATGTACCTTTTCCAGTTTAATCTTAGTTCAGAAAATGCCATTACCTAAACGCCTGTACATGAATTTTTTAATGATTCACAAACAAAAGCTTATCAAGCACTTCTTCCTCATATGTATACCATAATATGTCAGGACCTGATTTGTATGCTACATATTGCTGTTTCTTTTCCAATTGTGCGAGAATAATTGTTCTTTTACATTGTATGCCACTGTTGTTTTGCCATGTCCATCTTTATCCTTTGATAAAGGAATTTTACCAATAGCTTGTTCTTTCTAAGTATATTTGTTATATTGGGGATTACTTTATAAGCTTTTCTTTCAGGAGTGACACTTGCTCCTTGTTATGCTATAGAGAATGTGACTTTGAAGGATGCTTCTGTAATTTTGGATTCTTCTTTGCCTTTAGCAACAGTGTACATCAGTTCTGTGTTTATTTTGTGTTTATTTTGGAAAGATTATTTTGTGTTTACTATGGAAAATCTAAATGTATTTACTAGAGAAGTCAGTGTGTTTAGAGGGATTTTTTTTATGTGGCAGTTTCATACCACTATTTGACAATTTCGTATCAGAAAAAACATTGAGAATTGAAAGTGAGTGGCTGGCTGGCTCAATAAAATCTAATTTTCAGATTCATCATAATTCTTTCTATTATCTTTTTCCTTTTTTGAATGTGTGTGAAAAATCATCACACTTGTAACTACATGTTGTCCCAGCACACAGATGCACAGCTTCTGTTTGCACTGGGGCTGTTCACTCTTCACGTTTCAGACATTATTCTGAATTGTGTTTGTTATTTTATCACCACTCGTGTGCTTCAGTCAGTGACTTCTGAATTAGTGATCATTTCAAGTTATTGGAACTATAATAATAGAGTAACAGTAATAAATGCATATTTCACAAAAATGATAACATACAAGAGACATTAAAAAAATGTTTTAGCCTGGGCTTCCCTGGTGGTGCAGTGGTTGAGAGTCTGCCTGCTGATGCAGGGGACACGGGTTCATGCCCCGGTCCGGGAAGATCCCACGTGCCGCGGAGCGGCTGGGCCCATGAGCCATGGCTGCTGAGCCTGCGCGTCCGGAGCCTGTGCTCTGCAACGGGAGAGGCCACAACAGTGAGAGGCCCGCGTACCGCAAAAAAAAAAAAAAAAAAAAAGTTTTAGCCAATATTAACTATACAAATTACCTGAAATTAGCCAAGACAGAATAACTAATATAATTCTAGTAGTGCATAACCAACATTTAAGAATATAGTGATTCAGAGTATAACTCAATTTCTAGAAAATCTTAATTAAGCCCATATTTCAAATGTATATAAACAGAATTTTTAAAAACCTTTTCCTCTGAAACCACAAAAGACCTGGAGAACATTTGCTAGATTACCAGAGACCACCAAGATGCCCAAGACCCACCTGAAAAATACTGGTTTATAGACTTACTTCTCTATTGAGACACATCACCAGAATGTTTAAACGCGGCCAACTACCAAGCCTGTCTTCTTGAACTGCTTCACTAAGTTGTTACCCAACTTTGCTAACAGTCTGTTCCCCTTGCTTGTTGAACAAACTAGAGTTCTTAAACACCTCCCAGGCCTCTGAGCTTCATACATTGCCAAATTCCCATCCAGAAAGCGCCTATCAACTTATATTTCCCACCAGCTGTGTGTGAGAAAGTCTGTCTCCCCAACTCTTCACCAACTCTGGGTAAAGAGAAGTTGCATTTCATATGATGCTTGTATACTTTTTTTTTTTTGCGGTATGCGGGCCTCTCAGTGTTGTGGCCTCTCCCGTTGCGGAGCACAGGCTCTGGACGCTTAGGCTCAGCGGCCATGGCTCACGGGCCCAGCCACTCCGCGGCATGTGGGATCTTCCCAGACCAGGACATGAACCCGTGTCCCCTGCATCGGCAGGCAGGCTCTGAACTACTGCGCCACCAGGGAAGCCCCTGATGCTTGTATTCTTAAGATAGCACTTAATACAGAAAATCAGATACAGTCCAAATGACTCTTGAAGATCCCTTACGTTGTCCATGAAGTATAGAGAGATAGGGCCAACATCTCTTGTCTCAAGTGCAATCTGGTTCATTGAGTGGAATGTGAGCCAAATAACCCCAATAGTTTTCATTGTGATTTTTCTCTCCCTTTATATCTTTTTATTTGTTTTTGACTGTATTATAATTGTTTTGTGCATTGCCTTTGTCATGTTTTAATTTGGAGCATTCATCTTTTTCTTATGTTAAGGAGGTTATTATGTTTTATTATGTGTATAGTTTAAATATGTTTCCTAATATGCCATCTCTGTGCATGGTATGGCATGTGTGTGTTTGTATGTATGTGTGTGTATGTTATGTTTATGGCCTTCCCCACTACTAAATTAAGTATGTAACATCCTAAATTTAATTGTAGAATACTTCCATTTTTCATATTTGAATTTTTAATCTTTATGAAATTCCTTTTAATATCTACAGCATGAGGTAAGCATCAAAGTTTGTTTTTCCTTAAGAGCTTAAACTATTATTTCCTGGAGGGACACCCTTAAAAGTTCTCTGATATTTTTATATTTTCCTGTTCTGTTTTTTATATAAGACTTAATAATCTGAAAGATAGGAAAAAATCAAGACATATTTTTCCTGTAACATACTTGTGCCCAGGGCTTTTCCTTCCTCTTGGAGGAGAATGGTGCTACTTCGATGCTTTGGTTATAAATAAGACAGTGGAGAAAAGAGAGAAAGCAAGCTCTTTAATCCTGTGGCAAAAGCTGTTATTTATCCCTCAAAATCAGTTCTTGCCTTCCTCCTTAGTAACACAACTCCCAGTTCTTAGCTAAGTACATGACCAGCCAACATGACTATATAATTACTAACTTCCTGAAAGCTGGGAAGTATCTGATTTTTATGAAATGTCTTTAAAGGTAGGGGGCATGACCTTTCTTACCTCTGTATGACCTTTCTTACCTCTGCTTCTTTATTGCTGGCTAGGATGTGGCATGATGGCCAGAGCTAAAGCAAAAATGTTGGACTCTGTGGAATCATGTTAAAGAGCCCAGAGCAGTGAGACAGAAGTAGCCTGGGTCCCTGAATTTGTTGAGCTGGCATTTTAATCCTGGACTGCCTGCTACTTCTCTTTTTGTACCCAAGAAACAAAATTAACTCCTAACTAGGGTAAAACATTGTTGTTTTGGATTAGATTTCTGTTATATGTAGCTGAACTTAATCCTGAATGATATAGAAACACAGAGAGGGCTTATGTGCTATTCAGCATTATAGTCACAGGACTTGACACTGGACCTAGAAGATAGTAAATGCTCAACAAATGTTTGTAGGAGGCACATATTTCCATTTATAGGCAAGATAGTAGTGATTCTGAGAATTTCAGGAAGGTTGATATATATACATTTCACATCTCATCTTTCATATTTGGGCCTATGACTTTGAAACTTTAAAGAAAACATTATATCCTCTCAGCCATATTTTCATAATTGTCATCTTTCACAGGCAACTCTTTAGGAGATCCTCTTTTGTTTGACTTTTGTTTCTTTTTTTATAAATTTATTTATTTATTTTTGGCTGCCTTGGGTCTTTGTTGCTGCATGCAGGCTTTTGTTTAGTTGCGGCGAGCGGGGCTGGGGGGGGGCTACTCTTCGTTGCGGTGTGCAGGCTTCTTGTTGGGTGGCTTCTCTTGTTGCAGAGCAAGGGCTCTAGGCGCGCGGGCTTCAGTAGTTGTGGCTCGCGGGCTTAGTCGCTCCGCGGCACGTGGGATCCTCCCCGAGCAGGGCTCAAACCCCTGTCCCCTGCATTGGCAGGCAGATTCCTAACCACTGCGTCACCAAAGACCTAACTTCTATTTCTTAAGAATGGGCAAATCCAGGAGTGCTAGCCACCATTTTGATACATTTTCCCTTGGAGCGTACTATGAATGGGGGATGGTGAGTTATCTAGAATAGAGCCCAACTAAGCCCTGGCACCGTGGTGACAGCTCTCTGCAAGGTTTATGCGCCTATTTAATTGCAGTTACATCCTTCTGCATTCCCTGGGGGCCCATCTTTATGGAGAAATAGGCAGTTGTCCAAGGATGTTGGAAGTGAACATTCCTTGCTAATTATTTAATTTTCGTCTGGCACAAACTAAAGCTCTCAAGTTTAGTGGGACCTGTAAGTCAATTACCTTCCTTTGCTACCTAAGTGGCTACCACTTAGAACTAAAAACAAACACAGAGCTCTATTCTTGCTCTTGTCCTCCACCTCAGCCAATGAAACTGCTGTTTTTCACCTGCTGTTCATGGAATAATGAGAGCGAGCATCTCCAGCTTTCTGCTGTAGATTTGAGGCATCAGTAAAAACGGAGGGTAGACAAAAATACTGACATCTCACACTCCATTTTCTTGCACGTGCTCAGATCTTCCTTCATTTAATCTACAATTTATCAAGTACCGGCTTGGGATGTAACACCCAGAACAGCCCAGGGAGAAAGATGTCAGGAAAGTGGGGCTTAGAGGGGTGAAGCTACTCACCCAGGGCTACACAGCTAACAAGTGGCAAAGCAAGGGTTTGTGTCCAGCTCTGCCCTGGTTCTGATTTAGGCCCCAGACCATGGTTATGTTACCTTTACTGTTAAGAAAGTTTTTACCTTCCTTCTTTTCTTAACGAACTCCTTTTCACCTTTCAAAACACAGCACAGGTGTTGCTTTCTCAGGATGTGATCCCTAATGCCAGGACTGAGGCTCTCTCTGTGCTCCTGCAATGATCTGCATCTTTATTCCAATAAAATGTTTATTTTGAGCACTGCATTTACTATGTGTCATAAATGTTTTGCATGGATTACCTACTTCAGTTCTCACAAGCCTTCTTGGGGAGGTTACTATGATTGTGGACAATCGCTGAAGATGAAACTTGAATAAATAGAACCAGGGGTGCAAATTCAGGTCTTTTTGATTCTGGAGCCTGTGCACTTAGCCATTATGGTGTACTGTACTACAATGAATTAATTTATTCATTTGAAGATGTCCCTCATGGACTCTACGTTTCTTAAGACGAGGGACATTTTGTATTCACTCTGTACTCTCAGTAGGTAGTACAGGATGACACAGAACAAGCATTAGCTCATCTGATTTAAATCTCCCTCTCTGTCAGCCCTTGAATGGATTACCACTGTAGGAAGTAGGAATGTTAATTTGTGGGAATGGACATAGTTCCCCCAAAAGTGCACGTCCCATCCAAAATAGAGAACTGTGGTTTCATCTTCCTGTGGCATACACATACTTACAACTTGGCTGAACTTTTCTCCAGGTACTTCCAGATAACGTGAAGAAAAGTATCTTTCAAGGAAGTTCCCACACAGGAATGTCCCCTATGGTCTGGTCATCATTAGCTGATTCACCAAATATTTCCCAGCCTTCCTTCTGGGAACGTGTTGGGATTTCCCTTCCCTGCCGCCTTGAGTAAGGCGAGCCTGTGTGACTTGCTTTGGACCATGTAGTCTGGACAGGGTGCCAAGTGTTACCTCCAGGCGAAAGCTTGAAGAGCCCTTATGTGATTTCCCACTGGTCCATTGACCAGCAGTATTTGAAATAGGACTACAAAGAGCAGATCCCCACCTCTGACCTGCAGTGAACATTAGGGTGAGCAAGACACAATCGTTGGTCGTTATAAG
This sequence comes from Delphinus delphis, assembly GCF_949987515.2. Classification (NCBI taxonomy): domain Eukaryota; kingdom Metazoa; phylum Chordata; class Mammalia; order Artiodactyla; family Delphinidae; genus Delphinus; species Delphinus delphis. The sequence continues at coordinate 141,365,060 of NC_082684.1, forward strand.
CTATTAAGACTGGGCGGTTGATTGCGTCCACCATATAACAGTCTATCCTGACTGTGGCACTCTTGAAAGTCTCCAGTGGAGTGATTCTTGGCATTTTTATTTTGCATTGAGGAATTAGAAGGAGAATCATTAAGCTGAGGCTTAACCCCAAAAGCTTTAGACCTACTGGAAGTTTAATGACAGTCATCAAGCTGCAGAAAGTTCTGATTCAGAGTGTGCTGCCGATGGAGTGTCCATCTCCACAGGAGGCTGGGAAGGTTGAAATGAGCCCCAGCTGAAGGGGTTTAAGTTAGATGAACAGAAATATTCTGAAGGTCAATGGGTGGAATAATGTTCTGGAATCTCCTTCCTGATTCTCTTTTGAAATCAACAAAGATGTCAACCTTGCCTGAGACTGGGTGGTGAGAGTGTGCCAGGAGGGTGGGTGAAACCGCTGTTCTTGAGGAGTGCCTTCTGGCTTTATGATTTCATATCTTCTATCTTGGCTGGTTAGAAGATTCATTTATATGGTTAACCAGATTTTTCCTAGGGTGTAAATTCCCCCCAGAGATAAATTAAACACTTTTAGGGATATAGTCAGTCTGTGAGGCCACTAGGATACCATTCAGTGCTTTGCAGCAGCAATTTACCACACGGTACCCTGGTAACTTGGTGAGTGAGTGCACATCTATAACAGGGCTTCCTTTGCATCCAGAGATGCACTCTCAGAATTCTCCCTGCAATGCATGGACAGCCTAGGGTGGAAAATGGGAAGAGCAAGGCCCCCTAGCTGCTCTTCTATTCCCATCACACTCTCACGCTGGGCTGCTGTGTCAGTGGAAGATAAGCCAAGGTGAATTAATGAAGGAGGGGACTCAGCTCCACACCTCCTCCCTGGGGCTCATCCCTCCCTGAGGGGCCTGCTGTGTTGCCCAGGATCCCAAATGTCAAGGGTTTTTCCTGGACCACAGTCCCAGGAAGATGTCCATGCTTTTGTCCTACCTTCTCTCTCTTGCCTCATAAACATATCACCCTGTTATTTTTCCTTCTTTGAGGATATTGAATTCATATATACATTCATTCAACAAACAATTACCAACTGCTTAGTATATTCAGGATAAAGTCTTAGGTAATCGCACAGTTTCTGATTTAGGTGGATATGGGTTTAAATTTAGACTCCACTATGTACTGGCCTCCTGCCTCTATGCCTCACTTTACCCATCTGTAAATTAGGGTAATAAAAGTGCCTCCTTCATGGTGTTACAGTAAGGATTAAATGAATCAATGTTTATGAAAGGTTTAATAGTGCTGAGCACAGAATAAATATTACTTATTATACTTACCATCTACTGTATGTGCCAGGCACTGAAGTACTAGAGATATAAATATAACAAGAACCTGTTTCTTACACTCAAGATGCTCATAGTGTAGAGCTACGATTCTTGAAGTGTGGTCCGGGACCAACATCAGCAGCATCACCTGGGAACTTGTTGAATAGATGAATTCTCAGACCCCACCCAGACTTACTGAATCAGAAACTCTAGAGCCCAGCAGTCTTTTTGTTTTCTTTCTTTCTTTGTTAATTTTTAAAATTTATTTTATTAACGTATAGTTGATTTAGAAAGTTGTGTTAATTTCTGCTGTACAGCAAAGTGACTCAATTACACACACATACACAGATCCAGCAGTCTTTTTAACAAGCCCTCCAGGGGACTCTGACCCTCACTCAATTTGAGAGCCTCTGCTTTATATTAGAGGGATACTAGTATCTTATATCTGCAGAGTGCTTAAACTATAGAAAATGTTGCTACATGCTTTTAATACTGGTAACAGTTCTGGTTCTGCAAAGGAGCAATGGTTACTTTTCCTATTTCCAACTGAGGAATGGAAGGTTCTGTAGCAGAAATGGCTGGCTCACTAACAGGACTGCATTTGTGCTTGGGTATCCATCCCTCAGGGAAGGTGACCTTTCAACAATTTAGAATGAATCTCAGTTAGCCTGAGCCAATTCTGGTACTCCCAATCCCTTTTCCAGTGGTTGGCTTAGGAGTGGAGTTGTGACTCAGTCTAGCCAACAGGCATGAATGAAGATATATTGAGGAGCTCCTGGGGCCTGTTTTCTCTCTTTAAAAAAAGTACAAGGATGAGATGGCCCTCTTCTCCTGCTGGACATGATACCTGGTGCAGCAGCAGTCATACTGTCATCAAGAGGGAGGTAGCATGAGGCCCAAGCCGACATTCAGAGAATGCAAAGTTGGGAGATGGAAAAGCCCTTGTCAATATCACTGAAGGCAGAATTAGCCAACCCCAGGATCCATCCTATCATAGGACCTCTTGTATTCTGACACATTTTTATTCTTAAGACATTTTGAGTGGGTTTTCCACAACCCAGTAAAGTCCCACATGGAGAAAGACTGGCCAAGGGTAACAGAGCTAGGCATCTGGACTCATGTTCAGAGGTCTTAAACCTCTGCTCTCTCCATAACATAACTTGCTGAAGGATGGATCCTGATGGATGATGGTTCCGATAGATGGCGCAAAATTAATACAGTAATTCACACACGTACCTCATACTGCATTCCATACCACTCCCACCACCCACCCCATTAGCTAGTTTCTTGAGCTGAAATTCTAGACTATCATATCTTTATCTCCAGTACCTAGCAAAATGCCAGGCCCACAATAAATGGTAACTAATATTACTTTCACAATGCCGTAAAAAATGTTTGTCAGTGGAGGGAATGACCAAATAAACGCATGAGTGACTATTGAGGGGTGGATGGCATATATATATATATATATATATATATATATATATATGTACATTTAAGGTACTTCCGCTCTATAAAAGTCAGTTTAATGGTAGTCTTACATGTTTAAACCCAGACAAGCTCTCACTGTAAAACATGTCAGAGTTCAGTGGAGGAAGTACTGGAGAGGAGGGAAGCTTATTCTTTTGATAGAATCACTGTCCATAAGAGCAAAAGGGGAATTTGTGGTTACGGAGACCATCATTTTAGAAATAAGGAAACTGAGGTCCAGGAGAAGCAGTGACTCACCTGAGGAAACAGAGCTGCTTGGAGCCAAACCCAAACTGAAGCCTGTTTTCTCTGTCTCCAGAACACAGGGCTTGAACTTCTGGCTCTCAAATGCCTCTCAGCGCCTTCAAAAACCAGGGCCCTTTGCTTTGAGAGGATTCTGCTGACCAAAGTGTGGAGGACTCCTCTGGGGGAAGGACCAGTGGGAGGGAGGCTGCCACCACTCTCCTGCTCTATCCTCTTCCCCTTCCTGCTCTCCCTCCTTCTCCTTCTTCTTTTCCCCCTCCTTTCCCTTCTTACTCTTGTTTCTCTGTAATCATGTGGTTTTTTTTAAGTCTTCCTGTCTTACATAGAATCAGCAGATGTTAGATTTGGAAAGGACCCTACAACTCATCTAGTCTAGCCTCCTTGTTTGATTGATGAGGAAGCAGATGTCTGGGGAGAGGAGAGGAAAGTGATTTGTCCAGGAAATCTGAACAGTTCTAGAGCCTGCATTGGGCAGTGATGGGCAGGTCTGGTGTCGTCTGAAGTTGAGAAGGGGGGCAGGGTTGTCACCCTCAGATCTGCCATCCATGAGTTGTATGATCTTGGTCGTGTTACTTCTCTCTGTGCTTCAGTTTCCTGAAATATAACAGGGGAACGATCGCTTTAGCTGTTTATTGTGTCACTGTCTGGGAAATATGTGTAAAGTGCAGGAAATATGTTTAAAGAACTTGAAGGCTGAGTGCTCAGTAGCTGTTAGTTGTATAATAATATCTAATATGTGCTGATGAGGAGGATGAGACAATGATCAAGACTTGGAATTTGGACCCAGCTTTCTTTTTTTTTTTGCGGTACGCGGGCCTCTCACTGTTGCGGCCTCTCCCGTTGCGGAGCACAGGCTCCGGACGCGCAGGCTCAGCGGCCATGGCTCACGGGCCCAGCCGCTCCGCGGCATGTGGGATCCTCCCGGACCAGGGCACGAACCCATGTCCCCTGAATCGGCAGGCGGACTCCCAACCACTGCGCCACCAGGGAAGCCCTGGTCCCAGGTTTCTTAATTCTTGTTTCTTTCCACTGATCCATCCATCTGCCCCCTTTTCTTCTTCATTTCCCTAGTTTGAGATTTAAACTTTAGTTTTGTTTTTCATTTTATTATTGTTTGCATTAGAAAGAAAATGTTGTCATAGAAAGAACAGGGGCACTGCAATTAAACAGACCTAGATTGAGAGCCTATATTCACTGAATATTAACTATGGAGCTCTGGTCAAACTCCCTAAGAATCTGGGCTAAGTTTCTTTGTAAAGCAGGGATTCCATCACGCAGTTCCTAGCACTGTGATAACATAAGTAACACTCCTTGTATCGTTCAAAACATGTTGACTTTTCCCTGAAGCCACAACTCAGTAAGCATGCAGGTAAGGATTCCAAGTCATAACTATATCTTCTCTGGGGCACCCCTAAAATTGAAGAGTGGAACTATTTGCCCAAATGGGCCAAGCCCAAATTAACTCGAATCCAGCCTGATCGTTTGGTTAAGGCTGAGGCCAACTGGTGACCTTGTAGAGTCATATGGTTAAGGTGTGGCTGACAATGAATGTAAACTATTGACCCCATTTGGGGTCATGTTCATGGGGATCATGTTGTCTCCTATCATAAAGGCTCTGTCTGTCCTCAAAGATCCCACTGCTCCAGTAAAACAAATGGTGCTCTCAAGTGACCTTTCTGTCAGCCAAATGAGGACAGCTGCCAGTAAAGTTTGGTTTGCTAAATTTGGGCCCATGAAGCAGCCTGGGACAGAGGGGGGAGGGGTGGTAAATGGGGAGATGGGGGTCCTGGGTCCTCCTTTCACTCGGCCACCAGCTCTGTGAGTGACTTTGGCCAAGTCCGCACTGACCTCTCTAGTTTCCTTGCTGACACTTAAGAACCCTTCCTGTTCTCTGGGTCCACAGTGTTATTTCTCCATTTGATGAACTTCCTCAGCACCAGAACATTCCATCCGTAACATCTTCCATATTGAACATCTGCTTTATTCCATCTCTTGTAACACAGCTCCCTCCAACACTGTGTCTTTTGTAGTGCCAAGAATTCTTTTGGCAATTAAATGGAATTGCAGAGGGGCCTTGGAAATCATCTGGTTCCATCAGATGAGAAAACTGAAACTCAGAGATGTTGAGCAACTTCTCCAAAGCCACACAGCCTTTTGGCAGCTGTTCTGTGACTCCTGCCTTCAGCCTCCTGCAGTGACACAGTGGTTGGTGCATGATGATGTATCCTTTTTGGTCATATCATCATGGAATAAGTACGAAGGGTAACAGCTGTGTAGACCCAAGGCTTTATTTTCTTTGTTTTGACAACATGTCCCCAGGAAGAAAATATTTGCGGATCTAACTTTTGGATGTGAAGCAAGTGTCAAACTGAAATGTTATTGACTCTTTAGTGCTTCCTACTCTGATAAATGTATCCAATATGTTCCCAGTGACTCATCTGCAGGGCGGATGTATCTTTTTTTTCTTCTCCTTTGACACTGACATTTTTGTAGTTCTACACAGGGCTCCCCCTCCCCAAATCTGCATATGCATCCACAATTAGCCACAGCACTATGGAATTTCATCCAAAAATTAATAATTTGATTGGTTATTCAAAATCTCAAGCATCTTGACAGCCAGCAATCAATTGAGGGGGAAAATAATATGTAAACTGATGATTTATCTTCTTCTTTTTCCAACAAATGAGCCTGTCTATGAGCCAGTCTATGAGCCAGACAACATTTTGGGAAGTTATGGGAGGATGATTTGCTTGATCACTATATCTAGATGATCCCTGAAAAATATGAAGGGTTTTCTAAAACTCAAGTTGGTCCTTGAAATATTAGCTTTCTTACTGTAAAAAAAAAAAAAAAAATCAGAAAGGGGAGTACAATGTAATATTTTTATTTTCACTGTGTCATAAAGAGGTTCAGAAAGATCCCAAACTGAAAACTGTGAAATAAAATTAGTGATGAAATAAATGACATGAGAGCCTTAAGACTAAATATACACTGAGACCCTTAAGTGGCGAAAACTCTGCTGGGAAGAAGCGTGGTTTACAGAAGACTAAAGCTGCTGATTTTAATTAGCCCCAGGTATCCCTTTTCTAAAATGTATGGCAGAAAACAACTCCCTTAGAACAGATCTTTATAAGATCAGTTATAAGGTCTTTTATAACTTCCACGTATTTACAGAATTTTGAATGCCAGAAGGCACAAAAAGGAAGAAAGTGAGAAAAGAAAAAAAGAATCTTAGTGTACATACATACTGAAAATATGAAAAGATATGAAAAACAAAATAAATACATACATTATCTACACAAGCATCCTATGCCTTGATACTATATAGATCCTAACTTCTAATAAGAGCAGGATTCTATACTCTTATACACAGGTTCTCCAGAAATATAGACATTTAGCAATTAGCACTCACACCAGTGTTTTCACTTTAACGATAGCTAAGTAACAGACTCACCAGCAATTCATTAAAATTCAACCCTAAGAAAATCTCTGATGATACCTTTTTATGAATTTGACCTGAGGCTGCTCACTAGAGGGAACAGAAATTGCATCTGACACAATAATGTGCTCTAACTGTAAAAGGTCCTAAAAGATAGGGAGTTCCCAAAATGAATAGGAAAGGGACCTCCCCAAAGCAGTGGTCAAAATTTTTTGGTTTCCTTTATTGATGGCATTTGGTTTAACATCAGTGGTTCTCAGATTCGGCTGAGCAGACTCGGCTGTTCATTAGAGTCACCCATGGAGCTTTGACCGCTTCCAGCCTGGGCTGCACCCCAAACCAATCAAACCAGAATCTCTGAGGGTGGGACCCAGGCATCAGTAGGTTTTAAAACTTTCAGGTGACTACAACGTGCAACCAAGCTTGAGAACCTCTGGTCTACAGATAAGCCATCTCTGATGATTGGATTATTGGCCGCAATTGTTCACTCTCCTGTGGTATGTAGGGCTACACATTCAAACCCTCGCCCTGGCCTCTTGGTGGGCTGAGGGTGTTTCCCCACCCCTTGACTTTGGATTTAGCCATGTGACTTGTTTTGGCCAATGGGCTGTTAGCTCATGTGATGCATGCGAAGGCTTGACCTGTGCTTGGTTGATGGGCTTGCTCTCTTGTGCACTTGCCTTTGGCCACGAACAAAGCAGGCCTCAGTCAACCACTGTCCCAAGAACAATGAGAGATGCACAGAGCAGACCTAGATCCAGTCAGCCACTAGGAGCCAAGCCCAGCTGAACCCTAGCTTGCCTACAGACATAAGAATGAGAAAGAAGAGCTTATTTTTGTAAGCCACTGAGTTTGGGGATGCTTTGTTAGGCAGCATTGGTGTGTAAAGTAACTGACATATGTAAAATTTTAAAAAATTATTTAGTGAGATGGCCAACTACATTTTGGGGCCAACTACATTTCTTTGGGCATGAAAGAGAGGAGCAACTTAGAACTATTTCTAAAGGAAAGTTTGACCCATAATATCTACTATGATGTAGCTTTTTGGAACAGTGCTACTGTCTTTGTCACCCTTCTGATCTGTTAAGCAGAAAATATTTCCTGCTGATTTCTTACTCAGTTTCACACAGGCCCTCCATCTAAACATTTATCTTCACCAGGGCAGAACTGGCATTCTGAATCATCAGTGCCCCAGGCTAGTTTAACAGGTTTTTTTCTTTTGCCTTCTTTTTTTTTTTTTAATGTTAAAATTTAAGCTCTATCCAAGTTTTTGTGGAAAAACAGGGGGAAAAAAAAAAAAAACGGGAAAAAACTACCACCAAAATATGAGCCCAGTATAGACTTAGTTATGGTAAAAGTTTCCTTACAGGGACCGGGTGGGGGGTCAGTGGTTGTGCTGCAGATGTAGGCCAAGTTAAGTCCACAGAGGCATGGATCTTTTCTCTCATATAAGAGCCCTCCTTAGGATTCACAGTTGTTCATATATATGCATTTATAATTTAGGTAGTCTTGGATCTAGGACAGTGGTCTTCAAACCTGAGTGTGCATTGGAATCACAAGGATGGCTTTTTACAACACAGATTGCTGGACCCCACCCCCAGAGTTTCTAACTCAGTAAGTCTGATGTGAGACCAGAAAAATCTGTATTTTTTTAAAATTTTATATTGGAGTGTAGTTGATTTACAATGCTGTGTTAGTTTCAGGTGTACAGCAAAGTGATTCAGTTATACATATACATGTATCTATTCTTTTTCAGATTCTTTTCCCATTTAGGTTATTACAGAATATTGAGTAGAGTCCCCTGTGCTATACAACAGGTCCTTGTCGATTATCTATTTTTTATACATAGTAGTGTGTATATGTTAATCCCAAACTCCTAATTTATCCCTCCCCCCAACCTTTCCCCTTTGGTAACCATAAGTTTGTTTTCTAAGTCTGTGAGTCTGTTTCTGTTTTGTAAATAAGTTCATTTGTATCATTTTTTTAGATTCCACATATAAATGATATCATATGATATTTGTCTTTCTCTGTCTGACTTATCACTTAGTATGATAATCTCTAGGTCCATCCATACTGCTGCAAATGGCATTATTTCATCCTTTTTTATGGCTGAGTAATATTCCATTGTATATATGTACCACATCTTCTTTATCCATTCATCTGTTGATGGACATTTAGGTTGCTTCCACGCCCTGACTATTGCAAATGGTGCAGCACTGAACATTGAGGTGCATGTATCTTTTCAAATTATGGTTTTCTCCAGATACATGCCCAGGAGTGGGATTGCTGGATCATAAGGTAGCTCTATTTTTAGTTTCTTAAGGGACCTCCATACTGTTCTCCATAGTGGCTGTACCAATTTACATTCCCACCAACAGTGTAGGAGGGTTCTTTTTCTCCACGCCCTCTCCAGCATTTATTGTTTGTAGACTTTTTGATGATGGCCATTCTGACGGTGTGAGGTGATACTTCATTGTAGTTTTGATTTGCATTTCTCTAATAATTAGTGATGTTGAACATCTTTTCATGTGCTTTTTGGCCATCTCAATGTCCTCGTTGGAGAAATGTCTATTTAGATCTTCTGCCCATTTTTTGATTGGGTTGTTTGTTTTTTTGATATTGAGCTGCACGAGCTGTTTGTATATTTTGGAGATTAATCCCTTGTCGGTCAGATCGTTTGCAAGTATTTTCTCCCATTTTGTGGGTTGTCTTTTTGTTTTGTTTATGGTTTCCTTTGCTGTGCAAAAGCTTTTAAGTTTAGAAAATTTGTATTTCTAACAAGTTCCCAGGTGACTCTGATGTTGCTGGTCTTTGGACCACCCTTTGAGAACCACTGACTGGAGTACAAAGTATGTATATTTGAGATGTATTCTCTTTGGGACATTGCCTTGCACAAGGAAGATTCTTACATATTTCCTCAGTGGAAAAATGCCTGTATATAACATTAAGAGTTGGTCCACCTGGAGAACAGAAATGGAGTCAGCAGCCTCAAATCTCTTTGCAAAAAGCTCACCTATTCCCACGACCACTTCCTAAATGTATATCTTTAGTCCTGACTCCAGGAAAAACAACTCATGAAAAGCTCTCTTTTCAAGGATGCCTTCCTTGATTTCTCCAACAGCGAACACTGGCTTTTTCTTTACAATCCTAGTACTTTATCTGAACCTCTCCCATGGCATTTAATACTACATAGCTTAGAGTACAGGTGCTGACGGACTTGACTTACCCCCTCACAGAAGATGTAAATCTACCTGATTCATATCAGAATCCCTTATAGCATGTTTCCATAGCGGGTGCAAAATAAAAATGTATAGAATCTAAAACCGATTAGTGAATATCTATGTGAAGGTGGCGCAGAAGTTCAAAAGATTAAAACTTGAAATAAAAAGCCTGCACCATCCATTACAATGACCACTAGCTACATGTGGCTATTTAAGTTAATAAAATTAAAAATCCACTTTCAAGCTAGAGTAATCAGGACAGTGTGGTATTGGTGAAAGAACAGACAAACAGACCAATGGTACATAATAGAGAGCCCAGAAATAGACCCACATAAATACAGTCAACTGATCTTTAACAAAGGAGCAAAGACAATACAATGGAGAAAATGTAGTCTTTTTAATAAATGGTGCTGAAACAATTGGACATTTACATGCAAAAAATGAACCTAGACACAGACCTTACAACTTTTCATAAATATTAACTCAAAATGAATCATATTCCTAAATGCATAACACAGAACTATAAAACTCTTAGAAGGTAACATAGGAGAAAATCTAGATGACCTTGGACACAGTGATGACTTTTTAGATACAACGTCACAGGCATGATCCATGAAAGAAAGAATTGATAAGCTGGATTTCATTAAAATTAATCATTTCTGCTCTGTGAAAGACAGTGTCAGGAGAGTGAGAAGACAAGCCATAGACCAGGAGAAAATATTTCCAAAAGACATATCTGATAAAAGAATGGTATCTAAACTAAACAAATAGCTTAAAAATCAATAATAAGACAACAAACAGCCCACTTAAAAATGGGTAAAAGATCGGAAAAGATACCTCACCAAAGAAGGTACACAGATGGCAAATAAGCATATGAAAAGATGCTCCACATCATATGTCATTAGGGAAATGTAAATTAAAACAACGAGATACCACTACAAGCCTCTTAGAATGGCCAAACTTCAGAACAACAAGAACACCAAATGCTGCAGAGGATGTAGAGAAACAGGAACTCCCATTCATTGCTGGTGGGAATGCAAAATGATAACAGAGCTTTGGGATACAGTCTGGTAGTTTCTTACAAAATTCAACATACTCTTACCATATGACCCAGCAACTGGGCTCCTCGGTATTTACCCAAAGGAACTGAAAACTTATGTCCAAACGAAAACCTGCACATGGATGTTTATAGCAGCTTTATAATTTCCATAACTTGGAAGCAACCAAGATGTCCTTCAGTTGGTGAATTGAAAAATAAACTGTGGTATACCCAGGCATGGAATATTATTCGGTGCTAAAAACAAATCAGCTATTAAACCATGAAATGACATGGAGGAAACTTAGATGCATATTACTAAGTGAAAGCAGCCCATCTGAAAAGGCTACATACTGCGTGACATTCTTGAAAAGGCAAAACTATGGAGACAGTAAAAAGATCAGTGATGGCTAGGGGTTGGGAGGAGAGAGGGATGCATAGGTGGAGCACCGAGGATTTTTAGGGCAGTGGAACTACTCTGTATGATACTATAATGGTGGATACCTATCATTATACATTTGTCAAAACCCATAGAATGTACAACACCAAGAGTGAACCCTAATGTAAACTATGGACTTTGGATGATAATTACGGTTCAGTGTAGGTTCATTGACTGTAACAAATGTACCACTCTGGTGGAGGATATTATTATGGGGGAGGCAGTGAGCATGTGGAGGCAGGAGGCATATGGAAATCTGTGCACTTCTTGGTTAATTTTGCTGAACCTAAAACTGCTCTAAAAAAATAGAGTCTATTTAAAAGGAAAAAATTCAGTCACATCAACCTTATCTCAAGTGCTTAATAGCCACATATGGCTAGTGGCCATCATACTGGATAACACAAATATGGTTCTATTGGAGAGACTCCTCTAAGACTCCTCTAAGACTCCAAGTCACTTTCATCTATATTATGAGACCCTCACCAACTCTGCTGTAAGTGGTTGAAAAAAAAAGGTGATCAAACCCATTTTATAAATGGAAACATGGATCTTTAGAGAAGTTAAGTGAATTGCTTCATGGCAAAGTGGAGGAGCCTAATCTATAGAATAACTATGAGACATGAGAGAGTATCTAGAATCTAATAGGTATTCAATAAATTGCACTCCTTTATTTGTTGATGTATTCACAGCTTCCTTTATTTTTGTGGTGGTCTCTAGGGCAGCTGAAGCCTCATCACTGAATGCCACTTAGTTTTGGTGAACACATCTTACTTTCTCTGTAAAACACAGTAGTTTTGCTTCTCTTTTCCTTAGCACCCAGCTTAATGCCCTGCAAAAAGTAGGCACGCGATTAAGATTTTGTAAAATGACAAGATGGATGTTAACTCTTGACCCAGTGGTGCCCCCCAGCTGAACCCTAGCAATTACTCTAGTTAAATCATTAGAATACCTACTATGTACCAGACACATTCCATACCAGCCCTGACCGATAGATGTATAATGTAAAGTACACAGTAATATTATATTTTCAGTAGCCAGATTTTTAAAAGTTAAAATAGATGAAATTATTTAAATAATATATTTTATTTAACCCAATATATCCAACCTATTGTCATTTCGACATGCACTCAATATAAAATTATTAATGAGACGCTCTACATTTTTTTGTACTGTCTTCAAAATCTAATGTGGATTTTTAACATTTATCACGTATTTCAGTTTGGATCAGCCACATTTCAAGTAGTCAATAGCCACATGCAGCTAGTGGTTACTGCCTTGGACAGTACAGTTTTATACAGGATTTTATTAAAGATGCATAACAATAATAGCAAAATTTTGAGTGGCAAGCATTTTGGAAGGCTCATCTTATCTAACCTTCCTAATTACCCTCATCTATAGATGAGGAAACACAGGCGTAGAAATGGTTAGTGACTCATCCTTGACCACACTGCTAGTACGTGGCAGAGTTGGATCTTGAATTCCGGTAATAGGAAGATTCCACACCCGGCCATGGATTAATTGGGTGTCTTGAGCAAGTCACTGTAGTTTCCTCTTCTACAAAATAGGAAGAGGGGTGGAGTGGATCATCCAGAGTGGACATTGCATGCCTTCATCTTCCTTTTTATTCTGAAGCATCTGGCAAGCCTGGATCTCCTGTTCCACCCATGAGGACTTCGGATTTACACCAGTCCTCCTCTGATTTGAACAAAGTGCTGTTCTTAACCTGGACTTTTCTGGTTGGGGCTGCTCTGACCATAAACCTATAAACTTTGCAGCAGAATGGAGAGCCCCTCCCATGCCCAAGAGTGGTGCTGCATGTTCGTTTCAGTTTCTTCTATTTTGCGGTACGCGGGCCTCTCACTGTTGTGGCCTCTCCCGTTGCGGAGCACAGGCTCCGGACGCGCAGGCTCAGCGGCCATGGCTCACGGGCCCAGCCGTTCCGCGGCATGTGGGATCTTCCGGGACCGGGGCACGAACCCGCGTTCCTGCATCGGCAGGCGGACTCTCAACCGCTGCGCCACCAGGGAAGCTCAGCTGCAGTTTCTTGATGCTTTTTTGAAAGAAAAGAAACTTCTTGCCTGGGCACTTGGTTTTAATTTTCTGTCTTCTTTGTTCTTAGGTATGTTGTAGAAAGCTCCCCTCTCCCAAGGAAATTCTACTATATATTTCCATAATTTTCCTTCTCTCCCTCTCCCAGAAATGCAAAGAAAATAACTGTCAACATTTTTTTGCATACATAAATTTTAACAGCCTGTACATGTCAACTAATCTTTTATCCAGGAGGGAAAAGCTTATTTCAAGTGATTGAAAGTTGAAACACTTTGGTTTTCATTCTTATTGTGTAATGGAATCACTGTGTGGACATGCTACTTTATGATTAGATCATCAATTCCATTTCTCAAATCCACTAACTCTAATAAGTTCCTACTGTGTGCAAGGGCAAAGCCCCTGTTTTCTAGGAATGGATCTTCCACCAGGAAGGGTAAGGCAAATGTTCAACCAACCACAGCACAAGGCAGACCAGACGCCTTAAGAGGGGTGCACAGTACTAAGACAGTTCAAATATTTGGTTTGGGGTAAACCGGGGTGGTTGTACAGAGGAGTTGCCTTTTAGAATGGACCTCTAAAGAAAGGTAGGGATTCAATTAACAGAGAAGGCAGAAAAGAAAAGGCATTTCAGAAGAGGCAGAGGCAACTGTGCCTGTATCCTGCACTACAAGCAGGAAGAGTAGAGAGCAGCACGTGGCCTGGTCTGAGGATTACACATGGATTGCAGGAATTATGTAAGGATGTCAGGCCGTTTAGCAAACTCCTGGCACCAGTGTCCCGCTCCCAACCCTCCACCCATGGGAGACAGCATTCATCAATCACAGCCCACACCTTTCCAGACAGCCTCAGGAGTTCCTTCATGAGATGCGATCAATTTGCCATCCCTGGTGCAGGAGTGCAGGGATAAGTGAGGTAGAGCCTTGAATACCTTGTTGACTAGTTAGTAGTTAATTGGATAGGCGATAGGGAGCCATTAAAGTCTTGTAAGCAGGGAAGTGACATGGTGGGAAATGAGAACTATAGTTCAGGATAATGAACTTGGCAATGCTTTCTGGGATGGATTAGCATGGTTATAAGACCAAAGGCCAGTTATTTGGAAGGTTATGGTTTAGACGAGCAATAATGTCTGGAATTGGAGTGTTAGCTGCAGAAAGGAGGGGCAGATGTCACAGAGGTAGAATTGAAAGCAACTGGCGAGTCTGGCTGTGGAGAGTGAGGTGCAGGAGTGAGAGAGGGGAGTCAAAGCCAACTCTGAGCTTCCCAGTAATGACCTTGGAATAAGAAAAAACTGGAGTCACCATCAAGAGGGGAGCCTGTGATTGAAGAGGAGGTAGGGGAGTTCTGGTGAGTTTGGGGGGGGGGCAAGAGGAGTCTACAGAAAATGGTTTTTAGGCTTCTGTCTTCTACAAAGCATAGGTTTTTCTAAGCCATTGTCTCAGAACTCAGTACTGCAAAGTAAAATAACCATTTTTAAGCAAACACTATTGCCTTTCACAATGAACAGAGTCTAAGGAAGGCTCCCATCTTTCCAAATATTTGGAAAATTGGAAAGCCTTGTAATTAGTAATCAGGGAAGGGACATAAGGGAAGGAAAGAAATATAACCTTAATCACTGTGCTTCTCAGGTTTCAAACACTTCCCCAATCGAGGTAATTTACACTTTAGTAATAATGATTGACAGTCAAGGAATGGATCTAACTCACTTTTATTTTTCCCTTAGGGAAAGCACTTGAGTTCCCAATTGTTTTAAATTGCAGAAGCAGTAATTGTTTTAGGAAGGCAAGAGAAATGGCTTTTTGGTACCCTGACGGGAATATGGAGTCTTTCTTAACTAAGGTCACTGGGGCCATACTCAGGATGGTCTTTCCTGGATAAACAAATACCAGTTTAGTCAAAGGAGAACAGCAAAAGAACCCATAAAGGCCCAGGGGAATACATTTCACCCAAAATATTAATAAGTTGCTATTGGTACCTAAAATGAGCCAGAGATCTTTTTTGAGCTGCTTGCATCCCAAATAGAATCATTGGTGAAATTTAATATGAAAAGTTTCTTTTCTCCCAAATATTCTAAAATAAATATGGAGCAGTGGATGTATTTTGACATACTTGCTGTCCCAGAGGAACTTATTTATTAAACCGTGCACTTTGATATATTTGTTTACTTAGAAAAGTCAAGTGTGACAAGCTAGGTCAATTGCATCAAGAACGTTATTAACAGGCTGACCCATTGTAAATGGCGTGAAGGCTGCTCTGGAAATCTGTGCTTTGATGTATGGGGAAACCGACACATCTGATTTGGGAGGGAGGAGACAATCATGGCATTGTTTGTAGGCGCCAACAGACAGGCAAAAGCCAGGGATCCTTGCAGAGACTGGATTAAGGTATCAGAACTGTTCACATCTCATTTGCATCACTCCGAAGAGTGGACCACAGGTTTTGCTGATTAACACACAGACCATGGCAAATAGCATTGTGTATTTGAAATCAGACCAAGATCAGTAACAGTAACACAAACCATGTGTGAAGTTTGGCATATGGAGGTTCCTCTTAAGCTATTATCTAACTAGGTTTTTTTCCTCTTATTTTTCAAAAGCATTTTTCCAAACCAGGAAGTTAGCAAAAGCAAAATGTTCCCCAATTCCCTCCCCACCCCCTAAATACTCATATTTATGCCACCTTCTGGTATATAACAATATTTTTTGTTGTCAAAATTTGCAAGGCTTCTGAAAGGAAGGTGGGTGTGTGTTAAAAATGTACTGATTTCATCAGTGTCTCGGCAGGCAAGAGGAAATGGTGGATTGAGTATTGAGGCAGGGAAATCAGGCTACTACCACCTGAATATTTTCCACTCATCCAATTTGTATTTTTCCTTCATAGTGGAGTTCCAGATCAAAGTAACACTGATGCAATTCTTCACTACCCTTGGGTTTCATTAAGCACCCGATGGGCGTGTTTCAGTGGAAGGGGGGACTGCGGAGTGATGCCTACAATGATGTAACTTATTAAAAGCTGTTAATTACCTGAATTTTATCATTCAGATGTTATTAACGCCTCTCCAGTATATCTTTTATGGATGAGACTGTACATTTTATAGCAATAGTACCAGTGGGAATTGACAATTAGCAGCCATGCATTAACTAGATGCAGTGTGGCATATTTCATCCAGTTTAGATAGTCCTCGACCAATCAAGCCAAAGTTTTCTTTAGTAGAAATTGCCCTGCCAAGTGGTTTCTGGATCCTTCTCGGAGGAAACAGCAAAGGAGCTGACAGCGACCGCTTTCAACCATACCAAAAATTGGCTATCCATGGCAATTCTAGACTCACAAATTGTGTTTTAGACACATATATCAAACCAATACTGGAAACCCACTGGACGTCCCATGGCAAAGTAAGAAGTGCCACGTCCTCCGTCCTCCCATCCTCTGCCTTCCTTGGGGTGTCAGCCCAGGTCTAATTCCTTTTTAGTTTCTCCTCAGTCCTGGTCTGGGCTGGCAGGGAGCTACCTGCGATTCCCCGACGTGGATAACCGGATTTGTCTCTTCCCAGGCTGGCTGCGGATGGGGACAAGTTCTGCTCCCGAGAGAGTCTCAGAAGTAGGTACAGAATCATTGTCGCCAATCTTAATTTCTGTCCCTGGGCTAGGGGGGCACGTGAGGCTCTCCCCTCCTCCTCCACTCTTTTCCCCACCTCCCAAAATTGGCAGCCAGTCCGTGGCTCTCGGTCTGGGGTCTGGAGGGTGGGGAATGTGGGTGTGGGGACCGGCTGGAGAAGCTCTCGCTAGCGCTGCCTGTGGCCAGACCCGCCTCCCATCCCTTCTCCGGCGCACACACACGTCCACCCAGACACACTTCGCGCGCTCCCTTGCGCTCTCGCTCGCCCGCCCGCCGCCGCCTGCTCTCTCCTTCCCCGGTCTCCTTCTCCGTTTTTTTTTTTTTTTTTTTTTGGTACCATAGAGTTGCTCCGAAAACAGAAGATAGAGGGAGTCTCGGAGCTCGCCATCTCCAGCGATCTCTACATTGGGAAAAAACATGGAGTCAGCTCCGGCAGCCCCCGACCCCGCCGCCAGCGAGCCGGGCAGCAGCGGCGCGGACGCGGCCGCCGGCTCCAGGGAGACCCCGCTGAACCAGGAATCCGCCCGCAAGACCGAGCCGCCCGCCCCGGTGCGCAGACAGAGCTATTCCAGCACCAGCAGAGGTAGGAGGCTGCGAGAGGGGCTGAGGAGGGGGCGGCGGGAGCCCCGGCGCGGAGCTGGGGGCGGCCGGGAGCGGGCGCCCGGGTCGCGGGGTCGGGGGCCGCGCGCGAGCCTGCGCCGGCGCCCAGAGCTCGGAGCACCCCCTTCCCCTCCCCCCTCCGCCCCCCAGAAATGTTGCAAACTTTTGCAGCCCGTTCTCGGGTTGCGGGAGGAGAGGGGGGCGGGGGACGCGGCAGGAGGGTTGACAGCCGGCGGGTTCACCCCCTGGCTTTGATTTTTCTGCAAAGAGAGGAGGGAAGCCGCGTTGCCGAAATTAAATACGCTCCCCAAAATACGGAGAACCGGAGAGTGGGGGCCCGGGAAAGAAACTTTTAAAGCGGCAGTGTCCTTTAAAAAGGAAAGGAAGGGGAAAAAAAATTCTGTTTATGACCACCCTCTTTCCCCTTTACCTTTTCTCCTTTGACAGTCTCGGCCCCGGCAGCCCGAGACGGGGTGGGTTTTCGGCTCCCCGCAGAGCTGAGGGGGGCGTTAGGATTGAGTGACCAGGGCAGCCCCGGGGGTGGAGAGGGGGCGCTCCTGGACTTGGGGGGCGACGTGGGCACCTTCTCTGGAGCACGGCGGTGGGTTTGGGATTTGGAGATTGGGCTGGAGGAAGCAGGGTGCGGGCGCGCGAGGTGCTCGCCAAGTTGTCTGGCGGGCGCTGCGAGGGGAGATGCTCAAGTTTGCAGACCCGGGGCTCGCAGCCGGACGCCCAGCCTGGCGGGGGGCGTGTGCGCGTCAACTCGCCCGGGGCGGCGGTCCTGTGGGGCGCTCCACGCGCATTCGGAGTGAGCGTCTGCAAAAGCAAACAAGCAGAAAAAGAAAGATCGCCAAGGCACCCAAACTTATTTCTGACCTGGGAAATCCTTCCCTCTCCAAGCGTTTCTGCAAGAACCTGGGAATGGTCAGTGCGAGTTGAATGCTGGTTGGATAGTGCGATCGATGTTCCCCCCTCCCCGGGCGATATTTACACACTTCATTTTGTAGAATGTGTGTGCGTGTGTATGTGTTTGTTTGCAGGGGGTTCCATTGCCTCCTCCTTGCTTTTTTTTCTAGTTAAAGTGGAGTGTTGGGGAAAGCTCACCCTCTTCCTTCTTTCTTAAAGGTATCGGCACCTGATGTGGGGTTTTTCTTGGGGATGGGGGATTATTTATTTGAATGCGCCTGGAGTTTGCAAACAACAGGAGGAAGCTACGGCTTTAATTACTGTTGTTAATAATGTATAAATCATCCCTGTCACTCTAGAGGAAGCAGGCTCGCGCGAGCCGCCCAGGGCTGGGGGGCAGAGAGGATCTCCAGCCCTGGCTTGGGCACTGGCCCAGCGGGCCCCCTCCTCTTGCCACTCGGCTTCTGGTGGCGATTGGAGAGGGCGGGAGAGGCGAGTGTGGGCCCCCGGGAGCCGCTCCCTTCTTCTCGATGTTAGAGTTGGAGGTAGGAATATGGCTGATCATGTGCTAGCTGTTTTACAGTATTCCCCCCCTACACACACACCTTAGCCACACCCCCTGTCCAGGCGCTTTCCCATTCACGGAATTCGAGTACAGTAAAAGCCATCAGGATGACACACGCGAAAAACATTTAATTAAAGGCGATTTCGAAAGAGTGAACACATTGAACTGCGGTTTGAGCGGGAGGGAGGGGGCAGCGAGGGTCGGGAGTACAGGGAGGGGGATCGGGGCTGGGGGCCGGGACCTGCAGCTAGCTCGGGGAGTTTGTGTGTGGCGAGCTTTTGGCTGCACAGAGTATATTTAGACCTGAGACGGTGGATTTGGAATGCGAGCGGGTTATGTAACAGGGTTAATCAGAAACACTGGAGAAAATCCCCTTCATGTGTTTCTGAGGCTTTTTTTTTGGGAAGGGTGGGGGACATAGTATGTAGGAAGCCACAGTAATTTCTGGTTTGTGCTGCCACCCCCCTCCATCTTAGGCATCCCCCTCCCGTGTGTTATTAGCATCTTCAGGTGTCATTCTTGCCAGAAGGTGTTCTTGCAAGAGATCGGGGTGGCAGGCTGCAGAACCGACTAGCAAATCCGTAACTGGCTGTTCTTGCAAATTATATAACGATGGGGCTTTCAGTACCACCAGCCCTCTAGGCTCAGCAACAAGGGGAGAGGGACAGCGTAGGGGTAGGATGCCTCTTGCACAGCTGACCTGCTGACCCACATCCCCTTGCCCCCTAGAGGGCCACCCCCCACTCTCTCTTCTTTGAACCAACCTCTTGTCCATCCCTCCAGAGATTTAATGGGGGGAGGGAGAGGAGGTAAGGCCCAAACACTCAACTCACATCCTGCACGCAGGCACTAGGTTATATAACAGTCTGAATGGAAAAAGGAAGGTCAGAGATGGAGGCATCCTTTAGCTAACACAGCAGTAGTAATAGCTTCCAGAAATTATGTGCATTTGCAGACTTTAACCTCAGATGTACTGTCTGCTCCTCAGGGGTACCAACCTTTGAGAGTGAGAGCTAGGGAGAAAAAGAGAGAATGTGTAAGTATGCTTGGTAGATGAGAGTGATTTGAAAATGGGAAATGTTTGGGTTTTCAGATGATGTAATGGAGTTGGCAGAATATGCGAGTCGGCTCCCAGAGTGTAAGCAGCAAGAAAATTGGAGCTGGCATCCAGTATTAATGTTGCATAAATTACAATATCGGAAAGAAATTAACCTACACACTAGGTGATTATGGCTTTTTAATACTTAAAACATAAAGGCACACAACTCAAAAGGAAAAGCAAACATCATCACCTTAAAATTAGCATTTTCAACCTCAAGGAGGGTTGAGTGGAGTCCTTGGTATTGGGTGAAGTGCGATGCTTTCTGATTCGGAAGATGCTTTCCAGAGAGGTAGCTGGATTAGCCTCCAGGCAGACAGTGTTTGCAGTCCACAGAGATTGTGGTCAGGATTCTCGTGACATTGAGGTGACCTCATGAGACATTACCTAGGTAGACTTGAAGCTGTTGCTGGATTCTGAACACCTGGGAATCTACCGGTGAATGGGCCATGCACCATGAGTGCCTGAGCTTCCAAAGTCAGATGTGTGACTTCATAATCTGAAAGACGGCCTCCCCTTCTTCTGAAAACTGGGCAGGGAATGTTAGCAGTTTTAGTGGAACTGTTCCGTTTTCTGGGTGCTATTAATGATGGCTGGTGTCGTTCAGTTCCATCTTTTCAGCCCAATGAAAGGGAAGAAAGAAAGGCAAGAGGCAACATGGGAAGTAAGAATGAAGCGGAAAAACTACAGCGAAGCTGTAATTTAACAAGGCTTTCAGGGACGTCAGGGAGCCATGAGCATTGTGACATAACTGTTGTTAAAAACCCTCTTTCAAGTAAGTCAGAAAGAGAAAAACAAATATCGTACATTAATGCGTATATGTGGACTCTAGAAAAATGGTACAGACGAACCAGTTTGCAAGGCGGAAATAGAGACACAGATGTAGAGAACAAACGTATGGACACCAAGGGGGAAAAGGAGGGGGTGGTGGGAGGAACTGGGAGATTGGGATTGACATGTATACACTAATACGTATAAAATAGATAACTAATAAGAACCTGCTGTATAGAAAATAAATAAAATAAAATTTAAAAATTCAACCCCCCCTCCCCAAAAACAAAACCCTCTTTCAGAATCTCCTTATTATGCGCATGCCAGAGCTTACGTTTTCTACCTCTCTAAAGTTTACCTCACGGAGCTGTGTGTCACGCAGTCGGTCGGGAACACCAGTGCTGAAGGTGGAAGGCTTTTAGGGCAGGCTGACCTAAGGGAAAAATCGAAGCCAAAAGATGGGATTAACACTGAAAAGCTCAGTTGGGTTGAGATCGAACCCCCTGGAAGCTCGCTTAGATTGACCTAAAATCAGTTAAGAAGGCCTGTAGTTTATATGGAGCCCTGAGGACTTCTAGACCCACAGAAGTCTTTGCCTTTCAAAGTGCTGTGCCACCATTCCCCTCCTCAGTCTTGACTGATTCACTTTCTGGTCTGCTTTCTTGCCTGGCAATTTCGAGCACTTTCTAGAGATTGATTCTTGAATCAGCTTTTCTTATGTGGACCTGGCTCTCCCCAGGGAACAAATGATGCCCCATAGTTTGAAGGAGCTACTGGCTGGGATAAAATTCTTTGCCAGAGGGATGGAATAATTATTTTTTAAACTAAGGGGCTTTTATTTTCCAGTAAATTGCTCATAAAAACATTTTTAATTGTACCCTTTAAAAATGTAATAGAATAATTTTAGAAAATGCATTTGATGATGATTATGAGAACCTTTTCTGTTGCTTCCTTCGTCTTTCTTAAAAAGAATTGAATTATATTAATCCAGAAGTCAAATCCTGAGTGGCTAAAAACATTTACAACAGACTCTTTTTTTATGTTAGTCACCTGCTGGAATTTTCCAAAACCTACCGGTGTTAAGAGGAGCCCTTGGCTTTAGAAAAGTCTCTGTTTCCGAAACTGAAATATGGAGCCTGCATGGACCAGACCCCTCACCAGGAGACCTTAAGCTTGTGTTTTCCAGGTAGCAGAGGTTGGGGCGGGGGGTACAAGCGCGAACTGCTGGTTCCACATCAGACTCCTAAGTGGGATGTAGGGAGTTGTAGGAATGTTAATCGCAATAGCTGTTGCCTCCGGATGCAAATGTTCTGGGGTTTTTGGTGACAGCTGAATCACTTTTGAAAGCAAACTGATCCCTGTCCAAAGCTAACCTTTGGAATGTGAGTGAGACAAGCCCAGGGGTTCTTCTCCTTGGGCCATACTCTTGTCAGTTCTGAGTTAAGATTCACGTTTTTCTCCCGATTCTCCCATTCTTGCCTTTAGGAAGTTGTGATGTGATGTTGGAAGGACAGACTGAGTTGGGTGTCACTTCGAATTCCGTTGGTGTGGTGTGGTCCCTAACAGCACGTGCCACTTTTTCTGAGGGTGTCCCCCGCCCCCCCTGCCCATCTTCCTGGTCTCCTTGATGAATGGTGCTTCTATGCTTATCAATGTATTTCTGTGTCTGTGGAAGCAAAATACTTAACTACATTTCAGGTGTCTGGGGAAAGAGTTGTAATGTGATTGCCCCACGCACAAAATTTTTTACAGAGAATGCCGCTCTCCTCAAATGACGTATCCTGCTGCTTGCTCTCTTTGTCTTTCACGAGCCAGAGTGCTGGGACTCTGAGGTAGACATCATCCTTCCCCTCCTCAAGGAGATTCCTGACCCATTCGTCCCAGACTAGTAATAGGTTCTTCCAGAGCAATAAGAGTCTGCTTTGAAAGGCCTTGAGGTGCCAGAGTGAACACCAACCTAGAATGTGCAATACCTTTCTGAAAATGAAGACTGTCTTCCTTGCTGAGAATTTAAGAACAGCCTCCTCTTTATTTCTCTCTCTGCCTCTCTGAGGTGTTCTCTCTTCCATCATTTAAAACAAAATGCTTTTTTACAAGGGTGGTTTTTTTTTTTGGTATCTCATTCGGAATGGAAAGTGTTGGTTTGAAATGAGCTGTTAAAATGTTCATCCATCTTATTAAGCTGTACATTAAGAAAAATACAGTTGAATATTGTGAACTAACACCTCCCCAAAACTCTACAGGTAGACAGTGTTGGAGCATTGATTAATATACAATGAACCATGATTTTTCTATAAGAGTACCAAGGTGTCACTGATGAATTAGTTTTTCTGGCTAACAGGAGATTGAGCAGAAATATTTTTTGTCTTTTCCTTACTGAATGTGTTTTTAAAGTGTGCTGATCCCCTTTCCTGCCCTGGAAAGAACATTGAGGATGTAACTGAATCTTTCTTGGAGGTTCGAGGATCTTAGGGTACCACAGTGTCACTGTCCTGAGGATGAATTATGATTGTACATTATACAACTGTAAATGGAGACAGTATCAGAAATTGGGCTAATCTGTCCTGATCCCTGCTTGGAAATTGTTTTCTTTTTTTGGTTAAATCTTCAATATTAGTATGTTTTGTTACTTGCCTCCTTTGTTCTCTGAGTTGCAAGTTGCAGAATAGAAATTCACATCAGTTAGTTGATTCTGATTAGTTGATATTTTTACTTTAGAGGAAAATTTCAACCTGAGTCTAGACCTTAATTCTTTCTCTAGCAGTGTAGAGGATGTAAAATCATCCTTAAGAATTTAGGAAGGCTATTTTATTTACAGATAAGTTACGTGCTGTATTACCGTAGCATTATGTAACTTCTCCCCTGTGTAGTGGTAGATAGAAATGTCAGCTATTTTTGCCTCTCCTTTAGATGAGTTGAAGGGGTTTCATCAATCCTGAAAGTTAGGAAATTCTAGGGTTAGAAGGAAGACTTTCAAGAATGTCAATAAAGAACAGTTAGATTTCTCCAGAGGAGACTCTCTCTCTCCAAGCTTAGGCCCTTGTTCACTGGACCAGTGTGGAAAGCATCCCAGGTACTACAGTCAGAGACTGACTTTCTCAAGACCGTCCCACCTGATTTAATGGTAGTCTGTGGTTATCTTATATCTTTTTTTTTTAACATCTTTATTTGAGCATTATTGCTTTACAATGGTGTGTTAGTTTCTGCTTTATAACAAAGTGAATCAGCTATACGTATACATATATCCCCATATCTCCTCCCTCTTGCGTCTCCCTCCCACCCTCCCTATCCCACCCCTCTAGGTGGTCACAAAGCACCGAGCTGATCTCCCTGTGCTATGTGGCTGCTTCCCACTAGCTATCTGTTTTACATTTGGTAGTGTACATATGTCCATGCCACTCTCTCCCTTCGTCCCAGCTTACCCTTCCCCCTCCCCATGTCCTCAAGTCTATTCTCTACGTCTGCATCTTTATTTCTGTCCTGCCCCTAGGTTCTTCAGAACCATTTTTTTTTAGACTCCATATATATGTGTTAGCATACGGTTATGTGTTTTTCTCTTTCTGACTTACTTCACTCTGTATGACAGACTCTAGGTCCATGTACCTCACTACAAATAACTGAGTTATCTTATGATATCTTTGATATCCTAGTGTTGGAAATTCAGCTTGGGAGTCTTCGTGTTCTTTTGTGACAGCCTTATTATTATTATTATCATTATTTTACTTTCGGAGTAAAGACATAAAGGAGATTGTCTAAAGAAATCCTTAGAAAAGTGGAGTAGGGCATGATGACGAATAAAGGTACCATAGCCGTGGGTTAGGCAGGCTCCATTTCGTCTCTGGCTTTTACATGCTAAGGTGAAAAGGAATTACAGGTAACAATTCCCTTGTGTTGGTGGAAGAACAATCTTTTTTTTCCTAACAGATGTTTATGGCCTCCACTGACACATCATTATTACAAACTGTCTTATCCCATTACGTGCTGTGGCACGTTGACAATGGCACAGCCCTGTGGTTTTCCAGTGAGTATCTTGTCCACAGAAGGTGCCCTTCGTGGCCCTGTCTGCAGGACCCACCACAGTGGAGAGGACAGGTTTTCCCACACCCTGGAAGGTGCTGGAGGCCTCCAGGCTGTCCCAGGTAGTTTCTACACCCTTGCTGCTTTCCCTGGAGCTCAATCAGAGGCTGGAAACGGATAGGAATAATCAAGGTGTAGAGGATTTATAGTCATCCAGCCTCCAATGATCTCTAACAGCGTGGTTGGGCATTTGAGTTTTGATCATGAACTACCGTAAAGTTTTTTGAAACAATTAGGAAGTTCCTACATCTGTGAACAGACCATAATAGATAAAACTCTTCCTGGGTACCAGGAAGGGTACCACTTGGTACAGGATTCTCACGCCTGTGAAGGAGGCAGTGCACTGTTAAAAATACCTAGCTTACTTCGGGGGAGGATTTGGCTGAATACTGATGAAGTTTATGAAATATGAATGTTGTGCAGTTGCTGTACGTAAGTGGTAGGCGTGTGTGAAAGAAGTAAAAAGCAATAAAATGGTGTATAAATGACACTGAAACTTGATGGACTTGTATACGTGACAAGAATGGTGATGTTCGGGTCTGTGCCTAATGGGGGAGAATCAAGTGGCTTAAAATCTATATGTCAGACTCTGAATGTGGGACTAAAAATTACAGCATATAGAGTCATTTGACTTATGTTATAAGCGAAGAATGCTACCAAGGATAAACAGGCAGGTTGCAAAGAAGAGAGGTGAAACAGAATGGGGGGAAAACAGGAGAGACCAACACTTGAATTTATAATGAGGTATGGTAATCACTGTTTAAAATAATCCAGACTATTAACAGCTGTGCTGCTAGGTAGAGAATTCGTTATAGCTAAACAAAAGGCATCACTATGAATTTTAGGTTGGGTGGGAGAAATCCTCTTGGTCCCCAAAGCATAAAGGCATGGACTGAGAAGCAGCGCTGCACACGTAATTTTTTCTGTCTTATCCTGATTAATTGACAGCCGACTGTATGCCTGTTTCCTGAAGGTGACTTTACAATCTCCAGACACAGACATTTCTCTCAGAACTGGAGTGAAGGAAGGAGAGCCACATGCTAAAGTGTGTTTTACTGGGTGAAGTACTGGGGGGGAAAGATAAGAGTGGTGGAATAGGGGAAGGGGGTCGTGCATACAGAGATAAAGGATGCTGCCTGTGG
Organism: Delphinus delphis; assembly: GCF_949987515.2. NCBI lineage: Eukaryota > Metazoa > Chordata > Mammalia > Artiodactyla > Delphinidae > Delphinus > Delphinus delphis. The sequence goes on from NC_082684.1 coordinate 141,391,060, forward strand.
GGGGCTGGGGAGCGGGGGCTGTGAGTGAAGGAAGGGAATCTCTAGAGGGAAGGAGATTCCCATGCAAAAGAGGATGAAATTAGCAGTGACTCTGAAATGGCTGGGAATGTGCCTTTCTCAGTTTAAATTATCTTTAACGAGGACGACGAACAGAGGAAAAGTTGGCACTTTGAGAAGTTATGATGAACTTGTTGAGAATGCCAACTGACAAAGGCAGGTAAGGGAATATTTGGAGAAACAGAGCAAGAACAGGTGTTAAGGGAAATGGCTGGCGTGTTTATTGACTCATCCAGTTAGTTTTAAAGAAACCCGAAGAAATGGACAAGGATGGAGAAAAGACAACCCGATATGATTCTGCCCTTCCAGAAGCAAAGAGGCCTATATAATCCCATATGATCAACGCCAGTCATGGGGAGGAGTGACTGCTTAGAAGTTAATGGATTTTCAACAGACAAATGGCGGAAGAAACGGGTACATGTCGCAATTCTCTTCAATAAACTGCATTGCTTTTCATTTTCACTGTACACTTATAAAGCCAGTGGATGGTAAAAAGGCCACGGTAACAATACAGCATGTACTCCCAGGAACGTTTGTGTGATAGGGATATTATATCTGGAAGTACAGAGCACCTGGGAGGGTGAACTGCCCATAACTCTCAATTGTGCAGGTAATGAAGCAGGGGGAAAGCAAAGGCAAATGAAATCCTTTGATAATCAAAGACGATGCTTCTTCTAGTGAGAGTATTAGTTGACTGATGATGAGAAGGATGAAATTGCTGGAGCTGTATTTTACCGTTTCTGGCACCGTGACCCACTTTGGATGAGCATGTTTCTACAGAAAGTGCATGAAGAGTGGTGAGCTGCTTAAACTTTCTCGAGGCTCCCCAAAAGAATCAGTAGGAGAACTGAATGTACCCCTGAAAGGGCTCTAGAAAATTCAAAAGCTCGCTTTCTAATCTTGAGCTTGGGGGTGTACATTAGATATGTAGGGCTCACTCATGAGGCTGCCATGGGTCATGTTTTATTAGACTAAAGCCTGTTAGAGCCAGAAGAGGCCTTAAGAACCATCTAGCCTACACCCCACCCCCCATTTAAACTGGTACCCACAGAGATCAGAATGTGCCTGAGGTCCCATTCCTAGTAGGTAGCAAGGCTGTGACCAGAACACAGGTCTTCTCCCTCCCTAACCATGTTCTTTCCACTTGAGTGCTATGTCAGGATGCTCAGAAGTTCCAGCAAGTTCTTGTCCACCGGGAGACACCCCCACGCCCCGCCCCGAGGCTATTACATTACATACGCAGGTCAGCCCAGCCTTAGGTGGTAGATATGTATGAAAGTAACTTTGTTTTGGCTGTGCCTCAACAGTAGAACATTATCAGTATTATTATATTTTAATCCCACCGGGCATTTTTATTATTCATTAAAAATTAGCCGGTGAGCTTGCGGCTCTGCCAGTAAAGCCATTCGAAAGAATAGTGAAAATTGTGCCTGTGTCTCCTGCTCTGACTTGGTAGAAAGTAAAATACAGGACATCGAGTGGGGCATCCAGTACTTGGAGCCCTTATGTTTGCTGGAGCTAGAGGCAGCCAGCTCTAGCTGTGCAGTGGGGGAGGGTTACCTCTCAGCAGCTGGCCTCTTTCATCGAGGCAGAGGGTTTAAGGCTATGTCTTTTATAGGGATGCTCCTGAGCAAGTCTGTGAATGGAATAGTATGTAGCCAGTAAAAATCATGTTGTAGTGGAAGCTGCTTGGGATCTACCACTTAGTGAAAAGTCATGGCTTTCATAGTAGTGTGCAGGGAATGGGATATTTTAATAAAAACCATAGTGTGTGTGTGCACGCGTGTGTGTGTGTGTATATGTATGTATATATTAACATGGGCCCACGTGTACCTAAATGAGGAAGTGATAAAGTGGTCAACTCTGGATGGTGGGATTATCTTTGAGTTTCTCTTTCTCTGTGCCTTTCTGTATTTTCTGAGTTTCCTGCATTATGCATGTATTATTTTTATAACTGGAAAAAATAAATCTTATTTTTTTTTCAAAAAAGATTGTATGTTGTGAAACTGAGAGGCCACTTTGAAGGAACTGATCTGAACTTAGTACGCTACACAGAATTTCTTGATGTTTCAGGATGGGCCAAGTTTACTGGCCCAAAGAGCAGTACCTTTGACAGTCATACTTAGCCAGGAAAACAAGGGTCATTCAGCTTGGATATGAAAACAAGTGTCCTAATATTGGAATTTTTCCCTCTAGTGCAGTGTCTTTATTATGGGTTTATTATGAGAAAAACATAATATATTGTAAGCCAGTGTACACACACACAGTAAACTTTTCACATAGAATGTCCATTACCTGCAATGCACTGTTATTTTTGCTCTATTATTTAAAGACAAAATACAAGTCATGAGCCACCAAATTGGTTTCATGATCTATTTATGGGCTGCTCCTCGAAGTTGAAAACCACTGTCCTGGGCATGAGGTAGAAGCAGCCTTTCTGTGGGCTGTGGCCTGGAGGTGGGAGGAGAGGAGGGAGGGAGGGAGGGAGGGAGGGTTTCCACAGTAACTGAGGTCGCACTCCAGGTGTTACTCATTATAGTTTCAAGGAAGAGTTGGGGGAGGGAAAATAAGGTAAATGCTTATTATTTGTAATCATTCGCTATCTTTGTGCCACTTTTAGCACATGCTCATCAATAGCGTGTTCCGTTTAGACAGACGTGCATCTGCCTAGTTTGGCTTAGCATGTAAATTCTGGGATCCCCTTTGCCTGGAGCTGTCATCACTGTGTACAGGCACGAGGGTGGCATTGCTTCAGTCAACAAATACTTACTGAGCACCTTCTCTGTGCTGGGCACTGTGCTAGGCTCTGGGGATAAAGCAGCGGACAAGAGAAGTCAGATCCCTGCCTTCCTGGATCCTACATTCTCGTGGTGGCATCTCAGTGTAGCCCATTGTCTGGGTCGCCTTTGACCAGACACTCCTGAGGGTTCTCCTCCACATGTTTCTTGAACTTAGCCTCTTTTTACCTCTATTCCTTGTATGGTCCCTCCTCCTCCCCCTTCTCTTCTTCCCCATCCCATCTCCCATCTTATGTCCAATCTCTTTGCTTCTTGAGATCCTACAATCGTTTCGGCTTCAGATAAGACTCACCCCATCCTTCCTGCAGTTCTCAAGCCCCGTGTCTTTTACAGTGGTCAGGCACATGGGCCTTACTCATTCAATCAGCATGTGGCCTCTTCCTTCGCCAGGTTCCCTTACACTATCTTCTAGTGTTATTTCCTGGGCAGGAGTCTAGTCCCCACAAGAAGACGAGCTCCATGGTTTATTCTTTCACCCCTGCACAGCGCCTTGGAAAAAGTTGGTGCTCATTAACTGTGCAGATCGTCTCTCCCACGTTGCCCTGCAGAGCTGTTTGCTGCCTCAAAAGATTCAGCTCTGCACCTCCTAACTCTGCAAGTGCAGCTTCTACTTGCTTCTACTTCCAACTGGGCCTTGGGTTTGGACCCAGCCACCCTTGTTTGTCCCACTTCTGTCTCTCGTGGATCCACCAATCCTCCCCTCCATAGCAGGTTCAGGCCTGCTCCAGTCTTGAGCAACTCAGACCAAGGCTAGACGTGTTGGGAAACAGCATATGTGGCTGGTACGAGCCTGCTGGGAGTGAGGCCCAGGTGTGCTGTGTGCTAGCTGTGTGACCTTAGGTAAGTTCATTCACCACTCAGTCTGCTTCTTATGTCACCTGAAAACCGGGGATGTTTATGATGCCGGCTTCCCACGGTACTTGAGAAGCTCACCTGTGAGGATGCCTGTGCAGCAGCTGGCAGGATGCCCAGCACACATTCAGTGTCGCTCCAGTGTTGGTGGTGATGGCGGAGCACACCCAGGAGCAGGGGGCCCTCTGGCCATATCTCCCCTCTCTCCTCTTCAGGTCTGCAGCTCCCTTTGCTTCCAGCATTCCTCCTTTGTTCTGATTGGTTGCTCTGTGAAATAAGCAAGAGTCCCAGGGCATCTGAGTCTTTCCGTTTAACTACCAGTTCTCTTTCCTGAACTGGATCCTATCCCAGTCCCTCAGCTCCGCTGCCACAGGCTAGATCCTGCCAAGTGCAGGCGAATCACTTAAGTTCAACCCCATCAGCCCCTTGTTGGGCTTCCCTGAGGTTACACCCCACACCTTCAGCTGAGCCAGAAGAGGGCCTCATGTCTGCCTGCTCCCTTCCCCCACCCTCACTATTCCTGTAGTACCGCTGGCTGCCCCCTCCAGCCATCTAGGCTGAGGGAGTGCCCTCCTTCCCACTCTGCTGGGTGCTCTCTCATGCCTCATTCCTCAGCAACCCATCTTTGCTTGCCCTCCCTCCCCCCTTAGTCACTTTCTCCTCCCTGCCAAAAAAAATCACAGTGGAGAACCTTGTCTTCGAGGGTTCCATTCAACTTGCTCTACATTAATGCTCCACTATGGTGACCCACCGCTGAGTCTTTCACTTGTAATGTAATCTAATAATTTACATGCACTTTGCAAGCAATACTCTCAGAGACTCACAACCTGCTTGAAATCACTCTGCTGTTACAGTATTTGAGCTGATGAGAGAGCAGCACGAGAAAGAGTAGTTATTGGTACTACAATGGTATTGGGTAAATCTGGGAAAATAATGTTAGCCCAAGGTGAGGGTGTGCCGATGGATTATAATAGCCTTCCTTAGAGAATCATTTAAGCTTGCTAAGGGTCTTTGATTTTTGGATTGTAATTGGACTAGGCTAGGTCAAAGTATTGTAGGGATAGAAGCATAGGAAGCTAGAGGAAGTGAACTAGGCGTGGAATCCCATCTTCCTGGGATGCTGTGAAAATGTTTTCGTTTTGATATACTGTATGACTTTTACAGAATTAATTGGCACTGTGATTAGGTTGTTTTATTTCTTCACTCAAACATGTTGGAAGCCGATCCTAATATGCAGTAGTAATGAAAATAGAGTAATGCTGTAATAATAGTGCCATTGTAAAGTGAATTACACCATTAAGCATCTATTTTGTCTAACTTGTATTGTGATGGTGTGAGTGATACACACACGTGCAGACTTAGAGTAGCTGGTCTTTAAGAAACAGACTCTAGCTGAGAAGCCCCAATCCTATATAATATTGAACAGTCAGTGAATGAAAATAAACCATTGTTCAGTGAAAAAGTGAATTTTTATGTATTTAAATATAAATGTATACAAGCACAAACACATAAACACACACAGGCACAAATATTGTACCAGTCAGGCAGATCAAGAAGAAGATATATGACTGGCATTAAAATGCTTGCCTGTGTTGCCTTTTTAACAAATTGGTTGGCCTGCCTTGGGACAGGTATCAGTTACGGCAGGCCAAGTCAATAATAGTATCAAGGGTAGGGTTTGAAAACAAGGCTTCGTGTATTTGTTTCAACCTTTTCATCCTTATTATGTCTGGGAGCCTCTATTAATTGACATGTTTCAAGTTGGGAAAGAAGCATTAATGGCCCAGGAACTCTGGTCATTTTATTTTGTCATTTGTCTCCCAAGGAAGGACATTGGCCAAACAACTTCTACCACAGCAGAAGGAGAGAGGCATATTTTTACGCCTTAAGTCATAAGCTAACCCTAGAGCAGAAACAGGATCTGAGAAGGCGGCATCAGATGTGGCTGCTCCCAGTGGGGCATGTGAATTAAAAAGTCCCAGGATGAATTACACTTTGCTTTGGTTCCAGTGACTTTATCCCTGAACCTTCAGGAGAATTGGCATCAGTGGGGTTGTTTGGCAGTAAATGTACATGGGTTTCCAGCCATTTCCAGGGAGGTCCTGAAGACTTACCTGGTTAATCTCCAGGCTGGATTGCCGCCTCCAAGACCTCCTCTCCATGTTTTCGTGCAGAGGCCATCTGGAAGGGATTTTGTTGGTCATCTCCATCTCTCACCTGCCCTCACTCCAGGATCTTGCTTCTGCAGCATTGTCAGTCAGTACCACCACCTGGTAATCTGAAACCCCAGAAAGACCTCATCCAAAGAGTTGAGATTTTATGTACTTTAGAATATATCTAACTTTCATATATATATAATGCTGGCTCTGATGACCAGAATATCAAAAGCAAATTTTCTTCATAAACAACTGTGTGCTTTCCGTATCTCAGGTCAACAATGTTGATTTTTTAAACTCTGTGAGCATTTGAGGAAAGAGTACACAGCATCCATGCCTGGCATCTGGATTAAGAATATATTTAGTGGAGAAATTTTATTGCAAACCTCGATGAAAAAATATCAATATCACATTGTGCCCAATAAAACATTATAATGAAAATTACCATGGTGTTTGACAACATCCTGGTATTAATTGGTCTTGTCCATTGTTATTTCTTAGTAGCAAACACACTCTGGTTTTATCGCTCATTAGTTACAGTCTTTATTGAAGTCACGTTTTGCTGCTTCAGCTCTGTTTATCTTCTTATTGGTCTCAGTTCCTGGAGGACAGCATTGTAGATTGTCTTGAGTTTTCTGTCCCACATCTCTGCCTCTTACTTTGTCGTTCAGTGAATGCCCTCAGGATGCCAGTGACGGTACAGGTTAGAATCAATATGTGAAAGATGAGCCAGCTGAGGGAAAACTGGGATGAGGCAAGAAAATCTAATATTCTTCGAAAGCTTCGGTGTTTAAAGGTGATGCAATATATTGCCTCCTTTCATTGACACATCACGTATTAATTGAGCACTTACTATGTGCCACATCCCCTGTTGGTCAGTGGAGGTACAGAGTTAAATTAAGGGAAGAATCGATAGGCAGGAAAGACACATTAACAAGTAATTTCAAAAAAATATGGAGCGTGCTATAATAGAGATATTTACAAAATGTATAGTGCACAGAAGAGGGAGGAAACATTTCATGAGGAGTCAGGGAAAGCTCACTGAATGGGCATCTCTGCCTAATTTTTGGAAAAATGGGGAGTGATTTGCTTAGAGGGCAGAAAGTGAGAGGGCATTCTGGGCCAGGGTTCATGAAGTGCAAGTTCATGGCACATTCAGGTAGGGTGAATGAGGTGGAGCCTGGCCTAAGCATAGACTATGTGGGCAGGACTAGGAGATGAAGCTGGAGAAAGAAGACAGGGGCCAGGCAAAGCATTTTGGACCTTTTCCCAGGACAAAATTTTGAGCAAGTGAAAAATATCTGATTTCTTTTTGGTAAAGTACTTAAGCGTAAGTATGTTGAGGTTGGGGTGGAGGATTGACGGTGATAAGGAGCCAAGTTAGGAGATCTCTGTGGTGCTTCTGGAGAGATGTACTGCAGGCTGGGACTGGAATGCGGTGAGGAGGTGGGCTCTGAGGGAGCATTTCCCGGGGGGTGCAATTGGAGGTGCATGGTAGACGTTCCGACAGGAGTCAGCCCCAGAGTTGGGTGGAATTATTGACTGGGACAGTTTGGGGTGTGACGTGAAGAGGGGAGACGGCAGGGGTTCCATTTTGGATGGGCTGAGTTGGAGGTGCCGGGGAAGTATCTGGAAATGTAGGTCTGGCAGGGAGCATGTGACAGTATGGCGCCTTTGGGATTAGGAAAACCAGTCTTTTAGCCAGGGCCTGGAGCTCAGGCGGGCCCGCCGGGCTGGAGATATTACGAAGCAGCAGTTATGACAGGGGACTGGCAGGTGAAATTTTTACACAGGACATGTTCCTGGATTTTAAAGTGAAATCAGGAGAAAATAAGCCTAAGGTCCAGGTGGGTCTGGCTAAGAAAGTTAAGAGGATGGATTGGTGCAGTGACAGAGAAAAGCATCTCGGAAAACTGGCTTTGGACCTGGATATCTTACATTTACTAGAGGCACACACACACAGAACAAACCAAGAATGTCTTTAAATTCAGAGTGAGGTTTTAATACGCTTTGCTGCTTCGGGTTGCATTTGAGTTTTATCTGCTTGGGTGGTGGTCTTGTTCCCAACAAGTCTAATTGATGATTGTAGAGTTGTTGCCCTTTTTTTTTAAACTTTCTACACAGTCCAGCATTGATTTATCCTGTCTCTAAAGGGAATCTGCCTCACACTTGACAGAACCTCAGGGTTGGGAGAAGTGGAATGCATAGTAGCTGTGGAGAGCCACATTGCCCTGGGAGAAAGGCTTTGTGGGAGAGAAGGTTGAAAGAGGGTCTTGAGAAAGGGTGTGAGATCTTCAAAGGATGGGTCTAGCCATGGGAAACTAAAGGGAAAAAACTTTTTTTTTAATTGACCAGGAAGAGACAAAGAAATGCACAAGTGTTCGTTGGTGGGCTGGTGGTGATAATGTTGATAATGATTCTAGTGGGGTCGCTATTCTGCATGTTTGCAGCCCTTACTGTTTGCAGGAGCTTTCCAGTATTCAGTAGCCTCTGGAGGCCCTGGAAAGAAGTTGATACTGTTGCAGGTCACAGAGTGACTAAAGAATAAAGAAGTGTCATGTAATTAGGGAGACCTGTTGACTTGAAACAACTCCAGTGAGTGTGACAGGAGGGGCTTAGCCTGTTGGAAGGGCCCTCTCTTTGCCTTCTGACGTGGTGGCCGAGCTCCTATTGTTTTCAGTGAGCCCTGACTAAACACTTTCCCCGCAGGTACGCTGCTAATATGTCACATGAATTATTTGTGTTATCTCTGTGCTGTGAAATTAGAGGTCTCTCCTCACAGTGCGATACGCAGATTAACGCGAAAGCCTGTTTTGTGTGGTATGGGGGAAACCAGGCACATATCAGGGAACTGTTTTGTGTGTGTTTGATCTGACAGTGGGGAGGCCTTGGGACGTCAGTGTCTTCTAAGACTCGAAAGCTGAGCTCCGGCTGGAGTTTTCTTCAAAGAGGTTTAAATTTTATCCGTTGGCACTTCTGAGGAGGGGAAGGAAGGTTTGGAGTGGGTGATTCTGTGATGATTCTTTTCTTGCTGCTGTTTTCTTCTCGGTCTTTTTAACTTTGCAGAAAGCCCTTCCAGTTCTACGGTCAGACCCTGTTCAGGACGTTGGTGGCCAAACAGTCCCCTTTTGTTCAGTGAGCGTCCTATTTTTGTTGCTCTTGAAAGGTGCCCTTTGGGACAGCGGAGCCTTTCTTTGGGCTGTTTAGAATCAAGGCCTGAAGAAATCTAAACAGAAATCATTCTCAGCCCGGGCCAAGTGTCTCCTTTGCTTAGCGAGGCTAAGCTAACCCACACAAGATGAAATCTAACCAGCTGGTTACCTGAGAACCACCTTGGGGAGTTCTCCAGCCTGACTTCTTGCTTTGGCCACCATCCCAAGAGCCAGGGAAAGCTGAGGGTCATGGCCTTTCTGTGCAGAGATGCAGGAAGAGAGTTCCGGCTCCTAGTGAAGAAGCATAGGTTGGGTTATGTTTTAAAGGGTCCAGTGTCGGCTTGCGGACAGTTGAGGCTCTATAAGGATCCTGAGAGGAAATAGCTCAGAGTAGATATTTATGATCATTAGCTTAGTTGTCTTAGAGTGGTGCAGTTTTTTCCCTTTATTGCTCAAGCTTTCAGTGAGTTCATTTTATTCCATTTACTTACTTCTTTTTTTCAAAGAAAAAAGTAGCCATAGCTTTAGCCCACCTCACATATTTCTGTTATTTGCAGTTCTGCCTTTTTCTTTCACAAACTAGGTAAACTGAGTCATTTGAGAAAATTAGGGCATATATAGGATTTGATAGTTTAGAGGTTGTGCAGTTTGAGGTTACTTTATTTGCTTCTGTTATAACAGGCTCTGTGATTTGAAACAGAATCTTTATTCCCGCCCCAAAGATCCTCTGGTTTAGGCTCACAGACCTCATTGCACAAGTACTGCCTTCAGTTTTGGAATTTTTCTTTCCACTTTAGGTATCGCATGGGTCAATCAGGTGGAATAGGGGAAGAGTTTTGGGCTTTGTTAGAGAAAGACTGGCTAGACAGGTTTGATTCCTCGGGGCAGTTTGGAACCTTCTTGAGCATGAGGTCATTGGTATATTTAAATTCTGAGCTTCCACTCGTACTGGTCAGTGAAGCTCTGTCCCTCCTCATTAACTGTATATTTTCCTCTGTGTTTCCAGAGGAGGAGACATCTGCCTGTCTGGGGAACCCCAGCATCCTGGGAGTGTCCATCCAGCTGGCCCCTGTGTATACAGACAACTGAAAAGTGAAGCGGTTTGGAGATGGGCATTGTTTTAAAGCTAAAGTCATATATTTCAGAAAGTTAAGGACTGGTTCTGTGACAGGGAAGTTGAGCTAAATATGCAGTTCTATTTTAATTTTCACTTTATGCCAAGGCGAAAGCATTGGTAGATAGGCTATAAATGTATAAGTAAGTCACTGCAAGAATAGCCCCTTGCAAAATGCAGATTTAGGAAGGCTAAATATTTTCTCACATACTTTAATGCACATGTATAACTAACCTCTGATTGAGTTCCTGAGAAAGGGATGTTGTATAACCACTTAACCTTGATCACTGTATTGAATTGTACAGCGGTCTGCAAAACTGTAATGGAAGTATTTGGTTGTCTTAGCTTAGGCTGCAGTGACAAAATACCATAGACTGGGTGGCTTAAACCGCATTTATTTTCTCATGGTTCTGGAGCCTGGGAAGTTCAGACCCAGGTGCTGGCAGATTTGGTTCTTAATGAGGGCCCTCTTCCTGGCTTACCGATGGGCGTCTTTTTACTGTATCCTCACGATGGAGAGAAGTTCTGGTGTCTCTTCCTCTTCTTCTAAGGGCACTAATCCCAATGGGGACCCCACCCTCATGACCTCATCTAAACCTGTTTACCTCCCAAAGATCTCACCTCCTAATATCATTACAAGGGGCAGCGGTTATGGCTTCAACATATGAATTTGGGAGGGGGCAGGGACACATAACATATAGTCTGTAATGTTGGTTGACACTTAACGCTTTCTAATAATTTTCAGAGTGGTCGATTTGTCTCCAAAAAGTTGTTTAAAATTCTTAACTTGCTCATTTGTTTGTTTAAACAGAATCCGATTTTTCTGTGTATGTTTTGTCGTAGGCATGGCTGTGTCTCATCATATTCCTGTACTGTTTGAAAGCTACAGTAGTAAAGCCCAAGGTAATTAAGGCTGTGGTATCATTGTTTTAAATTAGTGTGGGTGATTTTTTTAATGTAATTCAACGACAAATTCCTTCCTATTCTGCATAATTGGATCACATGTTAATTTTGTGGCAAATAAAGATCTGTTTTACATTTCTATTAGAAAGACAAGCCCCTGTGGCTAGGTCTGAATTTGGATGTTTGCTGTTGGTGGTACTGAAGCAGTGAGCCTTTTAGAGTCGATTCAGCTTCTAAAAAAAACGCATCTGTGACTCTTTTGGGTAAGGAAAGCGTTTTCAATCTAAAGGTCATAAACAGGCATAGCTTTCACATAAAAACAAATACTGAGAGGACAAGAAAATGAAATATACAAGCACTAATGCAAGCAGAGAATAACTAATTCATAGGTTATCCAGTATGTTCTATATCCCCAAAACATTGACCTTTGACTCAAGCACATCTGTTTGTGAATGGTTGTCTGTATGATTAATGCCTTGGGAGTTTGCATGAAGCAAAATAATAAAGATAAGTTGTGAGTAGTGCACTAGACCAGTAATCAAGAGACCTGGGTTCTCATCCCAGCTTGACCATTAATCATGGAAGTGGCTTTGAGCAACTGGCTTTCACCACCACCACCTCCTCCCACCCTCCCCCAGCCCCCCAGCCCCACCTTCTTTAGGTGAGTCCCAGGTGTAGCTTACGGAGGCACTGAGCTACAAGTTCTGCCAGCTCTGACGTTCTATGACCTCGTGACTAAGACCCAAATTTTAAGTGCAACAATGAGTATACATTCCTTATTTTTTCTCCCTTCTTTAAAAAAAAGAGGCATAATTTACATGTCATAAAATTCACCCTTCTGAAGTATACAGGTCAATGATTTTTAGTAAATTTATACAGTTGTATAACCACCACCACGATCCAGTTGTGGAACACCTTCTGTCACCCCCAAAAGATCCCTCATGCCCAGTTGTTGTCACTACACCCTCCTATGGCCCAGTCTGAGAGTCATTCATCTACTTTCTGTCCCTGGAGATTTGCCTTTTCTGGATGTTTACTTAAATGTAATCATATAATATGTGGTCTTTTGTGTCTGACCTATTTTACTTAGTATCATGGTTTTGGAGTTCATCTATGTTGTAGCAGGTATTGTTATCTGGGTCCTTTTTATTGCTGAATCCTATTCCATTGTATGGACATACCACATTTGCTTTATCCATTCATTAGTTGATAGTTTCCTTTTTCTTCCTTTTTTGTCCTGTGGGGTACTTACTCTCATTGTAGCCTACTCCATATGGGGAAAGAACGGATCTCTCTTAGAGAAATGCTAATTCTTTATCTCATATCTTCTTTAGTAGAAGAGGCCAGAATTTTGTGTTTTAAACCACTTAAAATCTTCCAAGTTAGTGGACTGAGCTGTCTGGGTCATTGAAAATGTGATCAAACAACCATGTAGTAACTATCAGTAAATGGGAAAACACTAGCTGTGGACCCTTCTCCATGATATACGGTTAATGTTAATGTGAGGTTTCCCCATAAATGAACTTGAGTTGAAAGCTTTCCCAGTGACAGCCTGCTTGTTGTTTTACACTTTGGGTGATGAAATACTTGGAAGCAAGTGTTAAGGATACTGGCCATGACTCTGATGTAATAATGTTACTTTTCAGCATTTTCCTCTGAAAGTCATCAGAATTATTATGAGCAACAACAAATCCAGAGAGGGAAATACTTGTAGAGAAATTCATTCTTCACTTTTCAGCTATGAATCACAGAGACCACTGAATATAATTGTGAAGAAAAGGTGGATAAAATGAGAGAAGCTTGAGTTAAGTATTCGGGCTGTTGATTTCTTGAAAGAGATGCCATAGGCTAGACTCTAGGGATTTTATTTGGTGTTCTTTTTGTGTTGTGAGTGAAAATGAGATGTGTATGCCATTTGGTAGGCTCTTAGCTAACGGAGGGTAGCAATTCAGTACTCTGGATGCTTCTCAAATGGTTCTCCAGTTTGGAGTTTACCTTTTTTTTTTTTTTTTTTTTTTTTTTTTTTTTTTTTTGCGGTACGCGGGCCTCTCACTATTGCGGCCTCTCACGTTGCGGAGCACAGGCTCTGGACGCGCAGGCTCAGCGGCCATGTCTCACGGGCCCAGCCACTCCACGTCATGTGGGATCTTCCCGAACCGGGGCACGAACCTGCGTCCCCTGCATCAGCAGGCAGACTCTCAACCAGTGTGCCACCAGGGAAGCCCTGGAGTTTACCTTTTGAAATGTGGCTAATCTGCAATATGTTTCTATCTTCATCTATTCCCAGGTCCATTCAATTTTCTTGGCTAGTGTGTCATGGAGGATGAAGGAGAAAGGCTACTCCCTTTGTCTTTCTCACCTCCATGGGTTCATTACGTTTTGTAGCCATGCTCTAGTCTAAATCTCAGAAATTGGACCCATAAGTAGTGTATGTGTATGTGTGTGCGTGCACATGCATGTGTGTGTATGTATATGTACACACATAGATTCACACACATGTATATTCTTCCAACTGCATAATACGTCTAGGCCTCTGTAAGCCAGCAGCTTGACTCCGTTTTATTTAGCATCCTAATTATACACAGCATCAGTAATATCTTTTGGAATTTAGATATTTACTAAATTAGTAAACAGTAATACTGTTTACTATTCCCAGTGGTGGAAGTGATGTTTAGAGCATCACACCCTGCCTCTTGGATCCTGGGAAAGCTTTGCCTTGGTTGAATCCATATGGTAGGTTACTGTAGAGAAAGATAAACCAGGACATTCTTTAGTAAACCTCAGACCCCCCTTTGTGCCGGGCCTGAGCTATGGTAGCTGTGGGCAGAGAAGCCTGCCCAGGGCTGGGTGCTTCCAGGCCTTCCTAAGGATGAGCAGGCTGCATCCAGGCATGATCACATTCTTGCCCTTCTCTCCCACGGCTTTAAAGAGGGAAACAATTTCCTCCTCTCACGCAGGAAGGAACCAGTTAGGAGAAAAGTGTCATGTCACTTTGTGGGTGGGGTGAGGGAGGGAAGGCCGGTGGCCTGTCTTATTTGGACCCATGTTACAGTATTATCACAGTTGATCACTACTAGAAGTATTTATATATGAGTCTCTGCCTAAATCGTGAGATCCTTGAGGATAGGGATGCAGTAGAGTTACCTCTGTGTTTTCCAGTGATCCCAACACAGGGCTTTGCATACAGCAGGCACTCAGCTATCGTTTTGTGAATAAGTAGATGATGAGTAGATACTTTCCATACAACAAACGGTATCTGTGACAATGTTAGCATTCACTGTAGGGCCTGCTACTGTTGCTGGGAGCCAAAGATAGAGAAATAAAGGACCTAGTCCCCGGCTCTCTCCCTCTCCACCTCCCTCCCTCCTCCTCTCTCCTTCCTTCCACAACCATGTATTCAGTTCTTATGCTTACCAGGCCCTGTACTAGGCATTTAGGTTATAGATATGAAATAAAATATTACCCTGTACTAGGCATTTAGGTTACAGATATGAAATAAAATATTATCTGTATCTTTAGTGAGTTTGCAAGAACAGTTACCTTGATATGTGATTTGATAAGAGTTCCTAATAGTTACGAGCTCCTACTTATTGGTCACTTACTCTGCTCCAGGCCCTGAGCACACTGAGCTCAGCTCTTAAAATTCTCTCTACCTCCCTATGAGGCAAGTATTATGATCCCCATCTTGCAGATGAGAAGACTGAGGCCTCTTGCGAGTGGCTTAGTCAGAGCCCAGGACACGGACTTCTCCTACCACAGCTCACATCCTCTTCCCCTGACTGTGATAACGGTGTCTAGACAGCAGCCCTGGGGCCCCGGGGGCCTTTTTGTCTCTGTTTATGCTCCTTTCCATCTGCAGAGGTGGGAGGTTGCAGTCTCAGCGGATGGAGCTCCCTGGAGTTGTGTAGGGTCCAGCCAAGTCAGCTGACCACAGCCTCCCCTAGAGATGGTTCTTTACTCTCTCTTGCCCTCTGGCTGTTCCTGTGGTAGCTTCTTCATCGTTCTGGTTTCAGGTTTTCCTTTCATTCCTTAGGTATCCTGTTGCCCTTCCCGGGCTGGAGGTGGTCCTGCCAGAGAACTTCTTGAGATTTAACTCTTCCTCACTGCCCTGGCCGACTTCCGGCTGACTAGACAAAGCAAAACCCCGATGTTGCTGGAGGAATTCCTGCATGCAGTCCTTACAAGTAACTTTAACCGACTGCTCAGAGCAACCTGTGATTGCGGCTTGGCAGCTGCACGTGCCATAGACTGTGACTATTAAAGGTGCCGAGTTTACCACGTGCCAGGGCCTGGGAACATATCCTCAGAACCTCCCCCAGCTCCTTCAGCGCTTTGCAGCCCTAACAGGAGCTGCCAACAGAGAAGCTGCTGAACTTGGCATTGGCTGGGGCATGGTTTTATTCAGCCAGACTCTTGTGGGCTTGCCGCCCCTGGTATGGAAGCCGTCCATACAAGGAAAGTCATAATTATTACCATGGACCCTTCTCTGGTTCACTGCTTTTGCAAGAAGTGGGGAAACCCAGACTTCATAAAGTTAGTGAGACTTGCCTGGGCCCACATGTGACACGTTGGTATTTCGAGGCAGGGTTTGGCCCGGTGCAGGGCAAACAACATGAGAACAGCAACGGTGCCGACCAGCACACTGAAGTTTTTAGATTGAAAAGCCTGAACAGAATGTTCAGCTGGAGCTGGGGACATATTCCTTTCCTATTTTATCTCTGCCATAAGCCTCGGGGCTGATTGGAAAACACACCCGCCGCAGGATGTGGATAGCCAGGATTTTATGTTTATTTCTTAGACCTGCTCATGCACGGTCTCTCGGTCTCTCTTCTTCCCTCCCTCCCCCACCCCGCTGCCCCTCTCCCCCTGTTTCCCTCTTCTCTTTCTCTCCCTCCCTCCCATCTTCTCTCTCAAGCTCTTTTGGGGGAAATCTGAAAGCTGCTCCTCATGTTACTGGTGAGGAAGTATTCTTTCTCCTTATAGAACAGTGCTAACTTCCCTGACATTGACACTAGGACCCAAGTGATTTTTGCAAATGCAAATCTAATATACCTCTCCCTTGCTTAAAACCCTTCATTGAATTCCTATTGCTCTTAAAATAAAATCCACACCCTTTAACATAGCCTAAATTGGTCCCTGTCTAGCTTTCAAGCCTCATCCTGCACCTGTCTCCTCATCACCCCATCTTCCCTGCACTCACATACATACTCTGTTCTCTAGCTGTACTGAACTTTGGTGCTCAAACATGCAATACTTTTTCACCTTCACCTGCTTTCCCCTATACCTGTGTTTTAGCCACTCCACTGATTTGCCCGTCACTCATTCATTCAGTAAGCAATTACAGAGCACCTCCCCGGTGCCAGGTACTGTTCTGAATCCTAGAGATGCAGCAGTGCAGACAGTCTTCCCTTGCTCTCATAGATTGAAATCTTCCCTTGCTAATCCTGTTCATCTGATGGACCTCAGCTTGGATTTGCTTGTTCCTGGAAGCTTTCCCTGACCTCTCTCCTCTGGGTTAGATATATTTCCTTGGCCTTTTAGATCACCTGTATTTCTACTGTCAAAGTATCTGAATCCAGAGTTTTGAACTCTTTGAGAGCGAGGAAGTTCCTTGACCAGGGTGGCACATAGTAGGTGCTCAGTAAAAACCTGTTGAAGAAGTGAATGAAGGATGCATTTAACATGGAAGGCTCTTAGTGAGAAAAATGTTCTCCCTGCAGTCGTTTCAAGCAAAATGCATTCTCCACGTTGTCAACAAGTTGGCAGTGGCCTTTGACCTATAGGAGGAACCAATTGTGTAGATGATGTTTTGGCTGTCAGTCAAATTGTTGCTTCTTTATAGGTAATTTGTCTTCCTGGTAATTTGTCTTCCTGGTAATTTGTCTTCCTGGTTGCTCTTAACTTTTTCTCTGTCTTTGGTGTTCTGCAGGGTCGCTATGATATGTTTATTGTGGATTTATGTGTTCATTCTGCTCAGGATTCGGTGAGCTTATTCATTCTGATAATGCTTTCCTTCTGGAAAATTCTCAGACCTTGTCTCTTTTCTCTCTCTTTCTGAAACTCCTTTTAGATGTATGTGAGATCTCATTTCATCTTCTGTTTCTCTTCTCTTTCATACCTTTTATCTCTGTTTCTCTCTGTTCAACATTCTGGGCAATCTCCTTGCTTTTTTCTTTGAGTTCACTAACCTTCTATGTCTAATTTGCATCTAAACTGCCCATTGAATTTTTTACATGGTTATTTAATATGCATACAAGGAAATAATCGTGGCATTACCTGTGAATACTCTTCTGTACTCGTCACCCAGATCAAGATAGAGGACATTGCCTGTTCCCAAAGCTAAATGTTCTTTCGACTTCCATTGTCATAGATTAGTTTTGCTTGTATTGAGTTTTGTATGAGTGGAAACATACCAAACATATTCTTTTGTGTCACGTTCTTTGAGTTTTTAATTTTAAATGACTAACATTTGTCCTTTCTAGAAATTTTTTTCAAACTTGTCTATTTTTTGCCTTAGTGTTCTGTCACTTCATTGTTTATCCTCTTTTTTTTTAACCTCTTTAATAATTTCGGAGTAGCTTATTCTATAGAACCTACCATAATATTCTATTATGTCAAGTTCTTATGGTGCTAATTTTTTAATTTGTATCTGATGTATAACGGATCTTTTCCTTATGTAGTTTTTTTTTTTTTTTTTTTTTTTTTTTTTATTTAAGGCTTCCTGTTTTTTTTTTTTTTTTTTTTTTTTTTTTTTTTTATTAACATCTTTATTGGGGTATAATTACTTTACAATGGTGTGTTAGTTTCTGCTTTATAACAAAGTGAATCAGTTATACATATACATATGTTCCCATATCTCTTCCCTCTTGCGTCTCCCTCCCTCCCACCCTCCCTATCCCACCCCTCCAGGCTGTCACAGAGCACCGAGCCAATATCCCCGTGCCATGCGGCTGCTTCCCTCTAGCTATCTACCTTACTACGTTTGTTAGTGTGTATATGTCGATGACTCTCTCTCGCCCCGTCACAGCTCACCCTTCCCCCTCCCCATAACCTCAAGTCCGTTCTCTAGGAGGTCTGCGTCTTTATTCCTGCCTTACCCCTAGGTTCTTCATGACATTTTTTTTTTTCTTAAATTCCATATATATGTGTTAGCATACGGTATTTGTCTTTTTCTTTCTGACTTACTTCACTGTGTATGACAGACTCTAGGTCTATCCACCTCATTACAAATAGCTCAATTTCGTTTCTTTTTATGGCTGAGTAATATTCCATTGTATATATGTGCCACATCTTCTTTATCCATTCATCCGATGATGGGCACTTAGGTTGTTTCCATCTCCGGGCTATTGTAAATAGAGCTGCGATGAACATTTTGGTACATGACTCTTTTTGAATTTCGGTTTTCTCAGGGTATATGCCCAGTAGTGGGATGGCTGGGTCATATGGTAGTTCTATTTGTAGTTTTTTAAGGAACCTCCATACTGTTCTCCATAGTGGCTGAACCAATTCACATTCCCACCAGCAGTGCAAGAGGGTTCCCTTTTCTCCACACCCTCTCCAGCATTTATTGTTTCTAGATTTATTGATGATGGCCATTCTGACTGGTGTGAGATGATATCTCATTGTAGTTTTGATTTGCATTTCTCTAATGATTAATGATGTTGAGCATTCTTTCATGTGTTTGTTGGCAGTCTGTATATCTTCTTTGGAGAAATGTCTATTTAGGTCTTCTGCCCATTTTTGGATTGGGTTGTTTGTTTTTTTGTTGTTGTTGAGCTGCATGAGCTGCTTGTAAATTTTGGAGATTAATCCTTTGTCAGTTGCTTCATTTGCAAATATTTTCTCCCATTCTGAGGGTTGTCTTTTGGTCTTGTTTATGGTTTCCTTTGCTGTGCAAAAGCTTTGAAGTTTCATTAGGTCCCATTTGTTTATTTTTGTTTTTATTTCCATTACTCTAGGGGGTGGGTCAGAAAGAATCTTGCTGTGATTTATGTCATAGAGTGTTCTGCCTATGTTTTCCTCTAATAGTTTGATAGTTTCTGGCCTTATATTTAGGTCTTTAATCCATTTTGAGCTTATTTTTGTGTATGGTGTTAGGGAGTGTTCTAATTTCATTCTTTTACATGTACCTGTCCAGTTTTCCCAGCACCATTTATTGAAGAGGCTGTCCTTTTTCCACTGTACATTCCTGCCACCTTTATCAAAGATAAGGTGTCCATATGTGCATGGGTTTATCTCTGGGCTTTCTATCCTGTTCCATTGATCTATCTTTCTGTTTTTGTGCCAGTACCATACTGTCTTGATAACTGTAGCTTTGTAGTATAGTCTGAAGTCAGGGAGCCTGATTCCTCCAGTTCCTTTTTTTGTTCTCAAGATTGCTTTGGCTATTCGGGGTCTTTTGTGTTTCCATACAAATTGCGAAATTTTTTGTTCTAGTTCTGTGAAAAATGCCAGTGGTAGTTTGATAGGGATTGCATTGAATCTATAGATTGCTTTGGGTAGTAGAGTCACTTTCACAATGTTGATTCTTCCAATCCAAGAACATGGTATATGTCTCCATCTATTTGTATCATCTTTAATTTCTTTCATCAGTGTCTTATAGTTTTCTGCATACAGGTCTTTTGTCTCCTTAGGTAGGTTTATTCCTAGATATTTTATTCTTTTTGTTGCAATGGTAAATGGGAGTGTTTTCTTGATTTCACTTTCAGATTTTTCATCATTAGTATATAGGAATGCCAGAGATTTCTGTGCATTAATTTTGTATCCTGCTACTTTACCAAATTCATTGATTAGCTCTAGTAGTTTTCTGGTAGCATCTTTAGGATTCTCTATGTATAGGATCATGTCATCTGCAAACAGTGACAGCTTTACTTCTTCTTTTCCGATTTGTATTCCTTTTATTTCCTTCTCTTCTCTGATTGCTGTGGCTAAAACTTCCAAAACTATGTTGAATAAGAGTGGTGAGAGTGGGCACCCTTGTCTTGTTCCTGATCTTAGTGGAAATGCTTTCAGTTTTTCACCATTGAGGATGATGTTTGCTGTGGGCTTGTCGTATATGGCCTTTATTATGTTGAGGAAAGTTCCCTCTATGCCTACTTTCTGCAGGGTTTTTATCATAAATGGGTGTTGAATTTTGTCAAAAGCTTTCTCTGCATCTATTGAGATGATCATATGGTTTTTCTCCTTCAGTTTGTTAATATGGTTTATCACATTGATAGATTTGCGTATATTGAAGAATCCTTGCATTCCTGGAACAAACCCCACCTGATCATGGTGTATGATCCTTTTAATGTGCTGTTGGATTCTGTTTGCTAGTATTTTGTTGAGGATTTTTGCATCTATGTTCATCAGTGATATTGGTCTGTAGTTTTCTTTCTTTGTGACATCCTTGCCTGGTTTTGGTATCAAGGTGATGGTGGCCTCGTAGAATGAGTTTGGGAGTGTTCCTCCCTCTGCTATATTTTGGAAGAGTTTGAGAAGGATAGGTGTTAGCTCTTCTCTAAATGTTTGATAGAATTCGCCTGTGAAGCCATCTGGTCCTGGGCTTTTCTTTGTTGGAAGATTTTTAATCACAGTTTCAATTTCAGTGCTTGTGATTGGTCTGTTCATATTTTCTATTTCTTCCTGATTCAGTCTTGGCAGGTTGTGCATTTCTAAGAATTTGTCCATTTCTTCCAGATTGTCCATTTTATTGGCATAGAGTTGCTTGTAGTAATCTCTCATGATCTCTTTTATTTCTGCAGTGTCAGTTGTTACCTCTCCTTTTTCATTTCTAATTCTATTGATTTGAGTCTTCTCCCTTTTTTTCTTGATAAGTCTGGCTAGTGGTTTATCTATTTTGTTTATCTTCTCAAAGAACCAGCTTTTAGTTTCATTGATCTTTGCTATTGTTTCCTTCATTTCTTTTTCATTTATTTCTGATCTGATTTTTATGATTTCTTTCCTTCTGCTAGCTTTGGGGTTTTTTTGTTCTTCTTTCTCTAATTGCTTGAGGTGCAAGGTTAGGTTGTTTATTCTAGATGTCTCCTGCTTCTTAAGGTGGGCTTGTATTGCTATAAACTTCCCCCTTAGAACTGCTTTTGCTGCATCCCACAGGTTTTGGGTCGTTGTGTCTCCATTGTCATTTGTTTCTAGGTATTTTTTGATTTCCTCTTTGATTTCTTCAGTGATCACTTCATTATTAAGTAGTGTATTGTTTAGCCTCCATGTGTTTGTATTTTTTACAGATCTTTTCCTGTAATTGATATCTAGTCTCATGGCGTTGTGGTCAGAAAAGATACTTGATACAATTTCAATTTTCTTAAATTTGCCAAGGCTTGATTTGTGACCCAAGATATGATCTATCCTGGAGAATGTTCCGTGAGCACTTGAGAAAAATGTGTATTCTGTTGTTTTTGGATGGAGTGTCCTATAAATATCAATTAAGTCCATCTTGTTTAATGTATCATTTAAAGCTTGTGTTTCCTTATTTATTTTCATTTTGGATGATCTGTCCATGGGTGAAAGTGGGGTGTTTAAGTCCCCTACTATGAATGTGTTACTGTCAATTTCCCCTTTTATGGCTGTTAGTATTTGCCTTATGTATTGAGGTGCTCCTATGTTGGGTGCATAAATATTTACAATTGTTATATCTTCTTCTTGGATCGATCCCTTGATCATTATGTAGTGTCCTTCTTTGTCTCTTTTAATAGTCCTTATTTTAAAGTCTATTTTGTCTGATATGAGAATTGCTACTCCAGCTTTCTTTTGGTTTCCATTTGCATGGAATATCTTTTTCCATCCCCTTACTTTTAGTCTGTATGTGTCTCTAGGTCTGAAGTGGGTCTCTTGTAGACAGCATATGTAAGGGTCTTGTTTTTGTATCCATTCAGCTAATCTGTGTCTTTTGGTGGGAGCATTTAGTCCATTTACATTTAAGGTAATTATCGATATGTATGTTCCTATTCCCATTTTCTATATTGTTTTGGGTTCGTTATTATAGGTCTTTTCCTTCTCTTGTGTTTCTTGCCTAGAGAAGATCCTTTAGCATTTGTTGTAAAGCTGGTTTGGTGGTGCTGAACTCTCTCAGCTTTTGCTTGTCTGTAAAGGTTTTTATTTCTCCATCAAATCTGAATGAGATCCTTGCTGGGTAGAGTAGTCTTGGTTGCAGGTTTTTCTCCTTCATCACTTTCAGTATGTCCTGCCACTCCCTTCTGGCTTGTAGGGTTTCTGCTGAAAGATCAGCTGTTAACCTTATGGGGATTCCCTTATGTGTTATTTGTTGTTTTTCCCTTGCTGCTTTTAATATGCTTTCTTTGTATTTAATTTTTGACAGTTTGATTAATATGTGTCTTGGCATATTTCTCCTTGGATTTATCCTGTATGGGACTCTCTGTGCTTCCTGGACTTGATTAACTATTTCCTTTCCCATATTAGGGAAGTTTTCAACTATAATCTCTTCAAATATTTTCTCAGTCCCTTTCTTTTTCTCTTCTTCTTCTGGAACCCCTATAATTCGAATGTTGGTGCGTTTAATGTTGTCCCAGAGGTCTCTGAGACTGTCCTCAGTTCTTTTCATTCTTTTTTCTTTATTCTGCTCTGCAGTAGTTATTTCCACTATTTTATCTTCCAGGTCACTTATCCGTTCTTCTGCCTCAGTTATTCTGCTATTGATCCCATCTAGAGTATTTTTAATTTCATTTATTGTGTTGTTCATCATTGCTTGTTTCATCTTTAGTTCTTCTAGGTCCTTGTTAACTGATTCTTGCATTTTGTCCATTCTATTGTCCATTCTATCTCCAAGATTTCGGATCAACCTTACTATCATTATTCTGAATTCTTTTTCAGGTAGACTGCCTATTTCCTCTTCATTTGTTAGGTCTGGTGCATTTTTATCTTGCTCCTTTATCTGCTGTGTGTTTTTCTGTTTTCTCATTTTGCTTATCTTACTGTGTTTGGGGTCTCCTTTTTGCAGGCTGCAGGTTCGTAGTTCCTCCTGTTTTTGATGTCTGTCTCCAGTGGCTAAGGTTGGTTCAGTGGGTTGTGTAGGCTTCCTGGTGGAGGGGACTAGTGCCTGTGTTGTGGTGGAAGAGGCTGGATCTTGTCTCTCTAGTGGGCAGGTTCACGTCTGGTGGTGTGTTTTGGGGTGTCTGTGGCCTTATTATGATTTTAGGCAGCCTCTCTGCTAATGGGTGGGGTTGTGTTCCTGTTTTGCTAGTTGTTTGGCACAGGTTGTCCAGCACTGTGGCTTGCTGGTCGTTGAGTGAAGCTGGGTGCTGGTGTTAAGATGGAGGTCTCTGGGAGATTTTCGCCGTTTGATATTATGTGGAGCTGGGAGGTCTCTTGTGAACCAGTGTCTTGAAGTTGGCTCTCCTACCTCAGAGGGAGAGCCCTGCCTCCTGGCTGGAGCACCAAGAGCCTTTCGTCCACACGGCTCAGAATAAAAGGGAGAAAAAGTAGAGGGAATTAGTAGACGTATGAGGAAAGAAAGAAGGAAAGGAGGGAAGGAAGGAGGGAAGGAAGGAAGGAAGGAAGAAAGAAAGAAAGAAGCAAAGAAGGAAAGAAGGCAAGAAGGAACGAAAGGAGGGAGGGAGGGAGGGAGGAAGGAAGGAGGGAAAGAAGTAAAAACAAAAAGAAAGAAGATACAGTAAAAATAAAATAAAGTATAATAAAGTTATTGAATTAAAAAATTCTTAATTAGAACAAAAAAAAAAGGACGGATAGAACCTTAGGACAAATGTTGGAAGCAAAGCTGTACAGACAAAGTCTTACACAGAAGCGTACACATATACCCTCACAAAAAGAGGTAAAGGGGGAAAAATCATAAATCTTGCTGTCAGAGACCACCTCCTCAATTTGGGATAATTCGTTGTCTAAAGGAGGGAAGGAAGGAGGGAAGGAAGGAAGGAAGGAAGGAAGAAAGAAAGAAGCAAGGAAGGAAAGAAGGCAAGAAGGAACGAAAGGAGGGAGGGAGGAAGGAAGGAAGGAGGGAAAGAAGGGAAAACAGAAAGAAGATACAGTAAAAATAAAATAGAGTATAATAAAGTTATTGAATTAAAAAATTCTTAATTAGAGAAAAAAAAAAAAAAGGACGGATAGAACCTTAGGACAAATGTTGGAAGCAAAGCTGTACAGACAAAGTCTTACACAGAAGCGTACACATACACCCTCACAAAAAGAGGTAAAGGGGGAAAAATCATAAATCTTGCTGTCAGAGACCACCTCCTCAATTTGGGATAATTCGTTGTCTAAAGGAGGGAAGGAAGGAGGGAAGGAAGGAAGGAAGGAAGGAAGGAAGAAAGAAAGAAGCAAGGAAGGAAAGAAGGCAAGAAGGAACGAAAGGAGGGAGGGAGGAAGGAAGGAAGGAGGGAAAGAAGGGAAAACAGAAAGAAGATACAGTAAAAATAAAATAGAGTATAATAAAGTTATTGAATTAAAAAATTCTTAATTAGAAAAAAAAAAAAAAAAGGGACGGATAGAACCTTAGGACAAATGTTGGAAGCAAAGCTATACAGACAACGTCTTACACAGAAGCGTACACATACACCCTCACAAAAAGAGGTAAAGGGGGGAAAATCATAAATCTTGCTGTCAGAGACCACCTCCTCAATTTGGGATGATTCGTTGTCTAAAGGAGGGAAGGAAGGAAGGAAAGAAAGAAAGAAAGAAAGGACGAAGGTAAAGTATAATAACGTTCTTAAAATTAAAATTGATTATTAAGAAAAAAAATTTTAAGAAAAAACCATGGACGGATAGAACCTAGGACAAATGGTGGAAGCAAGACTATACAGACAAGATCTCACACAGAAGCATACACATACACATTCACAAAAAGAGGAATAGGGAGAAAAATCATAGATCTTGCTCCCAAAGTCCACCTCCTTAATTTGGGATGATTGGCTGTCTATTCATGTATTCCACAGATGCAGGGTACATCAAGTTGATTGTGGAGCTTTAATCCGCTGCTTCTGAGGCTGCTGGGAGAGATTTCCCTTTCTCTTCTTTGTTCTCACAGCTCCCAGGGGCTCAGCTTTGGATTTGGCCCTGCCTCTGCGTGTAGGTCGCTGGAGGGCGTCTGTTTTTTGCTCAGACAGGACGGGGTTAAAGGAGCCGCTGATTCGGGGGTTCTGGCGTACGGAGGCCGGCGGCGGGGAGGGAGGGGCACGGAATGCGGGGCGGGCCTGCGGCGGCAAAGTCCGGCGTGACTCTGCACCAGCCCGAGGCCCGCCGTGCGCTCTCCCGGGGAAGTCGTCTCCGGATCCCGGGAACCCGGCAGTGGCGGGCTGCACAGGCCCCGCGGAAGAGGGGAGTGGAGAGCGACCTGCGCTCGCGCACAGGCCCCTTGGTGGCGGCAGCAGCAGCCCCAACGTCTCCCGCCCGCCTTGGGGTCCGCGCCTCCAGCCGCGGCTTGCGCCCGTCTCTGGAGTCAGCGCCCTCAGCCGCGGCTCGCGCCCGTCTCTGGGGTCCGCGCCCTCAGCCGCGGCTCGCGCCCGTCTCTGGAGTCCGCGCTTTCAGCCGCGGCTCGCGCCCGTCTCTGGGGTCCGCGCCCTCAGCCGCGGCTCGCGCCCGTCTCTGGGGTCCGCGCCCTCAGCCGCGGCTCGCGCCCGTCTCTGGGGTCCGCGCCCTCAGCCGCGGCTCGCGCCCCTCTCTGGGGTCCGCGCTTTCAGCCGCGGCTCGCGCCCGTCTCTGGAGTCCGCGCTTTCAGCCGCGGCTCGCGCCCGTCTCTGGGGTCCGCGCTTTCAGCCGCGGCTCGCGCCCGTCACTGGGGTTCGCGCTTTTAGCCGCGGCTCGCGCCCGTCTCTGGAGTTCCTTTAAGCAGCGTTCTTAAACCCCTCTCCTCACGCACCAGGGAACAAAGAGGGAAGAAAAAGTCTCTTGCCTCTTCGGCAGGTGCCGGCTTTTCCCCGGACTCCCTCCCGGCTAGCTGTGGTGCACTAACCCCTTCAGGCTATGTTCAAGCCGCCAACCCCAGTCCTCTCCCTGCGCTCCGTCCGAAACCGAAACCCTAGCCTCAGAGCCTCAGCTCGCAGCCCCGCCCGTCCCGGCGGGTGAGCAGACAAGCCTCTCGGGCTGGTGAGTGCCGGTCGGCACCGATCCTCTGTGCGGGAATCTCCCCGCTTTGCCCTCCGCACCCGTTGCTGTGCACTCCTCCGCGGCTTCGAAGCTCCCCCCTCCGCCTCCCGCAGTCTCCGCCCGCGAAGGGGCTTCCTAGTGTGTGGAAACTTTTCCTCCTTCACAGCTCCCTCCCACTGGTGCAGGTGCCGTCCCTATTCTTTTGTCTCTGTTTATTCTTTTTTCCTTTTGCCCTACCCAGGTACGTGGGGAGTTTCTTGCCTTTTGGGAGGTCTGAGGTCTTCTGCCAGCCTTCAGTAGGTGTTCTGCAGGAGTTGTTCCACGTGTAGATGTATTTCTGGTGTATCTGTGGAGAGGAAGATGATCTCCGCGTCTTACTCTTCCGCCATCTTCCCTTCCATCCTCCTTATGTAGTTTTTGATTGCAGATTCATCTTCGATCAGAATTTTTCATCAGGGAGTCCTGTATATATGGAGCTGTAGAAGTGTTCCTATCTTACAGTACAAGGGTAGTATAAATTCAGAACCTGGATACAGTTGCATGTTCCATTGGTTTAGGATTTCAACTTCTTATAGGAGATTTTTTTTTATTACCTACCTGGAATTCTCAGTAGGTGGCGAGTTTCTTTTTCGCTTCCTTTGGTCAGAGGTAGAGTTTTTGTAGTGTTTCTTTCATGAAGGGGGAAATTTTTCATGGATCTCTGTTTTAGTAGTGATCTCACTTCTAGCTTTTGGCCTAGCAAGGGTACAAGGTCACGTCTCCCATCGCTGTGAGGGTGTTAGGACCCCGGCCCCTATGAGCCCTCCCCAGGGTGTGTACATATAGGGATGTGTCCCCCCTGCCCCCAACCCAGGCCATCACTGCATCATGACGTCATTACTTTTCTGGCTCTAACATTTTTGCTTTGTTTCTGGCCTCTGTGTTTCATCCTAAGTTTTGCTTCCGGTAAGCTTGTATAACAGAATACATTATGGAGGCCCACCCAGATCGCCTGAATCCAGATCTTTAGAAGGAGGACGTAAAAACCCTGTGTGTTTAGGAAATGCCCCAGGTGGCTATTAAAATCAGGCAAGTGTGAGACATGTTACATATGGTAATCCCTTAGGTTCTGTTTAGTCTGTGATGTTACGAGGACCTCATGTTTCTTTCTCTGTTTCTGTCCATCCTCCTTTATTTTACCTCTCACATCACAACCCTACAAAAGTGGGCATTGAAATGTCTAATCTGGATATTCAGGCAAAAATGAGTTGGTCTCATTCTATTTTGAGTTACATTAATCTTCCCTGGCCCATGGCTGGAGGAGGCCCTGTGAGACAGTGGTTCACTATTTTCTGTCTCTGTCTCATCAGAAATGTCATGATAACCCAGTGGTGTGCAAACTTCTGAAGAACAATAGAATTACTAAATACTTTAGTTAATTCAGAAATATTTCCTGGAAAAATTTGAGTTAATATGCAGGGTTTGAAGATACTTGTGCAGTTAAGTACCCACAGGACTGAATCTGACTAGAGGCAAATCACCCAATTACTGGCAGGGAATGAAATCATGTTTACAGAGAAACCTTCAGAATCCCACCTGCCCCTGTTTCATCTCTTAACCATTTTTTTAGGCTCCCAGCATGATTGCATTGTTTTGGGGGCCTGATTCCAGATTTATTTCTTAGTGGGTTATTCTACCCGCCTCTCTTACCAGCCACCACGGCTACTGTGCGATATAAGAAACAGCCTGTAATTCTTTCCCTTTATTTTGAAGAAGCAGCAGGTTCATGGGTGTGGCAACAAATTCATAGAGACTTTGACATCCACAACATTTAATAAGGTTGGTCAACCTGGTCTGACCTTGCTTGGCACCTGGGTCTGAAAACAATAGCTACCCATCCTTTGGGTTTGTGCGTGGTACCTCCAAGAAATGCCTCAACTTCCAAAACAAAAACCCAAATGTAAATTACGAGGGTGGCATGGAAGATAATAATTGTTATGAAGACTGATTTAGAAAAATCGTTTATGGTGCTTCTCTATCGCTGTGAAAAAATATGTAGCTTCTTGCATTTGTTAAAACCAGCCGGCTTCTGCTTTCTGGTCTCAAAACACGCTTTGCATTTTTTTTTTTTGTTTCCCCTGGGACCGTCAATTTAATTCAGGAATGATCTAATTATGAGGAAGTGAATCCAGTCCTCTGGATCATACGTGTTGACTACCGTGGGAGAAGCCCTGGCAGATGGTTAGTTCAGAGTGAATTTACCTTGGGATCGGGGCTTTAGACTGACAGCTTTTTTCACTCAATTATGTGCAACAACTGCCAAAAGGACAGCATTGAGCTTGATGCAGATCACGACTGTTGCAGGCATTGATAAAGTTTAAGCCCGTGCCCTGAGTCAGCCACACTTGTTAGGGTGTTTCAAGGCACCACGTTGTGAATGGAAAACAAAGCCCAGTGATGGACAGAGGAATATGAGGCCCCTCCTTTAAAATGCAGGTATTTATTTCCTTTTTCAGGTCAGTTGCTTTATTTAGGGCCTCTGTTTTGGTGTCCTGTCTGTCAGTGATTCATTAGGTATCTCCTGCAGTTGGCTTTTGCTCTGGGCCCCGCGGCTCCTGCAGTGACTCTGTGTTCCCCCAAATTAATTTATTACTATTTTATTTGGGATGCACAGTGACCCCACTCTCCATGCCTTGCCTACCCTGGATGGCTCTCTAAACACCTGAGAGGCAGGGTCTCAAAAGGAGAGAGACCTTCCCAGCAGGTGGGGTGCTTTCTTACCTCGTCGAGAAGGCCCACATAGCTTTCTAGGCCATTCCTCAGCAAGTCAGCTTCGGCCAGAAACCGTGCAGAGTGATTCTTCTCCCTGACTTCTGCCGGGTGGCGCTCGGCAGTCTCTAGTCCTCACCGCGATGGACAACTTTGACTTCTTTCTGTCTCTTTCTGCTCCCCAAAGAGTCCCTTGACTTAGTGCTGTGTTTCTGTGGTGTCCAAGGTCAGGACCCGTTAAGATGTTTTTTGAGCAGGGCAACGAGAGAAATTGCTTCCTGCAAACCACGGTCTTGGAGGTGGGCCTATCAGAGGGGCTCCTTTGCCCATCCCCACCCCCAGTGCCAGGCCTTCCTCACCCTCCATCCTTCACCCCAGAGGTGCCCAGGTGCCCAGCAGTGCTGCACAGCTGGTTCAGTGTCGTTATTTCCGTTTTACAAGCCTGGGGAATCTGAGCCTGAAATTCCGTAGTCAGGTATATGCCGTTGTCAGCCCATTATCAGTTTCCTGATTTACTGTGTAAGCAGTTTTGATCATCCCTGTCATACGTGATTACATTCCCCCCCACTTCCCATAACATCTCGGTGTAATTGGTTTGATAAACTCAACCTCAGTCCAGTAGTTTGCTTGGAATATACTTTCACCTTCTATCTGTGTGACTAAGGTGGTTTTGAATCGCTCTGCTCAGGGAAAATCAGGCTTCGAGCACCAGGCCCTTAGCTGTGGAAGCAAATCACCTGGGGCAGGCGGCACAGGCCTGGGATAGCTGGAGGCTTCGGTTAAGCTTCCGGACTCGAAATGGAATTTTTCTTTCCTCCCCTGCTCGGGCCAACAGTGGTGTGTGTTTCTGTGTGTGTGTTCTTCAGCATCCAGAGAATATTCATGTTGTATCTGTATCTGGGACCACTGGACAGACCTCTTTTCCATACTTCCTCTTCCTTAGAAGTTGGATGTGTTTGGTTTTCTTTTTTGTTCCAGGAGGAACAATGAGGAAAAGGAGCTTTATTTTTTCCATTTTTCTCTTTTTCTTTTCTCCCCTCCCCCGCAGTGGTGCTGCTTCTGAGAGCAAAGAAGGAGGAATCAGTATGCTTTGACAGTGGGGCATTTTTGGTCAGTTAAGTGTTTTGGTTAATTTTGGGTTAAACTGAAATACAGAAGCTACTTGGAAATCTTTCTTACTAACGTTAATTTGTCCTACAATTTAGCACCCAGAAGAGCTCTAAGGCTTCATGGAGAAGGTAGTTGTAGAATTGAGATTGGAAGAATGAATAAGATTTAGAGAAGGACTGGTGGTTGGGCAGGTGAGAGAAGGGTGTTTCTGCTTCTAGGGGGCCACACCCTCAGCAAAGGCAGGAAAGCTGGAAAGCCAGGGTGGGGAAAGGGACAGGCCTCCTGGTATGTGGGTGGAGGAAGGGGGAATAAAGGCGAGTCATAGGAATTAGCATAGAGAGTAAGGTTCTTGATTACTTTGGGCTTTGGAGTTTGAATTTAAGTCTGTGGGCACTTGGGAGCCATGGAAGGTTTTTGAGCTGGGGTGGCATCATCAGAATTATGTTTCCAGCAAAGTAAACATAACAGCTGCATACAGAGTTGTCTTTTCCTTTTAGAGGAAAATATAATGCAGGCCAAAGCTTTATTGATGCTTGAATAGTAATTATTTTAAAGAACTGTCATTCTAGAATAAACCCTTTTTGGAGAATATTTCCTTCCAGGACACAAACTTTCCTGGGAGTCATCCTTGAGAATTTCTGCACAGTCTGGTCTTAGCAAACAGAAGCCGGATCCCACTCATTGGCATATCCCACCAGCGTGATTCTGCAGAATAGTACTCATTCCCAAATATCCATGATCAGAATGTTTAGCAAATGCAGATGTGGATGTGACAAGGATGAAAATGTGGATCAGTCATCAGCGGTAATTTCCCCTGGTTATTTTCTTAGATCTAAATTTAAAGCGGGATGGGAAGACGTTATGATCGTTTATTTCACACAAAGTAGACTTACTCTTTTAGAAGAATCTGGCTGTCTGGTCATTACTGGACTGCTCCGCTTTCTGTTCAAGATTCTGTTATTTTGTTCATCATGTTTTTTTTCATGAATGTTAACTTTTAAAGTGTTGTATTAAAATATTATTTATCTTGATCACTGAGTTTTTTGGCCCCCTTTAAATGTTGTGCCTGAGGTATCTCGCTTGCTTGCTTAGTCTGGCCCTGTTGAGTTTACAAAACAGAGTGGAAAATCTTCTCCATGCTGTGAATTTTTTTCAGCATCTCTTCCAGTCTGCTCCGTCCTTGTTAAAATATGCCCCTCATACCACACGAAACAAACAACAAATAAACCAACACAGCTCTCCAGCCTCCATGAGCTCCCTGGGGGTCTCTAGTGGTGATGGCTTCTTTCCTGGCCACCCCCACCTCCCCATCAGGTTTTGAGATATGCAGGGGAAGAACATCTTATCAGTGGACACCTCTTTGTCGAGATTGAGTTCACCAAGGCTCTTTGGATGGGGTCCAGGACAAACCCGCTTCATAATGAGTTCTGCTAGGGAGTGAAGAGGATGGGCAACATGGTCCAGTGGATTTATCTCTTTTGACATCTTGACAGTGAATGTCCTTCTCTTGGCCTCACCTGACATAACCCAGTTTAGAATGAGAGGTTCCCTGTAGAGTTATTCCTTGTCTGAAATGAACAAAGATCTGCCAATAAAACCAGAGGGAGAAATGATAGGCTTGGAAGGGCCTCCTGGAGAGTTAACCCTCGTCCTTATTTTGCAGTTGACAAACCTGAGGCACAGGGAGGTGATGGGGCTCCTCCTTAGCCCCGCGGCTGGCAGTGCAGGGCCAGGCCTAGAACCCAGGCCACAGTTCCTCCCCGGCTAGCCTTCGCCATGCTGTGGCCATGGTGGAACCCTCGCCTGGGGATGGGGACCCACTTTGTTCTCTCTGGAAAGCAACTGGTTATTAAAGCCTCGCCCTGATTCTAGGTTTCAGTGCCTTTCCTTCTGGACTGCGTTAGGCCCCCTAAGTGCCTTTATTGCCATGTGGGGAGAGAGAAAATGCAGACAGCTTGGTAGTTGAACAACCATGCTCTTGTCAGCCCTCGGTGTCGTCCAAGCAGCTATTACAGGGGGCTAGTGCCCTAGCATGGCACAGACTGGCCGGGCTGGCCTTCTCCAGCAGCTCCTGAACCAGCGCCTGTGGTCCACGGGACAGTGTGGCTTTAAATTTTCGTTGTTTCCTAAGTTCTGCTCTGGCAAGCCAGCTCTGCCTTAAACCTGCAGAGTTAAATTTACCCCGACTGACAACTGTATATGCAGGGTTTAGTTATATAACAGCAGTTGCTGCCTTTCACATCGTGCTAATCCAAACATGGGGCTCAAAGAGACCATGAAAACGCAACCTTCCGTTTGGTGCGCTCCATGGGTGCATGGCTTGTACGTCTTTGAATTTTTTTAAACACTGTAACAATTATCCCATTATCCTGACTTGGGTGCTATTAGGTGACTTTTTAAAATATCTTAATTATTAGGTTAGCAGATGCTGTGTGCACATGTGCAATTTGTTAATTTATGCTGTTTGAAATGAAATCCAGTTGTTTGCAGCGTCTTTCATAATATTATGGCTAACTGAATAGGAGTGCTGCTGGAATTGTAAAGCTCCTCGCAGGGGAAATGTGCGTGCGAGCCCCCGTGTACTCTTTGATCGTAGCCTTGTGTGCTGTCGTGTTACTTCTCTGTGGCTCTCACCTCCCCAGTTTTCCTCTGAGAAGATCATTAGATCCCTTGCAAGCTGTAGTGGGCCGGTGGGCCAGACATGGTGTCTTAAGAGCTGCTGCAGCCAGAAAAGGAGGCTTTTCCATCTTGAAGCAGCCTTGGCTTGTCGGGGGACTGCTGAGCTGCTTGAGTTGTCACACAGAGACTCAGGGGGTCTGAGGACCGGTGACACATGTTACTGGTTGGTTGATGGTCTAATCTCGCCAGGTATTCAGCACAAGCTGCTCCTTAGCTATTCAAGCAAGCCCTAAATATTTATTGAGGAGGTACTGCTCGCGATGCTAAATAGACATGATCTAATGGGGCAAAAATACATGGCTTTCGGGGTCAAATCTGGCTTTGAATTCTGGCTTTTGGCTTACCTACGGTGTGGCCTTGGACAAATAATTTTATGTCCTTAAGGCTCAGTTTCTACAAAGGCAATAGAAATATCCACCTAATAGCATACCGATCAAGATTATAAAACGGCCGGCAATGTGCTTGGCGCATATGAGATGCTCACTAAGTGGTCAGACCTTCCTTTTATTGCTCTTGGACACTCATGTGGAATAGAAAGACATCTGTGGCCTCAGGAGATTATGGTCTCATTGGCGAGGCAAAGCATCAATGTGTACTGAGTTAAATCAAGGTACAAAATAATCCTTTGAGATCCGTCACAAATAGTCTGGGACTCATTGGCTAGGGATTGGTATAGACCTAAAGTTCACCTAAAGGAGGGGCTAGATCACTAGGAAGTTGAAGTGCAGGTGTACCTTGATGAGTCTTTGAGGGACGAAAAGAATTTAGGTAGATGGAAAGCTCACTGGGGATTGTGTGTGTGTGTGTGTGTGTGTGTGTGTGTGCGTGTGTGTGTAGGGGGTTTCAGTTGCTTATCAGTGGGGGCAAATAGTGTGTGAAAATGCACAGAGATGAAGAGACCCAAGGTCGATATGGAAAACAGTAGAATATGCTTTGTCTGGGAGTGATGGTTTGTATATGGTAAATAGTGGAGTAGGAGATAAGAAATGTAGACCTGAACCCCACTGTGGAGAGCTCTGAATACCAAGGAAATCATTGCATTATCTAACATGGTTTGGCTTGTTTAACCATGGAACTCAGGATAGACCAGCAGACCTCTGGGAAGCCCAACAGGGCAGTGAACCAGGGGATGGCGAGTAGACCTCTAGTGGCTGAGAGAGTTATTGCAAAGTCTAAAGATGCGAATCTTGCTTCACGTGTAATTTTCACAAGCTTGGCTATATTGTAAATTGGAAGCAGAATGTAAATAATATCCAGGCTGACAGCAGTAATGGACCACAGTCTGAAATCTCACAGTGTCAAAAGAACTACAGAAAGCAGAGAAAAAAATTATAAAACAGCCTGGGGTCATTTAAGGATGGCACAAACCCACCTGTATACCACTGTTGATCCTAAAGAAACCACTGCTTTACAAAAAAATAATAATTGATGACATAAAGTAACAACCTTAACAATGTTACTTGTAATGACAAAAAAGGGCTAAGTTTTTTTTTACTGGCACAGTGCTAAGCATTTTACTTACTTAATTCTCACGGCACTTAAATGAGAATGGTCCTGTGTTACAGATGTGGAAAATGGAGCTTAGAGAGGTTAATTAACTTGCCCAAGGTCACAACAGTTGGAAAATTGTATAACAAGGATACAAACCCAGGCAGTGTGGCTCTACCTGTGCTTTTAACAAAGACTCTCTACTTCCTAATAACCTCCAAACCTTTAGTCATTTAAAAAAAATATTCAGGAAACTCTTTTAATAGCACACTGAAATGTCCAGTGTTTCATTCAAAAATACGAACAGTGACAAACTAAACTGAGTTTCTGTTATCTATGAAATCAGTTCTGTTGCTTTCTCCAACAATATGGTCTGAGAGAGTATCACACATTTTAAGTCAAGGTAAGAACTATGTGTTGCTTTGTGCCTATTCCCCCTGCCCCCACCATGTGCATTTTCTTTTCTTCTCTGGGAACTTGGAAGGGCACAGGGTCGTACATCTCTGAAAGGCATTCAACTTACCTTCTGCTCTAGAACTTGAAGCAATTTCATTAGTGCTCTTATTGATTCATGTTGGACTTCAGTGTACTTCTCACTGGCCATTCATTATGAGTCTGGCCTGGCTGCAAGGGTGAGTGAAGGGCAGCAGGAGGTGAGCTTTGTAACAGTGCCCTCCTCGGGGCTGTAGAGAATTGCTATGGAGCCCCTTTCAACTAAGGCAGTTCTTGAAAATGGGGCCTTAGAAGACCAGTAACCCTTCCTATGCCTCAGAGCCATCCACTTAGGTTAGTGCCTCCGGTGGCTTATGGTGGTAATGGAGCATTAGCTGGGAGTCTTGGCCTTTGATTCTGGCACTACTGTGTGATCTTGGGAAAATTATCAGACCTCTCTGGTTCTCAGCAGATCTACCACTGTAAAAGTGGAGAATTTAAAAGATATCATACATGTAAAGCAATTCACGTAATGTTTTTCACATTCAAATGGAGCTACTATTGATACTGGTATTGGTCACAATTTTTCTGAGTTCAAATGAGAAAAATCAAACTCAGACTAGCCAAAAGAGGAAATTAATGGGCTCACGTAGCTAGAAAGTTTAAGGGGAAGGTCAGGACAGCCAAAGAGCTTCTGAGT
Source organism: Delphinus delphis (assembly GCF_949987515.2). Taxonomy (NCBI): domain Eukaryota; kingdom Metazoa; phylum Chordata; class Mammalia; order Artiodactyla; family Delphinidae; genus Delphinus; species Delphinus delphis. The sequence continues at coordinate 141,426,300 of NC_082684.1, forward strand.
TGGCCTTTCTCTGTTCTCAGGCATTTCTTCTCCAGTAAGAGATCCAAGGGAAAAAGTACAATTGTCTTCTCCCCCTGGGGCTGTGTGAATCCTTAAAAACATACTCATTGGCTCAGGCTGGGTCATGTGACCCCACCCTGCACCCTTAACCACCTCTGGTGGGGGCTGTATGACCCTCCACGGCCATCCTGAATCTTGTGCCTGGCCTTGTGGAGAGCACAGTGGATTCTACAAATATATTATTGTTTGATGAGAGGATAGAATTTAGCTAGGCTGAGCTGAGAGAAAGACAGGAGTATTTCAGGATGATACCAACAAAAGTAAAAGGGATGGGAACTGACATCATCTGTTGCAGGATTAATCAAAAGACGTTATGTTTGGAATGGATGTTTATCCTGGAAGGGAGGGAGATGTAAGGTGGGAGAGGGAATATGGGCTGCAGTGGGTCTTGACTGCTGGGGTTTTTGTTATTCTCTTGGTGAAAGAGAGTTGCTGAAGGTTTCAACACTAAGGAGTTATAATAGTAGTAGCAACAGCTAATATTTGCAGACACTTCTTCTGCATTTACCAGTCACTGCCGTAGATACCTTGTCTGTTGGACCTCACAGCAGCCCTGGGAGGCTGTGTCTCTTTTACAGATGAGAAAGTAAGTACTCTGAGATATTAAGGGACTTGCTAGAGCTCTCTGAGAGCCAGAGGCTCGGAGCTGGGAGGTGCTCTGCTCACCAAATCACATATGCCGGGTGAGGGACACAGTGCGTTTGGATGTAAACTGGGAGCCGCATGTGCCAATCATTCATTCATTCCCTGACTCACTGTTGAGTGTGCTAAGCGAGGAAAAGCAATAGACTGACTCACTGCCCAACTGGCTTTGAGTCTTAGCGAAGTGAAAAGCCACCTTGGGTCCTGCAGGCACCTGTATTTGGGATGCTACCAGGTAGCTGAGACTGGGCCCAGCACAGAGCTGCAGATGACGCCCGGTTACTGAGCACGGTTCCCCATATTTTGTAGCACGTCTGCCTTTGCTGGTGAATGGAGTATCTGTAGGCCCCTGGTAGGAATGGTAGATCTGTCATCCTTTCCCTCCCATTTAGATTTTCTCTTGGACCGTGGGTCGAGTGGGCTGGAACCCTTGTACCCTGGTTGGGAAACCGGCAATCCAGAGTAATTTGCTTTGAAGCACAAGCCAGTACAACATGTCACTTTTGAAATAAAACACATTAATTTACAGGATGACTATTTTATGGTGAAGCGCAGCCTGCCTAAATGAGGGATATTAAGGGCCAACGGTCAAGTCCTCTGCATTATTCACACCATCCTCCTCAATAAATCACAATGGCCGAAACCACAGGTTAGCACTTAACTTAAATAGCCATGTGTTGGTTAGGGACGACTGGTGTCGACATGACCTCTGTTTGCACACAACATGCTTTATGGAGAGCTTCCCCCCAAAAGCTGCGCATCTCCCTTGGCTGTCCACTTAAGTACCTTGTGCACCATTAAACAAGGTTGAGATTGAGCCTGGCCTGCAGTTGTCATCTTCATTCCGGGGAGCCTTTTCTGTGAGAAGTGAAGCTTGAATGGCAATAGTCGTTGGCATTCAGACCTTACAGCACTCTGCAGACCTGATTTTAAAATATTCCTGTTGCCACCAGGTTTTCAGAACAGAAGCCAGACTACAGAATTCGGGGAAGCAGAATTCACGAATGAGCCCATTGGCAGCTTGGGTCTTGCTGAAGGTGCCTTGATGGACAGAACTGTACTTGGGGTTATGAGGGTGTGTCCTTGGGTTAGTGCGTGGGTTGTGGTTGCCTGAGTGCCACTTTATTGTGTTTATTCTTTAGAGAGAGAGAGCCTAGATCAGCAGTCACTCTCTCCATTCCACTGGAAGGAAGGGTAGAAGGGGAAGATGAATATTTTAAAGCTTGACAGTGTGTTCATCTGCGAAGCTCTGGTTTTGACTAAAGTGGTTTGGACACAGCCTGAGAAACCCAGTAGCCAGCATTTTAGTGTCCTGGTGCACATCAGCATGAACTTGAACGGGGCTGGGTGGTGGTATCAACTTCCCATTTCACTTTTTACTCTCACCTGTTAGGTGTGCCCTGATCAGAGTGGATTTCCCTTCTTTTTTTTCTGATGATGATGTCACAAATAGCAATTTGTTAAATAATAATGTAGGTAACAGTGACAGAGTGCATACTCTCGGCCGGGAGTGGTACCAGAGGCTTCGTTTGTAGTGTTTCCATCCTGCATGATGATTGTGCAGGGGAAGGGCTGCTGTTCCTATTTTTAGATGAGGAAACAGAGGTTCAGAGCTTTGCCCAAAGCCACAGCAGTGGGGCCAGCCTTTCATCAAAGGTCTCTTCGACTCTAAAGATTATGTTCCTTCTACTACACAACACTGCTTCCCCAGTGAAAACCCAAATATACAAAATATCTCCCTGATGCATTTAGTCTTTGTTTATAGACCATTAATTTCTCAGCTGATAGGCTAGGAATCTCAAAACTATGCTGTTATGAGCTGTTGAAGATCAATTGGGTGTTTGTATTTTTAAAGGAAGCCAGTAGGAAAATAGAATTCTTATAAATAAACAAAAGTATTTATGCTTTATGTGAAAAATATATGAAATTATACGTGTATATATACACACATATACATATATGCAAGCATTCTTTAATGTATCCATCGGGTGATATATAGGTTCTTCCTTGAATTATTTATATAACGTATTTTTCATGGCTTTATTTTTTAGCAAAAGCATCTTCTGATATTTAAAGGTAGGCTTCACCTTATGTAGAAGATGTCTTTGTAAAGTTTAGTCAGTTTAATTTTCATGAGACATCATGCTTTCCATGCACCCTGTAAAATACTCAATTTTAGGGAATCTATTAGAGTCCCTTTTGTTAGTGGCCACCCTTTGTAAACTGAGGAGTTACAGCATTTTTGTGTGTGTTTCCTCATTTTAGGTCTGAGCACACTGATGTTCTTAATGCAGGACACACTGATTTTTTTTTCTGGCCAATGTACTAACTGATGGAGAAAATAACTTATTTATATACATGAGAATTTGCTTCAACAGGCTTTTGGAGTGAGGAACAGATGAACTTCAAAATGTATCATGGACTTCAAGTCAATGTATATAAATCTAATTTATTCCTTTTATTAAGAATTGCAACATTTCCCATAGTGTAGACACGTGTTAATTTATTCATCCCTGTTGATGAATATGTATATTGTTTGCAGTGGGGTTTTTTTGTTTTGGTTTTTTGGTTTTTTTTTTGTTTCTCACAATGCTGGAATAAGCACAGATATTAGTTCTATCTTTAGCATCTGGGGCCCCTTTTAGGCTGTAGCTCTCCTTCTTGCTGGGACATTGATATTGTGCTGGCCTCATATGGCTCCTTCTTCTACCATTCTTTAAATCATCTACTCTGGATCTACTAGGAGCTGGGAAGCTAGGTAAGAAGGCTAGTGGATCTTTACTAAGACAAGAGGCCAAGGATGCTGAGTAGGAACCTGCAAACACAGTGCCTACATATAGATGCTGTGTATTATTTATGTCTTCATCCTCTTATGTTCTCTTTTATTAGACCATTAACCCTGGGAGGCCAAAGGTCATCTCATATTCAATTCTGAATCTTTTATAACATCAAGCATGGATGTAAAAATTCATTCATTCAAGAAACATTTACGTACTGTGTTAACACTGAAGAGTCAAAGATGAAGACTTGGTTTTTATCCTCAGTGAGTTGCTACTTATCACCCAGCCAAGTCGTCAAGAGAAGCAGGGTCTCTTTACTCTTGTTTTCTTTCCCCAGAGCTGTGTATTTTTTCATTTTCCATTCAGTTCTAGAAAATCTGGGCCTGAATTTGTAGTGCCTTTGGTTCTGACAGGCTTGTAAAATGTTTCCTTTCTCAGTGAGTCCTCCAGATATTCCTTCTTAATATTGATAATGGTGGTAAGGCTTTTTCACACTGACTTATGTTATTCATGTGTTAGGAGACTATGTCCTCCTTCATTAAAAGTGTTTTGAGCTACTTGAGGGAATCTCCTAGAGAAACATGTGGCCTTAGATGCTTTTGAGATGCCCCGTTTGTGTATAAGCAGTAGGACCACTTTATTACCTGCCCTCTTCCAATCACGGACCTCACGCTTTGAAAGATTTTGATCACCTAACTATTTAATGGTTATTTCCCAATTTTTGTTAGTCAGACAATGGGAGGCATGTATTGTCAAAGTAAGTAGCTAATACAGTTCCAGCCGGGAGATCTGGGTTAGTCTGTGCTAGTATTGCAAACGCAAATACACCTTTTCTGTCAGAATTTTGGAACTATTCCATCCAGTTTTGCATAACTCATTAGCACCTGGATCCCTGGATCAGGCACTGCTGCTCTAGAGTAAGAGCCAGACAACTTACAATCCACAGATCAAACCCGGCCCACGTACTGCTCAATTGTGCAATAAAGTTTTATTGGCACACAGCCATACCCATTTATATGTGTATCATCTACATGTGCTTTCAGACTACAAGGGCAAAGTTGAGTAGTTGCCACAGATACTGTAGGGCCTGCGAAGACTGAAATATTGAAGGGGGGGAGGGATAAATTAGGAGCTTGGGATTAACATGCCCACAGTACTATATATAAGATAGATAACCAACAAGGACCTACTGTATTACACAGGGAACTCTACTCAGTATTCTGCAATAATCTATACGGGAAAAGAATCTCAAAAAGAACGAATATATGTATATGTATAACTTAATCACTTTGCTGTACACCTGAAACTAACACAACGTTGTAAATCAACTATACTCCAATAAAATTTTAAAAAGTATATCTTTCTTAAATTAAAAAAAAAAAGACTAAAATATTTACTATCTGGCCCTTGACAGAAAAAGTTCTCACATCTCTGGCCTGGTCTAGAGGAAGGCTACTGAGGTAGGTGGTATGTGAAACCTCTTCATACCATAGGCAGCTCGAGGCTGGGTTAGAGGGTAGTTGGGGGGACCACAGGGAATGTACAAGATGTTAAAAGAAAAGGTGTGGCGGAGAAGGGCACCGCCTAGAGCCTGTCAGGACCCTCCCTCTCATGGGGCAAAGGAGGAAGGTCTGGAAGGCCCGAGGCAAAGAGCTCAGGGCTGTATTAAGCGAGCATCAATCACGGGAGAGGATGTTAGGGGACTGCCTTTAAATTCCTGCCTTAGGACCAGCGCCGAGGGAAGTAGAAACACTGACAAAGCGAGACACTGGGCAGTTCCGTCTTCTCCCTCACAGAATGTTCTCCAGAGCCCCCCAGGGGGCTTCTGGGGAAGCGACCAGATAAACAGCCGCTCTTGCCAACAGTGCAGGCTTGTAAACTCTTTCTCCTTCCTTTCTATGCCTGTGGTGATAAACATATGCTTTGAAGCATGAGATTTGATTATCCTGTCTTAGCGCTTATAAATACAAATGTGATTAATGGTCATAAAAAACAGGTTGACAGTGTAAGTCTAATTCTCCGCAAAGTCTCCCCGCACTGTTCTCTGGAAGTGCTCATTTCTTATAGGGGCACATTGAGCAGTGTGGATGACGCAGGCCCCCAGCCCGTCCCCACCCCATCCTCGTGTTCCTGGTTTTCCCCTCAGATGCCCCTGTCCTCTCCTAGGAGGCTCTTCCTCCTTGATCGTTCAAAGTGGTGGATTTTCCCCGAGAGAGCTACCTGAGGTAAGCATCTGAGCCTCTTTGTCATGCCATTAATAGTCCGGAACTCTGCAGAAAGGCATTTGGCTGCATCCTCCATTCCGCACTTGGGCCTGGCTGGCCGCCTATACATGTTGGGGAACAACACAACCTAAATCCGGACAATTTGTATTTTAGTAGCAACGGGGATCTTCGTGCTCTCCCTCTGTCATTTTGCATTAAAGACCTGCCACTAATAAAACTAATTAATAACTGCTGGCTCAGTGTGGAAGAGTTGGACTTCTTAAACCTGGCAGGCTGCCACCGCTGCTTTTGAAAGAAGCACTTCATCTCTGTCATGGACAGGATGAATATTTCTCCACACTTCTAATTGGACAAAGTGCCTTTCAAACTCGCTGGCATTTCAGAAAGAGCAGAGAAGTAGTTTGTGTGCTCTCTAGATACAGTCACCTCTCGGCTGCCTCCGAGATGGGGAGCCAGTTCCTGAGGGAAGCTGGCACGGAGGGCCCCGAACTTTTCTCTCCTTTAGTGACTCCTTCTGACTTCACCTCTGACCTCGGACCCCAGAGGGAGGGAGTTTGAAGGGCAAGCGGGTGAGCTGAGCTCATCAAACCCACACTGTGAAAGAGTGAGTGGTTCTCATGTTTGGGGATCAGCACAGTCAACTAGCAGGGGTGGAGGACCTAGTGGAAAATACCGATTTCTAGAACCCTCCCCAGTCCTCTGAGTCAGAATCTGCAGAGGCTGTGCTAAAGCATTTGCATTTTTGACAAGCTTCCCGGCTGCTTCTGATGCACACAGGGGCTGAGGACCACAGGTATAACCCCAGATTCTTTCATCTCCTGGTACAGGATGGTTTTTCAGTCACTCACCACCCCAACACATCTTTTTAAATGACCCACGTAGGCTGAGTGCTGTGCTGGGACATATGAGGGAGGGAGGAGCTCACCGTCTAGTCAGAGACACAACACATATGCACATGAAAACGTCAGTGACAAAGAGTTAAGGGATTAAATGCAACAGACAAATTGTATTCCGTAGACAATTCATAGATGTGCCATTCTGCACAGTGTGGTGGGTCCGGCCACAGAGAGAGCTGTAGTATGGAGTACTGAGTAATTCAATGTGTTTGTGTCTTCCCTGGGGCGAAGGTTAACCAGAGCACTTTAGAGCTGGGCAGCGAAGGATGTATAGGAGCTTTTTACTTAGAGAAAGAGAGTGGAGCATCCCAGGAAAGGCGAGTGGTAGCAGAGCAGGTCTCAGTCTCTGGGTGTTTCATGGAGCTTGTGTGGTAAGAGACCAGAGGGAGAAGGTGACTGCAGACCATCTTCTGGTGAGGCCACCAGAGCCATGGGAGGAGCTGAGATCTTTGTTGTGCCTAAGGTCACGGTGGTCTGTAGGGAAGCCAGTGAGGCCCTTGTACCAGACTAAGCAAGAGATGACGGAGGCTGGGATTTGACCCCTGCCTCAGGATGGAGGAGAGACTTTTTTTAACTTTTGAAATAATGTTAGATATGCAGAACTGTTGCAAAGACAGTACAAAGAACTCCTGCCCGCTTCTCAACCAGCCTACCCAAAGTTAGCGTCCTCCACGGCATCCCCATGCTGCAGTTACCAAAACTAAGAAATGAGCCTTAGCAAGATGCCACCATCTAAACTACAGACCTTGTTTGGATTTCACACTGGCTTTCCACCAGTGTCCTTTTTCTGTTCCAAAATCGAATCCAGGATCCCACATCGCAGAGTTGTCTTGTCTCCTTAGTCTCCCGCAACAAGGACAGTTCCTTGGTTTTTCCTTGTTTTTCACAATCTTGAGCCTTGTGAAGAGCTTTAGTCAGGTACCTTCTAGAATGTCCCCCAGGTTGGGTGATCTGGTGTTTCCTGATGGCTAAGTGGAGGCCAAGGCTGCAGGGGAAGCCCACAGTGGTGCAGTGCCCTTCCCAGCACATCATGTCAGGGGAAAAGGACCCCACTCTTTCCCATTTGGGGGGATGTAGACCTCCATCCATTAGTGAAGGTGGTGTGTAATAGGCTTCTCCACTGTAAAGTCACTCTTTTTCCCTTTGAAATCAACAAACACTTCAGGGAGACACTTTGAGGCTAGGCAAACAGCCCATCTTCTTAAACATACAGAAGTGTGGGCCGCTCTTCAAGCCTGGGCCTGAGCTCCCTCTCGCTGCCTCCTTGTAGGATCAGCTCTGCTGCTTCATGGTGATAGTCTGTCTTCCATCATCCCTCAGTCAGCTCGAGGTAATAAACACATGCTGTGTGTGTTCCCGGGGTAGTGGTGGCAGGTGGAAAGCATTGCTTATATTTATGTAGGGAGGAAGTGGTGCTCAGGGCTAGCGATTTGTCCAAACACACATTTCCAAACGAGTATCTGTACTTCTTTGCTTTGGTGTGATGGAAACAGCACTGTACTGCAGGAAAGGAAACTTGAGGCCCTGTCTGCTTCTGACAGTCCTTAGCTGTGTGACCCCAGGTAAGGGATTTGAGTTCTCTGGGCCTCAGTTTTCCTGAAGTGGATAGGGTTAGATTAGTCACTTCCTGGGGTGACTTTCACCTCTAACACTCTGTGGTTCTGCAATGAGCTTTTCCCCTGGGCTAAGACTCTAGCTCTAACGAGGAAAACTGAGTTATAATGGAGTAAAGAAAAGAGATACGGAGCGTGTCTGGATGTTACTTGACCTTGGAGTCTCTGATAATTGAGACATCCAGTAAGGGTGGTTTGAAATCAGACTAATGAATGAGAAATAAATTTCTATTTTCAAAGTCTAACAAAAGGATACACATCCAATTATACAGGGTCGTTGTGAGGATGGACAAGCTCTTTTATGCTTCAAGACCTTTACTCGCTAGAGCTTTTCATAAGATTAGATGGCCTTTAGTTACCCTATCTCAAATTTCCACTTGAGTGCTACTGGTATTGCTCTCACCTTTTGGAGGCATGTGGACATCTCTTCCATATTAGATTCTGGGCAGCATCTTCATTCTTACCATATGGCCGCATTCTTAAAGGTAAACATGGAAACGACCTACTTTACCCATTTCTTTGCCAACACTAACCCTAGGCATACAAATTCTTCCTTTGCTATACTAATGAAAATGTGTGTTCTTTGCTGATGGGCATGTCACTTGAAAGGTGGCAACAAAGCCTGATTGATCTTAGAGCATGACTTTCCAGCCTTCTTTGATGTCATATAAGCATTCAGATAGTTAGATTTCCCCTCTTCTCCAGTCCTTTTCTGCTAATTGACTGTTTGTCACTTCACTACATTTTTTTGCCTTGTGAAGTTTTTACCTTGGTTTCATTTATCATTTGTAATACTTGCCTCTACCATTTGCAATTTGTATCCTTTCAGAACGATGCAAAGCTAAAGCTTCTTCCAAGGAGATGTGTTTTTAGGAGACGGCTCTCTTTTAAGTGGGCTGCTCTTCATTCTCAAACATGGCAAGACTAACTCATCATCACTAAGACACACGTGCTAGATTTCTGGCTGGCTGGAACAAGTAGAATTTCAAGTAGTAACTTCCTTATTATTCTTTTGCATTGTACTTAATTCTGGTAGTTGTCTTATGCGTCTGTAAGGTGACTGACTAGAGTTTGTGTGGGTTTTTAAAATGTCTACAGTGTTTTGGCGCTGATAGGTACTGGAACACAAAGGTAGGCAGTGCATGGGCCCTGCCCGCAAGTGGCTCAGGGTCTACTAAGGAGATAGTGGAAATGAAGAATTTCAGTAGCATGTGCTACAATGCTGCCACAGACATATGTACAAGGTACAGAGGTAAGTCAGAAGAAGGAATTTTAAATTTTTTCTGGGAAAGAAGGCAAGGAAAGCATTTTGGAGGAGGTATTGTCCAAAATGGATTTTACAAGATAAAGAAGACATTTCCAGGAAGAAAGATTGGAAGAAGCACATGAACACCATGGAACCCAAGAAAGTTAACTAATTGGTCCACACAGATGACCCCATGACTTCGTGGTCTTCTTAAGCACTTGAATCATTTAGGATGTTACATAGTTTAATTAGCCTGTGTATAAAGTCCTCATAAACCCCTTTGGAAGGACATGCTCTCTGAATTCAGAGAACATACTGTTTCTCTGAAATGAGAAATAAGTGGTGATAGGATGGATGAAGGAAATCCACTGATAATCAGAACCCATTGCCACCAGTACCTACACCCCTTTATTTGCCTTTACCTGTCTTTAGCCTGTACTTACCAGGCATCTTCTGTCTTTGTTTTGGCTCTGCACTTTTGTGTTCTTACCATCTTTTAAAAAAATCATGTGAGCAGGTACAGAGGCCTGAACACGGTCATCCCAGGGTCTTTACTGGCCATATCCATATATTGAACTCTGGAGTCTCTTGTACATTTAAAAATAATTAATGCCCTTTAATCAGTCAATTTGCCACACATTTATGTATTGAGCATATACTGTAAGTCAAGAACTGTGCTAATAACTGGTTGTCAAACTGTTTGGTTTCAGTATCCATTTACTCTCTTAAAAATTATTGAGGACCTTCAAGAGCTTTTGTTAATGTGAATGACATTTGCCATATTAGAACTGAAAATAGAGAAAGTTTAAAAAATATATTTATTTAAAAATAGTAACAAACCCATTGCATCCTACCATAAATAACATATTATAATAAAAATAACTATTTTCCAAAACGAAAACAGAAGAATGGCATTCTTTTGTATTCTTGTAAATAATCTCTTTTATGTCTGGCTTAGCAGAAGATAGCTGGATTCTCACCTCTGCTTCTGCATTCAATCTGTTGCCATACACATCATGTAGCCTCTGGAAAACCCTACTTCTTGTGTTAAGTATTATTGTGAAAACAGTTTTGACCTCATCGGTTTCCTTGAAACAGTCTTGGGGACCTACAGGGGTCCAAGGACCACATCTGTGGGAACTGCTGTGCTAAATGATGCCCTTACTCTCCCTAGAGTGGAGATGCTGAAACACTGGAGGTGGCTTGAAAGGAACCAGAGGAAGCCGACTGCAGACTGGTGGCCTTCAGCCCACACTACACGTCAAAAGAGGAGTCCACGGATATTTCATGAGACTGTGTTTCTCTGGGTTTAAGTCCACAAAAGAAAGGAGACCTCCTGTATTTAGGTTTTCTTTGTGCCAAAGTATATGGATGAGGGAGGGTCATGGAAAAACATTAAGTAATGGGCCAGATATACGAAAATGTTTCCATCCCATCAAAAGATCTTTCAGAAGTTGCGTATTCTATGCAGTTAGCTATTCAAGACTGTACCATTGGTGTGATGTTTCTGTTTATCAGATATCTCTTGGCAGTTTTCTGTTTGTCAGTTATATGTGGGGTTGTTTTCCGTTTAAACTAATTCATAAAGCATTTTCTCCTGTCTGGTGGTGTGTGCGTATTGGTAAAAGGGGTGTCATCATTGGTAGTTTCTTCTTAGAGAGTATCTTATATCTTTAAGGAACATTTTGGGGGTGATGGTTTATTTTAGAGTTAAATTAATCAAAATATCAAAAAGCTCTCCAATGCTACTGTAAAAGCATTTAAAAATTTTTTAAATTTAATTTTATTTATTTTTTTATACAACAGGTTCTTATTAGTTATACATTTTATACATATTAGTGTATACATGTCAATCCCAATCTCCCAATTCATCACACCACCACCACCCCCGCTGCCGCCACTTTCCCCCTTGGTGCCATATGTTTGTTCTCTGTGTCTGTGTCTCTATTTCTGCCCTGCAAACCAGTTTATCTGTACCATTTTTCTACATATTCCACATATATGCATTAATATACAATATTGTTTTTCTCTTTCTGACTTACTTCACTCTGTATGACAGACTCTAGATCCGTCCACATCTCTACAAGTGACCCAATTTCATTCCTTTTTATGGCTGAGTAATATTCCATTGTATATATGTACCACATCTTCTTTATCCATTCATCTGTCCATGGGCAGTTAGGTTGCTTCGCCGTCCTGGCTATTGTAAATAGTGCTGCAGTGAATATTGGGGCGCATGTGTCTTTTTGAATTATGGTTTTCTCTGGGTATGCCCAGTAGTGGGATTGCTGGGTCATATGGTAATTCTATTTTTAGCTTTTTAAGGAACCTCCATACTGTTCTCCATAGTGGCTATATCAATTTACATTCCCACCAACAGTGCAAGAGGGTTCCCTTTTCTCCACACCCTCTCCAGCATTTGTTGTTTGTAGATTTTCTGATGATGCCCATTCTAACTGGTGTGAGGTGATATACCTCATTGTAGTTTTGATTTGCATTTCTCTAATACTTAGTGATGTTGAGCAGCTTTTCATGTGCTTCTTGGCCATCTGTATGTCTTCTTTGGAGAAATGTCTACTTAGGTCTTCTGCCTATTTTTTGATTGGGTTGTTTGTTTTTTTAATATTGAGATGCATGAGCTGTTTATATATTTTGGAGATTAATCCTTTGTCCGTTGATTCATTTGCAAATATTTTCTCCCATTCTGAGGGTTGTCTTTTCTTCTTGTTTATGGTTTCCTTTGCTGTGCAAAAGCTTTTAAGTTTCATTAGGTCCCATTTGTTTGTTTTTATTTCCATTACTCTAGGAGGTGGATCAAAAAATATCTTGCTGTTATTTACGTCAAAGAGTGTTCTTCCTATGTTTTCCTCTAAGAGTTTTATAGTGTCTGGTCTTACATTTAGGTCTCTAATCCATTTTGAGTTTATTTTTGTGAATGGTGTTAGGGAGTGTTCTAATTTCATTCTTTTATATGTAGCTGTCCAGTTTTCCCAGCACCACTTATTGAAGAGACTGTCTTTTCTCTATTGTGTATCCTTTCCTCCTTTGTCATAGATGAGTTGACCATAGGTGCGTGGGTTTATCTCTGGGCTTTCTATCGTGTTCCATTGATCTATATTTCTGTTTTTGTGCCAGTACCATATTGTCTTGATTACTGTAACTTTGTAGTATAGTCTGAAGTCAGGGAGTCTGATTCCTTCAGCTCTGTTTTTATCCCTCAAGACTGCTTTGGCTGTTCGGGGTCTTTTGTGTCTCCATACAAATTTTAAGATTTTTTTCTTCTAGTTCAGTAAAAAATGCCATTGGTGATTTGATAGGGATTGCATTGAATCTGTAGATTGCCTTGGGTAGTATAGTCATTTTCACAATATTGATTCTTCAAATCCAAGAACATGGTATATCTCTCCATCTGTTTGTATCATCTTTAATTTCTTTCATCAGTGTCTTATAGTTTTCTGCATAAGGTCTTTTGTCTCCCTAGGTAGGTTTATTCCTAGGTATTTGATTCTTTTTGTTGCAGTGGTAAATGGGAGTGTTTCCTTAATTTCTCTTTCTGATTTTTCATCATTAGTGTAAAGGAATGCAAGAGATTTCTGTGCATTAATTCTGTATCCTGCAACTTTACCAAATTCATTGATTAGCTCTAGTCGTTTTCTGGTGGCATCTTTAAGGAACATTTTGGGGTGATGGTTTATTTTAGAGTTAAATTAATCAAAATATCAAAAAGCTTTCCAATGCGACTGTAAAAGCATTTTTAATAGACACAGTACTTATTTTTTAGTACCCTTGAAAGAAATGGGTATGCATATTCTAGGTAAAATTGATATATTTATCTGTGCTCTTCAACTCACATATGGAATTTGATCACTTTTGTATTATATTTTGAAATATTTAGGGCAGGGTATTTAAAATGTTTTAAAAGTTAACTAGGGAGAAAAGATGAAAGACTTTTTAATTTCCTTGGATCTGAATAATTCAAGTTGAAAGCTTCTGTATTCAATTTTCCTTGACTTCTGTTGGTTTGGGATTTTTCTTGGCCTGGGATTGAATATTTTGTGTCACTTTAGGAAAGTCAGGATGTATCTAGCTTTTGAAGTAATAACCCAGATTTATAGTTGAATGGATTTAGAATCAAAGGATTTTGAAAAACACACATTAGGTCCATTGCTTTTTTTTTTTAAATACCATTAATAGAGAATCGGAGTATTCCAACACACTTTCCGGTAGAGCTCTTGGAAGTTTTCCTTAAGGCTAAGAATAAAGAAATGGAAGGAAGACTTTTTTCCCTCCCTTGCTCTTTCCTTCCTCTTCATTTTTTTTTTTTGTTTTTGTTGGGGTTTTTGCGGTATGCGGGCCTCTCACTGCTGTGGCCTCTCCCGTTGTGGAGCACAGGCTCCGGACGTGCAGGCTCAGCGGCCATGGCTCACGGGCCCAGCCACTCTGCGGCATGTGGCATCTTCCCGGACCGGGGCACGAACCCGTGTCCCCTGCATCAGCAGGCGGACTCTGAACCACTATGCCACCAGGGAAGCCCCCTCTTCATTTTTTTCTTCACTTTCTTCTTTCTTCCTCATTTTTGCTTTAAAAACATTTCTTTATTCTTTCTCTCTCAGATTTGCAACATTCAGAGGCCCATTAAATTGTAAAAAACAGTGATGTGATGGAAACTGGGCCCTGGTGCTGACAGCAGTATTTTTCACGTGGCTGTGAACATGTGTGCAACCACAAATTAGTCTTTGGTTCAATTATTTGTAGTAATAATGCAGTGATTTATAAATTTCCCCTTTCAAAACGAAATCTGGAGTGTGCAGACCACACAAATTACAAACATATTCAAAGATGTAAAATGTCCAGAGTGAAAAACCCAAGCCTATTAGTATTTTTAAAAACAGATTTCTGGAAACACAAGTCCCCACTCATCCCCTCAATCCCCATGCTCACTTGAATTCTCTAACCTTAACCCAAAGCAGCGAATCCTCTTCCTTTCTGCTAGAGGTAGCGTTGTTTGTGGGTGCTGAAATGTTCTAGACTTAAACATGAGAGTTGCTTCTGTCATTTCATGGCAGGCCTGTTATACACACTGAATGGCTGTGTGGGGATTATTGGATTATCTCTTCAGTGTCTTTGAAATCTTCAACCACCAGCATCCATCTGAGGCCAACCCACCCTCCTCCCTTCTTTTTCACCATCCGCTTCCCCCCACCTATGGGAACAGGCATTCCACAAACATGCGATAACATGTTAATAAGAGGTCAAGACATAGAAAGCATGAACATTCATATCATAACCTTTGTCTCTCGTTTGATCATGTGTGAATGCCTGCCTGAAGTTCAATAACAACCATAAGAGCGGTAACCATTTTTGTTAAATGCTTATTGTATGCCAGGCATCGTGTTGGACACGTTATATGTATTATCTCATTTGATTTTGAATTGCACAACTTCTTTAAGGTGAGTACTATTATTTTCCCATTTTGCAGATGGAGAAACATCGGCTCATCCAAGTTCATGCCACTTAGGAAGTAAGTTTTAAAGCAGTCAGTAAAAATATTTTATTTTCATAGACTGGTTTACTGGAAGGGCTGGCCATCAGATGTGCCAGGAAACGGAACCTCTCTGAAAACTAAGTATTCCCCTAGTCACTCCATTTAGGCAAGATTGGCCATAGCCTCCATTTAGGAGACCAGGTTTTCATTTTGATCCACATGCAACTAAATGAGTTAGAACCACCCCCCAACCCCCAACCCCATACTGGCAGGATTCATTACTTAAACAACAGTAGGATGACCTGCAGAAGGTGCACCCAGTGATTGGACTGTCCACAAGTAAGAGGCTGTTTGAATGCACTGTACACCCTCCTCGCTGTGGAGTGATGTGCAGCACTGAGTAAGAAGGAACTAGATCTAGTTGATCTGGGAATATAGTCAACATATGTTAAGTGCTAAAGGTTCAGAAATGAATAAATGTGTGTGTGTTATATTTTTGTTAGTGTGTGAGTCTAGGAAATAGTATGACAGTGTATGACTTGTACATATCAAGCCATTGATCTCTGGAAGGTAGGAGCCTGGGGTTAGAGTGAGACAGGGGACACTTTTTTCTTCATGTCAGCTCTTCCTGTTCTGCTGCTACAGTGATCCTATTTACTTTGTGATTTAAAAAAAAAATTATTAAGGAAAATAAGACAAGTCTGACTCACAGCAAGAAACATGGGTTAGGGCCTCAGCTTAGGGGCTTATTAGCTCTGTGACCTTGGCAAACACCTAGCTTCCCTGGGCTTCAATTTCCCATCTTCAAAATGAGAAGATGAGACTGGGGATGTCCGGAGTCTCCCTGGCCCTTCCGTTTGTGAAACTTTGTGAGACGCAGTGCTGGCGAAGCGCCAGGTCCCCTTGAGCCCAGGGTTCTCAGGACTGAAGGGCACAGCCCTTGTGGCATCTTTAGTTAGAGGTGCCCCTGGGCAGGCTCGAACCTTTGCCTGATGAGCTCTGTGCCCCTGGCCAGTAAGCTCCCGTGATGAAGCTGTGTCCTTGGCAGAGTGTTTTCCAGCCTCGATCTAGAGCCTTTTCTTCTTCCGTTGATATTTTGATGTCACTGCTTATACTCTGGAAAATCACAAGGATGTTCTTATTTAAAAATTAGCAGAGTAGTTAAGAACATGGGCTTTTCAGTCAGGCAGACTGGAGTTCAACTTCCAGCATTGCTAACTGTGCAGCTGTGGGCAAGTTATTCAACCTCCTGAGTTCAGTTTTCTCATCTAGAAAATGGTGATCCTAGTATCCCAGAGGGCTCTGGTGAGGATTAGATATCATGCATATAAATAGAGGCTTCAGTTCCTGGAACACAGTAGGTGCCCAATAAACATTGGCTGGTAATCAGTAAATTCTGTTCCCCCAGGGAACAGATGCCAAGTGAAAATGTGGAGTTGGATGCCTGAGGCTTCCTGGGGTCTGGGAAGGCGCAGTCAGGCTCAGGAGACTTTTGCTCTATTTTGGGTGTGAATGAGGTGGTTGATAGTGATGACAAATGCAAACATTAAAACTTTATGTCAATAAAATCCACCAGTTAGGTAACCTACTGAGTATGTCTACTAAAATGAAGATTTTACTTAGCCTGAGGTAGATGGTCTTTTGTATTTAGAAATAATTTGAAGCTAGAATTGTGGCACAAAATGTTTTAAGATATGGCATAGTGTAATCCCCTAAGGATTTTTTTTTCTGTTTGATCTATTCATTAAAAACTTATACAAAAGAATAGGTAACTAAGCAATATACCACTCTATCTTTCAAATTGTATACTTATTTGGCTTCTTACAAAATCTGTCATCTGTGATAAAATAGAGTTACACCCTCCTACTGAGCTAGAGCTATGATTTCTTATAGAGTATAATGAACTATTTTTTCACCTGTTATTATTATTTTAAAATAATCTATCATTTTCAAAAGTTTAGGTTTGTTTGTAAATTGTAATTAATTTGCATACCTTTTAAAATCAATAAAAACACTTCATTTCAAAACTCAAAAAAAAAAAAAAAAACTTTATGTCAGAGTTTATTACAGGAAGTTTTGATCACAGTGAAATACTAGGTCCTGAGAACCATTTGTGCATTATTAATCCTGGATCACATTCTTAAGGGAAAAAATGAACCATCATTTTTTTTCTCTTTGTTTAATTGCTGTATGAGCCCCTCTCCCTTCCCTTCCCTTTCCCTCTCCCTCCTGTTTCTAGTACAGAGCTACTCCTGGTTTCCGGTGACAAATTAGATGTGCTAATCCTTATTAAGAACCTTCTTTGGCCGGTGCCTGTGCTAAGAGCGGGGGTGTGGGTGGTGAGTGGGTGGGGAAAGGTTAGTGAGAACCAGTCCTATGCTTAAAGAGCTAACTGTCTACTGGGTCAGACTAGGGACAGCTCTCCATGATAGAAGGCAGAATGTAAGCAGGGTGCTATGGGGGCGGGTGGGACCTGACAACTGCTAACAGGAGACAGCAGGCAAGGTTCCCAGAGGAGGCCTGGGAGCTGGGCCTGGGAGGAGAGGGTGGGACAGGCTGGGGAATGGTCCAGAGCAAAGCACAAAGCTGAGAGAGTAGGCAGTGTGCCTATTACGTGGTGAGTTGCCCTGGGAGATTAGTTACCATGTCTGTGAAGAGTCATGGTCAGGATGGAAATGTTGCCCAATCTTACCTGCCTACAAAGGTCTCCTGGGGAGGCTGCTACGGATTCTCAGTCCTCTCACCTCTTGTTCCAGACTCTGTGCATAACACAGTTCTGAAAGGTGGATTTGAAGAGATATCTGTGAGGGCCAAGTGAAGAAGAGCCTTGAATGTCCTTCAGAGTTTGGACTTGATTTGACCTTAGATCCCAGGGCATCAGACAGTATTTTTAACTAGCTCTTTTTGTGCAGACCTAGAAGATGCTCATTGCAAATGATACTCCTGTAGTTCTAGGTTAGGGGTTCCTCATGGGAGATCTGGGAGAGCTAGGGCTCCACAGAGACTTCACTGGGGATCTTCAAGCTATGTTAATTGTTTCGAAAAATCTAATGCGAGTTATGTGTTCATCCTTCCTAAGTTTGTAACTAGTTTAACTAGTCCTTTCTTTGGTCTGGAAATGTATTAACATGGTGTGGCAACTTGTAAGGTAAGGCAGCACTGTATAGTGGTTAAAAGCATGGATTTTGGAGACAGATCTGAGTTTCAGACAAGTTCCACCACCTTCCAGCTGCAGGATCTCAAGCAAGTTACTTCACCTGTATGACTGTAACTCCTGTATGTAAAACGGGGATAACAGTAGTACTCAGCTCAGAGAGTTGTGGAGAGGATTCCGTGAGAGAATACATGTACAGGGCCTGACATAAAGAAACGCTCAAAACCCGTTATTCATATTAACCTGTCTCATGGAAAAATAATCATGCATGACTATGTGTAACTTGTCTGGTAGCAAAACTCCAAGGAAATAAAAATAACAAAGGAGCCTTGAAGGTGAAGAGCCTGGAAAGCTTCTTAAAGGGCTTGTTTGGACACAGCCTCTAGAGCGGAGAGCGAAGACATGGCTTTTCTTAGCTCCCCGGTCTAGGATGGATGCTCCTTACAGGACCTTCACACTTAAGCCCTGCCTCTGGAATGTGATCTATCCTGGAAATGGTTCTAACGGAAAATAATAGAAAATTACTTGCCAGGAGAAGAATCAAGGGAGAGTGTGTATTTACTTTGGGCGATTTTCCCATTGCACTGGGTTAGCCTGCCAGGAAGTTAAAAATAGTGGTGATAAGCAGTCTGTGAATTGGTCCCTCTTGGGGTGGCAAGGGTCAACTGAAAGCAGAATTGTTCCTCTGGGCCCCTGAGAGCTCCACTCTATCTCCCTCTAAGTCTGTTTCAAGAACCCCTCTTGCAGCTTCTGTTGGCTGATCTCCTGCCATCTGCATACCCTGCCTGTCCTATCAATTCCTCAGACTTGTTCTCAGCAGCCTATGTTAAACTAACCCGTTTTGGATGGCCTCATGCTTTAAATACTCTATTTATAACCAGTAATTTATGTTTTCATGATACTTCATGTGTCAGCTGGTCTTTATGCCACTGTAATAAGGGAATAATGAAATACATGGTATTTATATGGATGCCTGTAGTGTTTGTCATTTTATATATGGATTGCTGTTGTAGGAAGCATGTCAAATTGCAAAGGGTCTTTTTTTTTCTCTTAAAGATAAGCCCCAGCGTATTAAATATTCATCTGTCATGTAAGAACATTACACCATCTTTTTGTTTCCTTCATCCTTATTTTCTCATGGAAATATATTCAGATGTCTATAATATATATTGCTCTCATAAAAAGCTCCTCCTTGCAACTGGTCCCCTGAGCAAAGTGTAAAAAAAATCTTCATCAACAGTTATTCCAAAATAGGGTGATGTGCATGACCTTCAGGCTGGAGGGTCACATCTAAATACCACCACATATTTTCAAAGCAGAAATAGAGACACAGACGTAGAGAACGGGACATATGAATACTGAGGGTGGAGGGAGTGGGATGAATTGGGAGATTGGGATTGCACATATATACACCACTGTGTATAAAATAGATAACTAATGAGAACTACTGTATAGCACAGGAAACTCTACTCAGTGCTCTGTGGTGACCTAAATGGGAAGGAAATCCAAAAACGAGGGGATATATGTAGATGTATGGCTGATTCACTTTGCTGTACAGCAGAAACTAACACAACATTGTAAAGCAACTATATTCCAATAAACATTAATAAAAAATTTAAAAAATAAAATAAAAAAATACCACCACGGAGCACACAGGAGAACTTGGCTCCCGAATTCCTTGAACCCTGACTAGCTCATGACCTTGAGCTGTGGATGAGGTGTTGAGGATCCCTGGCCCCAAGAACCTTTGCCCTTTTAAAGGCATCGCGCCGCTGCCCTGCTGCCTCATTCCCAAAGGGGATGTTTGGTGTCTTACGTTGTATTTCATTGTTTGGCCCAGCTGCAGAGACTGGGAGGACCTGTGACCCAGGCCTCCTTCTGAAGATGATACAAAGCTAAGGCTTCCAATAAGGGCCACCTGGAGGAGTCGGGGTGGGGAGGCGGGGGGTGGAGTGAACAGTGTGCTGTAGGTCCCATCCCGTCTGCTGGATATATTAGTCAGGTGGCCCTAGCAGCTCTGTGGAAATCAAAAAGTGGAAAGAGTGGGTGGGGACTAGGGAGCATGGGTCCCACAGACCTGAGCCATTTATTCTCCTCTAATGAATTTATCCCCAGATCACTCCAGAACAGTGTTTCTCAAAGCGTCAGCCTGCACCACCAGCAGCATCACCTGGGTGTTTGTTTGAAATGCAAATTCAGGCCTATGGAAGTCTGGGGGTGGGGCCTATGATCTGTTTTCTCAGGCCCTGCAGGTGATTGTGATGCCTGCTCCCAGTTGAGAGTCATTTATCCATCTCATCGGAATCTGCTGCTCCTCAAAACATAACCAGGGTGTCATGGCCCACATCCCTGTGTGTCCATCGATGGGTGGAGGGCTGAGAGGACACGAGAGAAGCACAGACCTGCCTTCTGCCCTGAAGGAGTGTGCTGGCTGCCGTTCTGATGACCAGAGTGCCTGTGAGCCAGTCCTGGTGCCTGGAAAGAGAATGGGCTCTTGAGTCGAACAAAAGAGGGTTCAAATCCTGTCCTTGCCAGTCACTAGCTGAATAACCTAAACTGTGTAGCCTAAGTCTTACTATGAGTGGGAAGTAGTGGTATCTAGGGGGTGGCCAATAAACTTTTTTTTTTTTTTTTTAAATGAAGGGTGAGGCTATGAAACTAAAGGGATGTCTCTGGGCCACAATAGTACTTCCTGCGGCTCGCATTAAAATTTGACCACGTGGCCCCACTTTACCTAAGGAAGCACCAACAACCACTTCCCTCACTCCTGTGATGCTTGTATTGCTTTATTGCTGTAACCGTGGCTGACATCCTGGGAGTCCTTTCAGGGGGCCAGGCAGTGTGCAGGGGACTAGACATGTATTCTCTTCTCACATTTAAATAATGATCCTGTAGGGAAGGGTGGGAGGCACAATGATGACCCCCTAAGGATGTTCACATCCCAGTTCCTGGAACCTGTGAGTACATTACTTCAGAGATGTGGTCAGTTAAGGACTTTGATGGGGGAATTCTCCTAGATGATGTGGGTGGGTCCAGTGTGATCACGGGGATCTTATAAGAGAGAGGCGGGAAGTCAGAGGGAGAGAAGGAGGTTGATGTTGGAAGTAGAGGGGTGGGGTGGGGTGGGGTGGGGAGAGAGAGAGAGAGAGAGAGAGAGAGAGAGCGCGCATGCTGGTACACAGGAGAGGGAGGGAGGGAGAGAAGTTGGAAGATGCTATGCTGTTGGCTTGGAAGATGGAAGGGGGGTCATGAGCCACACGCTGCAGGTGGCCTCTTAGAAGCTGGAAAGGGGAAGATAAACGAATTCTCCCCAGTGCTTCCAGAAGGAACACAGCCTGTCAACACCTTGCTTTGAGGACTTCTGACCTCCAGAACTGTAAGTAATACATTTCTGTTATTTAAGCCACTGAGTTTGTGGTAGTTTGTTCCAGCAGCCATAAGAAAATAATATAGGAAGTCTTACAACTGTCCCGATTTGACAGATGAGGAAACTGGGGATCAGAAAGACAAGGCAGCTCCCCCTGGGTCACTCAGCCGGGAAGTGGTACAACAGGGAATCATGCCCAAATCCAGCTCCAGAGCCACACTTGGAACTTTCATGATACACACTGCCTCTGCAGGAGAAGATGTCTGGCATAGTATGACTGAGTTTTAGGCCCTCTTTTCTATTTTACTTGCCTAGCAGAGTCGGCAGGAAGGTCCACAGCAGACTCAGCTCTGGGGTGAAATGAGATGAGTTTTTCTTCCCAAGGGTTTTGTACCATTACTGTGAGCCGTCTCTCTTTTCTAAGGCATTTTGTAAGGAACGCAGTTTCTGGGGGTGGTGATGAGAGGAAAACAGGAAGTGGCTTTAGCATCCAGTGCAGCTCCGTCAGCTGATTCAAAACAGAGCCCCCCAAAGTGCTTTTTCATGAAAACGGGGGAGAACAATTCAGCAACTAAGAAACACCGAGGTGAAGGGTGTAAGGCTTGTAAGGCTGGAGAAAGTCTGCGTGGCCCAGCTCCCAGCTGAAGTGTGTTGTTCATTTCCCGTGTGGAGGAGGCTTGGAGGTGAGAGGCTGCATTTCCACTCATTTAGGAACTTTATTCTCTGGGATCAAGGAGTCTAGGATCCTGGAGACGAGGCAGCAAAACTGCCCACCTGGAGAGAACTCCAGGGGGGAGGATGCCAAGCACAGTGACATCATCAGGACCCCCGAAGAGCCAAGCTCCAGACTGAATATTTTTAATATCAAAGTCAAGCCAGGGTCCGAAAGAAGCTCAGACTTGGTTTGAAGCTGTGTGCAGGGATGCAAGAGGGAAAGGGCCAGAATGTCCCTGGTTAAGGCAAAAGGAGGCCCAATGCAGTGAACACCTGGGGGCCAGCACTGTGCTGGCAGCTACAGGGGCTGGTTGGAGAAGTCAGGCCAGCTCTACCTCCAAGGGTCTTCTTAAGCCCTGGTAGGAAGAAGACAGCATTTGCACAAATTGCTCTAAGGTAAGAAACAAGAGGATAGAGCCACAGGGAAGCACAGAGAATAGTGGGTGTTGGGAGGAGAAGGAAATCAGTGCCTGAGGTAGAAAGGAGAGAAAGGACTAGTTACGGACGGTCGCTCTGAGGCAGGTTCCATGCTAGACATATTCACCTAAACCCTCTCATTTAGGCAGTCAGAGATGCTGAGGTGAACGTTACACTGTTTTGTAGAATGAGGCTCAGAGAGGTTAAATAACTTGCCCAAACACAGCGAGTCCAGGCCAGAACCAGGAGTGAAACTTGGTTTTGGTTTCAAGCCCAGTGTATTTTCCACCACACTGTGTTGACTCCTGGGGGGAATCATAAAATGCCTCATGAGTTATTTAATAACGGGAAAGATGTTCAAGAAATACAGCTAAGTGGATAAAGCAGGTTATGTGATCCAGCTCTTATTAACACACATTTATCCTAAAAGATCAAGATGCATATATAATACACCCTAATGCCCTAATGAAATCAAGTGGTTAACTCAGAGTGTTGAAGTTGGGGGTGATTGGTTAAAATTCTTCTTGCTAGTCTATATTTTACAGATTTTCTACAGGGAACAACACTTAATATATTGATAAATACTAACAGAACTCTGGGCTTCTAAACCTATTGGGAAGAGTTTGGTCTGAGCAGAGATTTCCGAGTATTTTAGAGGTGCCTGAAAGAGTGGGTGCCGTTGGGGGATTTCTGAACATATCAGAAGAGCAAGAGCAAATGTATAGGAGCAGGAAATGTTATGACTATTTTTGCGTCACTGTGAATGTGCAGGAAACAAGGATTCAATACGAGGATTGTGTAGGACAGTAGAGGGGGTGAGTATGGGTTGTGGAGTTGTTGCCACCTTGGAGGGCCTTGAATGCCAGGTTAAGATGTGGTGCAGAGTTCAACATTTTATGAGGGACCTAATCCAGAGGTGGTGGTTGAAATGCTTTGCTAAAAGTAGCACTTAAAATGTGGCAGGGAATTGGTTGAAATGCTTTGCTAGAAGTAGCATTTAAAATGTGGCGGGGAATTAAGTGGGGGCTTTGTTTCTGAGGTTGCTTTTTTGATAGAGAAAACCTGGGGAAAGTCCCCTGATCCCAGCACTGCTGGTTTGGGTTGTGGCACACAATCACCAACTAGTGTTACACAGCCAAATTGTAGGGCTAGTGGTCTTACAGTCCTGGGTTGTAGAAAAACTGCATCAAAGACAAAAATCCTGGTCAAGGTATCTACATCTCCAAAGACTTCCAAAGGTTTATAAATATCTGTATAAGGAATGGAATATTTTAGTGTTAACCTGGGCATCTTTGGTGTGGACACTTCTTCAAGTAACTCAAAATTGTTCAAACCCAGCAGATAGAAAAAGAACATTTATATCCTCAGGAATATATGAGTATCTGGGTTCAGCTAGAAGTTGAGAGCACTCAATAGTTTTGAGACTTGTAATGAAGAAGGAAAAACTTTTAATTCCTACCAGGTTGGCATTTAAGAGACTTAACTGAGTACCAAACGAGCAGTGATTTTTATGGAAGCCCTCATTTCAGCTGATTCCACTGCCTGATTAGATGTCATTACAACAAGGACTGGATTTTGAACGGAAGAAGAGTTGAGGATGTAGCCGATTCTGTGATTTTTTTTTTTTTTTTTTTTTTATCACTGCAACTGATTTGAGCCATCTTCTGGCAACCAGGACTTTTTCTTTTTCATTCTCTGTTGTAATTGTAAGGAGGGCTGGGCTGAAGAAGTGAGCACAGCTGGGTTCAGATAATGGTTCCTTGGTAAGGATGTTGGAAGGTGATTGGGGAGGAATAACTATGATCAAGGAGATGTAGTGAGGAAAAGTCCTTTTTTTTTTTTTTTTAAACTGTGTTAGCTTTTAGCAGGCAGAGTAGCTATGGATAAACACATACAGGATCTGTCTGCTTCCCATGGAGCCCTGTGTGTGTTGGGATGAGCACTTTGCAAAGAGTCTGGAGGTCTGGGTGCTAGACCTGGCTCCACCCCTAATTTGCTCTATGACTTTGGGTAAGATGACCTGAGGCCACATGTTCCTTAGCTGTAAAGCTTGGTTTTTTATCTGCCCTTCCTACAATATAGTGGTGCTGTGAGATTCAGTCAAACAACTCTGAGTAAATATAAGGTGATATAATAGTTAATCAGTGGATGTGCAGTTTCTATGAAAAGCCCAAATGCTGTGTAAAGTTTACCTCTAATTCCCTCCCCATTCCTCCCCCTTTGTACTGTTCCTGCTCCCATCTGTGTCTGTTCTTATTCCTATCTCTGGCCATTTTCTCTAGTCAGATTCAGAAGGTGGACAGGGGAAGATTATTCTGGCATTCCAGGTTGGCTTCTCCGTCTGTCACCTACCAGTGCTTGACCACGTGGTGGGTATCCAGTCAAAATTGGCCAGTTTAACAGGTCCTGAATACCGCCAGTATCAATCTTGTCTCTTTCCATTAGGTTCCTCAGTAACTTCTTAAGGAAACAGTTCTTTAAAAAGGTTGGTGGGACGGCAGGCCCCACTCAGCTCTAATCAGGCGGCCTGCCTTCCGTCTTTCTTACATACTGGAATGGGATTTCTTTGGGGTAAAGGTTCTTTGGAAAAAAGAGTTTGAAAATGCCTACGTTGGCCTTGGTCTAGGATAAAGACATTGGATCAAAAGAAAGAGTTAGATAAAGGAGAAGACTCCGAAGAGGTGGAACAGCTATAAAATGACAGAAATGCTCTGGGAATAAAGAGTAGACCTAGATAGATGTAGCTGCTTTTGAACTGTTGAAGATGGGGCTATCGTTCCAGTAAGAAATAACCCCAAAGGATGACAGCTGGAGTTGCACGTGCAATCAGGTTTTCAATTGATGGCCTTTTCCTAAAGCTGGCGAAGAACTGACTTCTGTCACTGGGTGCTTGGTGTGGTATTGACCTGGGGATGCTCCTCCCCAGGTTGGAGCAGCAGGAAGGTGAAAAGAATGAAACTTTGGGCACTTCCCTGGTGGCGCAGTGGTTAAGACGCCACACTCCCAATGCAGAGGGCCCTAGTTTGATCCCTGGCCAGGGAAGTAGATCTCACATGCCTGCCGGAATTAAGACCCGGCTCAACCAAATAAATAAAAATAAATTTAAAAAAAAAGAATGAAACTGCGTTCTTCCTACAAGATACAGATGCTATGTTCACAATGATAGCAGTTGATTCTTTGGGTTTGAGAGGAGGGCCTGGGAAGAGAAACAGGATGCGTACCCCTAAGTAGGAGCTTCCAGTGGAGTAGGTAGTACTGGGTGCAGGGTGACTGGGGGCAGGGCTCCTAGTCTGGCTTGGGAAAGATTGCTGTTGTAAAATACCACTGTATTCTTTAGTATACACGGGCACTCCGAATTGAGTGGGGCTTCCTTGAAAAGCACTCTGATTACTTGCAACAGTCTTATTTTTCTGTTATGCCTCCATACCTTTTAATAATTTAAAAAATCAAATTTGCAGCTTCCAGATCTCTTGAGCCCTTACAACAGGAACCCTCTTTATAATCTGCAGATCTAGTACAGAAAAACAAGTGTTCATTTAGGCTTGATGGATTCAGAATTTGTGATCGCTGTGTCAGAGGTAGAGTAAAAGTGGGCCTAGCTCTGCTCAGGAGGAAAGGGCTGTCCAGAGCAAGTTCATGGGAACAAGGTGCTGGTAGGTATTTAAGAGAGTGCCACGTGATGTCTTAGTTACAAATCCTCCTTGCCTTTTCATTAAAGCAGACCTCTCAAAGTAAGGTTGTGTTACCTAGGCTTCTGTTGCTCTTCTTGATAAAAAGAGTGACACCTGATTGTTCAGGAAAAAGCAAACTTTTTTCCTTTAATTCTCATGATCCTCCATCCCCCCTTCTCCCTAATTAGTCTGAAAGAGAGCGGCTTTACCACATAGGAAAATTATCAGCCTGCCAGCAAGTGCTGGCCATTTTTGGGTTTGGGGACTGCAGAAAGACAACAAATATGGAAAGTACATTTAAAGTGCTGATGAAACGTTATCCTCAAAGTCAGAAAAAAGCACACATTAATACATAATTAAGAATGCACTCCCCACGTTTTTTTAATTTAATTTAATTTTTTTTATTCTTATTTTTTGCGGTACGCGGGCCTCTCACTGCTGTGGCCTCTCCCGTTGCAGAGCACAGGCTCCGGACGCGCAGGCCCAGCGGCCATGGCTCATGGGCCCAGCCGCTCCGCGGCACGTGGGATCCTCCCGGACCGGGGCACGAACGAGTGTCCCCTGCATCGGCAGGTGGACCCTCAACCATTGCGCCACCAGGGGAGCCCCCCACATGTTTTTGATCTGAGAGGTCACTGAGCCACCTGGCTAACACATGCTGTTCCAGTGATAGGCGCACTCCCGCAAGAGATGAAGTCTCCAATTGTAAGAGCTGGTCTGGGTTTTCCATTGTTGTTTATTTTTCGCATACAGGTGATTAAATTATCTAGAAGTCTATTGAGCCCAGCCTCAGTAATCTGACTAATTTAGATCAAATTAGTCTGTGTTACCTTGGGCAAGTCACGTGATTTCAGCCAAGCCTTAGCTTCTGCATGTGAATTATGGAGATAATAGCCTCTTTTTGGAAAGAAACAATGTGTAAAGAGCTCAGTGCCATCCTTTGCCTGTAAAAGGTTCTCTGGAGAATGACAGGTATGATGGTAGACAGGCTGTGCATTGATTTGAGATGAGAAGATGACACCAGATTTCCTGGGAGAACTCTGTGTAAGTCATCTTTGCTCCAGAGAAAACCCACAGTTGCGATTTCTTTTCTCCCTAACCAACTACCACTGACTTTATGGCTCACCTGTGCACCCAGATCTCCACACATCTGGTCTCAATTTTCTCACTTCACTCCCCATCCCCCCTCCTCCAGGAGGAAGTACTGAGCATGAATTGTTCTTACTTGAAGGTTAGGCTCATGTCTGAGTGTTGGTTGCTGGTGCTTTCTTGCCTTGTCTAATCTGTCAGTTTCTAGAACCTTCTCCATGCCCTGCCCTCTGAGGTCTTTCTGGTTTTTGGAATGATAACTTGCCCATGAACAGGTAGTCATAGATGCCCTGTCCCATTATGGCACTGGTCTGTGGACTTTGACTTACCTGGGTGTGAACTGGAACACGAATGCCCTTGGTTTCTCCTCCAGGACCTAGGACCCTTGTCTGCTTAATTCCCATTTAACCTTCTGTGCTTTGGTAAACTGCCACTGAAGTAACGGATGTGTACAAACATAGACACACAAATAAATGGAGAAATAGATAACTGGAGAACAGTAAATAGAATTTGATAAACCCCCCTGGAATAGATGGGAAGAAGTCATCATGTGTAACTACGTTGGATGTGATTCCTGGGCTACCCGCAGCCATTGACATTGATTTGTTGATGCATTGACCTACCCGGCCTATATCAGGTCTGTGCACCTTATGAGCTATTCTGCTGGGTGCAGTGAGGGACACACAGATTGGGAGACCTGTTCCAACCCTATTAAATTGAGCATAAGGCAATTCTACGTTCTGCCAAATTCCCCAGTGATCATGGGCTTTTGTCTGGTTTTACGTTGAAGAATTGTGATGAGCGTTGAGTAGCTGGAACCTGTCACAGAAAGCCCAGAAACCTGCTTCACAAAGTAGCTTGTATACAGCTCAAGGAGGACTGGACTGTATGTCTGGAGACCTTGTTTGTGGTCTCGGCTCTTGACTAACTGCGACTGTGGATAAAACACTTAACCTTCGTCTTGGACTTTGGCTTCTTTAGCTCTACGATGAGGCAGCTGATCTAGGTGAGCCAGCTCTTGAATTCTATTAATTTATAAAAATTAATTTGAAATGTCAGGCCTAAAAGAGCCCTGGATTGCTCTCACCTTGTCCCTTAACATTACTCAGAGTTGGCAGATTCCCTCCCCAAGACCATTGCTTGTGAGCCTGGTGTGGAAGCAGAAATGCCTCCTTGGGCAGCATCTGCTTCATGAACAGTTCACAGCATGTGGCTGGTCTCCTGGGTGTGGCCTGACAGGCCTTTTGCCAAGACTGGTTTCTATAAAAATACACACTTACAAACATGTTTCTTTTTGCTTTACCGTTTTTTCACTTTATGTGATATGAAGAGCAGAATTAGCTGTTAGAAGTTATCACCATTGTAATGTGACCTAGAATCAAAGACTCCACCAGGTGGTCACTAAACACATCTTTCTCTGGGGCTGCTGATGACTCAGGGCATGTTGACATGTGTACATATGACACGGGAAAGCTACATGTATGTTTCAGAGCAAGTTCATTCAAGTTACAGAAGCCTGTTATTAAACTGGAATATTTTTGAAAGCCATCCTTAATTTCTTTCTGATTATAGGCAAAATATTTGCTTATTTTGGAATAGAAAACAATAAAATATCCCAGAAATGACCACTTTTTAGCATATTTGTGTATATATAGATACATTTCTATTTTGTATGTGTTCAGCCTCTTGTGTCAAATATTAGAGCTTATCCATTTCCTATGTGATTAAAAATAGTTCAGAAACATAATTTTCAGTGGCTGCATATAGTCCATAATGGCTGTACCATAATTCATTTAATCTTTGCCACAATGTATCAGTACTTTTTTATTTAGACCTGGTGAGGTTTTTGTTAGTTTTGAAGTGGGCTTTGTAGGGAGGAAGACAAATAGGTCTTCAGACTAACAGATTTGAAGTTTATGTTGATTGGGAGAAGAAACAACATGTAATTAACATCTTAAAATTTCTAGCCACAATGTAAGATGCTTAATGTTTAAAAATTCAAATAATACATAAGGACTTCTTCTGGAGATTCTATTATTATACTTAGGTGTGACTAAACCCTACAGTAGAGATAAAAACAGTCAAAACAATAAAACATGAAAAAAAGATAGGAAGGGATGAAGAGTGACATTTATGGAACACAGGCCATGTGGATGCACATATATTATCTCATTATGTTCTCACGACCAGGCAGTGAGATAAATGGTACCTTATTTCCAAGAAGACAAAACTGAGCTCAGAGAGGTTTTGCACTGGCCCAGGTTTATCCCGCTGGAAAATGGCAGAACCAGCGTTTGAACCCAGGTCTGTCCAATCCAGAATCGCAAATCCTCCTATATTATACCAATCTGCCTAAATACAATTAAAGCCTGGCTTAAGGTAGTTGCTACCTGCTTCCCTGCCCCACATCACTATACATCTGTTGGAGAACCTCGGAAAGACAGCCACTGCTCTCGAGGATTCTTGGCAACTGCTCGGGCCTGGGAGGGTGGGGTTCATGCGGATCCAAGTAGATTCTCAGTTTCCAGCATCTACCCTCCTTTAACTTCAACCAGAGCAACCTAGCTTCTCCTAGTATTACAGACTGGGCTTCTGCGTGAGATGTTTCCCTCCAGTTTTGCAGCCTGCCCCTCCCCAGAGTAGCAAAATTCCTGCCCGAGTGTTGGACCGGAATGCGATTGGCTTTTCATGGGAACTTGGCTTGAAGCAGGTCTTTGCTCCCCTCAGTGCAGAGTGGGCATGTTAGAGTGGTCCATCCCCCTGAAGCGTCCTCCCCAGATCTCTAATGGAACTCTTCCTTCATTGAACAGATTACTGGTTGAGACTCAGTGAAAAATTTTTTTTCTTTGTACTGACTCTGCATTTGTGACTTTTATGTCTTCATTTTTAAAGACAGTTCTCTTCATAACCCCCTAAGAGTTCCCACTCAGAGAATTGTCTGTCTTTGCTATGATCAATTATGATAGCTCTAAAATAGCATGCAGTTCTGAAATTCTTCACTGGCCACTGTTTCTTATCAGCTCTGCAGTGTATTCACTCATCCATTTATTCATCAAGCAGATACTAAAGACCAGCTGAGGACCAGGCCCGGAGCCTTACTGCCTCCTCACCACTGTCCCTTTCTTAACATTTGTAGAGCGCAGTTTTTCAAGGTTTTTCTACCTTTATTGGAAGTACTAATGAGCATAAACTTACTTACTTATTAGTACTTATTTAATATAGTGACTGTTAAAGCTCAATAATAAGATGCTATAGTGTGAAATGTGTTTCAACATTAAAATAACAATGCTGTGAAAATAAATTTAATGTAACATGAACTTGTAAATTACGGAAAAAAAAATTATCTTTCTCACCTCAGTTACTTTACATATGTTACCTTAGGCTAAAGACCTAGCAAATTAATGCCTATAAACAGGGAATGGTTTTTTACTAGCATCAGTAATTGGAGGCAGGTTCACGCTACTGTGCTATTGTTTGTTTGAACTTCGTCTTGTCAATTCTTGGATTAGTGATCCCTGTCAGTAACGTGAGAGCTTATGTGGTATCGTGCTTTAAGTTTGTATAACACTCTCCCATTTAAAAAATTCTTCACAACAGCCTGTGATGTATGTACATATCAGTGTTCCCACTTTATAGACAAGGAAACTGAGGTCACCTAGCTGGTGACCACAGAGAAGGGAATGGAACGAATCATTTTCCCAGATTCCACTACATCATATTTTTCAGAATTGGGTAGGAATGGTATTTTTTATCGTTTGGGTGTACTCATCCCCAGAGCCTCACAAATGAAAATGTCAGTAAACAAATACTCCTACTTAAATGAACAAATTTTTCATTCACAGTAGAAAACTGAACTTCAAGAAATGAATTTGGCAATAGCTGGTGCTTTTTATGGACAGCTGCCCAAACTAGTGAAACATACATAATATACACCTCGTTATGGTTGCCCATTCAAAATGCAGTGTGATTGATGTGAAGGTGCATTATTACCCTCAGTCAGTATGTTGCCTGAATGTATGAATGCAACATGGAGGGAGTATTTTGGAAAACGATGGGAGGTTTCCTGATTGGAAATGTTCTTGAACTAAAATATCCTCAGTGAAAAGCTTTTTTGTGGTTACAAAAAAAGAGAGCAGCATCTCGCAGGTTACCCGATTTGCTAATTACTTAGAATTCAGATCAGGTATTTGTGGTGAAATTAGCATGCAAAAACCATCAGTTTTTTTACCAAATGTAAAATAGCTAGTGGGAAGCAGCCACATAGCACAGGGAGATCAGCTCCGTGCTTTGTGTCCACCTAGAGGGGTGGGATAGGGAGGGTGGGAGAGAGATACAAGAGGGAAGAGATATGGGGATATATGTTTATGTATAGCTGATTCACTTTGTTATACAGCAGAAACAAACACACCATTGTAAAGCAATTATACTCCAATAAAGACGTTAAAAAACAAACAAAAACAACAACAAAACCATCCGTTTTTGACAAGGACTTCTGATGGAAGAAAGGGATAGCTGTAGGTGATAACATGCTAAGAGAAAAATGGGGAGTAGATCTTCAGAGTGAAATTTTGTCGCCTAGGTTAGATGATGGCGTAGTGTTTTAATGATGTTTTGCCAGAGTAGATGGATACATAGGAAAGGCAAAGCCATTTCTTAATGAGAAGTGTCTCAAAGGGTGTGGCTTTTCCTTCAAAAAGGCTATTAACTGAAACTCTCTTATGTGGGCTGTTACCCCCTCGCATTCCATGTAGGAGAACTTGCCAGAGCTGGTTATTTTCTAATTAGCAAAGGGTAGGAGGTTGTTCTTAATATATTTACTCAGAGGCCCTGATTTATTTATATCTATTTATATATATATATATATATCTCCTGTCTGTATATTTATATGCGAGTTACTCTATGCTTGCCTTTTACTGAAGTCTAGTCCTCAAATGACTGAGGCTGACTCCGAGGGAAAAGCCTACAGACATTTGGGTCATGTGTTTCCCTTTGTAGCCTCTGTCCTTGGCTACAGGTGCTGATAAAAATGTGAGTGCAATATTAACGATGTACTTTTTTCTTGTGGTCCTCCCCACTCCATCCCTGCCTCCATCCTTTAAATGCAAGAGACTTTGCCTCAGAATGACTCACCCCTAAAACGGAATGGCGCTCTTTTATTCTCAAGTCTTTCATCAAATATTGTTTTACCCGACGTGACAGCTCTTGCAACCACCCAGATGATGAGCTGTTTCTTAGCTTCTTGGGGCCTCAGTTACTACATCTGCAAACCGGGGGGAGGGGGGGAATAATGGTACCTACCTCAAAGCACTGGATGAGAAGTGAATAAGTGGATATTTGTAAAGCACTAGAAAGGAGGTTAGTACATAGCAAGGGCTCAAAGAGTGTTGATTCAATAAAGGTAAAGACTGACTGCTACCCGGAAAGTAACGAGCTTCCTACCCTATTTAGACATAGAGTAGGTCAAAATAATGTGCCTGTGAGCAATATTAGCTACCCTGGGGGAGGAATGGAAGGTTAATGTCGAATTCATGTTCCAGATTGCCCATCCCCCACCAGTTCTAGAAAGTTGAGAATGCAGGACTTAGAAAAACATCCTGGCTGATTTCAAGTAGAGGTGACCCCTCCAGGGAGGAGACTGTCAGACCTTCCTTTAAGCCAAGGCACATCAGCACGTATTTCCCTGTTGTCTGGAGGAATGGAAAACTCCATGCTGTCACTGCAGGCACTCTGGAGATCACATCTGTCAGGATGGAATTGCTCATCCCACACTCTGTGGATAAGGGCTTGGTCTCCAAGTCTGACATGTGATCAGCGCTCTGTTTGGGACAGTGGTCCTGCAAACTCTCTTGGAAGGAACTTTGGTGAGTTTTCCTATGCATCAGTGTGCAGCTGGGGTTGGGCTTTGGCATGTTTTCCCATGGTTTGAACTGTGGCTCTCATGCCCTCCAGGGTGTGGGATTTGGCTGCAACCAAGGAACATACACATGCCTCCGAGGCCTGATGTTGTTGCTCTTTGCAGCTCCGTGGATTATGGAATTTTACTGACGTGGGTCTGAGGCATGCGGCGGTTGCCCGGTGCTGCTTTCATTTTCATCCATTCATTCTTCCACGTGCGTGTTTATCCATCCATTTATTCAGCAGTCATGTAATAATGGCCTAGTGTGTGGCGGTCCCTAGTCTAGGGCTAGTCACTATAAACACTAGGGGGACAGATCTACGTAAAATCAATCACAAGGATTTTTATTTCATCTGCGCAGGCCAAGTACTTTACATAGCGCCTGGCTCGCGGTGGTGCATGTGTCCCTTAAATCTTGGCTATTCGAGAACAGTAGGACAGGTGTTATAATGAAGCTGAATGCAAGGTGCTCTGAGAACCAAATAAATGTTATTTGTGTAGCACAAATACCTGATTTTGTCCAGTATTTAACTTTACAATTTGGTTTCATATTCACTATATCCCTTGCTTTACATAAATAACTCTTGAAAATTAAAAGGTGTTTTTCTTTCCTTGGTAGATGAAACACAGAGGAGCTAATTTAGCTCCCCAACATCGGACAGTGTTGGTTTCTGTGCCCAGCATGAACTGTGTCTGTTTGTTTTTTTTTTTCTTTTTTGCGGTACGCGGGCCTCTCACTGCTGTGGCCTCTCCCGTTGTGGAGCACAGGCTCCGGACGCGCAGGCTCAGCGGCCATGGCTCACGGGCCTAACCGCCCCGCGGCATGTGGGATCTTCCCAAACTGGGGCACGAACCACTGTCCCCTGCATCGGCAGGCGGACTCTCAACCACTGCGCCACCAGGAAAGCCCTGTGTCTGGTTTGAAGCCCCTTTTTGCATTCATGGCATCGCTTGTGTCATGCTAAAGGGCTATTCCCACCCCTCATCCCCCAGAGGTGGTAAAACCTAATGCTTCCAGTGATATCATCTGCTCTCGTTTGGCCAGAGTACTTGGTTTTGGTCATCTATTAATCCCACAAACATGCTGAGTACCTACCACGGGCCAGGAGCTAACTTAAGTACTGTGTTTAAGATTTACTCCATGAACCATGTGGGGTTTTTCAGTTTTCTGAAGGTGGGACAAGAATCAATTATATTCTACCTTGAAAAAAATTTTAATTGACTTTACTGAAGTATAGTTGATTTACAATGTTGTGTTAATTTCTACTGTATTAATGTATTAATCATATTATTGCTTGGGTGATTGAGAAGGGTCTTGGGGCTCTAACAGTCCCCAGGTTCTTCAATAAGAACATCCTTCTTCCCATTCGTTATAGAAGATAGATGGTGTTGAGCTGAATCTGCACAGGCTGTCGTTTACATTCTGGAAGATCCTTTTAAAAGGCAGGGCTTCCCTGGTGGCGCAGTGGTTGAGGGTCCGCCTGGCGATGCAGGGGACACGGGTTCGTGCCCCGGTCCGGGAAGATCCCACATGCCGCGGAGCGGCTGGGCCCGTGAGCCATGGCCGCTGAGCCTGCGCGTCCGGAGCCTGTGCTCCGCAACGGGAGAGGTCACATCAGTGAGAGGCCCGCGTAATGCAAAAAAAAAAAAAAAAAAAATCACACTTCTATGACTTAGTAGTAGCCCCTAACGAGGCTTTGCCTTTTATTTTATTTTTTTGTTTGTTTGTTTTGCGGTACGTGGGCCTACTCACTGTTGTGGTCTCTCCCGTTGCGGAGCACAGGCTCCGGACGCGCAGGCTCAGCCGCCATGGCTCGCGGGCCCAGCCGCTCCGCGGCATGTGGGATCTTCTGGGACCGGGGCACGAACCCGTGTCCCCTGCATCGGCAGGCGGACTCTAAACCACTGCACCACCAGGGAAGCCCCAGAAGTGTGATCTTGAACAAGTTTTTTGACCTCTTCTCAGCTTTCACATGATCTGTAAAATGGAGGGGTCTGGAGGAGTCTCCAGTTCCAAGCGTCTGTGTAGTTCCAAGCCTTGGCTGTATTTCATGGCCCTAACCTAGAGGATGGCTTTTAGAATGCCATAGTTACCAACATTTTTCTCCTTCCCAAACTGCCTCTACCTCCTAGGGTCTCAGGCTTCCTGTTTGCTTTTCACTCCCACAGATTCCTGCTGGGCTGTTCTCTGGCGCCATCTCTTCCTGTATTTGGGGAAGATAATAGAGAGGAGCTGAGAAGACTCCTTGGGGGAGCCTCTTCCATGAGCTAATTTGTGATTCATGTGCTGTAGGGGGTGCTGGCCTGTGTGGGGAGAAGGGAAACTTCCCTTTGTTTTTTCCTTTCGCTTAAAAGAAGCAACTCAAGGAACCTCCTATCTCAGGCAGACTCCTCTTCCACGCAAGGTATTGGACCAATTATCCTAAACATGGTAACAGGAACAGCTATTTAAATATCTTTATTTAAATATTTTAATACCTCCCTTGTGACCCACTCTTTTTTTTTTTAAATCCTCTTTGCTTTATACTCAAAAAAAAAAAAGGGACAAGCAACTGGCTTGTCACCCAGTAAAGAGTAGGAACAGCTCTTTGGCTTTGAGCAGCTCATGAGACTTTTTGTCTGTGAAAGTTTTAGGGAATTTCTTCCAGAAAAGTCATGTGTGAGATGGGTAAATGGTTGCAGCTGGATTAACACCCTGGCTGTTGGGTTCCGAGGCATCAGTGGCATCTTTCTCTCTATAATTGATCCCATTTTCCAAAATACAAAGCCTGGAAGGCACACTTGCCCATTCCTGCGTTGACTTGTTGAAAATGTTGGAGACACCCTTCACCTTGAGTGTGGGGAGGAGAAAGTCACTCTTGTGGGGTGTCAGAATCTCCGGACCTGTGTCCAGTGATTCACTATACTGTGTATCTAAATACATTACCAGCCGTTGTCAGGTTTCTGCTGTGGTTGGATAATTAATGTTATTGGAGGAAACAATGAATTTTTTCCCCTCACAGCTGAAGACAGAATTTGTCAAGCATCACACACAAGTGTATTTTGCTTAATCTTTCCCATTTGAATGATGTCTGTTGCCCAATAGCCCGACGGACTCCTCCAAAGTTCTTCCCATGCCTGAAGCCACCACTCCCTAAACAGCCAGGATCCATTTAAAGAGGAAAAACCAAGCAACTCTTGTAGCTTTGTTCTTTAACTTCTCTTTTTTTTGTTAGTATGGAAACACTTTTGGTGCCTTTTCTTAAGTTGAATTTGGCTGTGTTTAAGGTTTACATGCCTAAAGAAGTGGCGGTTCCAACATCCTGAACCAGGGAAGTGATAGTATCTGCATCATTGATTAGCCCAAAGATCTTGCCCAGGTTGACACCCCCTCCATAATGGAGAAAGCAGAACCATCATTTCTCACATGTTTCAGTTCACTCTTTAATGTTGAGCCAGTGAGTATTTTCTGCCATAATACATGGCAGACATGATCAATGACATAACCAATGACATTTCCATGCAGGACACCCACCCACATGGAGGCACAGATACAGTGGGAATCTTAGCTCTAACAGCACTGTTTTCTTTCTCATTTGAGGAAACATACTGGAATGTAGGGCTGCAAGAGGAGCTTTATTATGTGATAACATTCAGTCCCTTTAATTTATGTAGGAAAGCTTAATTGTTTGAAAACTTGAGAAGGTGTCCTATCCTTAGCTACAAATAGTGGATGACACATCTGGAATGACAAGTCATCTAGAGTCACTGAGAACCACTTCTTTCCATTCCAGAGATTTTCTACTGACCTCTTGCCCAGAAGTTTGGTTGGTAATGGAGCGCTGTGGCTCAGTTTCTTAGTAATGGTATTTTTCACTTTGAAAACCAGGGCCTGAGAAGGCTTATCCGGCCTAAGAGTCATAGCAACCTGCCTGGTATATTAACAGTTGGCAGATGGCCTCAGGGAAGTCTGGTATATAAGCATCAATTCAGCTTAATCTGTGGATCCTTCCTAGGTTGCTCTTCCCTCCCCTAAATAGGATATGCTAAGAGGAAGAGTGTCATTCAGAGACTCCAAAAGAGTAAAGCGGTTTTGTTGGTGGGGAGCAATACTTTCAAAATGAGCTATGGGCTTTGGAGAGGTAGAAGGGTAAATTATGCATGAGAAAAAAAAGGGTAAGTTGAAACCTTGGTATTGGGACATGAAGGAGAGATGAAAAGTGTGGTTAGGAACTGTGGGGTATAAGCATTTGCGATCCCCTGATCAAGCAGAAACATCTGCTTCATATCAATAAGTTGTGTGAGCTCACTGCAGGCAAGATGTCCAAGTGGCCGGAAGTGGCTTGGCCCTACAAATTCTGCTCACTCTTAGGAGCCCGATAGATGCTAGTGAGCATGAGTGTTAATGGCTGAGAACCACTCTCCAGCCTGGGCCTCCATGTCATTGTGTGTCCTTGCATAACACTGTGCTCCTGTGGGTTCTGAGCAATTGAAGAGGGAGCCCATGCATAAAACCCACGATCCAGAATGCACAAGGTCATTCCTGATGCATGTAGCCATAGAGAAGAGTCATGGAATTTTAGAGCTGGAAGAAAATTTAGAGCGTGTCATGCCCCAATCCCCTCATGCAAATCAATTAACAAAAATTATATAGCCAAACAGTCACATCAATGCCCTGTAATTAGTAACTGGAGTTTGAGGTACTCAACAAGGTAATAAAGCCCATTAACAGCCGTCAGACCCGTGGAGTCTCTTTGGCACAGCTAGTCGGTTAGCAGCTGCTCACTGGATGGAGTGGTTGAAAGGAAGAAAATACTCCCTGGGTGTGTTGTACCCCATCCAGCCTGGGCCACTCACACCCATGTTTCCTTTCCTGGTAAAAAAAATTAGCAGAATTTCCCTTATTTGTCTGGAGACTGGAGGAGGATCAAAATCTTGAGGGACGAACCATCCCATCCCACTTAAGGAGTATACAGTGTAAGCTGATTAGAACAGGATATTAACCAGAAAATGGGTTTATCGTGTGGTTCTCCCTGGTTCAAGGACAAACTCCTGGACTTGGCATTGAAACCCAGCCCCTTGGGGCTCCAGCCTGCCTTTCCAGAATCCTTTCCCAAACCACACCCATGCCCCAGGGATTCCTGTGGATCTTCCAGCCCTCTCTGCCCTCTCACGACTATATCTCAGTTGGGATTCCTCCCATAGTCTACTTGCTTTACTTCGGTTCAAAGGCCAGTTCAACTATGACTTGTCTTCCCCTGAAAGGTAAGGGGCACTGATCACTCCTCTGTCCATAGTGCTTAGTCCATACCTGCCCAGTGGCAGCCCATTACAGTATCCTGCAATGAATTGATTGTTGGTCTGTAAGTGCTTGGATATTAGGATCTTCTTGTTCTCCCAGTTTAACCTAGAGCCTGGCAAGATGTATAGTTTCCTAAGAAGTACTTATGAGTGTAAAGAAGGACAGATGCATGGATGTATATCCCCAAAGCTGCTTTCCTGGTTTTATAGTTTGTATAAATGTAAACTCTATAAGGGCAGAGAGGTCCATCTGGTTTGTTCACTGCTGAATGGCCCAGCTTCTAGAATAGTACTTAGCACATAATAGATTTCAAAAAATATTTGTTGGGGCTTCCCTGGTGGCGCAGTGGTTGAGAGTCCGCCTGCCAATGCAGGGGACATGGGTTCGTGCCCCGGTCCGGGAAGATCCCACATGCTGTGGAGCGGCTGGGCCCGTGAGCCATGGCCGCTGAGCCTGCACGTCCGCAGCCTGTGCTCCGCAACGGGAGAGGCCACAGCAGTGAGAGGCCCACGTAAAGCAGGGGAAAAAAAAAAAAAAAAAAATTGTTGAATGAATGAAACCCAATAGAATATTTGTTCAGGACTTTAACTGAAAAGATAATCAATTTCTGTTCACAAGTATGATTGATTTACAAGAAAATAATTATTAGACCTATGATGATTCTTTTCTTCACAGTGGGCTCACGTTGTTGTCTTCCTCAAGGACTGCATATTGCCACTTGCTTCTAGTAGCTTCTTGTCATTGATAGTTGGACAGGAACTTACCTCTTTCTTCATGGTAAGAATTGGGTAATCCTTAAGGGAAGGTGAGTTGGAGGTGCTGACTTCAGAGAAAGGTCCATTTAAAATGTGTTCATAGCACTGACTTTTCTACCATGGCCTTTCCTGGTTTATCATTCTCTACCAGGAGATTTGGTGGTGGGGGGGCAGCAGGGAGGTAGAGTTGTTTTTAGTTTATGTATAGAGGAGAGAAGCTGTTGAGTTGCAGAAAGTGTTTGAAATAGCCCTGGAATTTTTCCCAAGCTACTATGACTGACAGCTTGATGGAGAAAGATGAACAGCTATTTTAACCAACTCTAAAGCAAACTGGGCCTTCTTTATGACAGGAATACAGCAAGTGCAAGACAACCCACCTGATAGTAGTGGACACACAAACTGGAGAGCAGCATCCTGTTTTGTTTGTTGGTTTTTGCTTTGCACCAATCATAGCACTTTGCTTACAGTAGGGTATGAATAAACAGGTGCTGCCTTTACAGGAAATTCTGACGGGTTTCATCATCAAAAAGGGTGTTAGAGGTCAGGTCTTTGAAACTTTCCATTTAAAAATGAACAAGATGTTACCCAGGGAAGGGGATATTCAGTTCAAGGTGTCACAGATCTATAGTGGCAAAATCAGGACTGGTATGCAGTACTTACCCTGTGGAATTTAACTTGTGGGATATTTGGATTGGCAGTCATGAGATGTATAGTAATGGGGTGCTCAGTGTTTTTGAATCCAGGAGTGGGTTGCAGTACTTTTCATTTGCCTACTAAGCTTCATTTGGTGCCCAAATATTATGACTTGTTAATGATTAGGAGCACTGTTCCATACATGTCTTCCGCAAAGAAAAGGGGAAGGCATTAAAGAACACAAGGGAGATGCTGGTGTATACACTCATCCCATTTAGTGATGGCTTATTAAGTCTACAACAGTGCCCTTGGTGTCTAGTGAAAGAGCACTGGATAAGTAGTGTAGAGTTCGGGGTGTAGTCCTGACTCAGGCTTAACTACTGTGCATCTTAACTTAGAGTTTGGGGTCTTCATGTTAACATCAGACTTGTCGACGTCAAGGAATGCGGAAAGCTTTCACCTCATGTGTTGTTAATTGGTATTGACTGCCTATAGTGCTGGGTTGAAAAATCTGAGGCCACATTTGGGTGTGGAGTAAATGAATGCTCTCCACGATTGGCTGGTGATATCCGCTATGGACAGTGGATAGGAAGTTACATCGTGTGTGCAACTTAATGGCTATCCTGGATCAGGTAATCTGTGAACTTCTAACGCCTCTGCACTATTGCTCCATAAGGTTGAGTCATTGCCTTCCAAGAACTAAAATCCTCTGCAGATATGCATAGTTGTTTAGTTTAATTGAAAATGAAAGCACCAAAGGGCAACTGAAGCAATGTAATGATTACAAATCCCTATTTAAAAGTGGAGAAACGGCAGTTGTTGTTGTTGTTTTTTTTTACAAGCACATTTTTTTTTTTTCTTCAGACCATTGGCCTTAAACAGAACAAAAGAAAGGCATAGTTTACACCTGGCCAATCCCATTTCCATGTGTTTTGATGAAGAGTATTGAAACTATAATCCAAATGCACCAGTAGAATTCTTCCTGAGTTACTATTTATCCTAAATGAAAATTTAGTCATCTGTGCGTCATTTCAGTGAAAACCTTGAATCTTTAAATAAGTCACATGAAGTTTAAAAATATAAGCAAGAACCTTTTGTATATTTTGGTCTAGGAGACAGATTTAACTCTAATTTGAAGTTGTGTTTCATTAGGGATGTATTCTTTTGACTATGGGTTTAAATTAAGGTTGTTATACATAATAGTGTTAGCATAGGGAGGGCTGAACAAGGTCATTAAATATGGACCAAATTTGAAATGATCTGCTTGTATGTATGTACAATCTGTGTATGTTCATCTCGGCAAAGGCTCCGAAAGAATTATTTTTACATTGTACATCCCATTTAAAAGAATGGCAGTTGATGTAGATAAGCTTCAAAAGCCCAAGCAGGATCAATCAAACGAGCGTGGTAAGTGTTTCACAAGTCTTTTTCTAATAGTGTATTTCTTTTACTTCTAAGAAATACGGTAGAATGTCCCCCATCGGGTGTGGCTTATTGCTACACAGAACCATAAAGTGTGATAGGATTTCTCCAAAAACTAAACTTCAGAGTTAATTTAGGAGGAGGATTTAGTCCTGTTTTCCCATGTGTGATACTTGTAAACTCTTCAAAACCAATGACACTCATCTTAAAAAGCATGTAACGTTGGAATCGGAAGTGCCGTACTTGGTTCTCGTTTCTTGTTTTACTGGAAATGTGAGGCTGTTTGCCTAAGGACCCCTGGCTGGTTATGGCAGAGCTATAGGCATCACACGAAGGACTTGTGACTCCTAGTCCAGTGTCTGTTCTTAAATACTTAAGAAAATAAAGACAGTATAAAACAGGATGAAGTCATGTGGATGTTATAGCAGAAGAAATGGGAGTACTTAGCCAATGACTTGACCTTCCCCAGTCACTGCTTTGAAAGCTGCTCTGAAGCTTTATCCTCTGGGGTATTAGTGTGGTTTTGATCATTTCTGATGCTAAGAAATAAGCACTGTTAGGGAACAGCTGCCTTCACTTTTGTTGTGGCTCCTTGGACACCCCTGGTTAACGTTCGTGTTGAATCTCAACAATTACTGATCCTTATAAGGTTAGTATATTGAGTTCTTCCTTCTTTGGAACTGATTTTCTTTATGGCGTATCTGCCCTTTGCTGTAAGTTGCTTCAAATCCTCTCTGGGAGGAAATGAAAAACTAAAAAAGAAATAATTTAGAGAGAATGGTATCTTCTTAGCAGCTTGAATAACTTTTAGGTGTTGGTGATGGGGTTCTTTCAATGAGAAACTTGTCTGATACGCTCTCTGTAGGAGAGAAGGAAGCCTTTGGGGTACCAGGTTTAAAACGAAAGATAAGGTGCCTCTGTAGATGAAGAGGGATGAGAGGGACCATAGATGGGTAGGCACAGGGAGATGTGGAAGGGACTGTCCAGTGGGGACTCTTCCTTATGGCCCCACAGATCTTGAGTAACATGAAGCATCACGGTAGGCCGGGAATGGTTGAACTTCTCATGGAAGCTGGTGAAGGGGCTAACTTTGCTGTCGGTGATGACACACAGTCACCTGAGTAGATGAAGTCCTTAAACCTGAGTTACATTTGCTTCTATAGATCTCAGCATTTGGAATCCCCAGACGTAGCTTCTGGCCATTTGTTAGAAGCATCATCAAGGGGA
Source organism: Delphinus delphis (assembly GCF_949987515.2). Lineage (NCBI taxonomy): Eukaryota > Metazoa > Chordata > Mammalia > Artiodactyla > Delphinidae > Delphinus > Delphinus delphis. The sequence goes on from NC_082684.1 coordinate 141,468,873, forward strand.
ACAGGGCAAGTTGCCTGATGCAAAGCCCCAACAGAGCCAGCAAGGGACTCCCATCTGACAAGCAGGAGGGAAGGGATCTGAAATGGGTGCATCTAGATTACAGTGCTTTGTATGCAGGGTTTGTGAACTTCCTTTGTTTAATCAGCTTTCAAAAAGGGTCACCTGGGAGATTTTGGGGCCCATACAGAAGATCACCCAGGCCTCCTTTCCTCTTGGACTGGTCAGACCTCATGATTCCATTATGATCTGATTTTAAAGTAACTGCTGAGGAGGTTTCTAAGGACCATGTAACAATATGGAGCATTTGATCAGGGTGTTATCTGCTCTACTTTCTGACCTGAATGAATTGGCTATGAAATTACAAGAATGCTATAAACATATTAGGCAATTCCTCCCACTCTGCTTTTGTTCTCCTTTCTTTTGGGGGGTGGAGGGGGGTGGTTTGAACGAATTTGATCTTTTAATAATACTTCATAGCAGTAGATCAGTTGTGTTTCATGCCTTGGCTATGTTTCCGCAGGTGGGGGAGAGCTTTTTGATAGTGAGCTAGGTGACGTGGTGACCCTGGTAGCAGGTCATCTTCTCCCTGCCTTTGTAGTGCAGCGGAATGTGTAATATCTGCAGAAATGAAACTGCAGGCCGGAAGTCCAGCGCTGGCTTCTGAAACCTCCATCTGGATGTACCTTAGGCATCTGAAACTGAACAAGCGCAAAGCAGAGCTTGCCATTCCCCTCCTCCACTTCCCCCTACACCTTCCACCCCTCTTCCTCTTTCCCTCCAACCCTTAGAGACCAGCGTTACCTTCTACCTCCCTACCCTGGCCTGATGCTCAGAGCCATGATGCCTCCTCTCTAAGCCTGCACTGCTGCCCACTTCACTCTTCCCCATGGCCGCGCCCTTGCTCTACACCTGTAGTCCCCTTCTCCCTGGACTGATGAGGCAGCCTCCTGGCCGATCGCTGTATCGCCTTCACACCACTTGCCGCCTTGTTGCCAGAGGGATGGCTCCAGGAAACAAATCAGACCCTGTCACTCTTGGTTTGAAATCCCCCTGGTGGCTCTCCATAACCTTCCCGATAACGTGCATATTTCTTAAGGTGTTTCTGAATGAACTGTCCTTGTTTCTGGTTCTGTTCTATTTCTCACCATTTTCTCCACGTGATACCCAGGCTGTACGCAACTTGGGTTTATACAGTGAAGCAGGGAGGTCAAAACCCTAAAATCTGGGGACACGTACATACACACACTCTTGCCTACTGACTGACGGCTCCTGTGTTAGAACTGAGATCAGGGTGCCTCCACTCCGGTTACCTGGACTTAGAAACATGAAAGAAGTGTCACCTGGTTAAGAGAACCCCCCTGCTTACTCTTCTTACCCTCCTTTCTGGAAGAATAAGAAGTTACTGGGGGAAGGCTCCTTTTTCTCCTCAATTTCATCAGTTTTTCTTTGGTCTCCAACTATTCTGTCTTCTGGGAGGGCTGGAATCAGGACTTCTGAGCCAGAATCAGCTAGCATCTAGCAAGGGCTGGAAGCTTCCAAGCTTCTTCTTCAATGTCCCGTGGCACCTGTCAGATGACCCACCTCTCGCTTCCCTGAGGGCTCAGGAGGGTGGCTGGGACTTTCTGTGCCCTAGTAACTTGACTTCATCAGGGGATGGAAGAGCGAAGCACCAGAGAAGACCAAAGTCACGGCTCCCCGGCCTGCAGCTTCCTTCAGTGCCTCTCCCCATCCTCACGGTCCCCTCAGATGGTGGAAATGTCTGTGGCTCAGGCCGTGGCTCTGTGAGTGACTCATATGAAAGTTCCGGGGGGAAAAAATAAGACAGCCTGAAAAGGGCCAGAATGCATGAGGAATCTGCCAAAGTTGGACCTGTTGTGATGCTTGGCCTACTCATTGCTCTCCAGGCACTCAGGTGTGGCAGAGGAGGTGGAATCCGTATAGTCCCCCCGTGACTGCCCCCCACCACGAATAGCCCGGAGAGGGTTTTCTTGGGAAAACATCTGCTTCAGCCTTCTGTTGCTAGCCTGTGTTTTATTGTCTCCCCCTTCTCTGGTGCTGTTTTACTGCCTCTACCCTGACAAAGCACCAGGTTTATTCTCCTGCGCTGTGTATTTGCCCACTTGGATGTCTAACCAATGTGTCAGCCTCAGCTAATACATTAGAATTGGAATAAATGTATAACAGCAGGTAGCAAGTGAGTGGTGACAGGGTGACATATTGACTTAATATCTTGTGTAGTGTGATATGAAGGATGTGCCTTTTGGTGTGTATTTTCATTTTAATTATTTTTTGTTGCTTTTCTTAGGCAGACACTTGTAGGCAGTTTTGCGTAATTGTCTGAAATCATTAACATGTTTATTAAATAAGGAAGCAGAGTGCATTATCTAGCAAATCAATTATGTAAATGCACGAAAAGCATAAGAAATTAGTCTTTAACTGTTGCTGAACTACATCCATTTTCTAAATTATAGATGAAAGTTGCTGGGTGTACGTGTGCGTGTGTTGGGAAGAGGGGGAGTATTTAAATTCACACACACACACACACACACACACACACACACACACACACACACACACACACACACACACACACACACACACACACACACACACACACACACACACACACACACACACACACACACACACACACACACACACACACACACACACACACCCCCGCTGCCGCTTTCTCAGTTTGAAAACAGCGACAATTAATTTACAGTTTTCTTCGGGAGGGGGCATTTCTGAGGTACAGAAACTAGTAGGGGTTTCTGTAGATCCTTCGTGTAGATGACAACAGATGGTTGGCAGTGAGAAACACAGCAATCTCTATTGAAGGGTCTGGGCGAAATGGTAAACAGTGTCAGTGAAGCAGAAGCAATAGTATCCCTCCTCGGGATAACAATACTATCTAGGTTCAAAATCCTCAATATGTCTATTTAAACCAACCCATCATTCACTCTGATTGCTTATGATTAAAATCTTTAAAAGGTTCCTGCCATTGGTTCAAGTCTAATTTTTGGTAGCATTGGCTGTTCTCATTTGGGAAGCAGTTGTCTCAAATATTCAGGAACTCAGAGTACCCAGCATCCCCTCACTCATTAACTGATCTTACATGTAAGAGAAGCATCCTTCACTTTGTCCCCTTCTTGGTTTTTTGTCTCAGAATTTTGTAGGTCTCCTTTCTCCTCACAGATTGAAATAGTTCACCCAAATAGACATAGGTTTCCCTTGTTCAGTCTTGAGTTCAGTGACTAACAGGAAAACAATGGTGTTGGACTCCTGCCCTTTCTCTTGGCAGAACATACTTCCCTAACGCTTGGTCTGACGGCAGTCCGAACAGGAAGACGGGCAGAGATCCACCTACTGTGAATTCTCTTCTAGGGAAAGGTTTATGGGCAGGTGAAAGTGTACTTAGAGGAGACAGTAGGAAGATGAAGACTTGCATTCTAGGATGTGAAATTTTAGCACTCTCAGCTAGAGAGAGATACTTGCCTGTTACTGTTTCCCGATTTTCTTCAAAATGGAAATCATACCAACCATTTAGAATACCAATGGTTGCTTACAAAATATTTTGGGAAGCAAAAGTAAAATTCTGTGGGATGCAGGAGGATGTTGTAGAAAGAGGTAAATGGCTAGATGTGAACTGGACTTGGCCACTTAGAGTTATCATTTAAACTTGTGTGCTCTGTAAATTGGTAAAGTGGGCATGATAAGACATAACTCACAGGGTTATAAGGATTAATTAGAATATATATTAGTGTCTATTAGCATAAGTTGCACATAATATTTCAGTAGCTCACGTTTGCTTTCCAAAAGTGTTAAGAAATACTAGGATTTGAGTTAAATTTACGGTATAGTTTCCTATGAGAAAGTAAATAAACCTACAGACTTTATATAGATTCCCTGCATATAAGAGTAAGTTTATGATAGTAAGTGAATCCAGGAGATAGTATTGCTGTAGTAGTAGGGAAACAAAAAGAGGGTTCTTATATTTTTTTTTTTTTTTTTTTTTTGCGGTACGTGGGCCTCTCACTGCTGTGGCCTCTCCCGTTGTGGAGCACAGGCTCCAGACGCGCAGGCTCAGCGGCCATGGCTCACGGGCCCAGCCGCTCCGTGGCATGTGGGATCCTCCCGGACCGGGGCACGAACCCGTGTCCCCTGCATCGGCAGGCAGACTCCCAACCACCGCGCCACCAGGGAAGCCCAAAAAAAGGGTTCTTTTAAATGGAGAAAATATCTTAATACATAGACCATAAAGATATCTCTATAGGTAGGTGTTTCATTTTCATGTTCAGATTTTCTTTTTGACCATTACTTTAAAAGTAATACATATATACAGGGTGGGAAAAAAAATCAGCATAGTATCAAAAGGTGTACAATTAAACACATCTCCTATCTTTTTATTTCTGGATTGACTCCCCCGGAAGTAACTAGGGTTAATAGGTTTTTTTTGCATATTTGGGATATACGTATGAATCTCTCTGTAGGAGCAATTCCTAGAAGTGGAGATGCTGGGTCAAAGAATGTGTGCATTTTGAATTTAGAAAGAAAGGCCAGGTTGTCCTCCAAAGAGGTCTTAGGGGTTCACATTCCTCTCACCAGTGTTGTAAGAGTATCAGTCCTGACCACTCTGCGTTGGCTGCCATCTTCTCTTTGCCTCTCTAATAGGACAAATGGTACTCGTTGTTTTAACCTGTGTTTTGTTAGCTGTGAATGAAGTTGCGTATCTTCTAGTATGTTTATTAGCCATGTCCTTTGCTTTTTCTATGTGCTGGCTGGTTAATAGGCACAGTGCTGTGCTGCTCAGGACAAAGCTCCTGTTCCCTCAGCTGCTGTTCCCCCAGGCTTTAGCAAAAGGAACTGCCAGCCCCCCTTTGGGGACTGCTGCAGCTGAAGAGATCCTGCTAACCCCAGATCTCTCTCCCCTGCCCTAGAATACCCATATCCAGCTCTTAGTCAGTATGGGACTGTAAAGGCCCAACCCCTTTTGCTGCCAATTTGGCATTTCCAGCCCCTGAGCTGCCCCTGGAGCCAGTGGAGTTCTTTGTTGGGATTTCATCACTGCCCAACTTCTTTTGCGTAGTCGCAGTTCCTTCCCTTCCCCAGTGGGTATTGGTCCTCAGAACACTCCCCAGTGACCCTCCTAAACCCTATTCTCCATCTCTAAATCTGCTTCCCAGAGAGCCCAACATTCAACACTAACCTTACCATTTTTATGCTGGAGACTTGGTCCTTATCTAAATGATTTGAAGACACTCTGTTTAGGAGAAATGAGCCATTTGTCTCACTTAAGAGTTATAAATATTTTTCTTCTTTGTCATTTGCTTTTCAGTTTCTTGTTGGTGCTCTTTGCCTTTCGAACGTTTCAAATGCTGATGCAAACTTATCAATTTTCTTTCCTTTTATTTTTAAACTTATGGCATTTGGTTTTTTGTCCCTTGCCTAGTAGAGCCTTCTTAGGCTAAGAATAATTTTTTTTAATGTTCTCTTTTTTTGTTCTAACAACTTTATTTTTTACATTTAAATTTTTGAGCCATCTGGGATTTATTTTGATGTAAGACGTGAGAATGGAACCAGCAAAGTTTTTCCCCCAGTAACTGGCCACTTGTACCCAACATATTTATTGGGTAATCCATCATTTCCCACATCTGAAATGCCAACTTTATTATATAATTTCTATGTGTGTTGTCTATTTCTGAACTGTTTTTGTCCCATTTTTCTGACTTTTTTTTGCTAGTAATAAATTGTTTTAATTACCTTAGCTTCATAGTATGTTTTAATATCCAGTGGGGTTAATAACTGTATATTTCCTGACAGTTCTCACAGGTTAATTTTCCATGTGCATTTTAGAATTAACTTGGCAAATTTCAAAAATAGTCTTACTGGCATTTTTACTGGGATCACATTAAATTTATAAAGTAATTTAGGGGGAAATAATATCTTCACAATCAGTTTTACATCTGTGAACACTTTGTCTTTCTATTAATTTGTCATCTTACGTCTTGCTGTAGGATTTTGATGTTTTTTTCTTATGAATTCTGTACACTTTGAAATTTCTTAATTCTATGTTCTTTTGCTCTTGTACCTAGTATCTTTATATTTAATTGACTTGTTTTTATAAGAAAAGCTATTAATTGTAATCTAGTTTAGTAATCATCTAGCTTGTCTTTTAATGTTTTTATTCATTTTCAGTTGATTCTCGTTGGTTTTCTAGATTCAGGAATGTATCATCTGCAAAAATAATAATTTTGCCTCTACCTTTCCAACTTTAAGTGTTCATGACTGTATTACTGCTTGGGCTGCCATACAAAATACCATGGACGAGGGACTTAAAAAACAAATCTGTTTCTCACAGTATTTGAGACTAGGACGTCCAAGGTGAGAAGCAAAGAGGAGCAAAAGCATGAGCTCCCAAGTACCTCTTTGTGTAAGGACTAACCCTATAGGATCAGAGCCCCACCAACAGGACCTCATTGTACCTTACTCCAAATACAGCCACCCTGGGGGGTTAGGGCTTCATATGATTTTGCAGGGCGGGGGGGCACAATCCTTCTGTCCACAACAGTGACTTTCACCTACTTGCATTGGCTGGCGCTAATTGGGAAGCATAAGATTACAGAGTATTGATAGTGGCCATTCTTGTCCTAATGAGGATGCTGTTTATGTGTCACCATTAAGCCTGGTTCTGGCTTTTAAAATATCTTTATTTCTTTTTCATATTAAGAAGTATTTATAGGGGTGGGAGGGAAAAATTAGGAGTTTGGGATTAATAGATACTCCTATATATAAAATAGATAAACAACAAGGACCTAGTGTATAGCACAGGAAAGTGTATTCAATATCTTGTAATAACCTATATTGGAAAAGAATATGAAAAAGAATAGATATATGAACATGTATAACTGAATCACTTTGCTGTACACCTGAAAGTAACACAGCATTGTAAATCAACTATACTTCAATTTAAAGAAATTAAAAACATTAAAAAGTATTTATAGATTCCTAGTTTATTAGCACATTAGTGATTGTGATTTTATCACATGCTTTTTTAGCATGTATGGAGATGATCACATGGTTTTTCTCCTTTAACTTATTAATACTGTGAATTATAGAAGTATAATTCCTGTTCTTGAAAGATCTCAGAATCCTTATAATTAGTCCTATTGGTCATGGTATGTTTGTTCTTTCATTGTGCTGGTGGATTCTATTTGCTAATATTTGAGTTAATATTTTTACATAATTATAAGTTAGATCTGAATTTTCTTTTTTGGGATATTTTGTCAGGTTTGAAATCAGTGTTTTGAAAAAGCTGTTTTGAAAAGATAAATTGGAGGTTTTCTTTCCTGAATACACATTTGAGTATTTTAAATGTAAATCAGCATGAAACAGCTTATTGTTAGTGTCTTTTTCAGTACATCCCTAAATATGTTTTTTAGAGGAAAGTATTTGACGAGTTATAGTTAATAATTTTCAAGGCTGAACCTGTCCTATTCAAGCTGAAGAAGAAAGACGGTGGGCAGACATATATTCCTCAGTTAAGGAGAGATGCCAGAGGAGCTGAGAAATGCATACGTAAGTTCTGTGAGAAGGTGGGGAGCTGTGGAAATCAACTGGAACACTCTGGAAATCCATAGAAAAATCTTGGAGATATTTAAGGTAACAACAACCAAAAACAGGCTTTGTAAATTGGTCTTTTTGGATTGGTCTGCACACTGTATTGTGTGCAGTCTGCAATCATAACTCTTTATTCACACAGTTATCCTGTAGCAAAATGTGAGAAGGGTAGGTGGTGTCAGAGTTCCTTTGTCCTCCCTTCTTTATACTCTACTTGGTAGACCTTCCGCATACCTTAGCCTCCTGCCTCTTCTTCCCCATGTAGCCCAGGACCCACCTGGCAGTACTTACTGGCCAGACACCGGGACTGTCCTTTCTCCTTCCCACCAAAGCTTACCCTTTGTGTGTAAGGAGCTGTTAGGACAATCCAAACTCAAGTGCAAATTGGTCATGGTTTGGTTCTGTGTCTCCCAAAGGTGACCTGTGTGTATTTTGCAGGGTGCTCATAATATTTAAACCCAAGGAGCAAGCAGTGTCCTACCAGTTGGGCTTGCTGGGCCTTTTTGTGTGTATGATGGAGCTGTGTTCCCCACACCTAAGTGGCTGTTATGGGTCAATCTTGTACCTAGGAAGTCAGTTCATGGTACCATCTGATTCAGCCTCAGCAGTCTTTGCTCTGCTCCAATAGATTTCTAAAATTAAAAAACAACATTTTTTTCTGTTTCTGTTTTCCCCTCTTTCTCATGCAGGACAGTGGGATTAAACTGGATCATTTTGCTGCTTTTTTAGGTTTTTCTTTTGCTCTCTGGGTCTCTCTTTGCTAGTTCTGAGAAATTGCGTTAGACTTTATAACAGGGCAGAAGATTACTTAGTAACGTGTATTGGCTTGTGTGACCTCTTCCGGTCACACATGGTTCTGATAAATTCATTCCACATTCTACGTTAATTCCAAACTTAACTGATCATAAAAATTTACTTCTAATAGCATAAATTGAAGAACATCGTGTATAAGAGAAATCTATGAATGTGGCTTAACACCAGAAGTCAATATGTACTCCTTTCTAAAAGATATATCTGTATCCATATATCTGAAATGCAGCCTCTTGAAATGTGGACAGAACTCCTTGATCAGTTTTTGGCTTTAAAAATGAGGAGGATTTTTTTTTTAGGGTCCAATTCACACTTTTCTGTTGTAATACAGATAAGGGTACTGCAAATAGAATGGGAGTTTAGGATTTAGGGTTCTGAAAGGTTTCTTGTGTGAAAAACAGCTTTTCTTGACAAGCTGCTTGTCATCGTTTGCAGCAGCCTCTCTTTTCATTTATTTATTTGGTTTGAGGGAGTTAAGAAGGTGTTTGGTGTATTTTGTGCTGGCAGCTCACACGTCAAAAACACGAGACTAAAAATATTCCCCAAATATGAATATACAGTGGTTTCTTCTTCTTCCTTTTTCTCTTCCCCCAGTGTTAAAACCCCTGACCCAGCCTGTTGAAATGCCCCTGAGATGAGCCCCTGTGCGTCTGCTCTTGATTTCCTGGGACCCCACACCTGGCCCTACACTGTTATTTTTTACAAAGATTTTGGGGTTCTCTATCTGACCAGCTCCTCCCCCATGGTTTGAACAATTCCTCATCTCTTCGTCTACCATTGCAACTTAGCTTTCCTGGTTCGATTGCTTTCTGTTAAAAGATAAACTGAGGCCTATTAAATTTGAGTCCATTTGAGCAAACATTGATTTGAATCTGGTAGTGCCAAACCGGAAGTGGTTAGGAGGACGGCCTGCCTGCAGGAGCCAGGGGAAGGGGGGTGCAGAAGCCCAAAAGGGAAATGACGTGACTGGCCAGAGCGTCAAGCCTAGTGGGCTGGCTGTGATTGACTGTCCTTAGCATTTTGATTTTGTAACCTTGAGACATTTACAGGCTCAGGTTTTGGTTTGCTTATGTAGACTGCCAGGAAGTTAGAGCCACCTCAGTCTGAAGGCCTCCTTGTTTAATTAATTTAACACTATGTAAGTCAGACAAAGACAAGTATCATATGATATCGCTTATATGTGGAATCTGAAAAAGTGATAGAAATGAACTTATTTACAAGACAGAAATAGACTCACAGACATAGAAAACAAACTTACGGTTACCAAAGGGGAAAGAGGTGGAGAGGGATAAACTAGGAGTTTGGGATTAAAATACATACACTACTATGTATAAAAATAGATAACCAGCAAGGATCTACTGTATAGCACGGGGAACTATACTCAATATCTTGTAATAATCTATAATGGAAAAGAATCTAAAAAAGAAAAATATATATAAATACACATATATAACTGAATCACTTTGCTGTACATCAGAAACTAACACTACATTGTAAATCAACTCTATTTCAATAACAATTTTTTAAAAACAACACTATCAGGACTTCTCTGGTGGCACAGTGGTTAAGAATCTGCCTGCCGATGCAGGGGACATGTGTTCAATCCCTGATCTGGGAAGATCCCACGTGCCACGGAGCAACTAAGCCCATGTGCCACAACTACTGAGCCTGCTCTCTACAGCCTGTGGGCCACAACCACTGAAGCCCGCGCGCCTAGAGCCCGTGCTCCGCAACAAGAGAAGCCACCGCAGTGAGAAGCCCGCGCACCGCAACAAAGAGTAGCCCCCGCCCGCCACAACTAGAGAAAGCCTGTGTGCAGCAACGAAGACCCAACACAGCCAAAAATAAATAAATAAAATTTATTCAAAACAAAACAAAAAAAACACATCAAGGCATTGTCTGGAAGTTCTGGCAGAGGACCATTAAAGAGTGAGGGAGAGCTCGCGCCTGGGTGGGAGCATGGTAGAATGTTTGTTGAAGGACATGACATTTAACCTGGATCCTTATCATGAGTAGGATTTTGACAGCGGGTTATCAGTGAAGCACACCTATTCGTGCTGGTCTGTTAAGTACCCCTACCAGGCAGCATAATTCCTAACTTAGTTGAAAAGCACCTAGAATGCAGAGGGCTTGAAGGAGTCACAGAAAAGCTGAAAAAATTTTAGCGACTGTGCTAGGCCTTCTGCCAAAGCGAGTGAACTCAGAACCAAGTTTTCTTTGCATTTCTTTCTTCCTCTTTCTTTGCATTTTTGGAAGTGAGCAGATCCTGGTAAAATGAGGCAACTAACATGTTGAGGAGCAATTTTCTCTCTTGAAAAATAAGTTCGACATTGTGCATTCAGTGTACTGTGAATGTATATGCATACTGGTGGTTACATTTATAGCAGTACAACTGAGAATGTGCAAATGAAGTCTGGGAGGTGCCGAATGGTGGCCTCCAGCATCAAGCAGAACTCTCCTGGGATGAGAGGAACTTCCAGTCAGGTAACATTTCCTTTCATACCAATTTTTAAAGCTGTATTTTTAAAGAGAACCTGGAAGAAGGCTAGAATTTTGGGAAAACAGAAAAGCTTTTGGAGAGCAGCTTTTTTTCTTGTGTGCGTGTGTTTTATTTTTTAAGGTTCTTTCCTCCCATCAGGTCTTAAGCTCCCCCTGTCTCACCAGTCCCTGGTACCAGCCACCAAGGCAGAGCAGCACGTCAGTGCTGGCCTGTGGTCAAGTTGCTGGGTTTCATCAAACCATAGGTGAGCCAGGGGTTTACCTGAAGATCTCCCTGCAGAATCGAGCTCATAGGCTTAAGGGACCTGCTTCCCTGGGCAAGATTATAGTCCCTTAAAGCTACAGGGTTACCATCAGGCTGCTAGCTCAGGTGGTCCCTGCGTTGCCTCCATCACATTTTCTTACCTGCAAATCAAAAACCTTTCTATTAATTTATTCATAAGTTGACCTGTTAAGATCCTCTTCCTTTTTTCCCAGTCTGACTCCATGAATTGGAATACTTTGTGTTCCTTTATTTCTTTGTTGGTATGTTTTTATTTTCTAAAAAAGTAAATAAGACTTTGGGTTTTTTTCAGGCAAACTGACTAATTCTTCTCATCTATTAAGTTAAACGAGTGTTACCCAAACTGGGTTCCATGGAACACTGGTGATTGGTGAGGGTGTTAGAGTTTTTCTGTGGAAAGTATTTCCGGGGTCAGTTTAGTTTGGGGGATCGCTACCTGCCTTGTCTTGCCTTGGTTGCTTCTCATTGCACATTAGCATATTAAAGACTGAGAGGTTTGCAGGTAAAAGAAACAATTTGTAAAATTTGTTCAGTCCAGCATTTGCAGAATTTTTTTTCCCTCATAGTACCTCTTAACATCCTTGGGACACAAGGTGTTCACAGACTAGTCTGAACTGTGGGAAGTAAGATCTTCCCCACATCTTGTGAGGGCTTCTCTGTGTGGATCACCGAGTGTTTTGCTGGTATAGTAGTTTGATTTTAAGGCGTGAAGGGACTTGGATTCCTTGCAATAGAAAAGCTCACACATTTTGCAAAAGATTTCCAAAGATCCGTGCTTAAAACAGGCAGCCGCTAAAATTTGAACATTTTCAGAGTGGTCTTCTTTGCCCTAGGGAAGGAGTGACAGCCAACCCGAAGCAGTCAGTTTTCATACTGTGTAAGGTCTGCTTGCTCTCTGAATATTTTTATTCAGACATTATTCAGCATACACGGAACCATCTAGCTCCATCCCACATCTCAGTGTGAGTCACTTTTTTTTAAGTACTTCTTTTTTAAAAAGTGTCTTATGCACATAGATAGAAAAAAAAAAAAGAAAGTAAAAATAAATCATGTTGTTTAATTTAAAAACCCAAATGAAAGTTAAGCACCAAATACATATGTTTCTCACTTTCTTGGATTACCAAGAATTATCACCTGTGTTCTGGTCCTAATCCAAGCAGGTGAGTTAGCATTTTTTAACCATAAAAATGAATGCTACAGAAACAGCATGTCAAAATAGAGATGATACCGTGTTAAATTCTCCCAAGTGACTCAATATAAACCAAACATGGAAAAGTCCTTTACAACCATATGCTCAGGTTAACAGCTCCTTCTGCTTCTCTTTCCAGGGTAATTATGTTGTCCTAATGGACAATAACTTTGCAATTTATTTGTTGCTCTTTCAATATCGTTGCCCAGGAAATGGGATGTTGAAAGTTACTCATGATTGTTGAGTGGATTTACTCATTGTGTGATATTTATGTCAGAATTGTAACCTGTTACTACTTATTATTTCATCATTAAATTCAGCGCATGAAAAGTGTAATTTTATAGCTATTACTGTGTTAATTTAACATAATGCAAATTGATCAGCAGGAGTGGCACTCATTGCAGGCACACTTTAAATTTTAAAAAATGGTAAATGTATTTGAGCTCTGTTCTGAGCATGGAGAGGAAGTGCATTTTGTGGCGCTGGAGAAAATCTGCATTTGGAAAGGCCTAGAACACTGACACAAGCACAGTTGTTCAGTGCTGCAGGGTGATGCCTTTCATCACCGTGCAGCTCAGTCTGGCTACAGACACATACTGCCAGGAAAGGGGGCATTTAAAAAAAGAGAACAAGTATGTGTGTGATATGAATTCTGCAGGAAAGATCTTAAGGCCTGTTCCTTTAAGCAAGTTAATACAGTATTCACAAACACAAAAGGCAGTTGAACCTCATTCTCCAGGTTTGGGCTGCCTTCCTTTCTTGAGAGAAAACATCTTTGAAAGTTAGACCAGCAGCTACTATTGCTTCCGCATTGTATGTGCTGTGGACCAAATGAGTGATCAAGAGCCTGCAGTGAAATACAACTGGTCAGAGTTGGTAGTATTCAGAAGACAGTTTTAATGTAAATAGATCCAGATTTTGTTCAAATCTTATTTTTCATTCATACTGAGAAATGTTGGTCACGTTTATTTGGGTCTGAAGAGATATCTGCTCCTCCTTTTCTGACTCTTACTCACCTTGGTCTCCGGTCATCGGATATTGGACCATGCCTACTTGGCATGGGTAGATGCCTAGATGACAAATCCTAAGAAATATCTATATGTGAAACTGAGACCATCTTGACTTTGGACCTAAAATAAATGTGATATTTATGAATCTTATTTTAAGAGCATAAACTTGAGGAAGAGATGATATCCTGTACGGGAAAGCACTGCGAATGAAGTTTCAAGGGCTTCCCAAGGGCATTGTGTTTAATAGCCATTATTGTGATGATCTTCATACTCAATGCCAGTCTCGTGTTAGCTGATCCGTACTGGTGTCTCTGAACTGGTTTAATTGAGCCCTTTAATGTGAAGAACTGACCCGTTCCCCCCGCCAACACCACCAAAATGAATGAATCATCCTGTTTTTCTAGTTTTACTGAGATATGACTGACATACAGCACTGTTTAAGATGTACAGCATAATGACTTGACTTTCATATATTGTGAAATGATTACGACGATAAGTTAACATCCATCATCTCATAGGTTTAAAAATATTTTTCCTTGTAATATGAACTCAAGATTTACATGCTTAAAAAAAAAAGATTTACATGCTTAGAAACTATCAACACTGCCATATGGTATATTTAATCATCATGTTGTACATTATATCCCTAGGACTTATTTATCTTATAACAGGAAGTTTATACCTTTTGACTGCCTTCATCGTATTCCCCCTCTCCACACCACCCTCCCCACCTCTGGTAACCTTAAATCTCTTTTTCTATGAGTTAAGTTTGTTGTTCATTTTTTGAGTCCACAGATAAATCAGATAAGAGTATTTGTCTGTCTGACATTTCACTTAGCATAATGCCCTCGAGGTCCATGTTGTTGAAAATAGCAGGATTTCCTCCTCCTTTTTGGCTGGATAATATTTCATTATGTATACATATATGTATACATATATGTACCACATGTATGTACCACAACTTCTTTATCCATTCATCTGCTGAAGGACAGTTAGGTGGTTTCCATGTCTTGGCTTTTGTAAATAGTGCTGGTGTGAACATGGGACATCTTTTCGACATAGTGTTTTAATTTTCTTCAGATATATTCCCAGAACTGGAATTGATGGATCATATGATAGTTCTATTTTAAATTTTGGGGGGAACTTCCATGATGTTTTCCGTAGCAGCTGTACCGATTTACAGTTTGACCAAGGATGCACAAGGGTTTCCTTTTGTCTGCATCCTCACCAGCACTTATCGTTTGTCTTTTTGGTGAGAGCCATTCTAACGGGTGTAAGGTAAGGTCTCATTGTGGTTTTGATTTGCATTTTCCTTATGATTCGTGATGTCGATTACCTTTTCAGGTACTTATTGGCCACTTGTATAGCTTCTTTGGAGAAATGTCTGTTCAGGACCTTTGCCCATTTTTAAGTTGGATTGTTGTGGGTTTTTTGCTACTGAATTGAGTTCTTTATATATTTTGGGTGTTAACCCCTTAGCAGATATGATTTACAAATATTTTTTCTCATTCTGTAGGTTGTTTTTCATTATGTTGATTCTTTTGCTGTGCAGAAGCTGCTTAGCTTCATGTAGTCCCACTTGCTTGCTTTTGATTTTCCTGCTTTAGGTGTCATATCCAAAAAATCATTGCAAAGATCCATGATGAGGAGCTTTCTTCTAGGATTTTTATTATTTCAGGTCTTATGTTTGAGGGTTTAATCCATTTAGGCTTAATTTTTGTGAGTGGTATAAGAAAGGGAGCCAACTTCCTTCTTTTATACGTGAATATTCAATTTTTCCAGCACCATTTATTGAAGAGACTGTCTTTTCTACATTGAATATTCTTGGCTCCCTCATCAAATGCTAGTTGACCATATAAGGATGGGTTTATTTCTAGGCTCTTGATTCTGTTCCATTGGTCTATGTGTCTGTTTTTATGTAAGTACTATACTATTTTGATTATTATAGATTTGTAATATAGCTTGAAATCAGAAAGTATGAAGCCTCCTCCTGATTTGTTCTTTCTCAGGATTGCTTTGGGTATTTGGAGTCTTTGTGACTTCATATAAATTTTAGGATTTTTTTTTTTTTTCTACTTCCATAGAAGATGCCCTCAGATCCTTGAAGGGATTGATTGAGTCTATAGATGGCTTTGGGTAGTAAGGCTATTTTAATAATATCAATTCTTCCAACCTGTAAACATGGAATACCTTTCCATTTATTTGTCTTCAATTTTTTTTCATCGGTATCTTAGTTTTCAGCGTAGAGATCTTTTACCCCCTCGATTAAATTTACTCCTAAATGTTATATTGTTTTTGATGCTACTATAAATGGAAGTGGTTTTTTCTTTTTCAGATAATTCATTCTAGGAGAACTGCCGATAAATGACTGTAGGTTCATTTATTGTTTGTTTACAAGAAATAGGAACCTCTTTTCTTCCCCAACTCTGTTTTGTGGTAACAAGGTACCCATTCTCTTTTGTCTCATTGTAGTCTATTCATGCCTTTTCTATCCTTTAATTAAAAGAACTAGTAACCAGACTTTTAAAAAATACTTAAATGATTTTGCTTGGTTTGTTAACAGCAGTAGATTGAACCTCAAACATTCGATAATGACTACAAATTTGCTCCACTTTGAGCTTCATGACCACTAAAATGGAACCATCTCTAGGGTCAAGGGTAACAGCTGGTTAACAATGCCCATCTGGTACCACATGACCATTTATACAGGAGGTATACAGGAGGATGACAGGGAGAGTATAATTTCTGAGAATGGGTTTTTTTGGGGGGTGGGGGCTGCATTGGGTCTTTGTTGCTGCGCACGGGCTTTCTCTAGTTGCTGCGAGCAACGGCTACTCTTTGTTGAGGTGCGCGGGCTTCTCACTGCAGTGGCTACTTCTGTTGCGGAGCACGGGCTCTAGGGGTGCAGGCTTCAGTAGTTCTGGCGCGTGGGCTTAGTAGTTGGAGCACATGGGCTTAGTTGCTCTGCGGCATGTGGGATCTCCCCGGAGCAGGGATGGAATCTGTGTCCCCTTCATTGGTAGGTGGATTCTTAACCACTACGCCACCAGGGAGGTCCCTCTGAGAATGTTTTAGTTGATAAATATTTCCGGGGGTGGGGGAGGGTCATATTTTATGTCGGTGGGGGGACAATAACAAGAGCCATGGATTCTGAGCTTGTATGGTGAGGAAATCTTTCAAGAATAGCGGAGAATAAATTCTGGAAGTGGCATGCTAGATTTAAATCAGGGTCAGTCCCTACAAAGGAAGATAGGTGATAAAGATGCTTACAACATGTACCACATAGACCTTTTAGTAGCCCCTTTTCTTGAATTTTTGAAGATCCAGATGCTTTTTGTACTCCACCCCACAGCTTCAAGTTTTTTACTTCTTTACCCAACCTGTATACATAACCATGGGTCAGTTTTACTGATGTTTCAGAGGTGGCAGAGAGATGGCCGGCTAGGTCAGCCTCTCAGTGGTGCATACTTGATTGTCCTTCTTGTTCAGTCTAAGAAGGTCTTGTTCCCAGTGTTGCTTGGTGTCCCTCAGATTTTCTAATCAGCTGGCTTGTCACTTTCAGCTGTCTCTGAGTTCACCACCCATGGTTCTAATAGCCCTGCTCTCCACTTACCTGGTGCCAGGCAAAGCGCTTGTGCATAAGGATGTCTTGGTGTTTTGTAGCTACATGGTTTTAGGATTTGGTGCTAGGTTTTATTTTATTTTATTTTTTGAAATGTAGAAATAAAAGTCTGACATTACAAATGTGAGAATAACATCGAAGTGCGAGAAAAGCTCTCACGCTTCGATATTATTCTCACACTTTGGGGAACAAAATAAGGCTTTATTGGTACGTTGTGTCTGCACCGCTATAAGTGGAACATATATTATTCCTCCAAAATTATGATATAAACAGATAACAAAAAAGTTTTGTTAAAGCAAACATTTAACTAGTATACATCCTGGAAACAAAACAATATAAAGAAGAAGGGGAACTGGTTACTGTTAGAAAACAAAAGGAAGGGAGGCTACAAAAGGAAGGGAGGCTACTTTCTGTGATTCTGCAAAGACTCTTGATCTTATCTGCAAGAATGGTTCTACCCTCAAGAAACCACAGCCAAACTGAGTTCTTCTACTACTTAAGTGATGGAAGCCCATATCAGATGCTGACTGAACTAAAATCATGGTGCCCCTGACCTACTTCATTCCAGATTAAAAACGAAGGAAGATAACCGAGGGCTTCCCTGGTGGCGCAGTGGTTGAGAGTCCGCCTGCCGATGCAGGGGACACGGGTTTGTGCTCTGGTCCGGGAAGATCCCACATGCCGCAGAGCGGCTGGGCCCGTGAGCCATGGCCGCTGGGCCTGTGCATCCAGAGCCTGTACTCCGCAATGGGAGAGGCCACAACAGTGAGAGGCCCGCGTACCACAAAAAAAAAAAAAAAGAAAGAAGAAGAAGGAAGATAGTAATTTTTTAAATTATTATTTTTAACTGATGGGTATTAAGTTTGAACAAAAAGACTTTAAACTGGTTTCACAAACAGATGCATTCTACCTCTATTTGGGAATTAATGTAAATAAACCACCTATCTCCTCATCCATTTACGGTATCTTGTCTGAGTACCAGCTCTGATGTCCTTTGGTTTGATTTCTGTTCCTATAAAGGGTTCCCATCTTTAAAAGGAAGCTAATTATTGACTAAGATTGTTGACTTTCATTCATACCTTCCAAAACCAAGGAAAGAATGGAATAATTATCCAGATACCAAAGAATAAAAACACATTCCCCTTGATTAAACAGTAGTTAAGGCCAAAAGAAGAATTCCTCTTATGTGCTTTTCTTGATAGACCAAATAATTATTTAAATTTTCAACTCTGTCACCCTAGGGAAAAATAATCTTACATGGTGAGTTCTCTTGAAATCTCTCAGGATGTGGGATGTTGGAAAGGGCCATGTTTCTGGAGGTGATAATCAGTAAAGGATGGGAGCTGTTGGAGTGATATACTGATGAAGGAAAATGCCTGCTCTCCTGAAGGCCCATCAAAACGTAAAGACGGAAAGTCTCCAGGTGTGATCACATCTGTCAGACCCTTGGTTATGTTATGTTTCTTGGGCCAAGGACAACCAGAAAAGGTCTGAGTTAGGTTTGAAAATTGTGTATTTGGTAATCTAAAAATGAGTTGCACGTTTCCCTTTTTTTTTTATAAATCAAGCTTGAGTCATTGCATAGTTGTGTATTATTCCTACCCAAGGGATTAAGAACAGGAATTCTTGCTCAATTCCTTATGGATTCACTATCAAGGCTAATAATTATTGAGTGCCTACTCTGTTCCTGGTACTCTTCTAAGTGATTTACATGTGTTCTTTTGACGGTGCCTTACGGAATAGGTGAGCTACGGTTACTGTCTTGTGGCCTGTCAGTGAAGAACTGGAGCTCAAAGTTACCAGGGACCTGGTATTCAAGCACTAGTGGTAGCTGCAGGGTCCGTGCTCTTTGCTAATCCTAGACTAGCTGTTCTTAGGTGGGAGAGGAAATCTTTTGTAGGCCACACTGATCAAGAAACTTTTATATTAACACTGTTAATCGTCAGTAAGCTCTGAAAGTCTAGCAGACCATTCAGCACTTTGAGACTGGCCTGGCCAAGCCAGTTCTCAGACTTTGGAAGATTTCTTAGGGAGGGATGTAAGGTTTCAATGAGCCGTAAATGGCTGAATGAGGGTGCTAAAAGTGGGTGCCCACTGAGAGTTCCGAAAGCCCAGGGCAGCTCACTTAGTCAACTGTGGTTCCAGAAATACGTGATCTCCCTGCTTGAGCCTGCAAGGCGTCAGGCCTATCATAAAAGAAACCAGCCAGTGCTTTCAACAAACTGGGCTTCCCCTTTCAGTTGGGTTTTGGTAAGATGTTCACAAGAATTTGTCTTCGTAGTGGGGAATCTCAGTGTACTGTGCTGCTGTTAGAATCATTTTCATCGAAGCTAACGACATGGTAGGAAGAAGGGTAGGTGTTAGAAAAGGTAGGGACAGGAGCTGGTGGCATCAAGGCAAATGTTCCTAGATTCTTGGAACTTGCAAGGAACCTAAAATAGGATTCTGGAGAAACCAGTCCATTTCAACAAATGACTGATTTCAAGTTAGAGGAGAGCAGAGAAGGTAGGCTCATGGAGTAGATGTAGTCATGGCCTGAGAGTTTCTCCCTTGGAACCGATGGACCTTGCGTCTGTCTGGGCTTCCTCTGGCCACTCTGACTTCCAACTCAGCCCCATCCCTGGCTTGCGTAATGTCACGGTGCCCACTGAACTTCTACCTCTCCCAGCAGTCAGTGGCCACTTCCGGGTTTTCTTGCTCCTTATATATGTTTCTCCAGATTGTTCTTGCTTTGGGTTATTTTTGTTTTAGTTTATTTTGTTTTCACAGTAAGATGGTTATGTAAACCTGCTGAAAGGATAAATTTAACTTGTTTTACTGTTAATACAATCGTTACCAAAGTCTTGTGAGAATTAGGCAATGCCAATTTGTGTTGCTATCCCATAGTTAAAAGGTTCAGGAAGGTGTTCAGAATTGCTTTGTCTTTACACTCCCAGAGGGCGTTAGCAGTTACCGTGCACAACCTGATGTATTATCTGATTGACATTATTTTATATACATACTAATAATTAAGGGGCTTCCCTGGTGGCGCAGTGGTTGGGAGTCCGCCTGCCGATGCAGGGGACACGGGTTCGTGCCCTGGTCCGGGAAGATCCCACATGCTGCAGAGCGGCTGGGCCCGTGAGCCATGGCCGCTGAGCCTGCGCGTCTGGAGCCTGTGCTCCACAACGAGAGGCCGCACAGTGAGAGGCCCGCGTACCGCAAAGAAAAAAAATAATAATTAGGAAAGTACTTAAAAAAAAAAGGCAACTTGGGTTTGGGGGTAAGAAACAAAGCTGTTTCTTTTATACATTTTCTAGTATTTACAGTTGTAAAGAGTTTGCTTTTTGAAGCATGCTTAGTTACTATTAAACTATTGTGTTCTTATGGTTGGAAAAATCTAGTGGAAAGTAGGCTATTTTAGTTAACTGCCAGATTTCACAACAGTGGAGTGTTCCATTTTGATCCAAAGAGAGATATAGCAGGATTTATTCAGCGAATTCTTGATATTTATAAAAGTGTCACCAGTGAAAACAGCACACATTTATACAGGTCAGTCATATAACTGTACCCGGCAAAGAGTACCAAACGTATGGGCTGTGTTTCCCCCGCTAGCAGTGCAATTTGACCTTATTTATAGAACAGTAAGTAAAGTCGATGTTTGTTCTTCCAGCTGTTTGCATTTCTGAGTGCAGTACTGTTACAGCAGAATGTATCCAAAAGCCAGAGGAAATTCAGTTTATGTTGATAATCACTAAAGAACAAGCCCTTAATTATTGCACTTCATTTTTAAGAATCGTAGTTATAGCACATTGAAATTTACTTTTTTATTATTCGTCTTTCGACATATTACAGTATCATGAGATTATTAAATACAATATTGGAAGGAAGGAAAAATCTGAACTGGAATGTTCAATGCCTATAAAACAGGAACAAGGATGATTATACTTTATTACGGGAAAAAATTTTTTTAAACAGCAATAACAATCTAACATAGGAGACACTTGGCTGAATCGTCTTTGTTTTGCCATGATGAAGGTCATGGTTTATTGATCATTCAAACATCCATTAAGATATAAAAAATTAATAATTTTCTTGTTGACATGTATATGTGCTAGCATTTAATGTGGTTATACTTGGGGGAAATTAAGATGAATTGAATTTATTTTTCCGGAATGCCATGGTTTCTATAAACCGCTCTGAATTACGCATTTCACTGAATTTCTACTTCCATTTTATTCAGAGAATAGGCAGATTAGTGAGCAAAGTCCCTCTTTTTTAAAGACTTGAATGCAAATCTGATTTCTCTTTTATAAAGAGAAGAGGGAGGGCAGGAAGGGGAGAGTAAGAGGGAAGCGATTGGGAATGCCCAGAGGGACGTGAAGTCTGCCCATATGTTCCAAATCCTCTGGTAATCAGGTTCTCAGCATCCAGCCCCCAGTTCCAGTTCAGTGCTGTTTTTCCATATGCAAATTTCTCCCTTTGCCAATGATGAAATTTTACGCTTAGAACCTTTGATTCTAAGGCAGGATTCAGGAGTCAGGTCTGCTTTCTCTCAATCCCGTGCTCCTGCCCTTTGATTCCCCTGCCGGCCTTGGAACTTCTGCTCAGTGTGTTTGTCCACTGCACCAAAGCAGGGCTTGGATTTCGGAATGTTGACTTTCATTTCATATTTAATGTATTAATATATGAAAAGTGCTTAGGACACCATCTAACAGATAGTAAACAGTATAGCAACGTTGGCTAGTAATAATATTATTATTTTTGTAGCATTAGTAACGTGACCCCAGTTTCCTGAACTTTCCGATGAATGATCAAAGCCGCCCCCTAGAGCCTCCTGCCCTCGCCCAGCAAGCCCCCAGCCGGCCCAGCCCCCAACACAAGAATGGCTTCCAAAGAGACTGCAGCTGTGTTCCCTCCAGAGAGGCTGGAGCACCCTGCCCAGCAAGCGCTGCTTCAATCTGCTAGAAGTCTCTTTGACAAAGAATCTAGATTGATTTTTTTCCACACGTGAATCAAAAACTTTCAAAACAACTATTTTTAACAGAAATACATAAATAACGGAAACATTTTGCTGAGACATGAGCCAGATCTGGTCCTCTGGAGAGTTATGGAAGTAGTCCCTGGTAAAAACAAAGGCAGGAGTGTTTGAGACTGTCAGGTTCACACCTAATGTTCAAAAGTGGTCTGACTTTGCTGGCCGAGCAGAGCAGGCTTGTCCTTCCCATAAAACACACTGGTGAACTAGCTCTGGGGTGCTTTGTGTTTTGCGTCACTGGATACTATAGCGGGTTTGGGTAGTGGGTGTATCCTGGGAACTACGTATGTGTGCTAAGATTATTTATAAATGTGTGGAGTGTTGGGAAAACTTTTATATTGGGATCAAGAGACCTGCAATTCATCCACTACTCCTGAGCTGGATCTTACTGATACCAAAACTACCTTGTGAACATAGATGTCAACCTTCTCTTCTTTGCTGCTGCTTTTTTTAAAATTCATTTTCTGACATTTTATTATGTTGAAACATACATAAAAGTTGAAAGAAATGTATAGGGAGAATCGATCCTAGAGTGGATTTCAGCAGTTGTCATGCCACCAATTACAATGTACCGAGGACTTACATTCCAAGTCCTGTGCTAACCCTTGACCTATATTTTCCTCATTTAATCCTCTTGGTGACACTAGAGATAGATAAACTTAGCTCTGTTTTATAGATGAGGAAATCGGGCTGAAAGAGATGAAATTACTAACTCAGAGTACTTTTAGCTATTAAGTGGCAAAACACAATTGGAACCCAAGTCTATTAACTCTAAATTCTGTGTTTAACTGCCACCCTACTGCCAAAACATCTCATGCTGCAAGTGAGAAAGCTTTCACTTTGTTCTTTGATTTTCATAGAATCAAAATCTTCAAAGCCTACCATAAAACATTGTCTTTTTCAGGTCTTCAGGTGTCTTATTTGACCTTCCTGGGTCTCTTTTCCCATCTGTGAGATGAGGAGGGCATAGAGGATTTTGACCTCTTCCAGCTCCAAGATCGTGTAGAGCCAGTTACCATTACCAGTCATCAGATAGGTACATGTACGTCATCCCTTCCCAGACACATCTGAGTTACCTCCGTTGTATGGATGAAGAAACAAGTAAAATATGCCAACATTACTGTAACTAATATTATTATGCCTCTTCTTCAGAGCAATGGAAAAATATTAATTATGCTCTCAGGGTTCAAGAGACGGTTTCTATGGGTACTGTCATCTCCCCCTACTCTTTATCCTCTTTCTGCTTCCTTCCCTCCCTTCCTGGTTTTCTCCTCCCTTCTTGATAGGGAGATGCGATCAGGGTGTAAGAGTCCAGAGCATTTTGCAGTTGATGAGCAGTCATCTTCAATGTCCTATTGTTTGCAAACGTTCTTAAGAAATTGAAAACATCTGAAACTTTGTTAGCTGACTGTGGGTTGGTCCCCTGCTTAGTTGGACTCTCTGAGGACTTTTTGACGAAGAAGGGAGGGCGAGGTGGTGGTCTGTGTCCTTCTTACTCTCTTCTCAATCTTGAACCTCTTTGAGCTGCAGGCAGATGTCAGGATGAGAAGGTGGAAGCAGGCAAGCAGGTAGTTGGAGGTGTTTCCTTCTCTCGTGCTTCACGAAGCCCTGGCAGAATGAGCAAGTGCCCAGAGTTTCTGATCCTTTGATTCATCTGCCATTCATTAGAACCCAGACTTTGAACTTTGCCATTTAAAACTTTGTCACATTTTTTTATTGTGATAAAACACACATAACATAAAACTGACCATTTTAGCCGCTTAAAACTATGCAATGCAGTGGCCCTAAGTACATTCACAGTGTTGTGCAACCATCACCACTGTCTAGTTCCAGAACCTTTTCATCCACCCAAACAGAAACGCTGTCCTCACGAGCACACACTCCCCACACTCCCGTAATCCCCTCCCCCAGCCTCTGGCAACCACTAACCTACTTTCTCTATGTATTTGCTTATTCTGGGCATTTCATATGAATGGAATTATATAATATATGGCCTTGTGTGTCTGGCTTCTTTCACTTAACATGTTTTAAGAAAATAATGACATCTCTAATCGCCAGGTAGTTTTACTTTTTTCTTAATTTGCCCTCAGATCACACATGGTACCTGATTTTCTAAGCCTCTTCAGATACTTTCTGTAATACCCAGAATGGGAAAATATCTAGAAGTGAAGATGATATCTAGAAATAGGAGACCAAATAAAGAGTAGACATATTTCCATAATGACTTGTAGAACTGCTAAATGCAGATTTTGATTTTCTGCCCAGCTGGAAAGTCATTGAGTGTTAACAAGACATGTGAATTCTTAAATTATTTTTTTTAAATTATTTTCATCTATTTTAATTCATGACACTAAATTACTATTGTCCAAAGGGTCGGGGGCATTCAAAGAAGGGAATGGGATATAGGCACATGCCTGTGGTGGCCTGTGTTTCTTCGTGGGTGGCATGTAAGTTAATGTGTAGGACTAGATGGGTGAGTCTCTTTCCCGGGCCATGGTCTGCTCATGACCTTGGACTTCACTTATCACTTGACGTCCTATCTGTCGGGATGCTTTCCCAATGTTGGCTTGTGCCCTGAGAGAATATATCCCTTGTGATCTGCTTTCACTCCCTTGGAGGAAATTCAGAAGGCATTCTCCTCTCCCCTTTTCTGACAGTTATCACAGCATTCATATGTGTTCCTGGCAGTTGAGAACCAGAGAGAGAACACTGTAACCCTTCCGTAAAGCTGGAAAGACCAAGAGAGTATACGTGACAAAATTCATTGCACACCTCAGGTTTTCTCTCTGCCGGCATCCCTGAGTTACCTAACGTAATCCACAGCCTCAGAGGCCTGTGCTCATGGTATCTGTAATTAAATTCATTTGTATGGGTGCCCAGAGAATTCGAGTGACGAGCCCTCTGAGTGGTTAACTCTAAACAGGAGCCTACTGGAATTACAGCGTCCTTTGGGGTCTTGCACATTTCACTGAGCTGATCTGGAGTTTGGGTACTCTTTGGTTTTCTTTATTTGCAGTTGAAAAAATAAAGCCAAGCCAATCATTCTCAGGTCAGTTTATCATTTTTTTTCCTTGGTACTTTTTCAGTGCACCCCTGGAGGAGGAAAAAAAAAAAGCCACACAGCAATCATGATATAGGGGAAATACAAGAATCAATCCAACTTAAGTAGAAATGGCAAGGAAGCTGACTCCTGAGATCGTTTCAGTGTGAAACCAAAAGCATTTTCCCTCCCTTTACGCTTGCTTCTTTTTTCCTTCAGATTTAGAACGCTATGGGTAAGCCTCTTCCACTGACTACATAATTAGGTAGACTAATTAGCACCTGTCCTGTAGCTCTAAGAAGTTGGTGCATACAGCGTGGACTCGGAGTCTATGCCAGACAACTTAAAAAGGAACAGTGTGGGGTTCAACTTCAGCCCTTAGACATTTTCATAAATTAGAAATATTGAGAGCCAGCCTTAGTGCTGTGTCCTCGCTAGAGAGCCGGATGGTTGAATGGAGTTGTGTGCTGGGTGATTTGTCTGGATGGCCCATGGTAACGATGACAAATGAACTTGAAGACAACTGTTGAAAAATACTGGAAGCCCGAGTTCTGTAGTTGAAATGTTCTGTCAAATTAAAGAAAATCAGCTTAAACGCCAGCAGTGCAAATCTTCTAGAAGGCCACCAGAAGGAAATTTCTGCAACTCCAGATAGGTTGCGTATTTGTTGTTGCCATTAATTGGGTCTGTAAATCATGTGGTGAGAGAAGAAAATCTTGGGTGGTGGGGAAATGACTGCCTATTTCTTTCTTTCTTTCTTTCTTTCTTTCTTTCTTTTAAAGGGCTTCAAATGCTTGGCTTTTTTTTATCTATCTATTTATTTATTTTATTTTATTTTTGGCTATGTTGGGTCTTCGTTTCTGTGCGAGGGCTTTCTCTAGTTGTGGCAAGCGGGGGCCACTCTTCATCGCAGTGCGTGGGCCTCTCACTATCGCGGCCTCTCTTGTTGCAGAGCACAGGCTCCAGACGCGCAGGCTCAGTAGTTGTGGCTCATGGGCCTAGTTGCTCCGCGGCATGTGGGATCTTCCCAGACTAGGGCTCGAACCCGTTTCCCCTGCATTAGCAGGCAGATTCTCAACCACTGTGCCACCAGGGAAGCCCCTGCCTATTTCTTGGTATAAGTATTTACTAAACGTTTCAAGTCAGTGAAATGACAAGTTGTTGAAACAAAGGGACTAAAGGGTGTAAAGTCACACGGGGACCTTTTTTTGTGACCCTGATTTTCCTGACCGTGCACAAATTCTATCTCTTTATTCCCAGCAGTTGAAATGCTGTATTTAAATTGTTTAATAATATGCCTGAGGAAGACTTAATATTCCTCACGTGTCATCCTCCAAAGTAAATTGGTAATGGTGTTATCAGAGTTTACTCCATCATGAGAAATAAACCAAGTCCTTTTGCTGTTGGAGAAGGGCTGCCAGGCATTGTTTACCACACACTTAAGGTCAGAGGGCAGAGTCAGAAGTACACTTGGAAGCAGTTTGAAGACTGTGACCTACTGCCTTTCAGAGAAGGTCCCTGCTGGATCATTCCTGGGTAGGTGTCTAATAGTGTCATATAATATAATTGGGTTTTAATTGCAATCTGATTTTAGTGTGTGTGTTTCCATTTGCTGCTGCAGAAGGACACTGCTGCAGATGAAATTATACAGTACCTCTCCCAGGGCAATTTGTTCTCCACCAAAAATATACTGGGAGAATAAAATGCACGCTGTGTTGTTTGCCTTAGTTTATAGACCTAACAACCTAAGTCACTTTATTCTTGGGTGTTTTATCTTCTTTTGTGGTTCACCCCAGCAGTACAGCCTGGTGGAGAGAGCGTGGGCTGCATTGCGGGCTATGGAGTTCCAAGAGTGACTCTGCTTCTTCCCAGCCTTGAGTGCCTGGGCAAGTTACTTAGCCTCTTAAAGTTTCAGTCTTTTTACCTGTAAATTGAGGATGCGCAGTTTATATCAGGTGTGTGTATGTGGGTGAGGGGCGGTTATGATGATTAAATGGAATAAGTCATGAAAAGTATGTATCTGGCATCTGGAATAGAAAGTGACTTTCTGGATAATGGTAGTTTTCGCATTTAGTATTCTTCACTATCCCCATGTAGTAATTATTGAAAAAAATTTTGAGAGCCTTTGTTGATTTGAAGATAGTGAAAATCAACGTCTGGCTGTTGACTGGAGGAGTGGTGAACGATAGCCAAGATTAATTCCTCATAGCGTCAGAAGAGGGACTATCTAAAGAAAAGTGACCAGAAATCTTCCCAGCTCTCATTACTCAGCTGCAAAACTATAACTTAATGTCATTTCTTGAGGTCTCGTATTACATTAATACTGTTGTCAACTGGTATTACAGTATGGCTTCCCAATGTGAAATTTTGCTTTTTTGGTTTTTGTGCTACAGTTCTGTGGCTATTATAGTATTGCTCACAGTAAATGTGCCAATTTTTCACTACCTTTCAGCTAATTGATTTTCTAAAATGTGCTAATGGCACTGTTTTTATTCAAATCAGAAGCATTTGATATGGGACTTCCCTGGTGGCACAGTGGTTAAGAATCCGCCTGCCAATGCAGGGGACACGGGTTTGAGCCCTAGTCTGGGAAGATCCCACATGCCGTGGAGCAACTAAGCCCGTGTGCCACAACTGCTGAGCCTGCACTCTAGAGTCCACGAGCCACAACTACTGAGCCCTGGTGCCACAACTACTGAAGCCCGTGCGCCTAGAGCCCGTGCTTGGCAACAAGAGAAGCCACCGCAATGAGAAGCCCGCGCACTGCAAGGAAGAGTAACCCCTGCTCGCCACAAGTAGAGAAAGCCCGCGCATAGCAACCAAGACCTGACGCAGCCAAAAATAAAATTAAAAAAAAAAAAAGCATTTGATAGCTGGGCTTGATGGAAAACAGAAATTTTAGGTTCATCCGTGTTGGCAGTTGTGATTCAACTAGGAGGAGAAATGGGGAAGGACAGAAAAAGAAGCAAAATTTTAACAGTATTTGCAAAAGAGATCAGAAGCATTGTCAAATAAAAAACTGTTCATAGGGCTTCCCTGGTGGCGCAGTGGTTGAGAGTCCACCTGCCGATGCAGGGGACACGGGTTCGTGTCCCGGTCCGGGAAGATCCCACATGCCGCGGAGCGGCTGGGCCCGTGAGCCATGGCCGCTGAGCCTGCGCGTCCGGAGCCTGTGCTCCGCCACGGGAGAGGCCACAACAGTGAGAGGCCCGCATACCGCAGGAAAAAAAAAAAAACTGTTCATAGAAAAAAAATAATTGAAATAGTATAATAAAGGTATTTTATTCTAATCTAATTTTTACAAAAGGGAATATTTGGGATAAAATAAAAACACATCATATCCATTGTAATCTAATAAATGGAATGATTTGCTATATAACTGAAATAAGCATGAATTCTAACAAAACTAATAGAGTTTCTGTGCCCACTTGTTTGAACGCCATTCAGAATAGTAGAATATAAATATCTTGTAATCTAAGCTGCTCTGCAGATAAACAATACGAACAGTCCTGAATTTTGAAAGTTGATAATACCTCTCTACTTGTAATATCAAGAATATTACCAAAACTCCATTAGTTTACATATTTATAGGGTATTTAGTAACTCGTTTTGGCGTTTCCTCATCCTTTTTGCTCTCAGAAGATGTGCTTTTTGAAAAAATGTGATAATTGGCTTTTGCTACGAATACTAACATTAATAGATGTAAAATATGACATTTAGTGAGGAAAAAGCAGTTTTATATTCTGTAGCCAATTAATTTTCATACCCCCAATGCTGCAATAATAGGAAGAGTTGATAAAGATTTTTTAAAATTTGAATTATTTTGATTCTCTCTCTCCCACCAATCCAAACACACCTTTTTAGGGGATGGGTTGTACAAGGAAAGGTAACAGTGTTAATTCCTGCTGTGGATTAGATGCTGGAAAAAAGACAAAGATGATAAATAAAAGGAATAAAAAGGTATTACAGTCTTAGAGTCCTGAGTTCGGTATGGAAAATCAGTAGTCACCTAGTGCAGTGTGATCTCCTTATCAGATGGGGAAACTGAGGCCCAGAAAGGCATTCCTTGTTCTTCAGAGTTCTGAGGCTCATTAACTGCAGCACCTGGGTTAGGATTGAGTTTTTATTGCTCCCAGGCCAGATTTGAAAAGTAATTAGGGAAAAGTGATGTTAAGGGGGGAACAAAAAGAAAAAGTTAAAAAAAAAATGGTTGAATAAATGCAGACAAGGGGTTGCTTGTAGTGACCAATGTTGGGAACTCCAGGGTTTTTCTTCTTTTGTGATTCTCTGTCCAGAAAGCCATGTTCAAGTTCAGCCTTCTTCTGCTGTTGGTCTTGCTGAGCTTGTTCCATGAGAAGCCAGATGTGTGTGGCCTCTCCACCCTCCCCTCTTAAGTGGGCAGAGAGGGTGCTGAATCGGCATCCAAGGCAGGCAGGGGCCTCCCCGCGCGTGCATTTTGTTCCTGCCTGGAGGTAGACTGCAGTCAGGATCCACATATATGGGAAACAAAACCTACCGGCATGAATTATTATAAGCTGCCCCCACTAGAATATAAAAACAGTATTTTCCCAGTGTTGGCATTATCTCTGAGCCCTGATAAGGGAACGGCTTTAAGGAAAAGGAGCTGATACCTTAATGGTAGAGGTTGCCAAGCTGCATAATTGGTCAAGAGGTGGGAGGCTGGCCTTGGGGAGCAGGGAGGGAAATGCGCTTTGAAGGGAATCGGCAGAGCCCGCGTGGTCCTGGATGCTTAGGGATAAGGAACCTTGCGCTGGCCTCCAAGGGCTGTTCACTTGTACTTAAGGAAGTCTGAGGCCTGATAAGCATTTCATTTAGTAGAATAAGAAACTTCAAGGACGTGGAAGCAGTCAGAAGTGAGTTGATCCTGTCTTCTCACCAGCATCCTACCTGGAGATGGCAAGTGCCTGGAAAGGTTGGCCCCAGGGTGGAGGGCGTGGACAGCCTTCCCTCTTCCCCAGGCAGAGGTGGACATGGGGGGCGGGAAGACATTTGAGGTCAAAGGCATGCTGCGAAGTCTCACCTAGGCCAGAGCAGTACTTCTCAAACTTGCCTGCGTATTACAATCACCCTGGGAGGAGGGGGAAGGGGCGGTTAAAAATCCCAAAGCCTAAGCTGCACACCAGACCGGTAAGGATCTCTGGAGGAACTAGGGGAGCTGAAAGAAGCACCAGCATTCTTTAAAGACGACCTAGGTACTTTCAATATGGATCTAAGTTTTAAAGACCTGGGGAACTAGAACATTCGCAATCTGTAGATAGTTTTATCTGAGGAGTTTTTGAGGGGGAATCAGTTGTCTTGGGCCACAGGAAACTCTTCAGAGGCTCTGCACCCTAAAGTGGATTAGACACACTGGTTTAGCCCAGGGGAAGGAAGAGGAAGAAGGCGACATAGACAAGACGGCATCTACCTTCATTATTTGGGGTGGTGCCCTAGCTACTCTGTTTTGATGTACACTGGTCTGTGAGTCAGTGAAAGGTCTGTTCCCCCTGCCCCGTGTGTTCGTGCACGCACACACACACAGAGGTAGTTAACTGAGCCTTTGATGTATTAAGAAAGATTCTCACTACCTATATAAGTGCACCTTGCCCCCCAACCCCCCATTATAGAGCAGAGCCACAACGGAGGGAGTGGAGCCTCAGGAAAGAAGTCTCATCATGAGTCGATTAAAACCCCAGCCTCCTGACCTGCAATCACAAGTTCCTGGCCCAGGGAAATAGCTCTCTAATGGGCTTTAGGCAGTAAAGCAACAAGGTTGAAATTGAGGTTACATTAAAGCCTAATTTTCTTATGAGGAAAAATGTGCAAATGAATATGAAAGTGATGTACCTTTGTAATACAGCTTCTTGCCTGTGCCCAAACATCCTTAGCCTTTTGTCTCAATTTTCTCAGTACAGCATGTGCCTGAAGCTACCCGAATACATTTTACCCAGTAATGCGGTCTCTCTTAGCTGGGGCGTGGACAGAGAGGGATGTGATGTCTGCCTGGCCACCACACACCTAACACAAGCCCTTTTCTGGATACCAGAGGCTTTAAGATCTGCCCCTGACTAGCTGGGTAGGCTTAGGAAAAATGTCACACTATCTTAGCCTCAGTTTTTCCACCTGAAAGAAAGGGATACCCTCAGTAGGGTATTTATGAGATATCTGGGAAAGGGCTTTAAGCATTAGAGCCACAAATAAAATGTAACTTATGGCTTTATTAGATCCAGTTCTGGCCAGGAAGCCAGCTTTGTAACCTCAGGCAAATCATCTCACTGTGCTGAGCCTGGTTTCCTTAGTTTTAAAGTCAGGAGTTTGGAATGGACACCTTTAATACGTTCTAGCTCTATATTTAGTTCTTGTGTCTGTATTCTAAGGAGATGGTGGGTGTGCAGGTTTCCAAAAGTGTCCTTTTTCAAGTGCATCTTAGTTCTCAATGCCTCTCTTCCCCTCTCTGTTATCCATTGTGAAATTGTAGAAATAGAATGGGCAGTGAAGGAATAACATGGAATAAAGGCAGCCAGAACTTTTCAGCTCAAACAGCAGAGTTGGGCTTGAGAAAGAAGGAAGTTGTGTGAGTGCAGGGAACTGCTGAGATGCCTTTTGGAAACACTGTTTACTCTGCTGCAAGCACTGAGAAAAGTGATCCAGAAATACCAAGTGAATATTTTTCCTCTTACATGTGCTGCTTATTTCCCTGGTGTTTCTAGGCTGTGTTAGCCTTTATGCTTAAGCAACCCATCTTACATTGTCCGGGATTTCATACACAGTGGATGACATTATGCTATTACCACTTTTAATGCTGCAATAATGTTCATAACCTGCAGTATGTCTATGGATCCTTATTGTAACTTCTACTTGGGCCTTTTTTTTTTTTTTTATATAAGAAGTCATTTTTTTTTTTCTTTTGGCAGCTACATTGCTAGGGGCTTTGAGGATTTCCTTAATGCCATTACTCAATGGGTGTACATTCTGAGTTATCATTTTCTGCTTTTGTGCAGTTTCTCCTGTTCCTGTGAGCTTCGTTAGCTGCTCATGCAGAATATGACTCTTTGGAAATCTAGATTGCAGGCAGCCCCAGTGATGCCCAGAGCTTGTTAGGAGGGCATTTCTTCTTGCCCTTGGTGTGACAGATTGGAGATTCTGGTGCAGACTGAAGCTGAAATGAATTGCAGAGATGAGACCCCAAAGACAAAGAGACATGCAAGTGGCTATGGGCTTCAAGGAGCAATTTAATCATTGCTGACTTCAGGTTTACTAGTTTGCAGAAATAATCATTCCTGTAGCAGCAAAAAGCCTCCTGCTTTAAGAAGTTGTTAGAGCTTGAGTCAGAGTGGTGGGCTCCCAAAGTCACCTGATGGTATTTAGTAAATTCTCTTCGGAAAGGATGCATGGATCCCTCAGAAAAAAATACACATCCCTGCACCACACACAGCCTCCTAGTTCTGCTTCTTAAAGATTGTGTGCCCTTTGAGAAGAGAGTAACTTCTCTGAGCCTGTTTCCTCATCTGTAAAATGGAACTCTAACCTATTTATTTTACAAGATGGTGTGAAAGGATTGAAGCTAATGCTTGTTTAAAAAAATCACTAAAAGGACTCTCAATGCATTTTATTTCTTCCTAGCAGATAGTGGAATGTAAGGCTTTGATTCCTCTTTAAAAGATTTGTGCTCTTTAAACAAGGGGATTTAAAAACATTTTTTTTCCCCTAGGACAAGGGTCTTCAGCCGTACTTTTGCGTATTCCATTGTGACTTAATCGGTCTGGAATGGGGCCTGGGGCTTTTAATTGTTTTGAGGTGTGATTTAAGACAGTATAGTAGGGACTTCCCTGGTGTCTCTGTGGTTAAGAATCTGCCTGCCAATGCAGGGCACATGGGTTCAAGCCCTAGTCCAGGAAGATCCCACATGCTGCGGAGCAACTAAACCCGTGTGCCACAACTACTGAGCCCATGCGCCACAACTACTGAAGCCCACGCACCACAACTACTAAAGCCCGCGCACCTAGAGCCCATGCTCTGCAACGAAGGATAGCCCCGCACTCACTGCAGCTAGAGAAAGCCCGCATGCAGCCACGAAGATGCAATGCAGCCAAAAATAAATAAATTAACTAATAATTTTAAAAAGTATAGTACACAAATCTTTAGTGTATGGTTCAAATTTTTACATAGGAACACAGCCACGTGCTACCACCCATAACAACATGTCGGACATTGGACATCTGTATTTGTTTTCTCCAGATGATTCTAATGGACAGTTAGGGCTGAGAACCACAGCCCAAACAGATGGCCACCCACACTGGGTCTGACACTAGCTTTTCTTCCCTCCTCAAAATGTGCTGTGTGTTTTCCCACGCCGGTGCCCACGCTCTTCCCTATGATCATATTTCACAAAGCTCTAGTCCCTCTCCCCATCCGTGTGCCCCCAGCGTCTATACCCTCCTCCTTTGTTGCCCCCTGCACTTAGTGCTACAAAGCGTGGGGGTAGAGCTCGGAGCTAGGAGCTTCTCCAGCACAAAGACTGGATTTCTCTGGCTCTTCATATCCCCAAGGCGAGCGCACCAAGCATGCGTGGAATAAATGAGTCGACCCTGGTACAATCGTATCATCCTGGCCATTTGCTTCTCACCACAAGAATTAACTGTGAGGGGAGGGGCTTCAGGGAACAGGTGCAGTTAAGTCTCATTTTTTATTGTGGCCCTTGTGGCCGACCTGGGAGTGGCAGTGGGGCAAGCCCTGGTCACAGGCAACTTCTGAGGACGTCTCTGGGAGTTGTCCTGTCTTTGGACAAGGCCATTGCTGGTCCTTGCGCTCTGGTTCATTCAGTGGCTGCTCTCCCTCCTCTGTTCACTGACTCTTCCCAGACTTCACCCCCAGTTTGTGCCGATATCGTGTGTTTACAGCGTCTTCCAAACACCCCAACCCCCCTAGATTTCCTTTATTCTTTCCTATTTCCTCTTGTATTTCAGGTCCATATCATAGTCGCTTATGACAAGCCTGTCAGGGCCACCTTCATCTCAAGTGAAAGATGAACTGAGTCTTAATACCTGCTCTGTTCTGTCTGCCTTGGAAATAAGTGGAGAAAAGTGTTTCAAAGATATGTGGGGAGTTTAAAATGTGGATTTTGTTTGCTTACTTTCTGATGTGTTTTTATGAAAAACAACCACCAAAAAAAAAAGAGAAAATGACTCCTCCCATTTTTGGCAGGAGGAGTGTCATCCTTGAGAAGAGTGTGATGAAAGAAAAATGCCACCCCCCACCATCACCACCACCCGGGCCTGAGCTGCTCTCGGACCTTTCTTCCTTTGCATTCTTCCCCAACTCTCTGGGCCCTGTGTCGAAATTTCCTCATCTGTGAAATGGAGATGTATAGTCCTTTCATTTTAAGTCCTCTCTAAAAACAGATAAGATTGAGAAAATCGGCTGAAACTGGACTTTTAAAAACCCTCTTGCAGATCATGTTTGGATGTTTTCCTTAATAGCTAGAGACGCCAGAGAACTCATTCATTATGCTGCACTTGCTCTTTCTCACCATGGAAAATAATCCTAGTCCCCCCTTTTTGTGCTTTAGTTCACAAGGCCCTTTTCCAGGCTTTATCTTACAAGAGCCTCCCAACTGGCCTGTGAAGCCGAGACAGGGCAGGTATTAAGGCTCAGTGGAGGTATTCCCTTCTTTAAGAAATCTTGAAGCCCTGACATTCCCCCCTCATCACCACCCACTTTTCTTCCTCACACTCCCTGCCTATCTTTATCAACATACCCACCACATTGTAGGATCATCCGTTTGTATGTCTCTCTCTCCCCTGGACTGTGGGCTCTTTGAAAGCAGAGACCATCTTCTGTCATGTCGTTATAACCAATGCCAGTGTCTTGCTATCAAGTTCAGTGTGTCTTGTTAGTTGAATGAATGAAAGAATGAATGAATAAGGTTGCATAGTTCCACTTGGTATCCTGAGACCAAGCAATTTGAGGACATTTCATCTATTTCTTCCATATGATTTTTGTGGCTGTTTTATTGTGGAATTTTGAAACCTTTTTTGTTACGATTTTTTTATTGTTGTCTTTTGTAGAATCAGGCATTTAGAAGACCTACATTCTTATTTTGACGGTTTATGTGGTGCTTCCAAATACAAAGTTCGGAATTTCAGAAGCCTCAGTACAGTAGGTAAACTGCAGTTGACTCTTTTGTCAGGAAATGACTTGGAAAGATTCAAGTGATTTCAAAATCCAGCTTCTCAGTGTCTGAGAGAACATTCCTCAAACAATTCTATAGGGTATAAAAGATGAAGTCATAGCATTTCTATTTCAAATTAAAGTTTGCTAATTCTATAAATGAGAAAATGTTGAATAATGGATGGCAAAATATTTTTAGCAGGAAAAAATTTACTTTGGGAGGCACTTAGGCATATTGTATTTTACTAATGTACAACATATTAGGCAGTTGATAGGAATAGAAGGAACCTGGATTATGATAAAGAACTCTTTATTAACACTTACACATTGAAGTGGAGAAAGGTGTGTGAATGTGAACTTAACGAACTCATGATAGATAAACAGGAGAGCAGCATCCTTGAATGGTTTTATTTTGGATTTAGTTACTGCCATTAACAGAATATTTGTGCCTGCAACCTAGTGGGGTTTGATTTTGTTTTAATCCGATTTGTTGGCTGAGGCAGTTACCTTGTTTAAAAAAAAAAAAATGTAACTTTTAACATCCAGCTGCTTTTCTGAGAATTAGCCATCTATGCAGGAAAAAAAGTGGCACCATTAACATTTATGAGAAACAGACTTAACATTATCACAAATTATACAGTAAACTATCTTGGCCTTGGATTGAAAGGTGTGTGTTTGTCTTTGAAGCTGATGTATTTTGACAGCTCACCAGGAGGCAGCTCACTCTGAATAATGGGCAAGATGAGAGCCTCAGAGGGAAGAAATCACTCCCTTAAGTGACCGTAAACCAGATAGGGGGTAAATGAACTTCCCCACCTGGACACATCGCAATTTTAGAAGGACTGATCACACAAGAAGTTAGTGCTCGCAGGGACCTAGGAGCCATTTAGTTATATCTTTTCTGTTTACAAATACAGAATCTTGAAGCTAGAAAGATAATTCTTTCAGCTTTATCTGGTGTGACAGTGGCAGAGCCAGGAACAAGGCTCACCCAGCGCCACGAGTCCAGCTCTCAGAGCTCAGGGAAACTGCATCCTCAGCGTCCCTCACAGGATGAGCACTTTGTTTGAGCTTCACATCCACTCCAACCGGAAAGTCCACATTGCAGTGATATTTGTAATCATCTGGGTCATTTCTCTATTTTACTACCTCGTCATTGCAGTTTGCCTCAAAGGAATGGCCGCTTGGTGTGGGAAGTCTAGGAATGGGGGTGTCTCGGGATGGGTGCTGGTGCTACGAGGGCTTCAGGAGAAGAGGCAAAGTGGGGATCCTTTCACGGCCACTCTCCTTTCTGCTGTTACCCTAGAATTTTCTTTTCTTTAGGCCAGTGGTGCACATGGCCAACCCCTATCCTGTAGTGTCTACATCTAAAATGCTAAAATCGGAACCACAGTTTGGCAGTAAGTCTGATGACTTGCTCAGCGGAGAGGTCATCTCTCAGGGGTGCCCTATTAATTGACATTTCCATATCCGCCATCTTCATTCCAAAGCCATCTTACATCACATTTGAGTGATGACCGAAGACTTATCCCTAGTCATCTTGCCTTTCCAATTCGTCTTGCCCATTATTGCTAAAATGGTTCCTTCTCCATCAAGACAGTGCTTTCGAGAAAGTGTTGAAGGACCAGCAGAGGGTTCCTATGGGCTGCCTACAGAGGTGTTCTGCCAGTGGTAGGTCTGTCTTTGACACTGAGCCCCCCAACCAATTTACCTTGTGTTCCCTACACGTGGCTCACTCTTCTCCACCCTACCCATGTAGCTTTCCTCTCTGTCAGCACAGAACTGAGCTCATGACTCCCCCTTCAAGGAAGCCCCTTCATTGATAACTTCTTGGCTTTTTGGCCCGTGGGTGGTCCTTGCGGAGTAATCACTGCATCATTCAGTTCTGGAGTCCACATTCCTCTTGTGGTGCTGAAATTGCTTCTTCCTTCCCAAGGTTCTTGGGGGCCAGCTTGTCTCCCAGACCACGTGGCACGTGAACCAAGTAGCTTTTCTCTTCCTGTCACACTTCTTTCGGGAGGCTGACTCTCTGAGACTGGTACCCTGTGAGGGAAAACAAGCCCATGTAGCAATGCCATCTCTCTCTAATAAAGAGAAACCTCACTTCACTCTGTAGCCACAAAAATGTGCTGTTGGCTTTGTTGGAGGGTGTCTGTTTTGGAAATTCCATGGTCAGAACCAGCAGAGCCGTGGCAGGAGGCCGTGTGGTGTGGCATGTCCAGGATCAAGTGTCCTGTCTTTTGAGTCAGCCAGGCTCCCTTTAAAAGCCAGTGGTTTGCTGAGAGATCTTGTGTGGGTTTTTAGTTTAAATGGCGCCCTTGAATGTGGCTCGTAATGTGCATTTCGTTGGAATATCCATTACAAAGGCTTCATAGTGGAGCACCTCCCAGTAAGAGGGGCAAAATTAAAAGACTTGAAAGGCAACTCCTTCCTGCACTCCGAGATATGAAAGGGAGCAGTGTCTTCACTGAGCCAGACCCAAGATTCCAAACCTGTGGGCGCTGGATCCCTAGGGACCTCAGAGTCTTCACTAGGGATGTAGGAATCCGTACACCTCTCACCACCAGACAGTACCTACCTACTCATTGCATGCACATCTTCTGTGCTATTCTTTTGGAAATAAATGTAGATGGTCTTGGGATTTATAAATACTTAAAGCGCTGCTAAATAATTTATGAGAGTTTTCAATTAATGGGCTAAAATGATAATGATGTGGGAGTTTACATAACATTTTGATGTCATAAAGGAGTCCTCGCCCCCTCTGGGAAAAGAGCCAATGTACAGAGACCCTGGGGGTTGTCTGTGTCCATGTCCCTATGGACAAACATTGGCCAAGACTGGTAAGTCAGAAGGGGTAAGTAAGCCTGCTTGGGCTGCCTGCTGTGGGAAGAGCAAGGTGTAGGGCTAGCTGTCCTCACAGAAAAGCCATTTATTTACATAACCAACTTCATCCCCGGAGGGCTCACAGACCAGCAGCTTGTTCAGCCCTTTTTCAGGTGTAGCCTTCTACAGAATGTTCCCTGGAGGAATCACTGGTAAGTTCTTTCAGGCAACAGAGGTATGTGTTCAGGCCCAATTTTTTTACTCACAGCAAGAACCATTTTAGTAAATATGGATGTAGTGAAGAAATTGGAGAACCAGCCCTAACAGCAGGACATTTTTTTTTTGCTGAAGATCATATTAATAGAATTGCCCCCCTCCTTATGGAACAGATGCTGATGGGAGTAAATTATCTAGTCCTTTTCCCCACCGTGTTTCTTAAAGCTGAAACTTACCTGAGCACTAAATGAGTTTGGAAATACGTGCCAGCCATGCAATAAAGCTGAAATTTCAGTCCTTTCTCCAGAGTTCACTTGGGTTTTGGGGAGAGGGGAGTGGTGACATTGAAGAGACAGCACAGTGACATCAGTCTCCAGGCGTTTCAAAAAATAAAGGTCTCTCGTCGCCTCTGCGGTGAGCCCGATTTTCAGTCTCCACAGTTAAGTTTAAACGTAGAGCTGTGTTGGCCGCAATAAGAACTTTGTGGAGTGACATTGCTGTTTTAAGGGCTTCTGTGGAGACCGTATTGCTGGCGTAGGAATTTAGCTTTGTGGGGCAGGAAACGGTTTCAGGCCCTGGTGAGTAATGTTTCCCTATTTCAGATGGAAAAACATTGAAAATCATGATTTTGGCCCTTCCAGAACAGCTATTCGTGGCTACGATGGTTAACTCTGTCTCTAGTTTTGCTTTGGCAACGATGGCCAATGTACCACAATAACAGGGACTTTGATTTTATGGCGCTTGACGTTTTAAAAGTGGCCGAAGTGCCTCACAAGCAGACCAGACCGAACACACCTTCTTCTGTGCAGGGTCTCAAGAAGAGGTGGAGGTGTTATATGTGTGTGTGTATGTGTATAGATATGTGTGTATATTTTAATATTACAAGTTATGTATTATAAATATTATGTTTAGTATTTTAATATTATATAACATTTTAAAGCAGGCTCAAGAATTCCCTAGGTAGACATTTTAAGGCCCTGTCTGCAAAATGTGGACTTGGGAATGTTTACGGGCATCATAGGTACCTGGTTTAGGAAGAACTGACTGTGTTGGTTCAGCCCAGTTTTTCCACCCCCCCCACCACCCCCCCCCCGCCCCGAGAGGACTGTGACCTAGGGCCCCATGAGTAACTCTGACCTAGGGCCACAGGAGTAACTTGGTCGTTTTCACAGTATTGTTTTGTTGTGCTCAAAGAATGGGCTTTGTGGAAGCAAAGAGCCGCCCATAGGATTTTTATGCTCCTCTAAATTTCACCCTCAAATCTACGTGAGGGGTTATACAGGCTTACTCTCCATTTCTGTACTTTTCCTGCCCCAGACAGGGAATGACCTTTTTGAGGACACGTGTGCTCCCTCGTGCGCACACGCTCTGAAAAGTGCACAGTGACGTCATCTGTGTCTCTACGGGTACCGTTACTCAGCTAAATGTTGAATCCAGAGGCCTCAACCTCCCACACCTGGCAGAAGCCGTACATAGAGGGCGCTTGATAAATTAGTTGAGTTGAATGAATGAGTAAATGAAGGCACAAAATATTAGTTGAATGAATGAATTGATTGTGCAGAGCATATTTAAAACTCATAATCCTCAGGAAGAGTTTGCTTAATGGCATGCCAAAGGGATTATAATTTTTTTTATCTTTGCCTTTTATAAAATTCACTCATTTGCATTGCATATTAAGACTCATTCTTTTTCCTTAGTTTTTAAAATTTTCCATCTCTGATAGCTAAATGAAGATAAGGTTTATGCTTTCACCAGAATATGGACATACTTGATAAAATCCTGAGAAACAAGACATAGATGAGAATCTTAGTAGAACACTTACCTTGTGCCTTAGTGACAGAATTTCTGAGTTTAATGAGTGCTAATTAGAGAGCAGAAGGAAGAGATTTTATATATATGTGTGTGTATGTGTGTGTGTGCGTGTGTGTATAACAAACTTGACATGAATAGTCACAACTCGAGAACCATAATTGAATTAACAGGGTAAAAGTTTATTTTGTGGTATTGCCTTCAATCACCAAGTCAATGTTGAATAGAAAGAAAATCTCCCTCCTGAGGTTTTCTTCCTCCTTGAGGAATGCACTCTGGTAATTTTCAGAGATGTGCAAAGGAGCCAGTGTACCAGCTAGCAGGGCTGCTCTCCAGAAATCTCTGCTTCCGTCTCAAAAGAAGAGAGACCCAACTCAATCTCTTCTATTAACTACTTAAAGGAAATTCTGAGGTTGAGGATGAGCTTATATACATTCTTCTCAAGAAATTACATACTGCTACTGTTTCTTACCTTAAAAAAAAAAAAAAAAAAGACCGGCAAATCATTCAGCTTTCTTCATTTCTAGCCACCTCTAGTCTCACCTCGCCACAGACTCTTCAAGCCCACAGTGCTCTCTCCTTCCTTCAGGGTCCACGCTGCACAGTCATTCAGTCCAGTAACATTTATGGAGGTTTTCTGTGTGTGAAGGCAAGACACACAGAAGCAAATAACTACACACATGTGGTTGACAGTCTGTGCAACAAGTAATTTCAGGAATGATGCCTCTGTAGACAGGAGGTACAGGGTGCAAAGAGGATGGAGATCATAGGCCCGACACTGGCCCACTTGGAGGATGGGCTGGTCAGGGAAGGGTGCCCCAGAGAAATGACATTGAACCTCAGACATGTAGGGTGGGTGGAAATTAACCAAGGTAAGTATTAGGGAATGAGCATTCCAGGACTTAGGATTCTGTTCTCTAACCATCAGCCCTACCAACACATGGGATTATAAAATTATAAAAGATAAGGTACTACTCACTAATCACCTCAGTTGCAGGTTTCTTATTTTCCCATAGGAAATAAATATCAAAGAATGAAGTAAATATAATAAGCCACTCACATTAATATAAGTGTATATTAATACTTAACTATGTGACAGGCACTGTAACTGTGCAACAACCCTCTTAGGTACTATAATCGTTCCCATTTATAGATGGAGAAACTGAGGCCTGGGCAGTTCGATAACATGCCCAAGGTCCCATAGCAAATGAGTGATGGAGTCAGGATGTGAAAGCTGGGCAGTCTTTTTCAGAGTTCTTGCTTTTAACAGCTGCACCGTTCTGTGTGTGCTGTAGGCAAAAAACATCTCGTGTTTCTTTTTAGGTTTGTAGTTTCTAATGCAGTGCTAAGTAAATCAACCCCCAACAAACGCTTACCATTTAATCAGGTTAGATTTAGTTATCCCATTGCCAAGGGGTCTTTATTTAATTGAAAACAAGACAGGCTGGAGAAGCGCTTGCTGACTGAAGCACGTATTAGCACAGGCAGTGAGGTATCGAGAGATTGAAACCTCCTGGTTTCACATCACCACTTGGCCACTTCACCTAATACTAGAACAAACTTTGTGGCATTTTTGTGAGAACTTTCTTTCATTCCTCAAATATTCGTTGGGTAACTGCAATATGCTACCCACTGTTCTAAAGTACTGAGAATTCAACAGTAAACCAACCCTGCCCTTGTGGACCATCCATACTGATCACCTAATGACCTGTCATGTGGGCGGTGCCTCTGACTGGTTATCTGTTACTGGTGATCTGTTTTATTATTTGGTGCTTCTGTTTAGTGCTTTTTACAGGCAGTAGTGGTACATTCCTAGTTTTTTGATAAGACACTTCAAATGAGAGGGCAAAACTGGGTTTATAGATGCTGATGGTAAATTGGATCACACAAGATGATGATGGTGGTTCTTTGGAGGTCTTCATCATGATCACTGTTGAATTCATCATACAACAGTTGGTCTCAGTTTTTAAGACAGCCGAAGTGTTCTCTTGGGGCGTTAGACTAGCATTCTGATACTATGCATTTTAGTAGTAACATTTTGGTAGTAACAGAGGTCTACCTGCTTTTTCTGTAGATGGCCAGATAGTGAACATTTTATGGTTTGTGGGCAGTGGGGTCTTTGTTACAACTCTGTCCATCGCTGTAGCAAGAAAACAGTCATAATATGTGAACGAATGAGCATAGCAGTGTTCCAAGAAAGCTTATTTATAAAAGAAGTTATTCGGCCCATACATCATAGTTTGACAACCTCTGTTCCAGAAGGAAGTAAAAATTGTTAGTGATAGCATCGTGGATGGCATTAGTTTTTTAAAAGAAAAGAAAATGTGAACTGACATACAAAATAACATTGACTTACGTCAAATTCACAAGATACTCCTTAGATACTTTTAAGTTTGGATTCGACTCTTGATGGTTTATTTCTTACTTTGCCTGACCTTTCTTTATTGGTTTAAGACCAAGACCAGTATAAGGAAGATGTTTCAAGAACGCGGAAAGGACATCTTTCCTGGAATAGAGCCAGAGTTAAACTGTCCCAGGGGATTTATGTTGCGTATAAGGAAGAATTTTCATCAGGGAGGACTTTGCAATAGATTGAAATAGATTACTGAGGTGGGTTATGGCTGAAAAGGCTTTTCCTTCTCTAGACATTTAAAATTCTAGATAGGGCCCACTCTGGCAGCTAGTAAACACAATTATTAATCACTCAGTGATGAAAAATATGACTTTCTCCTTATCTTACCTGAGATGGTTAGTTCCTGATCTGGCCAGAAGGCTGATGGTGGATGAACTTATGGATTGTATGTTCTCCCTGGGCTTGGGTAATGAACTTTATAACATTAGCAAACTAAGATGAAGTCTCACTAAAGGATAGTAAGGGAGAGGAAGCCACTCTGAAATAGAGTAAAGGAAGCATTTTCTAATGACTTTCATGAAATGAAATTTTATTCAAGAGGCCGAAAGTGCCACAGGGTAATGGGACCATGACCAGCAAACACCTATGTTAGATAAAAGCAAACTTAATTAACATATCAATAGTTTGTAGATCTTAGGTGCTTCCAAAGTGCTGGAGGGTGTTTGACAACTTTTTTCTTCCCTATAGCTCTTTTGCTTTCTGTTTGAAGAACTATTTTAAACAAAGGGAACCCCTGTTCCAATCTATTTTGGTCTCAAGGA
Organism: Delphinus delphis; assembly: GCF_949987515.2. Classification (NCBI taxonomy): domain Eukaryota; kingdom Metazoa; phylum Chordata; class Mammalia; order Artiodactyla; family Delphinidae; genus Delphinus; species Delphinus delphis. Next base: position 141,512,155 of record NC_082684.1, read on the forward strand.
TGTCTGATTTAATATAATTTTCTCACGTTCCTACCAACTTGCCCAAGGTGAGGAATAATTTATTTTGTTAGAGCAAAAGAACAAAGAACTTTTGGGGAAATGGAGAATAGTGGACTTCTTTAAAAAAAAAACAAAACTGTAGTTCTGAACATATTGGCGCAACTGCCACTTACCATTTTTAAACCTCTATATTCTTATGGTCTTACTTGCATTTGGAGGCCTTTGTGAATTTTTTCAAATAGGCAGTCATGCAGAAATAGCTCGTGCTCTATCACCGGGTCTCCTGTGTGTTTAGATTTGGTTGATGGGTGTATTAGGAACAAGCAGAGCAGAGGTGATTCCAGCCCATTGGATACGGCAAGTAATTACTTCAGCGACTTTGGAAGCAGTGAAATACACGCCCACTTGAGAAATAAATGTAGCCAGGGCCAAGGTGGGCAGATGCTGGCTGTCAGTGACCATGCTTAGAAGATGTGTGTAGGAGGGGAGCAAGGCTTCCAGGAAGACTCAGTACCTTCTTCTGGGATTATTAAGACTTAAATGAGTCTGAGGAAGGGACCCGGCACATAGCTCCTTTTCCGTAAAGGTGATTTTCCATCCTTACCCCATCTTTCTGCTTTTAGTTGCTCTTAGGAAGACTTAACTTTGATTCAAACAAAGAACACATTTGTTTTAAATCCACTGCAGAAGAATCAAGGTCCCATGGCCTCCTAGAGTTCATCACCAGATGGGAAAAATATATACTGAAAAATAGTGAAATGAGAGTTACGGAATAAAAGATGACTGTGTTTGATAGCACAGGCCCTGACGATATTAAGTGAGTAGTAAAATTGATATTCAAAATACAAAAAATTTTTAAAAGTGGGGCATAGGGGAGGGTGGAACTGGTCCAGAATGGTTCAGGAAGGCTTCATGGGGGAAGTGTGATTTGACCAAAGCCTTGCTGGGTAAGCAGGATTTGGATGAATGGGGAGGAAGCGGGTCACAGTTGGTAAGAGTTGAGCTGTGGAAAAGCAGACATGTATCGTTCTTTTTAAACTATTGACTGGGGACTTCCCTGGTTGCACAGTGGTTAAGAATCTGCCTGCCAATGCAGGGGACACGGGTTTGAGCCCTGGTCTGGGAAGATCCCACATGCCATGGAGCAACTAAGCCCATGCGCCACAACTACTGAGCCTGCATGCCACAACTGCTGAAGCCCATGAGCCTAGAGCCCATGCTCCGCAACAAGAGAAGCCACCGCAGTGAGAAGCCCGCACACCACAATGAAGAGTAGCCCCCGCTCGCCGCAACTAGAGAAAGCCCGCACGCAGCAATGAAGACCCAAAGCAGCCAAACATACGTATATACATACATACATACATACATAAGTAGAAGCAGTGGGATAATATAGTATAAAAAAAATTATTGACTGGTGTTTAATAGGACTTAACAGACGCTTATGAAATGAATAAATTATCCTTTTGATTTCTTTTCTCCTTTGGGCATAGCCTATACCACCCCACTTAGACCTGATTTCCATACTGTCTCACATGATCAAGGCAATTGTCTGTCTGGCTACACTGTTGGTGCCTTGTGGGAAAGGCCCATGTTGAGTATTTCTGCCTCTGCTAGAGTTGAGCATGGAGCAGATGCTGCCTGAACACTCCTCAATGAACAAGATGGCCAAAAACAAAGTGCGCTGAGCCTTGATAGAAGCTAGGATTTTGCTGGGCACTTTGGGAAAGAAATCTTTGTGACATGAATTGCTTTGCTACCACGTACAGCACACCTACCTCTAGGATCTGCATGACCCCCGTGGAAATGAGCCCATATACCTATGATGAGGGTCTCTGTGCCAGCTAGGGAAAGTAACCCTTGATTGTCTTGGAAACAGATTTTGTGTATGAACTTGACCCATGCTGCTTCTACAGTATGTCTACTTTTAGGCATATGGACTTTGGTTTATGATGGTCTAACCTAAAGAATGAAAGGGTTTTCTTCACATGGTATAAGGGGGCTGATAGTTACCTAGTATTTACTATGTGCCAGGAAACGTGCTGAGTGCTTGAAAAATGTCATTTATCTCTCACAGTGGCCTGTGGATATGGCATGTCCTGTTTTATAAGAGAGAAGTTCAGGGCATTGAAGTGGCATGGCCAAGGTCACACAAAAAGTAAGTAGCGAAGGCTGAATTTCAATCGAGGATTCTGGTACAGAGGGACGCTCTTCCCACTGTGTTAAACTGCCTCCTATGTAACTGTTTTTATGTAATACATTTTTATGGGTTGACTGGGTTTGAATAGGCGGGGGTGGGGGTGGGGGGAAGAGACTGATTCAGATGAGGTGTAATGAACTTGGTAGGAGAAGAAAGTACATTCAAGGGATTGATAAGAAATCATCTTGAATTCCTGCAAGTTGGTGAGATTACAAAGGGTTCCGAAAAACTTCAGACTTCATGAAATGTCATGGGAGCTACTGGAAAATTTTTAACTAGAGGAATGACATGACAAAATAATGAATTAAACACTTGTTGAGAGGGGAGGGTGGGATGAATTGGGAGATGAGGTTTGACATAAATACACTATCATGTGTAAAATAGAAAGCTAGTGGGAACCTGCAGTATCGCACAGGGAGCTCAGCTCGGTGCTCTGTGATGACCTGGATGGGTGGGATGGCGTGGGGAGGGAGGTCCAAGAGGGAGGGGATATAGGGATATATACAGCGGATTCACTTCGTTGTACAGCAGAAACTAACACGACACCGTAAAGCAATTATACTCCAATAAAAAAAGAAAACTTATTGAACACATACTATGTGCCAAGTTCTGTGTTAGAGCAAATTGTACATTGTTCCTGCTCTTGTGGAACTTTTATTCTGGTGGGGAAGATAGAGTTTATTTAAATAATCTTATAAATACCATGTATAGTTTCCAGCTGTGGAACATGCTTTAAAATAAATGTATAAGAGCTATGAGAGGGTAAATGTGAGGCCTTCCCTGGTCTGAGGAAGTGACTTTTGAGTTAAGACCCAAAGCGATGAGAATGGGTTAAGTAAGTGAGAAGAGGGCCCCATGCAGAGGACTAGGCTATGCAAAGGCCCTGGGGCAGATGGAACTTGACCTATTTGAAGAATTGAGGAGGCAGCCTTCTGTGGGGGCCGAGTATGATGAAGAGGAGAGTGGGGTAAGATATGGATGGAGTGGTAAATAAGACCTAAGTTTTGTCAGAACACTACAGACAATTGGAAGGCGTCAGTCTCTATGCAGTAAGGTGGTTATATGCTCCCAAGGTGGCAGTGGGTGATGAGCAAGGAGATGGAGGATGAAGATAAAGGTGAAAGCTGCTAGTGACTGGGCCCCGATACTTCCTGTTTCCAAAGAGAAGGCTGAACGCTGAGGCGCCATCCTCCTGTTGTGTTTGCAAGCTGTTGACACAACCTGGAAAGGTTAAGAGTTTTCAACAGACTTGTCAGAGTTTGTGTTCTATGGAAGCTGACAGAGCCTACAGGCTGAGGGGCTAATTTTAATAGAAATAACTGAGATGGGTTTGTTAATTTTCTGCATTCCCTCGATGACCTGTCTGCCTAGCGTGAAGGTGCTTTGATGTGACTAGAACAGAAGGATATTTTGTGCATAGCCAACTGTGAGAGGAATGCCGGTTTTGCAGTGGAGAAGTGCAGGAAGGTGACAGGTAACTGGTGAGAAAGAGTGCGGGGGTGGGGGGAATGAGAACAGGTGTGGCTTTTCCCACCTTCCCAAATGCAGCCTTGTTCATCTGAGATGCATCTTCCTTCCAGCACAGAATTCACTTTTATGAACTCTGGGTGTTCAGAGTTTTAAGGAAATTAAACAACTTGGTGAATTATGTTGTAACTGGCGTAGTGTGAACAACATGGGAGGGGAAGAAATTCTCTTTTCTTTCCTCTGAGTCAATGAAGTTGTTATTGTTCCCCTTTGGTTCCATAAAACTTGTGGTGCTTGCAGAGGGCTTTTTCAGGTCCAAGTCTGAGGGCACATTCTGCCTGTGTAAATGGCTGGGATGGGGGATGGCCTCTCCCCAGCATGCAAATGATCTTGGTGTTGCCTTTGTCCAGTTCTTTGCTGGCCACAGTGTCTGGGATCTGTTCTGGGGGGGGTGAGTTGCCAGGACAGTGTGAATGCCGTGGGAATTAGAATCGATCCCTGAGCTGTCTGTGCCCACTGCCTTGGGGTCTGTGAGCTCTCCCTGCAGTGGCACACAGTCTCTTTAGGGGGAACAGAGCCGGACACCCAGGAAGGTATGGGTTAGTGCCTTGGTGGTCCTTTTTGTAGTCCTGGTATCTGTGGTGGTGTTTGTGTTGCAGAGTCAGCTGGAGATGGGGGAGGACTCTGTTTCTGAGTGTCCCAGCTGCCCTGTGAGGGCTTGGACAAAGCCCTCAACCTATGGTTGACATAATGTGAGGGGAAGTCATTACTCTCTCAGCCTTCAATTTACTAGGGTGGGGGTGGGGGTGGGGTGGGCACAAAGGGCCCCTCCCCTCCCCCACGGCCAAGTTCACATCCAGTTAACTCTCAGTGATCAGGCAGCTGATGACCCATGCAGTCATGATTCTGGCTCCCCACTCAATGCCCCCTGATGCTCAGTGCCAGTCCTCCCTGCCCAGTGACTCGGCCCTGCCCCCAAGGGGACTGAAGCGCATGTTCCGCTGTGCCTTCCCTTGGTTATAGCCAGCACACTTCTTAATCCTCCTCGCACTCCCACTCTAGACCTGTCTCCAGTTATCCACCTAAAATCAGCGCAAGAAGTTAGGGGCGAGGAGGATGTGAGGGTGTTTGAATAGAAACATCTCTTATATAGATATCTTTCTGCCAAGCATATAGTAGGCACTCAATAATTTTTGTCTACCTTGAAACCCACTGGACGTTCAAAATTAAGAGACATTACAAGTCAGAGATCACATTGATTCTGAGATTGAGAAATTGGGGGCGGGGGTCGTCTCGCTGGGGCTTTGAGAAGTATCTGGTGGTCCCTCTTAGGAAAGCACCCAGTTTTTTAACTGGAGGAATCTGATTTTGTAAAATACCGTCACGGAGGGAAAAGAGTAGTCAAGCAAGGAAATGTTGAGAGAGGACTGTTTGATATTCACAGAAGAAAAGGTGGGGGCATCTTTCAGAGTAGGAGGTGGTGCTGGAGAAGAGCAGCTTGGGGGATTGTAAGGATGAAGCAGTGGGGCATGGGGATGCAGGGGCACAACCAGGAAGTGGTGGGTGCACAGCAGAAGAATTTGGACCCGTCCCCCAGCAAGAAAACAAAACCGTGCTCTTGACGGTAGGGGCCATGTAAAAGGGAAACTGGATATCAAAGGATGTTTTAAGAAGAGGCTTGGATGTCAGGGGAATGGAGCAGAAGGAATACAGAGCAGCCACTAAAAGCTTGGGAGGCCAGAGGTCCTCCGCTGTGGCCCTGACCGTGTGGGCAGCCAAGGCCAGAGCTCACAGTGGGAAGCAGGGCTTTTGTTTTATTTTAAAGGAAGGATGTTTACAGGCCACTCAAGGAAGAGGAGAGATTAGGTTTCACTGTCCCTGTGACATTGTGTAGTCAGTCATGGGCAGCCCTGAGCATGTCAAGTTGGTAGGGCTGAGGAAGGGGCTCCTTTCGTGGAAACCCCAAGGCAACTGTTGGCAAGGATGAGCCCAACCACTTTCTTCTGTGGGACCAGGACCTGGACCAGGGTGTGGGACCTTGTGATGAGGGCTGGGAGAAATGTACGTGGAGCTTGTGCAGAACTAGGATCCAGGGGGACAACCTGGGGCTTTGCTACCGTGCATTCCAACAAACGTATCCCAGGCGTGCGCTTGGAGGATGGTTTGGGGCTTGGGCCTACTGCCGTTGGCCCTGGAGGTCTAGGTTAGCTTTGAGAATGAATAAACCCACAGACACACCCTGTCTACTTCACCCCCATATCGAATCCATCCCCCAGGACCTTGAAAGTTACTTCCAACATTCATACCAAACTCACCTACCATCCCCGCTCTGCTCTTCCAGGGCCCTCAGGCCAGTCTCCCACTTGTTGGAGACTCCCCACCTTTCCCTCCACCAAGACAGAGCAGGGAGAGTGTTCTTTTTGAAATGCAGGTCTGGTTCTGTTCCTCTCCTGCTTGGAAGGCTTTCTTTTAACCTGAGGACAAAATTTAAAACCCTTCAAGAGGTTTACAAAAGCCTTGCATGGATTTTGTTTTGTAATTTCAAAGGAAGGATATTTACTCAGGAAAAAGGAGGGGGGGGGAATAGATTTTCACAGTCACTCCTGCTTCACCTTTCTCTTGCTAAATTCTAGTCACATTGACCTATCAGTTTCTTGAATGCGTCAAGCTTTTTCCACCTCAGGGCCTTTGCACGTGTTGTTCCCAATGCTTAGAAAGCTTAATCTTTCTCCATTCTCCCTCCTCTCTCCCCCTGCTGCAAACCTACTCACCTTCCAGTCTCAGAATAAATACTGTCCTTTCCTCAGTGTCTCATAGTTTCTTCCTACCCCTATATGCCCTTATTTTTCCTTCATGTGTTTTGTCACAGTTTGCAATTGGGTATCATTTGTGTGATCGTTTGTTCAGTGTCTTTCTTCTCCATTAACTGTCAGCATCCTAAGAGCAGGGGCCATACCTGTTTCATTCATCTCAATGTCTCCTGTGCACTTTCAATATTGATTACATGAAAGAATGAATGATTGAATACACTGTAGCAGGTTGCTCAGTCCCTCTTGGTGCTTCAATGTAGATAAATTTAAGCAGCTATTACCTGTTTGTTCGTTCTACAAACATTTAATGAGTGGTGAGTATGTACAAGCCAAGAAGAAGGCATATTTCCTTTTTCAAGGGGATTCTGATGGAAGTGACAGTCTTACAGTAAGCTAATATTCCACACAGTAGAAGTGTTCTAGTAAAGTTACAGACAAGGTGGCCTGAGTGCAGTCTCTTGTGCTGGTCTTCCAGGTAGGTTATTAAGTATAATTTCTGAAATTAAAGCTGGTAAGAATCAATGTACCAGGAAAGTGATTAACCATTCCCAAATCTCAACAGACAGATACTAACCTAAACTGCAAGGAGTGTAAGATAAGCTGTGATCTATCTAATTGTAACATGAGGGCACGTGTTGGTGAGAGATAATGTGGTGGCTGATAAGGAATAATTGAGAACCAGAGCGGGAGAGAGCAGTCGCGTGCCATAGAGTGGAGACTCTCACCCCAAGCAAACATCCGCTCTCGATACTGGTGGCCCTGCCACGGAGAAGGGCAAGCCATTCTGCTGCTTTCACGTGGAACCCCAGTTCCACCAGCTTTTCAAAATGCTATTTCCTATTGCGAGACGTGTAAAAATTGACCACTCATAACTAGGTGTGGTGGGGAGAGGAAAGGGGTGACTTCTGGCTCTTTTGAATTATGCCTGTGATTTAGGGTGATTGAGCACATTATATTATTGGATTGAGTATATTAAACATATTTCCTCCTTTATAAATTATGTATGACAAGAAATAATAATACTGACTCCAAGTCGACCATTTCTAGAACTCTCTTCACTAACTCTAGAAAATGACCTTTAGGTAGTTACTCCGAGAGTATCCCACAAATGGGTTCCCTTCACCTAAGGGTAGAAGGGTTTGAATTTCTTTTCCTGACTTGATGAGTCTTTCAGGATAAACCAGTTCTGGCCCATTAACTTCATTTCTCAAAACACAGGTTTTAAGAGTGTTTCCTAAAGGAGTTGCCACTAAAAATGGAATGAATTGAACTTGCTGGAAATAAAAAGAGATCTGAACACAGTATACAAACTTGATGAAAATAAGTTTTTTGGATTTTTTTTTCTTTTGGCAGGGTGTGTGTGTGTTTTAGTTTTGAAGTAGTAACATTTTAATAAATAGCAACCAACATGTGTCTGATTAGCAACGGCCTCATATCCGAGAATTATTAAGAATATGCCTGTGAAGTATGAGCCCACGTCCCTCATTCTCCTTGAATCTTCCCTAATCTATCTAGAAAATTAAACAAGGGAGGTAATGTTCCAAGAAAGCCGTCCCCTCTCCTGCGGGGGAGGAAGACAAGATAGACTGTCCTTTTGGAGATAATTGAATGAATACACTATAGCAGGTTGCTCTTCCCTGTAGATAAATTTAAGCAGTTATTACCTATTAAATTTGTTCATTCTGCAAACATTTAATGAGCGGTGAGTATGTGCAAGCCAAGAAGAAGGCATATTTCCTGTATATGTAGATAGATTGATGCAAAATGAATTTGCCCAAATCTGCCTGTGCCGGCAAGTTGGGAACCAGAAGCACATCGTGGAATTCCATATCCTTAAGGTGTGGCCTCTCATTCAAGGAATGTCTGCCTACTCCAATCTGAGTAACTAGGCAGAGGAGCTCCAGTGGTGCGGGTCAGTTAGTGTGAGGTACTTATATGAGTAAATAGGCAGGTAGGAATTGTCAGTGGGGTGCACCATAATTAGGTGTGTTCTTGAGATTTTTAGAATGATTCTTTCATACCTTTTTAAAATCGACAATGTATGAAAGATAAATTTTACCCACAGATGTTTCATCTAATTGCCCCTTCTAGGTAAAGAATGGCCCCATTTCTTGATCCGTCTGATGATGACTTTTCATTTTCTGCTATAAACTAACCTAATTTGCAAATGACAGATTTCACTGATGCATACATAGCCTGCAAGGGAATTATAGCGCTGCACCTTTGGAAGGGTTCGTTCGGTAGAACACGTGATTGCATTTTAAACAAAAGAATTATCATCTTAATTCACAGTTAAAATAACAGTTGCTCCTAAGTGATACTTTTATTATTTTAAAAAGTTTAGACATTCCAGGAACAGTAATCAAGAGGAGTTATGTTTACTTTAAAGCAACGCAAATGAGGAGTAATTTTCAAAACTTGCTTAGTATTTCCTGACTGTACTGGGAGGGAGGTTTTCCTCCAATTTTACCACATTCGCTTGTTGATACATTTCGCTGATGGTCTTTCTAGATAATCAGAGCCTAGAGGCCCTCACGGGCTTGGTATCAAGCATAGGAGTAGTAATTCTCTTCCAAGCCCAACGTATCAGCTGGGGTTTAGTAGAAGCAAATAGGATTTAAACCAGGCACAGGACTCGGGTTTGAAGCTTAATTCCTACAGTGACTGACTCTAATAGCTCAGAAGGTTGTTTGCCTTGAGTATCAGTTTTCTAAATTGTGAAGTAAGAATTAAAATGCAGGGGCAAACTGAGATGATCCTGTATTCAAGAGCTACAACGGTACCCTGTGAATGAAAGCTAATAGTGTATCAGGCTTAATATTTGTTACAATTCCTTGTGGTTTAGGGCAGGTGAAGTGATTTATAGCCCAGATAGAGCTATTTAAAATGAAACAATATATACATCCAGGTGAGCTATATAAGGAAAGCTTCTACGTTTGTCAGTCCTTTTCTACTCTAGTTTAGAACTTCATTTTTATCCATTCATTCCGGAGATGCTTCTTGAGCTCCTACTGTGTGCTAGGCACTGAGGATAAAATTGTCAACAAGACAGAGGCCCTGCTCTGATGGTGTTTATCCTCCAGGCAGAGGGGAAGCAGCAGTGGAAAGTCCTGGAGGCTGGATGAGCTTGGGGAGCAGGGTGGCCGCACTCAGGGCGGGGAAGAGGGGGAAGCTGGAACTGAGGTCAGAGAAGGAAGCAAGCTGGGGACACATGGGCCTGGTAATTTGGGGGAGAGGGTGTGGATTATATTTCAGGTATGTGGCAACGCCTTGCATTTAATTTGCATGCAGAAAGTCTTTTAAAGTAGGGATATTGAGCTGGAAGTCCGAAGTTCCAGGACTGCAAGGCAGCAGGACAAGGCAGACACCTCTCTAATTTACCCGTCTCTTGCTGGTCAGTCTGACCTGTCTTTCTGGACCCTGATCCTATCTCGCTCTTTCCCAGGATCTTCCAGCGTCTTCCTGTTAGAACCATTCCCCCTCCTGTTCGCTTTCTCCTTGGTGTAGTTCTCATATTCTGCCTTGTTTGAAAGGCCTGGTGTTGGTCTCTCCTGGTAGAGGAGGAGCCTTGAGACGCTGGGCCCTGTATCGCTCACTTTTTCTTTTGCACCCCTTGCCGTGCACATGTGCCTTCTACATGGGAAGTGCCCAGCAAATATCTGTTGAGTTGAATAAATCTGCATATCAGGCTAGCAGGGGCTAGTTTTCCAAAGCATTGTTTGTGCCAGAGAGAAGCTGAGCTGAGAGCACTGTGGAAAATGTCCTGAGCGCCCACAACATGGTTTCATTATTTTATTTGTCTTTACGTTTTAAGGAACTTGATGGGTCCGTAATAAAGTGTTTCATTTATGCGATGGACTTAATTGCAAGGATTGTTAACCTGGATACTTCTGTTAAATTCCACTTACAGAATGGATAAACAACAAGGTCTTACTGTATAGCCCAGGGAACTATACTCAGTATCCTGTAATGAAGCATAATGGAAAAGAATATGGAAAAGAATATATATAAGTGAACCACTTTGTTGTACACTAGAAACTAACACAAATTATACATCAACTATATTTCAATTTAAAAAATCAACTTAAATTTTGAAATTCTTTTTAAAATTTTTCAAAAATTATCCATTTAAAAAATTCCAAACATAACGCATCTTTATAAAAATTCAAACATTTAAGAAAATGCGTAAGGTGAAAAAATGAAAATCAACCTCTGATTTCCCCACTATCACCCCTTGGTAATTACAGCTAAGAATTCCTTGTTTATTTTTTCCATTATTTTTCACCTGCTATTCCATTTCCCTTCGGCCATGTGAGTACATACAGACCTGCCTCTATCAGTAGACTCTTTATCAGTGATTGCAGAGTCTTCCCTAATGTGAGCATATTATTTACACTTTATCCTATTGAGGGCTGTTTAGATTGTTGCCAGTTTCTTGCTATTACAGTGAACTCTTCACACATCCGACTGTGCCATTCAAATGGTTTATTTTGCTGAGTCAAACTATGAGTGCATTCTCCATTTTTTTTTTTTCAACGTACGTTTTTCGACTACGTGCTGTGTGTCTGGCTGTTTACTTCCATAGTTTCCGGACCATGCAAAGATAAATTATACATTGCCTGTGCTGTCAAGAAACTCACTGCCTGGTGGAGAGAGCTGGCTCTCCATAAGTAATTGTCCATGGTGAATGGGAGCTCAACTAGAGGGACACGTGAGGTGTGTGGTTCCCTAGAGGGAAAACAGACCTGCTAGTGTGTGTCAGGAAAGGCTTTGCCAAAGAGGAGCTGGGCTTTCAAATCAGGTGAGGGGGTGGTGGTCTGGAGAAGGGCATTTTAGGACAAAGGAAAGCACCAGGAAGGGTGCAGCTGGGATGGAGGATGTTGGGGGAAGGGGGAAGAGGTGGGGTTGAAGGGGTGGGCCAGGACCAAATTGCAGCGGCCAATACTCTTACGTTAAGGGGTTTGGAAGAAACCTCTGAGCCAGAAAAAGTTTGGAGTTTTTCATGAGCTTCTTTCTCACTCCACTGCATTCAATGCAAGTATGCAAGAGGTTGCTGCATATTCAAATCCATATCTTTTAGAAAATAGTTCCCTGCTATTTCAAAGAAGCCTTGCCAATAAGCCAGTTCAGGAGTAGAGTTGCTCTTACAGTGGGCAGTGCTTTTCAGCAGGAGAGCCCCTGGGTTCTGGTAACCCTGCCATCTTCCTTGCTATCTCCCCACTCCCGCCCTCCTCTCCATTTGCGTGGAGTCTGTGTGCGGAGGGGACGAGCATCTTCTCTGGATCCTGCACATAAATGGATGGGACTGGTCCCTAAGGATGTCAGCCTGGCAATCTTTAGAGTGTGAAATCCATTTAGAAAAGGATTGGGAGAAGAAAATCAGAAAGAATGGGGAAAGACTGTTTAGATGGGGTGGTTTATACAGTTAGCGGCTTTAATTTTTATTTCCTGGAAAGGGTTTGCGAGAAAGACATGAAAGGTAAATTCTCCTGTGAAGTGCTTATAGAATTGCCACTCCATCAGTAGGGAAACCGCAGACCAGGGCAGAAGTACTGTGAATTTAAAGCAACCTTGGATTAAATTCCTCAGGTAAGCCTGCTAGTCATGTCTCCCCAGTGCATATTTATCCAGATGTCCTTTTGGGATGGGACAGGACTGATTTTTAATGACTCTGAACCGCCTTCCCTGGGCACCCAGAGGCTGCATTTTGCTGACTCTGGAAGCTCTTTGTGTGAGCTGCACACACAAAGGAAGATGCGGCTCTGGAAGCCTGCCCTTGTCAGTTTCTCCATCTCTGAAATGGGGATTATAAACTCTCTCATAGGGCCTCCGTTGTAACAGGTAACGTGGTGGGGCTCTTTTGTTAAGAAAAATAAAGACTTATGTTATTAAAATATGCATGTCTAAAATAGCTTTCAGTGCTATTTGGCTGTCTTTGCCCGAATTTCACTATGTCTGTAAGTGAGATTCAGCATTTTCTGGTGGACTGTGAATTGCTGCTACTAAACAAGCTTGTCAGTCTCTGCTGAAGAACAAAATGTCCTTGGATTTTCCCCACACTGCATTGCATTGCGTGCATTTACCGGAGTGGCTAGATATGGGATGTACCCAATTGCACTTTTTCCCTTGAAAGCTGCAGCTCCATAAGGGACACGGGCGTACACCGCCATTGTGCCCCAGAGTCACATAGAAACCTCGGGAGCCTTCAGATGTGGCTCTGCCGCTGTCTTCCCCCACGTGGGTGTGTGCCTGGGCAAGGTGCTACCCGCAGGGCCTTCAGTTTCTCATCTGCAAAAATCCCAGCTCCGGGACTCATCAAGAGGAACCAGCCTTGTGCTACTCTCACTTTTCCCACGTGTGGATGAATTTGGGGCGTTTTTCTTTGTGGCCCATGATTCATAATTTCCAAACCCACTGGTGGTTCTACAGTAAGCAGCAGGAAGTCCAATCCGGATGCCTTTGGGGTACATCTTGTCATTCTGAGGACGCGGGTCTCCGGTGGGAAAGCTGGGCCAGTTGGGAAGTCTCCCTGACTTGGGGAGAGTACTTCGTGTCCCAGGAGACTCTGGGGTGGGTTCATTCAGGGCCTTTGTGGGCTGCCTCCAGGGGTGAGAAGGGGACAGAAAATAATGCACCCTGGGGTCCCCCAGCCCCTACTAGGCCACCTCGAACAAGCATTCTTATTTTATATCTGATGCTCGTTATTACCTATGATTTTAAGGAAAGGCTTCTGCTGCTTTAAAAAAAAAGTGTTTAAAACCTCTAGCGTATGTACTCTGTGATTTCGTATCCTTGCACAACCTTGGAGCTGTCTTATCTCATTCTCCCTGAAATTGGAAAATGCATTTGTCACTGGGGCCCAGCCCCCAGACTGAGTTGATATTTACAAAGTTGCCAGGATTCCTCAAATGGGTAGCCACTGACCTTGTTTAGTTGTATCAAAGTCTTTTGGTTTTATATGTGGCTTATTTTAAAATCATTAGTACATGTTATTAAAAGCTCTTTATTTCTAGAAAATAAGCCTTTTAAGAGGCATTGCCTTTAAAAAAAACCTGCTTTTAAAAGTGTCTTTTTGGTAAACAAATCCCTATTATTAGTGTCTAAAAAGTTTCTGGAAACTGCTTCCTATGATGATCTCTGCACATCCCAGGCTTCCCTGCCCTTCAGGCCATGTACAGCATTCTCCTGCATGGCCATTCTAGCTTCTCCCTGGTGGGGCCAGCTCACTCCCACTCTCTAGACCACTGGAAACATTTTTCAGAAACAAGGATCTGACAGTGACTCCTCTGATTATAGTTTTACACTCAAAGGATATTCTGTCCATCCATGTCCTGAATTCTCTGACTCGTTCGGTAACCTTGATTGAGTGAGTGCCCATGATGTTTGAGGCACTGCTGGACCCTCAAGAATCAAGGTTGCTGACAAAAAAAAAAAAAAAAAAAAAAGAGCCCTTAAGGAGATATAGTGCCTGCTCCCTGGAATTCTCTTTTCTGCTTGATGAAATGTGGGCTCACCTTTCAATAGCCAGCTCAGATAACACCTCTAGTGAATTCATCTTCACTTTTGCAAAGGATCTCCTCTTTCTCGTCCCTTAGACACTTTGCACACATATCCATTCTTGGTCTTCTACATCAGGGCTATTGTAGTGAGTTGTCTGTTGGGTGCATTACACACCTGAAAGGGCAGCAAGTGAGTTATATTTTTCAGGGTATCCCCAGCATATCCAGTCCATCCCTGGATACCCATTAGTTGTTCAAAGGATATCCCCATTTCTTCCCGATCTTTCCTATCTAAGCTGGAAATAACTTATCGCTCCCCTTTATGACATGTATCTTTTTCCACTTTTTAAGGTTATGTATATAGCTGTTTTCTATTTCCTACTAAAATGTAAGCTCCCAGAGGGCTGGTCTCTTGTCTGATGCATCATTGTCTTCCTAATAGAGCCACAAGAATAAGATGTGCTTGGTGCATTTGTGGACCTTATCACATCTTGTTGGAGAGACCTGGTGCCGTTGCTGAGGAGCTCCCTGTTTGAGAATGTGAGCTGCGTTGCTGGTTTGCCCTCGAAAATATCAGTCTGAGGTCAATTTGATGGTCTAGATCTTCCTTCCTGTGACTGGAATGTGAGTCTCTGCCGCCTAAATCTATAGGTTTTTCTAGGGGCAAGAATTCTCAGTACTCTGAGATCTCCTTGGAAGCCATGGAAATCTCAGCATTTTTGTTCACTCACCTAAAGGAGGAGTCACCCCTTCTCAAGAGGAATGGATGCCTCTTCATCCTCTGTCCTTAGGAGAAAAAGCTGGGTCTTTCCAATGAGTATTGCACCTTGACCTGCCAAGTTCATCAGCATGAGGGTCTCTCCTGGGCCCAAGTCCTACAGGTGAGGCATAGCCCTGGGCCATGTTGAGCCTTGGTGAAGATCTCAGGGCATCATGTGCCTCACAGGACTTGGCAATGGAAACAGGGACATTGGTAGTTCTCCCTCGAAGTAATCTCTGTTCTCTGTGGGTCCATAGGTGTGGTGGACATTGTTTCACTTTCATTCAGCACTTTCCCTGCTCAGATCCCGTTTCATGGAGCTCTGGACCTCTGTTGACTGTGAGTGATGGATGATGGCACAGACTACTTCTAGAACTCGTGGAGCAAGAGAGTGTCTGTGCCTTGCTCCTTCCTCCCCTTCTCAGTTTGTTAGCTTCAGACATGGCTGTCAAGTTACTGGTCATGCTGAGGACAGCTTTGTGACAGCCACCACCTCCCAGGGTTTGATGTGAAACATGCTTTTCCTCAAGAAGAGCTGCAACCCCCCACATCCAGGTGACCATTCCTGCTTGCTGTTTCCCCACCTGCAGTCACCACCCTAGCAAGGAATGTATCATGAATGTGGGTCACTCTCAAATGGTTTTCTGCATCTCCTCACTGTCCAAGGGGACCTCTGAGTACGAGGATGAAAAAACCAACAGCTCAGCCATTGGTGGTGGAGAGAGAATTGTATTGTTTGCCCGCATCTCCTGGCTTAGGGGATAATGCCCAGGTAACCTGCCATGGGACTTTGGGCCCACGTCATTTGTTTGACTCATGCCCTCGACAGACCCATACCTGATGGCCACCTAGTACTAGACCTTGTGCTGTGTCTCGGGAAAACTGACTCCAGGATGGTCTCTAATGGCACCTAATGCATTCATATTAAAAAGAACCAAGTCACAGGAAAGGAAGATTCTCTTTCTAGTTAAGATTTCGAAAACGATTAGAGATGGAAGAATATTGTCTTTTTTGGTTCACTTACCTCTTTGTGGGATAACTGAGTAAATATTGTAACCTCAGTCACATGAGAGCGCTATCAGCTCTCAGTCTAACCAGAGAGTTTAAGAAGACAAAAGTAGTATTACTTCAGAAAACAAGTCCAGGAGAATTCAGCAGCAGTATTCACAATGAGTAAAGGAGGCGCTCGGAGGGCGGGTCTGGAGGTGGGGAGTGTCTAAACGGCAAGAGGGCTGGGGGTCAGTGTTATAGTAGGTCTGCACCTAAGTCATCATTCCCCTACACAGTCGCCTAGCTCCCTCTGGCCTTTATGTGGAGAGAGGAGCTGGGGAGAAGCCCCTAAATCTCCAGTTTGAATTCCCTTAGCACATTGCTTGGAACTCTCAGATGCTGTCTGTTCACTGGAGGGGAAAGAGGCACTCCTCACCATTTGACTGTGGTTAGTACTCCCCATTCTTTGCACAATGCCAGCACCACCCAGGGCAGTTCAGAACATTTTCATTTCCTCCTAAAATGTGATTTTTGTTTCATTTTGCAGTGTGTAAACCCATCAGATTGTAGAGATTTAAGTCAGTGGAGAATGTTATTTAAGTGGAATCTCATGGAAGACACACCCAGCGATCATTCTCATTCATACGCTTCCATTTCTTTTGGCAGCAATGATGCAGCATTTCTAGTTTTCATTATGTAGTGTTCTGGTGTATATTCTTTGTGGGTTTAGATTCCAGAGTAGTATATCTGATTTATACTTGATAAAGCAGTGTTTGCCAAGTAAATTTGCTGAAAAGCAGCCACTGGGGCAAAAAGGGAAGAAGAGCTTACTATAAAAAGAACAGCATGTTATGGAGCTGCAGTCGAGTTCATTGGGACCAAGAGACCTTGGCTACCAAGAAGTCTGGAGACTGAAAGTTTGTTTGATTATACTTAAATTTCTATTTTATTTCACATTTTTTGGCCAGTGTGCCAGCCTTTAAGTAAACTGAGTTCCATATTTGCTTATCACCAGGACCCTTAATCACTTCTTCCCTGTAGGACTGGTCACAGCAAGCTAAATAATATAGATGACTATACATCTGTTGTAACTATGGAAACAATTGTCAGTGATTTATTAAACATTCTTTCTCCTGACCCCAAATGATACATTGTGTTGGCACAAGTTCCCTGGAAGGTTGGCTTTCCCCTTATCATACAGACCAACGGTAGCCTTCCTTCTGTCTTGGTTTGTTCAGTTGTTTGACTATGGTGTTGGCTTCTTGAAACATAAAAGCCCATCTTGGGATCACCAGTAAGTGTTTAAAGTGTTTCTAAAAAGTGTTTCAAAGATCATTTTAGCATGTCCCATTGTATTACAAGTCGCGAAAAACTGAAGCTTACGTGATCCTTTTTCTTCTATGGGATATGGTTCCATAGAAACAGTACTTGTGTTTCTAATAGTGGATGGATCAACAGTACTTAGCTAGACACTCAGCGAAGGTGTGTTGACTCTGCTTTCCTTGAAGTCGTCCTCTTTGTGAGAAGTTGCTTGGGGGTCAGTAGAGAACATCATGTGAACACTGCCTCGAGTTGATCTATTAGGACCATCAAACCACGGGGGCTGGGTGAGGTCACTGACTCGGTCCCAGGACTCTCATCCCAGAGGACTTTGCTGTGTCCTTTGTCTGGGCACCATCGCTGAGGCCTGCCCCTGGGACGTAGGAGTCTGTGCCAAGCCCCAGAGCGCCCTGGGCTTCCTTCGTTACACAAGCCCTTGAATCACGCTCAGGCAGTGGCAGTTGTAGTAACGCTGACGGACGCCATTTTGATGGCAGTTTGGCAGGGAGTCAAACTTCGGCCCTAAAGCAGAGGTGGTGCAATTAGACAGCTGAGATGCATTCTCTAAACACACACTTTTAATTGATTTCAGCTTGTTCAGTTCACAAAGATAGAGCTCTGACACACAGCAGCCTTCTTAGAGGGGCTTATTTTTACTTTTCCTTTATTCAGCAGCGTAATTCAACAGCAACAGAAGCAACAATAATACAGAGCTCTAAAGAGCGCATATTTGGCATGGCTCGGATACAAAAAGTATTATTAAGAACTAATGAGTGAGATAGTTAGATGTTAACCGGAAAAGCATTAATGAGCAGAAGAGAATTCTGGCATAAACATCTGTTTCTGAAGCAGATGTTACCTTGTCAATCTGCTGAAGAAAAGCCTATGGAAATGGAACAGTGGGCCATTTTAGGTATTAGGAGGGACAGCACGATATTGGAAGGCTTTCAGACACTGTTTCTGGCTGTTCTGAAACTCATAAATGCTGGTGGTGTGCGTCAAGGCAGTGAATTTTGGGGGGTCGTTTTGGGGGTGACAAAAGGTATCAAACAGAGGCACGTTATATGTAGCGGCAGATGACAGTGAGCTGGAGGCCACTGCTGCCTGCTTCACACGGAGAGGTTGGGGATTCACGTTAATTAAATACCTTGTCTTGTGTCCCATCTTGTCTAGTGTACCACAGTCATTTTAGTATGCATACGTGGACTGTGGTTGCCGTCATCTTCCTGGGCTACGGATTTAAGACCTATTCTGCGCTCCCATCCCACCCCCGCCGAAAAAAAAATTACCTAACCTTTGGCTGACTTACTGGATAGCTTACTTCCTGTAAATGACTCAATGGCTGATAATGGTCGTATTCTGAGATGACGTAATGAGCACATTTCAGCAGCTTTCAATCTTTCATCCAAGAGTCACTAGGTGGCAAGATTTTCAGGGATCCCCAGTGGAGGCTTGGGGTTTTTTTTCCGGAGCCTTTAAGTGACACTGGGTTGGCAACTGCCTCATTCGTATCCACAGAGGGACAACTTGATTTGGGTTACTTTCACTTAGTATCATGGAAGGAACTTAGGGCTGGCCGGAAGCTTTAGGATCATCTAGTTGGTCCAAACGCCTCAGGTGAACAGACTAAAAATATACGAGGTTCTGAAGGTGATTTATTATACTTAGCATTGCCCAGCAGTTGGTGAAAGCGTTAGTCCCCAGAATCCAGGCTCAGGTCTGGAGCTCTCCCCACTGCACCCCATTCTAGGGCAAAACTCCTTCATCCTTTTCTTGCCTACTGGAGGTCAAGAATGGGGAGTCTTCTCTAGGGGAAAAAGTCCCTTGGGAGAAGATGCCGGTCTTGCCCTATCTGGTTCTTTGAACTGGGAAGCAGGGACTAGGGCTAGCTTGAATTCTGGCCCCCAGGCCGTATAAGTAGAGGTTGCCCTTGCGTGGCTCATTTGTTTATTTAGATCCGCCCTCAGAATGGTCAGAAGCCTGGTAATTGGGAATTTTTCTTAACCACTCATCTTTGGAAAGCTGTGTTTACCAACAGTGTGACGAGGCGTGGCTCCCCCCCCCCCCCCCCCCGAGAGGTATAGTAGGAGCCTGCTGCTTGTCATTGCTGGTGGGCTGCAGAGGAACCCAGCACATCAGTCCTGATTCTAGGGACCCAGAGCCTGCAGGGATAGTTTTTGCTGCAGCTGCATGGGCCTTCTCTCCTTTACAAAAAAAGGGTTGCTCTGAAACCTTTGAAGGAGAATTTCTTGATTAGGGGCATCTTCCCCATTTGTGGCTATTCCAAGACTTTCTTCCTGGTCCCCAGGGGCTTCTGCCTGGAGACGTTTTAGAAGAAGTCCCCAAGGACGGCCTGTGTATTTAGACATCTCTTCCACCTTGCACGATGTTTGTAAGAGATAGGGGTCTCAACCCTGCAGACAGGATGATTCATTTCCTTTTCTCTGTGTGTGTGTATGTGTCTGTGCATGCGTGTTGTTCATGCAAG
Organism: Delphinus delphis; assembly: GCF_949987515.2. NCBI lineage: Eukaryota > Metazoa > Chordata > Mammalia > Artiodactyla > Delphinidae > Delphinus > Delphinus delphis. Next base: position 141,531,686 of record NC_082684.1, read on the forward strand.
AAAGAGCATGAACAAAGCCATAGCTGCAGGAAACAGGATGAATTTCCAAGTTAGCAAGGGCTATATTCTTCTGCAGAATCCCCTCTCACACAGAATTCAGGAAGACCTTGGTGAAGAGTAGCCACTCATCTTTAACTTTTCCCCAGAGCACAGGCATTTACTCATAATCATTAAGGGCTTTTTATTTTTCCTGAGAGAAGCTGGCAAAGCTCATATTAACAAAAAGGTCTAAATTAATTCCTTTCTCTTTTTTTAATGTTTGAGGTGCCGATTCGTTTGCCTTGAAAGAACCTTTGCAGCTGTCACGTAGCTCCTGGTGTGTCAGAAGTGGGTTTTGTGTTATGTCGAGGGGAGGTCTGTATCATACGTCGACGGTACTGGGCACATGATGGACGCACATGGAGCTTGTGTTGGCTTAGGCTGTGGGGAGGTGGCTGTGGGGCTGCCGTTTTGGACAGTGTCACTTGTGTTCGTGATTCATCATCTCCCTGACGGCCTTTCTTTCACCTGCATGACGATGACAGGAAAATTGGAGATTCGAGCAATGTTGCCGTGCCTTTGGGCTTCCTTCCTTTCTTTCTGTTTTTTAAATGAAATTTTATTTATTTATTTTTTTTGGCCACGCCGTGCAGCATGTGGGATCCTAGTTCCCCAACCAGGGATCGAACCCATGCACCACACAGTAGAAGCACAGAGGCTCAACCGCTGGGCCGCTAGGGAAGTCCCTGGGTTTCCTCTCTTAAATGATTCCTTCCATCATTATTCAGTGTTGATGGAAGAAGCTATGGATAGAATTCTTAAAAAAAAAAAGCCCCTTTCTTGCTTTACAGAGTAGGCGTGTGTCCTCCCTGGTGGCTTTGTTGTCCGTTTACCAGTTTACTAGCCATTTTGCTCTCAGGACCCAGCCATCACCTCCTTTGACCCTCATACCGACCCTTGGAGGTGTATATTACTAACCGGGCTCTGAAGATTATGGAAATTCTAGAAGTTACTCAAGGGCACACTGTTAGTGGGTGATAAAGCTGGAGCTTGAACTGAGATCTTTTTTACTCCCAAGCCCATATTCTTTCCACATGACACAGCTGTGTCCTCGCAACCCCTGCCACTTCATGCTACACCAGCCCTGAACTCCATGGATGCTCTGGAGCACATCATCATGGTTGTTGCACCTGTGGCTTTGTTCCACCTTTTTCTTTCATGAATAACACTTGCATGTGTGCGCACACACTGAGCTTTCTTTCCTCATGGTCCTGGTGCTGACCTTTCAAGTCTTGGTTCAAACATGACCTGTAAGCAAACTTCCACAGCTCTCACCTTGGCCCCTGCTCTTGTTCGTGCAGAGCCCCCATGACACTCTGCCTAGCTCTGTGATAGTTATAGCACTTTCCATACCATACTGTGTGTATGACCTGTATGTACCCTGGCCAGTGTGTGAGTGCCTTGAGGTCAGGAGCCTCGTCTCGGGGCCTAGCCCAGAACCTGGCACATACAGGCCTTGATAACTTTCTGCATATCTGAACTGAAGCAAGTCAATAGTGAGAGATTGTAAACCAGTGTGGCATTGATAATTCAGATGGCCTGAACTTCAGGAGCTGGCGTAGGCTGCATCCTTGAGCGGGTCTGGAAATGGCCCGCCAGCAGAAGACATCTGTGTCTCTCTACTTTTCAATCACTGACAATCTCCACAAGCAAAAGGTTTGAAGAACTATAACATTTATGGCTCCCCGGCCATAAATTCACTGCAGAATGCATAAAAAAATGCCATTCCCACAGGGTTATGGCAGAGATTCAGTATAGCAAACATCTGCATCTGAGCAGTAAACCTAACCTCTGGTGTGCAGCTCTCGACTCTTAATCGACATATATTAACATTAGTGACAATCAAATGTGATTATCTGAGATGGCATTTTATCTGCCAAGTGCCAACTTACGGCTTCTAAAAATCCAGTTTGCCCTCTTTCTCATATGTTGTTTTTATATGACTCAAATCACACTCAGAAGTTCATGTTGAGTGTGGCTCTGCTTTTGTTTTTTGGTGGACCTGGCATATGAATAAATTTTCAGTCCTTAGATTGATCTTAGCCCTCTGGATAGAATAGCCTCTCAAAAGTTTGTTAAACAGTTGAGTGAATTTCGAAGCATTGTTACTTTACATTTGAAGACATTACTGAGAGTCAGGAAAAAGGAGTAGATTCTCATAATGGCTGATAGAGTTTTTGATCAAACAGGTTTGTAATTAATTTACAAGGTAATTGGTTGGAGTATATGTTACATATCACATCTTAAGGTTGAAACTGCTGTCATTATTTTCTTTCTATTACTTAAACCAGGGTTTGGCAGAATTTTTGTTTAAAGGGCTAGATAGTTAATATTTTAGGCTCTGTAAGTCATATACTCTCCGTAGATTCAACTCTGCCCTTATAGAGTGACAGTAGGCAATACATAAACAGATAAGAGGCGTTGTGTTCCAGTAAAACTGGATTTACAAAAATAGGCAGCAGGCTATAGTTAACTTCCTGATTCAAACAAATACAGATTTTTCCAAAAAATTTTGGGTAATTGTGGAAAAAACCTTTTCAGACCTGTTGGGAATGGACCTCTTATCTGGCTCCCATTCTAGTTGGCAGTTTCTGAAGTGGCCAAATCAAATTGTAAGCTACAGTATAAAATGGTAAATCAAAATTTTATTCTTTGTGCCAGTACCATGATTCTTTTTTTTTTTTTTGGCCACGATTCCTAATATTTATTTGATTTTAGTTCATCAAAGGCATATGATGCATTCCTAATAACAGCAGCTCACTACAGCGAAAAATTGCAGAGAGGAAAGGAGAAACACTGATCTGGTGGCATTACCCTGACTTATTTTCTCTAATTTCTCTTTTAAAACTCTTGTCGTAGCATGAGCCCTTGCATTTGAATAAGTAGAGTTTCAGATGAGCAGAAATGTTTAGGCATCTGAATGCAGGAGCTTAGAATCAGAATTCCTCTTAGACATAATCCCAGCATCACCACGCGGCGCGTTCTCCATTTCACACCAGGCCACGTAATTGTAAATATGGACCTATGCATGCAGGACGTTACAGATATCTCATGGGTGATTGTCAGGTTGCCGTATGGCAGAAAGGTTTCACAGTACGAAAAGGATTATAGAGCTAGGAACAAGGTAAATATCTGAGAGTGTACCAGGTAATACTTCTATTTATATTGCTTTGGAGGTTTTTTTTATGCTTCTCCAAATAGTGAGTTAGACCACCACATTTACACTGCAGTGTTTCAGGGGACTTATGCAGTTGGCAAAAAATATGACCCAGGATAACAACTTGGCAGGTGGAGCCTGTGTAACATATTCTTATTCCTCGTCCTTTGCTATTTCAAGTTTTTTCCATCTTATAATTTCAAATGGTGTTCAAGATGCCCTCACAAGTGTAGCAACTGGTGACAGCTGAAAGTTAAACCAGTAGCACTCCTCACCCATGTCTTTGCTGCTTGTCTTTGCAAATAAGTGAGCAAACGTTGGGAGCAAGAGAAAAAGTGTAAGTGCGGGAGAGGCCTGTGACTTTTGTCAGGCAACCAAATATTCTGACTTCTCAAGTGCCAGTGAGTATGGGGATAGAACAGTGGAATATTTGGAAGATAGCTTGGGCCAGCTGTTCTCAAAATGTGGTCCTCAGACCTGCCGTATTAGCATCACTAGGAAGCACGTTAGAAATGCAAATTCTCAGCCCCTATGGCCAAACTACTAAATTAGAACCTTTGTAGGTGGGCTGAGGAATCTGTCTTAATAAAGGCCTCCAGGTGATTATTAGGCGTGGTAAAGTGTTAGAGGTTCTGCTTGATTCACCAGTCAGCTCTGTATAGTCCATTTTTATGCTTATGGAAATTGAAGGCAGGAAACTTGCCTAACATAAAACAGCTAGATGGAGGTGGGGATCTGGTGGTCTGATTCCTAGTCCAGTGGTCTGTTCAGTGACAGTGCCGATCCAGATGGACTGTGGGGAGGCCAAGAGCCCTGGAAAGAGTGATGTCTTGGGACCGCCATTTATGCCATGGTGGAGGGATGCTGGGTGCGAGGAGAAATGGAAGGCTTTGTGACTGCGAGCTCTCTTCCTACCCTAGGCAGCCTCAGTCCATTTTAAAGCCTGGTTGACCCTGCTGTCGAACTTCATCTTGTAAATAAACAGCTCCCTAGAGCATCCTCGCTGAGCTTAGCGACAAAGGGGGAGGGAGTGGGGAGGGGTGGGAGGAGAATGGGCTCCCCCATTACCATCATGTCAGTGCAATCACTGGGAATTACTGTTGAGGATTAAGAGTCACTTGGGGATAATTCAGTCGGGCTGGAGAGGGAAACACACACAGGAGCTCACACATACACGCAGGCACGTACATGCACATACACAAAACATAAACAGATTGCTAAAACTCATGGCAGAAAACAAACAGCATAGGGAAAAAAATGAGCGGAACTAAAAGGGCCTGAATTTTGAATAGGTGGTATAGGCTCCAGAATGATCTGTTTCCTAAACACTTTTGGTGAAGTTGTATACACAGTGACTAGAGCAGAGCAGCTGCTTCCCCAACTCTGTGCATTGCTCTGTTTCAGAACTCCTAGCATCCTTCTCCTCCAGGCATCTGTTACTGAGAACACTTGAAGGTTCTGCCAAGAGAACTCAGACTGGCAATAGACTACTTGAAATTTAGAAAATGAGACACACACACACACACACACACACACACACACTTCTAAAATGATACAGCAAGTCACAAAGAAAAATGTGGTATATTTCCCAATATCTAGGCACCTCTAAGAAAGGTCAAATGCATTATCCATCTCCTGTGATCATCCTTGACCTTGAAGAAGAGACCTCAGCGAGTCAGCATTGTGCTTTTCCCAGAGAGGCTTTGCAGTTGGCGCTCACTTTTCGTCTTTGGGTCCGTACAGTCAGTGCCTAGAACGTCTTTTCTTGCCATGTGGGGTGAAAGCAGCCTGATGGGCTTCTCACAAGCATGGTTAATAGAGTCTAGAAGAATGTTGTGCTTTTCCAATTAACCCTGAAAAGAGCTAAATAGACCAGAGCATTCTAAAGTAGAGAAAGGAAGTAATTTGTTCGCCTTCACCTAGAGACTTAGCGGAAAATGCGAGTGAGGGGAGTGGCCTAGACAGTCCCTCCTGGGCCCCATCGGGGTGAGAGAGCTCCCTTGAACCCTTGGGTATCTGTCACTTCAGGTGGCCGCAGGCAATCATCTCCGTGGTGGAAAGCCTCTTGCCTGCTTCCATCCAGCTGAGTCCTGTCCTTGAACAATAGTTAAACCAGGAAGGGATGGAAACAGCCCCAGGTTTTCCGTGCAGGGGTGGCTTGGGGTGTTTATGCTCTTAATATCACTCTGATTGGATTTGATCATCAAGAGAGGTCTATGTACTCCAATCTTCTACATGTCCTGTGTAATGAGACTGATGTGTTTTATTTCCTGGGGGTGAGCCATCCCCAGGAGAAAATGCTTGGGAGAGGTGGAGGGACTTGCAGGCCAAGGTGTTTTTCCTTTTCTCTGCTAATTTTCCCCTTTAGTGTTAGAGCACTGCAGATTCCTTTTCCACATGAACAAACACTGCGACAGATGTGCCAGCACCAGTGTATTCTGGGGTTATTTGGGTCTGTTCAGATTGGGCTTTTCTTGCACCAGAGGATTTTGTGAAATGCATAGCGTTTTTGGACAGAGGTTTCCAGCCTCAGATTTAGAGAGGCTAAGAAATGAACTACCCCATTCCAAAAGGTCCGTGAGTGTGCACAGCTGTGTTTTGGGGAACAGCTTCAGGCCCACGTAAGATAAGGAACAGAACTCCTCTTTTCTCTGACACCTCCTGGAACTAGACATTGCATAATCTAGATCTTTTCCTTTGGATTCTGCCTGGGATTTTAATAATATGCTTGCTATCGTTGAAGCTGATATGACCCATTGAGGTGCTGGAGTGGTGGGGAGGGAAGCCAGGTCCAGCCTCAAGAGGGGGTGTGAGTCCCTTCCGCCTATTGTGGACGTACAGAGAAAGCATCCCGCCGTGAGCTCTCGGATGCCACCCACCACTGCCGGACTCGGCTTTCACAGTTTCCACAGCTTTTGGAGAGGGATGCTTTTGTGGTCTCAGATGCTGCCTTCATGTGGAAAGCTGAAAAGGAAGGTTTTGTTTAGCGTGGAGCACTGCAGGTGGGGAACACTGCAGGAGTCAGGGGCCCTCCCATCTAAACCCAGTTCCGTGATTCTCTGTGTCCTCTTGGGGAATTTATTCAGCCTCTCTCTGCCTCCCTTTCTGCATTGGTCAAGTGATGAAAAGGTTGGATTAGAACTAGTTGCTTTCTAAGCTTCTTCTAATGACAGCACTTTCTGACTCTTTGACTCAATATTCAACTGATCAAGTAAATGATTTGTATTATACCTTTTCTCTTAGGATTCTAGAATGTCCTAGCCAAAAGAAACCTAAAGAAATCATTGATGGGGGTTTATTATAAACACACCTTAACATTTTTTAAAAAAATATGTTGGTGTAACTCTCTCTGAAAGAGCAACGCCATTGGCATTTGCCCTTCCATCATGAGGAACTAGAAAGATCTCGGTTACTACTGAGACATACAGCACTTTACAAAATTCTTTTACGTATGATCATCACAACAGATCTGTGAATGGACTGTGTGTTATCTTTGTGTTTTGGAAATGATTAGTAAGTGGTAAAGCTGAAATCTAGATATGGGTCTTCTGGCTCCCCGTTTTCTCAGATTTTAGTTATTATTCTCAGGGCTAATCCTAACTAATTATGGATTGTAAGTTCTGGTTACTATTAATCAAGTAGGTTTTTAGCACCTGCTATGGGCTCCACTCAGTTTTCTTTGAAAAGTAAAATATAACCAAGAAAGGTTTATACACTGAGAAATAATGAAACAGATCAGTTCATATTCAGTAGCTGAAAATATGTATGTATGTTTCCATCCTGAACTTGTAAATCATTTGAAAAATGACTCACCCTCCTGCCCTTTTTTTATAAGCTGTATCTAGTTCATTTCCTTTTTCCAAATATAAATTCCTAAAGGTTAAGAGTATTCTTATTTTTAAGGCAATACGGAACAGACAAAGTTAGCCTTTTCAGGTATTTTCATGTAGTCAGGGAAGCTCACCAAGGGAGTGAGGATAAGATGGCCCAGTGCCCTTGGGCCTTTAGAAAACATCTCATGGGGGTACATGCTTTGATTCCCAGCAGTGCAGGAGGTAACAGATGTGAGGCTCTCCATGGTGCTTGCCAGAAATATGTATGTTCTGTGGGACAGAACAAGGTACTTTGAAGATTGGAGAATTCATCGGCCCTGTGTTCACTTTATTGCTTTCTTCCCGTGCAAAATGTCTCTGGACCCAGAGGGAGAGACACAGACAGTGAGGCAAATGACAAGTTGACAAAATGGTTGTAATTCTAGAAGCTGCAGTCCCATCCCAGTCTCTTTATGTAGAGGTGGGGATGAAACCAAAATCTGAAGCAGCTCCCAGAAGAGCAAGAAGATACTGTTACTAATGGTTGGACTGACCCGAATTCCTTCCACGTTTATTTATGCCCGAAGTTGGCATAAACATCTGAATTGCATCCACGTGAACACCCGTATCGACCAACGGCGAGCTAAGAGAAAGTCAGCCAAACCTCATAACGTATGCCGTACCCACCGGGTGCAGGACAAGCAGCTGATGTCATGTTAGAAAGGCCTCAGAGTGACACCACAATCGTCTCTACTTATCCAGAGGTGTAATGACACCAGGCACAAGACAGGACAGCAGAATTCGATGCCACATTTGAGCCATGTACTTTTTATTAAGGGCATATTTGTGCAGGTTTAGACATGGTATCTATTTGCATTCATTCATGTATCTTCTAAACAAATGGTTATTCAACACCTGCTACTGTCCATTATTAAAGTTGGAGTTGAGAGAGCCCCGCCTGTGGTCCTGCCTTCCAGTTTCATACACTCTAGTAAGGGGGGTAGGCAAGCACGTAGGGACTCTCAAGGTGAGTGACAGCTCCTGAGTTACGGGTAAGTTTAGGTGCTTTGAGAGCATCTGGGGTGTTTAAGAGCATCACACCTCTTGTGATGGAGTGGGAGTTTCAGGGAAAAATGGGAAAGGAGGTTTAGGCTGAGGCGAAGCATGAATAGAGGTTAACCCTGTGAAGTTTGCACGGGGTTCAGAGGTAGGGAAGTGGGAATTGGAAGCAAGCCAAGGAGTTCCAAGCCCTGGAGAAGTAAGAGAGGGAAGCTCTCAGGAACTAGTGGCTTCCTGAGCTGCCTGTGATGGGGCAGAATCAGCCAGCTCCCTTCTAGTGAACTGCGTGCTGCCCTTGACTTTAATCGTCCTGGCTACATGCTGGTCACGTGCTGGCCCCTTGCTACAAGACTGGCTTCCTGTTATAAATACTGTTGTCTCCATTTACAAATACGGAAACTGAGTCTGCAAGAGGTCGAGTAACTTGCTCACAGAAGCACAGTAAAGAAAGCACCAGAGCCAGGTTTCAGACCGAGTCTGATTCAGAACATGAGCTCTTCAGCACCTCCATCCAGAAGTGCCCCAGCCAGAAAGAGGGAAGCTCGTGGAACCCAATAATCCATATGGTGTTTTCTGAGCGTCTCTGTGCCCCAGCTTCCCACCAGCTCCTTGAAGATGAGGAACAGGGTGATTCTTCAGGTAGGCCTCCCGTGCCTAGAATGGAGCAGGCACATTATACCTTCTCAATCAACACTTACTAACTGAGATGCTTCTCTACGTCTAACTACCTTTTCTGTCCTTCTTGTAAGAGTTTGGAAGGAATTCAACAATGACATTTTGACTTGAGCATTCTGTTTTTTAATTATTTTTATTTTTGGCCGTGTTGGGTCTTCGTTGCTGCGTGCGGGCTTTCTCTAGTGGTGAGCGGGGGCTACTCTTGGTTGCGGTGCACGGGCTTCTCATTGCACTGGCTTCTCTTGTTGCGGAGCACGGGCTCTAGGTGCGCAGGCTTCAGTAGTTGTGGCATCTAGGCTGAGTAGTTGTGGCTCGTGGGCTGTAGAGCGCAGGCTCAGTAGTTGTGGCGCACGGGCTTAGTTGCTCCGCGGCACGTGGGATCTTCCCGGACCAGGGCTCGAACCCGTGTCCCCTGCATTGGCAGGCGGATTCTTAACCACTGTGCCACCAGGGAAGTCCCTTATATGAGAATTTGAAGACACTGTCTAAATGAATTGGTGGCATCATTTCTGATGCTTAGAATTCATAAGATCTTCAAGGTTATTATCTTAGAATAGTCCTGGATTAGAGTTAGTATTTTTTTGTGCTAGTCAGGAGGATGATGGTAATAAATCTGCAATTTGTTAATAAGGGAATCTTGGACAACTGGAACCAAGAATTCAGAGTGGGAGGCACGTGGGCTTTCTAATTTCATGTCCTGTACCCACCGCCCCGGGGAAACATTAGGCAAGTTACTCGGTCACATGGACTCAGCGTTTTCTTGTCTGTTAAATGAGGATAAAACAGCTCACCTTTTAGAGTTGCTGTAAAGTTTCCAAGTATTGTATGAAGAGCATCCAGCTCATTGCCCAACGCGTAGTAAACATTTAAGCATTTGACTCTATGAGGCAGATGAGAACACATACCCTCCTTCAAATTGTCCCAGTGTAGGACATGCCCCGTTTCTGGTGTGGCTTCTGGTCATACAGTATAAAAGCTTGGACACTGAACTCAAGGAGATGTGGATTCACATCACAAGCTTACTGCTATGACTATGACTTCCATAATTTATTTATTCTGTGCATCAGTTTTCTTCTTTGTAAAGTGGAGATCATGGTCGTATCTACTAGGAGAGTTATTGTTGGGACTGAATGAGAGAATCTGTTTAAAGCCCTTAATATGGACTCCATGCATAGTAAGTACTCAGTAGATACCAATTATTATCTATTATCCAGGGATCGTTTTACTAGGGAGTGAGTATCGCTTGGTTGCTCTCTCCACTTACTTTGCAAACAAGGTTGCAGTTCAGTGTTATTGAGGATGTGACATAGCCACTCTGTGGAGGACAGGAGTGGGGGCCCTCCCTCTGTCCTCCCCCGGTGCAGGGGATGTAGTTCAGGTGAGAGGGCGGGTCCACATGGGAGGGTAGAGAAATGGAAGAGCTACCCAGCAGGGTAGTTCAAATGGCCCTTAAGGAAAGAAGAGCTGCCTCTGGATGGAGTGGGATGGAAGGCTTCAGAGAAGTGCTGGGCATTCATTTTTATTTCAGGGACCTAACAGCACAGAGAAGTCAGAAAGCACATTTTTGAAAAGGAGATTTCCTTGGAAGGTCTACACCCTTCCTAGATGAACATGGAGGCACGTAGTCGGCAGTAGGCTTCTCAGTTGCCGACATCCCTTTCCTAGTCCCTGTAGCCAGTGCTGTGCATACAGAGGTGGCCATGACTTTGAGTGGAATGGCTGGAGAACTGGGCAGTATGGGCAGACAGTTGCTGCCTCTCCAAGTCCATAACCCTTTCTAGGTAGGTGCATTCCAGATGGGAGGAAGTGATTCAGACTCCTCAAGATGTAATAGTGTACCTGGGCGTGGATGTAGAAAGATGGTAAAGAGCAAAGGACTGAATTCAGAATTCCCCAATTTCCTGAAGCGGTGTCATCTTCTTTAGGAATCTGAAGCTGCTAGGTCGTCCATAATGGGAGACTTCTATTCCCTTTCCCCCCCTATCTTTCTCCTTCTTACCCCCTCCCCAGTTAAAAAATATGTCCTCCTTGATCACACTGGTATGATTTACAATTAAAGATGACTTCAACTGCTGACCATGTACTAAGCTGTTCTCATTCTACTTAGCGGTGTCCTGTGCCTGCCAATCCCACTGCAGCATTTTCTCCATTTAAGACGTTGCCTCAACAAAGTCCATTTTAGGGTTTTCCTTGCTTCTCTGTGCTGAATTACAGCCACAGTCAACAGCCCACTCGTGTGTAGTTCAAGAAGCAATTAAGCCTCTTTTCTTCGAACAAGCGAGGGAGAGGGTAGAGAAAAATGATCATTATTCTGATGATTCCTCTGTGTAGCTCAACAGTTCACAGATCTTTGATGTCATGACTCTTGGCATTTAAACCCATTTCTGTCACTGCCTTCTGCAGCCACTTCTGCCTGTCAGAGCTACTCCGTGGAGGTCAAGGACTCAAATGTCAATAGGTCAGAGCCTCTCAATCTGACGTCAGGACTGTAATTAAACACAGTTGTAACAGCTGCTTAGTGATCCTCAGAATCATGATGGTATCACTGAAAATTAGAAAGCACAATCTTTGGAGACCTCCCCAGGAAACTTGCAGTCTCCATTGTAAGCCTTCTGTTTTATTCTGGGGGATTCATTATAATCAGAATATAGTAGTAGTATCTTTCTATGCCTGTCCACATGGATTGTGTCTATCTTTAGCTTATATGTTTCTAAAGGGCAGAGACCTTTATCTAACTTACACCACACTGGGTCTAAAACAAAGCTGAAGACAGAAGCTGCTTAAATGATTTTGGTAAGATGATCAGTGAACGCCCTCCTTGATGTTTCTCAATAAGTATCTGCTATGTGTGGACCAGTAAGCCAGGCCCTGAGAAGAAACAAGTCACTACATGTCAGTGGTTCTCAGAGTGGTCCCTCAACTAGCAGCCTCAGCCTCACTTGGGAACATGTTAGATGCACATTCTTCGGCCCTACTCTCAGAAACTCTGAGAGGCGAGGCTCAGCAATCTGTGCATTAACAAGCCTTCCAGGTAATTCTGATGCATGTTTATGTATGAGAAGCACAGGTCTACACCCCTCTGGCCCTCTTACACCTCTGCAGACTTTCTGCTGTGGAAAGGAGACTTGGGGTACTAGCAAGACTAGAAGGGTGAGGACTGAGCTTCCTGGAGATGAGGACAAGCTTTTTTTTCTTTTTTTAAATGTTGAGCCTTCTTTTAATTTATTTATTTTTATTTTTGGCTGTGTTGGGTCTTCGTTTCTGTGCGAGGGCTTTCTCTAGTTGTGGCAAACAGAGACCACTCTTCATCGCGGTGTGCGGGCCTCTCACTGTCGTGGCCTCTCTTGTTGCGGAGCACAGGCTCCAGACGCGCAGGCTCAGCAGTTGTGGCTCACGGGCCTAGTTGCTCCGCGGCATGTGGGATCTTCCCGGACCAGGGCTCGAACCCGTGTCCCCTGCATCGGCAGGCAGACTCTCAACCACTGCGCCACCAGGGAAGCCCAAGGACAAGCTTTGACACAGCCTCTCAGCTACCTCCACAGGGTAGCAGCATGATGACTTCTGCCTTTGGATGTTTTAGGGCTGCATGGCGGCTCAAGGAGCCCAGTGGTTCCATACAACCATATGGGTGAGACTGGATCTTTCTTGCCTTGAAGAGAAGTCTTCTTGCTTCTCCAGTGAGTATGCGTGTTGAGGCAGAGAAAGGCACTGATTCTTGCTCACAGTCGAAGCAGCAGTGGTCTGAAGAGGGATGGAGGTTTAGACGTGGAAGACTCGGGTCAAGACACAGCCCTGCTCCAGGAGCTTTGGGGACTCTGGGAAAATCCATTGACCTCACTAAAGCCAGGTGGACCTGAGTTTACCCATCTCAAAACCAGAGCTAATTATATCTGCCCTATCTGTTTCATAGGACATTCTGCTCAGTTGAGATACAGGTTGGATGGGATTTTACTCACTCTCTTCACTCAAACTGATTCCAGGGTGAAGGTGCCCTACCAACAAGAATCATAGCTCAATGGGGACAGAGCACTTGGCTAATTTATTGAATGGACACATTTACATACACACACACACACACTGTAGGGCTTCTCTGGTAAGGGGTGATAAAGCACAAGACTGAATCATGTTAATCTAAATGGGTCCTCCCATCTCCATTTTGTGGTCGGACTCCCTGTCCTGGTACCTCCCCACCTAGCCCAGGCATGAGAAGCTGGAACCCCAAGCCTGTGACCAGCGTCAGGGTGTGAAGACTACACAGAGGCAGGAACCTGAGTCGAGCCTGCCTAGCAGATGCCAGGATAAGAGAAGGAGGTGAGCCTAGAAGGCTGTGTGAGAGGACAGCAATTCTGCTGTCGTGATCGTGCCCAGTGATGGCCATGCTCCAACCCAGCGCATCAGGCACGCCCCAGTTATAGAACCAAACTTGGGTCTGCTTGCCCAATGTGCAGCAAAGCCAATCTACTGACACCACATTGCTGAAGGAAAGTACAGTGTTAATTGCAGGGCACTGAGCAAGGAGAACGGGCAGCTCATGCTCAAAAGACCCAGACTCCCCCATGGCTCTTAGGGAAGAGTTTTTAAAGACATTTTGAAGGAGAGGGTCAGAGGGTGTGCGATCAGCTCATGTGCAATTTTCTGACTGATGATAGTGAGGAGGATGTTTTGGAAATCTTAATCATCAGACTTTTGATTCCAGCCAGTCTGGGGTCTAGGTGGTGATTGTAAGCAGTTACATATTTCCAGCTGGTGGGGAGTTTCAGTCTCTGCAAAACAACCCAAGGACATGGCTCAGGATATTATCTATAGCCCTTGAGGAGGAAATAAAGGTCCTTGGCTTTGTTTTATGGCTGAGCTATTGTTATTTTGTCTTACTTGACTATTTTCCTTTGTTTCTGTACTTTCCTACTTCTCTCATCAGATTTGCTCTTTGGAACTCGGGGAAGGCCTAGGAGGCTAAAGCTTTTCTGCAAACAGGAGGCAGGGATATTTGGGGCAGGGTGTCTGTCCCTGGGAAGGCCTGCAGGGTACTGTTTGGTTTCACCCCTCTCACGGGAGGAGCTAGCAAGGAGCAGAGGATAGAGATGCAGGTCTGAACAATTCCTACGGAACTCTTCTCAAATGTGAGAATGCTCAAACTCTCTACTCTTCAGGGTAGGAACTCTCCTTCTCTAAAGTACAAATACTATGAGAGGATGGAAGTTCCTTCCTTATTAGGTAAGCAATCCCTCTGAAAATGGTAACGATTATATCAATACCATTTATAAAATGGTGTGATCCTGTCTTTAGTATTTCCTTTCTTCATTCTCCAAATGCCATGACTAGGACCCTCGTTGGCAGGCTTGGCTCTTCCCTGCCTACTCGGCAGGGATGGGTAGCAAATTAGCTCAACTGGTTGGGCCGGTGGTGCTGAGGCAGTTCCAAGGGAGTGGGCAGAACAGAAGATAGTGTGGGAAGGCTGAGGTCAGGAGGAAACACAAATAAGAGTCATCAGATAGGAAGAGGCACACAGAGAAACGAGGTGGGAGGGGGCTTATGGATGGATGCCTCTAAGAGTGGCTGGTGTTTGGGACTTATTTCATGAGATAGCTGGGGCCTGTTGAATGGGTGGATTTGCTAGGGTTAAAACGCTAAGAATCTAGCACATTTTGGCCTAACCTGCTAGCACATGAGAAGCCCTCCTCCCACCACTAGGTGGGACTTGATGTGTGCCTTGATGCTGCCCTGCCCTCCTGCCATCCCCAGCCTACAAAAGGTAGCCACCCAAGGCACTAATGTGCCTGATCAACACGACTGCCTTTCTGCTTAAGCTATGATGCTCTGCCCCCTGCCGGGGGGGGGGGGGGCGGTCTCCTCCACCACAGCAGACCTGAGTGAGATCCTGAGAGACCTTTCCTATGGTAGCCAAACTCTGGTCCTCTTCTCTCATTACTGCCTGAATTTCCATTTCTACTTGCCTGGAGGCCCAGTGCTGACACTCATTTAATGATAAACATGACGCTTGGCTGGAGACACCCATCACTATGTTTTATCTGTCAGGTGAGACTCTGGGATTGCAGAGGAAGGTGGCTGCATAAGATTGTGCACGTTGTATAGTATACAACTTGAGAGGATGCCTTCCACGTGGTAATCTAAGTCTGTATTGTGTAAACACATATGGCAGCCCTGAGTGCCTTGGATAAAACCTGAGTTTGTCATACTTCTCTGCATGTGGTAGCTTAGATAGACAGACAACTTTGCATAGCTACATGGCTCCTTGCAAAGATTTGCTCTTGGGGTAAAAAGGAGAAAAAAAATAGGTTCAAACAGATAGCATTTTGAAAGTCAACAACTAAGTCTGGTTGGAGATGCTGCTGCTGATGACCACCCTCCATCCCCCACCACAACTAACATTTATTGGGCACATAGTACATGCCAGGCACAAACATGTTTGAAGGACATCCCAAGACTACCTCTAACTGAAATTTATTAGCACCATCTCTTCTTCCTAAATCGGAACTGACATGTTACAGTGACGAACTGTATTAAGTCTCCCTTGGAAGCTCCTTTCAAGATGACCTTGAAGGATAGAGACACTCTTAAGCCTGCTGCCTGAGGACATTGAGATCTGATGGAGACAGTCTCCTCCCAACTCCACATTCCTTAGGTTCCCACACTTTCTCAGCTCATGGTGCCTTTCCGTCTGGTAACTTTTTCACTCCCTAGACCAAGAGAAATACCAACAATTCAATTTATTAATAGTTAGTTTCAATGAACTTAATAGTAGCAGTTTCTGCTCCTGACATGTCGCTGTGCTACTCTGGAAAATTGAAAATATCCCACGACTTTCCTGTGAGTTTGTTGCAGCCCACAGCTTGGGAACCACAGCCTTTACTTCATCTGAGGCAAAGAAGATGGAGCTTCAACACTGAGAAACATTCCCAGGAGTCTACCACCTTCATGACATTTTCCCCTGGAACAGTCCAGTAAGATAATGAGAATTTCTACTTATTCTTATGGGAAGGAAGGTAGTTTGGTGGAAAGAAGGTGATTTTGATAAATTGTGAGGAATTGGTAGACATGATCTGTTTCTTTAAAGGCATTTCAATACCAGAACCATTTCCAGGCCAAGAATCTCTTTGGACCCACTTGTAGATGTGCTGCCTGAGTTTAGTTTAGAAGCAATGGTTTCTTCCTGGAGTAACAGAATGATTGCCTGTATCCCACGTCTATTCCCATGTCTGTATCACTCAGTGGACCTTTGGCTACTTCAGGGCAGGGTTGGTACACAGTAGGTGCTCAGTGTATGTTTTTGAATTACATAACTCCTTTATGAATAGCTTGTGGTTAGTTTTAATTCCCCAAGTAGTTTCCCCCATGGACATCACTGCTATCATTCTTTGGTCTCACTTTTTAGGCCTGCAGGCAAAGGGTAGCATGGATATATTAAGCACCGCAGCTAAGGCTGCGTTTAAAGATGCAGGCTCATCCTTTCAAGAGTTCTCAAGGAGCGAGATCAAAGTGTCTTGGCGTGAAGGTGGAGGGCCTGGTGGAGCTTTCTTTGCTTCTCAAGATAACAGCAAGCACACGCTTTGCAGTTTGTCCCTAGGCTCCATTCTGTAGGTGTCTATGTTCTAGAGCAGGAAGGTATTGGAGCCTTACTGCCATCCATGTTTAGTAGTAAAGCTTAGTTATGAGTGGTATGGCAAAGCTTTGGTGATAAGAAACTAAAAAGCTATATCTTATGTTCATCAAAATGGACTGCTTGATAGTCTGGGAAATGAAAGAGTCCAATACCACTGATATTTAGCAATGAACTCGGCAATGGCTGGCATTCGTGGTGGGAAAACATGCAGAAATTGAGTAACTCCAGAAGAATCCCAACCGTTTTTTTCTCTTAAAGGAGGTCTGACGTGTATGGCCTGTCTCTGATCCAAAGAAGGGTGAAGTCTAGTTGTATGGACATAGGAAGTAGCTTGAGAAATCAACATGTCCAGTTCCTACTTAGTATTTGCTTTAAGTCAGATACCCGACAAACTGATATGAGAACTTTTCTCCGGGTTCTCCACACGTCCATTTCCCTTTATCCCCTAGGCCAGTATCACTGAAACTCCCTTGGGTTGAGGCAAGTCACGGCCCTACCATATAAGCAGTGGTGCCATTGCTAGGCAGTCTGTGCCTTTTGAGAAATCTGAAGCCCTGAGCAGTGCCTGACAGTGCTGCAAGGCAGTGGACCTAGACAGCATTTAGTATCCATTCCAACCCTGAGAGAATCCATGCCTTTGAGATGTGACCTGTTCATAATCCCACGGGGTCATCGAGTGTCTTGGTTTTAAATAAAACAGAAGCAGTGAGGAAGCTTGTTGTGACAACTAGTACACCTGCTCACTGCCCTCTACCTTGCCTCACAGTCAAACTAGCCTCTTAGCATATGAATCTCTACAAGCTGCTCAGAGGGGCCATTTACAGCTCAGAAGCAATAGAGAAGAGACCATTTCCAGGCCTCTGCCAGTTGTAGTTCTGAGCACATATGAACTGCCTACTCTAGTTCAACTTCTTTTCTGCAATGAGTTAAGAAAAGATGCTTTTGATGGTGGAGAGAAGCGGATAGGAAGCCATACCTTTATAATAGTCTTTCCTTCATTTGCTGCAGAACCACTTTGGCTCTGCCCAGACATAGATTACTGGAACTCACTTTTCCTGGAACTCCAATGGAATGGAAACACTGAACATGGACCATTATTCCAACACTTTTACTGTGGTCCATACCCTGTTCTGAGCGCTTTACGTGTATTAACTCATTTAATCCTCAAAATCTTATTAGAACCAATAAGAAAGATACTGTTTCTGTGATCCTTCAGTCCTCTTTAGGGTCATATGGTAGCCTGAGGTAGATACCTATCTTGACCCTATGTTAGTTCACAAAAATACTGGTTCTAGGAGTAGGGATCGCTTTATAAAATAGATATTGTTGCTAAGAAAATAAAAACAATGTAACTTACAGTAACTTTTTGTTAATCTAAATTACAGAGAAAAGACCCCACCTTATATAAAACTTCATTTGGGTTCTTGTAAGATTCAGTTCCTTTTGTTAAATGGTCAACCTTTTAGGATAGATTTATTTGTAGGTCATAGATGTATGTAGTTCTTGGGACAGATGATCTCTCCGTCAAGTACTTAAAGTTACAGTCTTTCTATTCTAATGATTCTTAGAGTAGTTTGAAATATTGAAACATGAGTGATTTTGCTCCCATCACTGTGGGTATTATCCTATGTTCTAAAATCCTATCATAAAACTATAAACTTACGACTGTATTTTTTGTAGCCTTATCAATGCCCATTGCTCAGTGTCCGTTGAGGGGACTGAGAGAAGGGAGCATGATCCAGATAATATTTTTTTCATGAAAAGAAAGAAATGGAAATGTTTTGGCTTTCTTTCAGTAACATGTAATTTGTAAGGTTCTTTCCCTCATTTATAATCCTATCCGTGTATAAACAGTAATTTGCTCTTGTAAACATGTACTGTAGTAAGAGTTCTGTTGGGAGCATTTGTGTTCGTTATCTGTGACATCATGAGCATTTAAAAAACAATAATTATAAATACCCTCTAGAGTGAAAAAAAAATAGTAGAAAGAATTGGAGAGTCTGTCTAGAGACTAATTGTTTCTTATTGCTCTGTCTCTGAGTACCCTGACTCCACCCCAATCTCTTTGAGTTTGGACTCCCTTAAATACTACAAAACTCAGTGGAGGTGTGACCTACTGCAGAGCTCTGAAAATGTTACCGTTTGGAGAATAGTATTTAGGAACACAACTTCTTTACAACTGAAGTAAGTTGTTGCTGTTGTTAATGCTGACCTTCCAGTTCTGAAATTTGAAGAATATGCCTAGGTTCCTTTGCCTGACACAGTGAATTGTGGGTTGTGGTTGGTTGCTTGGTTTGCTTTCCCTTTCTTTGCTTTTTCAAATCCAAGGATATACCAGTGGAATGAAAGTGTGTATTTCTCTGAAAGGTTTGAGTTACAGAGTCACAACTGGTTCTAGTGATAGGGGGTTAGTCTATGAGACACAAGCATAAGTATTTGGATGAAAAGGACCACTGTATCAAAGACATATTTCAGTTTCATAAAATTTACGGAGTGGCATTTTGACAGAGGAGACCATTAGATTACTCATGGGATGCTTAGAAAGGAAAGGAGAAAAATTAGCATGGAATCTGAATATATAAATTGCTATGTTCTTAAAGTCCAATTTGTACCCAGTTTTTTGTAACTTGGAATGTATTCCCCTGTAGGCACTATATTTTGCATGGTTTTGGGCTCCCTAGCTAGCTTATGAAAATCTATGTCAAGCATAATGTAGTAACATGTTTTTTGGAAAGAGAACCGAATTAGATATCAGACGGCCTTGGGTTTGAGTCCAAACTGTAGCACTAACTCTTTGTATGGCCCTAGGCAGGTCACTAAACCTTTCCGTACTTTTGCTCATATATAAAATGCACATGCTGAAACCCAGTATTTGATACAGACATTCAATAAATGTTTGCTGAATGAATGAACAAATGAATAAGCATATATTTTATTCCTGTGGGGAAAAATCCATCCAAAGGTTGAGAGACTTTTACAACTTCTGCGGTATCGCTGTGGAGATTTCAGGCCAGGTACAGAAATGGAGACTTCTTAAGGAGCCTTTCTTGGCCATTTATATACTGTTGAGGTCACCTCTGCAGTGCCTGGTGGCTGGATGTCTATCTGCAGTAGCTTCAGAGGCAAGGCCAAGGCTGCGTGAAAACCTTTACAGGCTCCCATGCAAGTAGTGGACACATGGCAGGGGTGTGGTGGCCATTTGTATGTTTGACTCCTGCACAGGTTACATGTTTGCAATGAAGGACTTTGTACATACTTTTCCCTCTGTGAAATGTAACAAAAAGTCTTAAAAATGTCCTGACTAGAAAATATATTAAATATAACTACATTTTGATGGGCCCAAAGGAGATAGGTTAGTACATTTAAAATAATGAGAAGGAAAAAAAAAACACTTAAAAAAATGAAACGCATAGTGTTATTCCCAAAAAGGAGCAAAAAGACACAAGGTATTCTAGACTTGGAGGCAGCATGTTCTGATTTTGGGAATGGACGTTCAGTTTATTTTAACGAAACCCCTGCTTTTCTAATTATAGTCATTTGTTCTCAAACAGGCATGGGTAGGAACAGTTTTAAATGTCTTCCATTTCAGTAGGCATACCTTCTGAAAAATCCCTAAAATTTCAAGAGGAGCTTTTTTTTTCTTTTTCTTTTTTTTTGTTTTTTCTTAAGCAGTTGCTGTTTTTTGAGCTCCAAGGGCTGACAGCTGTTCTAGTTTTGCTTGGGGACTTTTTCACAATGTGGATTAATCAATGTTATGAACTGGGTCCGTGGGGTTTTGGGAATGTAATTGGTTTCAGATGACACTTTGCTAGTCAATCTGTGAAACAGCCGAATGTTGACACAGCTGAACAATTCCAGCTGTTTCCACTCGCCCCTTCCTCTTTCCTTGGACACTACATCCTTTGCCTTTATTTTTGTCTGCCCTCTCTCACTGTGACTTTGCTAAACTAATTTGTTATCCTTTCTGAAATTTCTTTTTGCTTTTCTCTCCTTTGGGATATCAGGGCTCTGCCTTTATTATATCCTCCACCCAATTTTATTTTGCAAAACTTTTTTCTTGGCTTGCATAGTTATTTAAGGAAATAATAATTTTACCACTTAACTTCGCTTTTATTTGTGGCGATCACATAGTTTGTTTATTTAAGGGTGCACAGCACAAATTTAGGCTTTACACAAGTGCTTGATTTCTGTGAATATTTGGTTTCGCAACTGCTTGATTAACCTTTTTTTTGTTTGTTTTAATTACCAGAGGCATTCCACTGAATAAACAATACAAACCATCAGCTTTATTCAGTGCATAGCTGTGTTTGCTACTGTATATCCTTCTGAAACTACGAGAAAAAGATTCAGGTGTCAGTATTGCTGCTAGAAAGATGTATGCTTAGCAGGGAGGAATCCAAAAAGGACCGACCCTGAATTATGTACAATATATTAATAGTTTATATACTGTCAGGGGAATGGTTTGTAAATTGCTTTCAGTGGTTTTTCATTATCAGACTAATTTCTTTTTGTTTTTTCAAGAGTACTTATTTCTGCACCTTACCCAATAGGGGAAAGGCTTTAACTGCTTATGTGCCCAATAAAATTTTTTTTATTGGGTGATGGGCTGCAGAACCAGAGCTAAATGAGCTAAACCGAAGAATAGGACTGCACAGATACGTACATGCTTGAGTGTGGTCATTCCCAATAGCTAAGACTCGATGTGGGTGAAGTAATCTCATTCTTCCCAGAAAGGGCTGTATTAACTGAATGGATGGCTCGGGTTTACAGGACAGTTGGGCAGCAGCTACTCTGCCTTGCTTGCGTAGACTTAGATGCACAGCACAATTAAATATTCCTAAGTCGGAATCAAGTCTAAGATGTCAGAGAACGTGGAACAGTTGAGCAATTGTCATGAGAATTTGGTGAATAAATGCAATTGACATAGAAAATTTTTCCAGATATGTCCTCCTCCTACAATTGCTAATGAACATGATATCAGAGGAAGCAGTCTCAAGGGTGGAGATTATCTTAGAGACAGGAAACAATGGGTAGATAATGTCATTTCTTTGCATGGATACTATAAACAGTCCAGGCCTCTAGACATTGGTTAAGGCTGGTCCATTTTAACACCTTTATATAATCTTGCATGTGGTGAAACTTCTGGGTCTTTCTAAGAGTGAAATACTGAGCTGCCGTGGGCCAGGTGTGCTGAAAAGAGGCAAAAGAGCATCTGTATAAAAAAAGCATGAGGCAAAACTAACTCAAATTGCACTCAGGGATGAGCATCCAGAATTACAGGTGATAACCCAGTAAATGGGTGTACAGGTTACTGTAGACAGTTCTTTGAAGACCAGCCAAATTGTGGTTGTGGTCAAAAGGGCAGACTGGATGTAATCATAGAGGGTGCTGGAATCAAAGTCAAAAGCCTGTCTCTGGCCATTCATAATATACTCTACAGCTGGACCGATACACCTTAAGAACAACCTAACAAAGCTAAGAAAGGTTCTGGAAGGGATAAAGTAGCTAACGGATTTAAGATATACCACAAGAGCAAACGGATGTATCTAGTACCCTTCATCTAGGAAGTTGAGATTGGGTGGCATGAAGTTGTCTAAGATGACAGAGGCTGGGGCAGTGTGAACCCAGACATAATCCCCAGACATGGCAGAGGTATGTATTTTGAGACTGGCACCCACAGTGTGCTGGGTAATGACACCAGTGTTCAAATCTGTGTTCTACCATTTATTTGTCTGACCATAGGCATTTTACCTAATCATTCTGATTCTTGATTTTCTTAATTGAAAATGGAGGCAGTAGTCTTACAGTAGTTTTATCATTTTATTAGATGAGATGTGTATGTAGAGCGCTTGCCATAATTTTTTAAATTTAGTGAAATATGTTAAAGAAACAGCTACCATTACCCTCATTGTCATCAACAAGATTACCAGTATTTTATTTTTATCATAATTAATTATAATAAAGTTTAACAGAGGCACAGAAGTCAGATTGTACAGGTTAAAAACTAGAGTTTACAAGTCTAAACTGATGTATACGTGTCAATAATGGTTAACTAGGGAGAGCTAGAGCATGTGGGCTAAATCTTTGGCCTTTTGACATTGAAATCAGGATATGTACCCATTACCTTTCACAACTGTACCTTAATGCCACTGCCAGAATGACAGTAGACTAAGACTTATCCACCAGTTTTTTTTTCTTTATCTTATTAACTCTTTACTTTCACAGTATGTAGATCTAGAAAAAGGAAGATTTGGGCATTTTGGACTTGAGAAACCACATTTTTACATACTTGGTTTTGAGAGACTTGGAACTTCTTGAAAGGATGTTCTGCAATCCTGAATATGCCTTCTCTTCTCAATACTATACAGGTCCTAGGCTGCCCAGTTCTTTATTGTCTGCCAAGAACAAACAAACGAATAAAACCCCCAAAACCAGTTTATCCTGGAGAAACTTTAATTGTAGTAAATACTTATTATTGGCAAGCTTTTGTTCTGAGATGCTGTTAGGGCTGTTGAGCATGCTGTACAGTCATGTCCATTTCTGGTTCCACCATGCCTGTCTGTCACCATAGAATCCTTAACCTCTGTTAAAAGCTGACAAATGACGGGTAAAAATGTGCGGTTCATGTTGGGTTGGAGTGTAGGTGAGAGCCAGTGAACTCCTGCAAAATGAGTCCTTACAACCAAAAAAACACTAAGTAAATTTCTCAGACAGGTGAGCACAAGTGAAAGGCCCAAACCCTATTCAAAAGTAGATCATTGATTCAGTCATTGGCTTTCTACTAGGGTACTTCATCCAAGCTGCAACTAACCTTGAATGGAATACCAGCCATGGTAGAAAGAGAAATTCCCTGCTTTTTGTGTAGAGCAGAGAAGTCATAGGAGAATATGAAATAAAGTCAGACTAAAGAATTAAGACCAGAGTCTTGCTTAAAGGAAATGGATTATGCAATAAAAACAAAGTCTTCATGTGGCATTCAGAGAGGCCCTTTCTCTCCCAGTTTTGCAGTCACACTAATACTAGCATGGGGAAACTGAATTCCTTGAGTGTAAGAGCAGGAAGCAGTGAAGATCAAACAGCCTGTCGGGCGTAGAACTATCCCTACGGCATATTCTCTGACCAACCTCTCCAAGACTGACATAATTGACCTTTGAATCCATTCATTTGTTCAAGAGATATCTTGGGGGTACTTTCTTTGTTAATTCCCTTTGTTGCCTTCATGGAGCTGGTAGAGGACTGAGACACTGATCAACCAGTTACTAAAACACGGAATATGGCAGCTGCATTAAGTGTTGAAGAGGAGAGGAAGATGGTGTGCCGAGAGCATCTATGGTGTGAAGAGGTTTGACTTGGGTCAGGGAAGGCTTCTTGGGGAAGTGGCAGTT
This sequence comes from Delphinus delphis, assembly GCF_949987515.2. NCBI lineage: Eukaryota > Metazoa > Chordata > Mammalia > Artiodactyla > Delphinidae > Delphinus > Delphinus delphis. The sequence goes on from NC_082684.1 coordinate 141,555,434, forward strand.
GAGCCCAGGTCATTAGGAAGTGAACCAGGCTAGGCAGAGGGGAGCTGATGTAGAGTTGATAGAGATATGTCACCTACCTGCAAGGAGCTCAATCTAAAACAGTTACGGTGCATTACGATACCTGCTACCTGTGGCAAAAGTTTTGTTATCACCTAGGAGGGAAGTCCAAAACAGATTATGGGAGGAGGGGCTGTCTTCAAGGAGGACTTCCTGGAAGAAGTGACATTTGAGCTGAGCTGTGAATGATACTACTACTGTTAATTTGTGAAATGTTCTGGAGCCTTAAATACATTGTTTATAAAATTAAATACATATATAAAATTAAATACATTGTTTATAATATTATATATATAATAATATTTATAATAATACATTGTTTATAAAATTGCTTTTGACTCTGATTCTCCATGCTTGACAAACTGGGACCACTGGGTGATTCTTTTTTTTTTTTTTTTTTTTGCATTACGTGGGCCTCTTACTGTTGTGGCCTCTCCCGTTGCGGAGCACAGGCTCGGGACGCGCAGGCTCAGTGGCCATGGCTCATGGGCCCAGCCGCCCCGCGGCATGCGGGACCCTCCTGGACCGGGGCACGAACCCCCGTCCCCCACATCAGCAGGCGGACTCCCAACCACTGCACCACCAGGGAAGCCCTGGGTGATTCTTTTTTAGTCTGGGAAGGGGAACCCTGGAGGAGACGGGAGAGAGTGAGTAGCTCAGGGCAAGCCATGAGGCAGCATTAGGTATAAGGGCCAAGGGCTAGCATGGCAAACTTGAGGAAGGCTTATGACTCCCAAGTTGGCTTAAATCTTAGAAATTCTGCAGTTCCACTTCTGTGCTAGGAAAGAGGATAGACAGACTGTGCATCAGTTTTTCTTGCTACCTGATGATGAGGGGACGCGCAGAAGCTTCAGTTCAGATAGCGGTTGCTCAGCCATTCACATGGTCTCCCCAGAGCTAATCATGATGAGTCTCAGAGTGCTTTTCACAGTGTGGACCACTGACATCAGAGGAATTTGGGGAGACTGTGAGAATGGCACATAGCTGGGCTCCGCGATAGACCTGAAGAAACAGTGTGGAGGGGAGAGGGCCTGCATTTTTAACAAGCTCCCTAGGTGACTCTTATGTACTCAAAAGTTTGAAAATCCTGAAGCTGGGCACTAGGATTTTAGGCTAAGGGGGAGGTACCAGGTTACAGCACAGGTATAACGGGATGTAGCTCCCCAGTTTAATATAAAGCCAATAAGAACGGCCCATGTAAATGTGCCCTTTGTATTGTAAGGTATTACAAAAATAAAGAGCTATTCAAATATTTGGTGCTAAGAAGGTGCAGACTGAAATTACCTGGACAGCATTCTTAGGTGGAAACTGTGGCTCAAAAGAATGAGAGTTGTTTTTCTCCGTGATTCAATGTGCCTTAGTGCCTTTCCTTTCAGAATGTGATTGCATAATTGTACACAGGCACTCCCTCCCTTGAGGCAGAGGGCTAATTACATAACACAGCCAAAAGGCCCCATCACACTCTCCTCTAATTACAGTTTATGAAATGTACTGGGTTGACCTTTGCCATCACAGCTGCCCTAGAGGTTGACTCCAGAATGTTATGGCTGAAAGGGGCTTGAGATATTATCCAGCAGTAATTCTACCAAAGCTTATTCTGAAGCTAGTGGGAGGCCCAGCAAAGTGAAGGGCAGTGCCCAAGACTTCACAGAAAGGTAGTTCAGGCCCAGGACTAGAACTTGGCTTTCCCGGTGTTTTCCATAGTTAACACCTAGGCCAAACATGCTCTTACTTTGTTTTGCAACACTGGCTCATTTTTCACTGTTCTCATAGGAGGCTCGGTTTGGAATCATCTAGGATTCTTAAGTTGAAAAGCTGTCATTTAACGTTCCTACTATTTTATACTTACAATGGTTAATATTTATTGATCACATGCCATGTGCCTGACAGTGCGTTAAACACTCGATAACACATTAACCATCTAATCCTCTCAGGAGGCCTATGGGGATGAATATTCCCATTTTAAACATGAGGAGAATGAGGCTTTTGACATTTTCAAGACCTTTGCAAGGACATATAACTAGCAAATAGGCGACCAAAGTTTCAATCAGGCCAATCTGATCCCAGGGTATTATTTTATATTTTACTAAACTATTAGTTGATCATGTTGATGGATAAAAATTCCTTTTGTACAGATACAAAGTCAGGCAACCTTGTCTGAATTACTTGTTACATTTAGATAACGCAAGATAAAGTGTGTTCAGCGTTGACACCAGGTTCTGGATAATACAACTTTTGCTTTATCAGGTTACATTGATAGAGTGTAAACACTCCAGCTAGTCTCACAGGGCTGTGGCTGTCTTCTGTCTGCCTCCTTCCACCCCCATCTTTCTTACAAGCTCCCTTTTTATGCAGTAAGATAACCCAGGATGCAAGGAATCTTTTTTTCTTGTGGAGCCTTAATTTCTATTTAAGGACAACAGCGACTCCACAGCGTGAAGGCATCGGATACTGTTTAGCCTCTAAGGGGAGCTTTGTTGTTGGCAGTGCCATTGAATGATGTGTCGTGATTGGTGGGCTTGGCATGGCCAGCCTGGAGCACACAGCGGTGTCCTGAGGGTCAGCAAGCACACTGGTGAACGTGTCTGATCTTAGTGCCCACTCGACCTTTTTACATTACGATCCATTTGTGTTGTGGATCTTCATCTCTGGTAATATACTCAAACTGTGTAAATTCTGTTGTGTTCAGAGGATTGGAATAAATTAGAAAAATCCAGTACGGAAAAAGAGCTCACTTGAAGTGGAATGCCTTGTTCTACTACATACTTTATCACAGGCTTTTCGAAGGGAGCATGTCCCCGGACCTCGGTAGTCAGCATGAAAATACTACCACTCAAGGATGGAGACTGCGTTTCCCTGTAGACACAGAGCCCCTACCGCCACCCTATGTATGAGGGAGAGGAAAGGGTGTGCCACTGTCATCACTCCAGATACGAATGCCGTGGGGACACTGAATGCATAAACTACTACGTGCGTGAAATGCACCTACTGCCTAGGAGTGCCTGGAGGCTGCTCATCGAAGAAACAGTGGTCACAAACATGCCAAGCCTTTATCCGGGCTGTTCCGTCTGCCTGAAGCGCCCTCTCTGATCTTCTCTACTGGGCTTTACTGCTTCTCTTTTCAACACTCTGCCCCAGGTCCTCTCCTCTGAGACCTCTTCCCTGCCTCTTCACTGCCCCTCCTCACTGCTCTGTGCTGACCTTGGTCAGCTTCCACCACGTGCTGGTTTACAGTTGTTTATCTTCTTGGCCAGATCTGATTTTCAGGTCTCCCAGAGGCCTCTTCAGGGAAACACCAGTCCAGAGAAATGCCCCTTCCCAACCAAGGGAGCAGAAGTGATGACTTTCCCTTCCCTTGGCATCTGGGCCACTCGCTTCGGTGCAGGGGGGACTGGAATCATCAACATTACTGGCCACTGCATGGCCCTCCTGGGGCTTATAACCCAAACCTTACAACCTTTTCTCAGAAGGTAAAAGGGGCTGCTTCCAACTGTGTTGAGAAGCAGGAGGTCGCTGAGAACAGGAGGCCTTGGGGAGAAGGACCAGAGCTGGATCTTGAAGAAAGGGCTAAGAAAGACACAAGAAGTGGGGAGCGTGGCCCAAGGCCATCTCCTCAGTTCTGTGGTTTGGCCAAACACAACGGGCAAAAGCCCTGTGTGGGCACATGCCTTTGTCCCTGTTGAAGGCGTGGCATTAACCTGGGGCCCTGTCAGGATTTAGGAGCTGAGAAGACCTAGTGAAGAGGGGGCAGTGCCCCTTGGGGTGGGGTGCTGGCTTCACCTCTAATATTTCTATTCAACTCATTTATTGAGCACCTACGATATGCAAGGTGCTGATACGATGATGCGTAATACGCTACTCTTTGCAGGCCATTTCTGCCTAGCAGCTAAAGCAGTAGTTTAAATTTCCTTTTAACTCTTGACATTAGAGAGACGCTATGTAAATCTGAATTATTTTCAGTATACTTGGGGTGAATAAATCATAAAGGGCTTGTGCATATGAAGAAGATTTAGCCTGGGAATTACACCTTAGAGTGAGAGATGAGGCGAGAAGGTTGTGTACCAGGTGGCTCCCACACCCACTAACATCATCCATGCCCTATATCAGCACATGGCAGATGTGCCAGCTACCTGCACCAGCGTTACCTCGATATCAGAACTTCCTGCCATGCCCTTCAATGTCAGATTCCATGGGGGCAGGGTGAGGGGTGGAGAATAGCACCTCCTCCCCTCATAAAGACTTTGGGGATACCTGCCTTTAGATTCAGGCTAGATATTTATTTATTTTTATTTTAAATGTTATTATTTATTTTTGGCTGCATTGGGTCTTCGCTGCTGCATGTGGGCTTCCTCTAGTGGCAGTGAACATGAGGCTACTCTTTGTTGCGGAGCACGGGCTCAGGTGCGCGGGCTTCAGTAGTTGTGGTGCGTGGGCTCAGTAGTTGTGGCTCGCGGGCTCTAGAGCGCAGGCTCAGTAGTTGTGGCGTACGGACTCAGTAGTTGTGGTTCACGGGCTCTAGAATGCAGGCTCAGTAGTTGTGGCGCACGGACTCAGTAGTTGTGGCTCGTGGGCTCTAGAGTGCAGGCTCAGTAGTTGTGGCGCACGGGCTTAGTTGCTCCACGGCATGTGGGATCTTCCTGGACCAGGGGACAAACCCGTGTCCCCTGCATTGGCAGGCGGATTCTTAACCACTGTGCCACCAGGGAAGCCTGGGCTGGATATTTAAATTGTCTAAGATGCTGGATTCTTGCCATTTTGCTTGTTTTAATCAAAAGAATTAGGTGATGTGACCACTGATGCATCCCAAACTACTTTTCCCACATGTTGTTGGGATGAGAAAGCGGAAACTCCAGTGACAGAGTCCCCGCTTTCACTGAGCAGTTGATCGGTCTCTGGCCAAGGGAGGTGTTAGCAACTGTGGATGGGATCTCCTCACTTCCTCTCCTTTTGTGGGTCTCAGGGTCTCTGCACTCCCTCCTGCCCTGAGGTGTAGGGGAAGGCCCTTGTCAAGGGCCTGCTGTTAGGGTGGGTTGTCATGGCAACTACTCTGGACCCAGCCAGGGAGCAGGGGCTCCTACAGTGCATCGACTTAGCCAGAGCATGATGGGGAGGGGAAGGTGAGTCAGGAGGACAATGAAACAGGGGTCAGGATGCCAGAGGACCAGGGAACATGATTATCACGTGCTCACTTTTGCACAGCGTAATGCCAGGTATCGTGGGGGGGGGGAGCCTGGGAAATGTGAAATCTGTCTCTCCCTGTAAGGAATTAGTTTACAGTCACTTCACTCACCAAGTATTAATGGAGTACCTCTCTGGAGCTACACTCTGCACTAGGTGGTTAGGATTAACCAGATCATAGAGACATCTGCCTCCTCCTGCCTCCATGGAACTAATCATTGGGTGGCACTTATCAGAAAGGCATTGTTTTTTTTTTCAAATGCAGACCTAGGTTTTGATCCATCATTTATATTTTGTGGATTATTTTATGGAACATAAGTAAATACCTTTTTTTTTGATTAGTGCTATTGGCTGCTAAAACTGGAGCTTTGAGTCTACTTTTTCTCTTTGATACCATCTGTCCTTGTCCCTGCTTTTAGACTGATCCCTGTTTAGGGACAGGTAAAGAAAATTGAGATGAAGAATCTTTTATTATATCCCATAAATAGCAGGAAATCCTGAGCTCTAATTTCCCTGTGAAGGAAAGGTTTCTGTTGATAGAAATCAGCATAGCATATCTCAAGGCAGATTTTGAATGGAGTAAGGAAGATTCCTGCAAACCTCTGTTCCTCCAGACACATGTGTAATTGCTCATACAGTGGTCTTGAGGTAAACAGACACATCTGAATAACTCTTTGGTAGGCAGGGAACCATAAAGTGAACCTATACTTCAGAAAGTGAGAAATAATATTTACAGCAGAGCAAACATCACTCTGAGGTATGCAGTGAACATCTTCCGAGGTCATCTTCTGATGACTCAGGTGGCCTGCATTTTATGTGTTTCCTTCCACAGGCCTGGATCTTGGTTCTTCTGATTCCATTAACACCACTAGAAAATCTTTCTCTCCCTGCTACCAAGAGGGAGGCACCCTTGAGGTTCAGTTACTGGCTTTCTCATCTTCTCTCTGCTCTCTCTCCAGGAGAGGGATGCGTCCTGATAGCCGTAACATTCATCTGCCCATTGTAAAGAAAGGATGCAACCGATAGACATTAGGAGGGAAGATGCAGGAGTAACTGGATGTTATTGGTGGGGGGTGAGGAGGTCTGGTAGTTATGAAAGAAATGAGAGATGACCTCTCTTCCAAATTTCAACATCAGTCACATCTATGGAAATATTTCATTACCATAAATTCACCTGATTTTTGACAACCTCATCATCCTCCAAAGTGGAGCTTCCCTGTACTTGTTAGTCTTTTTTGGACACCTCTTTTGTGTCAGGTGTTGTGCTTCCAAAGCTTGGAACATATGAAGGCAAGTGAGACTCAGCCTTTGTCCTTGTCCAGTTTATAGTCTAATGGACAACACTGACTAATGAGATAATACAAGGTGTTTCATCTGGTTAAAATACAAAGTGTTAGATCCTGGAAGCCTGGGCCCAGTGCCCCTAATTCCCTCTGTGTCAATGCTGTCCCCATTCTTCTGGTCTCTCCAGTGTAAAGACCTGGTTATCCATAATTTTATCCTCTCTTCCCCATCTTACCCTCTGATACTCCATTAATCTGTAACCTTCCTGACATTCCTCAAATTACCCACCTTGCTTTCTTCTGCCACCCACCTGAACCCAGGGCCTTTCTACCTCTTACCTGTACCAGTTTCCTTGCTTCCTGAGCTCATTTCTTTGCCTATGAACTGACTCCCTTCAAATCCATCCCAGACCTTGTAGCAAGAGTAATGTTCCTTCAGACATGTTCGTTCCTCCCGAGTTTTCATCTCCTGCATGTTTACCCATTCAGCAAACAGTTAAGAGGTGCCTAGAATCCCTGGAAGCTCCCCCTGGCTTTGGGGATGAACTCCAAACCTTAGCCTGAACTCCTGTCCTCCCGCACCCTGCCTTTCTGACGTATATCTCCCCTCTCTAAATGTGACCCTCCAGGCAACACTGTTTCCTCCCCGTCTCACATCATACCTTGTATGTTCTTATCTCCTCCTTTGCTCTTGCTCTGTTCTCTACCAGGGCACCAGATGCCCCTCCCATGCCCCCCTCCCATGCCCCCCCCATGGTCTAATTGAAGTCCTTCCTCCTTTGTGAGGCCTCCCTGACTGCTCTAGCCATAAGGGGGCAGAACTGAAAAACAGAAAACACACTGTCCAGTCAGGAACAAACCACATTCATGTAAGAAGCACTCACGGAACCCCTAGTACCTGAATCTGTGATTTAATCTTTTCTTAAATTTTGTTCAGAACTAAACAAGCACACTTCAAGATTCCCTATCCGTAGTGGTCTGTTTTAACTAGTGTTTTGGTTCGATCCACGAATGAAGAGAGAAAATTTCAGAACCGTCGAGTCCCAGATGTCTATTATTAGCTTAATCACTGCTCTTGAGTAAATCAGGGTGGACTCAGGTGTTAGTGATGGATCCTGAAGGTGACCTTGTACAAAGACCAACATCTTTTGTGTGGTTTCACCTCCCGAGTTCCTTGTTTTAAGGAAAGTGGAAGCGGCAAAGAAACTTGAGGTTTCTACAAATGTCTGTGACTCGCTGTGGCCCTTAGACACTAAGTATGGGGACGCAAGAACATGGGTGCCGTAGGGATGAGCGTAATTATTTGTTGTTACTTTCGTTATTAGATGACAGTGTTACAAGCCGATTCCAGATTTCATGTGCTTTCAGTCTTAAAATGCTTCTTGACATCTGAAGAAATGCTGAAGGCGCTTGCCTTCCCAACAGAAAATACTAAACACCATCATTCTGAAAACTGCCGGCAGAAAGATCAAGGTGGAGTGTGTAGGGGCTTGAAGTCACATGTTCATGTATTTCTGCATTTGGGGGCTTGGCAGTCAGAAATAATATTCTTTGTCTTTTATCCTGTCTTTCCCCTTTCTATCTACAAATTTAAAAAGCCAGGCATAATGAAGTGCATAAGACTGAAGTAGAAGTGAGTCGAAATACCTTCCTTTTGTGTGGAGGATCCAGTGAGCTTCCTCATGCCTCCTTCCTCTCTCCTTCTCGCCTGTCAAGTCTAAGGAGACCTGGCAGCCAGAGATACCCTTGGATGTTCGGGGAGATCATTGGAGGCGGGCGCCTTTGATGTGCTCACCTACCAAAAATGTCACATCACCACCATTTCTGTTGTTTCACATTGAATGTGAAAGATTCACTAAAAGCTTAATTTCAAGTCTTGTCAAGTGTAGATCATTAAAGGCATTTTTGCCTTTTCATGGCACACCTAGAAAAGGCAGTGGGCATGAGGGAAGGCAGATGCAAAGGTGGAACAGGCCAAGTGCTGTCAGAAGCCCTTCGGATGCCCACATCAGGGGATTCTTATCTCCACACAGCAGAAGTATGATTGCTGACTGTTTGCAGGAGGAAACTGGATGGGTGTTTGCCTTTCTTCATGGTAACATAGGCTTAGTCTCCTTTAGGGCTGGTTTTAGTAACTATTTGTCATTCTTTGCCTTTATTCTAGGGTAGAGATTGCCCATATTTTTAAAAAATGGTTTTTATGTTTCTATTTGTTTTGATTTCTAGGACCATGTTTAAATGACAAAAACACCAGATTGAAAGACGGTCCATCTGGTATCTTTGGCTTTCGGAAAAGCCAGTTTGAATCACACCATAGTTGATCCAATGGCTGGAAAACACATATTTACTCAAAATATGGTTAATTCGATGTCTCTGAATAATCCTAGATTTTGTCATCTTGGATGGGTCAAGCTTTAATTTCTCCCCTTCTTCTTTTCTTCAATTTGAAAGGCATTGTGAATGGTGGAAGGAACATGGTATTCAGAGAGACCCAGACAGGAGTTCTGGTTTTTCCATTTGAGAGCTTTTGCCCTTGGGTTAGACACTTAACCTCTCTGAACCTCAGTTTTTTCATCTGCTATAAGACCGTTAATACCTACCATAGGATTTAGGCTAAATCAGAAAACCCATATAAGAGTATCTAATGTAGGAGCCAGCAAGTTAATAATACACAATCCAAAACTGGCATGCAGTATGGATATTTTTTCCTAGTTTATTTTCTTTTGTTTAAGTTTTATTTATTTATTTATCTTTGGCTGTGTTGGGTCTTTGTTGCTGCACACGGGCTTTCTGTAGTTGAGGAGAGCGGGGCTACTCTTCATTGCGGTGCATGGGCTTCCCGTTGCGGTGGCTTCTCTTGTTGTGGAGCACGGGCTCTAGGCACGCAGGCTTCAGTAGTTGTGGCACGTGGGCTCAGTAGTTGTAGCTCGCAGGCTCTAGAGCGCAGGCTCAGTAGTCGTGGCACACGGGGCTTAGTTGCTCCGCGTGGCATGTGGGATCTTCCCGGACCAGGGCCCAAACCTGCATCGCCCGCATTGGCAGGCGGACTCTCAACCACTGTGCTACCAGGGAAGTCCCCTAGTTTATTTTCTTGATTACTTCTTTCATTTTTATACTTCTTTTTTTTTTTTTTTTTTTTTTGCGGTACGCAGGCCTCTCACTGTCGTGGCCTCTCCCGTTGCAGAGCACAGGCTCCGGACATGCAGGCTCAGTGGCCATGGCTCACGGGCCTAGCCGCTCTGCGGCATGTGGGATCTTCCCGGACCGGGGCACGAACCGGTGTCCCCTGCATTGGCAGGCGGACTCTCAACCACTGCACCACCAGGGAAGCCCCATTTTTATACTTCTTAATATTTTTCTTTTCCTTCGCTTTTTTTCAAAAATAGTGGTAGTATAGGAATATTTTTATGCATTTGAGTTGGTAGCACTGAGTATTTAAGACTTGTTTATTACTTATAAACAACATGGTTTTCTGAAACCTTGTCTTTAAAGTGTGCTTTTGAATAACAGTGCAGTTACCTTGAACAGTCTGAAGTTAGGGCCTCACATAAAGGAATACTACCTGCCTAGAGGCCTTTGCTCTACTAGGTACAGAAGGGAGGAAGAGTGCCCTGATGTTAACTATTTAAAGCATTTTCTGAAAACATTTCCCAAACCCTAATGATTCTGTTTGTTGCCTATAGACAATTAGCAATGCTATTCCACGCTTCCATTGAGGTGCTTCTAAAAATATAGAAAGGACATTTTGATGTGTGATAATATTTCAGGATGATCAAACTTTTCTGCCTGTGTACTTTATTTTTTTATATTTTTAATTTTATTTATTTATTTTTGGCTGTGTTGGGTCTTTGTTGCTGCCCATGGGCTTTCTCAAGTTGTGGCGAGCAGGGACTGCTCTTCATTGTGGTGCACGGGCTTCTCATTGCGGTGGCTTCTTTTGTTGCGGAGCATGGGCTCTAGGCGCGTGGGCTTCAGTAGTTGTGGCACGTGGACTCAGTAGTTGTGGCGCACGGGCTTAGTTGCTCCGCTGCATGTGGGATCTTTCCGGACCAGGGCTCGAACATGTCTCCTGCATTGGCAGGCGGATTCTTAACCACTGTGCCACCAGGGAAGCCCTGTGTACTTTCTTTAAATACTGCTTTTAAACACCAGCTGGAATCTTTGAAGCAGACTTTTTCTTTCACAATTTATTTTGTATGGTGGGTCTGATAATGGCCTACCAGATGACCTGAACATCTGAAACACCTTAAGAAGCTGAAACACCTGCACAGGGTAAGGGATAGGCAAAAGTGTTTTCTTCAGGAAACGAAGTGACTTTCTGTTGAATAGCGAAGCTACAAAATAAATATTACTCCTCACTGTGGCCCTGGTCACTCAGGGAAGCCATGCTTGCTTAAGGAACTGCTCTGATGAAAGGTGAGGAAAAATCTGAACGAAAACCAACCCATAAAATATATTAAAACACACACTATTAAACTTTGCTACAGAAAGGGTAAATTCAGAATTCCAATGCTTTACGGAGAGAACTGAGAAGGAGCAGAGGAAGCTTAGGATGATTACGGTGGCATAGTTGACTGCCCTGTGGGATAGCTCAGAGAATTGCAAGACCATGTCTTTTTTTTTCTTTTTTGGATTTTTTTTTTTAATTGAAGTATAGTTGATTTACATTGTTTCAGGTGTATTGTAGAGTGATTCAGTTATACATATATATATGCATAAGAATCTGAAAATATATATATTCTTTTTCAGATTCTTTTCCATTATAGGTTACTACAAGATATTGAATACAGTTCCCTTGCCAAGGATCATGTCTTATATGCAAGAAAGTTAAAGGGAGAGTCAACCATTACTTCAACAGTACAGCCCAGAGACTTTGGCCTTTTTCATAAATAGTACATTGTTTGATGGTGTCATTTCCCCATGCTATTCATGTGCCTCAAGCTTCTCCAAAATAGAGCATTTAAAATAAAATAGTTAATGATAAGAAATATGCAAATTCTCAGTGAAGGGACTTAATTGGGACACTGAGTATTGATTGGAGCCTCATTCACAAGGGCAGCTGTTTCTTAAGCCTCGGTGGGTTGAGACAGACAAGGTCTGGGGATTCTCATCCCGATGCCGTGCCCCCAGCCTTGTCTACATTACCCCTGATTTCCCTGTCTGTGAGAAGACACTAGCTATCATTTGAGACATTGCAGAAATAGAGAATGGCTGTGCCAGGTAATGAAGATGAACTCTTTTGCATCTGAGGGAGAAGATTTGTTTGGAAAACAAAAATTCTTTTCAAGTGTTTTGAGGGGCTACAAGGAGACAGCGTAGCTGATGGTTATTTTTGCTTCCTGCCTTACTCTTTCTGTTCCTCACATGACAATACATGTCTTCTTGTCTTCAGGAGAAACTACATACATGTGAAAGCAACAACAGGAAGTATGAAGATGTTAAATCCATCCTTAAACCTTGCCATTTGTTCATCACCATCCCTTTTGCTTTTCTTCCTTCGTGCTCAACTCTAGTGGGTTTGCTTGAAACAAACTGCAGATTTCCAAGTCACACCTACCACCCAGCAGCTTTGGGATAAAAATGTCACGTAGTCTATTTTACTTTGAAAGGATTCCTTTTAAAGAAATAGCTTTGCAGGAAACAAAATAACTCAAGTAAGCTCTGCCCAACTCTCCCTTTTCTATAAGTTTTGAACTTTTTTTCAGAAGGAAATCTTCCCCCAAGAATGCAGTAGGTATATTATGGCTTGGGAATGTTCAAGGAACAAATGGAATGTGAGCATGCTTCACTATTGTGCAGACTGAGGAGTGCCTTCAAGGAGCACATTTGCCTGAACACTGGCCCGACTCTTATTCTACTTGTTTTGTGGCTACAAAAATAACCATCAGCTGTGTTGTCTCCCTGTAGCCCTTCAAAAAGGGAGAAGCAAGAATTTTGTTTCTGAGAGGCATTCTCAAAGGCTTTGCATCCAGCTTTGCTGGTGGGGCTCTGCCTCTCTCTCTGGGTCTCCACTCTTCCCCAGACACTAGCATCAGAGCCGGCAGTGATGGGGGCATCAGGAGAGCCATCCTGAAGTCTGTCCATTTGTAACTGCTCAGAGCCTGCATGGTGGCCGTCGTGAAGCTGTGTTCCCAACAGTGACCCCTCTCACTGAGCTTTCTCTGAAGCAGAGGGGTCACCTGTGCAAAAGGAATCTGTCCCCTTTTGTCAGCATGAGTCGGTAGGCCACCGTCGAGTCTCGGGGGAAAGGGGGCAAAAGCCAGATTTTTGTGTCCAAAAAAGAATGTTTTCACAGCTGACAGCTGTATGCAAAGAGTAACAGTCCATTGCGATGAGCATTTTTAAATAAGAGGAGTTGAGATTATTGGCTTTGGGTGAAAACCAAGTGATCCAGGACCAAGTAGTTGAGTAGTTCCAATCACATGTCTCTTCCTGACAACACAGGTATTGATCATTCCAAGGACAAAAGCAGGGGTGATATACCTGGTTAAATCTTCAGTAACATAAAGTAAATTAATGAGCATGAATATGAGATTTATTTTTCTTTAAGATGCTTTTTTATACCACGAGACTGTTTATCCCCCCAAAAGCACTTTCAGTGAATTAGAAGAACATGTATGTCCCTTCTGTAATACCTATACCAGGTACACAGCTAGGTAAGTAGGATACAGACTGGATATTTTTGTGCAGGGCACAGCATAACCAACCGTACATGACACACTGCCTGGAGTCTTCATCTCTCTTCTCCGTTGAGCTTTTTGTATACCTTTTGTGCTTTCGTCTTGATGGACTGTATAGAGACAATCAAGAGTGTCCCAGAGTAGAAACAATCAGCAAGAGAATCAACTACCCAGTCTCAAAACATGCACTCAGAATGTCTGGAAAGGTTCCCACAGAATTGATGATGATGTGTAGAAATGGGCTGTCTTTGATCTAGTGAAGCAAATCCATTTTCAGAATCTACAATCTGATAAATGTCACTCATTCTCCATTTCTCTCCTGGACTGATGCTTTCCTTCCTTATGGAAAACACACAGTCATAGCTTATTATCTCAGCATCGTATGATACTAGAACCACTGTTTGAAAGCAGCGTTAGTGCTACTGCTGCAGTTTGCTGTATTTGCAAGATGAAAAGCATTACGCATGAGGCTTGGCCATCCAGACTTCGAGAATTCTAGCGGTGCAGTAGACTCCTTGCAGGGAATCTGAAATGTAGGGGGAAAAAGTGTGATTTGGCCGTAGAATTTCTCCTAAACCTTAATAAGGCTCAGAATATCTTCCCCTCTGCCACTGTGTCTGGCAGAAGAGCGGTTCCATTTTAGGAAAACACTGATATTTCTCTGTGTGCGTGAGCTACACCCGCATAGAACTAATAGCTAGCACCTCTAGCTCCTGCCATTCTGAAATGGTGGACGGAGCCTCACCACCCATCCTGCGTCTTTTCTGTTTCTGACTGCAGACGGTAGCATTTTTGTGTAGTTTAGAAAGCAGATGCTGTATGCATAAGACTTTAAGGCTGTACAATCAAGAAAACATGTTATTGCAGCCAAATTGAGATACAGGAGAAGATGCATCTTCCATCTCCGTTGAAAGGCAGGATGCGAGTGTGTGTGTGTGTGTGTCTGCCGTTTATTCCTTGGTAATTTGTGCCACAGAGTTGGGCTGTTCCCTCTTAGCAAGAAGTCACTCATATCTTCTGAGCCTTGCGGGGAATGGCTAATGCAACCGCAAGGAATGTTTCAAAGCCAAGATGAGGCTTCGGACTCTTGCGTGTGGAAGTGTTGGCCAGAAATAGCAAATGCCAGGTCTCCCTGAAGCCTCTCCAGTTCTCTTTGGGAAGAACAGTACATGCAAGCATCACTAGGTGGCGTAGCTACCCTGGTGTATTATTCTTGTGGAGCCAAGCTGGTAACTGCGGTGGGAAGCTTTGATGATATACCTGGTAGGATTCTTGTCCAGAGGCACCAGTACAATTCATTCTGGTCAAACTGAAGATTCCATTAGCAGTGGATCACTGGATAGACTCCAAGACAAAGAGAAGCTACAGATTAGGATCCCTCAGAGTAAACATGTGCACACTGCCATTCATCCTGTTCAGGCTGCTGCTGAGACAAAGCTGCTGAGAGAGCTCAGGCTTTCAAGTTCATGGCTCAATATGCCCCACAAGGTTTCTATGTCTCTGCTTCATCCTCACCAGCCCATACCTGCTCCCCCAAATAGATATAGATATAGATATAGATATAGATATAGATATAGATATACACATATATAGGATTGGCCAAAAATTTCGTTCGGACTTTTCCATAACATCTTACAGAAAAACCCAAACTTTTTAATGTGTGTGTGTGTATATATATATGTATATATATATACACACACAGATACATACATATGTACGTACATATATCCTCCACTTGGAAGTGATCAGGAAGGTCTTAGGAAAAACTACATATATACATACATACATGTGTATATATACATGCACGTCTCCATATGGTAATAAGCATTGTGACATTAAAAGACTCAAATCAGTATATAACAAACCCATTTGATTTGACCACTAAACCATTTCCCTAAACCACACTTTTTACCGTCTTTATAGTTGGGGTCAGAAAACCACCACCCATGGGTCAAATCTGGCCACTGTCTGTTAAGTTGTACTGGAACAGTGCCAGCCTCATTTGTTTGTTCATTGTCGATGGAGAGCTGAATACTGAGACACTGCATGACTCATAAAGCCTAAATTATTCACTCTCTGGCCCTTGACAGAAAAATATGGCCAACTCCTGCCCTCTAGATAACCGTTTGGGAAACCCACTTCATTCCCAGGATCCGTATTTCTAACACATTTCTTAAGTCAACGTGGAGACACTTCCCGTGGTCAATAGAGTTTGTTTAATAACTACGGTAAATAAATTTCTCATTGACAGTTAAAGTACTTAGGCAATAACATGGCAAGGCACTGGGCTGTTGTGTATGGTCTCTGTCTCCAAGGAGCTCACACGCTAGTTTGGAGGGCATATATGTGAGAAAGAGCACATGGTCAGTGGGTGCCAGTGGGTGTTCTGACTAATAAGAGGAGGCAACATGGCATAGTGGAAAGAATGCAAGAATGTGGGAAAGTGAAGTGATCACAGAACTTAAGCCAAATGGTTGGGGTTTAGTCTTGGCTGTAACACGTTATCCTGTGATCACAACAAAACCTACTTTTCATTGAGCACTTACTATGTGCCAGGCACTCTCCCAATTGTTTGACATGAAGAATTTCTTTTGATCCTTATGTTTAGTACCTACAGTGAAGTAGGTACTATTACTATCCCAGTTCGTCGAGGAAACAAAGTTTTAGGTTAACTAATTTATGAAAACAAAGGCTTTACCTAGGAAGTGGTGAACAAGAGCCAACAGGAATGTGTGACAGGTGACCACCCTGTTATAGTGGCTCCTCCTGAGGGATATTCCCAGAGGTGACCGGATGTCCGAACACACCTTGCTCACAGACATAGTGCAGACAGTAATATTCTCATTGCTCTGACACTCTGCTTAGTTCACTGACTGATCACCCACACAGCAGGCATCATGGCACCTCATGTGGTAGGAAGTTTACTTGGCAGTTAACAGAGATGGGCTGCATCTGAGCTGGGTATTGAAGGGTGAAAGGATGGAGGGAAGAACAATGCATTTAGGGTGGATAGAAAGTGATAATTCCACATCGTCAACTTTGAAGGAATTAGGAAGGTTTGGGGAAAAAACACGTTAGAAATAATAAGTTACATACATACAGTGTATACATATATGCTGATTCGAGTCTTTGAACTTCACAACACCTAATACCATATTGAAAGCTCTGAGAAGTCCTGCAGTTACAGAGTTTTCACTTTAACCTACAGCTTCCTTGCTTCTGTAAGCATGGAATGTGTTATTCATAGCATGTCAGCTAATTTACGTCTTACACACCAGTATTCCTCACATGACCAGTTAGAAATGCTGGACTTTTTGATGTTCATTCACTACAGTCAAACGTACTGTATCTTTTATTGGTTGAGTTTTTGCCTTTATGAAAGGATTACTTTCATTGGAGACCAAGGACTTGCATGATGACCGATTTCTGCAATTTCTGTGTTTGTCCACTGAAAGAAGTTAGCATCTCATCAGAAGCGGGCCAGATGCACTAAATCCAAATGGGAGGATGCTGGAGAAGGGGGTGTTGCTGCACACTCTCTGTGTTGAGCTCCAGTGTTAAGTGGGAGTTCTTAGAAGCTGTGTAGTTTAATGCATCTGCCTCCTTGGCTGCTGTGCCAGCTTTTCATGACAGTGTTCTTCATCATCTGATGAACACGTAATTGCTTTTGACGACAACAAGAGAATTGTGGCACAAGAACTCTCCACAGTTTCCGAAAACACTGAGCTGCCAACGTTTCAGGTCCAGTCAACGTCAGCAGATGTGGTATTGGGATGGGAGGGTTTTCAGACCCAAAGGAGGATGCAAGGGGGCTGCCTTGGAGTGGCAGCCTTGATGGGCATTTTTTTCAAAGTAAGGATTCATAGTTGGAGGTTGGTCCACAATACAAAGACGTGATGGAAACCGGAAGGGGAAGTTGACGTGGAGGAAGAGGTTCAAAGGTGATTCTGTGTTTGCAGCGGATGGCCCGTGGCTCATCTGATGCCAGAAGTGGGTCTTGTCTCCCATCAAGCTCCAGGAGACGGTGTGTGCTCTGAGTCTTAAGTAGAAGAGACTGTAAATAGTAAGGCCAGAACTCACTCTCCACACCAGCCACTATTTAAAACCTCTGTTAGGCTTCCCACACAGACGGCAGTTGTTCGAGGACACTGTATGGATTCTGCTGGAGTTGACATCAGAGTCTCCTTGTGTCCTGAGCTGATGAAATTTCTAAAACCGCACATGCCAGCAGATCGTCTCTATAGAGCAGATAATGAGAAACACGCTGCTCGGCCCTGATGCTCGCTGGGCTTTGGGGGTGAAGGCCACTGCGAGGTCTGGAGTGTGGGGCAACGGGGGAATAGTTCCCCCTTCACAGAGGGCCGAGACCCTGTGTCAGGAGACGTCTGTGCCTTCCTCACTTCCTGGGTCTGTCTGAGCTACTGACCTCTCGGGAGGCCTGGCTGATGGGAAAGAGGAGATCAGGATTCAGTCTTCAGCTCTCATTTCCTGGTGGAAAGTGGGCGCTCCAGTATGTGAAACTGGGTAACTTAGGAGCAAGTTCTCAAAGGCATAGGGATGAGAACCCGCAGAGCAGACCTGCATATAATGTAACCAGTGATACTGGCATAATCTGACTTCAAAGTGCTCTTAATGCTATTTAATTTTAAATACAGTTTACAGGGAAGACGTCATGAGGGATGCTGATTTAAAATGCCCATGGGTCAGATGAACCTCAGCTCAGTTTTGAACACATGGATCACACAGTTTATTTGGATGCTGGTAGCCCCTTTTAGGCCAGCGCTGTCTTTTCCACGTCTAAATCTGTGGCTATATAAACACATGAATCACTTCTGTCTCTTGGGGAATTTTAAAGTCACTCAGTTTGTCACCATGGGAATAAGCATCTTGGTTAAGTTGGTCTAACCTGGAAAATGGGTTTGCAAGAAAGGCTGAATTAATGACTTTATTCTCTTTTTATAGCTGGGGAAACTATGGCAAAAAAGGTTGTGGCCAGAGGACAACACTTCCTCTGCTTTTCTTTCCGAGTCTATTCAGGATCTGAATAATTACGGGGCCACAAAGGAGTGGGATGTATTTTGTGTACCATTAGACATGCAAAAAAGAAAGAATGTAAAACTCATTTTTTACAAGGAACAATGCAGCACAAGGAGAGTGACGCCTTTGATTTTTCACTGAATTTTTCCTTGACCACTTTGAACACCCTCATTCTGATTTATTTCTCGAGGACAAGGTGAGAGACACTCCAAGGAGAAGTTCCAGTTGCCCTTTGGGGAAGGTAGAGAATGCATTGGAGGCTGCTAGTACTGGGCTCTCCAGAGGCACTTCTGGGATCTTAATGCGTTTTATTCCTTCCTACTTGGAGAAACCCAAGCCCTGCTGTTTTCCTCTTCAGAAAGAATATGGATATAGAGTGACAAAAGTGGTCTTCCTTTCAAAATCCTTCAGAAGTCAGGGGACAGAGGTCTCTCCCCTGGTCACCCTGCCTTATTTCCTAGTCCTGTGGGGGGTAGGGATTGTACAGGGGGCACCCAGGCCATAGCCACAGGCCAGCTGGCGGGAAGAGAGGGGTTCAGATCCTGGGCATGAGGACAGACAGAACCCATTCACTCCTGGCATCAAAGAAGACCCTCTGTGCTGCTAGGACAAAGGCATGTGGTGCCACTTTGCAGCAGGCTAGAGATCCCCCACCCCTTCTAGAATCAAAAGAGAAAAACCTGACAGGTCTATACCACAAGTGGCTACAGTATGGCTGGCTGCCCCATTCAACGTAAGAAATTAAGGACGGTGCATGTTCTGGGTGGAGCTGCCTGAAATGAGCTGCCCCAGCACTCTCATCAAACCCAGATGCCATCTGAAGCACAAGATGCTCTCAAAGAGGGAAGGGCCTCGAGCATGGAAATACCAACTCCACCTTGACAAGACGTGCCGTCTGGCTGGAGGCTGGCTCCGAGTACCTCAGGGGGTCTTTATGTTTCATCAGAGCAGCCTCGAAGTCAGAAGAACCAGGAAGTGTTCACACCTGGCAAGGCTGTTCCTTCCCTCTCTGGTCAAGGAGAGTCCATGGACCCTCTTGGAGTTCGTGCTGGAAGCAATTCTGGCTCCTTTCCTCCGCTGCGATACTGGGGCCTGCTGCACAAGATTGCACGCAGTCCAGCTGGAGTTGGTTGGTTAACTGGCAAAGGAGTCCTGCTGGTTGGGGTAGGGGCGTGGGGAGCACCGTCCTCTCACCGTGAATACGTTCGCGGTGACATCTCAGGCTTACCCCTGGCTCTGGCAGGCGGAACTCCACACTGCCCTGTGTAGCGGCAGGCAGGTTGGCTGTGTTGTACGTTCTGTGTGCCCAAGTCCACCTTTCCTGTCACAAGAGGCTTCTCGCTAACAGAAACCGGCAGGCTGTATCCCACAACCGCTCCTGGGGGAGCCTGTCCCCTAGGATGATTGTCAGAGCTAAGAAACAGCCCATGATGTTTTGCCAGAAAGGGATGGAGGAGAGGTGAACTTGTAGGAGAGCCATCCATGTTTTGTGACGCCCTCTGGGCACACAGGGACTCCTCTTCTTTCTCTTGCTCATTAAAAGGGAGATTTTTTTTTTAAAGACACACCTTCATATCCCCCTCCCCTGCGTCCCTCTCTTTGTCTCTCCCCACCATGCGCTTGCAGTTTCTGATGGCATTTCCAGGACCTCATTCCTTCCTCTCAATTTCTCCCTTTTTCCTCATCTTCTCGCCTTGTTCCCCAGTTTCTTAGTCTCTGCTGTCTTTTCTCTCTACCCCCCTCCCGCACTGGCCCTGTAGCCCTCTGTTTTTTTGGTCTGAGGGTGGCTGTGCGGGGAGCAAGCGCCAGGAGACAGAGACAATAGTTGTGACTTTTGTTTTCTGCATGCCACGACGTCCCTTTCCCTGAGCATTTGCTTCTGATTAAAAAAAAATCAGCTTTATGAGTGTCTGTTTTTATAGCTAACGTGATCAGACATTCCAGTTGTGTCAAGGATTTTAGGTCTAGAAAGGAATGAAATGCAGAGTTGGGATGCAGAGTAATCCTTTGTCGGATCTCTGCCTTGCCAGATACTGTCATGTGTCATGTGCTGTGGGACGCAGCCTTGCCCTGTCCTCTTTCTCTGCTCCATCCTCTCTGTCTAAGGCATTCTCCTCCTCTGTATCTGGTGCTCCCCCTTGGGTGCTCTGGGTCCCTTGAGATGCCAGCAGAAGCAATCTTGCCCTGCTTGGATTCCTTTAAGTCCTCCCACTCTGGTCTCAGCCTTCTTGCTTCTGTGAAGTGATTGAGAGCTCTCCCTTACACCCCAGCTTCTCAGTAATGTGCTTACCATTCACCTGGGGGGCTATTTATAATCCTGATTCCAAATCAGAGAGCCTGGTGAGAGATCCAGGATCCTGAATTTCTGACCAGCTCCTGGGACTCAGGGCTGTACAAACAACACTTTTTCTCAAGGCCTGCATTTTCTCAAGGCCCAATTCTTTGGGCCAGCTAAAATGAAAGGTGGTTAATCTGATGAGGACATCAACACTAATGAACTAAAGAGAAAGCCAGGAAAGGGCCTTACTCTTTTTCTCAAGTGTTCTGTGTGCAGCTACTTCCTAAACATAACTCATTTCTTCATTTAACAAATGTTTCTCAGGTGCCTCCTGAGTTCCAAACAATGTTCTAGGCCCTAGAGCAGTGCTTCTCAAACTGTAATGTGCATGCAGATTACCTGGGGATCTTGTTAAAATGCAGATTCTGATTCAGTAGGTCAGAGGTGGGACCCAAGATTCTTCGTTTCTAACAAGCTCCAGGTTGATGGTTATGTTGCTGGTCCGTGGAGCACATCACAGCTGGCAAGGGTCTAGACCAGTGCTGTTCAAAGGAAATATGGCCTGAGCTACAAATGATTAGCCACATAGGCAATTTTAAATGTTTTCATGGCCATGTTAAAAAAAAAAAAAAGTTCAGAAACAGGTGAAATTAATTTTGAAGGAATGTGTTATTTAACCCAACATGTTCAAAATACTATCATTTCAGCATGTAATCAATGTAAACATTGTTGAGAG
This sequence comes from Delphinus delphis, assembly GCF_949987515.2. NCBI lineage: Eukaryota > Metazoa > Chordata > Mammalia > Artiodactyla > Delphinidae > Delphinus > Delphinus delphis. The sequence goes on from NC_082684.1 coordinate 141,576,683, forward strand.
ATGCACATTAAGTCTTCAAGAGCAGGTGTGGGTTTTGCACTTAGAGCACATTTCAGGTGCGAGTAGCCACCTTCCAAAGTACTCGAGTCCACATGTGGCAGTTGGCTCTTGTGTGATACAGGGCAGGTCCAGGTGCTGCCCTCATCGCTGGGGAGCTCAGCACAGTGACTGAGAAAAGCACAAGATCCCACCGCGGGGCCTGGGACCCCAGTTACAGGGCTATGTGGTCTCCTTACCTGAGGAGCAGCCTCAGTGATGTGAATCCTAGACCAGCTCTCTTCCCACCCCCATATGAATAAATGAAATGGAAATCTCAGCGCTCAAGCCCAGTTTCCTCCTACCAGAGGATGCTCACTGTTCTTGGGTGGGTGGGATTTCCTGCCATGCCACCTGGTATGCCCATCCTGCTTCATTAAAACGGACTCTCCTCCAACTCTGCTGCTAGGTTAGGAGAGTGGGAGGCGCCGGGGCCCCCTTCTGGTTCTGTCCATGTTTGGGTCTGATGTCCAGTTTTTTGAATACAGCTTTACTTTGGGAACCAAATTCCAACTTGTGCATCACTGCGGGTTCTCCTGACACTCTAGCCTGAGCGTAAAAACGAGAGATAGGTGCACGGTGCTTGTGAGTCACCACTCCACCTGCCAGACCAGCCAGTCAGAGCAAAAGGACCAGGTTAGAGGACTGGGGGACATTTAAATAAAATATTTGCCTTTCTCACCTCCTGCCCTCTTCTATGTGCCCCCTCCCCTGTACTCTGGCTATTATAGTGTTTTTAAGTGACTTTATCCTTGTTGGCAGTGCCCTGGGATGTGGCCAGTGTGGCTGCCCTGGGAGACTCCTGTGTGACAGGTGTGAACCTAGGACACGATGCATGTCCATGGTTAGGTCGAATTTGCCCAGGCCCTGTGCCTGGTGTCCCAGTATTAAATGGCTCTATTAGATTAAAATAAATTCTGAAATCAGGTTTAAGGGCTGGTGCAGTGATAGAAATTAGCATTTATATAGCACTTCTTGGTTCATGCAGCTTTTTGACCTTCTCTCATTTTTACAAAGTTCTTGACAGGTAAGTATTTTCTGGAGCTGGAGAAAGGACTGAGCTGGAGTTCTCATCTGCAGGGTGAGGAGGTGGGAGGCGTGGGTCTCTCCAGTCCTGCTTGTCTCTGACATTGTGTTATCTGGGGTTAGTTTGTGCATTTGAATGTCTAGGCCCTGTGGATGAGAGGGTGGGCTCTGGGGCCAAATTGCCTAGGTGAGATTTGGGGCAGAATTTTTACTTTCTGTAAGTCTCAGTTTTTCCATTTCTAAAATGGGAATGATAATTGCACCTGCCATATAGAATTGAGAGAGCATTAAATGAAATAATCCTGTAAAGCACGTTCTAAATTCTTGGTGGTATTTCTATCAGCATCATCTCTGTCACCCTCAGCGTGGTCTCTGTGTGTGACTGTAGTTGTAAACAATGTGAAGGAGATGAAGGGTCCAGGTAACCTTGTTCTTGCTCAGTCCTGTGTTTTCCTGCACTCCAATAGCCTGGTTCTTTTTTGCACTGTTTTAGAAGGGGAGAATTTTGGGTGTCTTTGCTAGTATTTTCATTTCAAAAAAAAAAAAAGGCCCAGGAGAAAATTGAAAACTACAAGTCAGAATTCATTCAGGCAGGCAAAAATGAGGTAAATAAAGGGCTTGGCTGGTAATTCCCACAGAAGCAGACTTGGGAGGGATGGTGTTAAGAGCAGGTAGGAAGGCTTGTATAGAGCAGCCTCTGGTCCATGCATTGGCACCGTCCGCTATTGAGTTATCACGGCGTCTGCTCAGCCAGCTAAGTACAAATTAATCTCTCGTGGCTGACCAATTACGCACAGCCTTTTGTGAGCAAACAAGTTAAAAGAAATGCGTTAGGTAAAGCAAGGGCTAGCAGCTCTTGGGGTGAGATCAGGGATGGGTCTGCAGAGTGTCAGAAGGCATTTGATTTCACAGCTGTTAATTATCCAGGTAAGCTTATCAGAAGGTCTGAAAGTGACTATATCATTGCGTGTGTGGACACATTCATTACTAGGGTAAACAGGCACCCTTGTGCACCTGGTATGGTTCCAGGTTACAACTGTAGTCCTTGGGTAATTATGAATAGCACAGCCTTTCACTCTCAGATGTCTTGGTTTGGACAATGAAGTATATGGTTCCTTTAATTACAACCATGTAGGATGTCGGTACATATAATAAAAACATGATTTACAATGCTGGAAGAGTCTAATAGGGCTCTCGTTGAGGTGTGCCTTTTTTGTTTTCTCTAGAAATGTAAATCAAAGTTGTATCCTGGAAAGAACCTGGCCTTTGGAAAAAGCCAACCCAGACCCTATTACAGAGAGTGATTGGGTATGTTAGTTAAGAGACTAGGGTCCAAAGCTGACCATCTGGGTTCCAGTCCCAGCTCTGCAACTCACTAGCTGTAACTCTTTGGGCAAGTTACTTAACCTCTCTGTGTTTGTCCTCTGACCTCTAAAAAGGGTATAGAGGTACCTACCTTGTAAGGTTGAGATGAGGATGAGAGGAGTTAATAGTTAATGCACATGAAACAATGACTAATGTTGATTAAACCATCAGTAAATATTTGCTATTACTTTAGTCTCACCTTTACTGTTCTTCAGCAGTTTGGCCTTGGGGATGGAGCTCTCTGAGCCACAATTCCCTGTAAAGTGAACATGCTAATTTCTACCTCCTGAAAACGTAGTAAGCATCAAATGCGATCGTGTATGTGGATAGTTCAGCGTAGCACCCAGTTGTCAATGGATTCTCAAATGTTAATTTCTCCTCCCTCTCCCCTTTTTCCTAATGGGATGGGAAGAATCTCTGATGGCTCACGGAGCTCACCTTTCCTCTAGTTTGCTTGTTTCTTGAAAAATTTAAAGTTGTTTTCCATGATGTCAGGCTGTGAAGCCCACCAGTGAGATAAGTAGACTTCCCAAGGGTTGCCTCCGTCATCTGAATGATGCACAGAGAGAGTGATCCTGGGAATGATTGTAGTGAAGACAGCAAAGAGAGTGTTTAAAGATGCCTGAAATGTTATAGGCTTCTAGATCACCAGCTGCTAAATACCCTGGTGAGTTTTTTTTTTTTTAACCTTTCCATCCCCCTTCCCAATTCCTCCTCCACTCCCCCCACCACTCCTCAAGTATCTACAAGTTATTTCAGCTTCCAATAAGGTTTCTTTTTTTATTATTAATTAATCTAGTTACTTTTGGCTGCGTTGGGTCTTCGTTGCTGTGCATAGGCTCTCTCTAGTTGCAGTGAGCAGGGGCTACTCTTCGTTGCGGTGCGCGGGCTTCTCATTGCAGTGGCTTCTCTTGTTGTGGAGCACCGGCTCTAGGTGCACAGGCCTCAGTAGTTGTGGCACGCGGGCTCAGTAGTTGTGGCTCACGGGCTCTAGAGCGCAGGCTCAGTAGTTGTGGTGCACGGGCTTAGTTGCTCCGCAGCATGTGGGATCTTCCTGGACCAGGGCTCGAACCTGTTGTCCCCTGCATTGGCAGGTGGATTCTTAACCACTGTGCCACCAGGGAAGTCCCTCCAATAATGTTTCTATTTAAGTCATAACAAAAATGAAATGAGCTGAAGACTGCAAAGGAAAATCTATATGATAGCTGGTATTACAAAGGAGGGCATGTTTAAAATACCATATTTCCTTTGGACTTCTGTGGGGTAAACACCACCTAACTAAGAGTTTAATCAATAAGACAGCCCTTGAGAAAATGAGTATTCATTGGTTAACATTATAAGCTCAATCTTTCAAACTAGCTTTATTCACTCAGTATCCAGACAAGTGAGTTTTTACTTATTGTCTGTCGTCCAACCATCCTTTCATTGATTTATTTATTCAACAAAGACTTATTGAGTGCTTACTCTGTGCCAGGCAGTCTGCTGTTCAGGGGTTGCAACTGTGAAGAAAAACTGTGTCTGTCCTCATAGAGTGTACCATCTACACGTATATACAATATGTTTGTCATTTGCACACGCTCCTGAAACATGAAATGTCTTGAAACACACAAGTGAAAGACAAAAACTGAGCTAAAAAGGAAATGCAGGGAAAGGATCAGTATTACTGATCTAGAAATAAACAAACAGAAGCCTTATGGCAGTGTTTTGCAGGAAGATAAAGCAGGTATTCTGAGCCCAGGTCAGGCAGACAGACTAGACTAGAGAAATGGAGCAGCCGTTTCATGTTAAAGCTGCCACATGGCTCCTGCTCTAGTTAGTGGTCTCATATCAAGGCTGAACCCATATCTGCTTTCCTTTTCCACCTCATTTCCCTTTAGACAAATTTTGATGGGATGAATTAGTGTCTCGTACACCATCTACCTGTTTAAGATAATGCCTACTTACAACGGATAGAAAATGGTTATATATGTATAAAAGCTTGTGCTCAGACCCATTAAAACTGTGTTCTCGTGATACAAGTGATACCCACAAGTCATGAAGTTGAAAGTGTCTGGGAAGAAATGGGTGTGAAAAACCATCGTCAAAAAGTCACCCAAATCCTTTGCCAAATATCATTAGTTACCGACATTTTTCAGGATGGTTGACAGACAAAGTGCGTCAGGATCACCCGGGCCGCTTGATAAAAAGGCAGGTTCCTGGGCCCAACCCCACAGGCTAAATGAAGATTTCTAGGGGAAGGGTCTGGGGATCTGCAATTTTAACAACTTTGGTAGGTTCTCATGCACACTGAAGCATGAGAACCATCAAGTTAATCCGTTTTACCGAGAAAGAATGTAAGCATCAACCTCAGAAACTGTCTCTTTGAGAAATGGGCATAGCAATAATGCAGTAGGAAATAAAAAAGAAAAGTAATAAAGCATCTCTTCGAAAAAATACAGAGGACTCTTGGAATATTTGAGATTTGTCACGATGAAATCTATATTTACAAAGCATCATTGAACCAAATGCCTTGCAGGTTTTTGAGAAGTCCAAGATGACTTTCCTAATGTTTGAGGTTGACAGGAGTCCAAGTATGTTTGCCAGGAGCAGACTACCCCCTCAAATTTAACCTCCCCTCCCATGCATTTTTAGGGAAATGCAATCCATGTGTTCATGACAGTCCTGCCCGAAATTCATCAAAATGTCATTTTGTAACAATGATTTAGTAGCCCTGTAGTATTTCAGCGTCTTTTGTTCCCCCTTAGAAACCGGAAGTTGCCTTTGGCCAAGGACTAACTAACCCCAAACAGAGAGGTTTGAGATGACTCCAAAACACAAGCCCCACAAGTAGACTGTGAGCCTCCTGCAGGCTCTGGGCGCTCTGCTTAGAGCTGGAAACTAACCTTCAAACATCTCTCTTGCCTCACAAGAGAAGGCATTTAATAACAGCAGACAGACATCCTGAAAAGAGCCCTGGGCTGGGGGAAAGTTCATGTTTTAGTCTCAGGTTTTCTACCAATTAGCTGTGTGGCTTTGGGCAGATATTTTAACCTCTCTGATCCTCTCTTTTTTTCATGTTTAAATGAGAGGATTAAACTATACGACCTTTGGGTCTGAAGTACTTTTCTGTCTTAAGTATTATAACAGTTATCAAAACTGCTGCCTACAAGCTTCCAAGACCACAGTGTATTTTGGTGGCCCTATCTATTTATTGCCTTTGCAAACACAATGCATGGCTCTGTCTTTGGCTTCTTGCCAGGAAAGATGAGCCAGTTTGATCGTGTTGCTTCTGGATGTCAAAACATTCTCGCCTGACCATGCCACAGAAGAAGTTTGTTGAAAGTGTGACTGACTCACATGATGACTGACTGGCTGATAACGGTGGCTGACAGTGATTGATTGAGTGTAAAATTATCTGCTCTCATTACTTCTGAAATTGAATTCAGATTGGTTCTATTGGAGGGTTTCCATGGAGACCATAACCTGCTGTGGCAGGTGTTTGTGGATGCGGTGGCTTATTGTGATCAATACCTGTTTCCTGTTCTGGTCTGAAGAAATTATTAGTGATCGTAGTCTGGTAGAAAGAAGCAGCCATCTATAAGGAAAATAACTCTTGGATTTTATTGCTACAAAAAATGCAGGCTTTCTTCAGGGTTCTGCTTTGGCTGACTAGTAGGTGATACCTTCACTAATTAGCCCCTCTTGTATTGTTATCAACTTAGAGGATTTGCTTTTGAAAAAGAAAAGTATTCTAGGATTTTTTTTCTCTTTGAAGAAGACAGAATAGTAGGTAAATGTTCATACTCGTTTTTTTTAAAATGTGATATGTTGTAGTAACAACAAACATTTAATCAAATCTTAAGCACACTCATGTGAATGCAGACAGGACTGGTCCCTCAGGCTTTTCCTGGGTTGTTTCTGTGAATGAAAATGTCATTAAACTATTTCATAGGCTTGCCTTATTGATCTCTTAGAATGGCACGCTATGTCTGCTCTTTAGGGAAGCCTTTCCTAACTGCCCCCATCAGAGTTAATTACTGCTTCCTCTGTGCTCACATGGCATTCTTCCATCTTGTGTTACAGCGTTCATCTCAGGCCTTAAAATGACTTACATCTCTTTCACACTCCAGATTGTGACCTACTTGAGGACAGGTTCATTTTCTTTTTTCTCTTTATATCATCCTCAGCATCTAGTGGAGTGTCTGATACATCACAGGGGTTCAATACATGCTTGTTGAATTGAATTAACTGGGTTTGCATTGCCAGCTCATCTCTTTTGAGACCAGTGTTTAATGGGATTCCACCTGGCGGTTTGGTTACTTTGTTTCCTGTCCCCTGGCTGTGTCTGTGCCAGGGAGGGTTGTTAGGAAATCTTGTGTTACAAGAGGTTCATGTTATATAGAAAGTCTTCCGTATATATGAATAGTTTAATGACTAACTACAGCTTCTTGAACAGCACTGACCATACTGAGATGACGGTGGGAGGATACCTAAAAAGGATCACATTTTATGCGTAGCCACATTCATTTATTGGTTCTGTTGGACTCTGCTTTGGCTTACCCTCTCCCCCTCCAAATTTGGCTCATTAGTTGAAAGCACTTTTGGATGAATCCACTATTAAGAGCAACTAACATTTTGGAATATCTACCACATGCCTGGTGTTACACTAAGGCCTTAACATCTTTTCCAGTTCTTTCACGTTGCTACCATTATCCCATTGTGAAGATAAGGGAACTGAAACACAGAACGGTTAAGTACTTTTTCTAAGGTCACACAGCTAGGAAGTAGTAAAGCCTAGAGTCTGGCTCCAGACTCCACTCTTGAACTACTTACCACGTTGGGTCTTGGCAAAAGGGTTTTAATGTTTAGTTCCTGACCACCTGCATCAAAAGATGCAGAATCACATAGAGTGATTCTATCAAAAATCAAAATCACCTGGCAGATTTGTTAAAAATACAGATACCACCAGGTCTGCAGATTCGGATTCTTTTGATTGAGGCCAGTGACTCTGCACTAAGGTGTTCTATTCTGTTCTGAGCTTCAGGAGCTTTGATGCTGGTTTGTGTCCTTGTTTTGTGAGGAGGAGGGACAAGGGATCTCGATACTACAACTTCATAAATCTTTGCTCTAAGGTAGACACACTCCTTGAGACGTGTAAATGAAAGTCAAGGCTCTGGGGCTTATGTTTCTTTGTACTGCTTAACTTTAGAAATAACCGGCAATGGTAACATGAAAACATTTTTTACAGAGAATTACCAGGCCTTTCTGATAGAATGAGTGTTTAATGGAACAGTCCAGAGAACTCATCCAAGACGTTCATTAAAAGCCACAGACCTGTTCCAGTTAAAGGCCCAGCCAATGGTGTTAGCGCTGAAGGGACTGTTCTAGGGGCACATTCCACAGGGGTCCCACCACCGTAGGCAGTGTGCCCGTGGCTTACCAGTGAACTTGATGGCCTTCCCCTTAATCTTCCTGAAGTACATGTCCTGCTTCATACAGTATTTTCTGCACCGTAGTCAATGCAAACCAATGGCGATCTGACATAATCCAAAGGCAGCCATTGTTGCTTTTTGCTTCATCTTTGCTGATGCTCTCCTATGTCCCGTCCAAATCAAGTCATCTTTCCTGTCTTTCTAGCGGAGTTTTTTACCTGCTCTGATCCGAAAGCCTCCTTGCAGGAATTCTCCCTGCCAAGTGCTGACTCTAAGCAGAATCTCCCCACCTGGAAGTTTTAAGAAGCTTATGCCTCTGGGGTTAATTCAGTCCTCGCTTTCTGTTGCTAGTTACCTTTCTGTGCTTGGTTTTCTAAACTACTCTGAAGGGCAGAGACTGTTCCTATTCTTACCCTTTCCCTCACTCTGGGGAAAAACACTGCCATCTGCACATGCCAAGGCTGCCATTACCTCTTAGTAGTTCTTTCTTCCCTCCCTGTCTCTGGTTTTATTGAGATATAATTGACATATAACATTGTGTAAGTTTAAGGTGTACAACATAATGACTTGACAGATGTATATGTTGCAGAATGATCACCACAGTAAGTTTAGTTGACATCCATTACCTCACATACTTAAAGCATTTACTTCTGTTTCTTGGTTTTTGTTTTGTTTGTTTTGTTTTGTTTTTGCAGGGGGCAGTGGGAAGGGCCATTATTTTCTGCCTTCTACTATAAGAATATTTAGAAAACAAATGAATGCTTATGGGTTAATGGATTTTCTCCATCTCTCCTTCCCCCAACTTTTCCTCTCTCTCCCCAGTCTCTTAGAAATGCTTCTGTTCTTGTATGTGTAGCCATCTTCTGTGGGTAGAGTCATGATCCTGTCTTGATGCGATCAGTATTGGAATTCTGTATGTGGTGTAAACATTTTTTAATGATATTTGTTAGTGAGTCGGGCACCTGTCATTCAGCTTACCTGCCGTTGCCTTTCAAGGTGAGCAGGAGACCTCTGTTTTGTTCTGGAGGCTAGGCATAGTTGAAAAGTCTCCAGGTGGTTTGCCACAGGGGTCCAGCGACCTCCCTGCAGTCCAGGAAGGCTTCTTGTGACCTTAGCTGTGTGGTTCAGGCCAGATTCTTAGGACACTTAAGTGAAATGGTCAGAAAATGGCTTGATGTATTTTGCCACATGAGGTGCATTTAACTGCCACTTAGCTCTTAATACTCTTTGGCTTAAGAACTCGCCTACCATTGTGTGGGTAAGTAAATTCTTTTAATTTTATTCTGTTTCAAAAAAAGAAGAAGAAAGGAGAGAAAAACGTCTAGGCATTGTCAAAATATTTGCTTAATCTTGCAGATTTGGGAAGTAGTGTAGCTGCTTGCTCTGACAGACCAGAACAATGGTCATTAAATGAAAAGCAGATGCAGTAAAGTGCGTAGTAAAAGCCTTCTATTACGGGCTGTAAGGGGGAAAAAATGAGTTGTTAACACAACACAGTAAGCGTTACGGAATAAATCAGAACAAAACCATTCCCAATTACTGTACAAAGATAATTAAAGTCTGCAATGCTAATTAAGGTCTATTTACATCTATTTCTGTTTGTGTACAAACATATGCACATAGTTAAATATTTTCTATTGTTTTTTATGCGATGCTAACTTCAGAGTTGAATCTCTCTGCATTTAACTTTTGTTTTTATATCACCAGGAAGTACAACCTCCAGAAATTGAAACTCTAGCTTTCCCTCCTTGATTTTATTTTCCTTGGCTAACTTCATGAAATTCTTCAAGTATGTGACCCTACTTCCTTGAGTGCATTTTTTGGGTCTTCTGTGTTTTTAGTGGGATCAACTAGGTTCCCCCCTCCACCACCACCATTTTACAAAGAAAAAGGATTTTTCTTTGAACTTGACCCATATGCCAAATTATATTCGCACATTAGCATTACATAGGATTACAAAATGTCCTTTGGATATGCATCTCAAGAAAACTCAAACTTGAAGAATGAGAAGTTGATAAATAATCCTCCCTACTGGCAGTTCCCCAGGGTTTTCTTCACAGGCTATAAATATCACATAAATATTCCCTGAACTGTAAGCTGTAATTTTTTGGATGGATGTCAATGCTTTTTAAGAGGGAGCAACAGTGAGCTATAATTATTGTTCAGGAGTGATCAGCTAAACAATTGGAAAGGCAATAGCTTTCATCTGAGGTCCTGGAATAGCCTCTGTATATACTGTACTTGACTCAACCTTGGGAAGTAGGAAGAAACTTAATTCTAACTTGATGTTGATATTCTTTTGAAAATCACTTGATGTCAACAAACAGATCACCAATCATGTTTTTGAAAGAAAATGGTTGTTTCTCCCCTTTTTCTTTCCCTTTCTTTCACTCCTTTCAAACCCACCTACTTTCTCTTTTTCTCCCTTAGTTGCAGTCCACCCAGGATTTAATATAGTTGCAATTTTAAGACTTTTAAGACTGAACAGAACAAAATGGACTTGTTTTTGTTTCAGAACTGTAGCAGTCTTTAAACAGCATCAGCAAGCCTTCATTCTGGGCCAGCACTGTCCAACAGAACTATAATGCAAGTGGCGTATATAACTTTACATTTACTAGTAGCCATATTTTAAGAAAGTAAAAGGAAACAGAGGAAATTAATTTTGATAATGTATTTTGTTTAACAAGATACATTGTTTTTTTCATACTAAGTCTTTGAAGTCCAGTGTGTGTTTTACACTTGGAGCACATCTCAGTTTGGACTAGCCTCATGTCACATGCTTACTAGCTTTATGGGTTAGTGGTGACCAAACTGGACAGCACAACTGTAAATGATGCCTGGAGAGGACCCATTATCAAATTCACAGACTCTGGTAGCTTTAGTGTCTTGTTTAAATGGAGCTACTTCTCTGGGTCAGTTTGGAGATAACAGAAGAATCAACCCCTGTTTCTCACTTGGCTGGTGATGGATTTGGAGAAAGGATATGGCAGGAGGTCCTACAAATTTGGAGGGCCGAACTGATAGCATAACATTTTTTTTTTTTAACATAAAGCTATGAATTTGGGGCTCTTGAGTTCTACTTGTATGAGAATTCTCTCTTGTTGGGCTTCGTGTTCTTATGAGGAGCAAGCTAGGACTGAACTAGAAGGATTGTGTTGGGAAGAATTAGTTCTCTCTGAACAATGTCAGAACAGAAGGAACATGGGAATTACAGGAAAGATCGGCACTCCTCTCTCCTGCTTCCCAGAGGCAACTCTTGCCACATCAAAGTCTCAGGCTGCCTCTTCTGTCTTGTCTTGTACCCATAGACTGGAGCCTAAATTTATTCCCAGCTTAGTGATAAAACACACAGAGTCCTGGCGGTGGAGCCAAGAGAGCATGGACTTGGAGAATCAGATAGTCCTCTGTTTGAACAGCTGGGTGACTTGAAGCAAATTGCAGATCTGAATCTGTTTCCAGCTCTGTAAAATTGCAAAGATAATGCCTACCTTGCAGAGCTGTTTGAGGAGTAGATGCGATAAAGTATATAAAGCACCTGGCCAAGTTCCCGACACATAGTAGGCAGTCGATAATGATGACTCTCATCACACTGTATTACATAACTGTGCAATATTTGTGTGGACATCAATAATAATCGGTAGTACCATATTGAAGTACTGTCCCAAACTGCTGCTGTGATCCTGTGCAGGAAGATTCCTTGTATTGCTCTACGGTCCATGAATGAAAAGTATGTACTCTAGTTTATGATCTGTCTGAAGATCCTTTTTGGTGAAGCTAGGGCAGGAATCTGTAGATGTCTGGGCTATGTTAGGAAACGTCTAAGTGTTAAACTAAACTCCTGCCTCTCCATTTTTTCAGAATGATTTAAACTGCGAGTGTAAAATGTCTCTAACATCTGTGCTTGGTCCAACCTTGGTGAATTACTGTGTGATTAAACTCCTTTGTGGCCGTCATCGGAAAAGGTGGGGCAGGCATGCTTGGGTCTACTCTGTTTACCAAATATAGATGAAATTCTGGGTTTTTAATTTTTAGGGGCTTGTGGTTTTCTTGGAAACCAACTTTTTATTATTTGTGTTCTCTAAAGGTTACGACTTTAGCAAAATCTCACATGGACTCCTTCTCTTGGCCGGAAAGGCACTGTTTGCAAGAATTCTTTTTCATTTGGTGGGGGAGGGAGATGAGGGTCTTTGTTATTCCGTTCAGAACTCTTTGCTTTAGATGATGTTTCGGCTACGTTTCATAGCTTCTTTTATGATCCATAGAAGTGGCCACTGCAATTGGTTAAATGTGATGTGAGCCACTTGGAAGGCTTTTCTTTGTAATTCTACTAGTTTCAAGCACCCTGCATGTAATTTTGCGAACCAGTCAATTAACTGAAGTGTTTTTCATTGGTAGAGCATGTGCTGAATTTGATGTACACAGCTTACATAAAATACAATCCCTTTCACAGTGTACTTCTCCTGTGACACAAAAAGACACTGTTTTCAAGGGCAGGCCTTTTTTGGTGATTGGTGATAAAATGACCATTCTTGGCAGGACGAGTGGTAGGGACAAATATCCTCCAACTCTTCAGAAGGGAGGTCACTAATATGGAGAACAAAATTATGAACATCTTGATCTATTATACAGAAACATCTGTACATGATACTTTACACGAGAGGTTCTCTAACTCATGCCCTCGCCCCCGCAGGTCACGATAGAACAGTAATAACAGATTGTTGTCTACACCTCTTTCTCCTTGCTGATACACATGTACATATGCATGGATATATACTTATGGGGGTGTCTCTGGGGGTTTTTTGGTATGGAAATAAAATCGTACCACATATATTCTTATTTTTTCCATTTCATATTGCGTCACGTACACACCTAAAGCTCAGTAGATACAGTTCTAATTCTATCCTTCCCACTGTAATTTGCTAAGATCTTTCAACAGCCTTCTACATGGAAGTTTAAAACACACAACTACATTATATCCCCTATCGTTACTGACAGTAGTCCAGGAAGTTGGTTGCTTGCTAAGCCGAGGTCACGCGTTAGTTCAAAAACGCATCGAAGCTAAAACCAAAAGAGTATTTCCATTTGGTGTAGACCACGAAAGAAATAACTGAAATAAATAAGCGGGAGGCATTGTGTTTTATGAACATTATAGATCCTAGATGAAGATGTGTCAAAGTAAATGTCCTCTTCACCTGGAGACTGGTGAGGGTCTGGATAAGGAAGAATATAAATTACACTTTTGTAACTGTCTCATTTCAGCGGGTTTGATATACAGAGAGAATTTTTTTGTATCATAATTGAGTTTCAGCCAGCCAGTAACAACTTGGGATTTCATACTTTTATGCAGCGATTTCTCGTGCCCATTCTCTCCCATTGCCCAAGTACAGTCAAGAGGTTAATAATTGGTAAATGAATTTGGTTTGGTTTAGAAACTAAACCAGGTTGGTTTTGAAGTAAGTGTTTGGATGATATTGTAAACAGCCTGGGGAATTATTTGTTAAGATGAAATACGTGTGTGTGTACATGTAAACGTACATACATAGATACATACACATACTGAATTTTACTGCTTTGTGAGTTTTAAACTATGTATATATTTTTCTAATGTCTTTCACAATTGTTAGTTTGAGTTTCCCTCAACATTGAGGAAGAGATAACTTAAAATATATTTTCTCTATTATTAGAAATAAATATGTTTACCAAGTTGCATATACATATCACTTAAGGAATCAGTTTAAAATGATTTATTTTTAAAGTCCTTGAATGTGGTTCAAAGCCATGTGGCTTTGTCCATAATCACCATTTTGATATGAGCCCCAAACCTGCCTGGCAGTCTCATTCTACTTCTCTGATCAACTCATTCTCCTGTTTATCAAGTCTTTTCAAACTTCCTTCTCAGGACTGATGCACCATGGATTATTCTCTTCTGTCATCTTCTTTCCCTCAAATGCATCATGCCCACTGGCTCACAAAACAGTAGCAAGACTAGTACAAAGAACTTTATTTTCCTCTGAATCATTTGATAATAAGTTGCCAACCTCCTGCCCTATTACCCTGGAATTCTTTAGTATATAATCCCTGTATGCAAGGGTACCTTACTGCGTGTCGGTGATATTAACCATCAAAACCAGGAAATTACCATTGATACATTACAACCTTCAAATCCATCGACCCCATTCCAGTTTCACCAGTTGTCCCTGTTCTTTAAATATATATGTATATGTAAATAAAATATAAAGAGTATAATAAATTGTCTCTTTATAGCAAAACGTTTCACTACAGAATCATGTATTACATTTAGTTGCCATGTGTCTCTGGTTTCCTTTCAAGTGGAACTGTTTCTCAATCTGTCTTGACTTTTGTGACCTTGACACAGTTGAAGATTATAGGCCAGTTATTTCACAGAGTGACCCTCAGCTTGGGTTTGTCTTACAGTTAGATTCCAGTTATGCAGGTGGTATCAGGCTGTTAAATGTTGGAATTCCTCAGAGCTCAGCTTCAGGCCTTCTTGTCTTCTCCCTGAGCCAAGGTCATGCACACCCATTGTTCCACTTATCTCTCTCTTAGGTTGCTCACAAATTCACATCTCAAGGTTCTCCAGGGAGCTGTGGAATCTTAGAACCACTGTCTCCCTTGTTTCTTCTGTTGGTTGCTATCAATAAATACCATTCTACCGCCTTGTCCTGTTGATTGACCTTCTTAAACATCTTGCTAATGTGTTCACCCCTGTCCTTCAGTGCCAGCTCCACCCTTGCTCTGGACTCTAACAGCCTCTTAACTGGTTTATATGTATGCTGTTCGGCCCCCTGCAGTCTAGTTTCCTTACTTGAGCCAGAATGATCTTTTCAGAATGTAAATTTGATTGTGTCATACCCCCTTGCCTGTTTAAAACCTTCCAGTGGTATCCCAGTGTACTTAGGATAGACAAACGTGAACTTGGTTGATGGGCCCTGTGTGGACTAGCCCCTTGCTCCCACCTCAGACTGATCTCATGCCTGACCCTCCCTGCTCTGGCCACACTGGCCTTCCTTCTGTCTTTCCGAGTGTACTTTCCATGCTTCCACCAACCGCAGACCCTTTGCTCTTCAGCTCATCATCTTCCCAGCCTTCCAATATTTTGAAATAGCTTTATTGAGATAAAATTCACATACCATACAGTGCACCCACTGAAAGTGTAACAATGTTTTTTTAAGTATATTCACAGAGTTCTGCAACCATCACCACTATCTAATTTCAGAATATTTTCATCACCGCCCCCCAAAGTAAATCTCATACCTGTTGGTAGGCACTCCTCCTTCACACCCACTCACAGCCACTCCACCCTGCCCACCTCCACCTGCCAACTGATCTACTTTTTGTCTCTTTAGATTTTTCCATTCTGGACATTTGAAATAAATGGAATCATACAGTACGTGATGTTTTATGACTGGCTTCTCTCACTTAGCATAGTGTTTTCAAAGTTCATCCATGTTGTAGCATGAAACACTTCTTTATTCCTTCATATGGCTGAATAATATTCCACTCTGTAGATATAGCATATTTTAATCACCAGTTGATGGACTCTGGAGCCAGCCTTCAAATCTTGAATCAAGCGTCCCTTTATCAGAGGATTTCCCTGACCTGCGTAGGCAGGCTGATCGTGCTACACTGTGGTTTCACTGCACTGTTTCTCTCTCCTTGCTAGCATTTCTCATAGCTCCAGTTTTACATTTGTTTGCACGCTTCTTGGCCTAATGTTATGCTGGTCTTTTCCACCACACTGTAAACTAGAAGAGGCAGGGACCATATCTGTTTGGACTCACCATGGTTTCCCAACCCCTAACACTGTGCACACAGTAGGAGCTCATTAGGTATTTGTTAAATGAATAAATCCTCATTCTGCTCATTGAAACAAGATTGTATCTGGCAGCGTGGATATTTGAACCGTTTGTATGAATTTCCTTGGCATGGCCTCTATCATGCCTTAGATTAGGGCCCTCCATAAACCATTCAGTTCTCCTTTCCTCCAGCAGGCATTTACTCAGTTGTGTCTCTTAATAGAATTCAGCATGTATTGTATGTATTTATTTGAATTAAGTTGCAAAAATATAGAAGTAACCGTGACAGGCAGAAGCAGAGAAGCGTGCTGAAGTTAATGCATTGCTAGGCACTCGCAGAGCTGGAGCAGCCTGGGTAACTAACAGATGGGAAGAGAAAAGAGATTTTGGGGGCAGGCTTCTGTGTGTATCTGGGGGAAATTTTTTTTTTTTAGTGAGCTTCCAATTTGTCACTAGAGTGTGGGAAATGGTTTACGGTCAACATTTTTGCTTGAACAAGGGGTTAGCTGGAATGACGGTAGCTACCTTTCCTGAATTGCTTCCTGAATTCCTAGATTAGGTGCTGTGCTGTGAGCTTCAGGTGTGGACGTTCATTTCATTGTCCCAGCCACCTTGTGAGACAGGCATTACTGTGAGCATTTTACAGATGAGCAGACTGAGGCTTTGAGAGAAAAAGTAACTTGGCCTTTATCCCATAGTACTTCTAATTCCAAATCTCATGTTAACTCCCACAGTTTTAGATACTGCCTGTCCATTATGGCAGATCTGGGGTCTCCTTTTAACTAGAAGTTTTAAAGTAGAGAATTAAATTTGAATATTAAAAGTTATTAATGATTATGCCTGAATTTAAAAAATCTTTGTTGTAACAGACCGTAGGAACTAGCTTAGGCTCTGGAGCTACATGGACCTGGATTCAACTTCCACTCCTACCCTTTATTAGTTGAGCATGATATTTATTTTCCCTGAACCCCAGTTTCCTAATTTTAAAAGTGGGAATAATTATATCAATCTCAATAGGATAGTTAGGGATTAAACAAAACAAACAAAACCCCAAGCCAATACCTGACATAAAGTAGGTGCTTAAAAAGAAAAGAAAAAAGACACCTTTTATTTCTTCTACTACTTCTATATTAACATGCAAACGAATGGCTTCAGCATAAAGTTTTGGCTAGCTCTTCCAGTTAATATTTTTTCAGGCCAAGACTACAAAGATATTAGCTGCTGAACAGTTAATATGTTTATTAGAAATAGAAACTCGCATTCTCATCTTACATATTCTTCTCATTCATTTCAGTGAATATCAATTCAACTAATGCTATTCGAGCATAGAAGTGCATATGATAGTAAAAGTCCTTTGCCCACGCTGGGCTCCTATTCCAGCAGAGGACACACGCACAAAAAAAGCTCTTACAGTTTAACCAAATACAGCTCACTTACTATGACAAATGCCGTTGAAGCTGCCTGGGGACATTTGACAACAGTTTTTGCAGGCCAAAAGGCTTTCTAAGCCTTCTTCTGATGCAGTTAAAACCTAAAGGCTTCTGGGAGCCAGTGAAAATCCTCACCTCTTTTAAATGTATTTTCAAGGGAGAGGAAATTCAATGTATCTTGTGAGGCCAAGTCTCTATTAGATACTCAAGGACAGCGTTGCTCAGATGTGCCCCCTAGTAATGCCTACAGGAGCAACACAAGGTATAGGTACTACCTGTGTCTGCTTTTTAAGAGTTGAAAACCAAAATAGATTAAGGACACATTTGGAGGCCAACTGGAAAAGTTTAATTCTGTTGATAAACCTTTCTCACTGCTTTGTTGTGAAATAGAAATTGTGAGACTGGCAAGTGGCTTATTTCACTATTCATGAGGCAAGCATATTAAATATGACAGAGACCAACTGGAGTCCTGGATGGTATTTCATGGAATGGTGTCAAATTTTGAGGGCAAGAAAGACAGGGAGAGGAAGTATACTTGATTTTCTTAGAAGTCACTTTGCCCTTAAACGCCCACATACCCAAAGTGTAAACACATTTTCGTGATTCCTTTGTATAAAAAGCGAACAGAATGGCTACCATTGTAATTGTGCTGCTTCTAGCAATTCGCCAGCAGAATACATCCCGAAATAGCACATATACAATGCAGCATATGCTTTGGTGAATCTCCTAATCTCATGAACTCCTTCGCTGCTGGGTTGGTAATCGACATAGCTTTCATGGTGAACTTGATAAAATTTGGAGCCCGTGAATCAGAAGGGAAAAAACAAAAGTGGACACTTTGAACAATGATGGATGAGTTGCTAGGGAGTGAAATTAAATGGTTGATAATAATTGTGGTAACTCACAAAGACTGATGTTATTTACAAAAGCTCCATTTTGCATGTAATCAGATGTCTATTCCCATGAGCTGGGTCATAATTCATATTCCACTTTCATGTTCATGGAAAATGTGCTTTTCTCTGTGTATGTATTATTTTTAGGATGTTATGTTTCCTTGGTGCATACACAATGAGCCTGAAATCCTTTAGGAATGTGTTTAATTTGAAAGTTTTATCCTCTGGGTCTGGTTAATTCAAATACACAGTGAGGAGCATTACCGTGGGACCTAAAAGAATGTGGACATGGCAAATTCCGTGTACAAAGGCAGCCCCATCCAGCGTTGCCAACACTCATTTGGTAAAAGGTAGCATGGAGAGTTTTTTCCCCCACTTTTTTCTCCATCTATTCGTTTAATTTTTCTGCACTAACTCTTTATCTTAATAATCTTGATATATACTGGACCAGATTTCCCTGCTTTTAAACTCAGAACCATCTCTGGTGGCTCTTTAGAATTTAAACGTTCAGCCCAGGGACTTCTCATAAACATGTGTCTTCCGCTCCATAGCTGCAGGGTGTCTTGTGGTCTCTGTTATATGCTGTCCCATCCTTAATCACAAAGATGGTCTGAGCTGCATTTTCATCTCTAGAAGTTGGGAAGAGTGCTAAGAGTATGACTCAAGGACCGTAGCTCTCAGAAATGAGCGGGGCTTGCCTCGCTGCCTCAAAGGCGATGTGCCTGCATTATGTCATCACAGAACTGCCGGGGCCTGGGAATTTGGCCTGGTTGCCCTTCAAGGGGATGAGTGGCTCTCTGGGAGCTGAAGGTTTCCGCAGGGCTCAGTGATACCCAGTCTGACATATGGACAGAGAAGTGTCTTACGATTTGAGAAGTCTGAGGAGAAACCAGATCCTGTGCCTGTGTGCGGTGCCATGCGGAGGAAATGGTTAGAAAGTTCTGGAGTACCCACAGCCTGACATGGGCTCGCCATCTTGTACACGATGGGGCTGTGGCATCACAGAGACTCGAGTCTGAGTTCTGGCTTCTCAAATCATGAGATGTGTGACCTGGGCCTGGACCGGGACTTGGAAGATCTTAAACACCAAAAAGGCACTAATTTGAAAACACGGAATGCAAAAAAACCCAAATACCAGAAAACAAAACCAAAAAGTTAAACCGGAAAGTATCAGGAGATTGAGCAAATTTCTGCCTTTTCCTAAGATGATTGCCACTTGAATAATTTTTTCAGAATATAAAGTTATTTCCCCCCAAATTTTGCTGGTGCCCCTGCTAGGCTGGTGTCCTCAGTTGGGAATCCCAACACATGGGATTACTGCTTCCCTCTGTAGGGGTTGTACATATTAAATGATAAGGAGGTTGTTATGAACCTTGTGCAGTGCCACGCATGCACACAGTCAATTTTCTTTCTCATTCCTCATCTGTTTTTCCCCATAAACTCTTTAGAGACTAATTTAATGGGCCCCCAGTGCAGTGTAACTGGGCCTTGAACTGAACGTGGGTAGGAGAGCACCGTGACGTTATACATCAGTGTATTCACATTGGCTACTTTTGTTTTCTTCTTGAGCCACTGGGTGTTATGTGCTGATGAAGATGACAAGTGTGGTAAGATCTCCCCTTCCATGTACAGTCTTGAATGGGAAGGAGTTGGGTGTGTGATCATGATAAAGTTGCATGTTTTATAAATTGTTTGTTTTACTGTTTGCTGATTCCAAGCAAGATTTTTTAGATTTAAAAAAAAAAAAAAAAGCCCTTAACTGAAACAGTGTAGAACCACCAACAGCAGGTTTGCCATCTCAAAGGTTCACAGCGATCACGAGGTCGCCGCATTTCTTCCTAGCCCTGCAGAAGTTGAGCACCAGGTTCGGTCATTGGTTACCACCAGGAGTGCTTCTGCCCTCCTGCATCTCTTCCCTGAGGAACCAAAGACAATCTGCAAACTTGGGCTTATGTTCAGCCCACCGTTTTCTCCTACCCTTGTCTAGACAGCCAAACCACAAATATTACTTAGGATGGAATTAACCAGTTAATTTTCAGTTAACCATTTTGCTTCAACCTGAATGATCTTGACCATGGTGTGTCTTAGGTTCATAGTTATGACCCAGCTCCGAAATAAGAAAACACAAAATTACAGAAAGCTGTTTTACTTATCAAGGCAGGGCTCTGAACATGACTCCATACACCAGGTTTTAGTGCTGCACCCGTCAATTTCATTGTGGCTTTCATTCAGTTCATTTTCAAGGCCTTGTGAAATAGAGCACCTTAAGTGTATTGTGTGTTTATGTTTTGCTGAGTCTATAGCAGATGTCACATCAACACGATGTGTCTGTGTGGGCACCATACTGGCATGAAAACAAAGATGGCGCTCTGAAATTTGAGCTCTTCAAAGCATTAGGAAAATGGTATTGCCCTTCAGGTCAAGCCCAGTGGCCACATATCCCATCCAAAGTTATCTTCTTCTTGCAATATCTTAGCACATGACGCAATTGCCACTCACATTTCTACTGAAATACATTTGTTCACACAGATTAATTAATGTGTGTGTTAATTAATGGTTGCCAAAATTTTGTGTTTTCGTGTCAGGCGTTTTACATGCATTAGCTCACGCAGCTGTTCCAACCACCCTATAGGGTAAGTGCCTTTGTTATCATGATTTTACAGAAAGGGAAACTGAGGCAACAGACTGGTGAAGTAAGTTGTCCCAAGTCTTAGATCCCGCAAGTGATTGGCATGGTATTTGAATACAGGCGATCTGATTATAGAGCTTGTATCTCACCCACTCCTCGCAGCTGCCAGCCTATATGGTCCTTTGTCTAAACAAATCCTGCCTATGTTCCAAGGTTCCCTCAGGTCAGCTCATGGTTAATCGACCAAGGCACTTACTCTGAGAAGATCATCACATGAAGCGTACCAGGGGGATGCACCCACCATTCACACCTAGTCCCTGCCCGCACAACCTCACTGTGCAAGTAAGATGTGCAGAGCAGGTTCACAGGCACCCTGCTGGAGGTTAAAACCCCAGGGGAGATGTTTGCATATCCTGGTTTGCCCAGAACAGTATGACTTCCTGGTGTAATTGCTACTTGTGCTTCCATTCACTCTCAAACATGCCCTGCTTTGGATGATAGCATTGCCTTAGCCATAGGAGAAGTACATTTGAGGGTTTAAGGAGCGAAAGAGTGCCTCCAGTCAGGGGGATTGCATGCAAGATACTCTTGATGGAGAAGGTTGTCCTTAAGCTGTTCCTTGCAAGGCAGCTAGGAGTGTAGGATCTGGAGTCAGCGTGCCTGCATTAGATGCCTCTCTGCTTCAGAATCCTCACCTGTGAGCTCGGTATAATAATAGTCTTATCTTAAGGTTACTGTGAAAATTAAGAGCTAATACCTTTAAAGCCTTTGAAGCACTGGCTAGCCTAGAGCAAGGGCTTACCAAATATTCGCTATAAATATTTTTTAAAATATTTATTTGGTTGCACCGCGTCTTGGTTGTAGCACATGGACTCCTTAGTTGTGGCAGGCGGGCTCCTGAGTTGTGGCATGTGAACTCTTAGTTGCGGCACGTATATGGAATCTAGTTTCCTGGCCAGGGATCAAACCCAGCTCCCCTGTATTGGGAGCTCGGAGTCTTAACCACTGCGCCACCAGGGAAGTCCCTCGCTATAGCTATTTAAGTAGACAGGTTCAAGAAGGATGTTGTTTTGAGTTAAGGCAGTGACATCTAGAGTGCATTTAGGGAACTCTAATGATTGGCTACTCAAAGCCATTCACAAAGCTCCTTCTCCCTTGCCAGTCCCCTGCAATCGAGGCTATACAATAGCAGTCACCTTAGCAGCCTCTTTTGCAACCGTGTGACTCAGTTATGGCCAATGAGGCAAGAGAGGGGGGCCCTTGAGGAGTCTGCCTGTGCAGGCCTTTCCTGCTTCCTGCTTTGGACCATGAGTGTGGACTTGATGCTTGAAGCTGCGACTGTCATCTCTTTTCCTTGAGGGGATTACCACCTATGGCCTGGAGCCCTGACCTTGTGTACCCTCTGACACAAAGTACAAAGCCTTCTGCCTCTAGACTACATCATGTGAAGAAAAATAAATCCTTATTTGTTTAGGCCGCTGTCAATTGGGTTTCTATACTTAGAACTAAGCTCATCGTGACAGATAGGGAACAAGAAATAACCTAATTTGGCACAAGGATCAGTTACCATTGGTGAGGTAGGGAAGATGGGGGGGCAGTGCAAAAAATGTCCTCAGAAAATTATAGAGAACCCTTGAAGGTTTCTTAGCTTGAGAATAATATGACTTGAGTTATGCTTTAGAAAGGTAATTCTGGCTCCACAGTCTATGATGGATTAGAACAGAGTCTCCAAAATCTGATTGTGCACGAAGATGCCCTGAGAAACTTTTCAAAATGAAGATTTGAGGGGACTGTTGTTGACATTGTGAATCAGAAGCTCTAAGGGTGAAGGTTTAGGGAATATCCAGTTTGGAGGAGGGAGACCTTGGTGGTGGTAACAGCAGCCAGGCATCGTTATTTTCAGTAAACCAAAAGAAAGGAGGCTCGTTCATATTTTAGAGATGGGAAAATTGAGCCTGAAAGAATTGAGACAGTGTTCGAAGCCAGTTCACGGAGAGGCAGCGAATTGGAATGAGGACCCTGGCTCATCTTTGTGCAGGGCATGTGTACTTCCCACTGGTACAATGCTCACTGCTGAGACAAAGGGCTTTTTCACCGTGGCCTCAGGTGGGAAGGTTTGAATGTGAATGGTGGGAGACAGGATGGAATGTAAGTGACCCATGAGAGGAGATCCACGGAGGACATACTTGCAAGCTGACCTAATATGGGAGCCGAAAGAGGAGAGAACCAAAAAGACTTTATGAGGCATTTCACACTTGCACATCTCGGGGAGTGGTAGCCCCAAAGGGATTTGGAAGGAAGGGGCAGCGTTCAGAGCTGGTTTCACGGATACTTTACAGAGGGACATTCTGTGGTGGTGTCCAGCTGATGCTTGGAAATGTGGATCTGGAGCTCCTGAGAGAAGTTAGCCATTCCTCTGATGGTTAAAGCCATCAGAGAGGTGGTGAAGGACCTAGGGGAAGGAGGGGAGGTCAGAGGTCAGGAAGTTGGCTATGGGGGTGTACTGGGAGCCGAGCAGGAATCCAGCAGGAGATGTTTGAGAAGTGAGAGGGGAACCTGGAGGGTGCTGTGCTATGGAGGTGTGAGGAGGGGCTGAAGGCATGGGATGATTGACAGACTACTGGAGAGGATGCCATTGGGAACCTCATGGAGAGGGTAGACCATCATCAATGGAGTGGAGAAGCGGTGAAGCAAGATGCACGGAGTTAGGAGGGGATTGTGAGGGATTGAAGTAGCAAGAATGGTTTGTTCTTGCCACCACTCATCCCAGAACAGGCTCTGTGTCTTCTGCACGTAGATAGCGGTTATCATTTGAACCAAACTATTCCACACTAAGACTGAATCTTCCACTGGCCTCTTATCTTGTCTCTTGAACTCTCACAGATTGTTAGGACAGTAGTGTTTACTACATACTTGATAATTGACTGACAAACAGCAACCAGGAACAATTGCTCCACAAAATGGAGGAGGAACCCAGGGAAAGACATCTTTCCTCTTTAAAGAAAGAGCACGATGAAGGACGGACATGGGGAAAATTCTGTTCCTTTAAAATGTGAAAAGAACAGGCTGAGAACAAATGGGGTTATCGTGACAGTGTTAGAAATTTGGGGCGAGTGATGCTGGCAGTATCCATTTCAGAAGAGCCCTGCTGGAGCCGTGTGTTATGTGTTATGTATTCCGCTGGGCACGTTCCGTGGAGCAGTGAAGCCCGTGCAATTCTTATGCCTCGAAGCAACTGGGTCCTTTTGTATTAGAGAGCTTTGGAGATGTTAAGAGCATTTGGGGATCTTAGCAGAAGTAAAAAAGATCTTTCCTTTCAGAGGGTGTATTAGATAAGATGGAAGAAAACTCAGAGGGGAATAGAGCTGGATAAGCTCTGCTTGCTTTAAGCCCTTCTGCCTGGGCACAGAGGTCTAGATTTAGTCCTGGGCCATTTCAGGTCCCTCTGTTGCCAAGGGCACAGGTTAAAGAGCTCAGTTACATGCACATGTAATGTGTGAATTGGCACATATAGGCATATATATGTACTAGTGAGCATACATATATATAATGAGTAAATCTCTATCAGTATGTCATATACATATATGCTCATATGCGTTATCAATGTGTCTTTACTTTGACGTCGGTATATTCATATATACATCTGTACTTACCCATAGGTATGTATAGGTATGCACATGTGTACCTATACATATACAATATGAGCCCAGTATACATATGCATGAACATGAGTAAACACGAATGCGGATGCGTATATGTGTATACAAGTGATGTATATGTTTTCTTCACTACACACACACACACATGCTCATGATTTGAAGACCTGTGACATCTTACATTTATGAAGTACTTTCAGTACTTTTTTTCAAACTCTTTTAGCATCTCTTTTCCCCTCTTTTGATTCCTAAAGCAATCCTGGAATGTTAATGGGAAGAGAAAAGCCCTTTAAAATAAAAGAGAGAATAAGCCCCCCGATGCTTGTAGCCTCTGAGCCATCGGACTATTTAGAACAAGTTACAGTCAGAATGAAACAGAGGCCCCAGGAACCTGTGACTTTAAGCCCACTGCACCTGGCTGAGGAATCAGAAGATGGGGCCCCTCCAAGTTAGTGAGCAGCCTGGATTAGAGACAATTATAAAGGCATTGAATTTTATCACTTTTCTACTATGCATAGTGAATTATAATCGGCTAACAAAGTTATTATATAGGAGAGGTTTTTTTGGGGGGGAATCTATTATAATAAATAGAAAAGGAAGTTGAATAGTTTTACAGTTTTCTGTAACAACGTTTCTAAAAGGCTTGAGAAGGGCTTATTCCCTGACATAGTTGAGTGTGTGAGCTTCAGTACTTGTCAGGATGTCTCTTTGCTTTACCAACCCTCTCACCCCATAGGTAAAAGGTCAGCTTCTGCCCCACCCCTGTGGGAATGCTCAACATGGAGAATGAGTGGAGCTGAAATTCATAAGGTTTTACTATACCAGCAATTAGGAAGGAATGCACATGTGTTTGTCTCTGGGAAGGTTAGAAATGGAAATAAATGCAAAAATATGCTTTTCTGGCAAGTCATTTTTAATACGGAGATGGAAAGCACAAGACAGCTTTGTTTTGCCTTTTTTTGGGGGGGGGGGTGCCGTTGATTTTCTGCCTCCTGGTTTTTGCTAGAAAGAAACTTACTCATTTCCCACCCACTCCACACCCCCTCTCGCAAGCTGAAATCTCTCTAAGATCATACTTTTAAGTGCTCAGTCTTAGAAAAGGGAGAAGAAAAAGAACTGTGGTTTAAAATATATATGTACATCTTTTTTTTAAGCTTGCAAACTGGGATTTCTGGACTCAATTTGTGTTCTTGAGACATTGGAGTCAAGTTTATGTATAGTTTTTGATGTAGGACCTAATTAGGCTCTCAGCATATCTTAATACTTTCTGCTACATCTGCATTAAAGATAACATTGCATACATTTGCATTTCATTTACATAAAAAAGTTAGCCATGCTGTATGTAACAATCACTTTAACCAAGTACCATTGACAGAAAATATTTTGAATAAGCATGTGAAAATCCATGTCTACACAAAGCCTGTCTTGGATTCTGTCACATCTCTCTCCTTTGGAACTTGTTTGTGTGTAACACATTCCAACGGAGCCCTTGAGGTTAGGCCAACAAATAAAGCCACAGGAGTCAAAAGGATCCCATGTATGTGATCTACTCAACTAGGGAAAGAAAGGCTCCACTGATACACTTTTTGATGCTGTTTATAATTTTATCAGTAGTAATAATCAATGGTAATAGTAATGGTGTGATTTTTTTTATATGCTTTAAAAGAGAGGGGATAATCTTGAAATAAAAGTGTTCATTCATTTCTGTATTCATTCATATGTATGTGGATGAGTCTATATGGGGCAACCTTATTTTCAGGTCTCATTTAATGAATCTCAGGTTTATCTGGGCCATTTTACTTTAAAAAAGATCTTTTACCTGGGGACTGCTTCGCCAGTTTCCTTGGAATGAGCTACTTCTTAACTTACGTCCTGGGCCACCAGGCACATTCCCTGTGTTTCATCCTGCCCCCAAATTTGTCACACTGGGCTCTTCTTTCCCTCTTATGGGTCCCAAAACCTCTGGGCAGACTCCCGGGAGTGTGGTTTCTCGACATCAGATGATGATAGGCATACCTTCTGATGTGTAGGCTCTTCTGTAGTCATGGGACCCCGAGCTTGCTCTGCAGAACACACTCTTTCTAGGGAATGTTCTTTAAAAATGGTTCTAACCAAACATGTCTGAGAATTGTTACATCCTTTAACCTCTTCTTGGAGAGCCACAATGCCTAGAGTAAAAACCTTGCTTCTTAATATTCTTTAAGTTGACATTTCCCACATCTTTGGTACTATGGAAGCCTTTGCTGGCATGCTACCTATTCACCCTGGGAACCCAGTTTCCTGCAGTGATTTTGGCGATTACATATATATTACTCATATAATCTCATCTGATTCTCTCAAGAACCCTCTGAGTTTAAGTGCCGTATTCGTGCCATCTTAGAGACGAGAAGGCTAAGATCTAGAGAGCTTGAACAACTCATTCCACATTGTGCTGCTAGTAAGAGAGAAAGGTGAGACTTGACACCAGGTCAGTGCTCTTACTTATTACACTGCCTATGACCTCTCGCTAAGCCTGGTCCTCTTCTTCGTCCAGGCGACCACTGCTGGTTCCTGTAGTTATTTCTCAGGTGTCACGACTCAAGTCTCCTCACCATCTCTGCCCCTCTCCCCCGGGTTTATCCATATCCCGTGTAACTGTGTTCATGCTATTGAACACAGACACCCAGATGGATGCTGAGGTCTTAGGAGTCAGGCAAAACATCATCTCCTTTGTCCTGGACCCTTTAATTCAAATAATGCAGCCTAAGACTGCAATGGCTCTGTTACAAGCGTATAATTATTTTGTGTCATTCGGAGCATATTCTCAGAATTGTTCAGTATCTTTCCCATGTATGTGGCTGATTTTAAAAAGCTGAGATTTGTGATGTGTGGCAAGTTTTTTAACCTCTATAAGCCTCAGTTTTCTGGTCAGTAAAATGGGGATAATAATAGCACGGGCCTCCTAGAGTTTGGGGGGGGGCAACAGGGGAGCAGGTGAAGTCCTCACTATCGTGTCTTATACCTAATAGCTATTCAATAACCACTAACTAGTGTAATCATTATTGTTGGTATTAGAAAATCTGGAATTGCTGTTGAGCAAAAAGCCTTTCTTCCAAACATTTTTCTGTGCATTTCAACATACTTAATTTTTCTTTACTTAAAAAATTTTGCATTAATGTCAATTTATAAGAGCGGCTCTGTCAACACATTTAAAATGATTCCCACAATGCTGATTTAGGCATTTTACATTTTCATAGGCGTTTTTAGCTGGTTTTCAAACTCGCAAGACTCCAAGGAA
This sequence comes from Delphinus delphis, assembly GCF_949987515.2. NCBI lineage: Eukaryota > Metazoa > Chordata > Mammalia > Artiodactyla > Delphinidae > Delphinus > Delphinus delphis. The sequence continues at coordinate 141,604,223 of NC_082684.1, forward strand.
AAAAACCTAATCCTTAGTTGGCAGGCAAGTCCCCTCCTCAAATCCTCGGATTAAAATAGGATCTGCCGCCAGGGCTTTCCTTGCCTTCTGTGATTGAGATCTGTCTCAGGCGGGAAGGCATCCAGTACCTGGGCATGGCTAATACATTCTTTAGAGACGGAATTTGCAACTTTAATATTTATCGATAGGCACACTAATTCTCTTGATGATGGTAATTAATGAGGTGCTTATATCTTATTTTGCGGTAGTTTAACAAGCTCCAGGCTAGTGGGGGAGATCTGGTGCTTGCTGTAAGTGCCGAGAATCGAAGATGCTAGAGGAAAATGCAGAAAATGAAGCATAAAAATTAAGCTTTTAGTAGATAAAATGTCTCAGATTAAAACAATCCCAAAACAAACCTTGGAAAGGCAGCAGCATTTAAAAACTGGTGAGACCTTTCTGGGGAGAAAAGTCACATGTTTCACATTCATTCCCGCCCCCTCCACTGCCCCCAATCATGCTGTTCATTTTGACCACCCATTTGTCTTTCTACCCCTTTGGTCTGGTCTGTGTTAGTGTGAAGTGAAAAATTGAGAGGAAAACATATTTCGCTTCTTAAGCCTTAGATAGTTACAGCCAGACTATTTTGTTGTTTTGGGTTTTGAATAATTGGACCAAATCTACACTTAATTTTGCCTTAGACAGCTAGCCTTATAACCCTAGTTAACCTGTGTTTTCTCTTGTTCTTTCATCCTTTGGAAATATGGTCCACAGAATACAAATGCAGAAAGGCATAAATTCTAACTCCTCAGAAGACAGGAAAAGAAGTCAAAGTGACCTCAATAAATCAAAAGCAAGTTGAAGTTCAGTAGGGACAAATGTAAGGCAGGATTCTGATGTCCAATAAATGGACTCACAAGTTTAAAATTGAGCACTTTTGTGGCAGAGAGGTCAGGGATGCGAGAAGGGCATTCATAGCCTGTCCTAGAACCTACTATGTGCCCGGCATTCTGTATAAGTCAGTTCATTTACAAATACTTTGTTATAATCTCTACAGTAACTCTCTAAGCTCCATATAATTTCTCCTCTCATTTTCTAGATGTGGAAGATAAGGTTGAGAGAGGTTAAGTCATCTGCTCAAGTGTTCACCGTTTGTAAATGACTTACCTGGTTTTAAACTGTGCTCTTTCTAACTTGACCAAGAGTGCTTCATTACAGAGCTGTTATTTAAAAAGCCAACCCAGTTCTTGGCTGTATTAACTTGGATTTCACTTGAGAACCAGATAATAACCTTTCCAGTATGCTATACATTAATTAAAATTTAAAAGAAAAATGAACAGGATAAACTGGAGCAAGTCCAAAAATACCCCACCCAGCAACAAAGGCAGTGAAAGAAATTTAAACCTGACCTAATAGGAAAAAGACTCGAGGTGGTTGGGATTGCTTAGCTTGGAAGAATGCAGCCACGGGGTGAGTGACACAGTAATTGCCTATAAATTTTGAAAAGGCAGTAATATAGATTTACATTTTACATAAATATCGCAGTTTACAAAGCACTTCCAAATCAGTCATTTTATTGGTTTCTCACAGCAGTCTTCCAGAGAAGGAGTTGGCACACTTTTTCTGTAAAAGAGTCAGGTGGTTAAACATGTTCGGCTTTGCAGACTGTGTGATCTCTGTCACAACTACTCAGGTCTGCTGTAATAGCACAGGAAAGCAGCCCTAGGCAGTTCCTAAACAAATGGGCATGACTGTGAGCCAATAAAACTTTATTTATAAAAAGAGGTGGCAGGGCGGATTTGGCTCTCAGGCTGTGTAGTACTGTGAGTACATATTATTGTTCCCATGATACAGATGAGAAAATTGAGGCTTGCAGAAGTAAAGTGACTTGTCCAACACAACTCAGTGAGTAAACAGTGGCCCTGGAAAGAGAATGTAGTTTCCTTGGTTCATAGTTTGGTGCCCAGTGCTCTAAACTGAAGACATGTCCCCAGAAAGATTTCAGAGAAGTTTGTCATCCCAAGCTCCTACTGGCCCGTGATGGTGATTAAAATTTGGAGCCAACTAATCAGGATGTTAGGCGACTACCCGGTGTAGTGAAATAGTTTTTGCCAGGTACTTGAGAAGTGGTATCTTGTCAAAAAACATTTTCTGGCTTACCTGAAATTTCCATTAAAGCAGTTACTTAAGGATCTTCCTGAGACATGTAAATTTCATTTGAATTACAGCATTCCTTTACCTGGGAGAGAACATACGTTAGGTGGCTTCCAAATTCCTTTGTCTGGTTATCACATTGGCGCTGAATCTTAGCTAGTTAAGGGTAGGATTGAAAGGGAATACGGCAGCCGGACAAGTTAGTATTTTAGTATTGGGATTCAGAGTGGGGAGGAAGGTTGTCAGCAGAAATCCTTATACCAGTGTGGGTGTCCTGTAGGAATAAATGGAGAAAGCATCTGCTGAATGCATGGGGTAATTAATACCATCATCTAGCACATGTTCTAAGTGCTGCGCTTGAATGAATTCATTAAATCCTCCAAACGATCCTGTGAGATAAATGCTGTTATTATGTCCATTTCAGAGGTAGGGAAACTGAGGCACAGAGGCTCACAATAAGTATGGTGGAGGTGACACATCACAGTCATGTTTTCTGTAATTGTCTACTGGGGATCAGAAGCTCTACACCACTGAGAAGCTTGGACTGCATACCCGTGCTTTCCATACAGTTGGCTGGACCAGGTGATCTAGCTTTTCTGTTGGCTTTGATAGAGATGTAAATTGAGGTAAGCTGTGGAGAAAACAGAGGGCACATTCTCTGGAAGTTAATGCATCATTCCTGGGAAGGCATGAACTCTAGCTGAAGAATGTTTCCTCTTGTTTGCTGAAAGAATCCTTAAGTGGGCACTTGCAGCAAGCTTGGTTAAACCTACCCTGCTCTGGGTTAAACTCTCATAAATCAGAATAGCTCAAGTGACCTTAGTAAATGCCAGGTACCCAGCAATGGCTGGAGTAATTCAATCTACTTTATGTGTCAAATAGCTAATACATTTTTAAAACCTTTTTTTTTGGGGTGTGTATGGGAAAGATTTTGCAGATACACTTTCAATAAGAGTATTTTCCCAATATCTCCCTTGAGAAAATAGAATGGAATGTCACTTCTGTTTCTTCTTTAGTTTATAGTTTCTATTTGAAACCACTAGTCTAACATACTTAAAGTGGAAAAGATTTATACATTTAAAAACAAATAACAAATGCAAAATGTTTTATTATTTTATTCGTCTTGACACCATTAGTTTTGGGATATCGTTATTATTAGAATTTCTTTTCAAATTTCCATCTTTCTCTTAGAATTCTGGAACTTTAATACCTGTACAAAGGGAGAGAAACAGATTGAGTAATGAGATAATGGGTGCTTAAAAAGAATAAGAATGTGTCGGGACTTCCCTGGTGGTCCAGTGGTTAAGACTTCACCTTCCAGTGCAGGGGGTAAAGGTTCAATCCCTGGTCAGGGAGCTAAGATCCCTCTTGCCTTGCAGCCAAAAAACAAAAATATAAACCACAAGCAATATTGTAACAAATTCAATAAACGCTTAAAAACTAGTCCACGTAAAAAAACTCTTTAAAAAAAAAAGAATAAGAATGTGAAAGATCTAGATAGTGGGAAGTGAAGGAAAGAAATAGGAAATGGAGATAGGAAGGAATGGATAAGAAGCCAGATGTGTGTGCAGTGGAATGAGGAAGCAGGAAGAAATGCTGGATTTGGAAATCAGAAGATCTGCATTCAGTCCCCAGCTCTGCCCCTTCCTTGCCTGCATGACCTTTGACTTGTCACTTGACCTTCATCAGACTCGTGGGAATCACCATACAAGCCTTAAAGAGTGTTGAAGTGACATGATGGGGTGGAGGTGCTTGACTTAATCAAGAAGATGAATGGAATCTAAGTCAGGGTCCTGGAATAACAGCAAAACAGAACTGAGGGACCCGGCTCATGATGTAAGCACAATGGGAAGGAAGCATCTCAAGGAATCAATTCATTTGGGTGCTCCCAGCCAACAGTCCTCATTTCCCAGCTCTGAAAAGTCATGGACCGTTCTTTTTCTTTACAGCACCCACTTGCAACTAGGTCCTGATACTACCAGGTCACTAATTTTCACCAGAACCTTATAAGCCAGGAATATGGTCTAGGGTGTGTACCATTCTTACAGATGGGCACTTAAAGGGATAATTTCAGTACTTCAAGGACCTTTTCAATGGGGCTCAAGATGACTCTACTTGAAACAGAACCTCTCCATGATACTATTAGATTCAGGTTCTATTGTGCCTTGAAAAATTCTCAACAGAAATTGTCCCAAATGCTTTCAAGCATAGGCTCTTCCTCCCCAAAGCTAGGGATTTTCATAAGCTAGGTTTAAATTTAATTCTTCTCTCCCAGCATCTTTTCATTTTAACTCACCATCTGACAGGGAATAGTTAGGATATAACCCAAAGCATATGTGGTAAGCTTGTTCCTCTCTGCCTAAATATGAGTTTAATAAAAAAAAAAAAAGCAGTTAAACATATGTTAAAAATGAAGCAGTGCAGTTGCGGGCAAAGACTAAAAGGCGACACAACTATTTATTAGTTGTGTTTTTCATTTTCATGTTCAGAGAATTTTAAACCCTGATTTTTTTTTTTTTTCCAAGCTGCAGCCAGATATGCACAGTTACTTGCTCTATTTTGGTTTTTATTTCCTACCAATAAACACTAGACTGTCAGTGTTGAAGTCCATGTCCAAAGCAATGAATGTCAATTACCAAATTAACGAATTAGGATCATTTTATGTGCCAATTGTCCAAGTTAATAATGTCAGGACTTATAATGTTTTTACCTCAAGAGAGAGCGTTGGCATTATGTATGGAAATCAGTTAAAGAAAGTGTTAAGTGATCTTGGCTCCTGGATTGCAGTTGAAGATTGGTGAGATCGAAACAGGACAAATCAGATGTTTCCGTTTCTCATTGTTGTTAACAGCTTTATTAAGACAATCCATCTGACTTGAAATCAGTGATTAGTCTTGACCTTGTAAGTGGAAATTAATTTGCCAGTTTTTCTTTTCTGTGTCATAAAGATGAATCAAGTTAGAGACATCTTTTTTTTTTTAACATCTTTATTGGGGTATAATTGCTTTACAATGGTGTGTTAGTTTCTGCTTTATAACAAAGTGAATCAGTTATACATATACATATGTTCCTATATCTCTTCCCTCTTGCGCCTCCCACCCTCCCTATCCCACCCCTCCAGGCGGTCACAGGTGGGACCTAATGAAACTTCAAAGGTAGAGACATCTTTTATCTTGGTGTACCCATCTACACAAACCATGCTTGTTTAAGAAGAGGACTGTGCCCGTAGCCATGGCTATTTCTTTCATTGTAGTGAAACGAGGGCTGTAAGCCTTAGCTTTTCATTGCAGTGTGAATTTTCCCTATAGTAAATTTTTTGTCTACGTTTATGACGTCAGTGACAACTCTCTGTATCCACCTTCCATCCAAATGGACTGCTTTATTGAGAATGAGGTGACAGCAGGACAGAGAATAGAATGGAGAACACTGAGTTATGGTTCTTCTCCCAAAGATGTGGGCATAGAAAGGCATTTAAGACTCAAAATGATGAATCAGTCATGGTGTATACTGTTCATTTGGATTCGTCTTTAAATTTGCTACTCAGAGAAGTTACGCGACGTAGTAGACAAGGTGTGCTTTTGAACTCCAGTTTATAGATAGGGAAACCAAGGCTCTCAATGGCTAAGATGGTGAGTGATACGACCTGGTTCTTACACCCCCTGTCTCTCTCTCTAGCTGTGTTGAGTGGGTAACTTCCTACTTCTGAAGTTGCCCCTGGTCTGAGTTGGCAGAGAGGAGGAAAGGCAGTGTGTGCATCCCACTAATTCTTCTATGTCATTTATTGCCACGTCTTTTTTATTGTTTGATTGTACATGAATGCATGCAACTTTCTAAGTAACATAGTGTACTTAGCTGTGGAATTTTGGCCTAACGAAGTCAAGGATAAAGCATTAAAAGGTGGTAAATAGTCAGATATGAGCAAAAGAGAATTCCATCTGCATGCTAATTTTTTTCCATAGGATTTCTTCTATTCCCACAAATGATAAATATAAATTACTTGACTATTGCTTTAAGTCACAGATGGGAAACTTAGTTTTTCTTTCCTTCTATGAGTCAGATCTATTCCACCATCAAGGAGCTACCCAATGTCAGACATCACCCTTGGTCTCAGAGCTGCCCTATGCTTCTTCCTGTTTATGTGCTCTGAGCACCTGCTTCACGGGAGAGCCAATCAACACGTGGCCTGCGGCAGCAGGTGGGGTGACGCCAGATCTCCTGAGAGGACTAAATCCAGTATTTTCTTTAGCCCCCTTAAACCCAATAAAATAAACGTCATTCTCTTGGGTCTCATAGAGGAAAAAGGATAGCCATGAAATGTAGACTGAATTTCACTTGTTTTTCAGTTGTTTATCCCCTAAAAAAGAATTTTGAGATTTTTATGTGCCTTTCTAAAATTGACCATTAAAATTTTTTCATCATAAGTGTAAATAGTTGAAGAGGATATAATTGCTGGCAAATTATAAATATTGGTGTTTTTTCAATAAAACTGATCGCCTTCGAAAATGCATTCAGTGAAATCCAAATTTTTTTTTTTTTTTTGCGGACGCGGGCCTCTCACTGTTGTGGCCTCTCCCACTGCGGAGCACAGGCTCCGGACGCGCAGGCCCAGCGGCCATGGCTCACGGGCCCAGCCGCTCTGTGGCATGTGGGATCTTCCCGGACCGGGGCACGAACCCGTGTCCCCTGCATCGGCAGGCAGACTCTCAACCACTGCGCCACCAGGGAAGCCCAATCCAAATGTTTGGAGTGAATATTCACCATCATTCATTTTTTAAAATACATGAATAAGCTGTTCTTTAACAGTCAAAAATGTTACATCTTTTTTAAAACTTGTATTTCTATTATATTTCTCCTGTGAAATTTTATCCTGTTACATATTTTTATGTTTAAAAGTCTTTTATTGATACTATCATAATCTTTTGCAATAAAAATGTGTAAAAATAAATTTTAGAAGTTCCGTGATCAAAAACTCTAAGTAATAGTCTTCTAAATTGATTATTACAATAATTTTTAGTACCAAGTTGATTAAAGCAACATAAGTGTATTAAACATTTTGATAGCTATTAAACACAAGGAGTAAAGATTTTTTGGAAATGGGTTTCTTAATGATATGGATGAGGCCTTACTTGCAATTAATTTAACCCATGGATGAATCTTATTTATTGCTTAAAGGTTCAACATCAGTTCTATTCCTAGTTTTAGTTTTTATGATGTAAGTGATGAGAAACATTGTCTACATATTATGTGATGGGACAGATGGAGTTCTGTTAGAACAATATCATTTCTGTCTTTAAGTCCTGAATTAGCCCAAAACAAACCACCACCAGCAGCGATATTTAGTCATCTCTCAGTTGGATAGGTCTTGTTTGATTTTGCAAAAAGCAAAGAATTAGTGGGCATCTGACTTCCAAAAGCATTTGTTAACCATTCAGCTTTCTCAGTGTATACCAAAAAATGTGTATCAGAAAGGCTATATTACCAAGACATGAGATGGGTCAAAATTATATTCCTTAAATAATTACTCTTTCACTTAGTGACATGCTGCTTAACTTGATCTACTTAGAAAGTGTTGGTAATTTAGAAATGTTGCTAATTTTAATAAACCTTGGCCTGCCAAACAATATTTTTATATCATTATGGTAAAAAATGCTTTTATCACATTCTATAAATACATATTCCTCAAACCTTGGATCTGCAGATTTAGTTCATTCAGTGCATAGATAATATGCCCTAATTATCTGTCCTCATTATTCAATCAGCCAGCCAAGGCAGATTTATTTTGTGTCAGAAAAAGTACGACTTCATTTTTCAATGAACATGTTTTTCGATATGTTAATATGCATCCCTGTGACAACCATATCACTTCTGAATTCAGATTGAATTTGACTAAAATGTAGCTCTGTGAGGACAGGGTTTTCTTGATTTTTTAAAAACTAATTTTTATTGGAGTATAGTTGATTTACAATGTGTGTTACTTTCTGCTCTACAGCAAAGTGATTCAGTTATGCATATACATACACCCACTCTTTTTCAGATTCTTTTCCCCATGAAGGTTATTACAGAGTATTGAGTAGAGTTCCCTGGGCTATATAGTAGGTCCTTACTTTGACTTTTTCTTTTTAAGGGAGTAATTGTTCAATAAATATTTGTCAGAGAAAGAGAGTGATTGAGAGAGAGAGAGATTTGAGAGAGACTGAGACTGAGGATTGGAGCTGGGGAACCCTGAGCTTGTGGCCTGGCTGTGAGAAGGCTGTACAGCCATCAGTAGTCCTCACTGACTTTCTTGGCTGTAATGGGCTGTCTGCCTCTTTACAAAAGACCCAAAGCCCTACCCACCTTGGCCTTATTAGTCACCTTGATGACAGGAGGCTTACTTTTAACCCATATATCAAGTTGGTCCTTTCTGGAGCCCTCCGGTGCTGTTCATGGCTCTGGGCAGGGTGGCCCAGTAGATTTGTGATGGGTGAGAGTGATGTCTTTCTGCTGCAAAGTAGGAGAAGGAGGTGTAGAAGGAGTAAGGGGGCAGGTGAGTGTGCTGGAATGAACTCCTCAACACAGGTGCATGCAGACAAATTGAGGACAGAATCTTAGAGAAAGGAAGATTCTGGAAGTTAATTCCCTTAAAACTATGTGTTCATGTCCTTCTTGGAAGGCTTTTTGTGACACTTCAGTTGTATACCTTTCCTAGTTTGAAGACCACTGTAATAGAGAAAGGAATAACCTTTAAAAGACTGAGGACTGTAATTCAAAGAAGGCTGGAATTTGGGAGGGGAAGGACAGGCCAGTCAAATCTAATGGGTGTTGATAATCAGGCATTCTTCAGGCAGAATATATAATATTTCCCTTTGATTTTGAGTCCGTGGTCTTCCCTAAGACAGTGAAAACTATGTATTAGGCATAGCTTGGAGAATGCCACTTCTGGGGTTGGTGTGTTCCAGAAGACTGGCTAGGGAAAGGGGAAACAGCATTTATTGAGCAAGTATTATACGTGGGGTGCCTTTGCACATTTACTTCTTGCTTTGCATTAGGGGGCTAAGTGACCCTTCCCAGGGCACATGGTCAGTAAGTGGCTGCCTGACTCCAGAGTTCATTTGGGAAGTAGTCTGTCAGCTACTTCCTGCCTCTTCGTGAATCCTCCTGAATCCCAAGGAGTCAGATGATCACAGAGTATTATCTTGAAAGAAGAGCTCATTTTATTTTTTTCTTAGTTGCAAAGGAAATACACGCTCATTGTGGAGATCATGAAAGCCACAGAGAAGCACAAAACAGTAACCAAAAATCATCTGGAGCCTACCCGTCAGAGATGACTATGGACATTTTAGAGTGGATGTATTCCCAAGGAAGGACACATGTACCCAGACTTATACACAGTCATTTTCACGTCAGAGAGAAAGTTTGTGTGGTTGAGACCAGCCCCCACCTGAGTTTAAATTTCTACTCCCTGTTTACCAGTTTCTTTATCTGTGAAAAGGCAATAATAGTACATACTTCATGGGGTTGTTGGGAGTGTTTCAGTAGCATACAGTAAGCAGGATGGATGGATAGATAGGTAAGTAGGTAGGTAGGTATGTAGGTAGGTAGATTAGATAGATAGATAGGGAGAAAGACAGACAGACAGCTAGCTAGATAGCTTTCTTTGAGACTTTTCCCCCCTTTGGTTAGCAACATTTCCTGAACATTTTTTTCCCATTTCATTCATCACTACTGCCCTAGGTATGACTCTTAATCACGTCCGTTGTATGCAACACAGTTGATGTGACCGGTTGTCACTCTGTTGGGCTCTCAGATTGTTTCCAACCGTTTTCTATTCTAAACAATGCTGGGATGAACATCCTACTGAATATGACTGATACAGTTAACTTTTAAAAGTGTGATTGCTGCACTGGAATCTACACATTTAAGGCGTTTTCAACATGTTACCTAATTTAACTTCAGAAAATTCTACTAATTTATATTCCCACTCTAAATAGACATGAGAGTGTCTGTTTGCACAAACCCTCACCGACATTGGTATTATCTTTCTTTTTCATCTTTGCTAATTGGATAAGTTTAAAAAAGTGTAACACATTTTGGTTTGCATTTCTTTGATTATAAGTGAGGTTTGACATTCTGTTTTATTTCTTTGGACTTAAAAAAAAAAATCTGACACTGAGAATGCGTGCGGGTATCTTTTCTTCTTATGATGCTTACTGTTACTTACTCCCAAGTTCGTATCATCTCTTTTCTGTAGGAGGCATAGAATTAAAGTGCAGCTTTCCTGGAGTAGGTGTGTATGCATTAGAGGTTTAATCAGTAACTGACAGAGGAAGTGGGGTTCAGAGTGCCCCCCGCCCAGGTCTCTGTGGATTCTTTCTCTTGATTCTGGCCGCTGCTTCTCTGACAGGTGTACTTCTTAGCTCCGGGGACCTGGACCAGACAGCCCTCAGCTCTCACCCTGCCCAGTGTGCCTGGGGACTCTGGTTGCTGCAGAAATACATATGGTCTGGAGAACGCAAAAGGTCACAGGCTTATTTTTAGATGGGGAAAAATAAGACTCCATTTTAAGCATAAAGAATCCTTTAATAGGACGTGCCCCCTTGCTGTGTGGTTTGGATTCTGGTATTAGTCTCTGTCTGTCTCCCTCCCCAACCTACCTGCCCTTCCCTCCCTCTCTCTGTCTCTCTCTGCCTTTCTCTCTGGCAAATTACACTTTCCCATAACAAGAAGTGCTGTCAATAAAGAAAGCAAATGCATAACAAGGAATTTAAATAATAGGAAAAAAAAAAATGCCCTAAACCTAGGAAGACCTTCTTGTTTGTAAACTGACAGGGTGAGAAGGATTTTTCTCGCTTTACAGAATTGAAACCTCAGCTCATCTGAGTTCTCTTTACTCTGGGCTCTGAAACCTGTGAGAGAATTCCCTGTTGCTTCAGATCCTCCATGTTGGGATTTTGGTCCCCACCGCCACCCGAAAAATTTTTTTGTTTTTGACCTCGAGAAAAGATTTCTCATCTTTGGAGAGATTGAAAGAGGCTTAGAGTGAGTCTATGTGAGAGAGAGGCAGAGACAGAGAGAGATGGGGAAGCGGCAGCCAGGGCAACGCCTGTGCCTTTCTCCCATCAGCTCCCCTGTTTCATTTCCTTCCCACCAGGGACATAGGCCAGGCCTTGTTAGCCTCTGCTGGAGTGAATTGGAACTATTATCCGTACCTTTTCTCACATTTCAGCCAATTTCTTTCTTCTTCTAAAAGCAATCTGGGATAAGGATAAAGTCTTCCTCAAAGCTGGCTCTCTTCTCCTCCACTCCCATGGTGACCTTGTTTTGCATTTTGCAGTTGAAAGGACATGAAATAAACTTTAAAACGGGCCTGATACAATAAATATTCACGGGCCTCACAGATACACACAAGCCCACATGGTCAATAGGACCACACTCAGCATATGAAGGCATCAAAGATAAATCTAGTTTGTCTTTGAATTTGAAAAGTTTGCATCTCCCAGCTGGAACCCTCCAGTGGGCCTGCCTTCATATATATTCAATACCAGCACCAATGGGATCCTAATTAATGAGTTTGTTAATTCTTCTTGCCAGCTGGGGACAAAAACTATTGTTAGGTCTCTAGCCATTGTGTGTGTGTGTGTGTGTGTGTGTGTGTGTGTGAATTTGGAATCTCCAGATTTCAAATCACTAGATCAGCAGATTATATAGTCTTTTCCATCCCTGAAGATTTTTTTTAAACGGTAGACATTGTTTCTTATAATGGCTAATCATCAGAAACAACTTTCTTTTAAGGCTGCATGCTATATAATTTTTCATAATGGACGCACAATGATAAATGTTAGATAGTTATGTCCTTGTATTTTCGAGTGACTTACAGAAAACCCGTTTTGTGACATTGGTAAGCACAAGATATTTATATTCCCTTGCTGGGTGCCTCCAATAACTCCGTTTCAAATTAGAACATCAGCTCCGAGGATAAAAGGATCACTTCTCAGAGTTTAAATCCTAAAGAGGCATCATTCATGAGAACGATCTGCTTGCAGAGATTCTCTCTCTGACTAGATGATGTTTTGGATAAAGTAAGAAGTGGGCTGACTAGTTCCTAAATTACAGGTAGGCTGCGCTCCGAAACTCTGAGGTATTTTTTCAATATGATACAAGACCTTTAATTTCTCTGCATGGCATTGTTTTAGCGCCAAGCAAGCCTCCTCAAAGCCCAAGATTAAATTAGGAGAAATCCCCCCTGCTGCTTCTATTGAATTGAGTTAATATAATGAGTTTATTGTTAAATTAAACAAAATGAAACTTGCCATGTGGAAGAAATACGGCTGAGATCGCAGTGGGATGTTGTTTTTCCCTTCCTACCTCGCTTCTATGTTACTTAGAGGTGGCTTATGGGCTCAGAGGCTACAACTCCAACATGCTGACGCACCTTTCCCTGGGAGATGAAAGCCAAGAGTTAAAGTTGGCACACGAAGCAGCATGCAACTTCAAGCTTTGAGGATGGTAAAATGTGGTACCCAGCCTTCCTACGACGAACTCCTCCTTCGTAGGTGCAGCTGCCCGTGCAGCATGGATGTGGCTTCTGTGTCCCTCCCCTTGCTTCTATTACAAGGGTGAAACCAGCTGACCTACCTCAACAGCCCAGCAGAGAGAGGACCTTATTAGTCAGCAGCCAGCTTCCCAGCTGCCCCTCCTGTCCATTGGCTGCCTCGCCCAGCTACGTTCTGTTTGATATTTGCTGTCTCCATCATATAACTGGTACCCTTTTCTCTTGTTCACTTGATCTGACTCTTGCCCAGACCTTTGCATGGCTGGGTCCTTTTTGTCATTCTGTTCTTGGTTAAATGTCACTTCTTCAAAGAGCTGTTTTTCCCTTTGCTACATAGAAGAAGCCCCTCAGTCACACCCCGTCATATTCCCTCGTTTTATTTATGTCATATTACTTGCTACAGAATATATCTTCATCATTGGCTGGTGTGTTCACAGCTGCTCACCCCTCTCCCCAGTAGAGTGAAAACTCTGATCAAGGCACGGGCCATGGTGGCATCGCCCACTGTATCCCACAGTGTCTAGAATGCAGGAGGCACTCAGTAGATACTTGAGGAAAGGGCGACTTCTCAGTCTGCCTACGTGACCTGGAGCAGGCTTCTTGACGTCTCTGAACTTTAGATCCCTCACTTAGGACAAGGAGATAAAAAATGTGCTTTCTCTGCCTCTTGGAGCCCATATCATACTCAGCCAGCAAGTATATTATTAACTGTTTGCTGTTCCCAAATGGGAAGCTGAGCTCTAAGTTGAGTTATTAATGACTTTTCTATAGCACACTCTTCCCTTCCCACAAGGATTTGTAATTCACTTTTCAAAAGCATCATTTCCTCCAGCAGACCATGGATTGGAAAGTATCATCTCTATCCCAGCAGTGACTGATACAGTGATGAGCTCGCAAGTGGGTGAAAAGGCAGGCCAGAACCAGAATGTTGGGAGGACCTTCAAAAAACTATTGGATCAAACATTTGTTCTTTAATAAGGAAATTTAAAATGAAGAGTCCTCCGCAACCTACTTGATACTCTTTATTAACCTACTCATTTGAGAGAAGGTTTTTTTTATTTTTTAGGTTATTTCTGATTAAACAATTATCTTGAATCTGAATCTGAAAAAGAATTTAAAAATATATATGTATAACTGAATCACTTGCTGTACACTTGAAACTAACACAACATTGTAAAGTATACTTCAATTTAAAAAAACTCATCAAACTATATACTGTGAATATATGCTATTATACCAATTAACCCTCAAAGCTGAAGGAAAACTTTTTTTTTTTTTTTGCGGTACGCAGGCCTCTCACAGCTGTGGCCTCTCCCGTTGCGGAGCACAGGCTCCGGACGCGCAGGCTCAGCGGCCATGGCTCACGGGCCCAGCCGCTCCGTGGCATGTGGGATCTTCCCGGACCGGGGCACTAACCCGCGTCCCCTGCATCGGCAGGTGGACTGTAGGAAAATATTTTTTAAAAACTAACTATTACAAGTTTAAAAAAATTTTTTTTAAAGATTCTCTTGAGCTGGGAAGAATCTTAGAAGTCATTTGCTGCAGACTTCACACCTTACAGATTAGGAAACTGAGGCCTGCAGAGGGTTAGATATTTATCCACGGAGTCCTCACTTGCTTGTGACCAGAGGGTCTACCCAGGCCTCCTTATTCTCTGGCTTATCCCTTCCCTCTTGGCTGGCTTCCCTTCTCAAATGCCCACCTAAATTTCTCCTGCTTTCACTTGATTTTCCAAAAGCCTCTTATAAAAAGTCACTCATGTACATGATGATAGTCATCAGGGTGCCCTTTTTCTTTTCTTCTGAAGTCACAACCACCCTAATTCCACTAATCTGTCCTCACTCGATCTGTTTTCCATCTAGTTAGTGATCTGTTTTCCATCTAGTTAGCGACTTTGTTCCTCCAGAGTAAATCCTGTCTTTTCCCTCTGCCCCTCCCGTTGCCGAAATTTGGCCTCTGTGCACTAGTGCTGAATAGAAATGCGGAGACAGAGTTTTGAGTGAAGTAGAAAAGAATAGCTTTGTTGCTTTGCCAGGCAGAGGGGGCCACAGTGGGCTAATGCCCTCAACACTGTGTGTCCCACCCTGGAGGCCATAGTGAGGAGTCTTACGGTGTTCAAGGAGTAGGGCGTGGTCAGCTCATGGACATTCTTCTGATTGGTTGGTGGTGTGGTAATTGGGAGTCAGCATCATCAACCTTCTGCTTCCAACCGGTCTGGGGTCTACGTGCTTGTGGGCAGCAGACAGTTAACTTCTTCCACCTGGTGGGGGGTTTCCGGTCTCTGCAATACAGCTCAAAGGACATGGCTCAGGATATTATCTCTAGCCCTTGAGGAGGAACTAAAGGTCCTTGACTTTGTTTAATGGCTAAACTATTATTATTTTGGCTTGCTTGACTGTTTTCCAATCTTTCTGCAGTTTCTCACTTCCCTGATTAAATTTATTCTTTTACTAAAGTTTTTCTACAGACAAGAGGCAGGTGGAGGACATGGGTGGAGGTCTATTCTGGGAAGTCCTCATAGGGTCTTGCTAGTTACACTCCTTAGAGGGCAGTGGCCAGATATCACCTCGCCCTGCTGCTCTCCTGAGCATTCTCCTCTGAGCCTATGATCGCTTGACTTTGGACTTCTCTCACCAGTCTTATTGTCGGTTTCAGCTATGGAATGTTCACTTTGCATCTGACAGCGTGCCTCGATGCCTCTCATCTTTTGTATTAGTTGGCTGGTCAGTAGGACAGTCTGTTCCCAACCTTAAAATTTGTGTACTTACTGCCTAAAAATGTCCAGTTAATCTTAGGTAAACCTGTATAAACCACATGTTAAGCTGATTAAAGTATGATTTAGTATAATGAACATTTTTATTTAGTGTAACGAACATTTAAAAAATTCTTGCCATCGTCATCAAGAAGGACTAAACATCAAATGTATTTTCCAAAAAGATCTTCTTTAGCTAATAATAAAAAAAACCCTAACTGCTAAGTATATCCTATAATTTTAATCTGTTAAGTGATCCGAACTGTGAAACGTTCTTGCTAAAAAACAGTTTGCCTTTCCAGCTGTTGATCTGCTCTAAACATTGAACGTTACTGAACAGGAAGTCTTCCTTGTAGCCTCAAAGTAGTTCTCACTGTTAGGATGCTTTTTGAGGAGGCGTGAGGAGCAGACTAATTTTTTTGTCTGCAGTTCAGCTGTTTTGATTTTCTTTTAACATAAAAAGTCTGCTTAGAATTTGCCCCCAGAATCTGATGTAATTCTAAATGGCCACAAGCTGGTTTTCATGGTCCTCTATTGGGAAAGGGTGGAGTCTGCTTTGAAGCTAGCAGAAAAAAACAAGAACCCAGCAGCAAAATCCCTTCCTTCCCTTCTTGTCCACGTGCACAGTCAAAGGCTCCATGGATCCTTTTGAAGGCTGAGCCCCAAGCTACACATGTACATGAAGCCATGATAGGATTGGGGACAGGGAGAGGTGGGGAGCAGAGGTAGTTTAAGCTTGAACACTTGTGTGAGGACAGGTGTGTACACAGCCTGCCATATAGTGAACAGCATGTCTAAAATATAACATACCTGCTCCTTTCAAATATATGAAGATTTCTCCATGTGATATGGGGATATTTTTAATTTGGCTTCAAAGATAAACTAATATCCGTGAATTATGAGCTACCCGGACAAAGATTTCAGCTCTGTGTTGGGAAGAAATCCTCTAAGAGTCTGAGCTGCCAGTAGTGGGGTGGACCTTAGCGGTAGAAGCTCCCCGTCACTAAGAAGAACCTCCACGTTCAAAGTGCTCCAGGAAACCTCCCACAGCAGTGTTTTAAGGCCCCACAAACAAGGGGATGAATCTTTCCATCACACAGTGAGGATTTTTAATTACTCCACAAACAACCGTTACTCAATTTTGTTTTCTATGCCAGAGATCCAAACAAGACCTAATTTCGAAAGAAATTCTGCTTCAAAAAAAAAACAGACCAAAAACCTGCTCGGAAACCACGAATGCCTTATGATTATTCAGCTCCCTTCTAGCTCTGGGGTGCTGTCACTGTAGTAGAATCCAGGATAGTTGGACATTGGGTTCTGGGTCCCCAAAACAACCACTGTCTCTCAAGTGGGTTCAGTTCTGTGTATGGGCAGTAAGTCACCCATGTTCAGTGTGGCTAGTGGAGATCGGAACATCCTGTTAGCATCTGTTCATTGTGACTCTCTCGAACACTATGTTGGAGACATGAGCAAGAGCATTGGTTTTGTTTTGTTTTATTAAACGTAAAAATTGGTTTCCATGGGATTGTGGTTCTTTTACCTTATCATTGGCAGTTCTTAGAGCTACAGAGAGATGGATGACTTGCCAATCAGTGAAGCGCAGTTAAAAGAAGCACTGACATCCAAATCGGAGAAAATGTGGGTTTGTGGTGATAAAATTGCCTTTGAGAATATTTATTCTAGGAATGGGATATCAGCAAACATGAATTAGAGTTTTTAAAAGCCTAACTATTATAGAGAAGATATACATGAATACCTTCTAAGGAGATAAATGTGTGTAGTTAAGCATAACACTAGACTATCTTAATTTTAAAAAACATACTTTATTTGAGAAGGAAACTTTCTCAGGGAAAAAATATTTTTCTGAAGATATTTTAAAACACTAAATATTACTTTGTAGAAAGTTGATTATAGATATAAATAACATATTTGTTGAAAAATATTAGTAGAGGGCTTCCCTGGTGGCGCAGTGGTTGAGAGTCTGCCTGCCGACACAGGGGACGCGGGTTCGTACCCCGGTCCGGGAAGATAACACATGCCACGGAGCCTGCGCGTCCTGAGCCTATGCTCCGCAACGGGAGAGGCCACAACAGTGAGAGGCCCGCGTACCGCAAAAAAAATATATATATATATTAGTAGAGGACAGCATTTAAAACACGAATAATGAAAAACTGAAAGGAGAAACAGACTTGAGAGCCAGATGATCCATGTTTGGCAGAAATGGCTTCGTATTCTTTGGAAAATTGCTTTCCTTCTCTGAGCTTGAATTTTTTTTTTTACACATCTTTATTGGAGTATCATTGCTTTACAGTGGTGTGTTAGTTTCTGCTTTATAACAAAGTGAATCAGCTTGCATATACATATATCCCCATATCTCCTCCCTCTTGCGTCTCCCTCCCACCCTCCCTATCCCACCCCTCTAGGTGGTCACAAAGCACTGAGCTGATCTCCCTGTGCTATGTGGCTGCTTCCTACTAGCTAGCTATTTTACATTTGGTAGTGTATATATGTCCATGCCACTGTGTCGTCCCAGCTTACCCTTCACCCTCCCCGTGTCCTCAAGTCCATTCTCTACATCTTGAGCCTCAATTTTTATGTTGATTTAATAAGGGAATTAGACCAGATAATCCAATGCCTTTTCACCTCTTAACTTCTTTCATTCTCTTCCTGAATTGAGCAAGTGTTCTTATTCCATCTGCAAATCAGTAACAGTTCAAACAAACCAGCCACACTACCAGCCAGTACTCCCCACATCAAGGCTTTTGAGACTAAGTCAAGCACCTAATATACTTTACTTTCAGATTATAAGAATAGTAGTAACTGGTCAGCTCACGCGTGACATACAACATTATTATCTCTCCCTCCAAAAAAAAAAATCTTTCTGAGCTACTCTGGATTATTACAAGCTCCTAAAATGTATCTGAGGATCATATAGGAAATATTTTCAGTTCTTTTGAAAGTATTCCATTATGTAAAGGATAACTGATGAAGTGATGTAATGTATGTTTTTTCTGTGCATTTTTACAGTGGCAGCCGCTTCAGTAGGCTGGTATATATGTAGACACAGTACTGGAATGTGAGCCCTTACATTGTAAATTTTTATGCAGATATAATTAAAACAAAATGCACAGATCTTATGATTCAGTTCAGTGAGTTTTGACAGTTGTATATGCTCATGTAATCACCACTCAAAATAAGATCTAGAACATTTCCATCCCTATAGAAACTTCCCTTATGTGAGCACTTGTTTTAGTATCTTAGTTCCTAACTTTTGTCCTTTTTATTCAGTTATCAAATAATCCATGAACAAGAATCACAGAAAAAGTGGACAGTTCAATAAGAAACTTGGATTGCTCCTTACAGGAACACTCTCTTTGCTTTGAGCTTGATTCAAAGTATTAATTGCTTTCCTTGAACTGAATGTCCAGTTGCGCGCTCCTTTTGTCATGCTCGTATTCTGTGTGTGGACAGAATGAGTAAATAAATATGTGTGGCATACTGTTTTGTCTTAGGGACCATTCACAGAGCAGCCTTCACTGTCTTGAGGGGAAACATCAGGGTATTCTGCCAGGGTGTCCACAGACTCCAGTTTGATGCGGTGATCTGAAAAGGACTATGCAAGAGGCATTTTCTGGTGGCCTTGAGTTGGGCCATTACATGTGCACTCAGATACTTGGGGACAAGAGTCCTTGTGTTGCAGGCTTTTCACTGAGTGAGCTAGATGAAACCCCACCAGGCTGAAAGAAGAGCTTGTCAATTAGGGGAGGATGTTGGGGAGTGGGGGATAGAGGAAGATTCTTCTCCCAATGTCACCTTTATCAGAACCTGGAGCCCAGAGGTGGAGGGGAGTGCTGGTGAGTTCCTGAAGGCCTGGAGACCACACACTGGCCAAGAATCTCTCAGCAACAGCTCCGGAAGATCTGCCACACCTGAGGCAGCCCCTCATTTATCTGAGCCTCTGTGCCCGGACTGCTAACAACCAGCTCAAATTGGCTGATTTTTCCACATTTGTCAGGGAGCCAGCTGCACTGGTTCAGCTGAGCATCTGCAGAAAGGGAAGCAGAGAACTAGGAGGGAAAAAAAAAAAAGCTTTTAAGTCATTATTCTTATTCATTTCCCTATTCTCTGCCCCACCCCCTTGCAGTCTCCACTGCCATGCCTCCTCTTCTTCTTCTTTTTTTAAAAATCGCTTTATAACAATCTTTTCCTTTATG
This sequence comes from Delphinus delphis, assembly GCF_949987515.2. Lineage (NCBI taxonomy): Eukaryota > Metazoa > Chordata > Mammalia > Artiodactyla > Delphinidae > Delphinus > Delphinus delphis. Next base: position 141,623,853 of record NC_082684.1, read on the forward strand.
TGGTGAGAGCCCTTGGCATCCTTCCAGTGACCTGTCTGTAGAGAGATACTCCTCCCTTATAATTAGGCCTTTGTTACACCACTCCCTGATTTTCTTCTCTTTCTGTCCTTTTTAAAGCTTCTGGCCCTTGACACCCCAGTGCCCCAGTGGAATAACCACACTTGTTAAAACGAAGGGTCTTCAAAAGGGTGATAAAGTTGGCTTCCTCAAGGAGGCCTGTGGGTTCATTCAGGCCTGTGGTTACAATGGACGAGGGCATGGAAGGACCCAAAGTAAGACGTGTTGAGATGTCTTCATTCTCGTCGCCACCTCACCTACAGAGCTCGCCTAGCATCCCAGTCCCTATTCTTGGGCCTATTCATTTCTGGATCACAATTTCTATGTTTCATCATTCCTGGGTTATAATCATACAGGTTTCTGGTCAGGAGGATGGGATTTCTCGTTGTCAAATACTTCTGAAAAGACAGAAGGAGCTAAATCCCAAAGAGGCAGGGGGAGCCAGGGATGGAGGTGAATGCAGCTAGACCCCATTCTCCTGGGGCTCATACAGTGATGGTCAGAGGAGAAGGGACACACTTTGGTTAAGCTCAAGAAGGGAGATACAGATCGGATTATTTACCCAAATACTTGGTTGCATTCTATTCAATCCTCTTAAAGAAAATTGGTACCAGGGTATATGTAGTAACAGCTACTACATTTGAGGGGACTTAGAGTGAAAGCCTGGAAATCTCACAGTCTCTGAAGTCTTCAGAATATAAAGAAGGAAGTTATGAGAGGTTTTAGTTTTTCTGCATCAGGATTGGTGATGTCCCATTCTGCTCCCTTTGTTTTGAAATCTGTGGTTCAAAAACAAATAAATGCCAGACAGGCTAGGTAGCCGCTCTTGATGATCTCTCTTACTTGAAGGTGGCTTTTAGAAACGAAAAGCTTGCCCAGTCCAAACTTGGACATGATATCGGATTTTTGTTTGTCCTCAGATTGATTTCCTTATTAACCCAAAGTGTTACCAAGTAACACTTAGTGGGCTTAAATCAGATGAGAGATAAAACTAAGGTTTTGGGCTTCCCTGGTGGCGCAGTGGTTGAGACTCCGCCTGCCGATGCGGGGGACACGGGTTCGTGCCCCGGTCCGGGAAGATCCCACATGCCGCGGAGCGGCTGGGCCCGTGAGCCATGGCCGCTGAGCCTGTGCGTCCGGAGCCTGTGCTCCGCAACGGGAGAGGCCACAGCAGTGAGAGGCCCGTGTACCGCAAAAAAAAACAAAAAAAAAACAAAAAAAATAACCTCAGGTTTTGTTCCCACTTTTATGGATTTTAGGGGTTTGAGGTATAGATTGTATTTCATTCCCCTTTGAACATTATGTGTCTGTGGAGTATTGTAAGGAAAAAGTTGGGGGGGGTTTGGTGGGGAGGGGGTAAACAGATCCACCCCCAAGTTGTCTTTGTAACCAGCCTCCTAGTAGAACTGTTTATAGGTGTGTAGTTAAAGAATACCAAATGCTCTTCCTCATGGTTTAAGAGATTGAAGTTAGGTCCCTTGGGACAAGTTTGGATTGGGTGAATGAAAATTAAATGGGGTATTGATTGTAAAGGCATGTCTAAAACATTGAAGCTAGATCCCAGGTTTGTAACTTGCTTTGTAAGTTACTTAGCCAGTCTTTGAAAGAGGATCGTTACTACCTTTGTCACAATAATTTGGTGAAGATTAATGAGATCTTGTGTATGAAGTGCCTGGTAGGATGCTAGAATAATGCACAGACTAGCCATTTTTCAAAGGCCTGCAGTGTGCTTTTTCAACTTAGAAAAGTTACCCCTATCCAAGTAAGAGCTGAGTTTAACAGTGAGAAACTGTAGGTAACCAACTGCTATCTATGTTGTTAGATATCCCATGCCAAGGACAGGTAAGTGTAGAAGAGTGTGACCATGCCTTCCATTTCAAAATAGTCTGGTGACTAGAGGGGAGGGTGTAGGTGGGTGAGACACCTCCAGTCTATGGATCACTTGTTTTCTGCTGAAGCACTTGGAGGTTTTGAATCCAAGAAAGCCTTTTCCTATAAGCACAGTGAAACAGTGTTTAAAGTATCAGCTAGGTACCCAAAGTAAACTGTTTTTTTAAAGCACAGACTGACTTGCTTAGCATCTATAGTTTTTTTTTTTTTCTGTGAAACAGTGCGTTCTGATGTCTAGGTAGAAATCACGCACCTACATCTCCACAACTTATGTGAGTGGTTCTCTGACAAGTTCTGTGGTGTCACAGGCTCTGACTCTGGGATAAGGGCTGCCAACAGATGGGTAGATGCTCATGGAGATAAACTTGAACCTTCGCAACAATTGAGGCTGCCGGAGAGGGAAGCCGTCCCACTGTAGTTCCTCAGTTAGATTTAGACCGGATCCTCAACTCTTAACTGGGGGACAAAGGGTTCCTGACTATCTTTGTTCCTATTCTTATATATGAGTTATCTATAAATTGAAAGTATGTTGTGTCAGGTAGGACCTACCTTCTGTGAGTTGTAATGACAGATTTGTAATGCACAGGTTATGTTAGGTCTGTAATCCTCCGGCAAATGTAGGAAATACAAATACCAAGATTCCCCCTCCGTGAATGCCAATGCTTCTTAAAATATGATCCCTGGAACATCAGCATCTCCTGGGAACTTGTTAGAAATGCAAATTCTAGAGCTTCACCCCAGACCCCCTAAATCAGAAACTGGTGATAGGACCCAGACTGCTAAGGGTGTCTAGTGGACACTAGAGTTTGAGGGTTACTGGTGTCTAAGTATAGGATTCTTGTCTATACTGCAGTCTTTGGGGCAAAGGATGCCTGTGGAAAGTGGGCTGAAGAGAGTTCTGTGGACAAGATGAGGGGCTCAGTAAACTTTTATGGCTTTTATTGGGAATTTATTTCTGAATGTGGGGATGCCAGATAAAATCCAGGAAGCCCAGTTAAATTTGAATTTTAAATAAAAAAGTAATTTTTTAGTGTAAGTGTGTCCCATTTGATGTCCTGTGTTTTTATTTGCTAAATCTAGTAACTCTGTCTGGAAGTAAAGTTGGGTTGTGTAGAAACTTGGCAAACACCATCTTAAACAAGTGATCAAGGTTAACATCACCAGTGATAAAGCATGTTAATATTATGTGTTCCCTGATAAAACGTGATCAGAAAGGCACTTCACCTCTTGAGCTGTTTTTCTTCAAAGTCCATAACCTTAATTTAATCATTAGGAAACATCAGGCAAACCCCAACTGAGAGACTCTTCAAAAGTGTCAAGGTCATGAAAAACAAAGATTGAGAAGCTGTCAGTGATTGAAGGAAAAAAAGCAGACATGGATGACTAAATGTAATGTGGGATTCTGGACTGGATCCTGGAAAGAAAAAAAGACGTTAATGGGAAAACTGGCAAAAGTTGAATGAAGCCTAAGGTTCAGTTACGAGTAATGTACTAATGTTAATTTCTTTCTTTTAAGAAATGTACTGTGGTTATATGTGACGTTAACGTTAGGGCAAGCTGGGTAAAGCCTATATGGAAACTCTCTGTACCATGGGTCCTCCTTATCCAAGGATTCGGAATCCACGGATTCATCTCCATATCTGTGGATGTGGAACCCGTGGATACAGAGGACCACCTCTACTACACCATTTTATATAAAGGACTTGAGTAGTCGGGAATTCTGGAACAAGGTGTTCTGGAACAAATCCCCCATGGATACCAAGGGACAACTATGCTATTTTTGCAGTTCATCCGTAGATCTAAAATTATTTCAAACTGAAAAAATTTTTTTAAGTTGGATTGGGTACACATTAAGAGCTTTGTGAGTACCACCTTCCTTTGTTTTCTTATGGAAACAAGTATTTTACTTAAATGCTGAACTGTGTGAGAACATTTAGATGAATTACAAACACATGGGACACGGATCATCCAACGCTATAGGGGCCAGAAATGCTGCAGTAGTTTTAAATCTGCCGGAGCAAATGTAATCTTCTCCATGAGGGTATAATGTGTTTTGCCTGGACATTCATGGGAAGCCGTATTTACTGTTATGGCTTATTCACCCCGAGTTGACTGAGATGGATGGCTGGGAAGGAGGAGAGTAGAGCAGTGGGATGGCTGTGTAAGAGGACATTGCAAAAGGATGGCTACTCAGGTATCTTGGTTGTTCTGGAAAATTCTGTTAAATTGCCCCAGTTTAGAGTTTTATCTGCGAAGTTTGGTCTGTATAAGCCCATGAGGCTGTGGATGAGACAGCAGATTTTTCAGCCAAAGGGATTTTCACAGCGCCAGCTTGCAAACGGTTGACCAATTTTTTCTGGACTTCATGGTTTCAGATAAAAACCTTCTGGTAGTGCCTCTGCTTGTAGGCATTTGGATCAGGCTGTGAGTTTAGTTTATTCCCCATCCCCTCCCACCCCACCCCCTTCAGTCGTTCCTGTATTTCCTTGCATGGGGATGTGTATGAAATGATAAGTCCCCAGACCACAAGGACTGTGGTGTCCTCTTCCTAGAAACTGAGATGGTCAGCGCCCTCCCCACAACAAAAGGCCTAATGATTGCAGTTAGCACCTCTGTGGAGGTTTAGGTTAACTTCATCCCTAGCTCAGTTCTTAAAAATGAGTGTGGCCTAAATCCTACCATTACTTGGAACTCTGTGTCTCAGACAAGTCTCATTTTCAAACTGTCCTCACCATCATTCCAAACCCATGGGCCTTTTCCTCCAGCAGGGATCCATTTTTCTTCCCTGTTTGAAACTCTTGTGCTTATTAATAAAATATTTAAAAGCGTATATTATAGTACTTAGAATTTTTTATACTGATTTTTTTCACTTAACACTGGTTCATATCTGCTTCTCCAAAGACTTGATTTTATTTATTCACTTATCATAATTCTCTTATTTCATATTGTTAGGTAATAATTTGTTACTATTTATTAATATTAAATGTTTAAGATTTATCAGTAATTTATGTTGATATTTCTTATTGTTTGGTTGTTTCTAACTTTTTACCATTTTAAATAACAGTGGGATTTATATTTTTACAACATGACTACTTTTAACTTCTTTTTCATCTTTTGAATCATTTTTATTAGGAAAAACTCTTAGGTATAGTATTATTGGACACAGAAACTCTTAAAATTTTTAGGACTTTTGATATATATTGCCTGTCCATTTAATTCTTGCATGTCTAAAATGACCCAAAATGTCCTCTGTTATCCTCACTAATCCACGCCTATCGCCTCTGTGACCACCCACAATGAGACTCCCCTCACCCAGTGTGTAGTTTCCAAATAAGTTCTACCTACTTCTTGATTTCGTCTCTAGTGTTTCTTTCTTTCTTTCATTTATTTATTCATTCAACAAGCAGTCCCACTTGCTTTAATGGTATTATAGTTTTGCTCTTTGGTTTTTGGCTAGAAGTCAACTTGATACTGGAGGTTCTGCTCTCTTCCCACTTGCTTCTGGGAAGAAGAATGAGATGGTTATTTTCTCCTAGGTATAATCGATGTCTTCTCGACAGGGTTTCCATTTGTTTTTAAAATTTTTCTATTTGCAGTACGCATCCCATAGTTATTGAATAAGACTCATTCTCGCTAATTTGAAAAACAGTTATAAATATACAGATAAGGATGACCTGGGATTTGGTGACACAGCACTTTTACTTAGTAACCCACTTTAGCTAAGTAGATCTAAGGTTTATAATTTGACTTCTACATGCGTGGTATTTTGAGATTCCATTTATTTTAACTCCTTTGTAACATCTAGTGCTTGGTACCGTCAGGTGTTGAATTGGTGGTGTGTGTTAAAATAATGGTGCAAGTATTTTTGCTTTGTTGGAAGCCTGGGAAACTTGCTCGTGCAGTTGGTGGGTGTTCAGGTGTAGGTGGCTCTATGTTCACACACTGGAGGTTATAACTTTGTAATTGCATACATATATATTACCATATTTTAAACTGTTTGTTACCTCATTCAGAGAACCCCAAACCTTCCAGAGCTCACTGTCTCACAAGTTAACTTTTCTCATGAATGGTCAGGATAAATGTGTTTACTGTTTGATCAGCCATTTCTTATCCAGGAATAATAGGCTTTGAAGGAATTACACCATTTCTTAACAGTGTATAGGTCTCACCATTATATTTTACTTTTTATTGTTTCCACAATTTACTGCAAACAACACAGGAGTAGAAATTTACTGATTTTCTACCTCTTAATGACTGAGTTACTGCCCAGTCATAATGTGAGACAAGTATAATTACACCTTAAAACAATGGCTAATAAAAAAAAAAATCACATGGAAGCCTTCCTAATTCCAAGCTATCCTAACACTTTTATAGTATTAATTGTCAAATTAAAATTTCATTTATTATCTCATTAAGCCCTCTGAGTACATAAAGTCTGCATTAGGGTGTAATTGGAGCTTTTTAAAATAAAAGTTATATTTGATCTAACAGCATAAAGTCTGTTGCTACTGATTTGCCTGGGAAACAGAAAGCTCAGATCTCAGCAGGAGCCAAATGAAACTACTGGTTCCACAAGTTCAAATTAGTGTTATTAATCATATGACCTCAGGGTGTTTGAGTTGAGGTTAAAAGTTAGCAATATTCTACAAAATAATTATTCAGTGAATTTTTAGCCCCAGAAGCCCTAGGTTTAGTGGACGGACTATAGAGTTGGCAACCAGGTAGACCTGGGTCCCAATCCTAGGTCCACCAATAAAAAGCTGAATGACCCTGGGCAGGGTACCAACTTTCTCCCAGCCTCAGTTTCTCCATCTTATAGCAGTTTACAGCAGCAGTTCTACTGCTAGGTCTATGCCCAAGAGAAACAAAAACAAATGTCCTCCAGGAAGTTTGTATGTGAATGTTTATGACAGCATCATTCATAATAGCCAAAAAATAGAAACAATCTAAGTGTCAATCTATTATCTGGTGAATGTATAACAAATGTGTATATGTATGTAATATCATTCACATAAAAGAATGAAGTGCTCATACCTGCTACAACTTGGATGAACCTCAAAAACACTCTGCTAAATGAAAGAAGAAGCCGTACACATAAGTTCACATTTGATATGATTTCTTTTATATGAATTTCCAGGATAGGCCAATCCATAGAGATTCTATCTAAGCAGATTAGTGATGAGAGAGAAGAATGGCAGTGATTACCTAAGAGGTTTGGGGTATTTTTCAGGGGTGGTAAAAATGTTTTGAAACTAGAGAGAGGGATGGTTGCTCAACATTGTGAATGTACTAAATGCCACTGAATTGTACACTGTAAAATGTTTAATTGTATGTCATGTGGATTGCACCTCAATGAAAATAATGCAGTATGGATACCTCTCACTCTGAAGCTTATTAGGATTTACTTAAGGTGACATGCACACAGTAAGCACTCAAAAAAATACCCTTTTCTTTATTCTGCCTTTATCACTGCCCATCCCTCTGCGCTTTCTGGATGATTCCTTCTTGGGTGGAAAAGAAAAGAGTGAGATAATAGTATTTTCAACTGAAAGTGAGTAGGAATGAAGAGGGAAGGGTGCGAATACCAATGTCTGTGCACCTGGAGTAGATCAGTCGAGGTCAGCCCTTTAAGATGTGTCTGTGAAAGCACATTGTATACCTCGTCTAGAGTGTTTCAGGTGGCCTTTCAACCCCACACTGTAGAGGGATGGGAAAGGATGCAGACAGCTACAGCGTCGAGCACTTCATCGAGAGCAGGCATTTGCCAAAGAAGCAGTGAGTCATAGTTCTAATAGTTTAGCAACAGGATTTGCCATGGTTTATAGGCTGTTTGTCAGCGAGGCGAGTGTTCTGCCCTTGGCTATGACTTTTATATATTCTTTTCAACAGCGGCAGAACAGCAGAACAACAAAAATCCCCAAACAATGCACTCACTTGTCGAAAAATAGGCATTTCCTGAGCCGAATGAAGGTAATTGCCTTTTGACCCAGGAGGTTATCGGTTCATTTTCAGAAGCATCAAATGTGACTCCCCTGCCATTAGTATACTGTGACTGATCATGGGGATGTTTGCTCCTGGTTTTTCCGCCCCAAGGGGAATTAATATTTCTACCTGATTCTAGAAATAGGTTAAGCTATCACTTAACTACCAGTATCTGCTCTCTCCGAACCGCCCTTTCGACCCTATCAGACCTGCTGGGGGGTTCTGCCTGCACCCTTGATCTTATTCTTCCCACTTAGTTGCCCCGTGAAATGTGGTTTGCTAACTGCCTGGGGTCCTTGGAATTGTACAGAATTGTGCCGATGCTCCATACAGTGGCAGGCGTGGAAACAGAGCTGGAGTGGGTAAGCACTTCTCAACAGCAAGGAGGACAGCAGGTAAAGATGCCGTGAAGAGAAGGATGCAATTGGACTAGGGGTGTGAGTGCAGTACAGCTAATCAGTCAGTCAGTATTTGCACTTGAGCATCTTCTGTATGGAGAACGCTTGCTATGATTAAAGACGACTTGAGTTCAAGGCCAGACAGGCTCGTTACTAGCTGTGTGGCCTCCAAGAGGTATCAGTGACTCTGGGCCTCAGTTTCCTAATCTGTAAACAGGGAGTAAAAATCTCTCCTTTTCAAGGCTATTTTGAGAATTAAATGAAAGCAGCCCAGTACCATCACAAAGCAAGCATTCCCTAAGTGAACACTCAGCAAAATAGAGTCTCTGCTTCAGAGATATGGGATGCCCTCACAGCCCTTAAGAATTTGGGGGGAGCTAAGGCCAAAACTCCTGAACTATTGCACGATCGTACAAGTGCTAAAGGATGTGTTTCTGGTATTAATGAGAAAAGAGCATTAGCCAAATAGATGATTGGAATAATAAAAGTTATAATACCCACCATATCTTGCACCTCTAATCCTCACAATGATCCAGAATTTTATAGTGATGAATCTATCTCAGATTAAATAATTTGTCCCCTTCGGGTCTGGCCAACCTCAAAGACCATGGTTTTCTTGCCACCCAGTAGTGTTTTGGAAAGAAGCCTTTGTAGAAGAGGTAGAGTATGAGTTGAACCTGGAAGAATGAACAGAATTGGATAGACCTTGAGTGTATCTTAGGTAACCATGATGGGAAAGACCATCCTCAGGAAAAGAGGAACACCTGGGACAAAGGCCCGGAGAGGAGAATGACATCACCCAACAATAAAGACACAATCCTTGTGGAGTGGGAGGAAAGAATGAGACCTCACAACCCCAAGTCTTCAGTCTTAAAATCTGTTCTGAGCATTAATTTCCCCAGCTGACCACAGCATGTGGCCAGCATCATCCTTTCCGTTTTATGTGATTATAGTCTCTCCATAGAGAGCCTAGTTTAGCCTCCACTAAAGGAACATTTGGCATTTCTGAAGATCAGAAGTAGCCTAATCCAAAGTGCTTCAATCACCCAGTCTGAGGATTGTGCTAAATGAAAGTCTCAATGACTTTAGGTACTTCTGTGTCCCCCTAAACTGAGACAGAGGCGATATTTCAGGAAAGGCTGGAAATTGGTGTGGCCCTATGTAACCCTTCTGGCTCAACCAGACCCCTGTGCAACCAACTTGGAAAAAGTTGTCCTGTATTTAGAGACAAATATACATCAATAACAACTGCAGAGTGTGATGTGATTTATGATCTAAGCACTTTTAGTGCCTTTCGAAGACGCAAGGTTTGTGTCTTGCTGGGCAAAGTGAGCTGGAACAGAGGCCTTCACCTTGCCTCTAAGAGCCTTGTATTGCTACCTGGTGAGCCCATGTCTGAAGTTCCAATGGCCAGCGACAATTGCCAGCTTCTTGTCCAGCCAGCCTTCTTCTCTGCCCTGACTTGCTGTGATCACCCAGGACTTTGGCTAGTTGATGAGGCGGCCTCAAATTGTTTAGGAATGTGAAAAGCAAGAACCTAGAGACTGATGGTTTGCAATGTCTAATTCTAGGAAGAGAAAACCACACAAGTCAGTGTCATGGGTTAGAAATTAGGGGATCTCGGGCTTCCCTGGTGGCGCAGTGGTTGAGAGTTTGCCTGCCGATGCAGGGGACACGGGTTCGTGCCCCGGCCCGGGAAGATCCCACATGCCACGGAGCGGCTGGGCCCATGAGCCATGGCCGCTGAGCCTGCGCATCCGGAACCTGTGCTCTGCAACGGGAGAGGCCACAACAGTGAGAGGCCCCAGTACCGCAAAAAAAAAAAAAAAAGAAAGAAAGAAAGAAACTAGGGGATCTCATTGCCTTTACTCCCAATCCAGGGTCCTGTGTCCTTGTTCTACCTACCCATGTCTTACACAAGGCCCCCTGGGAAGTCTTAGTTTCTCATGACTGGAACTCTTCATCTCTAAGTTTAAGTGACTTGATTTGGTTTAGCCGTGGTGCTCTCCAGTTCCCACAGGCTTCAAACGCTATAGAGGTTTTAATTTAAAGCTTTATGTAAATTCTTGATTTTGAAGAACTCCTTGATTTAATGTATCGGACTGAACTCCTTGCCTAGCTTCAGCACAAGATTAATTTTTCATACATGAGCCCAAACATTGTCTTCACCCATTTCCAAATAGAAGTATGGCTTTTGAAAATAGAGGTACTGAAGTTTAATAAGGGTTTAGTTTTTCTTAATTTGATCAAATATTCTGATTACTTTCAGTGCCAAACATTTTAATTTAGTTTTTCTTTCTCTTAGGCAGGAGCAAGCTCTTCTATTTAACTTTGAAATGAGAAGACATTTAATTTATGTTTTCTCCTTCACTCAAAGAGTCTACCAGTCACACTATTTAAATTCTAAATCCCTTCTTTAAGGAACTTCAAAGCCAAGGAGGAAATGAAAAGATTTTAATCCACTTCCTGATCTTACCCCTCATAATGGAAAGGGTGCCTATATTCGGATAAGAGAGATGCAAAACCTTAGAAGAATTTACAATGCCTTTTGTTTCCCAATTTTAGGCAACTCAATCCTAGGATTTTCTCCCATTCTTCACCTATAATTTGTTACAATTTAAAGTGCCTCTTGTTCCATAAACCCTGCTCAAACCACTGTAGTCTATAGTGATCACTCTGTTCCTCCAAATTCAAATAGTAAATGTTGCCCAAACCTTTCATTTCCCAAACCAAGTAGTACAGATTGTCTAAACTAGCATTTCTCAAACTTTCTGTAGTGAAGGACTTGTTTCTCCCTTCCTCTAATTTATTGCAGACTAATAATTTTGTTTAAAAAGAAACCCCCCCAAAAAAAACCCAATAAAAATGAATTACCAGAAAAATGAAATAAGAAAAGAAACATGTAAAATACAAGCCTAGATTTTTATTACTAAATTCCATAGTCAACACTTTTCATTTTGGAAGGGATATACCACATTCTCAAAGTGTTGTAAGTTTTTAAACACTACTCTCAATTTATGTATTTATCTTGTCTCAAACTGGTAACAACAAGCTTATAGATCAGTTCTGAACCATGAACTGTGCTTTGAGTAAGTAGCACTGGTTATTACATGCAGTGCCTCATTATTTTTGCATGTGTTACCTTCTATGTTATGTAAATTACTTGTGGACAGACGTTACACAGTACATATTTCTGTATCCACGTCCCCCTACTCTTTCTAGTAAGACTCATAAATAGATAATTGTTATTAGTAATTATAATAATGATGATGGTGATGATAACGCTAACTCTTAAAAATAATTAAAATAATTAACACTGTCAGTAATATCATTGAATTGCTATTATTATCATTCCTTGTTCTTTTTAAAAACAAATATTTTTAAAACTCGCTGTTTTCAACCTCTCTTTTTTAATATTATACTCCAAATATTCAATTGTTTAAACCTAGATTTTAGGGAAAGTGTAATGTTTTAAAAATCTAAAGTAATATAACCATCTTGTTAATTATTATTACTCATTCAGAATGCTGTATATTCTTTAAAAGTAGATCAGGAAATAATTGCATGTGAGAAACTCCATATGTGAGCATGTTTTCCACATCTTGGTTCTTGTACTGCTAACATATGCTCAAAAAGTTTCTATTGTTATCCTCAGTGTGTTTAAGATCCAGGAGTACTTGGGATAAAATACAGCAGTTACAATTTTGGTATGTAATATACAAAACAAACAGACAAAAATACTGCTTTGCAGAAACCCCCAAGCCCCACTCTTCGGTCTTCTCCAAGGACTATAAAGGTAGCCGGCTTTCTGTGAGACCTGGAAGAAGTAGACACTCTCACATTAATAAGAGGAGAAAAAAACAAAGCAGGAGACATCAGAGAAAATGGTAAAGCAAGGAATCTTATATGTCCATCTCTCCATAAAAGCAAGAAAAAAAATGCGGCAAAAAGTATCAAAATCAACCTTTTCAAAACTCTGGAATCTAACCAAAGGATTGCAGTAATCTGGGGAGTGTTTATTTTTTAAAAAACAAACAGCTGGTTCTTAATAAAAAGAGCAAACTTGGTGGTGTCTTAATTTAACTTACTTTAAGTTAAGGATGGGTTCCCCACTCTCTAACTCAGTAGTAGCCTTGAAAATAGCAGTCCACACTCTCAGTGCAGGTGCCTGAGTGGGCAGAATGGACCTCATTCACAAAGAATTTTTATTTGGTCTGTCTGGTGGCTCTCTGGAAGGCCCATTCAAAAGGAATATCTTTATCTCTCCTGACTAGGAGCTTGCCTAGAACTAAGCCACTATCCAAAGGGCATGGTCTAAAACATTTAGAGACAACCAAATAGAAATTCTGGAGTTGAAAATTCAGTAACTGTGAAAGAAAAATGTATTAGAGAGTCTCAACAATAGATTTGATCAGACCAAAGAAAGATCAGTGAACTTGAAATAGGTCAATTGAGATCTTCTAGCCAGAGGAACAAGGAGAAAGAAGAATGAAGAAAATGAACAGAGCCTAGGAGGCCAAAGGCCATGAAGCATATCAATATACCCGTAAGGGGAGTACTAGAAGAAGAGGAGAGAAAAGAGCAGAAAGATGTTTTGAAGAAATAATGTTGAAACTCCCCCATTTTTATTTAAAAAAAAATCTGTCGACACATACAAGAAGCTCAGTAAACTCCAAGTGAGATAAACTCAAAGAGATCCACAACTGAGACACATCATAAGCAAACCATCGAAAACCAAAGACAAATGGAGAATCTTGAAAGCAGCAAGAGAGAAGCAGTGTTCTCTTCTATATAAGGTATTCTCAATAAGATTAACAGCTGATTTCTTGTCACAACCCATGGAGGCCAAAGCATTGGGATCATATTCAAAGTGGTAAATGAAAAATACTGTCAACCAAGAATCTTGTACCTGACAAAACTATTTTTCAAAACTGAAGGAGAAATTAAAACATTCCCAGATGAAAATTGAGACAGTTTGTCAGTAGGACACCTGACCTACATTGAAAAAAGGAAAAAAGAAATCAATAACCTAACCCCCACCTTAAGTAACTAGAAAAAGAGGAGCAAACTAATCCCACAGCAAGCAGAAGGAAGGGAAAATAAAGATTAAACTGCAGAGAAATGAAACAGAGAATAGAAAACAATAGAAAAAACAAAACCAAAAGTTTGTTATTTGAGAAGATCAACAAAATTGAGAAACCTTTAACAAAGGTTGACCAAGAGAAAACAGAGTTGACTAAAATCAGGAATGAATGCGGAGATATTAATACCAGTTTTATAGAAATAAAAAGGATTGTAAGAGAATACAGTGAGCAATTGTTTTTCAACAAACTGGAATAGATGAAATGGACAAATGTCTAGAAACACAAGCTACAAAAACTGACTCAAGAAAAATAGAAAATATGAACAGACTTAAAATAAATGGATAGAGTTAGTAATCAAAAAGCTTTCAATGAAGCAAAAGCCCAGGACCAGATAAATTCATCGATGAAATCTACCAAACACTTAATTCAAATAAGAATTAACATCTTTCCTTCTCAAAATCTTTCAAAAAATTGAAGAGGAAAGAGCACTTTATAACTCATTGTATGAGGCCAGTATTACCCTGATACCACAGCCAAAGACACCACAAGAAAACGGTAGCCCAATGCCTTTTATGAATATGTATGTAAAAATTCTCAACAGAATACTAGCAAGGTGAATCCAGCAGCATGTTAGAAGTGTTGAGCACCATGACTAAGTCTAATTTATCCCAGGAATGCAAGGTTGGTTGAATATACCAAGTTAAACAATATAATACACAATATTATAGAATAAAGGAAAAGAATCTACACAATAATTTGAGTAGATGAAGAAGAGACATTTGACCAAATCCAACATCTTTTCAAGCTAAAAATATTCAACAAACTATATAGAAATAGAAGAAAACTTCCTCAACATGATAGAAGATATCTGTGAAATGCCCACACTTAATATCATACTGACTGAAAGCTTTCCTTGTAAGATCAGAAACAAGACATGGATGTCTGCTCTCACCACTTTTATTCAACATTGTACTGGAAATTTTAGCCAGGAAAAATAGGCCAAAAAAATTTTTTAATAAAAAGCATCTAGATTAGAAGGAGGAAATTAAAACTATCTATATTAACAGATGGCATAACCTTACATATAAAACCATGAAGAACACACACACACACACACACACACACACACACACACACACACAGTTAGAGCTAATAGTTGAGCTTGGCAATGTTGCAGGATACAAAATCAGTATACAGAAATCAGTTGTTTTTCTATACACTTGCACTGAATAATCCAAACATGAAATGTAAAAACCATTACACTTAAAATAGCATCAAAGGTAAGAAATACTTAGAAATAAATTTAACCAAGGAAGTTGAAAGTCTTGTATACTGAGAACTACAAAAGAGTTTTAAAATAAAGATATCCTGTGTTCATGGAGTAGAAGGCTCAGTACTGTTAAGGTAGCAGTACTCCCCAAAGTCATTTACAGATTCAGTGCAATCCCTATCAAATTCCAACTTTTTAGTTCTTTTTTTCAGAAATAGACAAGCTGATCCTAAAATTCATATGGTAATACAAAGGACACTGCACCGCCAAAACATTCTTGACAAAGAAAGACAAAGTTGGAAGAGTCACACGTCCCAATTTCAAAACTTATTGCAAAGCTACAGTAATAAAACCAGGTTGATACTGGTATAAGGATAGACATACAGACCAATGGAATAGAATTGAGGGTCCAAAAATAAGTTCATACATGTACATATGACCTGTTGATTTTAACAACTGGTTAAATTGTTAATAGTCTGACCAAATGTTGCTGGGATAACTGGATAGCCACATGCAAAAGAATGAAACTGGACTCTTACCTCACACTATGTCCCAAAAAAATGCATCAAGACTTATATGTAAGATGGGACTTCCCTGGTGGTCCAGTGGATGAGACTTCGCCTTCCAATGCAGGGGGTGTGGGTTTGATCCCTGGTCGGGGAGCTAAGATCCCACATGTCTCGGGGCCAAAAAACCAAAGCATAAAACAGAAACAATATTGTAACAAATTCAATAAAGACTTTAAAAATGGTTCACATCAAAAAAAAAAAAAAAAAAAAACTTACATGTACGAGAGAAAACTATAAAACTCTCAGAAAGGAAACATACATATAAATCTCATGACTTTGGATGAGGCAGTGTTTTCTTAACTATGACTCCAAAAGTACAGACAACAAAAGAAAAAATAACTAATAATACTTCATCAAAATTAAAACCTATTGTGCATCAAAAGATACTATCAAGAAAGTGAAAAACAACTCACAGAATAGGAGAAATTATTTGCAAATCATATATCTCAAAAGGATCTGCTATCCAAAATATGTAAGAACTAATGTAACTCAACAATAAATGATAAACAACCAAATCAAAAAAATAAAATGAGCAAAGGATATGACTACCATTTCTCCAAAGGAGATACTACAAATGGCCACAGAGGATATGGAGTAGGTGGAACCCTCATGCGTTGCTGGTGTGAATGTAAAATGAATGGCCCAACCTCTGTAGAAAACAGCTTGGCAATACCTCAAAAAATTAAACATAGAATTACCGTTTGACCCAATAATTGTACTGCTGGTATATACCCAAGAGAAATGGAAACATGTTAAGACAAAAATTGGTACATGAATCTTCATAGCAGCATTACTCATAATAACAAAGGAAGAAAAACAAACCCAGTGTCCATCAATTGATGAATGGATAAACAAAAAGTGGTGTATCCTTACAATGGAATATTATGCAGCTATAAAAAGGAAGTACAGCTACATGGTACAACTTGGATGAACCCGGAACACATTATGCTCAGAGGAAAAAAGAAAAACAGACTTGACATGGCACATATTATATGGTTCTGTTTATATGAAATGTCCAGAATAGGCAAAACCATAGAGACAGAAAGTCAATTAGTGGTTGCCAGGGGATGGAGGGAGAGGGAAATTGAGACTGTCTGCTGACAGCTATAGGTCTTTTTGGGGTCATGGATATGGTCTAGAGTTAGTTTGGTAGTTGTATAAAACTTTAAAATACTAAAAACTACAGAATTGTTTACTTTAAAATGGTTTAAATGGTGAATTTTACGTTATATGAATCCTCTCATTAAAAAACAAGAAAACTTTCTTTTCATAGAAAAATTTTTAAATGAATATGGATACACATTTGGTTTTAACACAATATTGTTAAATACAGGGTGCTTTGTTAAGCTGACAACTGACATTTGTTTTTTTAAAAGGCTACGCAATACCATTCTTGCTTATAATCTTATAACACTAAATTATGTTTAATATCTCCTCCCCATCTCTTCCTTGAACTAAATATATAATAACTTCTATGGGCAAAAACTTCCAGTCTTCCTGGTCTGGGAAAAGTATTCTTAGAATTTAATCATTGATGGTTCTATAGCCTCATTTCCTTCCCTCTAACACATTTTGAAAACCACTTGGTAGAACCTGTAACCACCTTATTTATTGTCCCTATGGGACTCTTTGGGCATGAAAGTGGGCACTAACCATATGGAATGCTCGTACAACAGGCATAAACCCGACTGTCATGGGCAACCCAGGATGTATGGCCACGTAAGCAGAGGGGACATTTATTTCCAGGCACAGGCTGGATACTCGGAAAATACTTGGAGTGGGAGGGAGGATTGCTTCCGAGGTAATAGCTGTGCTGCTGCGCTTGTAACAGGTGGTGGTGCTGGCTTCCTCCCTCCTCAGCAGGAAGCAATGGCTTCAGTGCAGCCCACTGTAATCCCAGCTCACTGGGGCCAGAATTTCCGTGGAGGCAGGAAGGGTGAAGGTGTTTTTTAATGGCTGAAATGTGCCTGTCGAGGGTCTCCTCCTGAGATTGTCGGCCCTTCTCCTGTTCTGGATCTAAATCAGGGCTTTGGGCTTAGCCTGGGCTGCTTAGCTAACATTTCTCTCTCCATCATCAGCTGGTGTATGTGAGAGCATCCACGTGGTCAGATCAAATTGGCCAATTTGAACTGTGCCTGCAGATGTTGGCGGGCCTGGGCTGTTCAGACACAAGCAGAATGGGTGGATGTGAAAGAATCCATCTTCATTTAGCTCTGTTCTGATCTGCATTTGTCTGGAGACACTTTGGGATTATTTCATCTGCCTCCCTCATTTTATAAATGAGGAACCTGAGGCTCAGAAATGGTCAAGTTGTTTCCATTTAATAGCCCTTCTACTGGAGTAGGAATTGATCCCCTATCTACTCAGCTTGTGTTTTCCTGGGGGTGGGGAGTTGGATTCATAAAAGGAAAGAAATTTGCAGAAGCGTTGGGTGAAAATCCAGAGGGTCCAAGGTACTGAGTCCTGAAGGGGTTTTTGCTGTCCAGGGGGCTCAGGTAACCGAGGATGCTAATTCCGCCCCCGCTGCCTGGCCCCATGCCACAGCAAAGCTCCCACCTGGCGCATCCCATGCCGAGAGCCACAGCTCAGCAGCAACCTCGTTAGTGGAATGGCGATCCCGCTCTCTACCTCCCTGGGCTGGGTTGTGGATTAAATGCTCAGTGATCAGAAAGTACCTTAAAGAAGGAGGGATTACCTGACTCCTTCCAACTGATCCCATCACCCAGGCCAGCTGCACTGTGGGAGTCAAAGCTCTCTGAAAAGGCCCCACCCCAGAAAACCTCACAGACTGCTGGTCCTAACTGTTGGCTGAAAGTGGAAAGTGAGTTAGGGGTGTGTGTGTGTGTGTTGATCCGTGGTGGTGGCAGCTTTAAGAGGGGACACATGCCAGCCGTGTAAGCATCAGGGAACTATGATAGAGGCCACATTTTCGGCACCCGCCTGGCACTGTCTTAGTTACTTTTCATCCGTTCACTCTTTTAATCCTCCGAGTTCTTAGACATAGGCATTCTCCTCCCTACTTCCTAGATGAGAGTGAGTTTGCCCCCGAATACAGCTTAGCCTGGCTGTGGAGGGGTTTCATTACAGGTGGCCCAGATTCTATACAGTCCTCAGGTCCAGAATGTGGTCCCACAGGTTTATTTCAGCGGTTTTCATTGTGAGCGGTGGGGTCGGCTTTCCTTACCGTCATTTGAGTAGTGCAAACTGGAAATGGCCTCCATCTGGAAGGTCTGTAAGAACCTGTTTGACAAACCCAGGAAGATGCCATGACAGTGGTAGGACTTAGCCTGGAAGGGACTTGACAGGCCAGGTGAGGTAGGAACAGGAATCCACCACTTGGTTTGCCCACTTTCTCTTTTCAGACCTGACTTGATGTCTGCCTGCCTTCACGCTATATGCCACGATAGGTTGCATTGTTGAGGCCTCCTTGCTCCTTGCCCAGATCAGGGCAGTAGCTTCCAAGGGGCACCTGCAGGCAGCATCCCTGCTCACCCTGCCCTGCCCCCTTCCTCCATCCCCTCTCCCTGCAGAGTGATACTCCCCTTGTTGAAATCCCACTGCCCCTGCCCCTCCCCTCACTCCCCGCCCCGCACCCAGATTCAGGGCTGCCTGCAGGCTGGCCCTGGCCCATCTCTCTGGCCTGCAGTCTCCAGGCCCACAGTCATTCACCCAGCCCAGCCATGAAACACCAGCTGCACCTTGTCCAGACAGGCCTACCTTTCCCATCCTCTTCCTAATGCCTAGGACAACCACCTCCCACTCTTCACTGGCTGAATCCAGGCAGATCTCAAATTACCTTCAACGTTCTCGTCCTCCAGAAGAATGTGCCTGGTCCCTTGGTCCCCTCGGCCCCGGGCTAGGAGGGGAGGTTGTCCTATGATGAGACATGGCATTTAAGTCACACAATGCTGCCGCTGATCCGTAGGCTCCTTGGGGGCCTGGTTTGCAATTTCTTTCTACCCGTGTCCTTGCACAGAACCTGGGACAGAGAACAGGCTCAGTTCACATGGAATGAATGAGACCTTTAGAGGGCTATATTTCTCACATATTTTGACTCTCAAGGGTCCTGATAACTCAGGAGCCACAAAGATAAAGCACAGAGTGAATAACTTCCCTGCTACCCAAGCGGGTAGGAACACTTTCCTTAGCAGGACATAGCTCTCTGTCCACAATCTCCTGGTGGCTGTGTAAAGGGGAGAGGTGGGCAAGGCAGACATTTTCCCCAGTTTATAGATAAGGAACTAGAGGAGTAGAGCAACTTGATCCACATGAGCTGACAGAGGGGAGCTGGTCGAGAGAGCTGCTCTGGGGTTCAGTTATGGTACCATTGCCATGCTTCCTACCACACCCACCTTGAAGCCTGGAAGGACGTGAAATAACCCAAGCTCCTTAGAGGCTTCGGGTGAGTCATGGGGAACTGATGCTCCCTTCTGTGGGGGGCTCCACGGGAGTCAGGCTGTGGGCATCCTCCTCCCAGGTTGTCCACAGACTTTCTCCATAGGGGTCTTCATCTGGGTCACTTAGACCTGGGGCTCAAGGAGCAGCAGGTTAGCTAAAGGAAATCAGTGAAAAGTCGTGTGAAATGCAGTGTCCTGCGGGTAGGGATGGCTAGAATAAGTCCCCTTTAAAATGGCCCCTATTGCTGATTGCTGATGGTGATTCCACGCAGAAGGGTCTCTCTCTGGACAGGCCAGAGGCAACGTCTCACATCTGCAACACACAGTTACAAGATGGAGAGGATACAGGAAGCTGGACTGAGTGGCCGGTGGTTTCCAGACCTTCAGAGCCAAGGTGACTTTGCTCTTTGTTCTTCCTGAGGCCCGGCCCTGACAGGGTCACCCCCTCCCCGGCCCTGGCTACAAGGGTCTTAAGGGCAACTTCTGTTGTAAGCAGAAGAATGTTAACAGCTGGGACGT
This sequence comes from Delphinus delphis, assembly GCF_949987515.2. NCBI lineage: Eukaryota > Metazoa > Chordata > Mammalia > Artiodactyla > Delphinidae > Delphinus > Delphinus delphis. The sequence continues at coordinate 141,644,019 of NC_082684.1, forward strand.
GCCAGTCTGTCAGAGGTCACTGCTGTTACAAGTTTCAGAGTGAACGTTTTTAGTAGAAGGTGAGACAGGAGAACTGCAGGCTGCGCTTTGAGGCCGCACACTTGAAAAATCAGAGCGTTTTCAGAGCAGCAGGCCAAGGCTGCCCAGCTTTCCCTGCTCATCCCTCACAGGCCCTGGCAGTTCACACAGACCCTGCTCTGAGTGAAACTGGGCAGGTGGCAAGGAAAAGTCAGTGGCCCCTGAAACAGGAGGCAGAAGCTTTTATCCTGCTGTTCCACCAGTGAGCTGTGTTGCCTTAGGCAAGTAATCTAACCTCTCTGGGTCACACTGTGTGTGGGCTGGAAGGAGGCTTCTCCCAGTTCTTACTCTGACATTCAGTGAACCTGTGATTCTAGAATTCTCTCATGTTTTGGTATCTTCCACATTCCTTTCCAGAACCTTCCTGATGGCTCTTTCATGTCTCCACCCACTGAGACAAGGCGGGTAGGGCTTTAATTTGTGTCCTCCCCATGCCCAGCTGCCCAAACTGCCTCTACTTTTGAGTTCTAATCCCAGATTTCCTATGATTTCCTATGAGTCATGGGACGATTTAGCAAAGCTGCCTCAGTTTTTGATGCTTTTTAATCAGTGAAAGCAGGACACCATCTATTATCTGAAGAGAGATGAGGATTCTTGAGAAAGCTGGTCAGGTATGATGGAGAATCCTCAGGTCAGAGGAGAATGATGACAATAGTAATAACAGTAATGGCAAGAGCAACAAATATTAAGAGAACTTAGCCTGTGCCTGGCCCTAGGCTGAGGGATTAACATGTTTTACCACATTTAAATCTCCACCAAAAAAAACCACAAAACCCTATAAAGTAAGTAATTTTATTATTTCCACTTTACGGATGAGGAAACTGGGTTTAGAGAGGTTAAAGGATTTTTCTGAAGTCACACAACCTGTAACTTTTGGAGCAGCATTTGAACCCAGGCTAAACACTCTGAGGCGTTGTTTCCCCAAAGACTAACTAGAAAAATTCTGGACTTTGATTTTAAAGCAGTGAGACTAAACATACACACACACACACACTTATAGGGTCGATTTACGTACTTGTTCCAACAGTGTCATAAATGCTTGCTTGGGGTTCCCAGGTTCTCCCGGGAACAATTCATGAGCCACACACATGTACAGTGTTTTTATATTATGGCCACAGTCTGCTTTTCTATTCCTTGTGCTCACATATCTTTTCACCAGCCTTGGCTCCAGGTGGCCTTTGGCTGTTTCCAATACGCAGATTCCATCTACCCTTAAAGGAAATATGTGTCACCACTCAACCAATCTGTCTGGCTGTATGCTTACCCACTCTAACAGTGGCTCGCAAAATATTTTAGCAGCAGAACCATTTTTATTTCCACTGGAATCTTTTAAAGAAGCCCAATTTGTGAGGCAGATAAAAGCGGAGTGTCTGTGTTTGAAGCATGAATGGGAGGCATGACCACTGTGCACTCTTCTCTCCTGCCCTTCCTGTTCTCCTCCTTGGCCTAGAGGCTACCACCAAGGAAGCTTCAGGTTCCAGGGAACCCAGTTTGAAAACCACTGCCCTGGCGCAGGCTGCCCAGTGGTGGGAGGGGCAGTGCCAGGAGCTCCATGCCCTCTTGCCGGCCCAACGTGAGCAAGTCCTGTCTATGAACTGAAGGACCATACTTGTCTCTCCTGAAAGTTCTTACTGGCTACAAGAAAGGAGAACATAACTCCTTGGTGAAAGCCTCCTCAGGGTCTTTATCCACCATCCATATTTGTAGAAGAGCTTTAAGGGGTTTGCAGAAATGTTTTAAGGAAGGAAGAAGAGGGAGCTCGGTGGCTATAAATAGAAAGGCTGGTTCTGAGGTCAAGGATGATAAAAGAGGAGAGAAAAATTGAAGGACTGAAATGGAACGAGGAAAAGAACCACGAAGATATTAAGAAAAAGCTGGAGAGTGGGGATTTCCAGCAGAAAGTAGGAAGCCCAGGGTGTCCCAATCCCAGGCTGAATGGTGGACGTCTGCTCCCCCCGCTGATGTGTCCACCCTCCCACTGCAGTTAGGGGAGCACGAAGTTGGGAGGGGGAAGTGCAGACCAGCAAGGATCCCATTCTTAAGGACATCACTGTCCAGTAGGGCTTACACTCAAAAATTCTCAATTCCAGGAGGAAATCAGGAAAAAGCAGTAAGGGAGATACACATGGAGTGTGAGAGGAGATCAGAGGAGGGGCCTTCTGTGAAAATACCTGAGCCAAAGCTGGGCTCGTCTAATGCATGACTTCCTTTCAATGCTTAAATGTGAACTTTGGGTGAATTTTGGACTCTAAAGATTTTATCCCATCAAACTTATTTTGAGTCCTTCATCCTAATTTAGTTCTCAAAAAAATAAAAAAATAAAAAATTAGTTACTCCTCTCTTTATACCCCCAGAGGAGGTATAAAGTTATAATCATGGTTTTTCCAACATGAGTCACTTGGACCCTTGCTTTAAGTCATGTTTGCTTGTGGCTCAGGAATTTTTCTGTCCTCCCATCTGAATTTCAGTGGAGCACAGCAAGGCCTTTCCACTTTTGCTTAGTTAGTTTAAAGTTGCTTTCTCTTCAGAGTGTCCTTATCTAGTACATCAGACCAACACTGGAGGGGAAAGAAATCTCTTTGACAGGCAAGGGGGGAAAAAAAAGACCTCTGTTAGTTTGCAGGCATTGAGCCAGTTACTGGTAAGCTGGGGGAAAACTCTGTTACCATATGAATATAAGGAAACCAAGGGAGACTATGGAGGATTGTCTCATCTATGACTCACTCATTTTCTCAGCAGCCCAAGGCCTGAAGACAGGTTCCAAACCAAGTTCGTATTTCCTCTGGTGAATCAGTCCCTTTACTACAGATAGAATTTGAAACAACTCCTAACCTAGGGCAACAGTGGGCAGCCTTTCACTCTTGGCTTCGGACCTGAGGCAGTGCCTTGTTGTATTCTGTGTCCCCAGGCCTAGTATAGTGCTGGCACACAGCAGGGACCTGCTCAGACAGTTTTTCGGACTGACCTGATCATGAACAAAGGCAGGGAAGTGGGAATGTGCCGGGTGTGGTTGAGGATGAGTCAAGTAATAGAAGTACTCAGAGCCAGTGCCATGCTAAGTACTTGATGTTTTCTTCCCAGCTAAACCTCATCAGACCTCCAGGAGGTAGGACCATTAGTATCTGTTTTTCAGGTGGGAAACAGACTTAGGGTCAGATAAGTTTGCTACAGCTATCATAACAAAACACCATAGGCTGGGTGACTTAACAGTAATTTTGTTTCTCACTGTTCTGGAGGCTCAGCGTCCAAGATCAAGGTGCCATCAGGGTAGATTTCATTCTGAGGCTTCTTTTTTGGTTCACAGATGGCAGTCATCTTGCTGAGTGCTCCCATGTCCACCTTTTTGTGTGGGAGCATGGTTGGGGGGGTCAGGTGGGAGACAGCTCTGGTGTCTCTTCTTATAATGACACTGTCCCCTAGGATCAGGGCCCCACCCTCGGGGCTACATTTGACTTTACTTCCTTAGGGGCCCCATGTCTAAATACTGCTACCCTGGAGGTGAGGGCTTCAACGTATGGATTTCAGTCCATAGGAAGTAATGAGCTTAAGGTTGCACAGCTAGGAAGTGTCAGAGCAGGAACTCAAAGCCCCTTGCCCTGAAGTCCATGCTCTGAACTGCGAGGTAGCACTTCCATGATGTGTGGGGTTACAGCCTCGAGTACTCGGAGGGGTAGGACCTCATTGTTGGAGATGATGATGATGGGGTAGTCTGGGCCCGAATGAACCCTAAACACTGAATCTCTTGCCACCCCCATCTCCATCCTGCCTGCCAGCCATACTGAAACCTTGCGTTTTCCTGAAGCAGCACTCCTTGTCTTCTGTCCTCTGAATAGGATGCTTTGCTCTACCTACAGAAGTGGTTCTCAACCTTGGCCTCACGTTAAAATTGCCTGGCAAGCTTTAGAAAAACCAGGAATCAGAGCCAGGTTGAAGGGCTCCCACTGGCTGCAAACAAATAATGATAGTAACAGAGTATAACCTACGGAACAAAATAAGAAACCATGAGTTCATTCTGGTGTAAATTACCTTAACGAGTAAATCGAAAGTTTGATGATAAACAGGATATTTACATAATTTCAGAGCACCTCCCCACAAAGGACTGATTAATTACAAAAGGAAAATGAGTAAACTTACAGTGGAGAAGCCTGGCAGTCAGTCACCCCCTTAAGCACGAGACCAAAGTGAACATTATCAGTATTGGGACAAAGAGAAACCAGGTGCCACCTTGTAGGTTACAATAAGAAGGCACCACGTCAGGCTTCCCTGGTGGCACAGGGGCTAAGAATCTGCCTGCCAATGCAGGGGACACGGGTTCGAGCCCTGATCTGGGAAGATCCCACATGCCACGGAGCAGCTAAGCCCATGCACCGCAACTAGTGAGCCTGTGCTCTAGAGCGTGTGAGCCATAGAACCCACGTGCCACAACTACTGAAGCCCGTGCGCCTAGAGCCTGTGCTCTGCAACAAAAGTAACCACTGCAGTGACAAGCTTGTGCACCTCAACGAAGAGTAGCCCCTGCTCGCCACAACTAGAGAAAGCCAGCGCGCAGCAATGAAGACCCAACACAGCCAAAGATAAATTAATTAAATAAAGTTAAAAAAAAAAGGCACCATGTCACAACTGTAATCACCCCGTGACGATGCATAACCTGGGTCCCATCGTGAGGAAACATCAGACAACCCAAAATTGAGCAACATTTCTACAAAATAACTGGCTCATAATCTTCAAAATTGTCAAAGGTATAAAAGTTCACGAAAGACTGAGGAACTTTTCCAGAATGAAGGCAACTAAACAGGGACATGACGACTAAAGGCAACATGTAATCTGAACTAGGTCCTTTTGCGATAAAAAAAAAAAAACAACTTTTTTTTTGAACATTTGGCAAAACTTGAATGATCATAATGCATCAGTGTGGATTTTTGATTTTGAATATTGCATTTTAGCTAGGAGAATATTCTTGTTTGGAAGAAAATGCACACTACAAAGAAGGGAGCAGTGGGACAGTGTCAACTCCTTCCAAATGGTTAAGTAAAAAAAAAAAAAAAAGCTATTTGTACAGTAATTGTAACTTTTCTGTAAGTTTTGAAATTCTTAAAATACAAATGTTCAAAAGCCCTGATATCCACTTTGCACACCAAACCAATTAAGACAGTCTCTAGGGAGGAGACCCAGTATTCAGGAGCTGTTGAAATTCCCAGTGACTCCAGTGTGAGCCCGGGCTGAGAACCGCTGGCCTTTTCTCAAAATACGGTCCTTGAACTGGCAGAATTGGAATCAGTGGGAAGCTTGTTAGAAACACAGATTCTTTGGCCCTACTCCAAACCTCCTGAATCAGAAAATCCGAGGGTAGGGCCCAGCAATCCGTACTTGAACAAGCCCTCCAAGTGCTTTTGGTTCATGGTTAAGTTTAAGAACCATTGGTCAAGAACCTTCCTCACTCTTCTGTACATACTTGCTCCCAATTATCCACACAGAGTCAGGTCAGACCCTCATCGGGTCCCACCCCTGGGACTACCTCACTGTCTTAGGGTACACTTCAGGGTTTAGAAATCATCTTACGACACATTTGTCACCCCCACCAGAGCTGGTCCAAGTCTCATTTACACAGTCCCTGGCACAGAGTAGGCACCAATGCATGCTTAATTAATCGATGCTTATCAAATGAATGGAGGAGCCGTGGTGTTTCGTGGTGTTCCCCTAGGCCACATTTACTTCCGTTTGCATGCCCTTTAGAGGCATGCAGTGACACGTGTCTCAAGTTGTTCCGTGATGGGAATTTGGTAAGGGGCTCTGTGGAGGCAGGGAACACAGCAAGCGTTTGAAACCACATTCAGAATCACCTCTGCCTTTAAGGGAGAGCTGCTGCGCTCTCTAATTAAACCAGATGGACTGGATGATAGCTGGTCAGATTCCTGACTTACCGATTCCTCTTCCTATTTACTCGCATAAATATGTTGATGAGCCAGAAACCATCTCATTCAGGAAAAGCACCTCACTGAATATTTTCATTCAGGAAAAGCACCTCACTGAATATTTTTAGAAAATTAAACTTTCATGGATGATCCAGTCTGTGAGCAGCTAAAATGCCAAAGTCTGTTTCCTGTGGCACTCGGATGGTTGAACTTTCAGCAGGGGAACCGTGAATGAGTTTGTTTCTGCAAATGTGTGCCAGAATAACAGCAACAACAAATTACAGGCCCACATCATATTGGATGGAGCTGGGAGCATGTCATAGTGATTGACGTAACCGGGAACTTGGGTTCTTTGCTGTACCTGCTGCTGCCTCTTCTAGCTCCATTTGTTGGTGACACATTTTGTGGATGTGGATCCTCAATTCCTTTGCCTCTCTTGATGGGAAATATTGGGGTGGCGGTGATGAAGGTAGATAGTGCAAAGAACACATAAAACATTAAAACATGTATTTACAAACACATGCATATAAATATAGCTACATCTGCCTGTGCAGAAATACATATGCATATTTATATCAATAATTATACTCTTTTTAAAAAAAATCTACTGAAGATGTAGCTACTCAAGTAGTAAGGACCTTAAGTAATAATGGGGTTGAGAGATTCTTTTTTTTTTTGCGGTACGCGGGCCTCTCACTGTTGTGTCCTCTCCCGTTGCGGAGCACAGGCTCCAGACGCGCAGGCTCAGCGGCCATGGCTCACGGGCCCAGCCGCTCCACGGCATGTGGGATCCTCCCGGACCGGGGCACGAACCCGTGTCCCCTGCGTCGGCAGGCGGACTCTCAACCACTGCGCCACCAGGGAAGCCCGAGAGATTCTTCACTTGAGTTCCTGCTACTGATTGGAATCCATAGGCATGTGCTATAGAAGATGTGTAGGTGGCTCAGATTGGACCCATGGAAGGTCATTCTGTGTAATTCATTGCGTCAGAGTATTTCCAAGATAATTCTGCTCAGATGACAGAAGAATGAGTGGAATATGCTAAAGGTATGACCTTGGAATGCGTGGGCCTGCAGAAACATCACGGTAGTTGAGAGAACAGACCTCAGTCCTAAGTGCCCAGATTGGCCTTGACCTGGTGAAACCTGCTGAGCTGGACTGACTTCCTTGGTGAACTACATAATCAGAATGTTATTCATTCACACTCAAAGAGTATTTCTGACTGCCTGATGGATTGCTAGCACGTGTTTATTTCCATGGCTGATGCAACATATTTAGAAGTTACCAGGTTTACCAAAAATACAGAAGTATTTCCTTTTACACTGAAAGCCAACATTAAGATTGTTCCCTAAAGGCAAGGTAAGTCTTGGGAAGGTCAGGGGGATGTAATTCCCAGTGTGGAACTTCATGGTCCTTTATTCATTCATCTAGTATTTAATATATTCCTACATGGTGCCAGATACTGTTCTAGGAGTAAACAGTGCTTAATAAGACAGGGCACAATCTCTTCTCTCATAGAGCCTACAAAATTTTTTTCTTTCTCTTAACTTTTATTTTGTATTGGAGTATAGTTGACTTACAGTGTTTTGCTTCAGGTGTATAGGAAAGTGGTTCACTTATACAATACATATCTCTATTCTTTTTCAGATTCTTTTCCCATGTAGTTTCTTACCGAGTACTGAGTAGAGTTCCCTGTGCCATACAGTAGGTCCTTGTTGGCTATTTTCTATATAGCAGTGTGTATTATGTTCATCCCAGCCTCCTAATTTATCCCTCCCCCCAACCTGTCCCCTTTAGGAACCGTAAGTTTGTTTTCTAGGTCTGTGAGTCTGTTTCTGTTTTGTAAATAAGTTCATTTGTATCATCATATTTTTAGATTCCACATGTAAGTGATATCATGATATTTGATACTTACTTCGCTTAGTATAATAATCTCTCAGTCCATCCATGTTGCAAATGGCATTATTTCATTCTTTTTTATGGCTGAGTAATATTCCATTGTATGTATGTACCACATCTTCTTTATCCATTCTTCTGTCAATGGACGCTTAGGTGCTTTCATGTCTTGGCTATTGTAAATAGTGCTGCAGTGAACATTGGGGTGCATGTATCTTTTCGAATTATGGTTTTCGTGGAGCTTACAATTTTTGTGTTAATTCACTGTTAAGTTTTGTGAAAATGGAAATGAATGATGTTGGTGGAACTTGCAAACTAGTTGAGTTTGAGGTAAGAATCATCTTTCAGAAACGTATCAGAAAGCCATCTCTACAGAATATTATTATGGCCTGAACTGTGTACCCCCCCCAAATCCATATGTTGAAGTACTAATTCCCAGTACTGCAGAATGAGACATTATTTGGGAATAGGGTCTTTAAAGAGGTAATTAAGTTAAAAAGAGATGATTAGGATGGGCCCTAATCCAGCATGACTGGTGTCCTTATAAGAAGAAATTTGGACACAGATAACATAGAGAGAGATCATGGGGAAACACAAGGAGAAAATGGCCACCTGCAAGCCAAGGAGAGAGGCCTGGAACAGCTCCATACTTCACAACTCTCAGGCAGAACCAACCCTGCCTGCCAACACCTTGATAGTGGATAGTTCTTCTAGCCTCCAGAACTGTAAGGCAATAAATATCTGTTGTTTAACTACCCAGTCTGCAGTACTTTGTTACATTAGCCCTAGTAAACGAATACAAATATATTAACCAGTAAAATGTAGACAGGGAATAGACTGGCCTCTGGGCAGAACAAATAGGGTGAACTATTCCTCAGGTTTTGAGTATGGAGGAAGGATGGCATAATTAGTGTCTCAGGGAGGAAAAAAAGAGAAACCAGTGCTTGCAAAAAAAAAAAAAAAAAATGTTCTTGCAAACAGAGAAATAAGACACAACTCTCCTTGCATCCTAATAGCATCATCAATGTGAAAGAGGCTTCTGCCCTCTCCAGAGGGCACCTTCTCCTTGATACCATGTTTATTGAATTGTCTTGTTTTACAACAAAGGCAAATGGCTTCATGTTGGACTACCTCCTTCTTTCGCTCAGATATGTTAACTTCTTGCCACGTAAGACTTGCTTTTTCTCTCGTGATTATACACTTAGTCGTTTCCTTAATGCTGGGACTTAGAGTTTGAGCCCAGTGGGCAGAGACCATCGCTGATTGTGCATTTGGATTTGTGCCCGACCACTCAGGACAACATGAGGATATATACTCGGTGGTGAGAGAAGTGATAGAACTGAGAAGAGGGTGGTATTTTGCTATTCCTTTCCTATTATTGGGATGCTGTATGACAGGGTGTTGGAAATTTAAACTGGGAAGGAAGGGTGGTGCATGGGCTCAAAGATGTGAAGTCAAACACTGCAAATACTTGTGATTGACGTGGTACTGCGCTGGTGCTCAAAAGGGCACAGAAATTGCCGCAGTACAAGAGGTCCCTACGTCAGTCCTGCTGGCCCGGAAAGCTGATGTCATGGAGGTCTTTCAGACATCCGTGTGAAAGGGTCTGATTGCTTTTAGCTCTGGCTGAGGAGTCCACTGTCCCTCACTGAATAATAACATAGCTCATCTCCCTTCATGTCTTGAACCTCCTTTCCCCACTGGTCATCAGAAAGACCCACGCAGAGGTGAGAGGAGTTGTTCTGTTCTGAGAGGGGTGGATGCCAGCATGGTCACCCCATCACCACTCGCTCTCCTGTGTTACAGTTGCTAATTACTTCACTGTCTCCCCCCAGACGGCAAACACTCAGTGACGGGGACCGTCCTATAGTTCTCTGAGTGTCTCTAGAATCCAGTCTGTGCCCGCTTCCTACCTGGTGCTCACATGTTTGCTCCAGGAGAGGAGGAGGGAGAGAAGCTTACTTTCTTTTGGTCTGAGGAACACCCTTGTGGTGTAATTAATATGGTTTAATTCAATGTAACTTATGGTTCCTGGGAGGCTCCCACAAGACCTCGCCCTACGCCCCACCCTCTTGTAACTGCTTCACCCAGAGGTGACTCAGGTGTGTTTCTGCAGCCAGTCCTCCCGGCTGCCATTCCCAGGTCTCCATTTTCCTGTTCTCCCACACCGGCATCTGCACCGCCCTGTGCTGCTAGGGCTGCAGTGCCTGGAGACAGAGACTGGTGTTCTCCCCTAGTTTCTCCTGGTTCCTGAGAAGGGCACCTGGCGAACTGCTCAGGCCGCTGCATTCTGCCCCAGCAGGACCCCACACCCCAATTCCTGCTGGTGATACTTGGCCTATTTGCTACAAGGCAGCACTGCCTTCCTTCCACTCCTCAGGCCCCAGCAGTTTTTCCTGGCTCTTTTCTTCTAGTTTCAGGGCTCAGGTATGACGCCACAGGGAATGGAGCTGGATGAAAGCTCTGAAGGACTCCCTCCCCTTGGACCCTGGCCCTGGACCTTAACACCGTGGCTGTCAAGGCTCATTCCCTCAGGAAGCTCCCAGAGCCTCCTGCAATCAGACACAGGTTCCCACCCTACCTTCTACCTGCCAAACCTGAGTCCTGGGATCTGTGCCAGTTAGACCCAAGGTGGGATCCCTGCTTCCAGAAGAAAGCAGGCCTGTCCTCCTCAGCCAGAGGCCATCCTCTTCTCACCCAGGAGGGCATATTAATGCCACGGTTGCTGAAAACAGTCCATATACACTCCAGAAAGCCTTCAGCAGGACAGGAAGCCCATGCCAGGTGGGGCTCAGACGGACTTCTCTTTGAAACTAGAGGGGACCACTTACACGCTGTGCGACCAGGACAAGTTAGTAGGACTTTATGGGCTACGGTTTCGCAGACTGTTAAGTGGGATCATTCCTACCCCACGGGGCTGTAAGAGCTTTCTATGAGTGAAAACATGAAACAAGGCTAGGGTGTTGCTGGCAAATAGTAGGTGCTAAATTCACCTTGATTTTCTTGTCTTCTTCCCATTCCCTTAAGTCAGCAGTGAGGGCTAACTTGATATAAACCACCCACTGACGAACCTCCCCTTGAAGATCCTAGTGGAAGAGGCCCGTGAAAGGGTGGATCCCCCTCCTGATGGCTGAGACACATGAGTGTCTGAGCTTCATAGTGGTAACCAGGGCTGAGGGCCGTACCTGCCGGTCACAGCCTCCCAGAATGTGCTGGCGGAGCTAAGGGGGCCATTCTTGCTGAGTTCTGTAGCGTCTGGAAGAACTCTTTCACGTTAAGATACTCAGCAAGGGCTTTGGATGAAGCTGAGGGAAGTACCGTAAGCACAGTGAGCTGCGCAGCGAGCAGAGGGATGGGAGGGGAAGCTCACAAGCAAATGCAATCTCTTCCCCACCAGCTGACCACTGCCCGGAGGCCAGGGGGCCAAAAAGCAGAGGATGCCACCAGCCAGAAATGGTTAATTGCTCTACATGTAAGGGAAATTGATGTAAACCTCTTGAGTTTCCCTCCCAACTTGGCCCTTTTCAACCGTTTGCTCCCAGCGTCCACCTCCACTGTGGCTCATCGCTGCTGCCTCCTGGGCCACGCCCCCCACCCACTCTGAAGCTCTCCTGCCCCTCCACCACCCACATCAGACAGGCAGAGTGGAACTTCTAGCTTCCGTGCCTTAGGGCATGAAGAGCTCAGACTTTAGAATCGGACTTTATTGGCTCTTCCATTTGGGGGCTGGTCATTTACCCTCTGAAAGCTTCCATTTCTTTGAAATAGGGATAGTCGTATCCACCTTACAAGTTTGGGAGTGAAATGAGATGGTGTATGTAGGTCATCTGAGTGCATGGCATATAGTACGATGGCTGTTTGTAGCTGCTGTGGTGGTGGAAACCATGGCAGTTGTTAGATGCATTTATTCATACCAGGAATACTCTCTCCTCACCTTTTAAAACCCTATGTCTTTTTCATGACCACAGATGGCATCACCTCCATACCATCTTTCCCATCTTCTGTAACCACTTCATTTCTTTTGAATTCATGTTGCACCTACTTTCACCCATTTCTGTGGCCTTTATCTCTTGCTACCAATTCTTCTGAGCAAGTCTCATGTTTTCCCCATTTGACTGTAAACGCCTTCAGACAGAGACCATGCCACCAAATCACCTTTCTAGCAAGTGTTAGAGTACAGGGCTCCTGGGGGCTGTGAATATCAGTGAATATCAACATCCATGTTTGGGCAGGTGGACATGTTAAGGCTGCCGAGTGTTCATTTGATGGTGTCCAAGGCAGGGTACTAGCGTGTTGAGGACAGCTCAGAAATGGCTAAGATAGAGTACAAGAGCGGGGAAGCCTCAAATAGAACTGCAAGGGCCATGTCGAGGAACTGCTCTCAGAAAAAGCTGGCTTCTTTGATCTGTGTGTTTCTTTTGGGACCAGGTGATTATAATTTAAGATGGGTCTGGGAATTTCCATGAGGCCAGAGACACCATCTGAGAACCTTCCCAGTACTTGGTTCTGACAGCAAATGCTGAAGCGGAAAAAATATTTCCATCCATCTGCACTAATCTCTTGTTTCTCTAGCAGTTAGAAAGAAAGAGAGGGGGAAAAAATAAATTAAAGGCTGCACCAGAAAAAACGCTGAAAAGCCAGACTTATGCTCAGTTTGCTGCCAGGCCATTTTTTAGTAGGTAAAGGAAATGCCAAACTTTTGCAGCTATTGGGTGGAGGTGCTGGGAATATAATCATTTGAACTGTGATAATTGAAGGCATTAAAGAAGAAAGCCCAACTGAAAAACTTCCAGAAAAGCAAAGGCTCTCAGAATTCAAAGCAAGCCACTCACACCCTCCAGCCTCGTGGCCACAGTCAGAAGAAAGCTTCACTAGGTCATTATCGGGACCCCTTTCCAGGTCCCAAAAGAATCCACGCATCTGTGGCTGGTGCCCTGTGCCAAACAAAATCCAGCTCCGTCACCTTTCCACGTCCTTATGTGCAGACTTTCCACATTTGTGCGTATAGACCCATCCACGTGGTGCCTGTATCACTTACTGCTTTCAGGCTGGGACCCCAGGGAGCAGAAACCTGCTGAGGGCTTGGCGCTTTCCTTCAGTTATACAATCTGCGTCTTGTTGCGGTGCCCATCAACTTAGCATGTGCTTGTGTTGGCTTGAGCTGGCGGCTCTCAGTGCTCCTGGAGGTGGGCCAGGCTGACAACATCTACCTGCGGATTAAACCATTAAAACCATAATGGCTTCTTCCCCCTCCTGCCTCCTCCTTGCCCGTGGCCCATTCATAGCCGGAGATGCATCTGAAAGGGAAGAGGTTCCTGCCCATTCATATCGTAGTCCAGATCTAAAGTAGCACCTCAGGTGCTTCACAATGACAAAAAAGTGGTTGCTTCATAGGATCGGCACTTGACTTTGAAGTGTCTGTCACATACATCGTGGGTGATAAACATTCTCTTCTTGTTAGGTTGCATTTCTTTGCTTGTGGATCTTGGCTTCCGGGACCAGGTGTGTCTGTGTTGTGGGAATGGGGAGATTGAGTATGGTCCAGTGCCTGCCTAGGGCCGTCAGAGAACTCATCTGTGAACAGGTTCCTTTTTGAGTATGATGTGCCAGGCACCAAATACTGTGCAGAACTTTGTAGCAGATGTAGATGTAATACTTTGACTGATTCCTGACTTGAGAAGGCTCGCGGTCAGATCAGAAGCCATTCACACACAAATCGGCATGACACAACAGGAGACAGTGATGGTGAGTGAGAGGTGTAGCAAATCGGGGGAAGGCAGAACAGGGGGGCTAAGAACTCTGAGAGAGGGCTTCATGAAAGAGATGGGATTTGTGCTTGACCTCAATGGAGTCATCAGAGTTGGAGAAAATGACAAGACGAACGTAGCCTCTATAAACTGGTAGTTAAGAGTGATGACTCTAGATACGGATGGCTTGGGCTTAAATTCCCGGTGTACCTCTTCCTAGCTGTGTGACCTTGGGCAAGCTACTTACCCTCTTTGTTTCTCAGTTTCCCCAACTGTAAAATGATAATAATAATAGTATCTGTCTCAAAGGGTGGCTCTGAGGATTACCTGAAATAACACCTGGAAAGCACAGAGCTAAACAGTGGCGATAATGGTGATGACACAAACTTGTGGGAGAGCAAAGGGCAGAACTGTCCAGAGTGAGGGGAATACATTGTAAGCGGAAGGAATCAAGTGAAGCCAGCCTTTGGGGGGGGCCATAAAAGTCACCCAGAGGAATTAAGACTTTGTGCACTAGGAAAGGGGAAAGTGTTTTTAGATTTTTTGTGTACATGTGCACACGCCAGGGTGTGACATGGTGGAAATGGATTTTAAGGGAAAACTAGTGTGTCAGCAGTTTATCTTTCCTGGTCATTTAACTCTCCTATCCCTGCCCCATCATTAGATCATCTGGGCGGGCATCTAATCAGACGTCCCAATGGCCCAAAGCATCAACCAGACAATTTTCAGAGTGGTGTTTTATTTTTAATCAGGTGCACAAATGTGTGACCTAAATCAGTGCATAAAGTGTCACGTCGTCTCCAGCCCCTGCTTCCCAAGAGAGTCACCCAGCGTTGAGGCTGGCTTCAGGAGGACAGGGAAAACGACAAGTGTATTTGCTCCTGGCAGCCATCTTGGCCACAGGGACTTTGTAAGAGCAACATACGTATTAAGTACATCAGCCATAAGTTGATGATTTTATGATAAAGTCAAAATTTTTTCTCTCAGCTCATCTCTATGGAGTCATGTACTTTTGGAGTGGGAAGGGGGTCTCAAAACCAGTCTAGTCTCTGGAGCAATGAGAGGGATGTGAAGCCAGGTGGCTCCACCAATTGGGAAGAAATATCTAAAACCTGGGGCTTAGCTTCACGAAATGTTTTCCTCGTTCCCCAGAAAGTCCTGTTTCCATGTAGTCTGGGGACTTCTGAGGAAAGTTTTACAATCCCTATTGGCTGCAGGAAAGCATAGAGGGCAGCCTCTCCTATGGCGAGCTCCCTACCTCCCATTTCCAAACCAAGCACTGGGTGGTGCTGAGGTCTCAGGTGCCGGATGGGAGAGGAATCGAGAGAGGCGTTCACAGATCACGTGTCTCTACCATAAGCCTACATGGCAAAAAGGAAACCTTCTCTAGAGGATCATGGGATCCAGCAGCAGAAGGAACCTCCATGAGCAGTTAATCCAATATTCCTGAAAGTGTTTTGTACCAGTTTCCCAGGATGTTTAAAGGTGTCACATGTCATGGTCCACTAAATTTGGAAATGGTGGCTTGAAGAACAATAACAGGTCTGTTTGCATCAGGAATCTCAGACTCTTTAATAAGCTACCAGTAGCACTTTGACACTCCAAGAAAGGGATGTAAACATTAGCCCTATTTATGGGGTTTTGTTGTTGTGTTTTTGTTTTTTATTTTTGTGAAGAACGCTTTTATGTTAAGGCTCCCAGAAACCTCTCCCAGCACTTGTGTTCTGTGGAGCTTCAGGACACACTGATTTTGTCTAATACCTTTGTTTATAGATGAGGAAATTGAAACAAAGTCATCATCAAGTTCATGGTTGAAGTAGGATTCAAGCCCAGGGCTTTTGAGCCTCTCCTTCAGAGTTCCAGAATTCAAATTAGGCAGGCTAAGCTGCCCACTTTCACTGCCATTATCTGAATGTTTCGGGGAAACAGTGTTTTTAAAAAACATATTCTTTGACCTCTTTGGGTCCGTATTTCTATTCGTCACTCTATCTGTCACACAGAGACAAACAGCCACAGAATATCTAATAGAGCCCCCTGTCCAATAGACATAAAGGGAAAGAAAGGGACACTTAATTTCTATTCCTTCTGCACAAAAATGCCCAATAGGAATGGCTGTACTGCACAGGCTAGTAATGCTGGTTTTTGAAGTTTCCAAAATCCTGCACATAATTAACCTTGGAACGCGCCCATAGGATCTGTTAGCAGGTACAGGTGTAGTGGGTGTGCCAATATTGTAGACTTTGGCAGCGTCTGAAGAGTTGTGATACTTTGGTTTGTTGGGGGAGAATCTGGCCCACGTGACCCAGAGGGGTGAGGGCCGCTGCCTGTCTTAGGTCTTGCCAGCCTCCCAAGAGTGTGCCGGAGCCAAGGTGCTATGCACACCTGCTGAGCAGACATCAAACATTGTGTCATATCCTGGCCAACAATCAGGACTCTTCTTCCCACATGGTACATTTTCCAAGTGATACATTTTGTGGACATGAGATCTGTTAGATTTTCTTAATGACGACAGTGGCCACCATTATTGCGTAGCTATTCATCACCATACTAAGCATTTAACGTATGTTTTATCTCATTTATTCTCACAGCAGTCGTCACTAAGTCCTAGTTACCTGACCTTGAATAACATGTTTATTCCCTCTGTGGTTCAGTTTTCTCTGGGGGGAGGAGGGGAGTGTTTAGGAAGTTTAAGTACTATAAGGTATCATTGAATGAGCATCGACCTCACACCTGGCATATACTAGGCAATTAATAAATAGTTGTGTATTGGGGCAGAAGTTACACTATATAGGTTATTATAAAATTCCACTTCCCTCTTGCCCCACCTCTAGCCAAGGCAATTAGGCCAGAGTAATATTTTCGACAGTCATATGTTTTGGTAAAGAGGCCGTGGACCACATTAGCCTGCTAAATCCAGAATGACTCTCCAGGGCAGCTTCTTATCAGGATGAAATGGAATTTGATTCTCCGTACACGTGAAGACTCAGGTAATTTGAGTCTGATGTTTAATCCAGTATGAACATCCTTTGTATGAAATCTCTGCCATCACCACTTCAGGAAAATTAATATTTATATCAAACATCTTCTGTAATGAGAGAGGAAGGAACCTCTGACCACCAATATTCTAGCTCAGATTTTAGATTCGCATGCTCTCATAGTCAGGTTTCTGAATAATTTATTTGTCCAATTGGAGAAATAAAGTAGATGAACTGTTGCAAAGGAGACGTTGAATCAAAGTGGATCACTAATTCTTCCCTCTTGGTTGAGGGAAATAAAAGAAGATGATTCTGAAATCAAACACACCTCACAGATAATTTTGAATATTACTTGTGTTTGGAAAGCTCCTTATAAGACAAACCATGAAAAGTAGGTGACATAATGTGATTGTATTTTGAGACCAGGTATTTAGATTTGAGAGGAAAGGTAGCAGTTCACTGGGATAAGTGGTTTTCCCTTGCAGAATAGTTTCTACCTTTAGTTTGTGTTCTTCCCTTTTCTGTCCTACCACCCTCCCCACCATTTTCTTTCCATCTAACTAACTTTCACCCTTTAAGACCAAGATCAGCTTGTCACCTCTTCTAGGAAGCCTTCTCTGACCTCCAGTTGGGCCAAGGGGCCTTGCACCATTTTGATACTGAGCCCTTTGCTTACCTATATCTCATCCATGAGCACCTAATTCTGGAATAATTAATATGTGAGTGTGCCTGCCCCACTGAACTGCAGTCCCCTCGGGGTCTGAGCAAAGTGTCCTTTCTATCTCTGTTTAGCAGACACAAAGGCTGGCATGTAGTAGGTCTTCAGTAAGTGTCTACTTGAACTACAGCACATCCTGGGACACTGGGTCTCACCACTGCCCTGCTGGGAGAAAGAGCCGAGGAGTCATGGGATGTCATAGGCCTGATGGAACTGAAGCTACAGAGGCCCCCTGCATCCTAGTGCTTCCTCCTAGAAGAAAGGTGGCAGGCACAAGGAAGTCCTCACCTGCCTTTCTTGGCAAAGTTCCTAAATGTGGGCGTTGAGAGGATGTTAGTCTTTTCTCTCCAACAGGATTGTAGGCGGCATTCACATTTTTAAAGCACCCTTGGAGCCCCCAGGGTTATCTATTTCAGTCATCGGCACATTGTAATAATACCTTATGTGAGTTCATATCCTAGTGTAGTCATTTATCATTTTACATGTCTGTCTCCTCTGCCATCCTGAGCATTTTTAAATCACCACTGTTCAGCACGGTACTTGGCACTCAGCAGGCATGCTGCCAACAGGCTGTGAATGAATGAATGGATGAATGAATGAATGAATTTGCATCACACCTGGTACACTGTGTAGTGTGTTCCCTTCAAATCTCACTTGACTTCGTACAGCAACACTGTGAGGCTGACAGGAGTAGAGTTACTGTCCCGTTTCACAGCAGACATCGGCCGTCCCAAAGATGGGAGAATGTCTCATGATCTTGTAACTGATAAAGGGCAGAACCAGGACTTGCACCCAGGCCTTCAGATGCTTGAGCCATAGACTCATGTCTCTAACTTATAGCTCCTTCCACTGTTTAAAGCAGACTAGATGTGTAATATTTCATAATTGAAGGGATGATGGGACCTGCTAAAATACTTTTCCCAGGACAGAAAGAGTAATCATAGTAACAATTACAACTACTATTTATGGAGTCCTTAAGATGTGCACTCAGCTACCCCAAGGTAGCTACTGTTGGTATTTTCATTTCTCACAAGAGGAAACTGAGGCACAGAATGTGTTATGTTTCTTGAGTGTGGGCACAGAGCTAGTTCATAGCAGGGGCACAATTTAAACCAAGGCAGAGTTTAAAGCCCAAACTCTTAACCACTCTGCCATACTGCCTCCCCTGCAAGACCAGTTTTCTTCTAAATTGTCATTGTGTCCTGTAACAAGTCAACGCCTTGTGAGCAGTTTTGACCTTGGGCAAATGATCTAACTTATCTGGGCCTCTGCTGCCTGATTTGTAAAATGAAGAAATTAATATCTACCTTTTGGAATTGTGGTGAGAATAAAATGGTAATATATGAAGAATGTGCTTTGTAAGCTGGAAAGCATTGTACAAATGAAAGTTATTATTGCCCAGTGGAAAAAAGCAACAAGCTATTGTAATAATAATTCGATTGAACAAGCATTTATCGAGTTCATACTGTGGGCAAAGCATGATCAGAATAAGAGAAATACTTCTACTCATCCCTGAACATAATGCTATTAAATTTCTAGGGAGAGACTCTATACTTTCCCTGCTTCCTTTTATTACAAACCTGCTGGTGAAATTATCTATTATCTGGTGAAGAAAGAAAACAAAACTAGGTAAAGAAATATGGTTTAAAATTGTGCCAGCGATTACAGTGTTGTTTATGATTGTCTGTTTTCAGTAATACACTATCCCGCTTAAAAGCTTTGCCTACTATTGCTGCAACTTCAGATATCATGTGGCCCCTTTGGAGAGCGTACATATGTAAACTGTCCTTTACTCAGTGGAGTAAACAAATGGGATAAACTGAAAACATGTTAGAATGTTGCAGAGAAGAAACAGAGAGGCACTGGGACGTCAGGATTGGAAGTCAGACAGCTTGGCTAGGTCTGATTCCTCCTTTGGTTCCATCCTGGCTCTGTGGCCTTGAGTGACACACTTAACACTGGCTGAGCTTCCATTTCTTCACCAGCAAAACGCAGCAGCTGAAACTTTATAAAAACAGTTCATAAAAGTTTTTGCACTGTGTAAATCTGAGTTCTCGTTTCATGTTGAATTTCCGAGAATATTTAGCCTCTTTGAAAATATTTGCATGACAGTTGGGACCAGACATTTTAAAGGCACAGAGTCAATGTCCAGTTAAATTTATATATGGTAACAGTACAACAGCTAACAACTAACACGTATTAAGCACCTACTGTGTAACTGACATATGCTGAAGGTTTTACCTGTACCGTTAATATAACGTTCGTAGTTCTTAATCTGAAATTTCAGCCATCGGAAATAATACATGTAAATTAAATCGTCTTTAGAAAAATGGAAAACCCACATAAATGATAAGTCAACACAAGAGATAACTAGAGAAAAATACCCAGTTTTCCTCCATAATTACCTTGAATTAAAATCTGCCAGTTATTGGATGGCTGGCAAGAGAAATGAAATCCCCGTTCTCAAGGAGCTCACCATTCAGCTCAGAGTGTGATGAGAGCTGATTAACACCCATAAAGTGTTTGAGGGGCTCCGGAGAAATAATTAGTTCTGCCCGGGGATCATAGAAAGTATTCACAAGAAGGTGGTGTTTCTCCTGCCACTTGGAGGTTGAATAGGATTTCTCCTTGAAGTTTGTGGCTGCAGGCTGTTTTCACGTTTGTTAAATCCAGCAGAAACCCCATATAAGCCCGTAGGTGTTGGATACCAGATCCATTGAGGACCAAATCAGAACCTTCCTCCCAAAACATACTTCAGCAGAACAAAAACATTCACCATTCACGTATAAGGAGGATGGGCGTCCTGCCTTTACGTTTCTGGCACGTTTTCCCCTTTGAGTATATCCAGAGACTCTTTAAATTAAGACTTAGCCTCTAGCCTGCAGAGCTTGAAACTATTCTGAAAGCTTCCATAGCCTTAAACAATTGTTTTCATCCCTTTTGCAAAATCAGTGTTTGTGACACGTAACAGATGGTATGAAACTGAAGCTTGACCAGTTGATTTCCCTTATAAACCAAGTGCAGAGAAGGGGGTAGGGAGCTGCAGAGTGGAAAATGTAATGCCGGTGACTTGCAGGAGGGGGTCTGTGGTAAGACCCCCGGTGCCAAGGAGGGAGTTACGAAGCATCCCCTTCATCCGTTCCCTGCATCCTGCAGTGGAGCGTCCAGCTCCAGAGCTCAGAGGAGGCCGCGATGACGAGAACAGAAGTGGAGAGGTGCTTGCATTGATGTTTTGTGTTCCCTCTCAGAGCAGCTGCTCCGGTGGTCGGGTCCGGAGCTGCATGGCACGCTCCCGAGTATAGTGACACCAGGTGCCGAATGAAGCGGCGAGCGAACTCTGTTCGGGCAGTTTATTTTTACAGGCTGAACTTTTCACCCTTAGCTCTATACTGAGAGGTTTGATCTCTGTGAGCAGTGCTGGTAAGTAGCCTGACTTGAGAAGCCAAGCAGGTTCTGGACCGGGAACTGGCCACGTTTTCATAGCACATAGGAGGAGAAAATTTGGCTGGCCTGCGAATCACGTGGGGTTCAGCCACCTCCCCACACTAAGCTGTGGGCTTTTTGAGGGAGAGACCATGGCTTAGGTGGATGTATGCTCCTGGACATAGCACATGCTAGGTGCTTTTAGAGATGTTTGTGAAGGAGAGAATGAGTGGCTGGCCATCATCGTTATGTTGTATTCAGTCACTCTGGTTCATCTTAGAAAGACTATTCCTATTTTTTCTCCTCATTCACTGCTTAGAATATACTTCGGTTCACCCCTGCCTGTTTTCTGTTTGCCTTTTCAAATCTTTATATCTCCCGAGTCTCTGGAACAACTCTCTGACAACTCTCACTGATATCTTCCTGTCTGAGTTCTATCGCTCTCTTCGGCATCCATCCTTTGGAACCAGGACAAAATGTAACCAGGTTCCAGTTTTTCATTGTTTCCTGGGTTTGGGTCTCATGGCTCCTTGAAAGCAGGGAGTAGGGCCATATTTTTTTTGGACTCTACATGGGGGATACTTGATGGGGGGAGGGCGAATGGCAAAAGTCTGGAGCTAGAATTGGAAGTTCCAAGTATGTGACCTGGTTCTGTCCCTTGACGTTTGTATGATCTTGGCCAAGCCACTTAACTTCTCTAAGTCTCAGTTTTCCCAGCTTTAAAATAGGAATAAACAGTGCTTGTCACAGTGGGGTCTCGAGGATTAAATGAGGTTGCATAGGTTAAAATGTCTGGCATGAATTAAGTGTTGTTTTTGCTGTTGTTGTTATTTATCCCCGAAAGAGGTTAGCACTAGCTGGAAACTTCATCTCTTTTTACCTACTCTTTGTTGAGTGACTGAGGAAATGAACCGTGGAGAGCGTTTTGCCTTCCAGGAGGGAGCCCTATAACTCATTTATAAATGCTGGCATTTTGGAGTAGAGAGAAAAAAAAAATGGATTTTGTTTCTTTGAAGTGGATGGTGCCTTGCATTTGCATCACAAGAAGAAGCAGAGAAAATTTTCCATTCAGTTTTCTTTTTCTTCTTTAACTCCTGTAACTTGTATTTCTTGGGTCATATTTGCCTGGGAATATAAAATAGGTTCACCAAATAGTTTTTGTGCCCATCCGTTCTGGAAAGAACTTTACTCCCTCCTCTTCCCAAATATCTTTTAAGTAATTTGGGAGTCTCGGGGCATATCTCTGACCCAGTCATCTTGGCTGCCTTCATGTTCCTTGTGGCTCTAAGTGGTGACACCTTCTGAATCTGCTGATGCTAAAAACAGCAGCTTAGGTGATATCCAAGGAAAGCATCATCCACTGCCAGAGATGCCCATGGGTGACCAAGGGGATGGGGTTGCTGCTTCCTCTTGATAGCATTGATGCTACTTCTCATGCCCACAGAGAGCTGCCTCAAAGGCCCTGGGACCCTGTGTCCTGCCCGTTCAAGATGCCATCAGTGGTGCAGCTCCCGCCAGTACCTTCACTTAGGTGCCAGCTCCCTCTGCTGAGGTGCAGGCAGCCAGGATGCCCTCGTGCCCACAAGGTGCCACCCATCCTTTTTGGGAAAGAGCTCTTTTTTTTTTTTTTTTTTTTAACATGTTTATTGGAGTATAATTGCTTTACAATGGTATGTTAGAAATAGCTCTTTTGTGTTTCATTTTGTTTTTACTCACCCATGCAGTTGCGGCTGTTCTCCCACAAGGCACAGGACAGTTGGGGCGAGGGATGCTGTGTTCCACTCAGAGCCACCGCTCCCTCTGATCCTGGCCCATTCTCTTTGATTCAGAAAGATGCACTTTGATTCACTCTCTCCTTAGAATGCACCTTCTTCCTGGAGGCTCCTTGGTCCCACTGGCCCACATCCCACACTGAATATCACGTCTCCTTCAGGCTTGCCTAAAGCTTAGCGTGAGCCTAGTGGCTGGAGGTGGGGACCCTGCCACAGCCCTGACCTTCAAAGTGTCCAGCTGCCCGGAGAACTCATGACCACCATCACCTGGGCCAAAAGGGCAGGAAGCAGACCCAGTTCGTCTCATGGATTGAAAGTTGGGTAGATAGCCTGGTTTGCTTCTGGCTTTTCAGGCCAGTTGCGTGACTTTCCCAGAAGCATGGATGACCTCATGATTTCAGGTGTCACCATTTGTTCTGGTGTATATTGGCATATACACCAATGTGAGCTGTCTTGGGTTTGCCAAGGAGATGCCCCTTGCCTGAACCAGTTATTTCCCCTTCTCCAACATATAGTTGTGACTCTTTTCCTTTATTTCTAATACCACTTTGTGATGGAACGTCTTTTTTTGCATGTTGGTGGGGGGGGGGTGGTGGTGGTGGTAAATGGAAGGAGTTTGAAGAAAGAACCCTTTTTCTCCCCTACCAGCAAGAAGCCGTATTTCTTCTAACAAGCTCTGTTCTTGACAGTTGTAGAGTTGTAGCCTGGAGAGCCTCATCCTTCCCCTCACTCCTTGTCTGCAGCAGCCACAATATAACAGCAGCGTTTCCCCCCGACAGGAGCTCAGGCAAGCACTGTCTCCTGGATGCGAGCCAGCCTCCTGTGCTGGCCAGTTGGCACTGCCCACCTGCTTGCAAGAAGCCGGCGTTCTGCTCTGTCCCCGGAGATGTCAGCCTGGCAATGCCTAGCTCCTTCCACCAGGAACCTCGGAATACAGATATTTCCCTTACAGAGGAGACCTGAGAGTTCCTGTTTCCCCGCCATGATGTCAGTGGTTGATAGGATCATGAGTTTGGATTTTCAGAGAGACTGGGAGGGAAATTATATTTTATAGGTTGTCTCTCCATTCCAGCCCCAAATTGCTGGGAATATTCAGCCATAGCCTTCCTCCGCCCTCTGCTCTTAAGCCAGGCAGCTCCTGACTTGTTCCGTTCTAAAACCAAAGTGAGCTGTTTGCTTTTGTTGTCGTCGTTACATCCTCTTGATTTTGCTCATCTCCAGCACCTGTTACATCTTCTCGCTTTGGACCGTGTGGACACTCCGACGTGACTGTACCCTCTGCCTGTTGCTAAGCCCAGGTCACTGTGGGAACTTAGACCCCGCCGGGCGTGTAACGTCCTCCTCGCCCGTGGGTCTGGCATGCAGTTTAAAGTGTTCCTCTTGTTGCTGACATATTTGTAGTTTTCTGCAGGGACAGTCACGGGAAAGGGTTTCATGCCCTCTGGGACTACAGGAAGTATCATTCAGGAATCTGGGGCCATGCTGCATACCATGCACACATTGGGGATTTTTCTCCCTGCAACTGTGTCCATTAAGCAGTTTGTGCCATGTCCCTAGTGCCAGGTTCATTTGAGCTGGCCGGGTTTGGAGCAGGGGCTCTAGATCTAGATGCACATGAGAATCTCCTGGGGGCTTTGAAATAATACTGATGCCTAAGCCCCACAGCAGACCAGTTAAATCAGACTCCCGGGGACTGGGAGTGAGGTAGGCTGGGCTTCAGGAATTTTTAAAGCTCCCCAGGTGCTTCTCATGTTCAGCCCATGTTGCAGTTCTTCCATTTATAGGGTTTCTCTGACAGCTGGCTGACCTTGTGTGAGTGTGTATGTGGTTTTCCCTTCACAGTGATGGTCAGCTGACCGACCGTGGCAAAGGCCTCGGTTTTATTTTGTTTAGCTAGAAGCGATATATTTAACCTCATGTTTACAGACCCTCTTGCCCGGCTCCCTAGATTTCCAGCTGTGGTGAAAGATGTCCTACTTGGACAACAGGAGTCATGCGGGTCCTCGTTGGGCTGAGACCCTCAGTCTTACCCTCTTGAATCCAGTCCTCTAAAATAGTGAGTGGCTGAACCTTCATACTGAAAACATTATCATCCCGCAACTCCGATCAAGAAATAATATCCCTTTTTAAGTGTGACCTTGATTACAGCAAAGAAACAAGAGCATCTCGGAAGAGTGACTGCCAAAGCCAGAACAAGATGGAATGGGATCACAAATGATGTTCTTAAGCTAATTGAACATGTGAAAAATAGAAGAACTGTGAAAAATGAAACTCTCAGCCTGGCAGCCCGCTTTTAAAGTGTCCTGCAGAGCTTGGCAGTCTGGGTTTCCCCACAGCATCGTAGCAAAGTCGCCCTTCTGAACCACTAGCAAGTCTCAAAATAAGACACTGCTGTGCATAGCTACTTGGACATAGATTCAAACTCGATGCCAACAAAGATGGGTACAGGTACCCTGTCTCAGTTTTCTTGGTTTAGGTGAAGGAATTGCAGAAGAGAGTGCACACTAAAAATAGGAGGCTGTTATTCAACCATTCTACAAGGGTAGAAAAGAGAATCTAATAAATTTGACCTTCAGTGAGCTGCTGTTTTAACTCTAACAAGGCTTTGTGGGCTCGCTAATATCATTAGCCTTGTTTGTTCCATAATATGTAAGAGCAGAAAGGGCCAGCCTTGAAGTTGTGAGTTTTTACATCTTTTTCTCTCTCATGATGCCCAGTGGCCTGTGTCCTCCCCACCCCCATCCCAGTATCTGTCTCTCATCACTTTTGCACATAAACTTAAAGATGAAAGACAGTGTTTCGAGGGAAGATAGGGAGGTCTGGGTTAAAGAGGAAACAAAATGTCGGTAGGTATATGCACATAATAGGCACATGGTGTTCTAGGAACCGAGCTCCAAACATCATCGGTAACAGGAAATTTCTTTTAAGCAGTCATCTTATGAACTGATTACAGGTCACTCATGAATGGCTGCTCACAGGAACGTATGCCTGAGGCGACATTGCTAATGTGAAGTAAAGTGCAAGACGTGAAAAACCTACACACACCTAATTATCCATGGACAAATAATTGCAGAATATTTTGCTTAACACACACAATGAGCCTTGTGAATAGAAATGTAAACAGAAGCCCGTTCTCAAATTTGAAAATGAGCAGAGGGAAGAGCATTGAATTTGGATTTGGTCCGACATGGGTGTATATCCCAGCTGGACTGCTTACAAGCTGGGTTGCCTTGGACCTGGGACATGAACTCACTAGGACTCAGTGTCCACATTCAGTTGTATGGTTTGAAAGATCTACTGTATTCAGAGTATCTGACCATTATTAGGGGCTCCGTAATTAGTTTTACGATTAGCTATAGCTTTTGCTGATGTGTTGGTTTTCAGCCAGATCTATTAAGTAAAAAAAAAATCAACGCTTTCAGAAAATTAAGAAGAATCTTCCCAAGACATTTTGGGTTAAGTTTTCAGTCAGCTTTATAGAAAGGAGGGCTTGCTTGAAGACTTAGCAGGTTTTATGACAGAGGAGATTTGCCTGCTCCCTGAACTGGTAGACAATGCAAAGATCAACAATGAACTCTGTAAAATCTCTGCTTTTGAAAACCGTTTTCTTGCTAATAACTGCAATGCTAGTCACCAGTATCAGGTTCTCATGTCTTTTCTATTCAAGGGCAAATATTAAAGCCCTTCCTTACCTGCAGGATCTTGGAAGAGATAAAAGAGTGATAAGAGGGGGGTCTTGGGTTACAGATGCTAATGTATAATAATTGCATAAAAAAGTGAGATAAAAAAATTCCTTGTCTTGACACCTAAAAGTTTTCTTGGACTACAAAGTAAGCACTCACCAAGGAACTAGAAATAAAGCAGATGAGTCACTGGAGATCTTCCAAGAACCCCTCTTGGTAAGAACATAATAGAATCTGGCCACTGTGTCCATGTAGGGAAGTCAGCCTCGGGGTGTCAGCCTCTCATCATTAGGGTCCACTGTAGACTAAGGCAGTGGTAATCTCCCCTCCAAGTGCTGTAGGCCCTCTACCCCATTCTACAAAATGCCCACACTGAGACCAGCCAGATTTAGTTGAGGGGGAGGGAGGGGGGATTACAAGAGCTAAATGGCACAACTGTACCATTTTTAAGTTTTAACAGCCATTATGTCCAAATCCTTCATTTCTAGAGGCAAGGAGGTCCAGGAAGATGAAACCACTTTCCTGAGACCACACCGCTGGTTATTAATCACTCCATCATTTTAGTGCCTTTTAGACCCCGCTTGAATTAACCGGAAGTTGAACTGAAACTGACAGGACTTTTCTGTCGCAGTGGTGGTCTATGTAGCTTACCATCATACCACAGAGATTATGAAGTGCTTGTTCTCTACAAGTTCAGGCCCACAAGATTGGCTTATTCACTTTTACCTAATGTGTATAACTCACTTTCCTATACAATACCAATGCTTGCTTGCTTGCTTTTTGAAGTAGAGTTGATTTACAATATTAGTTTCAGGTGTACAACATAGTGATTCAGTATTTTTATAGATTATACACCATTTAAAGTTATTATAAAATATTGGCTATATTCCCTTTCTGTCCTTGTTGATTATTTTATACATACTAGTTAGTACTTCTTAATCCCCTCCCCTACCTGGCCCCTCCTTGCTTCCCTCTCCCCACTAGTAACCATTGGTTTGTCCTCTATATCTATGAGTCTGTTTCTGTTTTGTTAAATTCATTCGCTTTATTTTTTAGATTCCACATATAAGTGATAACATACAGTATTTGTCTTTCTCTGTCTGACATTTAACTTAGCATAATACCCTCTAGGTCCATTCATGTTGCTGCAAACTGCAAATTTCAGTCTTTTTTCTGGCTGAGTAGTATTCCATTGTATACATACACCACATCTTCTTCGTTCATTCACCTGTTGATGGACGCTTAGGTTGTGTCCATGTCTTGGCTATTGTAAATAATGCTGCTGTGAACACTGGGGTGCATTTTTGGCATTAGTGATTTTGTTTTCTTCAGATGTATACCCAGGAGTGGAATTGCTGGGTCATATGGCAACTCTATTTTTAGTTTTTTGAGGAACCTCCATACTGTTTTTCTCAGTGGTTGCACCAATTTACATTCCCACAAACAGCGTACTAGGGTTCCCTTTTTTCCACACTCTCATCATTTGTTATTTGTGGTCTTTCTGACGACGGCCATTCTGATAGGCGTGGGGTGATGTCTCACTGTGGTTTTAATTTGCATTTCCCTGATGATTAGTGATGTTGATCATCTTTTCATGTATCTGTTGGCCATCTGTATATCTTTGGAAAAAATATCTCTTCAGGTCTTCTGCCCATTTCTTAATTGAGTTGGGTTTTTTTTTGATATTGAGTTGTATGAGCTGTTTATTTTGGATATTAATCCCTTATCAAATACCATTTCTCTCTTGTAGGCCTTCTGTCACATAGGAGGAGAAGTTAGTGCAATTTCTCTTATTCAGTAATCTTTGCTTGTGGGTTTTGTTTTGTTTTGCTGTGTTTCCATTTATTAAGGTACTATTTATATACAATAAAATTCACCAACTTGAAGTGTACAGTTTGATGAATTTCTGTAATTGTGTGTACTTATATAACCTCCACCAGAATCAATATGTAGCACAGTTTGCGTACCCTAAAAAAGCTCCCTTGGGCCCATTTGCTCTCAAGTCCCTCTCCCCACCCCTGGCCTTTGGCAACCACAGATCTGCTTTCTGTCACTGTGGTTTTGCTTTTTTCTAGAATTTCATATAAATGAAGTCATATATATATATAGTCTTTGTGTTCAACTTCTTTCTCTTAGCATAATGTTTCTGAGATTCATCCATGTCATGGTGTGTATTAATATTTCATTGCTTTTCATTGCTGGAATGGCATTCTGTATTGTATAGGATATAGGATATACAGTTTGTTTATCTGTTCACAAATTGATGGCTATTTGGGTTGCTTCCAGTTGGGGGCTATGAGGAATAATCTCTGCAGACAGTTTTATTCTTGATTTCTCCTAGTCACCTAATACCTTGACCCAGTTTTCATTTTTATGATCTTAGACAATTTGCCATTACTATCACAGTGAAACATTTTCAAAAAATGTTGATAGGGTGGCGGTGGCGGCCCCTGATCCTCCCATCTGTGGCTTTGGAAGTGATCTTCTACTCATCTGGAAGTAGCAGTGCCAAGGCCCAAAGTTGACATGATGGCCTATTTAGTGTGCTATAATGTAATTTACCATCATGACAGGCCTTCGGGGACATGACCGAGTGCAACAAAATGCAGTATCCAATATTTATAGTAGATAGAGTTGAGTGGTTTTTTATCTTGCCTGGTAGAAAAGTGCACCCACTCTGTTTTTCACCCATCCTAAGCACCCAGGGAGGGAGAAGAGAGAAGACCAGTGGGCGATACCATCCCAGGCTAGTGCAGCCGACTTGGAACAACCTGGAATGAGTTAGCGCTTAGACCTAACAGGAGAGACTCTTCTGAAAAAGATGCTGTCCCCCTGTTATAATTCACACTAACGAGCAGGGAACAAAAGGTTGTGGAGGAGAGTGGTGACTGATGGCCGATACGGCCGCCCCGCGCTGCAGCTGGCGCGGCTCCCGCTGGCGAAAAGCATAATATATTATTGCTCTAGGTCGCAGAGTGGTAAATGAACACTTACGTCCGCTATGGCAACTGGATTGATTATCGCAGCTACCTCAGGACCAGCCTGGCCCTGGCGTTACAAGTGAGCAGGTGCGTCCCTGCCGGGCTTCAGTCAGAAGAGCGCCTCAAAGGCAGTTTGTACAAACTGAAATCTCTGATGACTGCAAATCCCTCCTTTCCAGCCCCCGTGTCCAGCGGGGAATTGGGGTCAAGCTGGCCCAGATGGTTGGGCCCCTCAGACTAGAGAGGCAGGGCTGCCCTGTCCAAAGAGCGGCTGGTTCATTGTGAGGGTAGGGTCGCTGTTTGTTGGATACAATCAAATAAATGAAATGAATGAATCCAAGAAAAGAATGCCAAGTCAAGGGCAAGGTGGGAAGGGAGGAGGATGGGGAGGCCAAGGATGGGTATCAGTGGCTGGGATGCCTAGGCAGGAAGTCCAGGAGAAGGAAAGAAGGAAAGCAGGATATAGCAAGTGGGAACAGACACATTTGATTTCGCCTTTGCCAGTGACTGGACTTCTACATGTTGCTGGGAGCATGTCGCATGAATAAGCTTGGTTTGTTTAATAATCAGGGAATGGGCCACTTCCTTTTCTTTTTCTTTTTTTTTTTTTTTTTGCGGTACACGGGCCTCTCACTGTTGTGGCCTCTCCCGTTGCGGAGCACAGGCTCCGGACGCGCAGGCTCAGCGGCCATGGCTCACGGGCCCAGCCACTGCGAGGCATGTGGGATCTTCCCGGACCGGGGCACAAACCCGTGTCCCCTGCATCGACAGGCAGACTCCCAACCACTGCGCCACCAGGGAAGCCCAGTTCCTTTTCTTTTAATCTACAGATACTGTTTGGAATTTACACATAAATCTCCAATTTTTCCAACAGTAAAGGAAAGGGAGGAATGCATGCCCCCACTGGGAGGTCTAGTTAGAGTTGTAATAATGTTCTAGATTATTTTTCCCAATATTTTATTTAAAATGTTAAAATGAATTATTCTCTCTTCTGGTTTGTGTAAATTGATCTAAATAGGTACCATTGAGGAAGGAGGGTGGGTAGCATTAGGGATGCATTAACTTTCTGTTTTGAATGGCAGAAGATTTACC
Organism: Delphinus delphis; assembly: GCF_949987515.2. Lineage (NCBI taxonomy): Eukaryota > Metazoa > Chordata > Mammalia > Artiodactyla > Delphinidae > Delphinus > Delphinus delphis. Next base: position 141,674,296 of record NC_082684.1, read on the forward strand.
CTTTGGAATTTAAATATGAAGGTATTTTAATTCTTTGCACATGACCTCTAAGCTAGGCCATCCACAATGGCAAATAAAGTGGCAACCACCTTCTCTAGGACCATGTTTGAACCCAGCATCTGATCTTCCATTGTCGGAGGCTAATGGCATGGTAATAATAATCTTTATTAATTATAGGAAATGACATGATGTAGGGAAGTTTGACAAGTATTTCTCAAAGTTTTCTTCATTATTGCCTCCCAAGGAGTCTTTTTAGAGGTTGTTTTTCCTAATTGCCTTCCTCATGGAATTTTAATACCACGGATACACAGCATCTTTCTTTATGTGTTGTATGTATATCTGTGTTGAATACATTGAAAAGTTAGATTATCTTTGCCCCCAAGAACCAATTTTCAACTCTTCTGAAAATGCATGAGTTAGAACAACCCGGGTTCACATTCCATTTCTACCAGTTCTGTTTCTCTAAGCCTCATCTTCTTCCTCACCAGCAGTGGAGATATTAGTGTCCACTTAATTGGGGTTCTTGGCACATAAGCAGTCAAGAAATGTTAGTTATCGTCACTGTTATTGTTATTTATGCTCATATACGTTTTCACATATAGTATCTTCATTGACCCTGATTGTAAACTTCTGAGGAGTGTGGGTTGATGTCACTTAAGTACAGATATCATCTCTACTTTACTGATAATAAATAACACAGACTGTCAGAGCAGTTTGGTGATTAGCTCAAGGTCATGCAGAGAGCACTGTTGGTCGGGGCTGAGACTTGAGCCTAGATGTCGTAGTTCAAAGCTCTCTGGTTCAGGAATCTCTCTGCTGTCTGTGGTGCTACCAGAATCGATTGTGTTATGAAGACCCAAGTTGGAGTTCGGGGACTTGGAGGAATCACCCACGAGAATAGGCTCTAACGACTAATCGTATATTTTTCTGCCCCTATTGTGTAAAAAGTGGAATTATCAAGGCTTTGAACCAACCGGTCACACCCAGTTTCAGGAAATCTGTGATAAGCTTTTCCTGTGCTGCTTGGTAACTCGTGGGTTTAATGAGGCAGGATTTCCTCAAGCTTGGAAGAACTTGGCACTCCAACTGGATGAGCGTGAGTCCTTTCTCCCCAAGATAAAAGCTTTATGAAATGCACAGCAAGAATCGCTCAGAGAGGAAATAGTCTTGAGCATCTCCTGTGTTCAAGCTTGGTGCTGACCATCTAGAAGTATTCGGAGAATGCCTGCGCTGGGCCTGGTGCTTTTCTGAGCTCAGCGAAAGGCTTTGTAGCAGAAGGGGACAGTCAGTCGTGGTTTCAGATCTCGGGTTCTCCTCCCAGCTTGGCCACTAGCCAGTGGTGTGCCTCAGTTTCCATATCCGTAATCCAACATAAAGCACTCCATACAGTGCCTGGCACACTGTAGTAGGTAAATGCTTACAATTATAGTCAGATTAAAAATGAACGACATACACCCCTCCCATCACAGAATGTGAGCTCTACCGTTCCTTTTATCTCATAATCATGCCCTATCTCAACCCAGTGCTTTCTATTTGTTTTTTGTTTTTTTTTTTTAATTTATTTATTTATTTGGCTGTATCGGGCCTTAGTTGCAGCATGCAGGATCTTTCACTGTGATACACGGGCTTCTCTAGTTGTGGCGCGTGGGCTCAGTAGTTGCAGCATGCAGGCTTAGTTGCCCCACGGCACGTGGGATCTTAGTTCCCCGACCAGGGATCGAACCTGTGTCCCCTGCGTTGGAAGGCTGATTCTTAACCACTGGACCACCAGGGAAGTCCCTCTATTTGTTGAAGTGGTGCTACTTGAGTGGTTTCAGAAACAGAGTCCTTGGCATCTGGAGATTTCTACCATCTTCTCCTGCCCCGTCAAAATCCCTGTCTTCCATGTGTATGCATATGGCTGATTCGCTTTGTCATGCAACAGAAACTAACACGGTATTGTGAGGCAATTATACTCCAATAAAGATCTATTTAAAAAAAAATCCCTGTCTTCTACATTTCACCAGTATCAACTGCTCATTTTTATACCTAGCTAAGGAGAGATTTAATTCCCTGCACTAGAAAAAGAGGATGTAATGAAGACAAGGGCTGGTTGTTTGACCGCTGCTACCACCTGGTCGAGGGCAGAGCGGTCTGTATTGGTTCCTCCACACAGTTGCTTTCAGGGCTGGATAGAGCAACTGTGATCTGCATTTGAGTTGCTAGATGGTATTGAGGGCGATGGGGAGGATGCTGAGGCAAACGTTCTCACTTCTGAAGCTGCAGAGGCTGAAGGCCTAAAAGGTGTGTAAGGATGCCTTCTGCCTCTCCATCCAGGCTGTTTCTGGAAACATACCTCTGTGCTGCTCATCACAGCAGATCTCTCCAGACAAGCCATTCCACAGGTTGCCTAGCACCAGGTGACACTGAGAACGGGGAGAGAGTAACCTAGTTTGTTCCAGCCAAGAGAGGGCTGTTGAGAGCAGCCAGAAGGAAAACTGTAAGGAACAAGGCAAGTGGTGTTGGTCCCCGAGATGGGCTTCCTCCAGGGCCGTAGATCCCACAGGGACATCTGTTAGGCTTGAATCTGGCATAGGTGTCTTTCTGCTGGAACTTTGCATAGAGACTCTGATGACTTCTCTCATGTATGGACTTCCTGCTGGTTGTGTTAATCCTGGTGCACCCTGAGGTCGGGTCACTGCAGGGCAGGCCAGTGGGGAAAGCCCTGGAGATGATCCAGAAACTTCAGCTGGTGATGAACTCAACATCAAGCTCAGTTTACCCAAAGAGATTTGGGTTCAGACTCACTTTGCAACCATCATGTTCCATTCACAGCAAACAAGTATGTTCTCCGGAAGGTCAAAGTGGAATATCCTTGGGGAAGAAGACATACCTTAGGAATGAGCCGCCTGGTCTCATAGGCTGGCATTTTGCTGGTCATTTGTATAGCATCCAGCTGGTGAAGGTCACCTCCTCCACGGCAGTGAGGGACTAAGCTACCAGTCTGAGTCTGGCGTTTTATTTATCTGTACTGGTAGCTTTACGTATGCTGTGTTTTCTCTGTTTGGGCCTGAAGGCTGGTTGAGCAAAAGGCGGGAAACATAAATAAGTAACAGACAGAGAGGGCTGTCCATTTATAGATTTTCAAAGATGACCTGGTTTTCTGTTCCAACGCAGGCATTAGCGTTGCATTAGAGTAATATGCGTCCGTAGATGTTTTTGCCGGTGCATTTGGTGGTGATGATCAGGAGAGACATATGCATGTTCTGTTTTTACAATAAAAATTAAGAAACCTCAGGCCACACCAGAGGCCCTTGTTGGCAGGCTGGGCACCAGGAGCCTGAATAGTCCATTTTCCTCGGATTGTGTGGGATCGCTGTGTTCCTTTCTGCTCCTCTCCAGTTTCTGGTTATTATTAAACAACCCTTTGTGAGAGAGTATCTCTGGCTTTCCTCCCAGCGAGGAGATGTCTACACAAAGCCAGAATATCCAGCCAATGGCAGGCAAACGGGTTATTTGGTGGAGTGCAGGAACAAATAACTGGTTGACAAGCCAGTTCTTCACTTTCTGCTGGCTTTCCTTGGCATGGAAACAGCCTTCTGTAGTCCATGGTGTCAATGATTATGCGGGTTCCTCTATCCATTCATTCAGAAAATATTTCCTGAGGGCTCACTGTGGGACTCATTATTTCTAAAATGAGGATAATAATAGTACCTACTGCATAGAATTATGCGGATAAAATGAGTTAATATGGGAAAAGGGTTTAGAACAGTGCCTGGCACACAGTTAGAACTTAGTCAATAGGAGCTTGGCTGGGAAGTTGGAGTCTATTTTATAGGCAAGGAAGAGGCAGTGAAGCCAGTGGTCTAGGCAGGTGTGGACTTCCAGAAGGTGGTTTCTGTGGCAAAGGTGGGGGACCATCTTCATGGGGCAGAGCCCGGAGGCAGAGAGACAGTCACATAACTTGTTCAATTTCTGATAGCTTTCACTTGCCTTTCTGGGGGTGGCCTAGAGCCGTGGTTCTCAAAGTTTGGTCCCTGCACCTTGAGCGTCAGCGTCACCTAGGAACTGGTTAGACATGCAGAGTCCCAGGCCCTGTTCCACAGCTACTGAATCAGAGGCTCTAGAGTTTTGGCCCAGCAGCCTGTTTCAGCAACCCCTCCAGGTGACTCTGACCCTTGCTAAAGTTTGAAAACACTGGTCTTTCGAGGGCAAGTGGAAAAGAGAGCTTTAGAAAGTCTTCCTTCCCTCACTTGCCCCTCCCCACACATACACGTTTCGATGCCACTGGGCCAGCACGAAGCAGGTGCACCAGCTTTCGGGAGGCTCTCTGCATGCCAGGCAGGCCAGTCTCCTTCTTAGCTGGTCACACAGAACCGAGCCTTGTTAACACAGATCAAGGCCACCCAGGAGCACAGCAAAACCAAACCTCCAGTCTCCAGCTGGCTCGCTGCCAGGAGGGCACTGTGACCCACCCCTGTTGATGCATGGTGTGTGGAGCTGCAGTGGGACTCTGCTAAGTGGGTATTTCTTTACCAGGAAGACTGTCAGCTCCAAGATTCCAGTGTGCTTCTCATCATGTTGAGAAATGAGGGAGCCCAGGTGCTCTGGGCCCTTTCAAAGCGGATGCTGCCTCTGGCTCCTGGAAGTCTGTGTGCACGCACCCAAAGACATCGCGTGGCCCACAGAGTGGATCACGCCGAGGCTTCTGCTGCTTCCCATATGAGAAGCTTGTGGCCAGGCTGCTTTTATTACTGGTGTGCAGCTACCTGTGGGACAAAGTAGCACAGTGTAGTTAATTTTAGAACACTTATCTAGAGCTTCTGAATTCATTCATTTATTCATTAGTACAAATTTGTATACGCAAGCATAATGGGAAATAGGAATAAGATATGCTCCCGCCTCACTCCCATCATTTTCTAAGGAGCATACGCCATCCAGGAGGAGATGTAAGTCATTCATACAAAGACCGGCAGTTCAGAACAGGGTGCTGTGTGCCAATAGGAAGGTAGCAACACTGTATGGTGTGAGATCAAAGGGGCTGCACAAAAGATGACCTGGGGAAGGTGTGGGGGGAGGAGGTGGCGTTTGATCTGGGCCTTGAAGGGTGGGCAGAATTTCACAAGGCAAAGAGAAGGCATCTCAAGTAAAGGGACCTGCAAAGCACAGGACTAGAAAGGGCACTAGCTCGAGAGAAGAGTGAGTGTTCCTCACTCAGTTTGCCCAGAACATAGACTACAGGTAGACTAGTGGAGGAAGAGGAGGCTTGAAGGATAGATTGGAAGTTAAATAGCAGGCCCAGGAGTTTGGACCTGACTCCATACGCAGGGGAGCCTGCGGAGAGTTTAGGTTAGGAGATTGATGTGATCATCACGGCGCTGGAGGACGATTGAGCTGATGATGAAATTTGGATGGGCAGGACTCGAGGCCTCCGGTGAGTGGCTTGCTCAGGGTCCTAACCCAAGGAAGCTAGAACTAGGTATTCTGTGTCCACAAGTTCATGACCCTGGGAGACAACCTGGAAGCTCCTGAAGGAAGAGTGAGCTTTTAAAGTAAAGGTTACCTGATGTTGAAAGCCATCAAAACTCTCCAGGGCTTGGGAGGCACGAGAGAAGGGCCACTGAGTGATGTCAGCTGCGCTTCTGGTCAGTTGTCAGAGAGAGAGTTCATCCCTCTATAGAGGAGCACCAGAGGTCCTCAGTATCTCATATCAGCCAAGCCCAGAGCATCTCAACAATGGCAGGGAGGCTTGGCACGGGGGCCATGGGCTTGGTCCTGACTCAGAAGAGTCGGAACCACCTACTGAGTCACTTGCAGGAGCTGTGCTTACCTGGGAGCCTTCCCAATCAGGTACCCACCCCGCCAGATGGCTGATAGCCTGCGAGATCTGAAGCCGCACGTTTGCCATGCCATGGCTTCAGGCAAACACGAGTTGCATCTCTTGAGCGGTTGCATGGAAATTGTTTCCTTGCTCTGCATAGAGAAACTTGGCACTTGGCAGTGACAGATAAACAGATGAAACTTTTTTACTTACTTATTCGCCTGTTCGTTATTTGTTCTCAAGGTGGTCTCAGTTTCCCCAGCTATGCATGAACAACCCCTTATGAACAGTTGTGACTTCGGAAAGAACTGATGGTTCCTAATGCTTTTCTCTTTAGGAAGGTCCAGAGTGTCCCACGTTTTACAAAGGTCTGCCTTCCCCTGCATGCCACTTGCCTAAGGCTCCTGGCGGGAATGGAATTGGGCCCAAGTCTGCTCATGGCACCTCCGTTTCTTACATCTTTATTTACTGCCTCTCAAGCAACTCTGCCTTCTCAGGTTTCTCCGGTTACCCCTTAGTTAGTAACCTTGGAAATTTCAAATACCATGGAATCTTTCCACTCAGAGGGCCACCATGGTTTGTTTTTCAGGGTGGATTCAAAGATACTGGTACTGCTGTCTTATTCCAAATACAAGTTGCCCCTCCACCGTTGGATCTTTGTTTTTTGGGAAACATCTCTTGGTTCAGTATTATTCCACACATTGCTTTTAGGATTCAGGATTAGAATGGGTCCCATGGGTAGATTCCAGACCCTAATTGCCAGCAGGTATTAAGCTGGAGTGCCAAGCCAGTACAGTGGCTTAACATTGCGCTGACGTTGATGAGATGAATATTTAGCTGGAGATCTCAGCCAGCTGTCCGAGGTCTAAGCTGTTGCCATCATAAGGCAGAAGGGCTTGGGGAGACGGCTGAGAGTTTTCCCTTCTTTTCCGGCCCTTCCATTTGGTGTCCTGGGACCCCTAGGGAGTTCTCCTGTAGGACTCTCTCTCTCTCTCTGCCCCTGCAGGGAGAGGCAGGCAGTTTTGGCCCAGTGCAAGATCCTCGGGAGCCTGAAATCTTGGCATCAGGAGTGCAACTCTTGCTACCAGTGCCTGTTTTCTGGAGGCAAAGTAAGGCCACTTGATGCAAAGAAAGGAGAACTGAATGTCGGAGACTTGAAAGACTCCAGGAGCCTGGGGGGTTGGCAGAGCGAGACCTCAGCCAGCTGGATCCAGACATCTCCTCTCCCCAGCACTTGCCCCTGCAGCTGTGAGCCGGGATTCTGCCCGCCCAGGGAGCAGAGGCGTGAGTTAGGAAAAGCGCTTGAGCAGAGAGGGGGTGACTTGGGGTTGTCCCCTCCCTTCTGGAAGGAGGGCTCTCTGCCTCTGGATAGTGGGCAACCCACCTCCCAAGGCCTCCTCCCTGGTTGGGCCTGGCTGGCCCCCCTCGCAGGCCTGAACCCTTTCTGCAGCTGCGGTCAGATACACCCTGCACTCTCCAGGTGGAGTTTTCTCACGGCGGGGAGTTCCTTCTCAGACCCTCGACCTGTCTCCCTGGCATGTGGATTTTATCCCCCCGGCCTTTAAAATGTATGTGTATGGGGTGCGTCCCTCTCACATCACTATAAAGGGAGAACACCTGTGTTCTTTCACCGTCAAGAAACAGACCACTTTCTGCTTTTCAGGGGCCAATTGCCCATGTGACTGGCAGCCTTAAGGAAGACGCTGGGAGACTCGCTTCGGTCAGTGTGAGGCCATTTCATTTTAGTGTTTACATCTGGTTGTGCTGCACCAGTGTCAGCCGCTGGGCTAGACCCTGGGACCCAGAGGGGAGTGCGTCCCCCTCTCTCCTCACAGGTCACCCAGTCTCTGCAGGCTTGCGGGGGAACAGGTGAGGACAGTCACCCAGGCTAAGTGTAGGGTCCATCTCAATATGGCAGAGACGGGAAGCAATCTACCTTGGACGCTTCAAGGAAGGAATTTAATCTGAGTTCTCTCCGTGAATTGGGCACCATTGACTACCAGGTATCTCGTTCATGCCACAGTGGGGAAGGTGAGGCTCCTGTCCAGAAGGGCTTACAGCACGAGCTGGGGGCTAGACGCCGGCCCCTTGCTTCTGTAAATGTCTTCTGTTACAACCCCAGGGCTTGCTCAGAGCGTTGATGACACTGTGCCGGCTCACTTGTGTATTGATCTTCTCTCCTGTATTGGGAAGGGAAGGACCTGGTGCTAAAGGACCAAGACCGTGTCTCATCTGAAGGACTTCCCCACAGCCCCACATAGCAGGTGCTTAAGAGATGAGATCGCTCTGACTCCCCACGTGTATAGACCCTGGGAGTGGAGGACGGAGGGTGTGCTCCTTCGTCCTGCTGTTCTGAAGTGACTGGATAAGGCACCCCCAGGGCCTTGCAGTATTTTATTAGCTGGCAAACAAGGAGAAGCAGGAGGACACTGGTATAGTGGGTTTCGCGTGCCCGTTGAGTTTTTCAGTTTGTACGTGCTCTTCAGAATTCAAATATGCAGAGTGATGGGCTGGAACCGTTCCGTCCAATATGGTAGCCACTGACCACATGTGACCTCTTAAATTTCAAGTTATTAAAATGAAATCAAATGAAGAAATTCTCCTCTCACACTCGCCGCATTTCAAGTGCTCGGGAGCCACAAGTTGACTCTTGGCTACAGTATCAGGCAGACACAGACTTGGGACGTTTCTGTCTTTACAGAACTTTCAAATGGACGGCGCTGCAGACGCCAAGCTACGTTTCTTGATCCAAGGTGTGCATCGCACATCATATGCATCCGAGTTATTTGAGGGCAAAAGGGAAGAAGAGCTTATCGAAATACAGATTGCTGGGTTCTTCCCTAGTCTTCCTGAATCAGAATCTCTAGGGGGTGGGGGAACTGGGGATCTGTATTTTAATAAGCACCCCCAGATGGCTGTTACGCAAACTCAGATTTCCACGCTCCAAGGGAAGCCAAAAGTTGAATGGCGAGGCTGGGCAACCTGCTGGTACAGCGGTTCTGAGCACCTGAGATGTCTCACGGCACTTTGCACTCCAGCGTAAGATTTCCCAGCCCGACATTTCCCAGAGTATGTGACTGGAGCTTCCTGGTTGGCAGCTAAGGGTGCCATCTCAGTAAAATCCTGGCTCTGCCTCCACCAAGCAGTAAATAATGAAGAAAGAGGCTGTCCTAGCATTATCTCCCTCTCTCCTCTTGCACAACCAGGAGGCTGGAAATAACCTCGCTGTTCCCCTTGAGCATGTTTGAATCACAAGTAGTGCCTCCTCTCTCAAATAAATTTATTTCCTACCGCCTTCATCCCAACAAAGACCAGCCGGTGATGAATACCAGACTTCATAGCTTATTTGTCAAAGCCGCACACCTGTGAGGATTCCTGTGGAAGATAAATTTTGGTTTGGGGGAGGGGGGCCTGGAGGAGGAGGGACCTGGCCAGGAATAAATCTTAACATGTTGCCCCAGACGGTGAATGAGCGTTTGCCTCGCCAGGCTTGCCCTCCTGACAAGGTATGATAAATTACCCTCATTGTTGACACCTTCATTGGGTTATTTATGGCTCATTAATTGAACCGAAAAGGGGCCTTGCAGACCCAGCATGGGCACTTTACAATACTCCTCCAGTGGACCCAGCTCAAAGAGGAGAACAAAGGAGAAACGAGTGGGAGGGACGCACTCATGTTTCTGCTCCTTGGCTGGAGACGCTCGCTCTTCACCAAAGAATTCAAGATTTGTTTAAAAAAACAAAAAACTTTGGGAGCTCAGGTGGACCTCTCTGGGATAGTTAGCTGGGTACCTCATACCCAGCCTGTGCTGCTGTATGGTACCTTCTAGAGAAGGGGAAGCCTGCGCTGAGAGCCCTGTGTGTAGTGGCCTGCCTTGCTCGAGGCTTGCCTAGGAAGACAGCACAGCACAGCGGAGGCCGTCACAGGAGCCAGACACAGGCCTCATTTGTTCATGAATTTGCTGTGCTACTTTGGGGAGGTCACTCAATCTCACTGAGCTTCAGATTCCTCTCTTGTGAAGTGAGGGTGTCAGACGGGATGATCTCTGAGTCTTTCTTCAGTTCTCAAGGGTCTAAGAAAACAGAATAGTTTGCTCTTCACTGACCACTGCATTGGGTCACCCCTCCCCATTTCTGGTTGTTAATTAGTTTACTCATTTGGCAAATAGTATCTCCTGGGGTTCTACCCCGTATTCAGTTCTGAGGGGGATCCAGGCATACTGGGTGTGCGTGGTTTTGTCGTCGGCTTCCTTCCATTTTCAGTATAGAATGTTGTTTGTGTTTTCAAGAGCTGATTAGCACATAAAAATTAGTTTAATCCTTAAGTAAAGTACTTACAAGATAGTGAGTGCCTTGTCATAAACTCTCCTTTACGTGACAATAAGGGAGCCTGCAGTCTCTCCAGCTGCTTCTCCAGGGGGCCACTATGGTTCATGAGTAAGTTGTAAAAGGCTCTCTTCTAAAGTGCCAGGTGTTTTCCCTCTTGCCGTTGCCTTCTAGAAGACTCCATCCTGTGGAAAGAACTTGTCAATGAAAGGAATGACAGCATTGTTTCATTCATTTCTATACCCATTTGTCCATTTAGTCATTCTTTTATCCCACAAAACTTTATTGAATAGTCACTCTCATCTTTGTGTCAAGATCTGTGTTCACAAGATGAATGAATGAGATAAAACTCAAGAATTCAAGGAAATTACACTCTGGTGGGAAGGTAAATGCACTCCACAATTATTCAGTGCTATCATAGAGTCATTCCCAGGAATCTGTGGGAGCATGTGGGAGGGAGCTTGACTGTGTCTGGGGGCTTCGGGATATTTAAGTAGGGTTTTGAAGGAAGACTAGGAGTTTTCTGGGCAAACAAGTTGTAGAAGACTATTCTAGATTGGGCAAAGAGTGTTTGTAAAAGCACAAATATGTACCTTAGCTGCTTGAGAAATTATAAATAGTGTAGTCTGGTTGGAGTATAGTATGAATTTAGGAGATAGAAGGTGAAGCTGGCACAGGTCCAGATCTTGAAGAGGTTCCTGTGAAATGCTGAGGAGCCTGCCCTTTGTCCTGAAGGCCATGAGGACTGTTTGAAGAGATTTATTCAGCGGAGAAACATGGTCAACTTAGTATTTTAGGGGGATCCTCTGGTGCCAGGGTACGGGAGATTAGGGGCGGAAAAACCTGCTAGATGACTATTTTTTCTTTTTTTTAACATGTTTATTGGAGTATAATTGCTTGACAGCGGTGTGTTAGTTTCTGCTGTATAACAAAGTGAATCAGCTATACGTATACATATATCCCCATATCCCCTCCCTCTTGCGTCTCCCTCCCACCCTCCCTGTCCCACCCCTCTAGGTGGTCACAAAGCACCAAGCAGATCACCCTGTGCTATGCAGCTGCTTCCCACTAGTTGCAATAGTCCAAGTAAGAGGAAATACAGGCTTGAAACAAGGACCTGAGTGTGCAGGAGGTAGAGAGAGCACAGGAGCTGGAAGACCTGAGTTCTAATCCAGGCTCTGTCAACATCTACCTCGAATTATTTATTTTCTCCAGAATGTACGTCCTGCTCTGTAAAATGAGGACATTGGACTGGATGGTTTTTCATCTGACTCTGACATTCGGTAAGGACTGGGTTTTCTGTTAGAAGTGGGGAGAGGAAGGAAGGTGCAGGGTCAGTATTTACAATTGATAGAAGTGTTTTTAATAATAATGGTTGGAATGTTCATCAGCTGTGTCCTGCTGAGGATATAGATGGACCACAGTAAATGCACATTCCAGCAGATAGTAGAGCAGGTTCTTGGCCTCCATGCCAAAACTCACAAGAGAGGGCTTCGTTAGGAGTCGTACAAAAATGGGGGTTTGTAGCACCCTCATTCTGCTTCAGGAATGGATTACCTGGCAGCTAGAAGGGAAAGGCCTTGGCAGAAGTGGTCCACACACGCTGTGTACTTTCTATCTAGTCAGGTGAGGAGAATGATCATGACGCGTGCCTACAACCTTAGAAATTCATGTCAGCTGTTTGGAGAGAGATCTCCACTCTTTCTTTTTCCTTTCCAAGGTTGCCAGTGAAATTCTTTTTTACTCCAAAATGAAAATGATTATTTTTCTGGTGTTAAAAAAGAACATGCTTACAGTGAAGAGTTCTAGCTGGAAGGGGAGGAAGGAAGGAAGGAAGGAAGGGGAAGTGAAGGGAGGGAGGAAGGAAGGAGGGAAGGAAGGAAGGACGGATGGACAGACGGGGGGGGGGGGGGGGGGAAGGGAAGGGAGGAAGGAAAAAGAAGTACAGAGTAAAACTTATTCCAAATCTCACGATCCAGGTTAGAAGTTAACGTTTCTGAGAGAATACTTTTAGTCATCTCTCTATGTATAATAATCTGGATATCTTTACATGTATGGGCTGTATCACATAAACTGTTTCATTCAGTCATCATACCTTGTGCACCGTTTTCGTGATGTATTTGTGCATCATCATTTTAGGATGCATAGTGTTTTATCAGTAAACCATAACATACTCAACTGATATATCAGTATTAATGGACACTAAGGTGGTTTTCAATTTTTCTTTTATAGACAAGACTAAGGAGCATCCGTGTACATTTGTGCACTTGTAAAATTATGTCCTACAAATGAAACTACAAGGCGAAGTGTATGCATGTTTTTAACTTTTGCTGCATGTTGCCAAACATGCTCTCTGGAAAGATTTCCAAATGCACTTTAAATGTAATTTAATATTTTGTGTGACTGGAGAAACAGTGTGCCAAGGGTTGGGTTTGCGCAGTATGAAGTCAGGGAGAAGTCTGTGGTTTGCCCAGTGACTCTATTTTCTGAGCACTGCCCAATCCATAGGCCCGATGGGGGTCTGAGACTTTACCAAGGGCTCATGGAAGGTTCCAGAGAGTCAGGGTGCCAGCTGATGCCACATCAGGTAGAGTGCTTTCCAGGTTCTTCTCCAAGATGGCTAACCCTGGATCTTGGGATCTGTGGCCTTTGAATAGCGATGTGTCACTACACACACAAGCTGTAAGAAATGCAGATGTAGAGAGGCCTCCAGCAGCAAAATCTGTACCTGTCTGAAACACTACCTTTTCTGGGCCCCTGTGCAATGTTTCCTGGTCCCTGATTGGGCAGCCTCCTGTCCTGGGTGCTCAAGAGCAGTTCCAGTTCAATATATTCCATCCTGCTGCCTTCAGGGTGCCCCCATGTAGGTCACATGCAGAACTGTATATGGCTTCAGCATGTCTGGTCATCACTTGACACCATGTGATGGGTTAGAGCAGAATTCCACAATCATTGTGTTTCCATTGGTGACAAGCACGAAGTTTCCATCTGTTTATTCATTGCTCGTTCATTCAACAGATATTAGTAAGAACTTACATTATTGCAGGCACTGTGCTGGGCACTGAGCAGAACACAAAAATGAATAAGAATTTACAGGTTCATGTCATTTGGAGCGAGAAGGAATCGTATCGGGCCCAACCCCCTCATATTCCTGTTGAGGAAACTGAGGCCCAGAGAAGTAAAGTGCTTCACCTCCGATGGTCCATCTGCTGGTCACTGCCCTAGTCGGTGTGGAGTGCTGTGCAAAACTCCACGTGGGCCCCTCTGGCGAGGGGATGGCCTAACTCACCTGTGAGGATAACCAGTCCTGCAGGGCCAGAGTCTTTATGACTGAGCCCTACAGACATGGTGGGGTTGTACTGTGGGATCTGGGAGGTGCAGGGGAAACAGAGCCGAGCTCTGTGGCCCCCCGACAATGTGAGTAACCCGGCATCTTTCGGCTGGCCTTGCTGGACCAGCCATCTTCTGTAGGCTTGAGTGTGGGAGCTCCTTTGGAACTTGATCCTGTTTAGAGAGGCTAGATAGTCTGAAGGTAACCAAATTTGAGCTGGGAGATGTTCCATCATTGAGAAAATGACAAATTTCAAAAAAAAAAAAAATACTATTGAGAGAGCATTCTATAATTGTGGCTGCAGCTAGGATCTCCCTGCCAAGATGTGATACAGAGGCATTTTCTCAATGGTTAGATTACCTTTGAATCCTTAAAATAGTAACACAACTTATCAATAATCACTCTTCATATCTCTATGATCATTAGAGTTTACAAAGTATCTTCCCCCCATTAGCTGGTTCCTTCTTTACACCACCCTATGTATTAGCAATTCACTAATTAATTTTATTATGTGTTCGTGCTTTTAGGACTCTGAATGAATCAATGAGTGAGTTGTCCAAGAGCTAGCAAGAGACAGAGTTGGATTTGAAACCAGGTTTTCTTTCTTCCAGTTCCTTTCTTTACCCAGAACTGCCCTTGTTGGTTTCTGGGTTTGTACACTGACCAGTCAGGTGAATGGCTAGCTGAGAGGGTCAGCAGGGAAAGAGGCCTCTCTGCCTGGAGATCTGAAGGTGGGCTAGGAAAGACGCTTTGCCTTCACAAACTGTCCTTACCATGAAAGAATCATTCCTTTGTATCTTAGATGCTTTCTATTATTAAGAATTCCCTTTCAAAATGTAACTCTCCACTTCAGTAAATTAAAAATGCAACCATATAATAGAACTGCATGCATTCTATTCTATTGGAGTGAGAATGGAACAGAACAGAATAGAATAGAATTTATGTTCCATTAGAAATAAAATAAAATTCAGTAGAACACTGTGGGTAAAATGTGATTATGGACATGTAAAGAAATATACTCACTTAAAAATACATTAAAAAAATAGAGGCTCTGTAATTTCAAAGGCCTCTAGTATGTGGATCACAAATGACAGCTGCAGTGTTCTTTATGCCAATCTGCATTTTTATATTTTTATAGCATGAGCTTATATTAGTAGTAGCGGCATAATAGATAGTTTTTAAGAATTAAGACACTACTCCTTCCAGTTGTCTGTTTAATTTTCAACAAATGAAAAAGGGTGGAATAAAGATAACTGCATACCTCCCTTTCATTCTCCCAGCACCCACACAGGTCACACCGTAAGCCTCAGAGAAGTCATCAGCTAACACTTTCAAGAAATGATCTGTCAACCAGCTAAGAGCCAGAGTTATCTTGTGGAATGGGAGAGTACATAGAGGGTCTGGGATAGATGACAGGGAAGGAAAGTTAGTACCTAGGTGGGTTTCATCCACTTGGTAATATTTCATTCAGCTGACCCTTCCTGTGCTCACCTCCACCTGTGCTCACCACCTGAAATGCAGTGCTCTGTGCCCTCTCTTACTAATGGCCAATCCTCACAGCTCTGTTGACAGCAGAACCAGACATAGACTAAGGGGGAAAGAGGAGGCTTCTTAGTCCCCGCTTACCCTGCTCCAGAGCAACTTAATTGAAGCACGTCCAGCGCATGGCGTGCCATGGGGTGACTTAGGTGGGCGGGTTTCTCCAACTCCCAGTGTGGTGCTTCTCCCACGGGCTCTGCTCACTCTTGTTCACTAATTTATCTCACACGCATTTGTTTGGGGGCCTACAATGTGCCAGACACTGTGCCGGGGTAGGGAATCCACAGATGAATAAAATGAGGGCCCTTTCCTCAGGGCACTCATGATGTAGCTGGAGGAGACAGAAACATGAGCTGGTTATTTCATAAAATACAGTTAGATGCCTCCTTGAAAGGAAGGACCTTCAGATGCATGCAGTCCAGGAGACAATCTATTTTTCTAAGGAATCAACAGAGGATAAAACCCTGGTTGGATCTTTGAGCCTGCCTTTGCTTGGACCTCAGAGGATAGCATCCAGGGTGAGAGAGAACCCAACAAGGATGAAAACGAAAGAGCAGAGGGAAGAGATACAGCATGCAGCTTTCACCATAATTTGGGCAATATGTTTATTTGAGGAGCTCGAGACATTTATTTTATCTGAACAGTTGAGACCAGATGCCACACTTCTCTGTCTTCCAGGGAATGTCCTGTACAGGGTTTCTTCTGTATACTGTGTGACAGTAGGAGCTGCTCTCCCATTCGCACTCACAGTCTTGTGCTAGAGGGTCTTTCCTATATTGTGTTAGATCTGGTTCTGACAGTGACAGCAGCCATCCATTGTTCTAAAGAATTCAGAAGAGTGATGTAGACAGAAAGGAGGGGTGTTTTTAGGAGGCTTCATGACAGCATGCCTTTTTTTTTCCTCCACAAAGGCTTCTGTGATTGGTGGGCAAATGTCAGAGACAGACTCTCTGCCCATTGCCCTTGTGATTTGTTAAGAGATTAGATGAAATGAAGAATGAAAGAATATATATATATATACATCACTATACCTTGTATGGGTTGATTTGAGCGAACCAGTTATAAAAAGACATTTTTGAAGCAATCAGGGTAACTTGGTTAGCTGCTGCAGTTATAGAAGTACTTAATGATAATGATATCGTGATTATGTGTTTTAAAAGTTATTTTTTAGAGATGCAAAATGATGTGTATATAGATAAGAATATATATCTTTAAAATATACTTTTATTTTTTAGTGGTTGGTGAGTCAGATTTAGGTAGAACAAGATTGGCCGTAAGTTGATAAGTATTCAAGCTGGATGATGGGACCATGAGGGTTTGTTATACTATTCTCTTTAGTTTTGTGTGTATTCGATAATTTTCTATTCAAAACATTTAGATAGTGAATATTATTGAGCAGCTACCATTTGTCAGGTTCAGGGCTGGCTGTTTTTTATGCAGCCTCTTATTATATTCTCCCAACATCTCTGTAAGTGGGTTGCGTTACACTGATTTCTCAGATGAAAAAGCTGTAACATAAAGGGAAAGTGAATTCCACATGTCACACAGCACATGGCAGCGCTGGGGATTGAACCCTGACCTTTTCCTTTAACTTTTATTTGAAGTATAACACATGTAGAGAAATGTGCACAAATCATATTTGTACATCTCAGTGACTTTTTCTGTGACCACATCCAATAACCTAGACCAACATGAAAAGAATGGAATAGTAGCAGCGTCCCTGAAGCCACTTCATGACCTTGGAAGTCACAGTCCCTCCTCAGAGGTAACCCCTGTCTTGACTCATAGCACCCTGGATGAGTTTCGCATATATTTTGGACTTTATGTAAGTGGAATCATATTCTTTTATGTGTGGCTTCTTTTTCTTAACATTATGTGTGTAAAATTAATCCATGGTGATGCCTCAAACAGATCTTTCCCTTTCATTGCTGTATATTTCATGGTAGAAATACGTCAGAATTTATCTGTTCCATTACTGATGGAAGTATTTCTGCTTTGGGGTTATTATGAGTAATGGATTGTGAACGTTGTGGTACATGTCCTGAGTGGACAGGAAGATGGATTTCTGTTGTACTTATTCCTAAGGTGGAATGACAGGCGCACAGGGTAGCATACGTGAACCAGAAGCTCCAGTTTTCTTTCTATCACCCATTTCTCTCTAAAGAGATGAAAAAATGTAGTTAGTTCCTAATGTAGTTAGTTCCATACGAATGGGGATTAACATAGAGTCCTGAAAGGCTCTGAGGTGCAAACGGGATTGAGATTTCAGCCTGAAATGTTCTGGTCCAGCACTGATGAACCCCAAGTCCCAGTTCAGGCCTTCAGTGTTTTGTGAATCTTCCTTGAAATAAGTTTAATGCAAGAGAAGCACTGCTCTGAAGTGTCCTGCATCTGTGATTTAACATAATAGCCTGTCATTCTAGGATACCAAAAATCAGGTAACAGAAAGAAGTATGACTACTCTTGTCTAAGCCATCAGCAAAAGAAAAAATTTTTCGTAAGATAAAAATTTTAATAAAATCCATCTTGATATTCGGCATACTTGAAGATTTGCCAATATTCTAACAGTGGTGTCATTACTATTTCATTTTGAAGGATGAAAGATAGCTATTGTAATAGCCCATGGTTAACTATGAACCCCAGGGAATGGGCTTCTCCCCTTGTTTAGCTGGGCCATCCTCATCCTTCACACCTGTAGCCCCCAAGCTTTTCTTCCTGGGAGTCCAGTTTGGGTGCTGGGAAAGCTTGGTGACCTTAGGCCTGAGAGAGACTTAAAATGGGTGGCCTACTTTGACAACTTCAGGTGACAGTGATTGTCTGAGGATGTGAGGGATACTGTAGAAGAAAATGTGAGCATCAGGTACAAATGGGGATGGGTTCAAACCCCATGTCTCCTTATTATTTGACCTTGAAAATATGAATTCCGCACCTCTGCTTCCTTATCTGTAAGAGTAAGGATGTTGATGATGCCAGTTCTAGAGAAAAATTAGAAAGTGGTTAACTAGAAAGGTGATCGAGGCAGTTCTCTCCTCAAATTGCACGAGTCCAAGATGTCCAGGAGCCTTTTATTCTGCTTCTGACTGCTCTAGATAGAATGGTTAGTGGGGCAACACGGTGTTTCCGGTTGATAAAGGGAACCAGCCTCTTCTGTCTACTGTTTCTTTTCACAAAAATTGAGCTTTCCCTTTCCTCCTCTTGCATGTTGTGTGTGGATAGCGCTGGAGTGGGCAGGATCCTTCCCAGCCTGGCTGTAAATTCTGTGAGATTTAGTTCCTTAAACCTTGAACTCCAAGGTTTAAGAGTATTATTGGTTTATTTATATTTATGACTGGTTAATAGCCCCACCTCCATCTGGAAACTTTATAATGAAAGCACAGGTACAAGAAGATCAAAACAGTTTACCTAATGTAGAAGCAAGTATCAAGCAAAAGAGAGGAAAAGAAAATGATAATCAAAACTCCTTGAGGAAAATTTGAGCAAATGAGCCCAAAAGGTTGCCCTCAACCCCCTAGCAGCCAGGAGAAAAAGGGGAGTCATTGTGGGCTCCAGAGTTCCCATTATCTCGTGGTGGGAGGCATTCCGGGTGAGGAGAAACAAATGTCTGTCTGCTCTTGGCCACTGAAAGGATTTGATACAGGAGTCTTTGTGTAAGGTTATTTAAAAAGGCAAGAAAAAAAAATGATCCCAGACAGGTTTTAAGATGGATGTAGAGGCACTCCCCATCCGGCTATTATTTGTGTGAGTCTAGTCTCAATATGACAACATCAACAACTCCTCCCTCACCGTGGAGCTGCATTATGGAAAATCACTTGGAGGTGACAGATGTACATTCCAGGCCTGGCTCTGCCGTTTATCTGCTGTGTGACTTGGGCCCACACGTTTACCCCTTCTGGGCTCTAGATTTCTCCTCTGTTAAATGAACTCCCCCTTGCAGTTCTAAGAGCCCATGCTTGTCTTAGTTTACATGTGCGGAGCAGAGAGCCATCCAGAGGTCTGAGAACCGTCACGTTATGTGGGTTTCTCCTCCCCGTGCCCCCATCTTACAAACAATAAGAGCAGCCTCAGAACTGCCATCTCAGGGGAACAGAGGAAGGAACAAGGAGGACACTGTTGCCAAGAAAACCAGCCCTGGGATCGTTTTTGTTTTCTACGGGAGAGGAGAGGGGTGTCACATGCCCGGTCTATGTTGTGTGAGCTGCATGTCTTTTCATAGCATCCCTCATATGTGGAATCCACCATCTCCTCTCCTTCTGGAATCCTTTCTCCGACGTATATTCTCCTGGTCCCACACAGCAGACGACCAGGCAGTCATTCAGCCCCAGGACTCCTGTGCCCCTTAGCCCAAGCGTAGGTTCTCGGAGCTTCTTCACTTGCTCCTTTACCGGTCAATACTTCCCTCCCATGCCCTGGCTCAGCAGATGTGGAGACGAGCCTGGTACAGCTCAGCGCTTGCACCCTGCACTAAAGCTCAGACATCTCTTTCTGCCCCCTCCCTGTCACCAGAGCACCCCCGACATGCCCACAAACAGGCTAAACCTGCAAAACAGCATCCTGGCCTGCCAGAAGAAGAAGAAAAAGATATTCCTGGTATCTCCGAGGTTCCTGCTTTTTCTGTCAATTGGGAATGCAAACGTAGAGTCCCTTACAATGAACGACCTGTCTTCCAAGGCCTCAACTACTCATGTCATTAATGGGTAATTCCAGGGTAGGCAGTTGGTAGTAAACACACACCTCCAAAGTGCCTAGTTTCTCCCTGGCAATTCCAATCATAATTACCACGAAGTTATATAACTGCAGATTATCCCGCCATATGAGTGGTATAAATATGTGTGCTCCTGCTCCGTGATAATAAATTTGAATGACATGGCTAGTTAATTAGTAGCCATTGGAAATTCACTGATGGGCTACTGAAGCAATAAATTTCTCCTAAAGGGGGAAGAAGATGGTTGGAGTTTGTTCCATTTGCTTTAATGAAGGCCTTAGTGCAGGCCTTGATAGTCCCTGTCCTTTCTTTTCTCCTGGTCCCTGGTCTCTGAACCAGGAAAGTGAGCCTCTGTTGAGTTGGCAGTGAGCGCTCCCTAGAACGAAAGCAGGACTTGGAGTCCAAAGATGATGAGTCCAGGCTCAGCCATTGACTTGTGTGATTTGGGGACAGTGCTTAATCCCTCTGAGCCTCAATTTCCTCCTCTGTAAAATGAGAGTGAGGCTAGGTGCTGGGGACCCACACCTCCTGGGGTGGTTGTGAGGATTAGATGGGTTACACACGTGGAGGGTGAGGTAACCCCTCAACCCTCGCCAGGGTTAGCTGTTATCATTGACCAAAGCTGGGAGGAAAGCCCCACTTCACAGGCCATGTGACTTCTGTCCTCAGAGGGCTGGGTCTGATTCAGCCGAGTGTGAAGCACTGTCAAAGCAGAGACACGGTCACGCTTTGTCACTTGAGGGTGGCAGGTTGAACCCAGCTCTGAACTTCTGCCATTTTCTAAAGGGAGAGTATAACTCCACTTCCATCAGGAAAAAAGGGGCGATGCCTCCGATGCGTGAGAGGAAGGGATTACACCCAGAGAAATTTCACTCCCGAGAGATTATGTTCTCTGCCCTTAGCTGAGAAATAAATCAGCCAAGAGTAAACAGTCTAGTAACACCTCCAGCTATGCAACAGGAGGGCTGTGGCCTGGCAGCCAGAGCTGCCCCATCGCCAACTTTTCTGACCTTCTGCCGGCTAGCTCTTCTTATGGGTGCCTCACTCAGGCAGGAAAATCCCCTGAGGGAGAAAGTGGGACAGCGCCCAGCAATTACCAAGGAGTGTGTCTACACTGGGCTCAGAGGACTTTCAAATGCAGTTTGGCCAAAGAAAGGCCACTTTCCTTAAGACAGAAAACGAATGCCACTGCTCAGCTTGCTTTTCCATGCGCGTCTAAGGGCTGCACCTTGACAGATAGGAGGCTGCTTTCGGGAGATGATAGATTTATATCCCGAAGTACTGCCTAACTTGTAACCATAGTAACAAACAAAGCTATTACATAAAATGGCTTCACCATGTGAAAGCAATAATTATATTAACCAGATGGGAGGAAAAAGGAGAAGGAAGTCTGATCAATGTGCAAGGCACCAGTAAATTGGATTGAAAATGCATGACATTTTCCGAAATTATATCTTTTTGGAGGAGGGGCCGGGAGCCCAAGAATGAAGAGCAGTGACCAAATTGGGAGCAGCCCCACCAGGTGGCAGCAGGCAAAAGTGGTTGAAGTAACTCTTCTCTTGATGGTTTTTGGGCTCCGGAAGCGGACTTAATACTTCTGCAAGGCTTGATTTTAAAGCACCAACCCCTCACATCACCCATTCAGTGGGGAATTTCCCTGTCAACGCTAACAATGTGGAAATGGCCCAAATTTGACTTTATTAAAGAGCATGTTGGTTGAGAAATATCCCCGTTGCAGTAAGCAACTTGAGCTAAATAGAACATCAGCGTTATCTGATGCGGCCTGGAGCATATGATATAGATCAGAGCTCCCCGTGGACTTAACTCCTGAGTTTCTGCCCAGATCACTCCCTCTGAACGCTTGGTGCTCAAATGTAGCTGCACATTAGAATCATCTGGGACAGTTTCAAAAGTACCGATGCCTGGGTCCCACCCTCACCATTTCTGATTTAATCGTATGTGGTAGAGCCTGGACGTTGGGATTTTTAAGAATCCTCCAAATGATTTAAAGGAGGTTTGCAAGGGTCAGATGGACAGGAAGCTATTTATTAAGATAGAGGTAATGCAAATTACTCACAGTTGGCAACTTTGGGAGCAAAGGGAATAGGAGACTGACTTTCTTATTACTTGCTTTTGCTTTAGACTAGTGGGTAGGTCTCTGGTTAATTATTCTAGCGAGAAAATACCAGCTAAATAGCACAGAAAGTGTCATCCTGATGTTTCAGACTGTTTGTGCGTTTGTCATAGAATGTCAAGGACCCTTCCCTTGTTTCTCATGAACTAAAAATCTCAGTGAAGATGCCTCCTGTAAAATCCCTGGCTAGCCAGTTCTGTTCGTTTACAAGACCGGGAAGATTACACAACACAGACACGTCTGAGGGAATCTGAATATCTACCTAGGTCTTATGTCGTTTGACCCAGTCCGTCAAACAACATATACAGGGACAGCCCTGGGAAAAATGTGAAGTAGGCAAAACTGCTTTTCCTTCCCTGGCTCATCCCTCCCCTCCCCTCCTTCAGGGGCCCACCCAGTGGATTTAAACCTTTCTCTCCTTCCACTCAATTTTCCAGGTGACGTCTTGGTGAATGAAACAATGGATTAATCAGAGAAAGAAACTCCCCCGCCCCTTCTCGTGCAGAGCCCTCATCCTGTGATAGACAGTACACTCAGAGCTTTATCTCATTCAGTTTTCACAGCACATTTATATGGGAGCCATTAGTGTCTCCATTTTATAAGAGAAGAAAGAAACCGAGGCTTAAAGAGGTTAAATATCTTGGGTTTGGCCCCATAGCTAGCAAGTGGCAGGATGGGATTTGAACCCACATCACATGTGAGCTGGAACACTTAATCCTACCTTAAGCTGCGTCCTTCTCTGCTTCTCAGAAGCTTCTCAGAGCTTGCTTCTCTGTCCAATAGGAAGCCACTAGCCACGTGTGGCTATTTAAATCTAAATTAGTTAAAATTGTATGATATTAAAATGTCAGTCCCTGAGTCACACCATTTCAAGTACTTAGTGTGTGTGTGTGTATACATAGATAGATTGATACAGATAGCTAGTGACTACCATATTGGGAAGTACAGAAAGTAGAATATTTGCGTCATCATAGAAAGTTCTACAATGCTTAGGAAATATCTGTCAAGTCTTTTCAATGGACAGCCGAGGAACTAAGGGCCAGGGAGGAAAAGTGATTTGCCTCAGAACCAGCCCTCCCTTGCTATACCCCTCCTCGCACCGGTGGTAAAGCAGAGGCTGGAACCTGGGCTTCCTGATGCTGACCCCTTGCGACCTTCACACTAGACCAAACCTGCCACTCAAAACCATTCTCGAACGTTGAATAAAGGAAGTCAGCACAAACCTGGGGGGCTCTGCATTCTCTGCAGAGAAACCCATGCTCCATCAGTGAAATTAGTGCTGCCTGAGCACTTCCTCCAGGGCCAATGCTGTGTCCTCCCTCGGGGTGGCTGGGCTATAGTCAGATTACTTCTCAGTCAAGAAGTGTCAATGCTTGTGATCTGGGATGCAGCTCAGGAAACACGTGTTAGGGCTTCTCCTGGTCCAAACCAAGGAGAGCAGGCTCCAGAGATGAGTAAGACGTGTGCGTGCCCTGTGGGACTCCAAATCCAGAGGAATGCTAGGGAACAGACACATGGTAGACTGGAGCGAGTGTCAGCTTTAGAGTTAGGTAGATCTGTGTTCCACTTCTCATGTGGCCACGTTCTAGCTGGGCGACCTTGGGTAGGATATGTAGTCTTTTTGATCCTTCTGTCAATGATACAGTCACGATGGCCATAACCATCTGGCAGGTTCTGTTATCAGAACTGAATTGAGAAATAGGAGTATGTGGCCAGATACCTGACTCAGAATAGGTGCCAAAGAACCCTTAGTTCCTTTCCCTCCCCTTCATTCCTGCTTCTTCCTGGATGTCCCCCAGCCCCCAGAGTCCTCTGACATTTCTTCTTTCAAAAGGTGGATACGCACTTTAGGATGGTGAGATTTTGAGTCTTCTCTGCATTTCTTTTCTAAATGGTGGAACTCCCAGGCCTTGGTACGCGTGGATTTGCTTATTTCCCATTTGTTAACGTGTTCGTGGATTGACTCCTAGACGAGAGAGATGGTCAATGGAAAATTCATTCCAGGACACTTGTGTTTTTAGAGCACAAAGGAACCAAATAGAAACATTTTGTGGGGAAAGAAGCCAGCCAGAATATGAAATATTCATTCACATCTCGAGTATCTCCTAAGTGCTTTCTGTGTTCTGGGTACTGGGGATGCAACAGTGGACGTGAGAGACAAAATTAAAATCGTGAAGGCAATTTCATAAGCCACAAATGGAAAGCACACCTTCATATTGCTTGTTGTGGATATAGCTCTGACTATAGACATTTGTCAGGAGGATTGGTTGCCTTATTCTTCCAAAGCACAGCTGGGGAGTTATAAATGTCTTCTCTTCCGCTAGAAGGCTGCACTCCCTTGGCCTTCCCAGTGGACAGGTACTTTGGGAAAGCTCCTTCCCCAAAGCCTGCAGCCCTTTCTCTTGTAATCCAGCATTGCCATTTACATTTGGTGTTTCCTGAGTCCAAAACAATTTCTTAATTCACAGAAGTATCATACATTGTTCCCTGGTCATGTAAAGTCTGGCAAATTAGCACAGCTGCCTGCAGAAGGAAATACTTGCTTGGCATGTGAGCCCCTATTTGTTTTCATGGTCCTTTCTTAGTCAATTGAGTGCAGATCATCTTTTGAGGGTCTTTTATATACCAGATACAGTGTTAGACACCAGGGTTGAATAAGACATGGTCCCCTTCCTGCACCCCTTCCCCTTCTACAGGGTAGAAGTATGACAGACACCAAACAGAAACACTTGATCCATCAGCCTAAGTTCCACAGGAAGGGGTGACATGGGGAAAAGGCATGGTCATTTGTTTGTGTTTGGAGAACGGTGAGCTGGAAGGACAGACAGGAGAAGGAAAGAGGATTCTCCAGAGAGAGAATAGCATGTGTAAAGGCACACATACCTTTTGTTCAGACTCCCTTTAACAGAATCCCACTCCACAACTGTTACTTTGAACCTAAACAGTCAATCTACAGTGTTTAAGTGGGTTCTGTACTTAAGCAAATATTTGCTCATACTCATTCTTTACCCATGTCTACTGCTAACAGATGGCAGCCACAGCAGTGTCTTTGT
Organism: Delphinus delphis; assembly: GCF_949987515.2. NCBI lineage: Eukaryota > Metazoa > Chordata > Mammalia > Artiodactyla > Delphinidae > Delphinus > Delphinus delphis. Next base: position 141,699,181 of record NC_082684.1, read on the forward strand.
TCTAGCGTTTTGCCTTAAACTAGGGCTGCCTTTCTGTCTTGCACTTGACTGCAGTGAAAGAGAAAAACCTGGAATGAGGTAAGTCATTGATTTGGTCCCCTGAGATAATGGACAGCATAGCCTGTCACATGGTGGGCAGGGGGTGGAGGTGGGGGAGTTGTGCTGACAGTCTCTAAGAAGTGCAAACACAATAAGGGGACTTGGCAACCAGACAGGAATGCCATGATGTTGGCCAATTTCCTTCAGGCTTTCCCAGGAGGCGGTGGGTGTAGGAAGCTGGGGTGGAGGGGCTGATCACATGCTTGTTCTCCTGGTTCTGGAGACTGGAGGTATGACCAAGAGCTCTGTATAACTTTCCAAGTAGTGGGTGTGGAGGCTGTGGAAGTGATGGTGGACCAGGGGCCCCTCCTTGAGTCTGAGTACTGGGTGGTTGGGCTCTGAGTTCACCCCAAATCCCAGCATGCGGAAGCCAGGAAAAGAAGGCAGATCTGTTCAAGACATGGCTGCCTTGATCCAGTGTTACAGGGGGGCCTCACTGAGGCAGATGATCATAAGAATAAATCCTTGCGTCCAAAGGACAAAAGGAAGTACTCCTTGTGATGGGAAAGGAGTACTACCTTCTCAAAATATTATTTCTTCAAATTGAACTTGTTTCTAAAACTAGATTCTGGTGATAGTTATACTACTTGATAAATGTACTAAATATCATTGAATCGTACACTTGCGGTGTATGGTTTTATGGTATGTAGCTTTATCTCAATAAAGCTGCTTAAAAATATTTTTTAAAATCCAACCTGTTAACAGATCCTCAAACCACTTCTCTAGTGCCTAGAATATTTAATAGGCATTGCCTTAAGCTAAATAATGCAGTCAGTGTACTGTCTTGAGGGTTCCTAGTACACTTGTTCTGCGCTGTTCCCACCTCTGCGGCCTCTCCCCACATCAGCTGCCTGAGACCCTCCTCTTTAGTCTCGGCCCCTCTTTCTCCCCAAAAGAATTGCTTAGTATTTTACTTATTCATTAGTGAATGAGCCCATTGCCCTGAATTGATTCTTTAATATATTTGCACTTTAAACCTGTGTCTCATTGTAGAATTATTATTTTTAAATCCCCATTCAAGGGTTAAAACCTTAGGGGAAGGGATAGAAGAGAATTGAAGAGGTGCTTTCTCCTAAGAACCTGGAAACCACAACAGGAAGGCAGCCTTGTATTTCATCTACAAGTAAAATCAACAGACCAAGTATGATGAAAGATTGCGCTGGTCCGATGTTCTTGGACCTGGCCATGTAAATGGCCTCGGGAGCAGAGGATATGCTGCAGGACTGGTCCAGCTGTTTCATCCATCCATCAATGAACCAGACACAGCCAGGTGCTGCCAGAGCTAGCTGTAGTCATACAAGGATGATTTATGTCTCTGGAGAGGAGCGTGGACTGCTAAATAGTGATTGTGACTGACAGGATGGGGCTGACTTTAATTAGTTATTACAGTGTCACTCTTTTTAACCTTTAAAAGCATTGTGTGTGTACCAAGATAGAAGCATTGTGATTCCATGCAGAGAGAATTGGTTGTGGAACCAGTCAATCTAGGTTTGTCCCTTCTTCGTCGTTCTCTAGCTGTGTGACTTAGATGAGCCACCCAACCCCTCTGAGCCTGAGCACTCTCATCTCTAAAATGGGACTGTTACCTCCAACTACACAGGGTTGTTTTGAGGCAGGTGATATTCACCTGTTTACAGATATTACAGGCAATAATTGAGGTTGAGTAAAGGGGTTTTTGCAAGTTAGAATGCTCTACAAATAGAAAGTATTATTATTTACTCAAGCTTCCCAATCAATTTCAGAAAAAGATAATGCAGATGGTTATTACCTATCTATTTGATGGCAAAGCAGGGCGCCCATAGCTAAGTGACTTCCCTGCCCAGGATTAATATTCACAACTCCTGATAGAAACATGAGGCTTTCTGGATGGCAACATAATTTTAAGATTCAGGGTTAGTTTCCACTGTGATTCAGGGAAGCTAGACTGGGGACGTCAACACTGACATTTCAGAACCCTTCCAATTAGTCTCAAGAGTTCAAATAGCCCTCTGTTCAGTACAACCAGGAGTGTAATCGTTTGTTGGTAATAACCTAGCCCTTGTTTAGCTTCATAGATCTGACTTTGAACCTGGACATCCCATGGACAAAAACATCACTTGCTTTTTATTGGCATGTTGGGTGGAATGGCTCCACACAACTAGGAAACAATTTTATTTTTCCCCTTTGCAACTCAATTATAAGGCTGAAGGGCATATATAGATTTTTCTGCAGGAAGCAAAGGGCTTTCAGGCTTACTTTATTGGTAGATTTCTGCATCACCTGGTGGAGGGTTAGCTGCTTTTGAGAGGCAGAAATGCCTGGACTGAAACAAAGAAGGGAAAAATAGTAATATGTTCCAGCTCACCTTGTAAAAAAAAAAAAAAAAAAGAGGGAGGTGTTCTAAATCTTGGCCTTTCACTCCTGTCCCACCTGAGGCCCCTTTCTTTCTGGAGGCTCCATGAATCAAACCAGAAACCACAACAAGGGCCCTGGATGGTGGTAAGAACTCTGAATTAGGAGCCAGAAGCCCCGGCCGGAGCGCCATCCCCAGCTCCAACACGTGCCGTGCGGGCCTGTTCAGAACCTTCAGGCTCTATTCTCAGTTTGTCTATGAAATGAAGGAAGTGGAGCGGCTGCTTTATAAATGCCCCTCTGTGACTCTGTTCTCTGCCGATTTTCCCAGAGTACACATCTTCCTCCACTTATTTATGTGCGTGATTAAATATTGTGATAAAGTTTGCGAGAAGATGCACAAGCGGGAATAAACATTGGCCCTGGGATTACTGCTCGCTTGGCCTTTGCCTGCTAGCCCACCTTAGGTGCTGGGCCCCTAAGGAGCCCAGGTGTCCAAAGCATTGACACCTGAGACTTGGGGCTTGGCGAGATATGCTTGCTCTCTTTCTGTTTTTCTGTTCAACTCCCAGAAATGCCCAGATGTCTCAGAACAGCTCAGCTGGGAGTCCGTGGCTGAGGCTGGCAGACGTGTCCAGCGTGGCATCAGGAACAGAACCCAAAGCGGGTGGAATGTTGGGAGCCACTGTCCTTGCAGTGTGAATACTTGCAATCCGTCTCCTAGCCCAGTAGAGCTGTCGATGGCTGGCATGACCCTTCAGGACATGTTTCGACCTGCCCTGAGATCAGTGGTGTGAGCAGACCCCTCCTCCACCCCCTCCCCGAGCTCACGATGGCAGGGAAGAGCAAAACAGACTGGAAAGGGCATCTGAGTCCGAGGGGGACATGCTTTCTCTCCAGCACTGGCTTGTCTGTGTAACCTTAGAACTCTCCGTTAAGACATAAAATTAAAATAAAGGAGAACAGTTCTCATCCCCAGTACAGCAAGCAGCAGGCGGGGCATAGTGGCCCCAGTGACATGGCATCTGGCACAAGATTCATTTGGCAGAAACACACTGCCTTGTATGGGTAATAAGCTCGCTATCCAGCCTGCATTACTGGGGCAATGGTGACGGGAGGGTTGGGAGGGGGACAGAATGGGAGAGAGACCACTATGGAAATGAATATTGAATCCAGAGTATTATTGTTGGACTCTCTGGAGGAAATGGCTTCCGAACATACAGGATTTTCAGTACCGTTTAAAAAAGGAATGACTTCTGGTTTTTCCATTTATTGTAGCTTCCCCAAGCTTATTTTTAGTAGCACTAATAGTGCCGCCTACCTCTGTACTCATTTTCTACAGATTTTAAAATTTGGTATTATCCTGTCTCTCTGGAGGTGCCTTCTATTTCTAAAACAGTAGTACCATGGAGGGGGGGAAAATAGGGCATTTCTGAGAAAAAGGAGCCTTGGATATTTGCATTCCATTTTGATTAGTATTTTTGCTTCTCTCAGTTCATTCTGAATCGAGGGAAAAACATATTTAAATGGAAATAAATTGATGCCAAGGATCTCTGGACACCAAAGGTTCCCTTTGCCCCTGACACACAAACAACACGGTTAACTCAGGCACGAGTGTCCCCTCGGAGCTGGGCTGATGGTGGCCCTGACACAGGGGCTTCACCAGGTTGGAACGACTATAACCCAACTGCAGGAGGCAACCCGTACCCAGGGTGAGCTTTGGGCTGGAAAGAAACCACATGAGCATGTGACCTGTGTGTTTCTGGGTGGATGTGGGGACTTCTGTGCTGTCAGGCAGACTCCAGGCACAGGCTCAGAGGCCAGCACTAGGCATCTATGAATGGAAGAAGTCAAGAAACTGCTATCATAGCAGGACCCTCTGTGTTTATTGTGCACCTGGGGGCAGGATTCTGACAATAGAGCCTGCAGCTGAAGGATTACACGACTTCCAATTGAAGTTGCAGACCTCAGTGACTTTGCAAAGACCTCTTCACAAACTGGGCAGCTTTGCCCATTGACACATGGGAACTAAAGGGAGTGAAGCGTATGCTGTCTCTCCCTATTGGCTCCCGGAGTGGCTAATTATTCCTGAAAGTAAGCTAACTTTCAGGTTAGCTTACTTTCAGGAATAAAAGTGGGCATCCTCAGCCCATCACTCCTCCTTTTATAAAGCAATGGCTTTGTGACAACATAGTTATCTGGGTTCTAAGAGAGAGATTACAGGTCAAGTTTTGAGAAAATAATGCTATGTTAGATTTCTATGTATGGCCTCTCCTAGCTCAAAGAATTCACAATTAACCTAAAATGGTAGATCTGGAAGGGACCAAGAAAGCTTTTATCTAACTCCCTGTTTTGGAGTTGAAGTCCCCGAGCCTAGAGAGGGGGCATCTGTGGCTGAAAATCTTGTACAGTTTGATAGGCTATGTCTCCGGTCTCTTCTGTTACTCCTTCTGTTACCAAATTAAGTCATAAGTCATAGGGACCCTGCTCAGCCCCTAGCCCAGCAAGGCTCTCTGCCTTGGTGTGGGAGGGTTCTTTTCCTGTTAGGGTTGGAGTAGGCGAATAACGAAACTAAAGCTGAGATCAGCACAGCGCAAGCTTTTGTCAGTGGCCAAAGAATGAAGTAGCGGGAACTAAGTTCACAGATCGACTTCTCGCCCACCTGGTAAGAGAGATTTAATTTTAAAGAGTGAAGACAAAGGGGGGAGGGGTGCAGCTTATGATGGGGAGGCATATGCCTTAGACTACTGGGAAGGGGCAGGGCTTTTTCCGAGGGAGTGGGGTGCCACCCCCTTTTATCCTTCTTTGGTCCTTAATGTCTCATCATGGCCGCTGGTAGGTGTGTCGTATTTAACATGCTAATGTAGTAAAAACACCATATAATGAGCCTGAGGGTTTGTGGGAGGCCAGATTCCTTACCATCTTGGTCCCAGCTGGTTCCATCTGGGTTTTTTGTTGCTGTTCGTAGCTTCCTTTCTTACCTCTGGACCCTTTAACTTAAAGATTTATGTTTACTCCTGTTAAAAGTGAGAGGCGGGGAGTTGGCAGGTTCTGAGCAAGGACACTCCTGCTAAAGCAGGCGGCCGGTGCGGGGCAGGGGTGGTTGATGGATTTTGAGCAAAGACCTGGAGCAGCTCTGGCAACACGTCCATTGGTTGTTGAACAAGACAGACAGGAAGGCTAGTGTGCTGTACGTTTAGAGAGTCAGAGATTCCACTAACCCCTATGACTGGCTCTTGCCTCTCCTTCGAAACTCTTCCATGCTGAGTGTCCCTGAGTAAGTTGCTTTACCTCTCTGTGCTTCGTTTACCACGTGTGTAAAATGCTGATTTGCTGATGGTGGTGGTGAAGATGATCCCTCCCTCCCGAAGTGGTTAACGGGTCCAGAATGAGCGTTAGAGTCAGAAAATTGTGTTCACATTCTGGTGCTTCCTTATTCTAGCTGCTTGGAGCATTTGGAGTCAGGCTCTCTGAGCCTCAGCTTCCTTGATTTTAAAAACAGGGGTAATAATTCCTAACTCAAAGTTGTTGTGAGAATTCAATGATAAAATGTGTATGTAAAGCTCTTAATCCAAGTGCTCAGTAAATGGCCACTGCTATTATTATAATCACCAATGACAATAATAAATTAGAAAGATGTAGGTGAAAGTCCTTAAAAAGTCCTAACGTGTAGTAAAAATATTAGTTATTATTAACCAAAATGACCACGGCATCCATTCCAAGCTGCTGTCAAGTAAGATTCCTGCATATCTGGCAGCTAGATCAGCCCAAAGCTGGGTACTAGATTTGCTTGTTAGGACAGCTTAAATCACTTGTTTGCCTCTGACACAGTCTGGCTATTTCTGACATGGCCAAAGAGACCACAGAGGGCATTAAGCTGCAGAAGAGAAACTACAAACAAGATTTCAGAGAGGAAGAGATTTCGTGTAATGGTCGGGACCACCTACCTGCCAGCTGGATTTCCTGTGCAGATGAGTATGTTGAGAAGATTGACTTGGGCAGGACCTGCAGACCTTGTTTGGAAATTACCACGAACAAATGGTACTCTAATGGTACATGTGGCAGTTGGGGGCTCGTGTTAATTACATTTGAATAGCGAGATGGTGATAACTCACTAGCTCAGCCCCTGGTAGTTAATTTTGTTACATCCAGGGGAAAATTCTGTTGGGGTCTATGAGTAGCTGTGGTGCAATTAGGCGGCCAGAAGCTTTTTGTCGGCACAGTTGCTATTGATTAGTATTTACTTTTAAAAGAGTAAAAGCTATTCCCTTAGCTCCAGAGCTGCCTAATCTGTCAGGGAGGAGGCTACACATCTCAGGCTTGCATTGCAGCCTTTTTCATATATTATGACCCCTCCCCCCAAAAGAGAGTCCAGTATAAAAATCTCCCCAACTGGTTTTAATGATACTCAAATAAAAGGCATATACCACAGCCAAGATCTCATTAAAAGAGGGAAGTCTTTTTGTAGATTTCCTTATTTATTTATGAAACGCCTCTGAAATATTTATAAATGCTTCCCTGATATTTGTCTGAAAATACATTTTAGGGCTTCTTTGGTGGAGGGCAAGGGGAGGGGGAGAGTGGAGGAGAGGATGTGGGTAGAAGAAAAAGAAGTGAATTCGGCCCAATTCCTTTCTGTTGTGATGGAGTGGATGCGCCAGTGTATACAAATGTGTCACTAGGGGGTGCCTCAGGAACCAGACTAACCTGCTCAGCACAGGTGACCCACTCGCTTGGATCTCTTAAACAGAGGCAATGGCAATCACAAGTACTCTGTTTAATTTTCCTGACAGAACCGGGGCAGATACGGACGCTCTTGAGGGCTTTATCACTTCCTTCACTTTTAGAGCTATTTATTAATTGAAATAATAGTTATGCTACCCCTTGCCTCAGACCTACTTTCATCTGTTTAGCAATTGGTTTCTACAAAATACAAAAGAGCTCAGCGATGACACCAGTGTCTTAATTAACCACTGAATACTTTATAGAGCAGCTGTCACAAGTCTTTTCACTTGAAAGAAAGCACAGTGGTCCCTGTTTTAAAAAAAAAAACACAACACATAGGAAAAAAAAAGTTGATCTAATGAGTTGTCTTTGACGTGCCTGAAGAATTATATTTTTTTTATTGTCGGGCTTTGCACTCACAGAGCAATGCAAATGAGAGAATCGCAGGCCACTCTGGAGGAAACCTATGAATCTACTTTTCTCCCCACCTTGCAGAAAAGAAGAACTTGGTTGCACAGTGGCTCAGGGAAGTGGTCCAAGATCAGAGATGATAGCAGGGCTAAGACTGCATGTCAGTTAAAAAAGAGGAGGGACTGATGTAAACTTATGTAACCGCAATGTTTCCAAGCCTTTCCAGCCCCGGGGTATGAATGCCTCTCATTAACATTAAGATCAGAGCCTCAAGCCCTCACCTGTTAGTTCAGGTAATACAATCCCTTACAAAGCTCATCCCAACCTCAACACTTCTCTGAGTTCCCAAAGTGGTGTCTTATGTGCCTTGAGGAATTCGTCTGGGCTTCCACTCATCACTAGACTCTACCTGCTATTCCAGGTTCCACTAGTGCCATCAACATGGGCTTTGCCCACCCCAAACCACACCACTCTTATTTTTCTTGACTGTTACTTATGGGCTTCTACTCCTTCTCATGGTTGATTGCTGGGCCCTGCTACCAACCCGTTCAGATCTTTCGTTACTGTGACAATTGAATAGCAGTCTATGTTGAAGTGAGGAAGAAGGTTTCTGTCTCCCGGCTCATATAGGAGCACATCGCCTTAGGAAAGTAATTTGAGCCCCAAGTGCTCTGGAATTTGATGAGAGAGTTCTTTTCTCCCCAGAGTATACACAGCCCCTGGAAAATAGGACTGGATGGGTTTAAACACCATCATGGAAGGGAACATCCAACCCATCTGAACATCTTCCCATCTGACTCTCAGACTTGTGGCCAGATTCTCCCATGGTGACCCTTGCTTTTCATCCTCATCTCCTGACTTTTGTCCCCGCACCATTCCTCAGGCCATCATATTTGTCTATACATATCCCCAGTGTCACTAGAGTTCAAGTCTGCCTCCCCTCACGAGGAAGTTCCTTAGCCACCATGCAAATCAATTCTTAGGGGAAAGGCTTGTCTGACTCCATACACTCTGTATCTGAAGCTCCACCCTGTCCCAAAGAGGACCTCCAAATCACAAAAGTAAACCTCATGAGAGAGGAGGCCTTTAAGAAAACCCAGAGTAAATCTTGGGGGCATAAATGTGCAAATGGCGTAATAATTGGCTTGTTTCTAATACATTACTACGGTTACATTTGCACCCTTACAAAGGACATTGATACCAAGTAACTGGTCTGCAAACTCCTCAAGAGCAAAACAAATGTTGTTCCCAACACTGAGCTTAAAGTCCAGAATTAGTGGGCGCTCAATATGAGAACGGCAGGGAAATCATGGCAACCCAAGGATTGTTATTATTGGCCTCTTGTTTTTCAAAGCAAACAAGATAGTTGATATAACACTGTGTATGAAAGCAAAATGCACCCCTGCAGGCTTATCAAATCAATGGAACAGCAAAGCCTTTTATAACAGGACTTTGCCATGGAAATTTTAACGTGTTAGAAGGTAGTGTACTCATTGCTACCTTATTTAAATCACTGTTAGGTGAACTTTGGCCTTCTATTTTGCATAATTCCAAATTCAGGGTCTCTGGGAAGGTAACCACCCCTGTAATAACAATTGTGTTTCTGTTTAGTTCTTTCTGTGTGCCCTCATCTGTGAATTCGCATTGGGATAGCATGGTGCATTCTGAATGGCATGTCTCTGAATTTGCCATCTTAAGTTGCACACCACTTGGGGAAGGAGTTGGTGGAATATAATAGTTTTGCCAGTTAAATTTTCAAAATAAAGCAGAGCTTTGACAATGGGTACCAGATCCTATGCTTGAGAAGGATAGCAACTAAGAAGGCCTGGTGCAAAGTGGACAGAGCTAGGACCCTGAAGCCCGTGACTCACACTGGACAGAATGATTCTGGAAGTCATATTATATAAAGCTTCTTGCCAAATAGGCCAATAGGGGCCCATAAATGTGTCCATCCGTAGGGACAGTGGGTCCTCCTGGTCTCTGCCAATCGAAGACAGTGTTGCTTGATTTACTTTAAAGTTGCTGTGAGAAGAGTCTGGAGCTGGGTTTCTCTCACTTCTCATATAATAAGGCTCCGCTCCCAGTGACTTTTTCCACTCCTCAGGACAGAGTCTACACTGTCTTCTCCTGGGACCCTCCAAAACAACTAATAGCAATACTGGGCCTCTGATTGGTGCCTCATAAACACCGGTCCACTTGATTTCCCTGGGCTGCAGGGCTCAGCCGGCAAGGTCAGGATAGTTCCTCACACACAGAGGGGAGGGCCAGGATTCATCCCCTCTGTAAAATGCTTCGGATTAGCCTACTTGCTCTCCACAGCACACTTTTTTTTTTTTCTTCGATTTGATTTATTGTGTCTGGGAGAAGTCCTCAATTAGGAGCTAATAAACTTGAACATTTGCATATCTTGCTTTCAGCCAAGAGCACGTCCCTCAATTCAGAGCATTCTGCAGGCAGCCACAGAAGGGAAGGAAACGCTTCTGCCTGCTGGTGTGCTGCTTCTCCCCACCCTGAGCTCAGGGAGCTTCCTCCTCCTGGCTGGGGGCTTGTGTAACAGAGAAATCACAACGCTGCAAAGCAGGGCTTTTCCTCTTAGCCTTTGTCGAGCACGTGTGGCATATACGTTCTGTGCCACCTCACCTCTCCTTACCACTCCCTTCCTGAGCAAGGTTTAAGCCACCTTTCAGCTCTGTAGACACGCCTATAATGCAACATGGAGTAGAGACTGAATAGGAGCAGGGCCAGCCCTGGTGCTTCCCTAGGCCTGGATTCTAGATGCTGAACAGCATATGTGCCAGCGGAGTTGTTAGGTATTGAGCTGTTTTCACATGTGAAAGGAGAGTCCCTTCCTTCATCTCGAATGACCCTACATGGAGCTGATGCACAACAGCTCACAAGTTACTACTAATGAGAAGGATCCTCTGGTAAACTTGGCATTACTGTATGGGTTTGTTTTTTTTTTTTTTGATGTTGGGGGTCGGAGTTTATTAATTAATTAATTTATTTTTGCTGTGTTGGGTCTTTGTTTCTGTGCGAGGGCTTTCTCTAGTTGTGGCAAGTAGGGGCCACTCTTCATCGCGGTGCGCGGGCCTCTCACTGTCGCGGCCTCTCTTGTCGCAGAGCACAGGCTCCAGACGCGCAGGCTCAGTAGTTGTGGCTCGCAGGCCTAGCTGCTCCACGGCATGTGGGATCCTCCCAGACCAGGGCTCAAACCCGTGTCCCCTGCATTGGCAGGCAGATTCTCAACCACTGCGCCACCAGGGAAGCCCCTACTGTATGGTTTTTGAAGTAAGTAAACATTTGAGATCAAGATAAGTAGACGTTTGTCTGTTCGAAGCCCCGGAACCTTCACTGCAGAATCGATCTGGTGACCAGAGGACACTAGTCAGACATCTTTGAATGGGTGAAATATTAAAGGCTGAAAGGCATAATAGAAATACAGAGCTCCATTATAACAAGTCTTGTTATTATTTAGGTTTATTTATAATGTTGTCCCAATTCATATTTCTGTGATACAGTAGCAGAGAAGAAGAATCTGATTTGATGTAATTGATTAGCCTTTTGGTTCCCAGACAATGATGCAAGGCATCCTGGGCGTTGCAGCAAACTCAGAAGAGTGCTGGGAAATGCTTTAAATGTTTGAGGAAAATACATCAATTCTTGACATCTGTCAGACAGCGTGTGAACTACTAGCTCAAGGTAGTTCGTAGTTTCACTACTGGAATGCACAACATTTTTTTCAGTGATGTCATACCTTTGCAAAGCTAGGGTTTTAGCAGTTGCTATCATGCAAAGCAGTACCACGTGGTACAGTGTGGAGCAGGAAATAGGGGGTGGAGGTTTCCAATCTAATGCCAAGGTTTGAGTCATTGTGAAGTGCCCACCAGACACAGGCATCTCTTTAGTAAATACTTGTGATTATTTCACAATGAAATGAGAATATTATTTTCTTTACATTTATTGGATATTTTTTCAAAAAACTACTAAATTGTTAGGACATAAACACTTCTTAAGTTATTTGGGTCTAATTAATTAATAAACTGAACTGTTAGGTATTTCTTTTTAACCTAGGGGTGCTGTAAAACAATTACCAATACGTTAATCATGAAACAAGAATGTCTGGGAACTTCTGGGTCAGGCAGTACAAAAGGTAAATAATCAATGTTTGTTATTGAATAAATGACAAGAAGTATTTATTGTGTGCCTATTACGTATAGGCATGACTTCAAAGCTAAATGCATACACACACGAGATCTCTCCGCCCAAAATGTTTGGGGGGGCAGGAATAATCCTAAGGTTGTAGTGTGTGCCAGGGCCAGATACTATACATGTAATCTTATTGTATCTGTATAAAAACCTATGAGGAAGGTCATATGGTCGGCATTTTATAGCTTCTGAGATAGTTTCAGAAGTAAGATTCTTGCCCCAAATCACACGTTGGTAATGAGTGTGTAGGCTAGTATCTGACTCAGCTCTATTTGATTCTGAAGCCTATCCAGCCTTGTTGTACAAGTGTCCTGGACTATATGATGGCAACATTGAAGTAGCAGTCCACGTGTTTCCACATAGATCAAGAAGGTGTCATTGAAAAAAATATATTTTTATAATATAAAATCAAGCATAGCTGATTAACAATGTTGTGTTAGTTTTAGGTGTACAGCAAAGTGATTCAGATATACATGTCCATTTTAAGACTTCCGTGACAATCCACGTAACTGTGTACTCTTGGGCTACTGCTGTTTATATTTTCCTGTGTTGATCATTTTATGAGCATACATTTTAATTCTTTCTTCTTCCCCTAATGGTGTGACTGAACCGTTTCACTTTGAAACATTCCATTTGGCAGACAATAAATGACCCTTGTAATCTTGGACTTTGTAGGTTGTACCCAGTTAAAAGTTAAAAAGCACCAGATGATCCCAGCTGTATTGTGGCTGTGAAGTTGTGTGATGTTCAAGCTTAACCCACATCAATTAAAGCAGCTCAGAGAAGGAGAATTCCATTCAGACTAATGGGAAAAGGCAACTTGCTCTTTCCAGGAAGTAACTAAAATAACTGTAGAAAATTTGCTTTCCTGCTCTTTGCATAAGGAAAATCAGGCTGGAGGGCGGAAGCTAGCAGACCCTGGACCTCCCCTGCCCTCCTATGTTGGATAGATTAGGGAGTCCTTAATAGCATCTCAAAAAAGGAGTTTGACTTTGTGGTCTGACATTTGTATGATGGACATTCTGTACACATATTCCCCAGACTTTGTTGATTCAGAGATTACTCAAACTCCATCCTGATGAAGCTGTATTTAATCTGGGTTTACTTAGTCGTTTGTTTAGTTTGACGTGTGGAGAGTTGTTTTGGAAAGTGTGTTGCTACTTGCACTGAAAAGGCTTTTTTGCTGATGTCCCTACCTGGTGAAATGGCAAGAGGTGGTTTCAGTAGATGTTCAAGCACTGGGTGAGTGCAGATATCTATCAACCTAAATTGAAAAGAGCTCCATGAAAGAAGTGTGGCTAAAAGCTGCTGGGTTATACTTGCTCAGGAAACTCCCTGTCTGGGTTACTTACCTTTTATTACTAACTTTTTTACCCAGCCATTCTACTGGATTTCCCCTTTTTCCCCCTCAGAAAATTAGTCATCATGTCATTTCTAATCCACTTTTGTGCATTTCAATCAGATAAGAGCTGTGAAGGTACCATGTGCGTATTCACGCTTTGACTTACTGCATGACGATCTGCTTTCCACCTGTCCAGGTGGCTGAATGCAGAGTTGTATGTTCTCTATGTTGAGGACTTTTGAATATGAGGTGTTCATATTCACGTCTCGGAGATCCTGCCTAGGAGAGCCTAAAGCTCGATAGATGAAAATGAGGTGGGAAAATGGCATTTGTAAAACGTGTTTGCATACTGGCTGCACTGTCAGGCTCAGGCAGGGTTTCTCTTGCACTGTGGACAACCCTTGGTAGTCTGGAGATGAAACTCTGCTTACTGTTCTCCTAAGTAGGATGTGGACAACCCCGACCCCCATGCTGGTTAACAATGGCATGAGGGTCAGTTGCTGCCCATGCGACTCTTTGCTGAATGTTTCTAGGGAGTATCTACCATGGTCTCATCCATCAATAAGCCTAAGATCATAGCTTGGCCTCCACCCCATCCCCTATACCCTCCTATCAGATCCCTGAAAACTGTATGCTAGAGAGAATGTCTTCACATTAGGTTTGAATAGTTGTTCTTGGAGCACTTCCCCATCCAACCCCATGTGATATTTCTCAAAAAAGTATTGCCTTGTTTTCTGAAGAGTTCTGCCCTGCCTGCCTCCATTTTAACCCCAGAGGACCTGAGACATACAGAGATCCACCAGTTCTGTCTACTTCTAGTCCTTGAGCCCATGCCTCCAGTAAACAGAAGACCTCCAAAACCGAAAGACCATCCTGACCCCACCCCACATGTGCTTTGGAGTCACCAGAACTGAGTTTGAATGAGTTCTGTCACTTACTAATATGAACAAGAAGTAGAGCTTCCTCTTCTAATCTTCCAGTTTCTTGACTCCTACTTAAGATCCATCTTCAACATTGTTCATCCAGAATAAGAAGGATGTGGGCGGGGGGGGGGGGGGGACATCAAACCCTTTCTCTGAATCACTGTGGACCTTGTCTATCCTTTTCGCAAGGTCTTCCTCTCCTTCTCATGGGCAGTTTTGCTTTCCCACCTGCATGACTTTGTGCTTAAGAGGAGGCTCAAGAAGACTGACGTGAATGAATTAAGATGTGAGACGAACAGTTGCCACGAGTAAGCATTATCTGTGTACGCATTATCTATAGACAGACACTGTAATATTTCCGGGTTCATCTCTTTCATTTAAGCATCATCTTTTCAATAAAACTGCTATTTTATAAGAAACATCCACATAAATAAAATTCACCAATCATTTGGAAAACAAGTGCCTTAATTCTGGGCTCAAAAATATGTCTTTAGCTATAGTGGATCTACCCAGTGGGTGTGGATCACAAAAACAGATTCTTCCCTGAACAATGGTAAATCAGACTGTTGGAAACTCTCATCCTCACCCCCCAAAACAGGCATTCGTGGTCTCTGGACAAGTCATCAAGATAATTGGTTCACGCTTTCCTGTACATATCCATCTAGTGTTCATACCCCCTCCAAACAAGAAAAAGATTTGAGGCAACTCTTAAATTTGATCTTTAGTGAAGTGGAGATTGATGTGTACATCCTGATGACTCATTAATCCCACAGGCAAAGATCTCAAGATGTCATTTTTGAGATAATGCGTACGAGGCCCTTATATGTAATCAAGTTAGGGCAGAACTGGAGTGAAACTCGTAAAACTGTGGGTAGTGCTGGCAATCAGCTGACGAATGGAGTAGGCAAAAGGCTGTCCTCTCTCCTTTTTGTGGCTGTTTCCTCAGCTCTGCAGTCTGCTCTCCCAAGTGACTAATATTCTTCTTGTTTCCACTGCTGTCGGTTAAACAGCACGCGCGTGCGTGCACACACATGCACACACACACACACACACACACACACACACACACACACACACACACACACACACACACACACACACACACACACACACCCCTGGTGGCCCCCTCCTGGAGCTGCCTTTCCAGGATATACCCTGTTTCTGTTATCTCTTGTTAACCTTAGGAGGATAATCTACCCTGACCTCGCTCTCCCTGCCCAGCCGGCCCCTGAGAAACGGAATTCACATTAGTGAGCACTGTCCAGGAGGCAGACCCCATGTTGGGTGCTCTTCCTGTTTCTTTATTTACTCCTTGCAGGTAGGTCTTATTGTTGTCCTTCTATAAATGATAAAGCTGAGCCTCTTAGAGGTGAAGTGACTTGGCCAAGTTCCCAGGGCTAGAAAGCCATGGCTCTTGGATTCCAGCTCAGGTCTGTATAGTCCCAAGCCTAAATTCTCTTGGCTCTGCAACCAAAATAAAGGACTTGCTAAATTCTTTATAGTCTTACTGATTAGATAGATTAAATAGGTTGCCTCTTGGAATAATTTAATACAAAAAGGATATTCCTGAGCATAAAATATCTTAAAAGATTTTTCAGTGGCAAAATTTTAGGCATAAGGTAGGTTGGGAAGGGAACAATTTTGGGGTTGGACTTTTTGGTCACCCCCTCATATATACTATGCTAAGGGATGACCGAGTATATTAATGCCTAAAACCAGGTTTGTAACTAAAACTTGCTGTATGGGTGTCAGGAGAAATGTTTTTATCCATCTGGCAGATGGATGCTTTGAAGGGGTCTAATGATGGAAATGGGAAATTTGAAACGTAGTCTGTATCCAAGGGGGTAGAATCAATCCTAATCCACTTGGGGAGCGTTTTGCAAGTGTGTTAGCTTTCCATCGATTGGCACCAGTCACATCCAGGATGCGTTAGCTCTGAGATCTGATATGAGAACAAAGATTTGGGCAGAAAAAGTGGAGTGTAACCGTCTAAGAGGCAGATAGGAAAATGGCCTTTCCTGGTCCCCCTCTCTTGGGGATAAATGCCAGTGTCTCTAAGTGTTTACGGTGTGAGTGGGTCTTTTCTACACACAAGCTTAAGACCTCCACACAGAGACAGACCTCCATAATCTAGTGATAGGAGCTCCAGAGAAGACTGTTCAGAAGTAGAACACAAGTCCTGAGGATGGTTTTGAGAGAGTAAATCAGATGACCCTTTACTGATAGAATTAAAATGTGTACTCTTCAAAGGCTGCCAGTGGAAAAAGTTGAGTATTATCAGGGTTTGCCTTTTTCTAATTAAAAATAGTAATCAGCTACCCACGTTCAAGGATGAAATTTAAATTCAAGCTCTTGCCCTTCCCAGAAGAACAAAGTGAGCAGTTAAACCTTAAGGAAAGAGTCCGAAATGAAAAAAGGTAAAAAGCTGAAGTAAGAGTATTAGCTTCTAACAGCCCTATGTTAATTTTTCTCAGGGGATCTGCCAAGAAAAGAAAGGACCGTACTTGAACATGTGTGTTGCGCGGGCAAGCCTCTGAAATATGGTGCCTATAACGATTTCTTTCCAGCCACTGACTCTGCTGTGAATGACAGAGTTTATTTTAGTTTATTTTTAAAGAAGAAGCCTCAGCCTAAGGAAATACTGTGCTTCCACAAGATGCCAAGCTATTGAAAGAGCCGTTCTGAGAGGAGGGTGGGGGGCAGGGGAAGTATATTTTCTAAGATTTTCCGATACTAAAACCCATTTACGACTGTTGAGAAAAATCTCTCTGACGGAGGATTTAGCTCTCACTAATCCCTAAGTGACTTGTTTTGACAGAGCCTTTATAGGAGATTTTCTCAGTAACTTTGGTTTGCTCTAAAGGAGCAATTACTGATTTGTCCTCCAGAACCATCTTTCTTTTTTTTTTTTTTAACTTTTTCCTGTTTAATGTATGCCAGTTAATGAACTTCATATATGTTCCAAAATAGCAAGAGAATCCAATCAGAACTGTTTACTGTAGAAATTCAGGAACGTTTGGATTTTCTTGGATCTTCTGTTCCCTTTCTTGCCTCCGGGTATCAAGGACCTGGATTTCATTTCGTGTGTCATGTGGCCTTCTCAGCAGATTCTTTGACTCGGGCTGGTGGAAATCGAGCCCTACTTTCTATTTACACTGCACTTTCTCTACATAAAGATATTTTCTCCTGCTTGAAGAACGAGCACGGGGACCCCGGGTTTTTAAGCCTTCCGGTGTTTGCTTTTGCTCAGATAGGCATTATCTTTTTAGAAGTGACTCAAGGAGCTGGAGTACACCGCTCACATCCTGTAAAAGGGACCGCTCGATGCTGATGCTATGACAACGGGGCCTTTCCCACCCTTACCTGCTGCATCTGTGAAGGGATTTTTAAAATCCACCTAGCATCCTATCTTCCACCTTGTAATTCAGTCCCACTCCACTGGAGGCCTGAGGGGGTCTTTCCAGCCCAGAGGTTCTCAGCGTGTGGTCCTCAGACCAGCAGCATCAGCACATCCTAGGAACTTGTTAGAAATGCAGATTCTCAGGTCCCACCCCAGACCTGCTGAATCAGAAAGTCAAGGATGGCGGCGGGGGGGCGGGGTAGTGGGTTGGGATGGGGGGCGGCTGGCAATCTGAGTTTTAACACACTCTCTTGGTGATTCTGATGCAGGCTGACTTTGAGAGGTACTATTTCCTCGTCCAATTCTCATCTTATTTGCAGGGAAAAACCGCTAAGGAACCATGCTCCAAAAGAACTGCCACCTTCTGCCTCAGAAATCCCCAGATTTGTGATCCCACACTCCATTTTGGCTTGTGTCTCGCAAAGCTTCCTCAGCACAATTAGCTGTCTGGTCCTAATTTATGGCTGGGTTCACTCTATTTTTTTTTTTTTCCCTAATTTCAATAAACCATGCCAGTGATGGGATCGCTGATAGGGTATGGCAGGAGAGATTTATGAGTTTTTACGAAAGTGTACAAAACTCTAAACAAGCATTAAAATATTGCGTTTTAAATTTTTCTTGAGACTTTTTGAAAGCCGCCTGCTTTAATCCTCTTGTCAGGGAGCTACTGTGCTAAAAAAAAAAAAAAAAAAAAAGATCACCGAAGCGGCTTTGCCAGCTTCACAGAAAAAAATCAGCTGTGAGAGCTCTTCGCAGGGAAAGCTGTCTCTGGGCCCACGTGGTTGATGGAGATAATTTTTAGAGAAAGTGGGCAGCCGTGACATTGTTTTTTGAGGAGAGGAGCATTGTGGGTGGCCTCTTGGGGTTGGACGTGGGGTCCTCCTATAGGACCTTGGAGTTTCCATGGCCATTTGCAAGGGGACTATGGGGAAGGTCCTGGATCTGGGTCCTGGTTCTCTCTTCACAAGTTTTGTAACCTTGGGCAGATCCCTCAGCATGTCTGACTTTTAGTTTCCTCATTTATAAAATAGAGGAGGTTATACCGGGTGACCTCTGAGGTCCGTTCATCCTTAAAATTTGTGATTCTGGGATCCTGTCTCCCATCTGCCTCCCGGCGCTGTCCTTCCACCGAGGCGGGAACAGTCGAATATATTGATCCCTCAGAGGCTCTGTCATCCATTCTTCTTCCTCCAAGTCCCCCTACCCTTCGGAGACTCTTTCTTTCAGGGCTTGAAAAAACATAAAGACAGATACAACAGCATCTTCTCTCTTCAGCCACTTGGAAATTTCACTACAAATTGGCCGCTTTGATCTCTTGTGCAGAAGTGAGGTGGGCACCCAAAGATGATAGTGCCTGGGTCAGGGTAGGGGTTTGGTTGTCCAGAAACCCTTCAGAGAAACTCGAAATGAGAATGTGTAATACCCTCTTCCCTCTAAAAATCAGGGCTCCCAGCTTAATCCCATTCCCTCTTGCCCTGTCCTCTGAAGAAACCAAGCTGCTAAAAACACAGCAGACTTGAGACAAAGGACACAGTTGCTAATCGCTGGAGAGCATCCCAGGATAGGGGGTTGAGGGGGATGTCCTATCATCATCTCTCATTTGCTTCCAGTTCTGGGAATTCTCCCATCTTTGGTCAGAACCGTGTCCTTAGGTAACCTGGCGAAGCAGGTCATTTGATGTCAGAGCGCTTCGCAGGGGGACATCCTGGTGATTCTTTTCAGCCCAGTTCACGGAACTGAAGTTGAAAGGTTAGATGATCCTTTGCCAAGTCGAGCCACGCTGGGGGACTTCATCTCTAATCGCAGACTCTCACGGAAGCACGGGCTGTGGGAGAGGGGATGGGCAGGCAAGCGATTCGTGTTTCTCACCATTTAACGTCTCAGGAAAGTGCATTATGGGATCTGACAAGCCGTTCTGGCTAAATTTAAGTACAGTGGTAATGTGACAACCCCTTGTCAGACTGAGAGTGTGCCGGCTTTCCTTCCCTTATACCTTGTAACCTCCTGAAACTGGAGCCCTCTGGAAAATTCCTTTCACGGTAAGACAGGGAAAGAGTTCATTGAATGAAACCGTTCCAAGTATATTTCTTTTCTCAGGAAAGTTTCAGGTTCCAGAGAGAGGAGTGAAAGATGAAGCTGAAAAGGTGGCTTCAACTTCCTCCACTTTCTTGCCTGACCCCAGGGACTGTGCATCTTCTTGATGGTGTATTTGTGATATCAGAAGAGTCAGCTCAGAAGTCTTCATTTTAACTTGGGTAACAGGCACTGGCAGTACCAACAGCGCTGACTAGAGAAGAGCATGAATGCAGGGACTTGCGGAGGATTAGGCTGGAGAAAACATCATAAGACACGGCGGGGGTTCAGGTGAGGGGTGTCCAAGCAAAATCACCAAACCTCTAAGCTTTTCCTCAGGGCACCATCACTGCATAATTACCTTCCCCCTCTGGGAAGGGCTAAGAATCCTTTAACAGTTTCAATATTCCAGGTTTAGCATTAGGGGTAATCTTATCACTTAAAAGGAGCACTTGGTAAGGAATCACAAGACCTGGAATTCCTTTCCTGATTTGGCTGTGAACTAGCCTTTGAAAGCTAAGCAGGTATTTCCCGTCTTTCGGCCTCAGATGCCTCATCTGGCATCTGAGATGCTGCTCTAGAGCAAGAATGGCAAATTGCGGCCCGTGCCGCTAAGTGGCAGGTATCCTTAAGTAACTGCAGTATTCTTTCCAAATGGCTCCAGATGAGGCCTCAGAATCCTTCTCAACACAGTACTCTAGGCAGCCATGACCCTTGCAGAGTTCACAGCTGACCCTTTATATGAAACATCTTTGCCATCTTCCTTAGGTGGAAGCTTGGAAATTGGTGGGATGTCATCAGAGCATGTAGGTGTGGTACTTCACCCAGCCTAAAGTTTGGGGGAACAAGGAAGGCTGCCAGGAGGAGGTGACTCTAAAGCTAAATCTTGGAAGATGAGAGACATTATTAGGAGAAGGGAGAAAAGGTTGTCTAGGTACAGAGAACAGAAAGAACACAGGCAAGAATGGAGACCAGCACAGAGTCTGCTGCGTGTTTAATGTGGTGGCATATAAGATGTCACATGGGGGACAGCAGGAGATGAGGCTGGAAAGACAGGCAGAGAACACATCATGGAGGATCTTGGAGATCAGGCTTTGGAGGTGTGCTTTCATTGACCTGTTCCTCTAGTCCTTCACGTTCCTGCCTTACTCCCCACTTGGTGACTATTAGTTTCTGAGTCTGTACCTCTCTGCTTCTGTCTCTTGTTGCCTTCATTTGTCCCTGGCTCTGACTCTCTGCAGCTAACTTTTTTCCTCTTAAAACCTCCATCCATGTGTCCCAACTAGGTGCTAACCTCTTGACCCAAGGCGCACCCCGGATGCTTGTCTGTTCTTCCACTTTGGGGGCAGTTCCCCATCCAGCTTCTCTACTTTGTACGTACATCTTATTCTTTGCTGCACCCTCACACTCTCCACTGTGCACACACATGCACACGTGTGCGCACACACACACACACACACACACACACACCCCAGATCTGAAGCTTCCATCAAGGGTGCTTGGGAAATATTACATAATGACAGCTTCCTTCAGATACAGTTTAGGCTGGTTAGAGAAAGAAAAATGGGCTCATTTGCAGGATCATATCAGCTCGCTCATGGAAGAGGGTCTTTTGAGGCTCTAATGGGCAGGCGGCTGATTCTGACAGCAGAATTCTGGGTCCTTGATCTTCCCAAGACATCGCCCCCCCGTTTTGAACATCAGCGGTGGTGTGGGTCCTTCCCACGGAGAACTGTGAATCCTATTCAGCCGCCTCCTTGTGATTTGGACACGAACGGGGAGCTTTCTCTGTCTACTTAATTCCCTTTGAAAGCTTTCTCGTTCCCCTATTGGGCACTTCAGAGAGAGCACTGCATTAATATCTTCTGCTCTGGTTTCAACTTGGTATGGTTTTGTGATCTTAAAATAGACGGAATTACCACGGCAAGCATTGTTCTGCCTTGAACTTAAAGTCTCAAGAGCAAGTCCTTCTAAAAAAGTTAATCCTTTTCTTATTTGCAAGGATTCTGGACTGCAGTTTACAAAGAAATATGCTAAATTATTTATAATCCAGGATTATTGCAATACCAAAGATTTCCTTGCATAACATCACAGCTCCACTAAACTGGCACAAAGAGAGCAGCCCTTAGCCCCACCTTATGACAGCTGCTGTCTGCAGTCCCTGTGACGGGGCCCTGTAGCATGCGAGGGTGGCCTCAGGAACACATGTTCTTTGAAGCATCACCTTCCACGGCTCACATGCTGATGATTCTACTGCTGGGACCTCTGGGGCAAAGAGAAAAGCTGAGATGGTGTGGACAAGCGGTATTCCTCTTAATGGCTAATGTGTAATTTCTTTCTTATTTAAGATCTGTACCCTGTATCCTTGTGAGAGGAGCTAGGATCGTCAGTAGTTAAAGAGTGGCATTAGATTAGACATTTTAGAAACATGCAGTGTTCTAGGCCCACCTCTAGTAAAACTTTGAGAAAACTCTTTGAACTCCCAGTTTTCCCAAATATAAACTAAAGGAGTTAAAATAAATCATCACAAAAGGGCCTTCAGCTCTAACATCGGATGACTTAAAACAAGTACTGATACCATGCAGGGAGGCTTACATGTATGGCGCAGACAATTGGAAAATAAGACAATGACCTCTGAGTTTCTTATTATAGAAAGATGGAGGGCTTCCCTGGTGGCGCAGTGGTTAAGAATCCGCCTGCCAATGCAGGGGACACGGATTCAA
This sequence comes from Delphinus delphis, assembly GCF_949987515.2. Lineage (NCBI taxonomy): Eukaryota > Metazoa > Chordata > Mammalia > Artiodactyla > Delphinidae > Delphinus > Delphinus delphis. The sequence continues at coordinate 141,721,414 of NC_082684.1, forward strand.
GCCCTGGTGCGGGAAGATCCCACATGCCACGGAGCAACTAAGCCCGTGCGCCACAACTACTGAGGCTGTGCTCTAGAGCCCACAAACCACAACTACTGAAGCCTGTGCTTCACAACAAGAGAAGCCACCGCAATGAGAAGCCTGTGCACCACAATGAAGAGTAGCCCCCGCTTACCGGAACTAGAGAAAGCCCATGCGCAGCAACAAAGACCCAACGCAGCCAAAAAGAAATTAATAGTTAATTAAAATTTAAAAAAAAATTAAAATGGAGCCTGAGAATTATAATAGGGCCTGCTTTGCGTAGTGAGCCTTCTGGCATATATGCACATGTGTATAATACATTTCCCTCTCTCTTCAGAATTGGGAAATTACTTAATGCTCTTTTAGAATCTCTTACTCTTTCTAAGTTGTCCCCGGTTTTCAGAAGTAATCTTATATTTTGAAGATATTCTTATATCTGTTGCTATCCACAAGGGTTGTCGTGTTTCCTGTTTCCAGCAGCGGTGCATTTTGGTTTTACGTATGAGTTCCACCTAGTATAAAAATTTAACTCTGCCAACGGGCAAAGGTGAGGGGGGCAAGGTAGAAACCTGCATTTCTCGGTTTGGGTCTGTTGCCCTTTAACATTTTAACTTCAGGGATTCTGCATCTTTCCCCACGAGGCAGTCCAAATTTAAATTCCAGGGAGGACTTGGTTCCTCTCAAACTTTATCCCCTACACAGCCCTGCTCTCATTCCAGTTCGCCGTGAGGCTTGTGACACTGGTCTCTCCCGTGGTCACTGTCCCCAACTATTCAGCCTTTCATTTTCATGCAACCTTGCATTTTGTTCTCTCCCAAGTAAATGTGTGTCCAAGCACCCACAAGCAAGTCTGCAGAGCAGGGAGACCTAATTCACTGGGGTTCTGAGAGGAGCTGAACTATTGAATGTCAGATGTTCTCTGTCCTGTGGGTTTTCCAGAAAGGTTGGATTCTTTCCCTCCCTGCTTCCTTCCCTTTCTCTCTCTCGAAGCACCAGCTTCCTCCTCTGCAGAAGGATGCTTTACAAAACAATCAGTCATTTTTTTTTTTTTTTTAACCATCAGTCTTTCAACAAACTCTTTGGGAGCTCGTCTCTCTGTTGGAACCGTGCAGGGTGCTGGAAGCACAGCCCCGGAGGACCTAGCTCCTGCCATCAGGAGTTGCTAGTCTGGTGGGAAGTAGCCAGCTACGGGCCAGGATGATGGCGGGGGAAACACTGCATGCTTGAGGGGCCCTGGGAGCAGACCTATCTCCAAGTCAAGGGCCAGGGGCATGGTAACGAAGACTCAGAAGGGTGCCTCCGAGGCGGCCTCCTCGATCTTAGATGTCCTTCACGGTGCCATCATCTTCTAGGCTCCAGGGCTTCTCCATGCGTTGAAGACACATTGCCTTTCTTTCTACAGTGAAGGCCTGATCTCTGCCCCCACCCTCCTGCCTCTCAGAGCAGAAGGAACGTGAGGGTCCAGTCTGGTCTCTCTGCCCATCCCCTCAGGGCAAGAAACTCGCTGCCAAGTCAGGAAGGACTTGCAGAGTGGCGCACTCACATCACGGAGGGCGAGGACAGCTTTTGTCTCTCTGCTCACTGGAACTGATAGGCACCAGCCTGGAATCTTAAAGGGAAAAAGAGTCTGGGGAGAGCCAGAAACAGCAGCACTGGAAGGAGCTGCAGGGCAAAGTATGCCACCGGCTACACTGTGCCCAGAAATACCATGCCTAGGTGGGGCCCACAGCTGCTGTTACCTGGCGGGTCGGTCTAGTGTTATTCAGCAGAGGAAAAAATGGCCATGAGCTGCTGAGCCCTGGAAGATCATCCGTGTGTGTGCATGCATGCGCACGTGTACGCGTGTGTGCACGCCTTCCTCTGCCTGCCTGCCCTGGCTCCCACACCGTGTAACTTTTTTATTTTTTGCGGTACGCGGGCCTCTCACTGTTGTGGCCTCTCCCGTTGAGGAGCACAGGCTCCGGACACGCAGGCTCAGCGGCCATGGCTCACGGGCCCAGCCGCTCCGCGGCATGTGGGATCTTCCCGGACCGGGGCACGAACCCGTGTCCCCTGCATCGGCAGGCGGACTCTCAACCACTGCGCCACCAGGGAAGCCCGCCGTGTAACTCTTAATGTCACTCACATGTTCTCTTCTCCACACTGAAGGAATTGTTAGTAAACCTACTCCAGAGATCAGTGCCACCCGGGACCAGAGGCACTGCCCTGCTGCCCTGGCATCAGCTCAGTCCAGTGCCCCTGGAGGGCATCCCTGACAGGCATGCCAGCCACCGTCCGACTGGGGCTGAAATGCCCACCTCGAGCAGATGGAGCAAGGGGGCACGTGAAACAGCAACAGCAAAACCAGACACACGTGCTCAGATGAAGGGCTGCGAAATCAAGGCAGTGAAGCAACCGTGCGGCAGGGTGTGTGTGAGGCTGGGAAAGGAAACAGCAGGGCTGGAGAGAGGCGACCCTGGGTTTCCTCCCATCCGCAGGCCGGGCCATCTCGGGGTACCTTTGTTGGCTGAATAGGGCTGATTTTTAGTTTATCTTTGTTTTGGTTCTCACTCGCCTTCTTTTTTTAGATGCCCGTGATTAGAGTACATAAAGTACTAGACTATGTGAAGGAAGATGTCAGGAATCTGGTTGGTTTTGAGTGAAACAAAACATCATCGCTGGGACCCAGAGGGCATCTCTTACTCATCACTGCAGCCAGGCGGAGGTGATGGTATGGTACTTACATGAGGACAACCCAACATTCTGTACTAGTAGTTTGGAACAACCGACCTTTCATGCTAGTACTGTGTCTTGTGCCAGAGACAGTGGGCTATTTTTTTAAAACCCCTTTGCTACCCAAATGCCAAATAACCACGGACGTATAACCACGAAGAAAGAAATAGATGTCCCCAGAGTTACATCAACGGTGCATAAAGAGAGACTTCTTTTCCTACCGATTTTGTACTTCTGCTTCTTGGCCTTTTCATTCTCTTTCTTCCTGCTCCTCTGCTCTTGTCTCTAATATGTAGAACACTTTGGTTTGCCGAACTCAGGTCTAATCCTGGTAAGGGTCTCCAGTAATACTGAGACTCCTGAAATTCCTGTAAAAACCCAGTTTGGCTTCCTTTTATCATGAACCAGGCATGCACCCTAGTGACAGCATGACAGAGTAGGAACAAGAGAATGTCTTCACAACTGACCAAATAACTAGATCCCTTCAGGCCAGGAAGGGTTGCAAATCTGATATGCTTTACATCTCTCTTAAAAGATCACAGACGTCAGAGAGGTACTTGAAACCTTTTTTCTAATTCCAGCAATCGGTAGGTCTCTCTCTCTCTCTCTCTCTCTCTCACTCTGGCAAAGGAAAGTATCTTGCTGACAAAGAAGCCAGCCCTCTTCTGACCTGTCTTGGTTTTCATTTGTGATAACCTGATGAAAAGAAAATCACTTCCAGAAGCAATAAAAACTATCGAGGAAGGCAGTCTTGTGGTCCAGGAGCAAAAGAGAGAGTCACAGATGATGCTATTTTAGTGGGCTTTTAGGTTTAAATGTGGTGACCACGAATCTTGTCTGGTCTTTACAATGGCAGGGATTTTAATGTTTTTAGTTGTCTTCCAAGTCTGTGCCACAAACAGTAGGTATGCCAGACCATTTCAGAAATAGACCTAGGTTGTCTAGGAAGAAGTTGTAGCTGTAAAATATATTCGTTGCTCAACCTGAATGAGGACATAGTAATTTCAGTAACATCTTAAGTTGTCTTTTAATACTTTTCATCCTTTCATCATACTTATAATTGTTTATGCAGGCAGAGTTGCTTTTTTTGTTACCGTCGACCCACCTCAGATGGAGATCAAAGCTGTGCAGATTGATTAAGCCAATGGGTTGACATTTTTTGCAGGAGGAATTGAAATCCATGGTTGTAACTGGGTGGCCCTTGGCAGGCAGACTGTATAAGGAGTTTAACATAAGCAACTGTAAGGAATGTTTCACAGGAACCACCCAAGCATGGAGGTGGGGCCTTTCATTTGGGATATCTCTGCACTTGGTCGTAAACAAAAGACATTACAGTGTAAAGCCTTTGAGACCTAGTTATGCCTTAACCTTTGTGCGCTGTGGAATGAGATAAAGTAACAGATACAGAGGGGTCCTGAGTTGCTCATCTTTCTCTAGTCTCTTAGCTAAAATCCCCTATTATAGGACCTTCTAGTTCTCTTTCTTACCATCTCATTCTCAGGGCTCCTCTACATGTTTTTGTGGTTTTCTGATGCCTCTACATCTATTTTGGTTTTCAGATGCTCTGCCTTCTATCAGATCATGTTGTCTGATTTTGTTGGAGAAACGCTACCTCCCTGTATAACCAGGTCTTGCCTCTTTCACTTTAAGGACCTTCCACATACCACATGGGGTTCTTTTTAAGACACCCTCTATTTGCTAACATTCTAACAGTGAGTCAGGTTGAGATATAAACAAGACAAAGAGTGAGGCAGTCATTCACCAAGAAAAGTCAGAGTGTCCAGGAAATAAAGTGGCAGAAAAACTAGCTGAGATTTGGAAAACGGAGGCAAGGATAGGCAAGATGGTGCAGGGATCATGGACTGTGGAAGCCTCTGCCTGTGAGCCAGCATCCGTGCTGCGTGCCTTACATTTGCTTACATATAACAGCACAACAAGTAGGTGGTGTTATTCCTGTTTTACAGATGAGGAAGTTGAGGATTAAAGTGGTTAATGATTTGCCTGAGTCATACTACCAGGCAAGTGAGACTGCTGAGACTTAAGCCAAGACAGACACTATTTGCATTGCATTGCATTCAATAAAGAGCACAGACTATATTTTATCTCATATTTCAGATAGATAGATAGATAGGTAGATAGATAGGAAGAAAGAAAATAGATAGATACATTGATTTATGTTTGAGGCAAAGCCAATATTGAAAATGGAAAAACATGGTCACCGTCTTCTCTGGACCACACTATCATTGTATAACATGCTACCCCAAAACTTTGGATCTTCTAAACACAACCATTTTATAAAGAAGATATATATATATATATATATATATATCTCAACATATGCATATATATGTGTGTGTATATACATATGTATATATATAACAGAATATTACTCAGCCATTAAAAAGAATGCCATTTGCAGCAACATGGCTGGACCTAGAGATTATCATATTAAACGAAGGTAGTTAGACAAAGAAAAACAAATATCACATGATATCACTTATATGTGGAATCTAAAATATGACAGAAATGAACTTATCTATGAAAAGAAACAGACTAACAGACATAAAGAATAGATTTGTGATGGGGACGGGGAAGGGTAAGCTGTGACAAAGTGAGAGAGTGGCATGGACATATATACACTACCAAATGTAAAATAGATAGCTAGTGGGAAGCAGCCGCATAGCACGGGGAGATCAGCTCAGCTCGGTGCTTTGTGACCACCTAGAGGGGTGGGATAGGGAGGGTGGGAGGGAGACGCAAGAGGGAAGAGATATGGGAACATATGTATATGTATAACTATTCACTTTGTTATAAAGCAGAAACTAACACACCATTGTAAAGCAATTATACTCCAATAAAAATGTAAAAAAAAAGAATAGGTTTGTGGTTGCCGAGGGGGAGGGATGGATTGAGAGTTTGGGATTAGCAGATGCAAACTATTATATATGTATAAACAATAAGGTCCTACTGTATAGCACAGGGAAGTATATTCAATATCCTGTGATAAACCATAATGGAAAAGAATATATATATATGTATGTAATATATATATATGTGTATATAACTGAGCCACTTTGCTGTACAGCAGAAATTAACACAGCATTGTAAATCAACTATACTTTGATAACATTTTTTTAAAAAACACAGCCATTTTATTCCGTCTCGCAATTTTTTGTGGGTTAGGAATTCAGGCAAGACTAGGCTGTGTTTTTCTTCTGTTCCTCGTGACATCAATTGGAGTCACTTGTTGGTTTTCATCTGCAGCCAGGCTGGTCTGAAGGGTCTAAGGTAGTTATACTCATGTGTCCAGTAACTTGGAAGGGACAGCTGGAAGCCTAGGGCCTAGCTGTACCCACCCCGCAACCCTTTTCATGTGTTCTTAAGTCATCTCCACATGCTCCTACCACAGAGTACTAGGAGCTTCTTACATGGCAGTTCAGGGCTCCAAGACAGCATGGTGGAAGCTACCATCCTCTTATAGGCTGAGCCCCAAACAGGCATAGATAGCGTCACTTCTGCTGTACTCTGTTGGTCAGATCCTCATAGGCCAGCCCACATTCAAGGTGAGATGAAATTGAGCCCACTTGTGACTGGAGGGAGTGCCAAAGACGTACTGCCATCTTTAATCTAGGGAGGAAAACGCGGCTCCTTTCCGTAGAGTCAAGTGAAAAGCCTCCTTTTTAAGACAGTGTTTGCTGTGGGCCAAACTATGAAGAAAACTGCACTCATTTGTGTGGCCATTTATCCTTGCTGTGACTCCCAGCTGTCTCTCACCCTTTCCCTATGTCCCTAAAACCTGCACTTAAGAAAGATGAGATACCCACGACCCACATGCCCTTTTGGGGGCCATTTTCGTCTTGAGCTGTATCTCTAATTAGAGAATGAAAGGGTTTTTCTCTTTTTGAAGAAATGTGTTGCTTCTCAAAGTCTTGGGGAGAGAAAGAAGGCAAGACAGAACAAGTTTGGGCAGAGGGTCCTTGACAGATCCAGTAACCTGCAGACCACTCCAGTAACTGCTAATTCTACCCCGAGACAGTGATGGCTGAGTCCACTCAGTTTTATAAGCTTTCCTATCCCTGTCTTTCTCTTTTTCTCTGTATCCCTCTGTTTTTTTCCTTCACTCTCACTCTTTTATTCTGTCACCATACATACATGTGGATTTGTTTATATATTTTTAAAATATATTTTATATATATATAATTTTTATATGTATAAAAATTATATATATATATATATATTTTAGATTTATTTTCTTCAATCACTCCACCAGCATAACCACAAGTAGCCAAACAGATAAAATCACCATGTTTTTTTTTTTTTTTTCTGCCTAGGTGACATAAGGATCCAGCCATTCCAGGAAGGGGGCAGATGACATTTTTCAGGGTTGCAGTCCCAATGAGGCATTTGTGAAAAGGGAAAAAAAAAAAGTTCTACAAAAGATGTGAGAATTATATTCATGGGTCTGGCTTAACATTGGTCTTTTTAGGTTGTTCCAGAAGCTAGCCTCTCATGTCTGTGTCATTTTCTTCTTCTTCCCTCTCTCTCTCTTTGGGATACTTTTTTCTGTTCTATTTTGAGCTCCGCAGCACAGCTCTTTTATTCCATTTGTCAGCCGCAGACGCACATCCAGTTGAAAAGCATCCCCAGCCTCCATCGCCACAATGCCTCTGATCTTGTGGCCACTGGAGCCTCCGACCACACGAGTCTGTTGATCTGTGGCTGCTCTGTTGTTTTAGTTCTTGGTGTTACCAGTGGGAGAAATGCTCGAATGAGGGAAGAATGCTGGAAGAGTAAACCAGTTATGACCAAGGGCTGCTGCCCGTCCAGGGGGGTGTATACAATCCCCATATTCTGAATCCATGGTAGCTGTATCATGGCATCCCTCAGGTACGTCATGCAGTGGGCTGTCCAAGTGCCAAACGCTGTTTCCAATGACCCTTCCTACTGCCTTCTTTCTTTTTCCCCCTTTCGTCCTTAAGTTCTACTATGTTCTTTTACTTTTTGCCTCAACAAAACAATCTATATATTTTTTTCTGTTTTTAAAAGTAACACATGCTCATTGGAGAATCTTTGAAAAATAGAAAAAATATTAAAAGATGCTGATTATCTTTAATATCGTCGCTGACTGGTAACCATATTCATTGATGCGTTGCATTCATTCAACAATAACGATCACTTACCTACTGTGTGAACTGCCTTTGGATACCAAGAATGCAGAAGGAATTGAAAAGGCAGGATCCCTGCACTCATAGACTTTAGTTTAACGGAGAGACCAACACTGAAATAATAAAGAACGTGATTTTTAGCAGCTGCATGACATTCCATAATTTTCATATATTTGCGGTTGTGTTAACACTTTTTTTTTTTAGTAATTTATATATTTTGTTAAGCCAAACTAGAATTTATTAATCACCTGTATTAGATATTTGGATTATTCCCAGTGTTTTGTGATTATAAATAAAACTTCACTTCACATTCTTATACATAAATATTTGAAACTCTTTCCTTGGCATAAATTTCTTAAGGGATGCTTACTAGGTGAAAGACTGACATGTTTTAAGACTCTGAACACATGTTATCAATTTGTTTTCTAGAAGAGTCCACTACCAGTCCCCACCCTACCACCTTGTAATGCTGGTCTTGCCATACTCTTGCCAGCAATAAATATTAAGCAATGAAGTGAAATCTTACTGCATTTCATAGAGTTTTTCAAAATGAAAACAGTTTCTCATTTTTTCGGCTTATAAAAGCAGTCAATGCTTATTGTAAAAGCAAAACAAAAAGAACAAACCAAATTAAGTCCAAGATGGACATACCAGAAAAAAAGAGTAACCTGTGCAATCCTATTCAGACGTAATCCCAGATTACCTTTCGGTGTGTATCCTTCCAGACTTTCTTTTTTGTGAGGTGAAGGGCCATTTTAAGAGTAAGTCCTTTTAGAATAAACATACTATAGGGAAAGCACAGAACCAGCTAACCTGGGCGCCATTGCTCAGCTGTGCTACTACCTGGCTGAGTTCCTGGCAGATCATAGCCTCCCTCCCCCTCCCCGGGCTTTAGTATCTTCATCTGTGAAATGAGAGGCTGGCCTAACAGATTTTTATTACTGTGTTTCTTTTAGGCCAGAGATTCTCAACCTCAGTGATGTTGACATTTCGGGCAGGATTATTCTTTGTTCTGGGGGCCACCCTGTGCATTGTGGGATGTTTAGCAGCATCCCTGGCCTCTCCTCACTAGATGTCAGTAGCTACTACCACCCCCAGTCATATCAATCAAATATGTCTCTAGACAATGCCAAGTGTACCTGGGGGGCAAAACTACCCCCGACTGAGAAGCTAAAAAATACTATAATTCCACGTCTAGTGAATTTTAATGGTTACTCCAAAGCAAAACTTCGGGTGATAGCCAGCATGCTTTGTGTTGGGAGAGGGAAGAGATAGTAGATACAAGAACAGCAGGGCTGATGCAGAAGGAAGCACCACCTCGGTGCTGGCCTGGACAGCGGGTTGGGGACAGTTCTGGAACACGTACACATGAGGACAATTTCTGAGCCACATTTAAAATTTCAGGTGCCCATTCATGGTCAGCGGGAAGGAAAACAAATTTCTTTTGGAGTACTTATATTGTACGCCAGCAAGGTGATGAATTATTGAATGGGTCCTTTTTCTGTAAACATATTTATCATCTTTCTTTTTCATCCATCCTGTGGTGAACAAGGGAAGGCGGAAATGGGGAAGCAGTTTACAAAGAGCTTCGAACGTTACCTCCCTTTGTGAATAGCTCCCTGGTTTGAGGTGTTATTTCCTTCCCAAGGGGTCTCTCTGCCTCAGGGACAACTTTTAATGCCACTATTGTTCAGAAAAAGAGTCACCCTGTTTTCTAACACTTTCTCTTTCACTCGCTGTCTGTTTCACTTTGGTGGTAAAAGGAAGCCCAGGGGGTCATTAAAAGATGGGATGACAGTGGCCATTTTGTGTGCTTTGAAATACGCTTTGAGCCTCAGCTGTAACGGCCAGCCTAGCAATGAAGCAGCATCCTGATTTTCGAAGTAATGGCATTGAGCTTTACTGAATATTAAAATGATGTTTCATCCAGTGGGTGGAATGGGGACTTGAGGAGAGTGGGATGTATTGAGCACACGTTTCTGGAGCAGTGATGGGGCAGCACTGGGTCCTGCTGGGACTAGTTAGGCTGTGTCTGTTTGGACCTCCTGGCCAGGTGAGGGACCTCTCTCCAGCAGAGACAGCCATGGTGGGAGTGCCCAGGAGGCGTGCAGTGCAAGAGGCCACAGAGGGTTTAGGATCTCACAGGGAAGAGAGGCAAGTACAGCCAAAGAAGCAGAGGCCACGCTGACAGTGATAAAGATGCACCAAGAGTCTAAAGGTCATGATGAAGTTAGGAGTCTGTAAGACTCACTGAGGGAAAGGCAGAGTGCAGGGAGGGCATTGTTCCCGACTCTCTTGTAATTAATGTTATCTGTTACAATTATTTGTTTAGATCACTGCTGTTCAGATGGTGCTTTGAGGAGACCTCAGGGGGGTCAACGGAACAGGCCTCAAGGTTAAAATGGGGTTGCGAGATGGTGGCTCAGGTGTTGAATGGGCAGGGGAATGGCAATATGTTTTGTATGTTAGTACTTGCCTCAATTTTCATTTAAAGAGAGAAATCCTACAATTAAGGGGGAAAAAAGTTAAACCCATTGGCAGATTTTTGTATTTCTGGTTTTCTCAGAGTAGACACGTATTAAGTTTAACCAATTTGTTCCATAATTTTTTTAACATCTTTATTGGAGTATAATTGCTTTACAATGGTGTGTTAGTTTCTGCTTTACAACAAAATGAATCAGTTATATATATACATATGTTCCCACATCTCTTCCCTCTTGCGTCTCCCTCCCTCCCACCCTCCCTGTCCCACCCCTCTAGGTGGTCACAAAGCACGGAGCTGATCTCCCTGTGCTATGCGGCTGCTTTGCACTAGCTACCTATTTTACGTTTGGTAGTGTATATATGTCCATGCCACTTTCTCGCTTTGTCACAGCTTACCCTTCCCCCTCCTGATATCCTCAAGTCCATTCTCTAGTAGATCTGTGTCTTTATTCCCGTCTTACCCCTAGGTTCTTCATGACATTTTTTTTTCTTAAATTCCATATATATGTGTTAGCATACGGTATTTGTCTCTCTCTTTCTGACTTACTTCACTCTACATGACAGACTCTAGGTCTATCCACCTCATTACAAATAGCTCAATTTCGTTTCTTTTTATGGCTGAGTAATATTCCATTGTATATATGTGCCACATCTTCTTTATCCAGTCATCCGATGATGGACATTTAGGTTGTTTCCATCTCCGGGCTATTGTAAATAGAGCTGCAATGAACATTTTGGTACATGACTCTTTTTGAATTATGGTTTTCTCAGGGTATATGCCCAGTAGTGGGATTGCTGGGTCATATGGTAGTTCTATTTGTAGTTTTTTAAGGAACCTCCATACTGTTCTCCACAGTGGCTGTATCAATTTACATTCCCACCAACAGTGCAAGACGGTTCCCTTTTCTCCACACCCTCTTCAGCATTTATTGTTTCTAGATTTATTGATGATGGCCATTCTGACTGGTGTGAGATGCTATCTCATTGTAGTTTTGATTTGCATTTCTCTAATGATTAGTGATGTTGAGCATTCTTTCATGTGTTTGTTGGCAGTCTGTATATCTTCTTTGGAGAAATGTCTCTTTAGGTCTTCTGCCCATTTTTGGATCGGGTTGTTTGTTTTTTTGGTTATTAAGCTGCATGGGCTGCTTATAAATTTTGGAGATTAATCTTTTGTCAGTTGCTTCATTTGCAAATATTTTCTCCCATTCTGAGGGTTGTCTTTTCATCTTGTTATGGTTTCCTTTGCTGTGCAAAAGCTTTGAAGTTTCATTAGGTCCCATTTGTTTATTTTTGTTTTTATTTCCATTTCTCTAGGAGGTGGGTCAAAAAGGATCTTGCTGTGATTTATGTCATAGAGTGTCCTGCCTATGTTTTCCTCTAAGAGTTTGATAGTTTCTGGCCTTACATTTAGGTCTTTAATCCATTTTGAGCTTATTTTTGTGTGTGGTGTTAGAGAGTGATCTAACCTCATACTTTTACATGTACCTGTCCAGTTTTCCCAGAACCACTTATTGAAGAGGCTGTCCTTTCTCCACTGTACATTCCTGCCTCCTTTATCAAAGATAAGGTGACCATATGTGCGTGGGTTTATCTCTGGGCTTTCTATCCTGTTCCATTGATCTATCTTTCTGTTTTTGTGCCAGTACCATACTGTCTTGATTACTGTAGCTTTGTAGTATAGTCAGAAGTCAGGAAGCCTGATTCATCCAGCTCCGTTTTTCGTTCTCAAGATTGCTTTGGCTATTCGGGGTCTTTTGTGTTTCCATACAAATTGTGAAATTTTTTGTTCTAGTTCTGTGAAAAATGCCAGTGGTAGTTTGATAGGGATTGCATTGAATCTGTAGATTGCTTTGGGTAGTAGAGTTATTTTCACAGTGTTGAGTCTTCCAATCCAAGAACATGGTAATATCTCTCCATCTATTTGTATCATCTTTAATTTCTTTCATCAGTGTCTTATAATTTTCTGCATACAGGTCTTTTGTCTCCTTAGGTAGGTTTATTCCTAGATGTGTTATTCTTTTTGTTGCAATGGTAAATGGGAGTGTTTTCTTGATTTCACTTTCAGATTTTTCATCATTAGTGTATAGGAATGCCAGAGATTTCTGTGCATTAATTTTGTCTCCTGCTACTTTACCAAATTCATTGGCTCTAGTAGTTTTCTAGTAGTTTGCTACTTTACCAAATTCATTGGCTCTAGTAGTTTTCTGGTAGCATCTTTAGGATTCTCTATGTATAGTATCATGTCATCTGCAAACAGTGACAGCTTTACTTCTTCTTTTTCCAATTTGGATTCCTTTTATTTCCTTTTCTTCTCTGATTGCTGTGGCTAAAACTTCCAAAACTATATTGAATAAGAGTGGTGAGAGTGGGCAACCTTGTCTTGTTCCTGATCTTAGTGGAAATGCTTTCAGTTTTTCACCATTGAGGACAATGTTGGCTGTGGGTTTGTCATATATGGCCTTTATTATGTTGAGGAAAGTTGTCCTCTATGCCTACTTTCTGCAGGGTTTTTTATCATAAATGGGTGTTGAATTTTGTCAAAAGCTTTCTCTGCATCTATTGAGATGATCATATGGTTTTTCTCCTTCAATTTGTTAATATGGTGTATCACGTTGATTGATTTGCGTATATTGAAGAATCCTTGCATTCCTGGAATAAACCCCCCTTGATCATGGTGTATGATCCGTTTAACGTGCTGTTGGATTCTGTTTGCTAGTATTTTGTTGAGGATTTTTGCATCTATGTACCTCAGTGATATTGGCCTGTAGTTTTCTTTCTTTGTGACATCCTTGTCTGGTTTTGGTATCAGGGTGATGGTGGCCTCATAGAATGAGTTGGGGAGTGTTCCTCCCTCTGCTATATTTTGGAAGAGTTTGAGAAGGATAGGTGTTAGCTCTTTTGTAAATATTTGATAGAATTCGCCTGTGAAGCCATCTGGTCCTGGGCTTTTGTTTGTTGGAAGATTTTTAATCACAGTTTCAATTTCAGTGCTTGTGATTGGTCTGTTCATATTTTCTATTTCTTCCTAATTCAGTCTTGGCAGGTTGTGCATTTCTAAGAATTTGTCCATTTCTTCCAGGTTGTCCGTTTTATTGGCATAGAGTTGCTTGTAGTAATCTCTCATGATCTTTTGTATTTCTGCAGTGTCAGTTGTTACTTCTCCTTTTTCATTTCTAATTCTATTGATTTGAGTCTTCTCCCTTTTTTTCTTGATGAGTCTGGCTAATGGTTTATCAATTTTGTTTATCTTCTCAAAGAACCAGCTTTTAGTTTTATTGATCTTTGCTATCGTTTCCTTCATTTCTTTTTCATTTATTTCTGATCTGATTTTTATGATTTCTTTCCTTCTGCTAACTTTGGGTTTTTTTGTTCTTCTTTCTCTAATTGCTTTAGGTGCAAGGTTAGGTTGTTTATTCAAGATGTTTCCTGTTTCTTAAGGCAGGATTGTATTGCTATAAACTTCCCTCTTAGAACTGCTTTTGCTGCATCCCATAGATTTTGGGTCATCATGTCTCCATTGTCGTTTGTTTCTAGGTATTTTTTGATTTCCTCTTTGATTTCTTCAGTGATCACTTCGTTATTAAGTAGTGTATTGTTTAGCCTCCATGTGTTTGTATTTTTTACAGATCTTTTCCTGTAATTGATATCTAGTCTCATAGCATTGTGGTCAGAAAAGATACTTGATACAATTTCGGTTTTCTTAAATTTACCAAGGCTTGATTTGTGACCCAAGATATGATCTATCCTATGAGCATATGATATGATCTATCCTATGATCTATCCATGAGCACTAGAGAAAAATGTGTATTCTGTTGTTTTTGGATGGAATGTCCTATAAATATCAATTAAGTCCATCTTGTTTAATGTATCATTTAAAGCTTGTGTTTCCTTATTTATTTTCATTTTGGATGATCTGTCCATTGGTGAAAGTGGGGTGTTAAAGTCCGCCACTATGAATGTGTTACTGTCGATTTCCCCTTTTATGGCTGTTAGTATTTGCCTTATGTATTGAGGTGCGCCTATGTTGGGTGCATAAATATTTACGATTGTTATATCTTCTTCTTGGATCGATCCTTGATCATTATGTAGTGTCCTTCTTTGTCTCTTCTAATAGTCTTTATTTTAAAGTCTATTTTGTCTGATATGAAAATTACTACTCCAGCTTTCTTTTGGTTTCCATTTGCATGAAATATCTTTTTCCATCCCCTTACTTTCAGTTTGTATGTGTCTCTAGGTCTGAAGTGGGTCTCTTGTAGACAGCAAATATATGGGTCTTGTTTTTGTATCCATTCAGCCAATCTGTGTCTTTTGGTGGGAGCATTTAGTCCATTTACATTTAAGGTAATTATCGATATGTATGTTCCTATTCCCATTTTCTTAATTGTTTTGGGTTCATTATTGTAGGTCTTTTCCTTCTCTTGTGTTTCTTGCCTAGAGAAGTTCCTTTAGCAGTTGTTGTAGAGCTGGTTTGGTGGTGCTGAACTCTCTCAGCTTTTGCTTGTCTGTAAAGGTTTTAATTTCTCCATCAAATCTGAATGAGATCCTTGCTGGGTAGAGTAATCTTGGTTGCAGGTTTTTCTCCTTCATCACTTTCAATATGTCCTGCCAGTCCCTTCTGGCTTGCAGAGTTTCTGCTGAAAGATCAGTTAACCTTATGGGGATTCCCTTGTGTGTTATTTGTTGTTTTTCCCTTGCTGCTTTTAATATGTTTTCTTTGTACTTAATTTTTGACAGTTTGATTAATATGTGTCTTGGTGTGTTTCTCCTTGGATTTATCCTGTATGGGACTCTCTGTGCTTCCTGGACTTAACTACTTTGTTTCCCATTTTAGGGAAGTTTTCAACTATAATCTCTTCAAATATTTTCTCAGTCCCTTTCTTTTTCTCTTCTTCTTCTGGAAACCCTATAATTCGAATGTTGGTGCGTTTAATGTTGTCCCAGAGGTCTCTGATATTGTCCTCAGTTCTTTTCATTCTTTTTTCTTTATTCTGCTCTGCAGTAGTTATTTCCACTATTTTATCTTCCAGGTCACTTATCCGTTCTTCTGCCTCAGTTATTCTGCTATTGATCCCTTCTAGAGTATTTTTCATTTCACTTATTGTGTTGTTCATTGTTGTTTGTTTCATCTTTAGTTCTTCTAGGTCCTTGTTAACTGATTCTTGCAATTTGTCCATTCTATCTCCAAGATTTCGGATCAACCTTACTATCATTATTCTGAATTCTTTTTCAGGTAGACTGCCTATTTCCTCTTCATTTGTTAGGTCTGGTGGGTTTTTATCTTGCTCCTTCATCTGCTGTGTGTTTTTCTGTCTTCTCATTTTGCTTATCTTACTGTGTTTGGGGTCTCCTTTTTGCAGGCTGCAGGTTCGTAGTTCCCATTGCTTTTGGTGTCTGTCCCCAGTGGCTAAGGTTGGTTCAGTGGGTTTTGTAGGCTTCCTGGTGGAGGGGACTAGTGCCTGTGTTGTGGTGGATGAGGCTGGATCTTGTCTTTCTGGTGGGCAGGTCCACATCTGGTGGTGTGTTTTGGGGTGTCTGTGGACTTACGATTTTAGGCAGCCTCTCTGCTAATGGGTGGGGTTGTGTTCCTGTCTTGCTAGTTGTTTGCCATAGGATGTTCAGCACTGTAGCTTGCTGGTCGTTGAGTGAAGCTGGGTGCTGGTGTTGAGATGGAGATCTCTGGGAGATTTTTGCCGTTTGATATAATGTGGAGCTGGGAGGTCTCTTGTGTACCAGTGTCCTGACATTGGCTCTCCCACCTCAGAGGCACAGCACTGACTCCTGGCTGCAGCACCAAGAGCCTTTCATCCACTCGGCTCAGAATAAAAGGGAGAAAAAGTAGAAAGAAAGAAAGAAAGAAAGAGAGAGAGAGAGAGAGAGAGAGGGAGCTCGGGCGGGCGGGAGGGAGGAAGGAAGGAAGGAAGAAGGGAGGGAGGGAGGGAGGAGGGAAGGAAGGAAAAAAGAAAGAGGATAAAGTAAAATAAAATAAAGATAAAATATAATAAATTTATTAAAATAAAAAAAATAATTATTAAGAGAAAACAAAAACACACACAAAAAACGGACGGATAGAACCCTAGGACAAATGGTGGAAGCAAAGCTATACAGACAAAATCTCACATAGAAGCATACACATACACACTCACAAAAAGAGGAAAAGGGGAAAAAATCATAAATCTTGCTCTCAAAGTCCACCTCCTCAATTTGTGATGATTTGTTGTCTAAAGGAGGGAAGGAAGCAAAGAAAGAACTTAGATAAAGTAAAAAAAAAATGTTATTAAAAAGTAATTATTAAGAAAAAAATTTAAAAAAAAAAGGGATAGAACCCTCGGACAAATGGTGGAAGCAAAGCTATACAGACAAAATCTCACACAGAAGCATACACATACACACTCACAAAAAAAGGAAAAGGGGAAAAAATCATAAAGCTTGCTCTCAAAGTCCACCTCCTTAATTTGGGATGATTCGTTGTCTATTCATGTATTCCACAGATGCAGGGTACATCAAATTGATTGTGGAGCTTTAATCCGCTGCTTCTGAGGCTGCTGGGAGAGATTTCCCTTTTTCTTCTTTGTTCTCACAGCTCCCAGGGTCTCAGCTTTGGATTTGGCCCCGCCTCTGCGTGTAGGTCGCGGGAGGGCGTCTGTTCTTCGCTCAGACAGGACGGGGTTAAAGGAGCCGCTGGTTCGGGCGCTCTGGCTCACTCAGGCCGAGGGGAGGGAGGGGCACGGAGTGCGGGGCGGGCCTGCGGCGGCAGAGGCCGGCGTGACGTTTCACCAGCGTGAGGCGTGCCGTGCGTTCTCTCGCGGGAGTTGTCCGTGGATCCCGGAACCCTGGCAATGGCGGGCTGCACAGGCTTCCCGGACGCGGCCTGTGGATAGTGACCTGTGCTCGCACACAGGCTTCTTGGTGGCGGCAGCAGCAGCTTTAGCGTCTCTTGGCTGTCTCTGCGGTCTGCGCTTTTAGCCGCGGCTCGCGCCCGTCTCTGGAGCGCCTTTAAGCAGCGTTCTTAATCCCCTCTTCTCGCGCACCAGGTACGTGGGGGGTTTCTTGCCTTTTGGGAGGTCTGAGGTCTTCTGCCAGCGTTCAGTAGGTGTTCTGTAGGAGTTGTTCCACGTGTAGATGTATTTCTGGTGTATCTGTGGGGAGGAAGGTGATCTCCGCGTCTTACTCTTCCGCCATTTTCCCGGAAGCCCCTGTTCCATAATTTTAACGTCTTTAAAAATCAAACCATTCATTTATACCTTATCACCTTTTACAGAGGCTTTGATTGGCCTACAACATTACTATGAAGTAAAAGTGGCAAAAGTATGCTCAAATGAAGTTGTTAAAATTCAATGACTTTTGACCTACAAAAGTGGTGATAGCTTTAACCTAATAGAAATAATCGTTTAGAGATGGGGGCCAAGGAAACGTGAAGAGAAGGATGCCGAACCGATGCCAAGGACAGGATGGGGTGGGAGATAGAAATGCACAGACTTATGGACCTGCAGGGTTGCTAGCCATTGAGCCTTAAATGTTCCTGGAAACCAAAGAGTAAAGTGAGATGTGGTTGGTTAGGTGAAAGTATTTCAGTCTCTGAGGGAGGCAAACCTGCTCCTTACACTTTTATCTAAAAGAAATTCTGTGTGTAGGCCCTCTTAAGGGACTCATGGGTGATAGATTATTTCTTCAAAGCATGCTAACGGGAAATACAGCTGCACATTTCATAAATCTCCTTCTTCTAATGACTCAGATGACAATACCACATTCATGATGCTGGCTTGCATATTTGTTTTTTTAAAGGAAATAGAATTCTAGAATGGCACATAGAGGTGGAAGGTTTATGTTTGTGTCTTCTTTGACAAATGGTGAAAAAGGAAATTTTTTGCTTCTGTTAAATAACATTTAAAAGCATTTCCTCTTAGTGTATGAGGAATTTCCAGAACCCTGACCCTAAACCCCAATTGTATCAGTCTGTTAGAGACAGACTTTATTGATGTCCTCTTATATCTGGTATCCACTGATGTCGCTTCATGTTGTCTTAAAGTGAGTCCTTATAATTTGTTTCTGTAATCCAGATAATTGATCGTGGAAACTAAATGTTGTTTTTGGGAAAGATGTTTCAAGTCATATTAATAGCGCATTTCTATGATGATCAGATTATATCTAAGTAGATGCTTGGTGTGTCATTTTATTGACTCTGGATAGTTGTTTGCTTTTTCTTCTCCAATTGACACTAATGTCTAATATTTCTGAGCATTTACTGTGTGCCAGGCTCTGTTATAAGGACTTTACATACATCATTTCACGTACTCTACCCAACATTCCCATGAAGTAGGTACTATAATTATTCCCGTGTTATTGATAAACAAACTGAAGTTCAGAAAGGCTTAGAAATAAAAAGCAGATGAAGACCTTCCCAAGGCTACTGAGCAACTAGCAAAGCCAGGATTCACACTCAGCACTGGGCCACACAACCCTTGTTCTTCATTATGGTACACTCCAAGGCGTAGATGACTGTTCTTTGCTGCTGCTTTAGTAGAGGTGAAGCATGTGTTTCTCACACACAGAAACAGCTTGACCTTGTCACACAGGAACTTGGGCAGTAGATGTACTGAGAAGCCGAGAGGACCAAGGGCAACTGGATCCCAAAGAGCATGACCCCAAGAGCCAGCAGGGTCATTGGAGGTATTTGGGTCCTGTTCCGAAACCAGCTCCAGCAGATGGGTGGCTGAGATGGGGCTTGAAGGGCAGGTAGGTCCATAGTCAAGGTCTGGAGGTCTGGAATCCCAGGAGCTCAAATGGAGAAAAGGAAGGCTAAAGATGGTAGGACAAGGCACAGTTCTGGATACCTAGAGGAGCGACTACATAATGGGAATTTTCCTTCAACCAACCCACTGCAGTAACTTGGGGAAAAGGACCTTACTTCTGGCACAAGTTAACTTCATCTGGAAAAACAAGCCGAGTAGGTCACTACAGTGACGTTGCTTCAGATAGCTGCTGCTTCTGTGAGGCCAGGCTTTCAGGCGGAGGAACTCGGAAGTTAGCCACAAAGCTAAACAGACAAAGTACTCATGGAGGAACAGAGCTTCCCTCCAAGCAGGGCTTTCAGGAGCCAGGCCTGGCCTCAGAGGGTGGCCAGGACTCAGCTGCTGTCGGCCAAGCAGGCAGACCCACGAAGGAACAAGGCAGTTTCAGCACATTTTGAGTTTCTGAGCTCTGAATTTGCTCCCTTCTCACAAGCCACCAGCAGGGCCGTGCGAATCCGCAGCTCTAGCTGCATTCTGAGAGGGTGAGCGCTGGTGGGGGGAACGTCACTCTGTCCTCCTGAACGTGGGAAAATTCTCTTAGCTTAATTTAGGCTCCACACTAGATTCTTCACCAGTCCAAACTCATTTCAACGGATTCTGTTTTGAAAGTTTGTGTACTATGGTGAGCTGTTAGAAGTAGGGCATTTTACACGTTTAGTTTGCCTTGAATAGAAATGAATCCAAATCAGGTCTCAGAGCACGACTACTGTGTGATTTAGGCAGTTTTACCGTTATCTGCAAAGAGAAGAAATCGTGGGTACACTCAGGTGTAATTCTGTAGCATAGAAGTGAAATCTCCCTTTTACTACTTTGCTGCATTTTATTTATTTATCTTACTTGCCCTTCTGAAGTGTAAGCATCAGGAACCAGGGAGTAGGACCTCAAATTCTTAATGAATTTTTAGACCTTGGAATGGCTGAATGATTTTAAGGGTGAATTTTGTTGTTTTTATTTAAAAATTCTTGGTTATTTCTTGAATTCAGAAGAGACACTGGCCTTTTGATAATAGTAAAAAAATATTTACTGAATTCCACTCTGGGCCCAGGCCTGGGCAAGGCACTGGGGAAAGATAACCACAGAGATAGAAGATATAGGCTGCTCTAAAACAAAATCCCCGTGGGCTCAAGTTTCAAAAGAGAAATCCAATCTGTAGTTGTTTTGTAAAGACTTCCACTAGCATGAAGTCACTGCTCAGTGACATTTGATACAGTAATGGTAACAGTGATGGTAATTATGAAGGAGATAACATCTCCCATGGTTTTTTAAAAATGGCAGCTCTATTGAGATATAATTCATATACCATAAAATTCACCCTAATAAGTTTTACAATTCAGTGGGATAGTCAGAATGCAACCATCCTATTGTGATTTCAAAATATTTCCATCACCCCAAAAAGCTGCTCTAGTATCCACCAGCAGTCATTTCCCATGCTCCCTCCCTTTAGCTCCTAGCAACCACTCATCTACTTTGTGTCTCAATGGATTTGCCTATTCTAGGCATTGCATATGAATGGAATGATAGGATATGTGGCCTTTTATGACTCTGTTCTTTCATAGCCTATTTATGAGGTTCATCCGTGTTGTTACATGTGTCAGTACTTCATTTTTATTGCCTAATAATATTCCATTGGACGGATATGCCACATTTTGTTTATCCATTCATCAGTTGATGGACATTTGGGTTTTATTTCCATTTTTTGACTATTATGAATAATGTTGCTATGAATACAACTTTTTGTACAGACATGTGTTTTCAATTCTCTTGGTTTAACACCTAGGAGTAGAATTGCTGGGTCACATGGTAACTCTTTGTTCAACATTTTGAGCAGCTGCCAGACTGTCTTCCAAAGTGACCACGCTATTTTATAATCTCCCCAGAAATGTATGAAAGTTCCAGTTTTTCCATATCCCCTCCGACAGTTATTACTGTCTGTCATTTGGATTTGAGTCTATTCTGGTGGATGTGAAATGGTATCTCATTGTAGTTTTGATTTGCATAATCATTAATGACACTGAGTGTATTTTATGTGCTTATTGGCCTTTTGCTTATCTTCTTTGGAGAAATGTATGTTTAAATCCTTTGCTCCTTTTTTAAAATTTAAATTTTTTTAAAGTTAATTTTGTTTATTTTTTGGCTGTGCTGGGTCTTGGTTGCTGCATGCAGGCATTCTCTAGTTGCGGCAAGCGGGGGCTACTCTTCGTTGTGGTGCGCGGGCTTCTCGTTGCCGTGGCTTCTTTTGTTGCGGAGCTATGGGCACGCGGGCTTCAGTAGTTGTGGCGCGCGGGCTTAGTTGCTCTGTGGCATGTGGGATCTTCCCAGACCAGGGCTTGAACCTGCGTCCCCTTCTTTGGCAGGCGGATTCTTAACCACTGCGCCACCAGGGAAGTCCCTTTCAGCATTTTTTTTTTTTTTGGTCATTTTTAAATTGACTTGTCTTTTTTCTGTAGAGTTACCAGAATTCTTCATATATTGTGGATATAAATCCCTTTCTGATATGTGACTTGCCAAAATTTTCTCCCATTCTGTGAGTTGTCTTTTCACTTTTTTTTTTAAGTTTTTTTGACGTGGACCATTTCAAAAATCTTTATTGAATTTGTTACAATATTGCTTGTCTTTTATGTTTTGGTTTTTTGGCTGCAAGGCATGTGGGATCTTAGCTCCCAGGGACCAGGGATCAAACCCACACCCCCTGCATTGGAAGGCAAAGTCTTAACCACTGGACCACCAGGGAAGTCCCTTTTCACTCTCTTGACTGTGTCCTTTGAAGCACATATATTTTTAGTTTTGACAGAGTCCAATTTTTCTGTTGTTTTCCTTTGTCACTTGTGCTTATCTTATCCAACCTAAGGGACCATAGCCTAATCCAAAGTCACAAAGATTTACTCCCATGTTTTCTTCTAAGAGTTTTATAGCTTTAGCTCTTATAGTTAGGTCTATGATTCATTTTGAGTTAATTTTTATGTACAGTGTGAGGTAGGGGTCTAGCTTAATTCTTTTGTATGTAGATACCGAGATGTTTTAGAACTGTTGTTGAAAAGACAATTTTTTGTCTGTTGAATTGGCTTGGAATCCTTGTCTAAACCTTGATTGTTTTTTACTCATCAACTAGATATCTTAGGATCACATCAAAATAGTCCCATTCCCTATCTTCAGAGAACTTATCTCCAAGGGAGAAATGCTTGCAAAAAAAGTCAAAACATTCACTCATTCATTCCACATCATTACTGTATTCTTACAAAATAACAGGTACCACGCTAGACCCTGGGGAGACTGGGATATATAAAAAGGATAAGAGTGTACCACACTGAAGCAGGTGAAGAAAACACAAGCTTTAAATTTATAATAAGACCACCTTAGGTCCCAAGAAGTTCTAGAATCTGTATTAGTGTTTGTACATGCTCAGCCTGGCAGGTGCTTGCCTGTTTACTTGCCTTGGGGAACTATTTCTCACCCTCAGATTTGGATGTCATTTCTTCTAAAAGGTTTTCACCAATATCCCCATAGTTATACATACCTCTCTAATAGCACTTAGCACATAGAATTTGCACCTAGGTGTCTCTCAGTCTCATTCATCTTTGAGGAAAGAACCATGTTTTTATGACATCGTTTACCTGATAATTCTCAAGAAGGTGTCTCATACCTATATATTAAACAAATGAATAGTTGAATCATGAATGCTAGACAGAGGTACTCTTTGAAAACTTCCTGGAAGTAAGAATTTGCAGATCTTCCAAGTGATCTCAGAAAAGAAAGTAACAAAAATCTCAACAAGTGTAATATATTGTGTTACGAGTGGACTGAAGTCATGTGACTCTCTCACATTGTCTTGATTTGATAACGAAGGTTTTAAATCTGGGTAAGGAGTTGATGCGTAGGGGCACCAGTGTGGTGATGTATAGAAATTCCAAAGAGAACATTGTCTTTGGCTTGGCAAGAAAGGCTTTAAAATCAAATTCAAACCCAATATGACCCAGATGTCTCAAGTCAGCAAAATCATTTGTCAAAAGGATAATTCTACCAACTCTAAAAGTGCCGTGGTCTTCTAGCCCTTCTACTTCCTGTCAGAACCTACAAATGATAGATCCCAGAAAGCAGCAACCTCAAGGAAAAACTTTTTTTTTTTTTTTTTGCACCAGCCTCAGGAAGTTAATTCTCTGCTGTCTGTCACATTCACGATTAATTAGCTTAAAGTTCCTTGAGAGAATATTTATGTTGTTGTGGCTGATCTGTTTGAAATAGTAGAAATATGTGGGCCTTCAGAAGGGTGTAGTGGTAACCCTCAGCTCTCACAGCTCTAGTTTTTTTTTTCTTTCCCTGAGCATAATTTTCATTCAATACACTGAACAACTGTGGTCTTCAAAGGAGTTTTTGGAGAACCTGATCCCTAACTGAAACAAGTGAAAGGTTAAAAATAATTACCATGAAAAGTAATATTTTGAAGGACTTGTTGGGTTGTCACAACAGCCCACAGGCCAAATCAGGCCCCCTGCCTGTTTGTATTAATAAAGTTTTATTGGAACACATCCACACCCATTCTTTTACGTATTGCCTATAGCTGCTTGTGTACTACAATGGCAAGTATTTGAGTATTGCAAAAGACAGTCTGGCTGTGAAGCCAAAATATTTACTCTCCTGAACCTTTACAGAAGAAATTGGCTGACCCCTATGCTAGAATGTAAGTCTATAAAGCTGGGAACTTTATTCTGTTTACAGCTATATTCCCAGCACCTAGAACAATGCTTGGTACATAGTAGGTACTTGATAAATAGTTTCGGGGAAAAATGAATGAGATAAAATCTTTTGTTTGTAACTTCTTCAACCTTGCCCTAGCAGACACAGCTTCAGTCTGCAAATAAGCAGAATTTTAGTACAAGCTATCCCCCCAAAGCTTAAAACCTATAAAATTTACTGTTCAAATATATAAATTTTATGAGCAGTGAACTCATAAAATGAGACTTTTATCAATTTTCTTGAGTACTTACCAAAGGCTGGGAAATGCTAGATGTAAAATAAGCAGTTAGGTTAGGTTTTTCTATCCCCCCGCCCCTGCTTCAGGACCTGATCCTTGGCTTGCTAAAATTAATATTGACGTTAAAAGCTAGTTTGTTTTAGGTGGAGTCCCTGTAAAGCTAATCAGCAAATATGTCTAGGATAGATAGACTGCTTTGCATTCTGTATTTACCCCTTCTTTTATGAATTACTCTGCAAAAGATAAATTCCCTGGTATTTTACACCTGTCAATTACCTGCAAATTTTGTTTTTTGCTCCAGAATGTATTATTTGGGGATGTTTCAAACAGCAGCTGGGTATCTCTAGCTGTAGGTTGAATAGAGCTAATACAGCTAATTGGAGGTGGGAGTTGCTCAGTGGAAGGTATTTTATATTCCAGAACAAACTTAGAAACATAATAGCTATGGTGGCTTTTTTCCCCCCAAGTTCTTACAGTCATTTATCTTAGCAGTGAATTAATTTATTTTCTGGTACTTAGTCATAAAATGTTGTCATTCTCATTATGTCATTCTGCAGAATGCTCTGTACATAATGTTAGAACTGTATGAGCTCACTGCTGTCGCTTGAGTGCATTTGGAAATTAATCCAGTAGAAATAACATGTAACATTTAATACCAAGTTTTTCTGGCCTTAGAAGTACATACATACTTCTAAAATAGATCTGAGTGGCTTGACCATTTTATTCACTGATTTATTTATTCCTGTAACCTACTTTGTGCTGAATACTTGGTAAATGATTAGGATACTAGAAGCACACACACACATCCTTTACCCATAGAAGATTGCAATCTGTTGTGAAAGGTGCTTGTAACACAGCAAGAATATTGGATGAACAGTTTAATCAGGGATTAAGGGGAGGCACCAGCTGAAGTTGGGGGAGGGAAGGATCAGGGAAGAAACTTACAGGACTTGACACTTGATGTGAAACCTGAAAACCAAGAAAGAAAAATGGGAAAGCCCGGGAGACCATGAAGAAAGGATTATGAAAAATGGAAAACAAAGAAAAGAGGAGTCGGGATTATTCTGGTGAGAAAGTAGGGAAGGGCATTCTAGGGAAGAGGACAAGCAGGTGAAGGGCACATAGCCTTAAACCATATGTGTACTTGAGAAACAGCAAATGGGAGATAACAGCTGGATGTAAGGAGGAGGGAACAGGAGATGAGTAAAGGTGAAGGACCTTTGGGCCATGCTAAGCAGTTGAATTTGACAGTCTGGGTGCTGGGGAGCTCTGGAAGAATGACCAGATGTTCTGCCAGAGGGAGAGGACTAACTTGTTGGAATGACAGTTCAACAAGCAGTGCTGCTAGCATTTGGGGCAGCAAGAGTCCCTCTGCCTGTGAAGGAACCACCTCTTCAATCACTAGATGTTGGGGTGATTTCACTCCGGAGTTCCAGAGCTTCCAGGAGATGGTAAAGAAAACCTTTGCTTCTGTTACTGCCCAGTTTTGCGCTTGGTCGCTGAATCCCCTCTGTGTGCCTCAAAGCCGCCCTGGTGTCTTCTCTCAGGCACCATTTGAAAACTTTCTCTTGTGCAGCTTCCAGAGTTGAGATCAAACAATTCCTGCCTATACGTTTGCCCATAGATCGTGTCTCTAAAAGTTATCAAGATACTCAGTGGCTTGTTAAACTTTTAGGACTTAACACTTGATGTGAAACCTGAAAACCAAGAAAGAAAAATGGAAAAGCCTGGGAGACCATGAATAAAGGATTATGAAAAATAGAAAAGAAGGTGTTAAGACCACCTTTCCAGTTTGTTGTGTTTTTAAGTTTTCAGTGAATTCTCTAAAGCATCTTTGCATTTGGTCCTCATAACGCTCCTGTGAGAGATGCAGACCCTCTCACAGATGCATGCTACAGGAGCTTACATGGCTGATCCAAGGTCATGGCTTTAATTATAGGTAGACCTGGGTCTTTGACACAGAGCTCCTACCTCCTACACTGGTGCTTCTCTGCTCTGTCACACTTCCTTTCTGGTATAGAGATTCCCTCAGAACCAGTGACTTATCTGCCAAAGTATAAGTTCATCCATAAAGTTTGTAATAAACTGTTTATTTTAGAACAATTTTAGATTTACACAGAGCTGCAAAGATAATGCAGAGAGTTCGTATATACCCTTCACCCAGTTTCCCCTGTTGCTCATGTCATAACTATGATTCATTTGTTAAAATTCAGAAATGAACACTGGCACATTACTATTAACCAAAGTCCAGACTTGATTTGGATTTCTTTAGTTTTTATATCAATGTCCTTTTTCTATTCCAGGATTCAGTCTAAGGCATCTCATGGCATTTATACATTTATTTACTTCATTGCATCCTTAAGATTTTTGATGATATGCGATTGTGGTTTATGGAAACTAACTATTCTGCATAAGAGGCTTTAAACCTGGCAAGACTGCAGAGAGATATTTCTGTAGAAGGAAAAGGTTTTCCTTTATAAGTGGAAAAACCAGCCACCCTTCGGGATGTAGATGTAACATTCCCTTCATAGACTCTCCTAGGCTGAATGGTTTTAACAAGGCAGACAAGAATTGGATGAGTCAAAATCTGACATGGTGATATGGGGGTGTTATGGGTCTGGCTGGCCATGACCTCTTGAAACAAATGGTGCTCATAAAAATACTTCAAACCTCAGGTAGATGTAGTCCTCTGGTCCCATAAGCAGTGCTTTGTTTGCTAGGTCACTTAGTACACCTTGGGCTTGTAAGCTGAACTCCAAATTTAACAGGAAAGTTACCAAATACCTCTTAAGTGCCTTGAAGAGTTTGGCCTCCAAACGTGTGCTTTGGTGTGGTTGGGAAAAAAAAAAAAAACAAACAACTTTGATCTGCAGCAGGAATGTAATTTGGGAAGGTATACACGATATCTGTTGCCTGAATCTCTCCAGCCTGTCTTTTTCCCTAGACCTGAGCTGTTGTGCACTGGAGCCCATTCGAATTACCACTTGCCATGCTGCTTCTGATGTGCCATTTCCCAAAGTCCTCACTTTGGAGAAAAGAGGATCTGGCTGTGTTTCCACAGCCGAGCAGAGCCCCTCCAGCTTTAATTTTCTGACAAAGCAGCCAGGTGTGCCTTCTGACAGGACTAGCGGAGTAACTGAAAGGGTTCAGACGTTGTTTAAAGAATACTTCTTGACAGAAAGATCACATTGATTGCCTTGGAAAAGAATGATATGATGAGGAGGTGTCTCCCATGAGGGTCAGAGTCAGGCGTGTTCTACTGTCACAGGGACAGATAATCTGCGCTCTCAATGATGCATCTCTGACTGGTGGGGGTGAGGACTGAGCTAGCGCAAAATGCAGGTGACCACGGAGAACCAGCATGCTCAGTGATGAGAAAACTCAGGCCACTGCCCAGGTCTTATGCTTTGGTGACAATAGACGGGTTTCTAAGCAAATGCGTTTGAGCGTTACCTGCACACACAATCGTCAGCTGACTGCCTCATGCAGCCGTAAAGTGTCTTTCTGCCTTCACGACCCAGACGTTTCCTGGCAGAAGATCCCTCTGCCCCATCATGGCTGACCCTGCACCTCCACCACCACCACCTTCCCATGTCCAGGTTCTTTTGATGCCTTAAGGGCCAGCATCTGAGCTCCCTCTTCCATGGAAGCTGGGGGATGTCTGTAGGAACAAGTTATCATTGCCTCCTCTAATGTCCTCCAAATCTCTGCCCATGGCTCTTAGACGCACTTCTTACTCTCCAGTTATGGAAGTAGGTATCTCATTCCTCCTCATTTTAGTACAGTTAATTTGGGCACAGGATTTATGTTTAGCTCACCTTTGTATTCATTCCCCCACCGTGCTTAGCATGCTGCTGGGCACATACCAGCCATTCAATAAGTATCTCACTAAATAGCACCTGGTTTCTGTAGCCAGTTCCGCTGATAACAGAGTAACCCTAGCCTTGCTCATCACCTTCCGAGCTAAATCATGAATAATAAGACTTACTGGCCAGATGTCTGATTGAATTCTAATGCCGTTGTTGCTCAGATCACTTCGTGGAGATCTTTTCTTTAGCCTAAAATCAACCATGATGAGCTTCCAGCAGCAGGTGAGAAAAGATAAGCAGGCAACAGAAGAAGACAGAGTATCCCAAAGTCACTTTTTATTGCCATGGCTGGGAATTCAGAGTCCAACACTCTGTCATAGCCGAGCTGCCTCCAGTCTCTGGGATGTGGGGAGGGGAGCATGGAAGGAGGGGGAGTGAAGGCAACACACTCAAAAGCCAGAGGGGACCAGAGGAGGATGACACGGGTGTCGGGCCAGCGATCTCCGTGGGCCAGCATTACTTACTCGATTTCTTATCTATTTTATGGTTTTCCAAGGAGAGAGGGAGCTGTAGTCTCCTGCTTGCCCTTTAAGGTTTCCTCCCACCCACTCTTACCCCCATCTGAAGACTGGAGAATCTCCTATATAAGAGCTTTCAGAAAGCCCTAACCTGGATTAGGTGGGGCAGTTTGAGACTTCTAACAAATATTTATAGCACCTATCATGTGGCTGGACACTGCTTGTCACCAGTCCTGCCCACTCACATTTCAAGAGGCTCTACCAACAAGAAATTGCCAGTCCTGTTTCCAACCAAAGAATTGACTGACCCAGGAGTATTAAGTTGAAACCTGTCCTTCATGACCGATGCTGCCATTTCTTCTCCACTTAGACACAGGTTACGCCGGGACCATCTACATTGTGGACTACCTGGGGTGACACCCGTAGTCCCAATCTCTATAATAGATGCCCCTCCTGGGATTTCTGTGGAAAAGAAAAATCTATCTTTAAAATCATGAAATCAGTGCCTGGCCTCTGTATCTCTGGAGAATTTCCCACCAATTCATTCTGCCCCATTCAGGTACCTGACAACTCCTTAGACAAAGGTCACTGGAAAATGGTTTCCGTGGTTGTGTTGGGAACCTGCAATTTTATGGTCATTCCAGCCAAAATGCTGAGAGTTGATGGGTTCCTTTTCCTAGACGTGGCACATTTTCTGAAGGATGCCAGCATCAAAATCCAGGTATCCTCTGCTTTTCAAAAGTTCAGCTTATGCCAGTTAACTTTTACAAAAGACCTATATTAGTACCTGTTTTCACTAACCAAAAGAAACCTGAAGAGGATTTTCTCTTTTAGGGAGAAGGGTGAAAAGTGAAAATAGGGCTCAGTGTTTGTTTTGTGGTGAGACATTATAGAGGCAGCGTGTACCCCTGAGCGCGGAGGGTAGCCCGCCAAGCTCCTTCCCCAGGAACCACACTCAGCATCTTAGCATCAAGCCGCCATAGCTTCGAACTGTCTGTGAGCATCTGTGCTTTCCCGCGGCTTCTTTTGCCTACCCGTTAGCAAGATGTGTCCTAAGGCAACTGCTTCTTCACTTTACGCCATCTCGGTTTTCGAAAGATTTCATAGGAATGCTCTACTTTCGGATAGCGGGGGAAACCTTGACTGTAAAATCGTAGGGATGCATAATGGAGCAATTCAGTGTGAGGTTGACAGTAATGAAACTGGAACGCCCATCACGTTCGGCATGCGTTCTGGAAAGTTTCATTGTTGGAAGTGTGCTGTCTGTGCCTTCCCGGAAATAATCAGGTTGCCAGCCTGTGCGTGGCAGGCCATGGGGAAAGCAGCTCTTTCCTTACAGTTAGATAGCAAGGCGTGAAGTGCTCTCCGACATTTCCTCCACTCCTCTCTTCCTGGGTATTTTTCCCTGGAAAATGCTTTAATATCCAATTGATAAGGTTCCAAATGAAATTTACACATGAAAGAACAAAGAACTTCTCATAAAATGACACTAGAATCTTTTTTCCCCCCCAACACCCTTATGATACCTCTGAATGAACAGATTTGAAACGTATCGTGAATTTGGGGTTGGAAAGACGCCTAAAAGGTACCTCATCCAGCCCCTCCTCTGCTGTGGAAATCCCCCTCACAGTGGCCACACAAGCAGGGTGGGTCCATGGCTCCACCTTTGAGATTCTTCTCCTGACTGTGGGCTTGCTCACCCAACAGAACAGTCAGGTTTGGAAGTGAACTTAAGCTAATAAAACAGCTTTCAGTGCATGAGTCCTCTTTAGTGATAACCGCTGCTTGTTTTTCAAGTGCTCACTCTATGTGTCAGACACTGTGCTAAGAGCTAAAGTGCTTGACATGCACTAACTCATAACACTATTCACAACAACCTCAAAGGGAGATACTATTACTCCCACTTTATAGATAAAGATACTGAAGCTCAGTAAGGTGGCTGAAGTGCTTATCCAGTTTTTTCACAGACACCTCCGGTGACAGTGACAGGAACCACGCATCTCTTCTCTAAGCAGCTCCGACTCTCAGAAAGTGCTTTTTTATAAGGTGAGATGTGTCTCCCTGTAAATCAAGCAGTATGTATTTACTGAGTATTTGCTGAATTTCAGGCATGATGCCCCCATTTCAGATTCAAAGAAATAACGGGTTTTATTTATGTATTTATATTTACCTCATTTGAAGGACTATTGGGGGCAAATTAAAAGGAAACTTCTAATATACAACAATGGCAAAATACAAGAGGGACCAGAGAAAGTATAAGTAAAATTGAAAACTATCATGACCAAATTAAAGAATATACTATACAGAGTATATGGAACAAAAAAGATGATACCGATTCATTTCGTGTTTGACCTGGCCTTCCTGGCAGCCAAAACAAAAGAGGAGACACTCTGTCAATTCACAGTTCTTAATATCAAAATGATCATCAAACTGATCATCAAAATGGGATAGCTGTATTCCTGAAATTAAATAGTGAAAGAAATCTCATAGGGAACATTGAGAGGCTGACTTAGCTATAGTCTCAGCAGAATTCCTAAAAGATATGGATTAATCTGCTTAGTGTGGTAGTTTTTGCAGCATCTTTTTTTACAACCCAAGAGCAGAGCATTAAAATAAGTGTGTCAAACAGGGCAATACAGGTCACATATGTAGCCTGTGGCCTTCAGTCCATATTCCCACCCCACGTCCCAAAGCATAAAACATTGCCTCTGGCACAAAGGATCTTCATTATAGATCTCAGATATTGAAACATATAGACATGTCTGAGTCCCGGACTATAAATGTTGAGTAATAGAGAGCAGGAACTCTCCTGAGGTTCAGAGAGACAACCCATCACTGCGGGCTGAGCCTTAAAGGGGCCATTTCTAGCATGGGTTGGCATTTGGACTGAGCTGGACTGAACAAGCATTGGGAAGGAGATGGATGAAAGATGAGTCAGGCTGAATGTGGCTGGTTTGATTTATTCCTTTTACTTAAACTGTGTTGTGCCTCACTTTCATGTTTCTGTGGAGGATACTCACCCTTGGCTCCAACTGGAAAGTGAAACTGCAGGGCGTTCGTGGGCTGTGGCCGAGGAACCATCAGCAATCCCATTACCAATGCTTAGAGTGAGTCTCCTAAGGCAGATTTGGCTCCAAGCAGCAACCACAGCTCTGTTTTCATAAAGTAATTTCACTTATTTGCCCCAGTTAGTATTAATAAGCCCAGGGCTACATGCTTCTACTTATCAGAGCACAAAGATAATAGAATAATGGAATGTTCAAGCTGAAATAGACCTTGGAAATCATCTAGTTCAGCCTCCTCACTTGACCAATGAGGAAACAGTGGTGCAAGGAAGTGGAGGGCCAGGTTTCAGATTTACAGACTGGCTAGAACCCAGTTTCTCTGACCACTAGCCCTGTACATGGTTCATCAGGTCTGTCTGACATCTTCCTACCTCATCTCTGAGAACTAGAGTGTGGTGGAAAGAGCACTGGACCACGCAGTGGGAAAACTACGATTGAAACATACCTTCATTCATTGTATCTTGAGTTTCTCTAGCCTCTTAATTTCTCCCCACAACAGCAAGCTCATTGTGAAAGTGGATGCCTGATACCGTTCCCAAAGGAAGAGATGCAATAAGGCCAAGTGTCCACAGTACTGGTAGCATAGCATCATGGCCCTTCTTTTTTACATTTATTTTATTGAAGTATAGTTGATTTACAATGTTGTGTTAATTTCTGCTGTAGAGCAAAGGGATTCAATTATACATATATATATTTTTTTTTCTTTTTCATATTATTTTCTGTTATGGTTTATCATAGGATACTGAATATAGTTTCCCATGCTGTACAGTAGGACCTTGTTGTTTATCCATTTTATATACAATGGTTTGCATTGCTAATCCCAAACTACCACTCCTTCCCTCCCCCCACTCCTCCCCCACCCCCACCCACCCTAGACAACCACAAGTCAGTTCTCTATGTCTGTGAGTCTGTTTCTGTTTCGTAAATAAGTTCATTTGTGTTATACTTTAGATTCTGCTTATAAGTGATATCATATGGTATTTGTTGTTCTCTTTCTAACTTACTTCACTTCGTACCATGGTCCTTTTGAATCAGCCCAAACTTGGGGCAAACCCAGTGCTGGCGGTACTTAGTGGTCTGTGACTTTGAACACATATTCTAGCCTTGGTCACCCTAAGCTTCACTGGACTGTTCCGATTACTGAGTGAGTAAATATATACAAAGCACAAGTACAGGGCCTAGCACTGAGATGCTCTTATTGTGCTCCTGCTTCCTTCCTTCCTGACAGATCACATGTAGGTCCATGTGTATCTCTGAGGCACATGAATCATCCAGAACTCCATAGTCAGAATGTAGAGTGATCTGATGTTCCTAAGTTACTACCTCTTTCCACTAAGTCAGCCTGCGAGTCTCATTTCCATTTCTCTTCAACTATCCAAACATCCATTTTCACCTACACGGAACCTTCTACTGGCCCAGGGACAAATAAATCACATTTTGAGTGGTCCCAGGACAATTCAGCTTTACAGAAAAAGAAAGGATGGCAATATGAAGGACATTTGCTGTGTTGGGCTGTCACCAGGTCCCCATCGGAACCATGAAAAATTATGGCCAGTAAAATAACATTTTTCAAAATGTGACACTACCCTTCAATTTATCTGGGGCAATAAATGGATTTTGAAGAGACTGTTTGAGGCAAATTCATTCTTCAGGCACTCAACAAAATATCAAAAATGAGTTGCATTATTAATTTATAGTAGCATCATTTGTTTTCTCTCAATAGTCACCTTTACAAACTCTGGTGTAAATTTTCTCTTCCTTTTAAAACATCTCAAAATATTTGCACATGCACTGCCCCCAGCATGCCACCCAATCGTCTTCACCTCCTCCTACAAATATAAAAATGATTCCGATTGGTTGGCATGCAGAATCTTCTAGCCATCCTTTTGCGATAATAAGAACAAAAGCAGGTCATGTTGATTGAGAATGACTGTCTGCCAGATAGCCTTGTAAACAAGTTTAACTATAATATTTAATCTTCGCAACAATCCTGTGACGTAGGTGCCATTCTTTTTTTAAAATAAATTTATTTATTTATTTTATTTTTGGCTGTGTTGGGTCTTTGTTGCTGTGCGCGGCTTTCTCTGGTTGCGGCGAGCGGGGGCTACTCTTCCTTGCGGTGCACGGGCTTCTTGTTGCAGTGGGTTCTCTCGTTGCGGAGCACGGGCTCTAGGTGCGCGGGCTTCAGTAGCTGTGGCTCGCGGGCTCTAGAGTGCAAGTTCAGTCAGTAGTTGTGGTGCACGGGCTTAGTTGCTCCGCGGCATGTGGGATCTTCCCAGACCAGGGCTCAAACCCGTGTTTCCTGCATTGGCAGGCGGATTCTTAACCATTGCGCCACCAGGGAAGCCCTTGTAGGTGCCATTCTTATGTCACTTTTACGTATTAGGAAACTAAGGCAGAGGATCCTTTCCTAAAGCAAAAAAATAAACAGACATCATCCCCATCTATGAGGTCTCATGATACAGGTTTCCTAGACCAGATTTGCTTAAATCAGAATATGTTTGAGTGCTATTTCTTTTATTTAACTCAAAATGTAATTATCAACTTTAACTGTTTCCAAGTCTAAATAGTGAAGAGCAGAGAAAAATTAAGTGAAGTACCTATTGAGTTAAGACCAACACAACAATGTCTTTGGAAGGGAATTCTCTCTCTTTTTTTAAAAATGAATTATACCATTGGGTTATTTGCCTATGTTTTAGTATTAAGATGACCTTACTGTGACATATACAAGTGTTTTGATTGTTTTGCTCCTGGAGAGTCAGGACTCCTGGGTGCCAGCCCTGGTTCTGTCACTGTCTGTGCCATATCAGGTAGGTCACTTCATCTTTCAGAAAACTGAATCTCAGTTTTCTCAATTGTGAAAGATTAACCCTACGATCCCAACATTCCCAGAGGTTTATAATGACCACAGGGTAGATCCAAGCAGCAGTTTACAAACTCATCATGAAGATGATGAGGAGAAAACTACCCATCTTTAATGCACAGTCATCAACCTTCAAAACTCAGCGTTGCATTTCGACCTGTCTGAAGGGAGAAGAGTATAATTGGACTGCAGAGAGGAAAAAGCCTGTATGAAAGCTTAATAATAATAATAACCAAAAAAAAAAAAAAAAAGGCAGTCTTGAGGCATCACGACACTAAAAGCTCATTAAGATCTCTGTCCCAGCTATTACACTCCTAATTGAACAGTTACCCAAATAGATGTACAATCCAATCATGACTCAAATTAAGGCTTCAACCTCAGAATCTAGTAAAAACTCGTACAGTTCCTGCTCCCCCTTTAAAAAGCTGTTCTGGGCAAGCTTTGGGAAGAGAAACTGTCCTATTGTGACTTCACTAAAGTAACATGAAAACTCATACAAGTCGCTCTTTTTGTTTCTTTTCCTACTGCAAAACACACCTCTCACTGTCTACTTCATTCCTTTCAGTGCCTTTTGTTTCTTTGGTGGAAGAGGATGCAGTTTGCCCACTCCAGTGGTGCCTGCCATTATCGCGTTCAGCATTTTTCTACAGTGCCCTCTTCCAGCAGTGCCTTGGTCTGCAAGACTGGGGGTCTGAGAGAGTCCTGTCTTGCCCTCTGAAGCAAAGCTCTCTCCCTATTGGATAATTGGTTTCTTGCCTATCTATTGGTTTTGCTTTCTCTTGCGGGGTTGTCCTTGCCAATATACACATCTCAGCTAAGAATTTTAACAGGTAAACAGTTTTGAGTTTCTCTCTACTTTTCCCTCTTCCCTCTTGTCCTGACCTTTACAGGGAAGAGGGATGCCAGGACCCATAGGAGGGAACCTTGGGAGGAGTAAAAATCAAGGGATGCCTTTGAATAAGGGAGAGTCTACAGACTTAGAAAATCCTCAAAGAGGTTTAAGATTTGTACATAGAAGATATTCACAAAATGCTCATTTCCTGTCTCTCTGGGCTGGTCACCTTCGATGTTAATGGAAGTTGGAGTAGTCATCAGCTGGACGCAAGATGAAATCTAGAGTGACAATAATTTAGTTGACCACCTCCATGAATTGTTTCCCTTCCTTCCTAAAACTAAGGGATGGTTTTGAGGTCAGCTTCGTATACCTGTTGAGGAGAGCCCAGAGACCTAGAATTCCTTTAGATCCTTCTGTCCTCTTCAGTCTGAGCAGTGTGGCCTTCTGCACACTTTCCTTGATCTAAGGGCCACTTAGATCAAGGAAAGTCTAATACACCAGGATACTTACTGTCAAATTACGTAAAGAGGAAGGCAGTTTAGAGAGATGCTTCATTCCTTGGAATTTCAAAAAAAGGATTTCTAACACTTTTAAAGTGAGGAATAGCTGCCTTTTGCTTGCCTCCCAACTCCCAGCACGGAATAAGACAGTTCACATGTCAACCCTGCACATACTAGCCATGTCACATTATAGCAAGCCACCAACTACCCAGGGTGACTCTGAGGGCCCGATGAGTAAACACT
This sequence comes from Delphinus delphis, assembly GCF_949987515.2. Lineage (NCBI taxonomy): Eukaryota > Metazoa > Chordata > Mammalia > Artiodactyla > Delphinidae > Delphinus > Delphinus delphis. The sequence continues at coordinate 141,757,390 of NC_082684.1, forward strand.
TAGGAAAGTGCTCTTAACTAGAAAGGTGGCTTACCAGTGTAGGTGGTTGAGTCTACAAGCGTACCCAGCTCCTCTACTGGGAATTGATTTACAGAAATTAAGAGGGAAGCACATTTTTCTGAGCTGTGTGATTGGCATTATTAAACTACCTCTGTTATAGATGGTTGACCTCTTTATCAACTCTGATATGCATGTGATTTCCTCACGAATTTTCAGTTCCAGTAAGGACATAGCAGTGGAATGGTGTCCTTGGGATCTGGTTTTATTGTTGGCATCCTCAGTTGCAACCAACAGGTCTTTTTTCAGGGACTGAAGCTGGAGCATAATTGTTAAGGATATCGCTGAGGACCATGTGTTCATCATGTGCCCAGTAAATATACATTGAATTAATAGCTTTGATATCTGCACCAGATATTTTAGAATTTTGTACTTCGATAATACTTAGTAGTACGTCACAGTTTGGGGAATTGAGCAGATAAAGCTGAAGACTCTGGCTTTACTTTTTGGATTTCAACAATATCTCCACATCTCGTAGGGCCATAGCTGTGGGTTGCTGTGTCTTGAACCGTAGATGGGCTGTCGTCTTCTGGGGCAGAAGGCACTGCTTAGGTTGTTGCTTCCTTAACATTCTGGCAAACACTTCCACTATTTTTAAGGCACAGTATAGTTCATGCCTATTTGTGCTGGACTTCGGGTCGAATGGCCTCTATTTACCTCTGGATGGTTTGACTGAAAGCCTTTATTATTGAAACCTTGAGGTTTGGCACATTCTCAAAGGTGTCAAGTTTCTCTTGCGACTTTTGACCTTTGATGCTACAACTAGATTTTCCATTGATGAGCAAATGATGCGTCTGCTGTTAGAGAAATGACTATACTCTCTTGGATTGGGTTATATGGCAAACTCTAACCGGTGATCAGCACATTTAGAATGGTTTGAGAACACAGATTTGGTTTCAGTCCCCAGCTAAAGGTTTGGATGATAATCTGAATTGGACTCGTCAGATCTCGATCTGGACCATTGAATTTGCAACACAAAGCTCAAAACCTCGAGAGGGAAGACTCTTGACATTTCTGTTCATGCCAGCTTCCCATCAGGAAGTTCAGCGAAATGTCCTCAGGCCTTTTGGCACATCTGGTTCTGTTCCAGGTCCAGGTTGTGGTTTCTTTGAAAGTAGTAGGTGTAGGTGGTAGGTACCTGGTACATGGAAACTGGCCACCAAATTGCAGAGTTAATGTTTCGGAACCACTGCAGGCCTGGGAGAGAGGGCTAAAGGATTTGCATTCCCTTAACCCTTTGTTGTATCCTCTTGGAAGAGAGAGAACTTCATCAGGAATGATTGGTTGCTTCAGGTGAATTACAGAAACACTGATCAAATGTTCCCCACCCCATCCCGTACAGTGTCTTAAACTTGAACGTGGCTGCGTATTACCTGGGTATCTTGCGAAATGGAAGATTCACATTTAGTAGGTCTGGGCGGAGCCTGAGATGACACGTCTCACAAGCTCCAGGTAATGTTGATTCTGCTGGACCATAAACTGTGAATATTTTTGAGAAGCAAAGCCCCATTTTCAAAGCACTGTGCCAAGTGTAGGGAATACAAATGTGAATAGAAGCGGAAGAGAAGGCTGTTACCTTTAGGCAACCACCTGGTGGCCGGGAGACAGCCAGGTAAATGGTATTCGTTACACAAGTACTCAGGGCAGAGACTGAGCTGAATGGAGCCCAGTGGGCTCTGAACTGGGCCTTAGAGGTGAATAGGAGGAGACCAGGTAGGGAAGCCAGAAAAGAATATCTTAGGCAGAAATAAGAACCTGGGCAAGAAGAGAAATCAAATACAAGCTTGTCGTCTTTCTGCAGAGGAGACCTCTAAAATAGTGCCCAGCTCATTCCCAGGCCTGGGCGGGGGGTGAGAGGGGGGATGAAGCCTATGAAAGCACAGAACCTTCCTGTGGCAAGTAGACAGTCGCTCACATCCAAGGGCACCAGGCCGTCCTTCTGCTGTGCAATATAATTAGAGCATTTGAGGCATGCAATCGAGAGAAGCACCAAGCGGAGGGGATTGTGAGCCAGCCGAAGCTGTGAAAAAGTCCAGCAATCCCATTCTCAGCACTATTTGCAACCTTGCTGTTATTTCTTGTGGATTGACCAAACGGATGTTTTGCTTTATGCTTTTTTTTTTTTTGGTGTATTTTCTTCCTCCTTTCCTCCCTCCTCCCACCCCCGCTTCCTCCCCTCCCCCCACCCCGCCCGCTTCCTCCCTTTCTCCCTCCCTCCTCCCTTCCTTATCTGAAAACTCAGAGTGAAACTCAGGCAGAGTGCACCATTTCCCCAGGGTTTTTCCTCTCCATCCTGCTGCCCACCTCTGCTTCACTCCAATCCCACCATCCCCTGGAATTCCACCCAGAAATGAGAACAGTTTACATTGCACATACTTGCAGGTCTCTTCTCACATTTGAGCTCCACACCGTCCCATCAAACTCTGATCTGATAGGGGGAGTCCAAGCATTGCAATCCAACAGGTACTCAAAAAAATCTCACGTGGTCTTTCTCTTTTACTGCGTATATCTGGCCTTGCCTGCCCACTAACCAGTAGGGTGGCCCAGAACATACCTTGCCATACTGTAGCAGCAACAATTTGCTTAGAAACTTACACAGCTCTCATTTTGAAGCCTTGCACTGGCAAGTAATTAGGGCAGGAACCAGCATTCTTATCCGCATTTAACAGGTGGAAAAACTGAGGCCCAGGAAGCCACAGCTCCTAAGTGGTGGTCCAAGGATATGAATACAGTGTTCTGACCTCCTGTCATACACGATCCGGCCCTGCAGTAATCTTTAGTCCACCCTCACAACAATCCAGGTTTCAAAGAGGCTGAGAGAGGCTAAAGAACTTCCTGAGGTCAGTGAATTCCAAACTTAGGATGCAAACCCCACACTTTCTGATCTCAGAGTCCCCACTCTTACCCTGAGGCCATAGAGCTTCTTATATCATTCTGCAGTCCATTGCAGTCCATTCCGCCTTCACTACACTTCTCTCTGTGAAATGGAGATGCTGTCTGTGATCTGTAAGACCTCTTCCCAGCTGTAAAAGGCTGTGATCATGTCATTTCGGCTTGGAAACCAGAGTTCTTCGCTGCCAGCTTCTATTCAGTGCTAATCATGTTGCTTAATTATGTTTAACTCGGAGTGTGTTTCACCGCAGCTGTCAACACACTTCAGTTTGTCGCGCTGATGAAGTCGATAGCTGCATGATAGCACCTGTGTGCCATTTTGCAGGGTGTATTCGGCAGCCAGGCAGACCTTCTCCTTGGCTACATGCTACCATGTTCTGTCTTGATGCCAGCTTAGTTCCTCTGTTTACACTGGACAGAAACGGGCATACCTTCAGCTACAAATACCCAGAAAGCAACATCGGTAACTTTTGGCCGAGTGAAAACCACTGGTTGTATTCCAGACTCTGGCAGGTTGTGTCGATGGGGTGCTCAAGGTGAAGAGAGCAAAGACTCATATATGACACATTACTTCCATGTTGAGGGCACAAGCAAAGAGAATTTCAGTCTCGGGCTTCTCCATGGTAAGTCCAACTCCTGGGTTGCTCCCCCTGTGATTGAAATCTCTGCCCATTGTTTCCCTTCAAGCTTCAGGGGGGTGCCACCTTATCTAGAAAGCTCTCCCCCAGCACGTTCTGTCTGTGCTCACGCTTCGCCTGTATGTCCCTGAATTTCCATGAATCATAGCCCTTGCCCCACTGTAATGAAAATGTCTTTCATTATTTTTCTGGCTGAGGGCAGCAGCCATATGTCATTTACCCCTGGATGTATTCCCACTAAATGTTTGTTGAATGAAGAGTGAATGAATGAATGAATGAAGCCATCACTTTCTTAGTGTTCAGATTAGGAATAAGAGTTTCCTTTGTCTTTCTGATGTTCTTCCATTATTCCTCCTCTTTCCTCTTCTGGCACATTTGCTCAAAGTTTATCCAATCATTTGATCTCTGCTCTGAGCCTTCTTCCAAGCTCCTCTACAGACAGAATAGCATCCCTTTTCCCTCTTGTTTTCTTACCCTGTACACTCCTCTGATGGGCCAGGCTCTCTGTCCTCCACCTCTGAAATGATACCTCAAACTTTGCCAATTCGCTGTGTTCTGTGGCCAGAAAAGGGACAGCACTTTCTCTGTTACCCTATTTGAAATAAACATGCAATTTCCAGGACTAGTCTGTCTTCACACTTTACAGGATACTCTGTTCTTTCCCCTCAATCCAGACACAATGTAAAATTCTATACATATGTATTTTCCAAGTTGTAAAATTACCAATTCATTTGCCTCACTGACTTTTCCAAAATCTGTCTTTTTCAATTAATATTTAGGTATTATCTAGGGACCTTTCTGGTTGTAAAACAAAAATTTTAAAGTCAGTAACTCTGCAGATCAGGGATGGCTCTCCATTCAGGGGATCTGCTACCAGACCTTCTACCTTAATAGGTGACTTGTTGGTCGAAGGGAGACTTGGTCAGTGTGAATACATAGGGTGTTATTGCCAGGGAGAGAGTTGGGAGGGAAATAAGATATTGAGTAGTGAGAGGCCTCTGGGGGGGGGGGGGTCTTCCTCCTTAATATACAAAACCTACCATGTCACTTAATTGTGGCCTCAAGGGTGCCAGGAAGGGAGTCTTACCCGAGCTTTTCTCATCATCTCCCATAATTTACTTCTCCACCTGACGGGTTTCCTGGGTTGGTGGTGATGACCTTCAGACCTTTTAAGGGCTGTGGTTGGTGAGGAGGAATCATGCAGCCATATTTACCTTCAGTGGGTTTAAGGATCTCTTGATATTGCTAAAAGTTTAAGATTCCCAGGCCCTTCATCAGGATTCCTGATTCAATATGCATGGAATCAGCCCAGAAATCTGCATTTTAGTTATTTGCAGTTCAGATTTAATACAGGAAGAAGTTTTTTTAATAACCAAACCTTGCAGAAGAATGAGCGATAAAATGTAAGACACCACACGTTTGTTCTCCAAAACTGGAATTACAGTCTACCTGCATGACGGGAGAACCATGGCAGCGTAAACTCAAACGTAACTCTGAAATTCAAAAAAAAAAAAAAAAACCCAAACATAACTCTGCATCAATTTCTGCTGGTGCCCTCCTTCATAATTATATCACTAAATCTGACCAGTTCCACCGGGTGGAATTCTACCGCGCTGATTCTTAACTTTTAGGGGACAGGTTAGAGCAGAGTGGCAAAGACCCGTTGGAAAATCTGGTGAAGGCACAAACATCTTATGCCCTAAGTATGGATTCCTTTGGCAAGGGGGATGGGAAAGATAAGGAATCCATATATGTCAAGTGAAAAAATCTTGCCCCTGACGAGCATTGCTTCTCTCCTCAGTACGGTTCCCTGGCTATAGACAGAAGAAGCGCCGAGGAATGAATCAGAAGTTATGCAGGCGCGTAGACAGTCTGTCACGTGGTTTCCACGTTACCATAAAAGTCGATTGTAAATTTTCGCAGCCCTGCTAGGCTGTGTTTCTCTCACTCTCGTTTGCACCATGAAAGGCTGGGAGACATCTCATTCCTTTGATAGCCAGTGCTCCAGGAAACTTGAAAGAACAGATTTCTCCCATGTCTTACCAATGAGTTACATGCAGGCTAATAAAGCAGCTAGTGCCAGCAGCATCGTCAGTGTGGTCAGTCACACAGACGAATGTGATCTTAAGCTCTGCCCCAGATCCTGAGCCCGAGTCAGCTACTTTTGGATTACTATGCTATGCTCAAAACTTCTACAAGCGTCTTTTCCAGATGTATTTACCGGGGTCAAGTTCAGAACTTTAGAAAGAAAATCCTGGTTGCTATGGGTGATTCTCTATGTTTGGGAGTGTCACTGATACTACAATTGATTTCCTTCAGGTAAGAAAGGGGACAAATACTTTAAACTACCAAACTATCGTTCCTGCTTTATTCTCTATACTTTGCAGGTTTAAACATCAGATTCTTCATTACTGGATGAGTTGCAAAATGCCAAATACCTTTAGATAGACCACACTTGGAGGGACCAGTTTTACTGTGTTTGTTATTTGTGTGTTTCTGTTGCTAGGAAGCTTAGCCGAAGGGCTTCAGGTTGCTAATTTTGTTTCTGATACCCACCCACCGAAGGCCACATTCAGCCATACATCATATATGTGCTATGTGCCTTGGTTTACTTTTCTTCTTGTGTTTTATGTATCATCCCATCTAAATAGTTGTGTGTGTAGCATTTCCTAGATAGCATTTAGTCATCAACAGCAGAAAATCCTCTCTCCTAGGAATGTCTAATATAGAAAAGCAGCCTTACCTCAGTGTGTACAGGGATTACCTCAGAGTGGGCATTATCACTAGCTAATAATAATAATTATTATGATTTGTATTTGTATCGTACCTGATCATTTATAAAGTACGCTTCCATCACTTAATCTTCACTAGGACCTTAAGCTGTAGATATTCAGCCCATTACAACTTTCCAGATAAACACTGTATTCACAGTACAGGAATGATAAAAGATGATATAAATTGCCCATCACATGTGGACTGTAACTGAGGTTTGAATGTTGGTCTATCTGACTCCAGGTCCAGTGTCCTTCCAGTTCATCTACGTTTAAATTCCTGAAATTTTTGCAGTGACATAGGGGTACTGTTGCCCGTGCTGGGCCACAGTGATTGCACTCTTCCTAGAACCACGTGGTAAACGCCCTGCATTATTGTATCAAGACCTGTCCAACTATACAGTGAGCCCGTTTCCACAACAAGGTGGTGTCACAAGATGTTTTAATCGCTGCTTTCTCCTTCTTCTTCGGTGTCTTCTTGTTGACAATAGTATAGCCATTTGCTGCACTACCCACTTAAGTCCGAAGCCTTGTAGTCTTTTGTAGAATGTGGAAGCTTCTCGTTTTATGCCTTGTGACGCTGCTTCATGGAGCCGACAAGAGAGATGGTGGAAAAGGTTACAGTCACTCCATTTCTCTATTATCGTCTTCTCCTCAGAGCTTATCACTAATTTCGGTGTCAGAGCCATAGTCATTCTGAGTCCTCATGAAAGCTAACATACTCCCCAGAAATGCAGACAGCCCCCCTGACCTTTGCGGCTGGAGATAATGGCCAAGGCAGAGGCTCAGTGACCTTTAGGCCACGTGTGGGTGGCAGCACTTTCTTTTCTGTGACATTCGTGTTGCTTTTTCCTCTGTCTGTGTTTTTAATTGGAAGCATGTACAGCATGAATCTTCATGGTTCCCTCCACACACACCCTGAACTCTGAGAGATTGAGTGTATCTGATTCCCTTCATAAAGCAATGCTCTTGATGCTAAGCTGGGGGCATTACTAATTGCCACCGTTAGAGACACAAAAGATATTATGGGTGACCTTTCAGGGGGAAATGCTGTTTGCAGAACAGGACCTTTGTGCCACCTGGCCCAGCCCATGTTTCTTTCTCATGTTCATTTTACCCTCATGATCCCATGAGATAAATCTGGCACTTGGAGTTTTTTTTTCCAATCGGCGTATTTCGTTGCCCCAGAACTCTTATTATTCAAGGGGAACCACAGTCACTTAAGCCTCTTCCTCAAGTTCCATCTCAGGTGTTTTGTTTGTTTGTTTGTTTTTAACATCTTTATTGGAGTGTAATTGCTTTACAATGGTGTGTTAGTTTCTGCTTTATAACAAAGTGAATCAGTTATACATATACATATGTTCCCATATCTCTTCCCTCTTGCGTCTCTCTCCCTCCCACCCTCCCTATCCCACCCCTCTAGGTGGTCACAGAGCACCGAGCTGATCTCCCTGTGCTATGCAGCTGCTTCCCACTAGCTAGCTATTTTACATTTGGTAGTGTATATATGTCCATGCCACTCTCTCACTTTGTCCCAGCTTACCCTTCCCCCTCCCTGTGTCCTCAGGTCCATTCTCTACATCTGCATCTTTATTCCTGTCCTGCCCCTAGGCTCTTCAGAACCATCTTTTTTTTTTTTTTTTTTTTTTTTTAGATTCCATATATATATGTTAGCATACGGTATTTGTTTTTCTCTTTCTGACATACTTCACTCTGTATGACAGACTCTCGGTCCATCCACCTCACTACAAATAACTCAATTTCGTTATTTTTTTTTTTTTTTTGAATTTTTGAATTTTATTTTATTTATTTTTTTAAAGAGCAGGTTCTTATTAGTCACCCATTTTATACACATCAGTATATACGTGTCAATCCCAACCTTCCAATTCATCACACCACCACCTCACCCCCTGATGCTTTCCCCCCTTGGTGTCCATACGTTTGTTCTCTACATCTGTGTCTTAATTTCTACCCTGGAAACCAGTTCATCTGTACCATTTTTCTAGGTTCCACATATATGCATTAATATACGATATTTGTTTTTCTCTTTCTGCCTTACTTCACTCCGTATGTCTCTAGATCCATCCATGTCTCTACAAATGACCCAATTTCGTTCCTTTTTATAGCTGAGTAATATTCCATTTTATATATGTGCCACATCTTATTTATCCATTTGTCTGTTGATGGGCATTTAGGTTGCTTCCATGACCTGGCTGTTGTAAATAGTGCTGCCCTGAACATTGGGGTGCATGTGTCTTTTTGAATTATGGTTTTCTCAGGGTATATGCCCAGTAGTGGGATTGCTGGGTCATATGGTAATTCTATTTTTAGTTTTTTAAGGAACCTCCATACGGTTCTCTCTAGTGGTTGTATCAATTTACATTCCCACCAACAGTGCAAGAGGGTTTCCTTTTCTCAGGTTTGTGTCCTCCGAGAAGCTGTTTGCTACAGGCTCATCCAGCACCTTCGTTCCCCCTCCGGGCTACAGACAGCTTAGCCCACACCAAAGAGCTTGTCATCTATTTCATTCTTTATTAGTTACTGACTCTGTCCTGTTCCCAGATGACTTTCTGCATGTTCATCTTGTTTTCTGAGATAGATTTTTTTTACTACTTGTCAAAGAGAATTTGGCCATCAGAGTTTCCTAAGCACCTACTGTGGGCTGGCCCTGTGTCAGGTGCTTTATACATGGTTTCTTCAAATCCTCACAACACACCTGGGAGTTGGGTGTTGCTGTCTGCATTTTATAAATGAGCGACTGGAACTTATGCACAGTATACACGTTATAAACCTGTCAGGGGTCGCAGACAGCTAGTAAGCAGGGGAGCCATGCTGCCGGGCTGCTCCATGCATCAAACCCTGGACCCCAGGTGGGGATGGGCCGGGGAGGCTCAAAGCTTTACAGTGATAGTCTCCTGGAGGCCCCCAAACATGGGTTACCTTGCCCGTGTATCACGCACTCCCCGGTGCTGGGCCCATGGCGGGTGTTCTGTAAGAACATCTAGGATGGGGTTCTTAAAGGTGACACTGTTATGGCTGAATCACGTAGGGACAGGCTCCCCACTGAGGTTCAAGTAGCTGGGGCAGGGGTCCATAGAGACTGAAATCAGAAAAATGCCACAATGATGTTGATCTTTCAACAGTTCACTCAGCAAATACAGTGTTGGCACATGCTGGACCCTGGGGAGACCTCATGGGAAATGTGGTAGAGCCCTGGCCCTCAGGGGGAGGAGACATTATCAGAAACCACTTCCCCCTTCTTCAGAACCGTCCAGTGATGCAGAAGAAAAGTTCTCGAACTTCTATCTGGTTGGCACAGTGATCTTGTTGACAAAGGTTGAAGAGAGGAAAACTGTTGTGAGGAAGAAAAATCGCACACACAGAGCCTTCAACCAAAGTCACTGAATTGTCCTCAATAAAGGAAAGCTTGCAGAATACCAAGATTTACTTCCTCCCCCTATTTGACATTGCTTTTTATCTTCAGAAAACTCTGAGTATGTGTGATTTGGACAGCCGAGACCTAGAACACCCCAATAAATACCCAAGTACCTCAAAACTACCACCCCCCCCCCTGAGCCCGGCTCCAGGCACGAGGCTGCCAACCCTCCCAGCCACTCACATGCATGCCCAGGGCCCCGGGTGCATCAGGAATCGAGCAATCCTGCCTTCTTCCTCGGGGGCAAGAGGAACGCTGTTTCCCAGGTGGCAGGATTGACGCTTAAAATTGTCAAAGGGGATGACAAGGTGCCAACGTCTTAGAAGAACACTGCGCTTTTATGTTCTGCCGACTTTTGAAATCCAGCTCCCGCTCATAAATCATCATGTAACCATGTCAGGGATTATGTATGGTTTTTATATTTATATAAAAATGTGTGCACTGTTCTTGCTGATGATTCAAGCAGTGTGACTGGCGGGCAGGCTTGGTCCACCTCGCAGAGCACGGAACAAGAGACCTGACAACAGCAATATGTTACTTCTTTTGTTTGTACCACGTCTTCACACCACTCACTGGGCAACAGCCTGAATGAAGTGTGCTCCCGTGCTTTGTGTGAGGGAGAAAGAGTGAAAATAATGGCCATTCAGGCAAAAGAAGGCTTTTTAGTGCTTTTCAGAAAGCAGTCTTGTTTTCATTGTTGCCCCTGTGTTCACATAATGGCCTCATCCTTGTCCTTCATTGAAACACACCCAAAGCAAGGAAAACACCTCCCCAGTACACAGCAAATGCGTGCTCTTAAAGTGATCAACAAGGAAGGCGTGGGCCTGTGAGGGCTGTCAGACTTGGTGTGTCGAGGGGTGTGAGGAGAGGGCTTCCTTCTCAGAGCAAAGGCAGTGGATGGGTGGCTCTGGATGGCAGGACCTGGAGAAACAGAAATACGTGATTTTTACCATTATCACCATCATTGTGCATACTGACCGGCCACTTACTATGCCCCAGGCATGGTGCTGCGTGTATTTTTATGCATCTTGTAATCCTCACGTAACTGTCTGAGAAAGATACTATTATTCCCATTTTCCATATGAGGACCCTAAAGCCTAGAGAGATCAAGACACCTCCCTACTGTCACTTATTTGGGAAGTGGCAGAGTCAGGATTTGAATCCAGGTACCATCTGACCCTATACACCAACCTCTTAAATACCCTCCCTGGGATCCTCAGAACCAAATCTCCCAGCCTTAACAGATTGCAGGGGATGATGCCTGGATGAGGATGGAGATTTTAGGAAGGGTTACTTTGAGAACCTTGGGTGGATTGTCCCAAGTTCACTTGACAGCTCATGTTTAGGCTAGGACTGCGGAAAGCTGCATGCATGTTATATTGATATCAATCGAACAAATGTACAAGAGGCAGAATGAGTGAGGGCATCAGCCCTGTTCGGGTCTGGGTGTCCTATACCCAGGTCAGCGAACACAGACAGTTCACTGCTCGTCCCTCACCGTTGGTTGCCGGAGATCTTAGCTCTACCCTATCTCATTAAATTAGTGCTGGGCTGGAGTATCATCCCAGTCCTCCTGGCAATAAGATTCTCTGCTCCGGCATCTCTCCAGGCAGCCCTCTTCTGGGAGAGTTCTGTTAGTTGCTTTTTTCTGTTTGTCTCAAGGACAGGAAACCCACTGGAACCACAAGGACCATTGACCCCACTTTGCCAGCCCTGAAGAGATTCTTGCCTTTGTGTGCAGCAGGCCTCCTGTCCCCTCCTGAGGCCAGCCCCAGCCCACCAACACTTTTACATCCAGTTGAAATCCCGCCTCTAAACAAGACCCTGCTTGTGTACAGCTCTTCCCAGTGCCACGTTCAGAAACATTATAATGGTAGCTTGAAATCAGTCGTTGTAGGGGTATTTACACCACAGAAATTGGCAAGCGCTACAGATTAGGCCTCTGTTGTCATTATTGTTGTTTTGAGAGCTGGTTTGCCAACACACCACTTTTTATACCTAATGCCCCACCAGTCATTTGATCCCATCCTTTCAGCACACCCGCCAGTCATTGTTTTATCATGTGCATGTCTCTCTACAGAGACTGTAGGAGGAATAGGATTAGTGGATTCTTTGTATCTCTGCAGCACCATCATGGTACCCTGTCAGTAGTAAGCACGCTCCAGTTATCTATCAGTGTTCTTCATTTCATCTACTTGGGTGTAATTTTTCTCTAAAAATGTTCAGATGTTATTCATTTGGTTGAAAGTAAATCCTTTTTAAAATTTGTTTATTTATTTATTGGTAGCATCGGGTCTTAGTTGCAGCACACAGGATCTTTCATTGCGGCACGTGGGCTCTTCGTTGCGGCATGCAGGCTTCTCTCTAGTTGTGGTGCACAGGCTCCAGAGCACGTGGGGTCATAAGCTGCGGCACCCCAGCTCTCTAGTTGTGGCACACAGGCTCCAGAATGCGTGGGCTCTTTAGTTGTGGCGCGAGGGCTCTCTAGTTGCAGCACGTGGGCTTAGTTGCCCCTCGGCATGTGGGATCTTAGTTCCCCGACCAGGAATCAAACTGGTGTCCCCTGCATTGCAAGACGGATTCTTAACCACCGGACCACCAGGGAAGTCCCAAAAGTAAATCATTCCCATAGCCAGTTGTCTGTCATTCTTTTATTCATTCATTCATCAACCATTTATTCATGCCAAGGAGCATCGACTATGTGTCAGGCACTAGTTCACAGGGCAGAGTCTGATAGCAGTAAATGATATGGAAAAAATAACCTAGAAGAATGAAATAGAGGAGCTGGGGGCTGGGTGCTACATCGTCTCAGATGAGGATGTGTATTAGTTTCCTATTGCTACTGTAACAAATTACCACAATTATTTTGGCTTAAGGCAATAGAAATTTATTGTCTTATAATTTTGGAGGTCAGAAGTCTAAAATGGGTTGGCAGGTCTGTGTTCCTTTTGGAGGTTCTAGGGAGGAATCCATTTCTGACCTTTTCCATCTTCTGGAGGTTGCCTGCATTCCTTGGCACTAGGCCCTGCATCTTTCTGACCTCTGCTTGTGTCATCACATCGCCTTCTCTGACTCTGACTCTCTTGGCTCCTTTTTTTCCTCATAAGAACCCCTCTGATGACTTTGGGTCTGCTGAGATAATCCAGGATAATATTCTCATCTCAAAATCCTTAACTTCATCATATCTGGAAATTCTCTTTTGCCTTGTAAGATAAAAACAGATTCCAGGGAGTAGGACGTGGACCTCTTTGTAGGGAAGGGAAGGCCTCTCTGAGGAGGTGACATTTGAGATGAGACTCAGATGATGAAAACATATGGGGGAAAAGTATCTCAGATAGTGAGAACAGCCTGCAAAGCCCTTGAGCCTGGTGCAAACCCGGAGATTCTGAGAAAGAGGCCAGCGTGACTGAAGTGAGCAACCGGAGGGAGGCTGGAGAGGTAAGCAGAGCCCAGGTAGCTCAGCATCGTCTACCTCTCTACCTCACAGGCAAGGAGCATGGATTTCATTCCCAGTGTGATGAGGAGCTGAGAGTTGTGATTGATATGTACTTGAATGGAAACAACCTCTCTGATAATTGTCTAGAGTGGTGCCCTCCAATAGAAATGTAATGCGAGCCACATTTGTAATTTTCAATGTTCTCATAGCCGTATTTTGAAAAGTGAAAAGAAACAGGAAATTAATCTTAATAAAACATTTAACCCAGTGCATCCAAAATATTATCATTTCCACATGTAATCAATATAAAAAATATTGACATAGTTTACATTCTTTTTTTGTTTTGGTACTGTGTTGTCAACATGTGATGTTTGTTTTTTATTTACAGCACTTCTCAGTTTGGACTAGCCACATTTTAACTGCTCCGTAGCCATCTGTCGTGACTGTTTTGGGCAATGCATATCCAGACAGGGTCCTCAGGGTCCTGTGCAAAGTTTACACAGGAAGTGTTTGAAAAAGTGGTGAACAGTGACGTGTCACAGAAAATGTGGGCCATGTGTCACGCCCATTAGCGATCCCCAACTTCAGAGGCCCTGAGTAGGCCATGGGAAGTGAGGGATGGATTTGCAGATTCTAGAAAGGAGTATGTCCCCTGGTGGGGATGGTGGGGCAGGCAGGGCTCAGTCCCAGACCCAGAGTGGACTCCTGTGTCCTGGAGCCCCCAAGGAACACCTGTCTCTATTCATGTGATTGGTCTTAAGGTTCCCCTCACTGTCTACCCCTCATATCTTTAATCCCCTGAAGGAGTTTTGGCCAAAGCCAGAATTTTCCCCTTTCTTTATAGACCGGGCCATTTATTCATCTCCTTAGACCAATATTACTGAAAACAAGGGCAGAGGTCAAGAACAGGAAAAATTCAATGAAGCAACGAGAGGGCGTCAGTTGCTAGGGCAAGAACTATATCCCAGGCACTTCCCATACTCTCTTGTGCTCTTGTGGTGACCCCAATATTGACTGTAAAAGTCTAGCCTGGAAAGTTTAGTACCAGCAGAACATCAGGTACGTTCATTTGGATTTTTACAGTGATGTTAGATTAAAAGGGTTTATGAAACAGAAAATAAAGATCTGAATTAAACATGTAGGCCATGGTGGTTTACCTAAAGGCTAACTTATGAGAAACATACTCAGCACTGCACAAGACAATAAAAATCACAGCAGCATTTATTAAAATATATAGAGCCAGTGATCTGCCCAACACACTCGGCTTTCAGAAGGGATGGTGCCACATTCCCTTCTGATGATGGATTTGGTGGACTGTCATCTGGACCCTCACATCTGGTCTATGGGAACCAGCAGCCCCATCAAAAGGCAGCTTGGCCATTTTGACATGTAGTGACAAAATACCTACTCTGCAGGGACAAAGGTGTCTTCAGTGAGTGCTTTGGGGCTTTAGAGCATCAGTCAAATTACCAGTGTCTCTAATTATTGTGTCTGCAATCTGGAGCAATCTATAGCTTCCTTCCAAAACAGGGTGGAATGTTTCCCTCTGACGGCACATTAGCACGAGTCCCCCTTGGATGAGTTTTCCAAAATTATAAGGACGTGGTAGCATGGGGAAGAAGCAGCTATGACATAGAAACCTGTTGCCTTGAAAATCAGCTGTGATCTTTGCAAACTATCAGCCGATTAACAGATATTTATCTAGTACCTATGAAGTGCTACACTCTGGAGGAACTTCAGAAGCACAAGGTCCCTACTTTTCATGGACTTAAGACGCGGTTGGGAAAAAAAATGACTATGCAATGAGAAATTTAACAGTATGTGGTGCCGATGTGGTGCATGTGTTCAGGCTCTGGCCTGCGAATCAGTAGATCTGAGTTCTGCCCCTAAGTCAGCCACTTGCTATATTACTGCTTTCAATATAGTCATTGTCTAGCAGGGCCAGTAACTACTGGATCACTCAAGATTAATTTCCTGGGGATAAATCACCTTACCTTCCTCAGGATCCTCTTCTAGACATCAGAAGGGTTTGAATGGATTATAATGATGGTGATAATAATAATAGCTCCATTTAGTAAGGTCTAACTTTGTACTCATGATTGTGCTGCGTACTTTATTTTTTTATATATTTTAAATATTTATTTATTTATTTATTTGGCTGCGCCGGGTCTTAGTTGCACCATGTGGCATCTTTTTTTTTTTTTTTTTTTTTTTTTTTTTTGCGGTATGCGGGCCTCTCACTGTTGTGGCCTCTCCCATTGTGGAGCACAGGCTCCGGACGCGCAGGCTCAGTGGCCATGGCTCACGGGCCCAGCCGCTCCGCGGCATGTGGGATCTTCCCAGACCGGGGCACGAACCCGTGTCCCCTGCATCGGCAGGCAGACTCTCAACCACTGCGCCACCAGGGAAGCCCCATGTAGCATCTTTAGTTGCGGCATGTGGGATCTAGTTCCCTGACCAAGGAGCAAACCCCGACCCCCTGCATTGGGAGCATGGAGTCTTAACCACCGGACTACCAGGGAAGTCCCTGTGCTATGTACTTTACAGGAATTAACTCATATTTTCTAAAGGAGACTTAACTAGGAGATGGGTTCTGTTATAGCCATTTTATAGATGAGAAAGCTGAGACGTAGGCTAATAACTTACCCAAAATCAAAGAGCTTTGACTAACGCAGAGCTGGGATTCAGTAGCAAGTCTTTGAGCCTGTAAAGTTTGGGGTCTAAATGCCCTGAAGCCCATCCCTGCTGTCAACATTCTTTAGCTGTGGGAACCTTCCCAATCATGGGAGGGTTACTTGGAGGACTGAAAAGAGTGAAGACTGATAAAGGAAACCATGTTGCTGTAAAACATGGACCAGGTGTGAGCAGAGCTTCAAAGAGGAGCAAGACTGTCATCTGTGGCTTGGAGAACTCAGACCTGCCTACATCAGAACGCCAGGATGCTGAAGTTCAGCACCCTGATCAGTCATTGCTGGCTTCTCAGTTTGCATGCACAGGGCACTGGTCATTCAGCAAGCGAGTCACACACCAGAAAGGGACTTCAGGGCTGCTGAATGACAAGTCTCACCTTTTCAAACTTTTCATTTTACACCCATCTCAGCCACAGATGAGGGGCTGTTAATTTCATTTGAGCCATCACGTTTAGTGAGGACACACACGCACACGGATTGGCACCCACAGAGTCTTCACTTTGAGACAAGGGTGGGTTCGGTTGCCTCTGCTTACACAACCAGTGCTGCCGAAGGACACTTGGGTTTAGATGGCGCTTTGGCCGCAAGCTGTTTGGTTATGTGTTACCCGGTCCCCTTGGCTTCCTGCACATTCTCTTGAGCAGATAGTTCATCTCCTTATCTCAGAGAATTGTTTCCCCAAGTGTAGCCCCAGAGTCAATAGCTTTGATACCATCGAGGCAAAAAGGTATTAAACCACCTTTTCTGTAATTGTTTTAGTTGTATTTTTTCATGTCTGCTTCATGAAAAGATGATGTGGTTAGATATGAGCTGGGCCTTGCCGAAGGTATCGTGTGTGCCTGGGGTTACCCACATCATCACGTGGCTTACCTTCCTTTGCAGCGTGGAGATCTTATCTTCTTTGCTGCACTTTGCCATCGAGCACCAGCTTCTCCCATCTTCTGTGTGTGTGTGTGTACACCCATGTGCATTCAGGTGTGCATGGACGTATGCTCATGGCAGCAACTTGTAAAATGATACTTTACCATTCATTTATAATGAGGCCTTTCCTGTACTCTTAGGAAAAAAAGAAAAACACCTTCATTGGCTTTTCCACTTAAGAATTTGGAGCAAAATTTTCCTTAAGCAGACACATTTTTATTTAATTTAAGCTGGTAGTTCTGCTGTTCCTTCTATGTGCCAGGAATTGACTTGCTACTCAGGGTACAAACATAAATATGACTGAGGTCCTTGAGAGATTGTCTGTGTAGCCATGGAAAGAGAATGTGTTAGCAAACAGCTAGAATTAGACCCAGCAGGGGCCAGGGAGGTGCCATGAACAGAGCTGTGAGGGAAAACAGTTGAGGGGTCTAGGAGGGAAGGACCAGGGGATGCTATGAAACAGAGCAGGAGGTTAAACTCCATATTCAAAGACAAGTACAAGTCTTGCAATTAAAGAGGGAAAAAATATTCCTGGCAGAGGAAACAGCAGAAGAAATAATGAAGATGTGAAGGTGTGAGCTGTGTTTAGTGTGGCTCGAGCAGAGCAGGTGAATGAGGGTGAGGCTGGAGAAAGGTGGGCTCGTCCAGCCAGGGAAGGACATCGTGTGCCATCCTGATGGATGCTTTAAGATTCGAAGCCAGTGAATGTACCAGAGACCCCAGGAAAATCAAGAGTAAACCTGAGAAACCTCGCCAAGCTGAAGAGGTTTGCTTTCCCAGCCAGACAGGGCCATGCCTGCAGGTCTGTCCCTTGTTCTGACCCAGCCCAGGGTTCTCCTTTCACAGGTGACTTAACCCTCCTAGGACCTGGCCTGCCATGGTCAGAATGTGAATCTTCAAAGCATCCTCGACTCCTACTGACCACTTAAGAGACACATGGGAAGAACTGTTTTTATGTCTCATCTGGCCCTTGGGAAGCCAGTGGACACTCAGCTCTGACCACTGCCCCCCCCCCCAGTAGGAGCAGCTGTTGGCTTGTGTGACCACAGCCGCAAGGTTGCAGGACGAGGGAAAGAGCTCAATGCCTGGGAGAGACCGGCACCCACAGTCCTGTCTGGCCTCTGCCACTCTCACGCTTAATGACCTTGGACACATAATTTCTCTCCAGGCTCCAGTGAGCTCATCTGTAAAATGAGGGGCTGGACTCTATGCCTTCTAAGGGGCCTCTCCTGACTCGTCTGAGTCTTTCTTACCTCTTTAATTTTTAGGAAGTCCGAGTGGGAAGTGTTTCATCTTAACAAGGCGGTTCTGGGGGTTTTGTGCCCTGAGCGGGTTGCCAGGGTGGGGGAGAGTTGGAATCATCCAGTGGCCCAGTGAGGATGCTCCTCCCTCCATCTCCCTGGGGGGCAAAACAGCAGGGGATGGAAAGTCAGCACTCCACTTCCTGCCTGAGTAGTCCTTGGGTTTGGAAGTTTGGAGAGCTCGCCCTGGGGATGGAGCTTCTTCAGGGAAACAGGAGGTGACAAAAGAGGCACCCCCCGCCACCCTAGGCAGCCCCCGCCTCCCATGGGGCCCTGGTTCAGGCAGAAGGGGCAGTGGCCAGAGGTGGTCACGAGCGTGGGTTTTGATATCATAAGATCCGGGTTCAAATGCTGGGCCCACCACTGACTTGAGGAACAGCTTTCCGTGCATGGTTCCTTCACCGCTGCCGGCCTTATTTTCTCATCTGTGAAGTAGGACTCTCCTACTTCCTCTCATCTCATCGTAGGACTCTCCCGAGAGCAAACTCAGATAAAGCGCTTAACGCTGTTCCTGGCTTGTAGAAGTATCCCATAAACGGTAGCTTTAAAAAACTCTCTTATTTTTAAGGTCTAGGAAAGTAAGTTAGGGCCAGAATGTAGAGGCTCCTGTCTGCCACGGCAAGGCATTTGGACACTTGTCCTGTAGCCCATGGGCAGCCAGTGAAGGTCCTCCAGCAGAGAATGGCTTTAAAAGAAGCTGGTGTTTGGGGAAGGCTCCGCTTGTCATCAGTTTGGGGTGGATGGGAAGAAAGAAGTAATGTTGGCGAGGAGTCTCTGTCAATGTCCAAGCACAGTGAATGGGGGCCCGGGGAGGTGGCAGAGAGGCTGGAATGGCACAAGCAGAAACAAGCACTTTAAAAGGGAAGGTGGCTGAGCAGTCAGGGATGGGCGCTCAGCTTGCAGACAGCGGAGGAGGATGAAGGAGGAATCCAAGTTTGTTCTGAGGATGTACCCTTGTGGCATCCACCCAAACGGAGGTCTGAGCAGAAGGATGGCGCTGTTCTCTGTTCTGGGGTGCTGCTGCCATCTGGGGGGACTGGACCCTGGTCCTGAAACCCCGAGGGTATCTTTGGCACATTGATTGGTCTGTACGTTGGTGCCCTGCTTTGTCTCAAACCCTAAAAGCGTTTGAGATGGTTTTATACCTGAGGGAGTAGGTGGTTTACACTTTCCTCATAAGTGAAAATGAACTGCAACAGTAATCACTAAAGGAAAGAGGAGAGAGAAAATAGATGAGGGGTGGAGAATGAGGTTAAAAATGACTGACAAGGGAGGGAGTGGTGTTGAGTCCCCAAATGTCGACTCTTGGCCTTAAAATTAAGATTGTACCATTTCTAATCTTCCTTTCTGAAGGAAGAATCCCTCCCAAAGGGACAGAAAAACCAGGTCCTTTGACCGCTTTTCTAACTTCCAGAATAACAGTGGGATACTTCTCAATGGTATTTTTAATCTTGCTTTTCTTTGCAATGCAGAAAGCAACAGCAGTTGCTTCTTCTCCAGAACCAGTACAGCTCCCAGGGAGGAATGAGAGGGAGGGAGAGGAGAAGAAGCCAGAAAGAACAGCAAAAAGGGAGAAAGAGGGAGGGACCCATCGCCAGGAGGCACTGCCAGGTGAACCGCTGGTTGGCTGGAAGTGGAGGTGGCTGCCACAGTTACCCAGCTTGTGGCTTTGCTTCTTTCTCTCTCTCTCTAGTAGCACAGAATCACTCAACCCTTGATTCCTCAGGGCTTCACGACCTAAGAGGTCTGGGAGGGCACCTTGCAGTGCCTGAGGCCCTGAGAGGGTTCACAGCGGCCGCAAAATGCTTAGAGTCTGTGGGCAAGTGGCCTTTCTGCAGACGGGGTCAGCTGCTGGAGGCCCGCGAGAAAACAAAAACAAGTTGTGTTCTGCAGGTCTCTGCTGCAGTTGCTAACAGAGAGTCACTCAACATTTGGGACGTGCAGTGAATGTTTTTACTTTCGGTGCCCAAATTTCTCTGGCTTCCGGGAGCTACTGTTATCGAGGAAGGAGGTGGTGTGATCGCCCCCTCCCACCCCGCATGGTGTGACAGTGCAGAGATGGTTATCTCCACACTCAACTCAGCGTTGCTTTTTTTGGGTAACAGCTT
Organism: Delphinus delphis; assembly: GCF_949987515.2. Lineage (NCBI taxonomy): Eukaryota > Metazoa > Chordata > Mammalia > Artiodactyla > Delphinidae > Delphinus > Delphinus delphis. The sequence goes on from NC_082684.1 coordinate 141,777,640, forward strand.
TTGAAAAACCATCCACTAGGCTCTAGCCGGTCAGGTTTCCAGGGCAGTTGCCACAGTGTGAAAAGGCGGGTGGCTTTGTCAGGCAGGCTGCGGACCACCGATGCAGGCTTTGGGAGATAACGAATGCATCCTTTCCTGTCACGGACTAGAATCCAGACCCACCCATTCCTGGGACATGGAGAGAGAAGGGCTGGGTGAGGAGTTGTGCTGGTCAACCCAGACCTCCTTCCTGTCTCTGCTCTGCCAGTCTGGTGATGGCTAGACTTGAGCATGGTCCCTTTCTGGAGAGGGTCGCAGCTTAGCAAACACCTAGCTCTTGTGATCCTCTTCCTAATGGGATCCCTGAGGCCCAGAGTAGTGAACTCGCTTTCCCAAGGTCAAGCCATTGATGCCCAGAGCTGGAACAGGATTTCAGGGGCCATGACTCTGAATCCAGTGTTCAAAGACTTCTTGGTTAAGAGCAAAGAGCCTGGCTTTGCAGCCAGACGGACTTGGACCAAATCTAGCCTAAGGACCTGGGAGATTTTGTCTTCACCCAGTGCCACGCTGAGCACTCAGTCCTCCCCACCCCCACCAAGAGACCAAGAGATGCCCAGGACACCTGGAATGGAGGACAAGGCATCTGGTGCCAGTGAGTCATTAGAAAGGGGACTCCCTCTTCCCCTCCCCCCATGAGCAAGCCCTACTAGGCTCAAATGGACCACCGAGAACAGGGCAGCCTAAAGAAACCAAGGCGGACCCCATGTTAAGGTAACAGTTGGCAGCATCAATGCCCAGCAAGTAGGGTTCACCCCAGAAGTAGTTCTCATTGCTGCTGCAGACCCAGGCCTCCCTCTGCCCACTGGGAGCCGTCTCAGGGCGGCTCTGAGGCTGAGCCCCCTACCTATCTTCACGGCTCCCATCTCTTAGATGATCCTTCCGTGAGGAGGCCTCTCTTGCCTGCCCCTGCCCCAGCCTGCTAACCACAGAAGAATATGACTCTTAGCTCTTCTTCCAGTGTGGGCATCCTCCTTCTCCATTTTACCTTTTTAAATGTATTCATTTAATTAAGCAAGCAGCAAACATGTTTGAGCACCTCCTGATTGCCAGCCTCCATACTAGAGACGATTGGTGGTACAAAGACTTACATAGCCATCCCTATACAGGATTTTTTCTCCAGCACTGCTAAAGCCTCTAAGTGAGCCAGGATAGATCCACTTTGTCTCACAGCTTGGGGTGAAGGGAGGACGTCATTTTCCTTGTATCCTGTAGAGCACTTGACTCCTGCAGGTGCCAGTCTCATGGAATACCATGCATGGTGCTCCCCAGAGTTGTGAAATCATCATACCGACCCAGGGTCCTCACTGCCACGTGTGCTGTGCAGCTGTGTGATGATAATGCAGTGGCTGAGTGTATGGTCTCCAGACTCAAGCAAATCTAGATTTTCCACTGTCTATAAGCTGTGTGGCTTTGGGTCAGTTACTTAATCTGAGCTTCCAAGGAGATAATAATTGTATATGTATTTTAGGGTGGTTTGATAAATTCAAGGAAAAATACAAGTAAAGAGATTATTATTCAGGGAGGCACATAAAGGGTCAATACCTATTAGCAACTATTATTATTATCAACATCATTAATGTAATTACTGCTTAGTCTTATTGTCATTATGTCCTTTAAAGGTAGGGTATACTATGCTGACAATGCCCAACACATAAGCACTTAATAAATATGTGCAGAATGGATGTTTTTCAAGGATGATCAGGTGGAAATCCAAATGCTCTCTTGCATGAAAAAGAAAATTGTTCAGGGGAGCTGAGTTAGAAGCAGAAGATACTAAGCTTTTTAATGTGGTTTTGGTTAAACTGTGTTCCCTGGGAACTGAAAGCAGAGAGGAAAATCTTGACCTGACCACGCTTGGGGTACCTACAAGTATGAGCCAATTTTATCTGGTTGGGTGAGATTAGTTGTGAAGACTGCTGGCATTCCCCCGACCCCATCCCACCCCCCTCCATGCTTCTTTTCTAAAGGAAACTTCCAGAATGAGAGGCTTTAGGTCTGTAGTCTTCAGGGCGGATTTCGTCCTGCACAGAGATGAGGTGGCAGCCCTGAACCTCAGCGGTCTGACTCCACAGCCAACATGGGGTACCAGTCAGCCAAGCCCTGGACCTCTGCCCTTCTGCTTGAACAGTACATCCTGATTGGTGGGATAGTTGCCAGGATGTTCCCTATTCCCCATGCCAGACATCTGGATGTCTAGGAACAGCTGGTTAGCTTTCTTTTTTTTTTTTTTTTTTTTTCATTATGTTCCAGACAGTCACAGACAGGGTAAGATCCTACACCCAGGTACTGCCTTGGCCAACCTGTGTTTGGGGGTGAAATCAGGATAAGAATCCAGGACTCTTACAGGCCAGGCCAGGCTTAAATCAGCAGGTAGGAATCAGGTCTGAGCTGCAGGGGAAGGACAGTGCACCTGGTTCCTAGGGTTGTTGCTAGATGAAGCAGACTGTGGGTGTGGTTCCAGAGGGACTGTGTGCTGGGGAGAGGGATGGTTTCAGGGGAGTCTGTGGGATAGGAGACCGAAGTCATCCTGTAGCCTTTGAAGGCTCAAGGATCTCAAAGATCAACACAGGCAAGAACAGAACCTCTATTCAGAGAGGAGCTGGGATGCCAAACCTTGAAAGATCTGGAGGGCCAGCAATGCTCGACCTCACAGCATATGGCTTAGCTTATTTGTTTATAAGGTCCCTTCCTAAGTATTCATGGGCATTTCCTCTGCCAGCCTTTACTCCAGGGAACAGGGACACAAAGATGAGGCAGATAGCCCCATGCTTCAAGATGCACCTTCACAATGCCAAGTGTCTGCATGCAAATTGAACAGGTAGCTGCCTCCAGAAGCTTGCAGATGTCCAGGCTTTGGGCACCATGAGAAGAAACAATCAGATGCTAAATTGTTTGGTGGAGCCCTTTGTGACTCCAAAGCAAATGGGGACAATGAAGACTTTGCCCCCACTTAGCTTTTTAGAGGAGTAGATGGTGCACTATCTCCAACTTTGTGGTCCACATGGAAACCAAAGGCAAGACTCCACACCAACATGAGACATGACTTGGAGTAGGTACATCTCTGCACTCCAGATGGCTCCCCATGGAAGGAGGTGGCTGGTTCCTTTTTGTTTTTCACATGTTCAGCTTGTAGTACCTGCTACCAAGCCTGTGATGACATGAGCAGGGAGGGGTTGGCAGTGTGTAGTGCCCATTGATTGATATACATGCATCCTCCTTGCTGCATAATTATCAGAGCCCCACCTTTGGATGAGTTTGTATTAGCCAAGCTCCCTCCCATATCTAGAATCTCCTCAATCAAATAGCCTTCATTTTTTAATCCTGCTCACTTTCTTTTCCTATTACAATGCATTGAGCAAAAAATAGAAAATATGGGATGGAGAACAAACAAGAAAGAAATGGGTTATGTGATAAGAATTTAAGATGGGAAGATACGTTTTCTGGGCTCTAGCCCAAGATCTACCTCTAACCTGCCACGTGCCTTCATTGCCTTGGTCCCCATTCAAGGAGCCTGGGGAGGGGGGGAAAGACAAGGTTGTAAAGGACCTTAAAGTCAAGATAAGGATTTCATGCTTGATCATGAGTATAGGGAGTTGTTGAAGGATTTTTCAATAGAGAGGGTCCTGCTCATATTTACCTTCTAGAAGCCTCCCTGGCTGTAGTATTCACAGGGGTTTGGATTGTGGACTATATGGGAGACATGATGGGCCTGACCTAGAACAAGGTGGATGGGGAGACCGAGGAGAGGACTGACAGGGGAATCTAGGAGATAAAAAACCCTCGGGGACTTAGTGACTGATGAATATGAGCTATGATGTTGGAAAGAGTCTTAACTTTCCTTCTGGGGTTGAATGGAATGTTTCCAGCCAAGATGGAGAACACAGGAGGCAGTAGGTTAGGCAAGAAGGTCATGAATTTGATTCTGAAAATGGTACGTTTGGAGTCCCCACTGGACCTGGGGGTGGAAATGTTCAGGGAACCAAAGGAGAGTGAGTCTAAGATTGGGGAGGAGGCTCTGGTTCAGAGATTGACACTGAGGATTCACTGATTGTCCAGGGAGAGTGTGGAGCATGGAATGCCAGCCTGTTGATGAAGGAAACCTGTGGGACCGCAATCAGGCACAGGTGGACAAGGGCAGACCTGTGTGGAGATGAAGAAAGAATGGTCAGAGAGGTTCAAGGACAACTAGTGTAACCTTTCAAGTCTCTTCTCATCCTGTCATTATCAGTATGTGAAAAATCAAGAGCAAGAATGAAGTTTCTCCATACAAAATTTGTATGGAAGCACAAAAGACCCTGAATAGCCAAAACAATCTTCAGAAAGAAAAACAGAACTGGAAGAATCAGGCTCCCTGGCTTCAGACTATACTACAAAGCTAGAGTCATCAAAACAGTATAGCACCAGCACAAAATAGACATACAGATCAATGGAACAGGATAGAAAGACCAGAAATAAACCCACGCACTTATGGTCAATTAATCTATGACAAAGGAGGCAAGAACACAGTGGAGAAAAGACACTCTCTTCAATAAGTGGTGCTGGGAAAACTGGACAGCTACATGTAAAAGAATGAAAGTAGAACATTCTCTAACACCATATACTAAAGTAAACTCAAAATGGGTTAAAGACCTAAATGTAAGACTGGATACTAGAAAATTCCTAGAGGAAAATATAGGCAGAACACTCTTTGACATAAATTGCAGCCATATTTCTTTGGATCTGTCTCCTAGAATAATGGAAATAAAAGCAAAAATAAACAAATGGGACCTAATTAAACTTAAAAGCTTTTACACAGCAAAGGAAACCATAAACAAAATGAAAAGACAGCCTTTGTACTGGGAGAAAATATTTGCAAATATGCTACTGACAAGGAATTAATTTCCAAAATATACAAACAGCTCATACAGCTTAATATCAAAAAAACAACCCAATCCAAAAATGGGCAGAAGACCTAAACAGACATTTCTCCAAAGATGACACAGATGGCCAACAGGCACATGAAAAGATGCTCAGTATCGCTAATTATTAGAGAAATGCATATCAAAACTACAATGAGGGGCTTCCCTGGTGGTGCAGTGGTTGAGAGTCCGCCTGCCGATGCAGGGGACACGGGTTCGTGCCCCGGTTCGGGAAGATCCCACATGCCGCGGAGCGGCTGGGCCCATGAGTCATGGCTGCTGAGCCTGCGCATCCGGAGCCTGTGCTCCGCAACGGGAGAGGCCACAACAGTGAGAGGCCCGCATACCGCAAAAAAAAAAAAAAAAACTACAATGAGGTATCACCTCACACCAGTCAGAATGGCCATTATTACAAAGTCTACAAATAATAAATGCTGGAGCGGGTGTGGAGAAAAGGGAACCCCCCTACCCTGTTGGTGGGAATGTAAATTGGTGCAGCCACCATGGAGAACAGTATGGAGGTTCCTTATAAAACTAAAAATAGAGTTACCATATGATCCTACAATCTCATTCCTGGGCATATATCTGGAGAAAACCATCTCAAAGATACATGCACCCCAGTGTTCATAGCAGTGCTATTTACAATAGCCAAGAAATGGAAGCAACCAAATGTCCATTGACAGATGAATGGATAAAGAAGATGTGGTATATATATACAATGGAATATTATTCAGCCATAAAAAAGAATGGAATAATGCCCTTTGCAGCAATAGATGGACCTAGAGATTGTCATACTGACTGCAGTAAGTCAGAGAAGGACAAGTATCATACGATATCACTTATATGTGGAATCTAAAAAGAAAAATGCAGATGAACTAATTTACAAAGCAGAAACAGACTCACAGACATAGAAAACAAACTTATGGTTACCAAAGCAGATAGCGGTGGTGAGGGCCAGGGGGGGATAAAACAGGAGTTTAGGATTAACATATACACACTAGTATATATATAATAGATAAACAACAAGAACCTATAATGGAAAATAATCTGAAAAAGAATATATATGTATAATTGAATCACTTTGCGGTACACCTGAAACTAACACAACATTATAAATTAACTATATACTTCAATTTTAAAAAATGGCTAAAAAATAAAGTACAAAAGGAAGAAAAAGAAATATACCCATTGATGGACACATTGAAAGGGACCTGTGTAGTGGAGTTAATAAGTGTTTGGACAACACTCTGGGTATTGAATACCACAGAACTTGACAGTCCTTTAGACAAAGACAGATAAGCATCAGGGAGGCTGTTTGCTTTTAAATTGGTAGCAAGTTTTTATCTCAATGCTAATTTTTGGAGGTAAAATAGGTTTAATAATCTTTCCTACCTTTGAAGTTGAATCAAATGACGCAGAGCAGTCATCTTCTAGGTTGCATCTGAGGATACTAAACTGAAACAGAGCATTGTAGTGATTAAACAGACAGTTCAAGTTTAAAATACAAATAAGCCACTGAGGAATTAGTGGAAGGAGGAGGGAGTCAGAAGACCTGGGATCAGGTTCCCCCACTACCACCTCTCTTGACCCTCAAGCTCCTCATCTGTAAAATAGGGATGATAATAAAATAAAATCACAGTTTGTCATGACAGTTAACTGTGTATGAAAATGCTTTGCTATGTGAAGTGCATTGGACGCAGGTTGCTTTTATTGGTAACTGATCTTGGGAGAAAGACCACTTCCAGGTATGTTTCAGGCCCCTAAGAGGGCCAATCAGAGAGCTGATGGTCTTTCTGCAGGTTACGTTTTTGAAACCTTCTTTGGTCCACAGGGTTTTTGCTTACCCTCTCCACTTTACAAACGTCAGGAAGATTATATGATTGGCTGATAGAACACCAGGAACCCGGAGAGATACTGCATCACAGCCCAGGGCTATACTTTCCATTTTTATTAAAATTCTTATTAACTCATAGCCCAAGAGCTTTTAAGCTAAGCCTGATCTCCTTTAGGGCCCCTTGATTTGATCAGAGCAATTTGTGTGCAGTGTTCTGGCCCCACTTTGTGGAAAGGCAGTGCAGACATCAGCCGTGTGATGTTATTCTGGAGATGCTGGGGTCTTCTCTGCATCCAAAATCACCTTCCCTTACAGCACCACTCCCGCCCTTACCACATAGACACACTTGAGTGCCACAGTGACAAATCTGCTCCCTGACTTTAAGACCTCCTATCCCTTTGAAATTCTAAATACTTCTAGGAAAAAGAACTATCAGTCATTTGTAACAGTGATGCTGAGTTTGTTGACACCTGCTTTGAGTGCCAAGAGAGCTCAATGGAGAGGGGGATCCTGAAAAGATAGGGTCCTGAGGGAAAATATACCATCACAAGATACAAGGGGAAAAGGGGATCAAGAAGGGACCTGGCAGCACTGGGCCAGCTCGTAGCCGCATCGAGCGGGAGGTATATCTGGGATGCTTTTGTCATTCTTTGGGGCCAACAAGTGGCTTTCTCTCAACAAATGAGCAGAAGCTCTGCACGCGTCTGTGATGGGATCAGGCCCATCATCTGAGCTGTTGCGTGAAACAGCTTCTCTCTTCTTCCCCCTCGGGCTTCGTGGTGATTTTTATCCTTCAACTGCTATTTGTTGAAGAGGCCACCCTGAATTACTCACATTTATCTTTCCATTAATAGATAGTCTTAAACTTAATGTCATCACCTTGGTAATCTGCTAAACTATAGAGCATCTGAAAATAGCAGCTCTTTTTAGCAGCTTGCTGAGTAGAAGCCATTTCTTTCCTGACATAAAATATATCTGGACCCCTTTTGATTTTTCCTCATGTCGTGTTGAAGTAAAGGACACACAGAATTGAGGCTGAGGAGGGAGGTGCCACTGTTCATGGAAACTAATCTCGTATCACTAAATTGTGCATTTAGACTGTATTGCTGTGAATTAATTAGTAATGTGGTGTTTTAGAACCTCTCACAGTTGCAAATTTGTGTCTGAGGTCTCGGTTTGATATATGCCCAATATTTTGTGCCTTCTCTGCATTTGAAGGAGTAGATGTCCAGGAAAAGCCTAATTTTGTAATATTTAAGGAATGATTATATTTACCATTTTCCCCCTCCTTTATTGATTCTATTCAGATTCGTGGAGTTGTCATGTACTCTGTCCCTGGCACTATGATAAGCCTATTAGGGATATCTGGTGACTATTAGAGAACCAGTTCTCAAGAACAGTTAACATGGTTATGGTGCTTGATGGTTGATGAACTATTCTCATAGTATTTAATCTCAAAACAACATAGTATAACAGGCAGAGGCGGTATTATAATCACTGCCACCTTACAGATGAGGAAACTGTCACTCAGGATCCCCCATGTAGCAAGTGCTGGAACTTGAACCCAGATCTTTTAAACCCTAAGCCATGTTCTCTCAACCATATTGCGTCCCTGGATATTAGAATCTTTCCAGGAGACAGAGCTTAAACGTGTAAATAAGATAAATGACTATACAAAGAAGTCTGTGATTAATTATCAAAGGTGTGGTAAAGACAGGTGTTGCCAGAATCCAAAAAAAGGACAAAATCATCACGGTAGCCAAAAATGGTAAAAGAGACGGGGCTTAGTGGGTTAGATTAGCTGGAGAGAAGGTAGTAGAGACCTTTAACGAGAGAGAAGCTGATTTGTCTTTCACATAAAAGCCTGAGCTGGTGTGGCAGCTGTGCTGCATGAAATTGGTACAGACCCAGCTCCTTCTGCCATTCTCAGCATTTCCCTTCTTCTCCATGTCCAAGATGGCTCACCACCTTGTCCGTATTCCAGGAAATAGGCTGAAGAAAGGGGTAGTGGGGAGATAATGGCCAAATATTCCACTTATGCCTGCAACTGGAATATTTTCCAGGATTTTCAATGCCAAAACCAGGAAAGTCCCTGGAAAACGAGGGGAGTTGTCAAGCTAGTTCTAGGACTCTACCAGAAAGTCGCATGCTTCACCCTTGGTCACATCCCACTGGCTAGAACTTAGTCACATGGTCACACCTAGCGGCATGTGAGGCTGGGATATAAAATCTTTATTCTGGGTGACCCTGTGCCTAGCTAAAGTCTTCATACCTACAGAAGAAGTGGGTAGGGGTAGATGATATTTGAGCCATAACTAGCTATATGTGCAGTAACACAGAAATATTTTTGTTGGCTGAAGAGAATAGTGTTAAGAAAGGTTAACAAGCATTTGTGTGAGCGCCGGTGCTGTATCAGTAATGGTAGATCTGTAAATACTGTCCCCGGAGTCAGGCTGTGAGCTTTGTGTACATCCTACCATATTAGCTGCAACTTCCCCCTTTTCCCAATCCAGGAGACATATCTGAGAGTGATGTTTCATAGGGATAACATTGGACTCTACTAGCTTATAAAAAGAAAAAGTATTAATAGGTCACAAATGTTTCTTGTAACATCCTCACAATTGATTGCAACACACCAATGTGGCCAGATATGGAACCTCAGATGCACTCTGACAGGTCCTCAGTCTGGTTTTGAGTTCAGTAGTCATGAAATGACGTGATGCGAAAGTACTGGAGAAAGAGTCGTCTGGAGGGGCGGTGTGTGTCTCTACTTAATCCCAAAATAGCTAAATGAGGTGGGGCAAATGCATGGATCTAGAGTTTTGTATTTAAGTGTTATCAGAGTTATGTAACTGTGTGCTTCTAGAAGACTCCACTGTAAGAAATTGAGGACTTGCCTCAACCCTGCCCTCTGGAGAGGACTGTCCATTTAACTAGCTAGTTAGCCCCCCAGAGCAGCTTTCAGAAAAAGGTCTGCTGTGTGCCCTACGCTATTAGGTGATATCAACCCTGAAGCTGATGTGTCGGAGTTGGGGTGGGTACTATTGTACACAGGTGTGACCACTAAATGGGGAGGGCAGTCACTTCCGCCCTGCCAGACATGCCATCCAGCCTTGTTCCGCTGGCTATACCGGGGTGAGCGTGTGAGTTTTCCATGCAAAACCCTCCTAATCAGAGTTTCAAATTCACCTTACCAAACACTCCTGCTACAAGGCAAAGAAGACTGGATCGGGGTAGGATGGGACCCAAGGAGTGAAAGAGCCTATGGCAACATTGGGAAGCCAGTCATTCAATGGAAGAGAACCCAGGACTCAACTTATTCGGGGCTTTGCAGTCTGATCAAGGCCCTTCATTACCTCCTCTGTCCTCATAGCCTTACCTGTGTTCCCTGTCTCACACCGATGACACAAGCCTGTGACTGACCATGGGTCTACTTGAAATTATTTTTTCTCTTCCTGATGGCTTAAGATAATGTTTTTTAGCAAAATCACTTTGTGGTAGAGAACCAAAATATTTCTGTTCCTGAAACGAGGTGTGGTCCCTCCTGCCCAAGTAAGTCTCAAGTGTTTTGTGAACCAGCTAGACTCTTGCCATGTGTTTCTCATCATGCTCTGTGCCTGTTTTCTTGTGTACCCTGGAGCCTCCAACTTGAAGAGAATAAACATTCCAAAGGCATTAGCCTGCTGGTATGAATTAGTAACTTTGAGGAGGGAAAAGCCAAAGATGAGATCCAGCCATACTTGCAACAGCTTTACTTGCCTTGAAGTATGTATTTGTCATTTTGTAAAGGTTTTCAGTCCGCATCAGCCGCTAAGATGGTTACAGAAGCCTGGGAACAATTTTGATTGTGCAGTGATTCAGGGAGTTATTAAGGACAATAAATCTGCATTAGTTAAAAATTGAAGAGCTGTAATGTAATATTATGCAGCCATTAAGTGTAACATTTTCAAAGAATATTTAATGGGTGGTAAAATGCTCATGATAGAATGTTCAGTGGAAAAATCAAGATCTAAAACTGCATATACGGCATGATTCCAACTTCATCCATTTGTACATACAGAAAAAAACTAGAAGGAATTCTTCACGATGTTAACCGTATTGGTGAGATGATGGACAACTGGTTTTGTCCTTAAAACGATCGATATTTTCCACGTTAAGTAAACAACTATCCCTTCTATTTTAGTGCAAACACATGCCACACTTACAACTATAGAAAGCTATTTACTTTAAAAGAATAAAGAGGGCTTCCCTGGTGGCGCAGTGGTTGAGAGTCCGCCTGCTGATGCAGGGGACACGGGTTCGTGCCCCGTTCCTGGAAGATCCCACATGCCGCGGAGCGGCTGGGCCCGTGAGCCGTGGCCGCTGCGCCTGCGCGTCCAGAGACTGTGCTCCGCAGCGGGAGAGGCCACAACAGTGAGAGGCCCACGTACCGCAAAAAAAAAAAAAAAAAGAATAAAGAAGTGTCGTTTTATGAATATGTGAAGAGATTGGTGAAAGTAGATAAGTTTCTGCAAAAATCCAAGGCAAATGTTTTGACTCCTCGCCTTTGAATGAGTTCTAACACACAAGTCATGTGGTCAGTGGGATATCTTTAAATTTGTTTATTCATTTATTCATTAATTCGTTCATAAAGTATTTATTATGCTCCCACTGTATGCCAGGCACAGTGCTAAACTGGCCAGGCTTTGGTCCCACCCTTGAGAAGCCAGCTATATGGTCGGGACGTGTTAAATACTGCTAAGATATCATGTTCATTGGCTTATAGTGTGTGAATGAGGTACGTGTTTACTGAAGGAATGAATCAATGGATCAGTTAATGAACAGAACAAGAGTTTGTCCCCCATGTTGTCCTCCTCTTCAGGAGATTTCTGGTGCTCTGTGAGATTTCTCCCATCTTCTTGTAGAATCTCAAGTATCTGGGCCCTACCCTTTCAGTTAATTGCTTCATAAAATGACAAAGGCTCATGGAAGAACTGACCAGCTCCTCCCATGTGCTGTCCTGGAGAGCTTGTACTGATTAAAGAATGGATGATTTTGGAAGGAGTCAGAGTTGGAGGCCTCCAGATGTGCAGAGTTTCTCCCCAGTTATTGCAGGGTTTGTGGAACGAGAAGTCAAGCCGGAGACATGAACGGACCACTACTTTTTGGCAGAATTGGGCCCAGTAGGAGATAGAAGTCAGTATCTCTACGGTGTGATCGCAAAGCTCCTGAAAAAGCCCTTCTGTCACCCCCACTGTCTCCTGATCACTGATGCAATAACTGAGGACAGCATCTTCCACTCCAGTTGAGGGATAGAGTTTAACAGGTCAGTGCCCCAGGGAGCAGCGACCTACTGAATTCCATCAGCCCTAAGGTATAAATGAATGCCAAGGGAGACTAACACTTCCTGCTTTGAAACTCCCTGGGGCAAATCCTGTTTCCAAACTGGCAATAATCCAAGTAAGCAAAGGTGAGGCCTGAACCAGGTTGAGCCAGAGGAAAGACATCCCCTACCTGGTAGATTCTCACCAAATGCTCTGCCTGACTGGCTCTCTCGCTCTCTGGGACACCCCACCTCCCCCCAGAGGGGCTTTCAATTCTTTGGAAAGTCTTGTGGGGCAGGGAGATTCCTAATACCTTCTTTGAAGGACTCCTGGAAATCCTTAAATGATCTAAGTAAATGAGTAACTCTTTGGATATTGCAAGATGAAAGTAAATGAGTTGCCCAGGGACCGTAATGAATGCAAATGAATTCTGCACCTTTGCACAGGTTTGAGAGAGACTAGAGGAGCTTCCGGTGGCAAGACGTTGTCTGAAGATGAGAGAGAATCAAAATCAATGGGAATCAGGAAGAAGACAGGGAAGGAGAGTGTAAAGTAGTAGTCCTTGGAGAAGCTATTAACCAAGGCTTGGCTTTTATTGCTTTATTCCTAAGGTTATAAAAAATATCCTGGGTGATTTCTGCCAAGTGCCTCCCAAGAGCTTTCTCTTCAAAGGTCCCACGTTTCCTGTGGGTCTGGACCAGGGCAGAGGGTGCATCCATTTGCTGAGAAGGAAGATGCACGTGCCTGGAGGTGCAGGAAGTGAATAGAGACACACATAAACACACCCCGGCCCCGCGCACTGTGGCTGAGTCCAGATTTGACCGTCACTAAAGAGTCTCTCCACCTCCCCTTTCATTGTCCTCCTGTTAGACTCTCTGTCCTTCTGGGAGCCTCGTGATGCCCTCTGGGGCCCCAACCCAAGCCTTCCTTACCAGGAACAGACCACCGCATTGGCGGACTGACTTCCTGTCCTACCTGCCTCTTCCCCTTCACTCCAGGCGGAGGTGTGGAATCAAGGCTGAAAGGGTAGGGAAGTGAATGTCTCCCCAGCTGTGCTCCCTACTCCTCACCCGGACCACCACTCCCCCTGGCTGTCTGCTCTGTTCTCAGCTCCCGCCCCATGTCCTCCTTCATACCTTCTTCAGGAAGCTTCTTCAGCCAGTTCCTTCCCCCACCACTCCTGACATCCGTCACCTGTGCTTCACCCTCATGACCCCCTACAATGAAATGCTCCACATAGTTGGTGCCGGTTTGTCTCTGAAATGTGCACAAACCTTTCTTACATCATCCGGTTCTTGCTGAGCACCTAACACCTGCCATCCGCTGTACCAGGGGAACCAAACCTGAACGAGAGGTTGCGTCTGGCTGCTTAGAACACAGTGGCTACAATACAGTTTTCCGACTGCTATAATAGTACTGACTGCTCTAAAGGAGGCTTTAAGAATCCTGACCGGAAGCAGAGGTAATAAGGGACAGTCAGTAACCCCTGGGGTCCTGGGGAGCAGACACCCACAGATGAACCTGGCCTGTTCTCAGGGACCAACATAGGCCTCTCCTTTCCCCTCCTGGATTCCTTCAAGAGCCCCTCTCTCCCAGGAGGCAGCTCTGCGTCCCCCACGTAACTGCACCATGAAGATGGAATACTGGCCCCCATGCTGGTCCCTGAACACACTTCGCTGTGGAAGCCTCGCCATGAAGGGTGGTTTGGGGATACCTTCAGGATTGTACTTCAAGTACACTGTGGTTGAAACATACTTTTTTAGACTGCCCTTTGGGAACATAACCACCCTTCACAATTTTGCATTTCTGGAAAAAAGCTTTCAAATCACAAATGAACAAATGAGTTCATTTGGGATTTTATATACACCAGACGTTTTCGTACTAGCCCTAGATCCTTCAAAACTCTCATTCTCTCAAGGCTCCACTTCTACAACCTAACTCATCTTTCGAAGTCATTTATGTCAAGGTATTATTGGGTTAAAATGTTCCTTTCTTAAGTAAGAAGCATTTTAGCAGAGGCTTCTGATGGACTAATGCCTTAACTCTAGAAAAGATTTCTTCACTCTAGTAATTCTCTCCATAGCTGTAACAGAGGGGATCTCAGATAAGACAGTAAGGCAAGTCAGTAATAGAAACATTTGGGAAGAGGGGATTTAGGGCACTCTGAAATCATATACTTTGAGTCTGGTGCCTAGTATATGTAAGCACAACATTAATACTGTTTTCCAGTTAGGCTTGCTGTTACACTTTACGAGATACTTGACATTATATCTGTATCACAGGTATGGGAGGGGAAGGGTTGGTCTACCCAGGTAGATGCCTCCAATTCGGAAATGGAATTGAAGGTTGTGAAGTTTCTGAACTGAGGTTGCACACCTTTTCCTTTCTGTGGTTGGTTAGGGCTTGGGAACTAAAGCTAAACACAATAAATAATCTTAAGTTTGAAATTTGATGGGAAGAAAAAAAAAAGAGTATGTCTTTAAAAAAAAGAGAGCAGGTAGAATAATGTCCCCAGGCCAGGAAAGTACCAGTCATTTTCAGATAAATTATACCCTCCTCCTCCTCCATGGGAAAAAAAAAAAAATCATACTCAGACTTAACTGTCCCTTTGGCACTTTTGTCAAATGAGTTTTAGTAGCAGGAGCTGCTAAAAATACAAGCCAATTTCTTTCTTCATTTAAATCAAGCTGCTTAAAAAAAAGTGTAGCGCCTAGAACTGGTGCAGGGCTCAGCATAGCAGCGTCTGGTCTGCCAGAGTCCCTGAATAGTCCGCAGTGACAGGCCAGCACCCTCTCAGAGCTAAGGGGAGGCAGCAGAGAGCCTGGAAATTGCCTTTCCAGAGTGGGGCTGTTTTTAGCACCTGGGTCCTAAGTTGAAAAGGTGCCCTTGGTTACATACTGACCAGGTCAGATGCGGGAGGTACTCTCAAGAATACTTTCTTGTTTGGACATTCATTAGTCCTTCCTTCCCTCCTTCCCTCCTTCCCTCCTTCCCTCCTTCCCTCCTTCCCTCCTTCCCTACTTCCTTCCTTCCTTCCTTCCTTCCTTCCCTCCCTCCCTCCCTCCTTCCTTCCTCCCTTCCTTCCCTCCTCCCTTCCTTCCCTCCCTCCCTCCTTCTTCCTTCCTTCGTTCTTTCCTTCCTTTTTCCCTTCCTCTTTCCTTCTTTCCTTCCATTATTCCTTCTTTTCTTCCTTCTAAAAAAGCAAAAACATTTTAAAATATCAAGCATGTGCCCTAACAGGACTTAGGGTTATGAATGCAACCAAGTCCACACTCTCAGGTAGAATGGGACCCACCCCATCCCCATCCAGCGTTCCGTTCCCATAGGGCTTTTCTCTTAGTCATGTTTGGAGAGGCATCTGACCAATTGGCCCTGCCTATAGGTGAGAACTAGTCAAGGCTTAAATTACTTTCAGAGTTACTTGCCTTTTTTTTTTTTTTTTTGCGGTACACGGGCCTCTCACTGTTGTGGCCTCTCCTGTTGCGGAGTACAGGCTACAGACGCGCAGGCCCAGCGGCCATGGCTCACGGGCCCAGCCGCTCCACGGCACGTGGGATCCTCCCAGACCGGGGCACGAACCCGTGTCCCCTGCATCGGCAGGCGGACCCTCAACCACCGCACCACCAGGGAAGCCCAGAGTTACTTGCCTTTTAAGAGAAGACTCTTAAGAATGTACGAAGCCTTTGGAAGACCAAGTAATATATTCATCATGATAAAATGTCAGGAACTGTGATAGGGAGAGGGGGAGATGTGTTTACAGTGGAGAGACTCTTCATGTTATCGTTTGTGGCAGCTGTTGTGCCCAAGAATCATATAAATTAGATCTAAATTATGCATATCAAAGATCCCCTTAGATTCACGTTTCGGAAGTGGAAGGGTCTTAGAAATTACCTAATCCAACTGCATATTTTTACAGATAAGCAAATTCTGGAAGGGTCAGTATCCCAGTACGCAGTCTGCTGTTGTCTCTTCCCTGCTGTGCTTTCTGCCAAGGGGAAGGGCAGCACCCCGCTTGGAGGATGGAGATGTAAGTTGGGGAAGCAGGCCTACTCTGAGCTGACTGTGGATTCTGCTAGGAGTTCACTGGCCTTGGGACGTTTAAATGAGGCCACCTTGAATCAAACCCCTTACGGAGCTCCAGTGATTCAAACAAACCTCCTGAATGAGGCTCTGAGATAGCTTTGCCATAGTTCAAATTCTGGTCTCTAATGAATAGTGAACATAGTTATTAATGTCACAGTGACTTCCATGGAAAAGCTTCATTTTTACCACTCTTATCCAACCTGACTTTCCTATACGATAATTGCATTAACACCTTCCGTGTGTACGGAGGGTGCAGATTTAGAAGTACCTACATGTGTGCTAGAAGCAGTGCTGGATTGTGGTGAGCCATCCCCACTATGCTTTCTTCCAGTTCTACTTGGTGACAGTGGCACAGAAATTTAGAAAGCTACCCAGATAACCCTGTTACCACAGCACAGGCGGAAGTCAACTGATTCCAATTAGGATTAACTCGGTAACCCTTTGTTCCTTACACCCATGCTCTAATCACCTGAGCTAATACTCAGGCATCAGCGTGAAACAACTCCAGAAGTTCTGGGCTGCCCTGTCCTACTTTAACCTGTTTGGACCCTCTTTATTTGTGATGTTTTATATTCAGGTTATTTTGTCCTTGATCAGCTGTTATCCTGTCCCTTAGCTGAGTTGCAGTTCATTGTGGGTGGTCTTTTGGATAAGCAGATAGATCTAAACAACAGATTGCATGGGTTTGAGATTGAGTTTGGTTTCTAAATAGTGATTTCTAACACTTCTGTAGTATTTCTTATGTGTCAGGCACCATTCCGAAATTTTATATAACTTAACTCAGTGCATCTTCACAGTAACAGTGGTACAAGCAAGGTGCTGTTATTAGCTCCATTTTACAGATGAGGACACTGAGATAAAGGGAGGTTATGTAATTTTTCCAAGGTCATACAGCTATTAAATGGCAGAGCTGAAATCTGAATCCGGCCAGTCTGCTTTAATCACTACAGTATCCGGCCACTAGCTCACTAAGATTTGAAACATTGATTTTATTATTGAATGTAACACCCCAGTTGCTGGCACTTTAGGATCCCTTTTACAAGGGAAGATGTCTCTGAAAAGAGCCAGTTGGCCTCTGTCAGCGAAGCGGTATTTGAAGTTCACAGAGACAATTGTTTCTCCTCATTTGAACCCCCAAATCCCATCCAAGAACAAAGTTTATCTTGACTTCATAGATGAGGCCTGTTCTCCACGCAATGCTAGGGAGAATTGTTGACTAGGTTAACTTCCAAAACCCGGCGGGGTCAAGATGTTTCCACATCCCAGACCTCTTCCTCCTCCACAAAGGCCCCCCTGATTATGCCAACATGTCCTGTGCCCTTTCTCTGTGGATCTCTTCCTTGGGTCTCCCCTGAACCTGAATCAGGACAGCTGATCTGACCAGCACTCATAAGCGTTCAACAGATCTGCAAATTGGAAATCACACTTCACTACTCACTAACTTATGTTAACCTCTTTATAATTCCACATCAATAAGCTCTGTTTTCACAACAGTTTAAAGGCCATGAACCATGTCTTTAAACGTCACTATTTTTCACAAAGGGCTTATTAATATTCTGGCTGCCCCAAAGCTACATTTAATAAATAGTTAGGGACCTGACCTAAAACAGCAGTAGTGTCTTAGGCAAGCCAGTCTTTTAGCCAGAGTTTTTACATTTTTTTTCTCGTCGGTATCAATTCTTTACTTTTTTTTTTTTTTTGGTCTTTTCCTTTTCTTGGTAGTTGTCTAAAAATTCCTAGTTGCTTGCTACCTTGAGTTAAACTTCCTTGCTTATTTCTGAGGGAGGTAAACATCTTATTACATATGCTTGTGTTCTACCCAATAAGGCCACAGCAGTGAATTCTGAAAAATGGAAAATGCAATAACACATCTGTCTTGCCTGTACATACCTAACATTCATTCACTCACTAAATTTGTATTTGTTGTGTCTCCCCGCTGTGTGCCAGGCACTCTGAGTAACACACTAGGCATGGTTAGAACCTCCATTCATGAAAGCTACTGTCTCAAGTAGAGGGGGGTAGGCAAGGACAGTAAATAAAGGTATAATTTCACATCCTGCTGAATGGCGTGAAAACTAACGATAGAGTATGATGAGAGGAAATGATAGACAGCACCTAATGTAGAATCTAGATTTTTTAATACAAAGCCGAGTGACGCTGCTGATTTGGGGACCACCCTCTGAGAACCACTACCCTAGTATACTATGGGTGGAAGACATTTCACTTGCCTTACGGATTATCTCAGGACTTACTAGAATCACCTGGAGGCCTTTAAAAAATAATGATGCCTGGCCCCATCCCAAGAGATTCTGTTATCGTTCGTCTGGGCTGGGGTCTGGGTATCTACATTTCCAAAGGCACCTAATGCACATGGCGGATAAAGAACCACTGATGCTAGATGGCCCCAGGGAGGGTGAGTGGTGCTTGCTGGCAGAGTGCTGGCTAGAGTATATATCCTTGGGTAGTTTGCAACATAAATGCTGACTCACTCTCTCACCGGTCAGCCTACTGGTGGGGAGTTCTGCCTTTTTCCAGTGCAGATCTCACAAATCCCCAGCTGCAATGTGATTCTGTAATTCTACCCACCTGTCATATGAAAGAACCGGATCTTGATGGACTTGCTTCTGTGAATTTGAGCTCCAGCATGGAGTGTTTCTACTAAACCTGAGTCGTGGACAGTTGGACTCGCTGTTCCTGAGCTGAGAAGCCTGGGACCAGTGGGTGGTTCTGTGGGCGTGCAGCTGAAGTCAGGAGACCCAGGTTTACTTCCAACTCTGCTTTGACGAGGTGGAGACTTGGCAAGTTGTCTGACTCCTTGGGCTTCTTCATTCGCAAAATGAGGGCATGGAACGAGGAGGTCCCCAGGCTTTTTAAAAAATAATCAAATCCTAGCGTTTCTAGTTGTGGAAGTAAACATAGAACTCAAGCCCCATTTCCTCGTCGATAAAATCAGAGTTGGACTTAATGACTTCCAAGGCTGTTGTCAGCCCCGAGTACTGTGATTCTACTAATAATGACAACAGCTAACATTGAAAGAGTGTTGCTATATACCAGACACTGTTCTGAGAAATTTGCGTTATCTCATTTAATCCTCACACCACCACAATGAGATAGATTCTGGTATTATCATCCCCATTTCATAGATGAAGAAACTGAGGAGCAAGGAGGCTAAGTAACTTGCCGGTCACACAGAGAGTAGATGACAGAGTTGTATTCTGACTCAGGCCATCTCGTCCACAGCTGGGGGCCCCTCATCACCACAGTGTTTTACCTTGGACACCTTGTTTCACTGCTCTGACCCTCAGTTTCTCCAGCAATAAAATCAGGGTTTAGACTAAATGGTCTCAAAGTTCCTCTTAGCTCCAAAATGCAGTGCTTCTGTAGCTGCTTCCTCTTGCTCCTTTGTTCCTATTTCCTTTATTTATTTAACAAACTTTGAATGAGCTCTTACTGTGGAAGTCAAGAGTCAGACTGCTGGGATTCCAATCCTAACCTGACTGCTTACTGGCTGTATGACTTGGGTCAAGTTACCTAAACTCTTTGGCCTCACTGGCTCATTTATTCACATGGGATTAATGAAAGTGTCGCTCTTGGAGGGTTGTCGTGAGGGTAAGGTGGCACAGTGCCTGAAAGCACCTAGCACAGGGCCTGCCCAGTAGTAAGTGCTCAATAAATGTTTCTATCAGTATCATGAGGCCCCACCTTAGTTGCCAGGGATGCAAAGATGAGTGAGTCACAGTCTTGGGCATCGTAGATCTCACAGCCTAGACAGGGAGGACAGATGGATACAAATAATTAGAGCATGATGTGAAATGGTAGATGTGTGTCCTGAGCCTTTGGGGAATGCAGTGGAGGGAGTGATTATTTCAGGTACAGGGGTAAACATGTTGAGTTGCCAGTCACATGGAAGCCTTCAGGACACTTTGGTGATGAGAGAAAGACTAGAAGGCTATCCTTTTCATGGGAGCCTCACCTTCTGGAGGGCCGAAGGCTTTGGGGACCCCTAGCACTAGGATCTGGGCAGCTCAAGGAGTGAAGCACAGAGGCTAGGAGCCCCTGATGCAAACAGCCAAGGAGGCACAGACCACATTGCTGATCACGGGAGCAAGTCAAGGGCCAACCTGAAGGAGGTGGGCAGAGTGCCAGGGGCAGGGAGGGAGGAGGAAGCTGCAGCACGGTAGGGAGTTGCCTAGGAGTGGAGCACACACCACCTCCAGTGATCAGAAAGCCTGGAGGCAGTGAAGGCGTCTTCAGTGGAGGATAGATCCCTTACACAGCCAACTCATCCTGCTTCTGGGCTCTTCTTTGGGGCTGGTGGCAGGAGCCAATCTTGGCCAAGGCTGGAGGGCCTGCAGGGGAGACTAGGTAATCGGTGACACCTGGCAGAGGTGAGGTGTACTCTGGCAATAGGGTAGCTGCAGTTCTAGTGGTGCTTGTTTCCAGAAAGTCTAGACTCTTAGGGCAACAGAGCTGGGGTGGGTTGGGATGGGGGGGGTGGGGATTAGAAATCTGCTGCCCCCTTTACAGATCCCTGGACCATACCCAACATCCTTTGGGGCGGGGCCTGGGAACATGCATTTTCACAAGCTTCCGTCGTCGTTCTCATGTCTGTAAACTGCAACTTCGCTTTGAAACACACGTGGTCGAGGGAAGCTCAGAAATGAAAAACCGAGACGAGGCTGACTGATAGTGAAGTAGGGACCTCCAGACATGCAGTTTTCACAGCTTAGGGGAAACCTGTGTTGTTTTCCTCTACGTTTCCTTTAAGACCTATACACCTGCCCCCACCCCCTGTGCTCATTCTCACTGTGAAAGCTACAGGCCAGAAGAATCACATTTGGCTTAAAGATCATTTAAAAAAAAATTTACAGGTAAGAGAATTCACCTTTTTGACCTCAAATCTGAAACCCCTTTCAAGCAACGCAGGCCTCATTCTCACCAGCTCTTTCCCAAGCGTGAAATGTTTAATAAAGGGTTCACTTTCTGTGAGACCTCCGGCACACTCAGGGCTGGCGGGGAGGCTCTGTCTTTTCCCCACTTTTGTCAACCCCTTGCAGGCCAGCTCCTGATACTGTCTATTAGAGTCTCTTATAACTTAAGGGAACTGGCATATAGTTTTGATGGGCAATGTTTATCTATCTCTGGGAAGGAAAAAAAAAAAAGCTTACTTTCAGAACACATGCTGGAACCTGCGTGAGCAAAGAGAAACCCTATAAATTCCCCGAGCTACCCTCAGGTCGCTGGAAGGCAGAGGGCAGCGTCCTGACTTGTAGCATCACTCGTCAACTTGTCCCAAACAACGAGTTTCCCAATCGCAAGGTAGCAGGGTGGCTTCAGACTTCGGTGGCCCAGGGGAGGACAGAGCTGTGTGAAATGCGCGCGCGCGCACACACACACACACACACACACACACACTTTTCCTTTAGGTTGTCAGGGAGGGGAGGGATTGTGTGAGAGAGGTTTCCTCCCAGGTTGCCCTGGAGCATTCACAGGGGTGGAGTCACCATACCAGAAGCAGGCAGGATGCTTCTAGCATCCCTTCTCCCTAAGGAACATCCCTCCTGCCTCATTTGGGGTGCCGGGTCCTCACTCTGAGACAGGATAGAGAGGCAGGCCGTGAGTTCCACCCACGAAAAGATGACCTTTTGCTCTGTCTGGTGTGACCTCAGTCCCCCGATGATAGTATTCCCACAGCTCTCAGAAGTCCCTTACTGGAATTCAAGTGTCCAGCCAGCCAATGGTCCCAGGGAAGAAGGAGGGGGCTCGCACTGCCTGCCTTTCACTCCACAGACAAGCCCCAGCCTCCGAAGGGCACCGGCAGCAGCCTAGACGCTGTGGAAATTTCTCTAGGGAAATCTCACAAGCCTGTCAGAAACTTGACCTCATTTGCATTTTCTGATTGAATCACAGATAGGTTTTGGTTCTCTCTCTTCCCTTTACAGAGCCAGGCCCAGGAATGAAGAAAGACGAAGTAACCTAGTATTTTTCAGGAGGAATGTGTTATTATTGATGATAAACTTGGTTCTGTTACACATGGTATTTCTAGGCCTTGACTCATTCCACAGTAGATGTGTGCCTGTATCATGTTACTTAAAAATCTTCCTTTCTTATACATCATTGTTTCATGAAAAGTTCAGCAGCATCAGAGCACGCTCCTGAAGGATTTGTTTATTAACTGCATCTTCGTCCTCATGATGGTAGTGATGGAATTTCTTTCAAGGACCACAGTTCCTGTAATAGCATAAATCAAAGACAAGACGGTTGCTTGCTCTGTGTGGGACTTTTGTTTTTAATCTTGTTTTCCAAAGGGAGGGGAAATTTAGACCTCGGAAAGCAGAGAGTACGACCAAGTTATTTAGATGTCAGTAAGCATCTGGACTTCTGGCATCTATTAATTGGTGTCACAGAGCCTTTTGAAAGGCAAACGATGGTGGAGGGTGTCTGCTGCTGGGCTTCGTTGTGCTGGTTTTGCAAAAGTGCATAAGCACAGTTGTGTCTGCCAGGCCCAAACCGTGGCAGGAAATGTTGCTGTGACAGGGAATTAACAGCTTGCTTGTTGGGCCTACTTATGCAAAGGGACTCAGAGACATGTACCTAATAATAGGAAAGACAAACCAAGAGCCAAGGAAAATCAGTTCAGTTCATTTTCCTTCTGATGAAAAAAAACAGGAATTTTATTTTTCATGCAAATGTAAGAAACCACTTTTCGAAGTGCAGCATTTAACACCATAGCTGGATGCTAAGGTTTTTTTTTTTTCTTTTTAGTTATGTTACCCCCTTTCTCTTCTGCATCTCAAAGAGAAGGGACACTTGAGGGCCTCAGAATCCCAGAGGAAGGATGCTCCATCAGTGGAGCCGGCATCCTGCTCTCCTAAATGGATGGGATTCGGACACATTCAGGTTTCATGTTGGGTTTTGCCACTTATTAAGCTGTGTGACCTGGAGCAGGACACTCTAACTCTCTGAGCTTTTCTGCTTTCCTCTGTTACCTGTTGCAAAAATTACTAATACGGTGAGTGGAATAATAAAGGAGATAATGTATGTAAAGAATCCTAACAGTTTCCCCCTGCCCTCCCCATTCTCTTATGCGAAGAATTCCTGAAAAAGAAAACTTAAGGATGGTTTTCATCTAATCTTAACATATTAGAATCCACATACCTGTCCCCTACTTTCATTTTAGATCTTCCCCTCCCAGATATTCCTCTTCCTTTCTCACTTCGCCTTGTTCCTCATCCCTCCCACCTGCAGTATTTCTCTCCTTTCAGGAATCTACTCCTTCTTTTCTTTTCTCCCATTTTTTACCCATTTTCCTTACCCATGATTGGTATAGGGGAGGAGTAGAAAAGGATAAGGATGAGAGTCAGGGCATTGAATATAAGTGAATGGAATAGAAGAGAAAAAAGAGTGAAACGCTATTCTTTCATGCATTCAGCATATATTGGTGAAGCACCTACTGTGCGCAGACTTAGGGCACAAGAGCGGCACACTTCGTGCTCCCACACGGTTTCATGTACAAACCCGGAATTCAACAGGAGAGTGCGATTCTCTCTGCCAAGTCTTTGACCCAGGATACAAAGGATGTGGTGGGACACCGGGGAGGGCTGGAGAAGGAGGAACCATCTACCTGAGAGCTAGAGGTAAGAACAGGAAAGACGGGGTTTGGAGAGGCTGCAGAATAGCTTGTTAAGGACCGAGGAGAGAGAGACCCTGGTGTGTTTGGAGAAATAAAAGATCAGGATGGAGACACAGAGCACACAAGGGAGGGTGTCTAGAGATGAAGTGGAGGGGCAGTCAGGGTACCACTCGAAAGGTTTGCATGACTTGGGGAGGCATTTAGACTTGACTCTGAGAACGAGGGGAAATCGGTGGCAAAAGTAGGGGGGCAGCAGCGATCAGATTTGTGATACGGGCGCCTTGCTCTGGCTGCAGCAGGGAGGCTGGGTCTGCTTATCTTGGCTCTGCGCCTATCTTTTCAGGGCTATGTTGGGCCCTCAGAGTTGTCAAGTCCTCGCTTTGAAAGCCAGCCGCCTTGCAAAAGTCTAGTGCTTTCAGTGGTCCAACGAACTGCGATCAAAAGAGGTCCCCCTTGGCCAGGCGCTCTTTTAAGGACTCTGCTGAGGGTTTGAACTGACTAGTTTTGAAATGTAAGACAAACTGTAATCACTGGGCAATGCTCCCTTGTTTTGCTAGGGACATTTATAGGTATTAAACTAGATTCAGAAGGCCTCTAGTACAGTTCCTTCAATGCAATAATAACACACAATTATTAGGGAGAACTATTATTATTATTCCAAGTAATAACATAATTTTGTGCCCATGCCGAGCATCCAAAGTGCTGAAAGAAATGAGCATCGGGTAATGAAGCCTCGCCACTCCTCCACGAGTTGGGCGAAGTATCATTAGATTCCTTTATAGAGGAGTCAACCGAAACGCTGTTGGCTTAGTTGACTTCCTTGAGGTCAAACCGTGGGAAGAGAAACTGGGGATTTTTATGTTTTATCAACCCCTTTTGCTTCATGTGTCCCAGTTATGAACACAGATTCAGATTTTCCCAGTGCCTAAGCAAAGAATACTCCTTAAGGATTAGGAGAGACCTTTGGGGAGAAGCACCCAGAACCTGTCCTGCTAACTGCACCCCCTGCTCTTCCACACTCGAGGGTTCTCTGCACACAGAGAAGCTGATTAACCGCCACGCCAAAGGCGGCCGTTTGGAGAAGAATCACAGCACCAGTCAAGTCAGAAATGGTGAACAAAGCCCAACAGCACAGGGAGGGGGGTGAAAGAATAGAGAGGTCGCTGTTGGGGGGCTTCGTGTTCAGCTAACAGGAGTACAGACCCCAGACATTTGTATGCATCTGCTGGTGCAGCCCCTTTCTTCTCTTCCACCCATTTTCTTTAGCTCTGGTCTCCTGCCTCCAAAATTCTAAAATTCAAGCTTAGGAAAGACACCTAATGGAACTATACTGGGCATCTTTGGAAGCTCTGTGCTCTCTTCCAGATCATTTGTTTTTTTCATTCCATGAACCTTTAACTCATGTCAGGAACCACACTGGGCCCTGGAGATGCAGAGCAGGAAAAGGCTTGATTCCCACCTTCAGGAAATCAAAGACTTACCTGAAGGAGAAAAAGATACCATACATCCCCTCCATCCTGTCCATCTCCACCCAAAATCAACAGCCTGAACACACATGTGATTTGTGCTCAGTGCAGAAGAGGCAGGTGCAGGGCGCCTTGGAGAGGGCAGACTGGAGAGCTTGGGGAAGACCTTGGGGGAAGGGAGTAGCATTTGAACCAGCAGTAGGCAGATGAGATTACTGGGCTAAGATCTAAGAGAAAGTCCAAGGAACAGCCTGGGCAAGGACATGGAGACATGAGGCTGTATGAGGTTTGGGAGCCATTTAAATACTCCATCTTTGTTGAGCAAAACTGTCCTTTTGGACCGGAAGAACTAAATTAATCCCTAATTATATATTCTCTCCTAATTTTTGTCGATTGTTTCATGAAATGTGGTAGGCCTCTTTATCAGGATGGATTCTAAATTACTTAAGTTCAAAGACTTTGTTTGCCCCATAGTACAGAACAGAGCAATAATGCGTGTCCAACAACTACCTAAGACACACAAAGGAAAAGTCCAAGTTGGACACAAGTGAGAAGACCCGGTCTCCAGGGTCACTTCCAGCAACGGCTCACTGAGTGATTTTTGTTTGTTTGTTTTGTTTTTGACTGCATTGGGTCTTCGTTGCTGTGCGCGGGCTTTCTCTAGTTACGGCGAGCGGGGGCTACTCTTCATTGCGGTGTGCAGGCTTCTCATTGCGGTGGCTTCTCTTGTTGTGTAGCATGGGCTCTAGGTGCGCGGGCTTCAGTAGTTGCAGCATGCAGGCTCTGTAGTTGCGGCACATGGGATCAATAGTTGTGACACACAGGCTTAGTTGCTCCATGGCATGTGGGATCTTCCCAGACCAGGGATGGAACCTGTGTCCCCTGCATTGGCAGGCGGGTTCTTAACCACTGTGCCACCAGGGAAGTCCCCACTGAGGGATTCTGAATGTGATGCTTCCATTCTCTGAGCCTTCATTTTCTTGTATGTAAAATTATGATAATTCTGCTACTTCTCAAATGATTTTGATGATAAAATAAGGCAACAGAGATAAAACTACTTTGTATAAACTATGATATACAAAATATTGTTGTTATTAGGTCTGACCTAATAAATAATTATAATAAAGATATAATATTCTAGAGTAATTTCTTTTCTTTCTATTTCTTCAGCTGTCACCCATTAGAATCTCTAAGTTCAGCCGCAAGGCAGAACTCATGGAATGATGGGCAAGGGATACATTTGAATAGGGCTCATTTTGAAGACCAGGTTTTAGTCAACAGATTCCAGACACCACACACCACTAGAGGTGGAGCTCCAACCATATTGTCTGCCTAGATTCTCACTGCCTTGCGTACTAGGATGGCTAAGCACATAGGTTTCAGGGCTTGGCCACCTATGGGTTCTGTGGGACTTGAGCAAAGAGACTGGCAGCCCACCATGCACAACCATGGGTACTCAGATAGAAATAGATAGAAAAGTGTTCCCTGGTGAAAGCAGCTGGCTGTCCAGACAGATCTCCACAAAGGGAGTGTCCTGCATGAGGCTCTGTACTCACCACCCTGTCTGCTCTTCCTGGGCACACAGGATATGACATTTCCCTGTCGCCTCACAGTGAGGTTGGGGCCAAAAGACTGAGTTCTGGAAAATAGAACGTTAGCAGATGCAGTACGAGTTCTAGTGCAAGGCACTGGAGAATTGATGTGCCTTTTCTCTCTCCCTTCTCCCTTCTCTTGGAGACCTTGGAGACCGTGTGTTCCAGATGGTAGAGAAACAAGATGCAGAAGGACTATTGATCCACATCAGACTTGGTGGAATCAAGAAATAAAGCTTCTTCTGTTAAGCTACTGAGATAAGGATTGCTTTGTTACCACAGAGCCTAGCCTTTTCTGGTTCGTGCAGTGGAAATGCCTTGGCTGTTGTCACCATAGTTCAGACTCTGGCAGTATCCTTTTTAAATATAATAGCAGGACATGCTTCTGGATGATGTTCATCCATCCAATGTGTACATTCCATCAGTCATATCCCACTAGGGCTCTCTGACCTGAGACCTCTTTCTACCAGACTGTGTGTTTCTTCTCGAATCCACCAGGTGCTGAATTTTTAATTTAACCGTCGCATGACACTATTATTTCTCTTATATCACTGAGGAGTAAAGGAATGTTTCATTATCAAGCCAAGTTACAGTTAATGCATATCTATTAATTTTATTCCTAAGGCCTTAAAAATATGGGATAATAATGATAGAATTAACTAACATCTATTGAGTTTTTTCTATGTGTCGTCACTAGGAAAAGTGCTTTATCTCTATTTCCATTTCATTTTCCCGATAAACTTACAGGGTAGATGCTATTGTTGCTCTTTTACAGATGGGGAAACCAAAGCACAGAGAGGTTAACCAGTTTTTTCAAGGTCGCATAGAGGGAAACAGAGATTCAAATGTAGGCAGTATGATACCAGAGACCATGCTTGTCAACACACTGTGCTTTTCCACAATTTGCACAATTCTTCAAAATTAAAGAATTCTACCACTTGATTCAACTTTGGGGTTTGGGGTTTTTAAGCAGGTAGGGAATAGCCATTTCATAATTAAAATAATGAACATGCAAATGACTCAACTTTTGTAAATAACCTGAGGTGGAAAATTGTTCCTTGCCCAAGAGACAGTAAATGAAATTGACATCATTTGGTCTTGGCTGGCTTTGCACATTGCTGACCACAGGTTAATGGTCAAATAGATATTTAAAAGACTCCAATTACAAATCCACTGGAGAGGACCAGGCCTACAGATATGTACTAGGCAGAAATGAGAATTGAGATATGGGCAATAATAAATGACATAAAGAAATTGTCAGTTTTCCAGTGGATTAAGATTTCTTTTCAGACAATGTTACTATATTGTTGGTCCAAAGTATATTTGACTATTTTACTATGTTAAAGACAGAATGAAGGAGCTTAGACAAAATGGTTAGTAACAGATAGCAGATTAAACACACATATTTAATTCTGTTCTCAAAATCCACTAGAATCCTTTGTAAAGAGTCTTTTTAAAGGATAACCTATAAGGCCACACATGAGAATACATCAGCAACTATTTTGGAAGCTAGAAAGCCCATGGAATACAGATCTGTGCCTTACCAGATAAGAAAGCTGAATCCTGGGACTTCCCTGGTGGTGCAGTGGTTGAGAATCTGCCTGCCGACGCAGGGGACACGGGTTCAATCGCTGGTCCAGGAAGATCCCACGTGCCGCGAAGCAGCTAAGCCCACGAGCCACAACTACTGAGCCTGCGCTCTAGATGCCATGAGCCACAACTACTGAAGCCTGTGCGCCTAGAGCCCATGCTCCACGACAAGAGAAGCCACCACAATGAGAAGACCACGCACCGCAACGAAGAGTAGCCCCCACTCGCCGCAACTAGAGAAAGCCCACATGCAGCAATGAAGACCCGACATAGTCAAAAATTTAAAAAGAAAAGAAAGCTGAATCTCAGTCCAGTAATGGGGAAAATCTAGAACATCACAGAACTCACTGCCAAGAATTGATGGCAAGAATTATCTCTGAAAGTGGGGTAGGATGTGGGCTGACAATAGAATATTGTTTAAAAATCTGTTTAAGTAGCAATTTGATCCTAAATTCCCTCTGAGAAACTGCCCCAGCCCTTCTCTGAGTAGAGTTATTCTTTGGATATATGAACTGGTGGTCCCTCGACTTGGGACACCATGCACAAGCAGTGGAGTTAAGGGTACATTTATGTGTTTCACTGAAGACTCCCTGCTTTCTCCCTCCAACCCGGCTCCCACAATGAACCCCTGTCATGAACCACAAAGTCATACTCAGCTTTTTAATACCCCACTCTTAAATGTAAGCAAATAACCAAGAACCAGGCATTTGAGGAAAGCATCTAATATGAAAGACAGAGTTTTTAACAAACACAGAAAGATAAATGGAGATATGACATCATAAAAGAATAATAGAATGTTCTAAAAGAAAAAAGGAATGCTCAAAAATAAAAGAGAGCTGTAACAAATTAAAAATCTTCACCACCAAATGTAAAACCGATAGCTAGTGGGAAGCAGCTGCATAGCACAGGGAGATCAGCTGGGTGCTTAGTGACCACCTAGAGGGGTGGCATAGGGAGGGTGGGAGGGAGGGATACGCAAGAGGGAAGAGATGTGGGTACATATGTATATCTATAGCTGATTCACTTGGTTATAAAGCAGAAACTAACAAACCCATTGTAAAGCAATTATACTCCAATAAAGATGTTAAAAAAAAAAATCTAAGAGTAGAAATGAAAACCAACACAGAGAAAAGGAATGGGGGAATGGAAAGGATAAAATAATTCAAGAGATGATTCAGAAAATTTTGAAAGTGATGGACATGAGTTTTCCATTGAATCTATTGAATACCTATTATAATGGATGAAATTAAATCGATACTAAGGCAGGATCATTATGAAATTTCAGAACACCAAAGACAAGGAAAAGATGCTTGGTTTCCAAAGAGAAAACAACAGATTTCCCATAAAAGATCGAGAATTAGACTGGTATTAGGCTTCTGAACGACAATTTTGGAAACTAAAAGATGATGGAGAAAGGTTTTTAAAATTCTAAGGGAAAACGATTTCCAGTGTAGAATTCTGTATCCCACCAAACTATCAATTACACATGAGGTTAGATTAAAACATTTTCAGATATATGAGACCTCCAAAGTTTTACCTCACATACATCCTCTCTCAGGAGACTACGGAAGGAAGCTCTGTCAAAATGAGAACATAAACCAAGAGAGACACAGACTCTAAGAACAAGGCAGTCAACAAAATAGAGAGTGAAGAGAGTTCCAGGATCAGGGGAAAGAGAAATCACAAGACAACAGCTGTGCAACAGCCCAGAGAAGAACTAATCCAGATTTGAGTTGGTCAGAGTCTCCTGGGGAAACCACTTCGAGAAGGTGAAATGGGTAAAATGCCTGATGTGTTTGAATGTATTGAGACTTATGCAACCCAGGGAGAGTTTGGGGTTGAATAAAGTAATCAGTAGATAGAAAATTAAGCAAACCAGTTCATGATTAACTCCAGAGAAACATAATAGTGTACAGGAAAGGAAGATTACTCATTGGATACAACAGGACCTAGCAGTGCATAGCATTTTCACTGTCATGAAACCAGAAGCACAGAATATTGATCCAACCAAATTGTGACAGAACTACAGCATTGGCAGCATGGGGGGCAGGAAATGTGCATGTGTGTGGTAGGGGTGGGAGTTCTTAAAAGAAAGCACAAACCTCATCTTCTATAGTGGAAGTTCATTAGATAAAGCCTAAAACTGAAAAGTCAAGAAGAAGTTACATAAAATTGGTACAGCCACTATGGAGAACAGTATGGAGGTTCCTTAAAAAACTACAAATAGCACTACCATACGACCCAGCAATCCCACTACTGGGCATATGCCCTGAGAAAACCATAATTCAAAAAGAGTCATGTACCACAATGTTCACTGCAGCTCTATTTATAATAGCCAGGACATGGAAGCAACCTAAGTGTCCATCGACAGATGAATGGATAAAGAAGATGTGGCACATATATACAATGGGATATTAGCCATAAAAAGAAACGAAACTGAGTTATTTGTAGTGAGGTGGATGGACCTAGAGTCTTGTCATACAGAGTGAAGTAAGTCAGAAAGAGAAAAACAAATACCATATGCTAACACATATGTATGGAATCTAAAAAAAAAAAAAGATGGTTCTGAAGAACCTAGGGGCAGGACAGGAATAAAGACGCAGATGTAGAGAATGAACTTGAGGACACAGGGAGGGGGAAGGGTAAGCTGGGACGAAGTAAGAGAGTGGCATGGACTTATATATACACTACCAAATGTAAAATAGATAGTGGGAAGCGGCTGCGTTGCACAGGGAGATCAACTCAGTGCTTTGTGACCACCTAGAGGGGTGGGATAGGGAGGGTGGGAGGGAGACGCAAGAGGGAGGAGATATGGGGATATATGTATACATATAGCTGATTCACTTTGTTATAAAGCAGAAACTAACACACCATTGTAAAGCAATTATACTCCAATAAACATGTTTAATTTTTTTTTTAAAAAAGTTACATAAACATGTTATTTAGCGATATGGAGGGAAATATCAAGAGTCAGCTAAGGGAGTTGAAAGTGGTTGCCCTTGGGGTATGAGAAATGGAGTGAGGGGACTGCTGGTTTTTCTATGAAGCTTTCTAGGATTGTCTTTTTCAATAATATGCAGGTATAACTCTTCACCATGAATTTTTTTAAAGACAGAATTGGAATTCACTGTGAACATTTCCACTGATGGTTGCAGTTCAGGCTGCTGTTACCATACCATTTACCAATCCAAGCCTGATGTCAGCATGGTCATTCCAAGAAGACAGGGAATTAGTTCTAGAATTTAGAGCTGAAGGACACTGTTTTATAAACGCGAACCTTTCTCCAAAGAAGGCAAATAACTTGCCCCAGGTCCCCCAGGTCAGAGCAGAATCAAAACTGGAAACCAGAGCCCCTCACAGTTGGCCCAGTATTCTTTCCTTGACACTCTCAAGACTCCACTTTTCTCCTTTTTGTGTGTGAGAGGGTGCTTGCTTGGTGGCAGGGACCCGTGGTGATAGTGGAGGAGGTCACCTCTGACTCCAGTCCCAGCTCTGCTCCTGACCTGCACATCTTTAACCTCACTCAACGCGTTGTTGTGTTTTCATCTGTGAAATGGGGATAATAATGCCTGCATTGCCCACTTGGTAGCGTTGTGGGGATCAAAGGAGAGCATAGAGGTAATAAAAGCACTTTATGAAATTATAAAGCCTTTTCAGGTACTGGGGGTGCTGTTATTCTCATTGCCACTGCACCTCCCTGGGAGAGGCGGCAGTGCAGGCCATCTGAAAGTTCCCGTTAGGGGTATTGATGAGCGTGTTGTATAGAACTAGAAGGATGGCATTCCAAAAGGCGTGGCAAGGGACGTTTGAACCCTTCCGTTCTGCTCTGGCCCAGAATTAGTCTGGTGCTACGGCTCTGCGTGGTGGGTGGATACACCTTCCTGCAGAGGTAAGCTTGTAATCAGAGTGTGTGTGCATTGAATGCTTTTTGGTCCAGCCATCCACTAGAATATGGACTTTCCTCTTCCCCTGAAGGTTTTGTTTTTGTGTTTTAAACCCCTTGCCTTTTTTTCCCTCTTGGGTTCCTACCAAGAAATCAGAAGCAGAGGAGTTAAACTCCTCTGACAGTTCTGACTTTCCTACTGAAGGGAAAAATTTCAAAGCAGCATTAGAGATGCTGCTGTGGCCTTGACTGGAGCATTCTAGAAGGTATCAAAGACAATTCCCAAGCACGGAATCCTGCCCCGCCCACCTTGACACTCCTGGGGGAGGGGCAAGTACGGAGGGAAAGGACTCGGGGCTTCAAAGGAAAGGGTTCCTGGACGCCTAAAATGTGCACCTTTGCCACTCGTGTTGACACTCTGGTATTGAACAGTAGGTAGAGGAAACGATGCTGTATTAGACAATCACACTTGTATTTGGCAGAAACGGAAACTGACACCAAAGTAATGTGACTGTCTCAAGTCCCTCATCTGGCCAGAGGCAAAACCAGGACTGAAATCCAGGCTTCTTTCACGTCCTCCTTAATGGTGCAGCCAGCAGTTCGCCAGAGAGGGGCACACTGGGCTCTGGAATGTTCACTAATGGACAGGGAAGGCAGACTTGCCATAAAATCTTAATTTAATAATACAATATAAATCAGCTAACTCAGATTGAGGGCTGCGTGCTTTGTGTTCTGTATAAATACTCAGTATCTTACAGACACCATGAGTTGGCTCCTGTTGTTATTCCGACCTACAAATAGGAAAACGGGATGAGAGAGGATAAATAAGTTTCCCAAGGTTGCATCCCCAGTCAGCAGTACTGCTGGGCTCAAACCCAATGCTTTCTGACCCTTACGCTTCTCTCCAGCTGCGTTGTCTGTGTTTTCTAATTGTTTGTGGCAATAGCGTGCTCTCTCTCTCTCTCTCTCTCCCTCTCCCTCTCCCTCTCCCTCTCCCTCCCTCTCTCTCTCTTCCCCCCCCCCACTCTCTCCCTCTCTCCCTTCCCCCACTTTTTCTGTAACTCTGTCTGAGTTCCCCAGCCCTGTTGCATTGTTGTTCATGGTTTAAATGACACAGTTTTATTTGGGCAGTTGTCAGAGTGATTGGTCTGGTGAAGTCACCCTCTGGCAGGTGTTCCTTGCCTGTCAGTGGAGAGTGGCGTCATGGTGAGAAGGGATGGCCACATAAGGGGGGTAGGAGGGAGCAGAGAGGAGCCTGGGATGACTTGAGCTGCCTACTGGGGAAGTGACTGGTGGAAGCAGTGATTCATCACCCTGGATGTACTCAGGACTGGATCCATGGGATTCTCACAATTTTCACGCCCGCAACAAAACTGGCACATTTAAAAACTATGGCTGGGAAGTCATTTTCTCTTGATTTACTTGGGCCATGAGGAAATTATTTTTTAAACTACACATATAAGGAGGCTATTAAAAAAGAACAATGAATAAATTTGGATTTTAGGTTTCTTCTGTCGAAAGGGAGAGACGATTTTAATGTAAAAGCTGTGATCACAGGCTTATTAAGAGGAATAAACTGAGCCAGGATCCCTGAATTTACAATTCAAATACATAAACCCTGGCCAAAATACGAGGAGACTAGTTTTTGTGTGTGGCTCTTGCAGTCAGTCGTTTAATCTCATGCATATGTAATTTTATCATCACACCTCTTTCACTTGTGGAAATTCAAAAATATTTGTAATCCCCCTTAACTACAGGTGGTCGTAATCACCAGTGCAGCTTAAGTGATCAAACCTACTAAACCACATTTTAAAGGACCCTGATACATGAACTCGCTACCTTCAACACTATGGAAATAGCACTTGTTTGGAAGTCAGATGGCCCTGGGATCAGATTGAGATTCTGCCATTCCCTGTGTGATCTTGGGCAAGTCGCGTCTCTGTGTCTCAGTTTCCTCCTCTGTCAAATGGAAAGGATTAACTTGGGCCTCGCTAGGCTATTCGGAGCATTAAATGAGATTGTTTTATTCAAAAATTATGATGTAATGCACCTAACATGGAGCAAACCCATCCTGAATGTTTGTTAGTATTAATGCCAGCTCTTGCTAGTGTTTTGTCTATTCCTGAGATATGTGGAAAAAAGAGATAGTGAAACATGGAGAGTAGGGGAAAAAAAGAGAGAGAAAAAAAGTGTAGATAGAAAAGGAGAAGACCAAATACAGATTTCCCCACCCAGATATATTAAAACCAACTCTCCATATCACAGGTCAGAAATGTATAGTCATCCCCACCCCATCTATTTTGGGGTAGCTGGAGAAAATAATTCTAGTGTAGGGGTTATAGGTAGTAATAAATAATTGGTTGTAGTAATAAACAACTACTTCCTCTTGAATTAGAGCCATGGAAGGTCAGTGAAGGAAGACCTTGGACGTCTTTTATTTTCCTGCTATAGGGATGCTGAAGCCCCGAAAGATGACGTGAGCTGATCAACATGACGTACGAGTAGCAGCAAAACTAGGACCCTCAAATCCCAACATCTACTCTGGCATCCTTTCCAGTCTGAGGTGCCGCCTTATGGGCTCCACATCCCTCCATCTCACTCCTTTCCAGTTCCTTGTCTTTTCTTAGAGCAAAAATTTAAAAGCTGACACACATGTCGTCTGCTCTTCGGGGTGGAATTCTTGAACGTTTCAGAATAGGTACCTTCCTTGGACGAAGAACGTGAGGAGGCCAAACAAGTCAACTAGAGAGGACCGTTAGGGCCCAGCTTTCTTTCAGCTGGCTTCTTACTCCCCATCTGAGAATAAAGAGGTACCGAGCTTCCTCTCTCCCCTGAGCAGAGCACAGTTGGTCCTGAGGGGCTGCTGCTCAGGTGCAGATGAGAGGGGAGATTTCAGCCAACCGGAGTTCTAATTTGAGGCATAAATTAATGCACACCTGAACAGGTGACATTATCCAAATGATAAATTGCTACAGGCACAGGCCATTGTGTTCATAAGGGTGATTTATGGCCCAGGTTTGGAAATAAACAGAGAGGGAAGTATTTAAATGTAGCCCATTTAAAAACCAAGCTGTGAGGTTGAGGGCTGTCGTTTAAAAATTGAGGTGTCTTTCCTCTGTCAGAGTTGTCCGTATTAATCAAAATCGAGTGCAGTGGCTTTGTACATTTTTTTAAACAGCAAAAAAAAAAAAAAAAAAGCATTTATGTTTTAAATGGAGCATGTAAGGCTCTTTGTTCTTGTTTTATTTTATTTTTTTCTAGAACATAGAACCCAGAATGAAACCTCCAGGAATCAGTGCACGTTTTCTTTACTTAGGCCTTCTCTCATCGCCTTGTCTTCTGAGGCTGAGCAGAAAATGAAAACCTTAATTGATTTCCTGCCTTATTGAATCTGGGCAAAGATTTTCATCTCTGTAGACACAGAAATATCTGAAAAAGACAAAGATGGTTTGTCAACTACAAGTGACTATCATTTCGAAAGTTAAGAGGAGTGGAAGAGGGAGGCTGCCAGGCTTACCGCTCCCCGCCCAGCACACACCCACCCCCCCACACACACACGCACGCATGCATACACGCACACATACACACACACAGAGTATGCCTAGACAGGCATGGTTTTTCCTTCTGAACATGGAAGCCAGACACTTGAGCTATTTGTCTCTAGCTCAGCCCCTAAAGGGGCAAAAGAGAGATGAGCCTTATGAAACATTTAGGATTCCCACTGGGCAGCGTCACAAAGAACAAATGAAATTAGCCCCTTTCCAGGGCCAAGAGTCCTCGGTAAAGCTAGAAATAATGATCGATTTTTTTAATCCCTACCATCTATTTTTTCTTCCCACCTCTGCCCCCCCCACATGGTCCTCACAACAACCTTTGAGTTGGGAACTCTTATTCATATTTTTAGGTGGGGAAACTGTGGCCAGAGGGATACGAGTTGGCCGATGATCAGGAGGCCTGTCCTTGGGAGGTGCTGGTGTAGATTCAGGTCGGCCTGACTCCAGCCCTTGCATTCTGTCAAATCCTCTCTACTTACAGCGGTGCCTTTTCTTATCCATCTCCCCGACCCCACCCCACTACTACCAGCCGTCATAAGAGAGCTCTGGGGTCTGTCATAAGATCATCCGTTGCCCAAGAATTACACCTGGAGCCAGCCAAGGCACCTCTCTCAGCCTTCCTTTTCCACATCCGTAACATCAGTGATTCATCCCCTACCTAGTGAACATAGTTGCTGTGTCTAATAAAAGGGGAGAAATGTACGTGAAAACAGCTTTTCACACTGTGATACACCACCACCATCATGATCATTTTCTTCTGTTAAGACAGTTAAGGAATTAACCCACACCAGCAGTCTTGTATTTTATGAGGAAACGCCTAGAAACCAGAAAGCCCACGAACAACGATGCAACTCATCTGAGATAGTGAGTCTGGTTTGCAAGGGTCTGCTCACAAATTCCACACTGTGGCGAGTGCCTCTCCCGGGCTTTGGGCAGCTGCATCGGGGCATTTGAGGCCAGAGAGCTTCACGTCTTTATAACATTATGCATTAAAGTCATCTGTAAAATGAAGAGACATTCCAAATAGCCCTTATGTTTTTCATTTTTTCATTTTGGCACAGGGACACAGAGCAATTTTCCAGAATGTTTTAAATAGGAAAAAACGGTCATTCTCAAGACAGCCGTTCTGTATTCCTGAGCCTCTGGGTCATATCCACATTCTGAAATATCTGAGCCACTAAAGTCTGTGTTCCTTTAAATGGGCTGTTTCTTTTATTAAAACAAATGAAGGCAGCATTCATTCCTTATATAATATTCTTACCTCTGAGCCCTGTGGGCAGGGAGGGTTTGGAATCCTGGAATAAAGCTGTTGGAACACATTGGGAGGAGGAAGAGGCCACTATTGAGAAGAATGCTTCTGTAGTTCGTAATTGCTGCTTGCCACCCAAGTCCTCCAGGTGTTCATGAATTTTATCTGGCTGCTATGGGATTAAATGTTTTCACAGGGTCTGGGCAGACAAGGGCTGTTCCTAGGGTTGGCAGTAATGTGCCACGCTTTTGTGTGCTCTGTCCTTGATAGTAATGCTTTACATTTTATATATTATATGCACAGTTATTTTTGTTTGTTTTTTTGTTTTGTTTTGTTTTGTTTGCGGTATGCGGGCCTCTCACTGTTGTGGCCTCTCCCGTTGCGGAGCACAGGCTCCGGACGCGCAGGTTCAGCAGCCATGGCTCATGGGCCCAGCTGCTCCGCGGCATGTGGGATCTTCCCGGACCGGGGCACGAACCCGCGTCCCCTGCATCGGCAGGTGGACTCTCAACCACTGCGCCACCAGGGAAGCCCATGTGCACAGTTTTAAAGCCCCTTCACGTCTAGTTTTTCAGTGGTTTACTTCAGTAAGCATGCAGTGATCAACTACTGTGTGCCAGGCACCGTGGAAAGTACTGGCAGTGTGGCCCCCTGCCCTTGAGGAGGTCACAGAGTGACAGAAGTTGTGGGGACCAAATCTATAAGCAACTATATGCAGCCCGGCATAGTTAATGCTGGAATCGAGACAGGAGTGTTGTGAAGCAGCCATACACCAAAGAGCAAGCCCTCTTCCTCTGAAGCAGCAGAAGGAGCGGAGGCATGAGAACTGGGTTCTGGAGGGTGAATAGGAGCTCATCAGGGAATAACCCTGTAAGTTAGGCAGAGGAAGTATTGTTTACTAGTTGATAGCAAGGAAACCTGCACTCAGAGAAAGTCACTTGCTCCCTGAGATCACAAAGAGGAGGTACATGACGGCTCTCTCTGAGCCGGGCATCCTTCCTCTCACAGCCCTGTCCCAGCACTTAAAACGATTCTCTTTTTAACATCAAAAGAAATGAGAAACGATGTGAAATCTTCACCTCTTCCTTGTGGGTTTATAAGGTTGATACTTTCCGCCAGAGCTGAGTCAGAGACACTGTTACCAAAGAGAAATTTTGTTTTAAGTTAGTCTTCCTGGCACTTCTTTCTCTGCTTCATAACTAAATCCTAAGGTTTGTCATCCTGTTGTTGAGAACTTACAGAGGGTATGCTGTGAGTAGGGCCAAGAGAGGTGCTAGAAATGGCTGAATTAAATGGGACAACATGTCATTCTTCCTTTTTTTATTTAACAGATATTTATGGAAGACCTACTGTCAATAGGTTGCTGATAAATGTTTAATAATTGGCTCTCCAGAAAGAAAAAAAAAAGTACTGATTTTCAATGTCTGTCAATTTCTATGGTGTAAGCACTCCCATTATAATCAGTTTCAGGCAGCCAGTGTAAATATCCCTGCATGCAAGGTTGACAGGACTTAGGCAGAACTGGTACAGGCCCTGGGCTAGGTGTTCGAGATAGACTAGTGCACAAAACAGACATGATTCCTATCCCCATAAGAAATCACAACCCCCATCACTGGGGAGATGAGATATGGACAGTATTTTCCACTTGATCCTAGCAATATTTCTGTTATTGTTTTAAAGAGAAAGCCAGAGATAGAGACAAAAAAAGACTGAGATATTCCTTATACACGTCTTGATAAATTCTAAAGTGCTTCAGCCATCTGTCTCTTCCTGTGCCCCTCCATCCTTATCTGCCTCTCTGCGATGGCAGTCTCCAGCACATGGGTGTTTAACAGAACATCAGAAGGCAGAGGAAAATGAGAAAAGAACAAAGAAAAGTGTGTTACTTCTCGGTGCATTTTAACATGAAAGCATCATGATAAACTTAGTATTTTGGTAGTGGGATCTTCTTAGCGTAAGACCTTGTTTCCCCTAGTGACTCAGCACCCCTCTCCACAATATTTTTGGACCACTGTGGATTAGAAATAAAGTAACTGTGAATCAGTCAGAAGGGGAGCTGTAATGTTTTGAACGGATACCCATCTTGTTGTCACTCTGACAAGGCACACAGGTACCTTCGGCATCCAGGGCTTGGGCCTTATCACTGCCCCAGCCTCCTTATGATAATGTATCAGCCATCCAGGAGAAACTGGTTACAGGTGTGACTGAGAAGACTCACCTTTGCTGAAATGTCACCAGTGGAGATGTATTCCTTTGGTTGACGGCAGTGCCCCTTACTTACTGATACCCACGAAACCTCTGCTTTGCTAGCATCAACCACTGACACCTTAGGATAAACTAGTTTAATCAGATAATTTCTAGAAAAATAATTAGCTGAAAGTAGGTTTTAAAGAGAGAGGGAGAGAGTCTGAGCAGGGCTCCAGAGATAGATATAAAGGGGTGAAGGCCTGAGGTACCAGGGTCCTGGGGGAGGAAGGGGGTAAAGAGCTTGTTGGAGGGAAGGTCCCTGCCCTCTCCCTGACAACATGCAGACTACATGTTAGCCTCCTCCCTGATGACTCAGGATTCTCACCTCGAACATGAATAACCAGACCACACCACGATACCCTGATGTCCTCTGGTCTTCAAAAAAAAAAAAAAAAGTCTTTATTGAGCAATAACCAGATGACTTTGTTAACTCATTATACAAATTATCTCATTTTCACAATAACCATGATAGGTCGATATGCCTGTCCCCACTCTAAAATGGGGATATATTGTTCGTTAAGAGAAGGAAACTGGCCGTCAGAGAGGGCAAGTAACTTACCCAAGATTCTGCAGCAAATAAGTGGCAAAGTCTGGCCTTCAAACTTGCGCCTGTGTGATTCGTAAGCCTGCGCTCTGCCGTGCAGCCTGCTAGGGTGGGTAAGATTTGCTGGCTCCGGGCTGTTCGATTTCTGATTACTTCTGCTTGCTCTAAGTCCTTCTAGATCTTCCTCTTTTGGTGGTCAGGAATCACATACTGCTGCAGTCAGGGCGTCTGGCCTGTGGGGCTTCTTCTCCCCCTGCTCAGGAGCCAGAGTTTGGTTTTAGGAACTAGATAACCAAGCTCGTTGTTTCTCTCTATAAAATAAGAGTCTGTGCCTTCTGAGTAGTATCCTAAGGACTTCTCCAGATTTAAGTACTTGATCTTTGAGACATACCTTGAGTAGGCTTTTTTTTTTTTTTAACTTGTTTTCTGTTTCCTTGTTATTTTCTAAATAAATGAAATTATGAAGTATTACATCTTATTGGTAAAATATTCCATATATATTTAGATGTATCTTTTGGAGGTATGCTATAGGTGAAGTGTGTGTGTGTGTGTGTGTGTGTGTGTGTGTGTGTGTGTGTGTGTCTGTGTGTACAGGAGGAAGAGAAGGAAGAAACAGAACTCGGGAGCTTAACAACTTGTTTGGGGCTCATGCATCAAATAAAGGTTGTTGTTTTCCAGATGCAATCATTGGTTTAGTGACTGTTGCCAGTTAAAAACTTCTGTAATCTGTGTCTCCTTCATGCCAGAATTCAAGCCCCGTTGATCAAAGTAGTCATCCTCCTCGTTGAGCCAGGACTGGTCTGTGACACAGTTCTAGAACAGTGATGACTGTATTAATATTTTTGATACCTGGCTGACTTCAAAGGCTTCAGTATACAGCACCCAAGTGTCAACCTAGCTCCTGGAAAAAGACTGGAACTTTTAGTAGAACTGATTTCCGTGGGTGAGTCCCTTCACCCGTCTGGGTGCCTCTACGGTCTCACGTAGAGAAGGCGGACGTGGCTAGACCTGGCGATGGCTTAATGGGCCCATCCACATGTACAGCCAGATGACTGCCTCTGCCCCTCAACCACGTACTGGTCTTGGCGGAAGCCAAAGCGTGCTGCTATTTTATAAGTGACACCCATGTCCTTGCCTCTGCCAGTAAGGAGTTAACATCTCGTACGCAGAGTGCAAGGAGTCTTACGTAACTCATTGAGTCTCATCTCATGGGTGTTTTTCTGTAAACTCTGCCAGAACTAATTTCACGGTTTTAAAACAACTCATGGTACTGAAAGAATGTGTAATGAGCTGCCAGGAGATATGATCGTTTCCTGTTTGTAAGGAAAAGACCTGTAGCTCCTTGGGACTTATTAGAAAGAATTTCTCAATTAAGTCAACAACACAGGCCCTTGGAAGAGCACACATGGTGCAGCAGAGCTGGTTTTTGAAGGTTCTCCCTCTACTGGGGCTCTAGAACCTTCCCTTCCTCCTACCTCATCCCCACCTTTGTCTAGCTTGCTTGCTTTCTTTCTTCTTCTTAATTTATTTTGGTACATTACATACAAGATTTACCATGTCAGCCATTCCATTTTTTTAAAATTCCTGCTAGGATTTCAATTAACATTTCATTGGTTTTTATAATTTTTCCTCATATCTTAAGAGTTATTTATGTATTAGGGATATAGACTTTTATTATAGCATATATTACTAATTAATTCTTTTTTTTAACTTTTTATTTTACATTGGAGTATAGCTGATTAACAATGTTGTGATAGTGTCAGGTGCACAGCAAAGTGACTCAGCCATGAATATACATGTAGCCATTCTCCCCCAGACTCCCCTTCCATCCAGGCCATGTTAGCCATTTTAAACTGCACAATTCAGTGGCATGTAGCACAGTCACAAATTGTGCAGCCATCACCGCTCTCTCGTCCATAATGTTTTCATCACCCCAGAAGGAACCCCCTTCCCATTAAAAAGTCATTCCCAGTTCCCAGCCCTTGGCAGCTCCTAGTCTGTTTTCAATGTCTATATATTTACCTGTTTGGGGTCTTCATGGAAATAGAATCATCTGTTATGTGGCCTTTTGTGTCTGGCCTCTTTCACTTAGCATAATATTTTCAAGGTCCATCCATGTGGTAGCTTGTATTGGTCCTTCATTCCTTTTTTTGTGGCTGAATAATATTCTATTGTGTGGATATACCAAACTTAGTTTATTCATTCATTAGTTGATAGACAGTTAAGGTCGTTTCCACCTTTTGCCAAGTGCGAATTGGGCTGCTACGAAGATTTATAGACAGCTGTTTGTTTGAACACCTGCTTTCAGTTCTTCGGGATATATACCTAGGCTTAGACCCGCTGGGTTATATGATAATTCTATTTTTAACCTTTTGAAGAACTGCCGAACTGTTTTCCAAAGTGGCTGCACCATTTTACATTCCCACCAGCAATGCCTGAGGGTTTCCATTTTTGCCAACACTCTTTATTTTCTCTTTTTTCTGTTTAATTGCCATCCTAGTGGGTATGAAATGGTATCTGGCTTTCTTTTGGAGGGATTTATTTCTCAAAACAGTTTAATTTTTTCCAGTGGTGGAAAGCTTGTCCAGGCCAAATCACTGCCATAGCCCAGCCCACTGAGTCCATATCATGTCTCTAAGTTTAGAATCCAGCTCCTGCATTTAGGAAAGTCTGTAGGGTCACCTCTAGGATTGCAGTGCGCATCAGAACTGCCAAGAGCTGCCTAGCTTCACGTCCTTGTGCCATCTCGTGGAGTCCCTTCAAGCTTAAATAGTCTGTGCACCCCACCAGAGCTAGGCTATCACGCTCTCCGTGATACAGAGAGCAGGGCAGCCATGTTCCAGCACACAGAATGAGATGGCAACAGAACCACAGCCAGACCCTGGCTCACTCCTCCTCCAGGCTTCTTTCCACTCTGTCGTGAACCGCAGATTCATTTCACACTTCCTGTTTGGAGGATGCAGAGGTTAGAAAAATATTGCAGTGATGCTGACAATATTTACATAGGTTTTAAACATTTTGATACTCACAGTAATCCTGGGATGTAGGCCAGACATCAGGTAGTACTATTCCCATTTTAAAGCTGAAGAAACCAAGGCACAGGGCCAT
This sequence comes from Delphinus delphis, assembly GCF_949987515.2. Classification (NCBI taxonomy): domain Eukaryota; kingdom Metazoa; phylum Chordata; class Mammalia; order Artiodactyla; family Delphinidae; genus Delphinus; species Delphinus delphis. The sequence goes on from NC_082684.1 coordinate 141,820,663, forward strand.
TTAGGTAATTGCCCAGAGCTATTTCCACTGTAATAAGTTGCTGTAAATAATGTTCCATGGTGGTCCAGCCTACAGGGTACCTTTACCTTGAGTGGGGCTGGAGGAAAAGGAAGGATGGGGGTCTAGGTTAGAGGAATTGGCATACTTAGGGGGTGTCATAAAGAAGGTCTCCTCTGAGAGTGTGAGGTTGGCAAGTAAACTTGTTGTTTCTGGTTGGCTCATCGTGGAGGGAGGGAAAGGAGGAAACTGTTTAAAGTTGTAAACTTAAGAGTTCAGTGGCTGCTACTCATCATTACACCATAGGATTAGATGCCCATGCACCCCCATGGTGTCATGCTGTGCCCCGCAGAAATGAGGTCAAGTACTGAGCCGCCTTCCCTCCAGGAGCTTCCAGTCTAAACCATTATCAAGCTTTTAACCCCCAGAAAATAGTCTCCTGAGGTCTGGCCACCTTTTCTGAGACATGTCATAGGAAGAACAATGTGGAAGCAAATTATGTATCACAAGCAGCGCATCTAGGGACTGAGGTTTTATTGCTGCCACTACTGTTGTTTTGTGGTGCGTATAGCAGTAAAGTGACAATTGCTACCAGCCTGCACAGGATGAATAGCCCACGTTGAGCGCTGGCTTGGAGGCACCATGTTGAATTCTCTCTATACCTGTCCCCACTACTAGCCTCATCATCCAGGTTAGTTCTCTAGAGATAAGGATTCTTTGTCCTGATTCCTGAGCTGGAAGACACCAAGGGGGTGGGGATTGTGGATAACTGCTGTCACCCAAGAATACCCATGCCAAAATGGTCATAGCTTATAAATTCTGATGCTCTAGCACTGTTTTCTTGAGGGTTTTATGTGGTTGGCAAGTGATAGAAGGTGGTATCACATTTTAGAAACTAAGGTCCAGGATTTGGTTTTAGACAAATGCATCCGAGATCAGTCCCACCACCTCGCATTTCCCACCTGTGCTTGGTTGAAGATCTGGAAGTGGAAAGGCAGAACTCCAGGCCTAATCTGCATTGAGCAGTGAATTCAAGGGTACGGGCAGATGGGCCAAAACACCCGTCTAAACAGAAAACAGGAAAGGAAGTCCGTTGTTTTTTGCTCAAGGTCTAATGCATTGACGACTCTGCACTGTCAGAAGTGAAACACTGTTATTCGACAACCAGTGGCCCATGGCTTAGAAGGTTCTGGTTGTCATTTTGAAAATATATTGGATTTTACTGTTAGAAGCCCACAGGCAGCTCACAACAACGACAGTGACTCAGTTGCCTCTGACGTCACTGGAGATTTGGATATCGGAAAGCAGGCTTTGGCTCACTGGTTATGTACCCAGAATTTTCCCCTAAGGCTTTCTCATTGTCTTTCCCCCAAAGGACAGCATAAAAGCAGGTATAATGGTCTTGTGGGGGCAACGTTCAAATCTGTCGAAGAGCCATTCAAAAACACAAATGATGTGTATACCTCATTATAGGCTACAGGTTGGGAAGTTGGAACAAATTTAAAAAGGAAAATTTAACCTGGGATGCGTGTGTAGGAGGGAAAAAGGGCTTATCAAGAATGCTGCGAAATAAGCAGAAAATTATTCAGCATTTCTCTGCTCTGTTCATTAAAGCAATGGTGTTAGGCTTCAAAATTTTCTGTTTTAGTCAGACCTTTATTTCATTTATGCCAGTATTTATAAATAATTATATTAACGTGACATTTTAAGTAGACCTGTTTCCAAACAGTGTGTTATTCTCAGTGACTGTTTTCTGAGGGAGAAAAGAAACTACTGAACACACTGTGCTCAGCAGAATTACAAAGCTACTGTGGATAAAGGGATGGAATTATTCTACCTTTCCTCTGCCACCTCAGAGGGGCAGCTGGGACCCGGGTCCTCAAAGAGCCCGTTCTAGAGTACACTCAGTCGAGAACCTTCCAGGGCTTGCTGAATCCAGCAGAGTGTCAGAGGCAGTGAGGCAGGAGGGAATGGCCCTCTCGCTCAAATGTCACAGAGCATTGTAACTATGGAAGGTCACCGCAGAGGCAACCCCCCAGAATGTGGTGGCCAGTAAGCCTTGGAGTCTAGCCTGGCTTCAGACCATCTCTGTGGCAAATCACCAGGAAGCTCTCTGAATTTCCACAGATTCTCCCCCCAGTGAAACATGGACACACTGAATATTTAATTAACTGTTCCTAGTCCTTGGGGCCTTACTACTCTCTGCTTCACACACAGGCTGGACTTGTGCAGTGAACTTTCGCGCTTGGCTAAGCACATGCCGACGTGGTTTAATGTAGTTCCTCAGTGTTCAAGATGACTAAGAAACTGGCATCCAGCATCGATATATCACAAATGAGAAAGGGAATCTGACAACTGGGATCATCAAACTATCTTACCTTTATCTGTTCCAGGCTTTACAGTTTGCAAAGCATAGGTACTGTGACTTACCTCGTTTGATTACTTGAACAACGGGAGCATGTTTTGGGTTATTTTTGAACTGCGAGGCACAGAAGGGTTTGGTGTGTCTAAGGAGCTTCTGAGGTTCATTAGTTCTTGGGTAAATTTTATGAGTTCATCTGATTATAAAGAATAAGACTCAGTTGGGACTTCCCTAGTGGTCCAGTGGTTAAGACTTTGCCTTCCAGTGCAGGGGCTATGGGTTCAATCCCTGGTCAGGGAGCTAAGATCCCACATGCCTCGTGGCCAAAAAACCAAAAACATGAAACAGAAACAGTATTGTAACAAAATTCAATAACGACTTAAAAAAAAAGAGTAAGACACAGTTACCTTAACTGTAATAATGGAAATATAAATAATAATAGTAAAACTTAAATGGAGAATATTATTAATATACTGCCCCAATTTAGTATAGAATCCATGTATGTTCAAGCCAAAAGGAACTTTTGAGATTATTTAGTCCATCTTTTTATTTTATAAACAGAGAAATAAATGCACAGATACATTCACTTTTTGCCTAAGATCACAGAGCTAGATAATAAAACCAAGTTTTCTTTACTCTTTTTTAGGGGGGAAGGGGTTTGTTGGGGGACAGGAAAAAACAGAATTTATAGGATTTATGGGTTCTGTTTAGAGGCCATGTGTCATTTAGCATAGGGTAAGCTATGATTATATGGGATAAATTTGCTTAACCCTGAAAAAATTAATAATTGGGTACATTAATTTTTTTTTTCAGTGATCCTCATTCCTTCTTGTAGATCTAGTTATCAACTGGTGTCATTTCCTGTCAAACAGAGGAACTGCTTTAACCTTTCTTTCAGTGTTGGTCTTCTGGTGGTGAATCTCTGAGTTTCAGGTTATCTTGAAATGACTTTATTTTGCCTTTATTCCTGAATATAGAATTCTGAATTTTTCTTTCTGTATTTTAAAGATGTCATTCCATCATCATTTGGACCTTGTTGTTTATTGAGAGAAGCTGGCTGTCATTCATATTGTTTCTTTTGAATATAATGTCTCTTTTTTTCTGGCTGCTTTCAAGATTTTTCACTTTATCTTTGGATTTCAAAAAATTAACTATGGTGTGACAAGGTATGGGGTTCTTTGTGTTTATCCTGCTTGGGATGTGTTGAGCTTTTTGAATCTATAAGTTGATATCTTTCACCACATTTGGGAAGTTTTCAGCCATTCTTTCCAATATATTTTCTACCCATTCTCTCTCTCCTGTCCTTCCAGGGCTTCAATTTCATGTATGTTAGACTGTTTGTTGGTCTCTGAAACTCTGTTCACTTTTCTCCAATTTTTTCCTCTCTGTTCTTCAGATTGCATACTTTCTATTGATCCATGTTCAAGTCCACTGACTCTCTCCTGCCATCTCCAGTCTGCTGTTAAGCTCACACAGTAATTATTTTTTCATTGTAGTCATTTTTCTTTTCCACTGTAGGATTTCTGTCTTGATTCACTTTTGTAGTTTCTATTTGTCACTGAGGTTCCACATGTGTTCATGCATTAGGTACATATATTTTTTCAGTTCCTTGAACATACCCGCTCTAAGGTCCTTACCTGCTAAATGCATTATCTGAGTATTCTTGGGGTTGGTTTCTATTGACTCCTTTTCTTGAATATGGGTTAAAGTTTACTCTTTCTTTGCATGTCTAGTGGCCTTGATTAAATAATATGTAATACAAATGTTGCAGAGACTCTAGATTCTGTTATGTTCCTCTGAAGAGAGTTTTGTTTGTTTTTAAAGCAGCCAGTTAACTTGGCCAACTTCAGCTTTGTCTTCCCTGTGGTCAGCAACAGCTAAAGTGCCTTTTCTATTCTTTAATCTTCCAGCTGCTGCTTTTGTATTGAGCCCCCCACGTTCTCCTTCATGCGTGTATAGTTTAGAAGTCAGTGAAGAATTTGGGCAGATTTTACACACTGGTGTTGTGACTTGTCCTTCTGCAGTTCCCACCCTTCCAGAATTGGTCCCCTACCTTTCTAGTTCCTCTCAAAGCCTGATCTTATCTCTGACAGCTCAAGCTCTACAGATCCAAAAACTAACTAGGGTGTGTTTTCAGGCAAAAATCCTCAAATTCACAAATTTTACCAAGTGGAGGCCGTATCTTTCAGGGTGAAGGCTCTCTTCCAGTTTCTGTTTGCTTTTGGTTATACTCCATTGTCTTTAAATCATTTTTAAAAATTATTTTGTGTCGATGTTTTGTTGTCTGTGGGAGGGTTAGTAGACCATTACCAAAAGCCAATATTCCTTATACTTACATTTAGATTTTTCAAAGCACATTGGCTCAATATCACAGCTCTGTGATGCAGAACTCACTAAGTCCATACTACAAATGAGGAAACAGACTCAAGGAGGTTAAGTGCCTTGTCCAAGTTCGTACAGCTGAATAATGGCTGAGCCAGGACTGAGACCCAGTCCACTGTCCATGTTAGGCACATTTGAGTCTAAATGAGGCCGACTTTTCTTTAAAAGCTCCTATTGAATTCTCATCCCACTGAACAAATGCCAATCCTGACTTTTTGAAACCTTTTGGTCCAAAGGAAGGATCTGGGGCCTCTGTGGGTTAGATATCTCTGAGAAGAGAGACTGTGTCATGCTGGTGTTGGAAGCAAAATACCTGTGCAATCCTAGAACCAACTAATACCTACAAGCCCTGGCATGTATGATCGTGAAACTGAAGCCAGCCCAGAAGTTTCTTTGGGGGGAGCCATGTACAACCATGGCAGGAATGTTGTGTGTTGCACACCCAGGACTATCTATTGAAATTCTTAGTGTTGCAAAGCTGAAAACTCAAGCTGTGTTGGCCCCCGTGGTTTGGGAAGGTATTCTGCTCCTCTCCCTCATGGGAACTTGGTGCAAAGTGTCTGCAGGTTGAAACTCACAGGAAGACAAGGATTGGTCTAGAACTGGGATTTATGTAGGTATTTCCTAGTAAATCTACAGCCTTCTCTACTCTCCAGGTTCTAGATGCATGTTTTTCACACCCTCTGTCAGTCCTGGGTCTTCCTCAGGCCATGATGCCACATCGTGTTCAAGTCCAATTCCAGCTTCCTGAGGGAAGTCTAGTTCTCCGCCAGCCCTCCCAACCATCTTCCACCCGGTTCCCCCAACCCGCTCCCTTTCAACATCAACATCTGTATTTAGTCAAGGTTCTCAAAGCATGGTCTTAGAAAATCTGGAGCAGGATCGTGGGATTTTGGTATGGTATGTGACTGTAGTTAACAGTACTGTATTGCATACTTGAAAGTTGCTATGAGAGTAGGGCTTTAATGTCCTCACCGTGACGACAGCAACAAAATGGTAATTATGTGAGGTGAAGGATACAATAACTAACTTTATTTTAGTAAAAAGTAGCTAGGGGCTTCCCTGGTGGTGCAGTGGTTAAGAATTCACCTGCCAATGCAGGGGACACGGGTTCGAGCCCTCGTCCGGGAAGATCCCACACACCGCAGAGCAGCTAAGCCCATGCGCCACAACTACTGAGCCTGCGCTCTAGAGCCTGTGAGCCACAACTACTGAGCCCATGTGCCACAACTACTGAAGCCCACATGCCTAGAACCTGTGCTCCGCAACAAGAGAAGCCACTGCAATGAGAAGCCCGCACACCGCAACAAAGAGCAGCTCCCGCTCGCCGCAACTAGAGAAAGCCTGAGTGCAGCAACGAAGACCCAGCACAGCCAAAAATAAAACAAATAAATAAATAAATTTATTTTTTTTAATGTAGCAATAGGTATGTGTATCAGATTATCACGTTGTATACCTTAAACTTCCACAATGTTATGTGTCAGTTATATCTCATTTAAACTGGGGGGTGGATGGAGAAAGATCATGGGTGGGCATGCATGTTTGAAATGCAGGTTCTCAGGCCCCACTCAAGTTAGAAGAAATTAGAATCTCTGACTCTCAGATTCACACCAGGGAATCTGCTATGTAGCCAGTGATCCAGGTGATTTAGGTGCTCACAAAAGTGGAAGGACCGCTGATCTGGGTGAAAGGTTGAATGCTCAGAGCAATCGCAAGTCTGAAGACTGAGCTGTATGAACCACATGTCTTCACTTGGGGAAATCTCTTCATTTTCTTTGGTCACAGGTTCTCAGATGGAGAAATAGGATTCTTGGAAATCAATTCTGGCTCCAACCCCTATCAGCTGTATCCTCTGGGCTGCTGTGATGTTAGAGGAGACTGTCCTTGCCCCAGTTCTTTCACTGAGCCTATCTTAGACCATTCGATCAAAAGTAGTTCCTTTTCTTTTAGTCATTCAGTTCATGCTACCTACATTTATCAGATGCTTGTTATGAGCAAGGAACATTGCTCAAGAAGGAGACTTACCCGAAAGCTAATAAACCCCTCATTTGCACAGGTCTCTTCCAAGGCCATGGGAGGGATCTTCATCATGTGTTCTCAAGGTTATACTTCTTCGGTAGTATTTGCAAAAGTTAGATAGTTTTTATTGTTTTTTCTTAAAGAAAGTCCCCCAGCTTGAATAAGCTTCAGCCGCCACCCCAAACCTAGATCTGTTCCTGCAAAGAGCTTACAACCAGTGGGAGAAAGAGACGTACATGTGGATTATTAAAATACACTGTGGTAAGTGCAATGTGGACTGTCTTCTAGGCATTCTGGGAATATACTTGTGAGGAAGGAGGATGATCAGGGAAGACTTCCTGGAGGAGGTGTTGCCTGAGCTTGAACATGAAGTAGGGGAAAGAACACTCTTTTAGAGAAATAGCTTGAGCAGAGTTACAGAAGTAAGATATATCATGGGGGGGGGGTGTGAGAGAGAAAGAGAGAGAGAGAGAGAGAGAGGAAGGGAGAGAGAGAGAGAGGGAAGGAGAGAGGGAGATATTAAAGCATTTTGCTATTTAAAGGCATTGCCTTTAGGTTGGGGGAGCCTCCGGTAGTACGATGGTGAACAGATTCCCCATTTCCAGGGAGCTGTATGGGCTGTGGGGCTGTATCCCCAGAGCACACCCGATCCTCCAGATCCTGGAGCCCAGCTGACCCTTCTACTTGACCTTTAGGAGACCTCTTGGTTGACTCCATCAATAACTGTTCTTCAAGGAAAAATAGCCCTTTTACCCCTCACTTCTTTTCCCACTTCCCTCCAACCCTTCTTTATTGTCAGCCTTGCAAATCAATATTTCATTTTGAAGAGCCTTGTTTGATGCCAGTTCTGCTTATTTGCTTCACAGCCACTGTGGGTAATGCTTTGTAGGTCTGTCAGTATGTAAATTAAACCAAGCATAGATAGCTTTGTGTTGCTTAATGTTCAGCTGATAAAAATTAATGTGGTGTGAAATGAGCATTTTATCTGACTGCAGATACAGTGACGGAGTTAATTAGACAGGCAGAGGGAAAATGTTATTAAGCAGGATGGGGAATTTCTCCTGGAAAAGGGCCTCGACCCTCAGACAGGAGGTTTGGATGGGCTGCGGCTATGGCCGGGGTGCCTGGGCTGGGGCAGGCTGGGTGCAGCGAGGCAGAGAGGGTGCCCCTCTTTGAGCGGTCAGCCCCACGGTGCTGATGACTCTGTGTGGATCCCGCCTGGGGAGGAAGGGAGGGAGGCATAGGCCAAGCCAGGCAGGCCACTTCCAACTCACTGCAAAATTCATGCATCAGCACTTACTGAGGTAGCATCTTCTCCGTGCAGCAGCACTGCCATTGGAGAAAGGAGTTTCGTCCTTAAACAAGGAAGAGCAAGATGAAGGGCCAGGCAGCGCCCCACACAGCAGTCACCCAGGGGAGCGAGGAACCCCCAACCTCAGTCTAAGGTGTCTTGAGCTCTGCTCTCCTGGCCTTTGCACATGCTGTGCCCTCGGGTGGGAAAGTGTTTCCCCGGCCCAGCCAAGCATGTAGCACATCCTGTTATGATTATCTCCTCCCCCACTAGCCTCATTGAAGTCAGAGGTGTCTTGCTCATTGTGGTGACCACGGTACTGAGCACTGCGCCGATACACATAAATACTTCATAAACGTTAAGGGAATGAATGAATGCACAGGAGGCTCCCTCTGCTGCATCTCTCTTACTGCCTGCACTTCCAGCCCCTCGGCCTCCTACACCCCTGAGCATCCGTCCCACCTCAGCTCAATGTCACGTCCTCTCCAGAATTTCTCCCGTCTCCCAGACAAGATCAGCTACCCAGGTAGACTCTCTTGAGATACCTTGTACTTTCCCTTCAGAGGACTTTCCAAATTTATGGTTAACCGTTTGTGTGTTTCCCCACCCCCACTAGACCATGAGCTCCGTGAGGGTAGGGACAGGGCTATTTTGTCACCACTGTATCCTTAGCACCTGGCGGGGTGCCCAGCACATTGAATGTCAACCAATGAATGACTAAATGGTTGGTCTTTCCGATGCCTGGTAAATTTCTAGTCTTTCGTCAATACGTTGTTTCGGGGAGGTTTCCTAGGCTCTCCTGGCAGAGTTTCTCCTTCCTCTGAGTTCCCACAGCACCTTGCATATAACAGCAATAGGCGCGCAAGGGGGCAGCTGTAGATTGTGGTTTCTGTGCCCTTCTAACCAATTAGGATATAGCTCCTTGGGAGCAGTCATGGTGCCATATTCAGCTTTTCATTCTGAGTGCTTAGCACCAGCTGGCCTTTGTAAGTGCTCCATACGGGCGGCAGGATTAATCAAAACAATTGTACATATCCCTTGGTTAGATAAGCAATACTTCTGTTAGATGAACAGATTTTTAGCCACTAATATAGCTCTCCCCACACCATGCCTTGCAAGGGGACACCCAGAAAGGACAACTGGCTGTGGCCATCCGTCCATCCCTCCTCAGCCTTGGCCACAGTTGGGGTGCATTGTTGTGCAGAAATGCCACATTTAGTGGATCCGTCCTGATTCCATGTTATCATGTGAAGAGGGTGTAACCTTTCCAAATGAGAAAGGGACTAGCTCAATGTTTAAAGTTAAGATGTGACGGCCACATCTGTCTCTCAGCTGGGCCAGGGTCCCTGTGCTCCCAAATGTTGCAGTAACAGCGCCTTCCATTCTGATAGTCCCGTGTGATGATCCAGCACTTCTCTCACGTGTCCTATTAGGTCTCATGGGATGAACCTACACCTACCTTCACAGCATTCAGCGACTCACAGTAGACCCGCCGATTTACCTCTCTGCTCCTCCTTTGTAAAATGGGATGACATTTGCCTTTGAAGAGCTGTTGCCTGGAAGTCTTGATATGTTCAGAAAACACTGATGAAGTTCCACTCACACCCCACCCAGTGGCTCCCGAGTCACTTTATGCTGAAAAAGGCCATGGTTCTCGCTCTGTGGTCACGCGGGACTTTGCATACCTCTGCCCCTAAGATTGCTAAATAGTTATCACACCTGAGCCTCCAATAGGGAGCTGCCCCCGAGTGAGGGCTGGATCCAGTCTGGTGAGCATAAGGTAGGGGGGAGGCTTCCTGTTTGTTTGCCAAACCCAGGTGAAATAGGGCCCAAGAACCATTAGAGAAGCAAAGGAGCGCAGGGCAGATGGGTAATTTGCTGTTGAGAAGAATGTGCCACCTTGCCCATGTCCTCTGGTCCTCTGCCACCCTGAGGCTGCTCAGTATTCCTGCTACAGGGTGGTCATCCAACCACCATCCTCCCCGGGTGGCCCTGGTGGCAGGAGGGCAAGCTCACCCAGCTCCCTACAGGGTCCTCCCCTCTGTCTGTTCATCTGCCGCTGAACTGTGCCCCCACACTAGGCCCAACACCCTCCTGCTGCATAAGCTACATCTCACCCAAGAGGGTTGCTTCCATCATATTTTTCTGGTAAGGCTCAAGACTCTTTAGAGTGGCAGCCAAGGAGGTGGTGACTTGTAAGTAAAAAGTAAAATCGACATTTACCTTTTCAAAGCATTTGTGTTTCTGTTGTCTGACCATTTTGTCTGTCTGTTTCTGTTTATTCTCTGGCCATTCAACAAAGGGCATACTGATCTTGTCATCATTTGACACTTGGGGAATAGAAGGGCAAAAAGGTCCAAGCAGAAAGGTACCATGTGGAAGACACCTGGATTCACTGATGCCACATTCTGCCCAACCCTCAACCACAGTGATCTTGTTTTATGTGTGAAAATCTCTCCAGCTGCTGAAACCCCCATAGGCCTGGAACCAGGACTGTTACGTTGTTCCACAGGGTGCTGTGCGAAGGCAGGTCATTAAAAGAGGATTTTGGTGAGGTCGTCAGGGATGCATTTATTCCATTCATTTATTACTTAAATAGTTACTGGCACCTGCCATGCAGATAAGACGAGAGCAAAGACTGGCAGTCTCTGTTCTGCAGAGCTTACAGTCAGTCTCCTGGGGGGAAAGGAGTTCATCAAATTGTAACCAAATAAATGTAAAGTAACAACAGCAAGGAGTACTACAGAAGATACACCCTGGAAGAATGCATAACAGGGGTTTTGATTCCTCACCTCCCCATTGTGAAGGGGAGGAATGCTTCCCTGAGGAAAGGATGATCGGAAACACGAATAGGACTGAACTAGGCAAAAGAAGTGTCATGTGCCAAGGCCCTGTGGCGAGGTGAAGCACGTGTGTTTGAGGAGCAGGGTGAAGTCTACTGAGGCTAGAGGCCAGGAATGCGGGAGAGAGCAGCATGAGATGCAGCTGGTGAGGTGGTTGAGGGGTCAGCTTCCGTGGCACAGCGGGCCCAACATCTACCTTTTCTTTGGGCTACATGTGACATAATTTGCCAGTGAATTTGTTCAAGATAATACATGGCAGTTACAACACTCTCTTTGTCCCTTCATGCCTAACTTATCCACAGTTAAAATTCAGATCCCTTCTCCATTTATTTAAAATATTTATCACTGGAAAGGGGAGGCTAAAAGTTCTTCTTCCTTGTTTGCATGAGTGACTTCAGGAAGAAAGCACACGAGTTTCAAGCCCACACAAGCCCCCCAGCTGGAGTCTCCAGTAGACCCTCTGAGGGTATGGATCAAGCCTGTTAGAAAGGTGCTCACTGATGTTTTAAGTTTCAAGTGCGTGAAACCAGACACTGAAACTGTTCATTAAAAATTCCTATGTTCAAGGGAACAAAGAAGAATCATTTCAGAAGCTCTGTAATGAATGTGCAAGCGAGTGCAGGTTATCTTGTCAAACACAATAATCATGAGTCAGTGTGAGCGGATGCTACTTGTATTTGATTTTGTCTTTCACTGGAGCTCGCTGACGGTTGCCTGTGACCCTCCACCTCCCCTGGTGGGTAGGAGGACCCGCCTTTTGCTTTGGGGTCCCCTTTGGCCAGGGCTGAGGTAGGGATGACATGGAAATGTGAGAAGCATCCAGTCAGGGCATAAGATGGTGAGAGTGAAATGAAATTAACCCCTGGGCAGGACTTTTTCATGACCTGTACACAGTGACGGCTGGGATGCCGGTGGAAGGTGTGGAAGTGTTTCTACACTGTTGGAGCTGGAGAGGACCAATAGCTACTCAATCCCACAGCCGTTAAGTGGCAGAACCAGGGTTCTAATCGGGTCTGCTGAACTCACGTTGAAAGTTTTCTTCTCGATTCCACAGATGGTCTTCAGATTTCACCCACGTTGTCTGTCCAGCTACAGAGTATAGTTTAACAGCAGTATACCTGAAGCTGTGTTAGTCACCAGAAACACAAGGCAGAGGTTTCTTCACAACCTGGAAGGACAGACAGACACATGCAGTGATGGAAGCAAAACTCTGTTAACAGTCATACAGCACATTTTGAAGAGTCAACAGTAGGACCAGAACTTTTTACCAAAATGTTTGGTGTGGCCCCATGAGAATGTCCAGAATCTCCATATCCCTATTGAATGGGGATCCAAGGTCAATGTATGTAATGGAATAGTTTGATTTCACTCACATTTGGGAGCCAATATAAAATTCCTGTATTTTACTGAAAAGAAATAGGACAAACACACAAAAAACTACCCATCAATAGTCACCATCTGTTCTCAAAAGGATGGAGTTTTAACACCAAAAAACTGGAAAGGGCATTTATCTTAGAGTAAGAAATAATTTTTTACTTTGTATTTAGCTCCATGAAAACTTATTTTCCCCAATTGGACACAGGCCAATGAAAACTAAAGCACAGACCTGCCCACACCGTTTACTGGCAGGCATGAGAAGCTGCTAATGTATAGCAAAGGCATGGCTGCACTTGCTTTGACCAGAAATCATTGAGTTAAGCCAACTGTGGGACTGGTTTATTATCATACACAGAGATTTGCTTCTTTGCCTGTCTGTGATCAGTCGCATAGACCTGAGTTTCCTTAATTTCAGGATGGATAAGAAACAGCTTTGTCCATCTGGAGGTTCTGAAACCCTGGCATTGAGAGTTTTCTCAGGCTCCCTCCAAGGGTGCTTCCAGGACTTGAATGGATGTGAGCTAATATGGCTGGTGTGAGGAGAGTGGGCCCCATTTTAGCACCTTTCAAAGTCATCTTATTTGGTATAAGTGGAAGAGGTCCTCTGCAAAGGTGAGACTCCAAGGCCAAAGACCTGACTTAGACTAGAGAGTAAAGGATACAATGTGTTAAGCCTTCCCCCAGCATCCAGCCTTATGGTGGTGAACCTCTATATTTCATTATTTTTGTTCAGGAGATCCTTAATAAAAGCCCCTTTGTACCAGAAGATAATTGTCCTAGGGGCCTCCTACTACATTCTCTATAATGCTCTTCATTTCTTTTATATATTAAAAAATGACGAAGAAAAACATTCAGGTAAATCCTATCACCCTTGTGATATTAAATCTTAAATTTTCTCCTCGTGCCTTTTGGAGTTTAATGTTGCATAATATTCCATCATCAGTATCCCATAATTTGTTAAACCATCCTCAGTTACCGAACATTAGGCTCCTTCTGGAACTTTGTGTGTATGTGTGTGATTAGATTTGATCATTAGAGACAGCATTACAGTTTGTGTAGCTTTTTGCTTCTTTCTTTTTGCTTTCTTTCTTTAGTATACATTCCGAGGAGAAGGATTACTGGGCCAGAGGAAGCATATCTTGATGATTCTTGTTATACATTGCCTTAGTTCTTTTGAGAAGAATTATGCTGATTTAACTCAGTGCCTATAGCATTTGAGTCTATCAGCTTCATTGCAGCCTGACCAGAGTTAGGGTATTATTTAGTAAGGCTAAAATGCTACCTTTTCAAAGTGCTTTAATTTGCATTTTTTATTACTAGCAGGGATGAACATTTTCCCACACACTCACTTATCAAGTACCATTCATTAAAAATGTTTTAGGGCCACATGTGGGTGCAGGGGGTGGGGTATGGGTGGGAAACTTTACTTTTCATAGCTGCAGGGCAGATGACAGCTGTGGATGAGTCTATATTAATAAAACTTGAGTTCTGTGATATAGAGTGACTGCATGTCATATGACCGCCTTTCCCATTTAAAAAAAAAAAAAATAGGTGGTTTTAACTTTTGTGTAACCCAAAAATAAGTAGCCAAAATGGGACTTGTTTGTTTCTTCTGTTGTCCTTATTGAAAGGTTTCAAGGACCTTCTGGAAGGCCCTTCATCCTCTGATCTTTCCGTCTTTCCAGTTGTCCACTTTAAGACTTCAGAAGCAAAAGAACAGATGTAAAACTCATGACAGAGTACGCTTCCCTTAACTGCAATCGTGCTTTAATTTTCACATGTTCTTCATCATGGGGTTCGGTCTACTGAAAACAGTTGTACAACAGGGCACGTTTTAAGGCCAAACAAACTCACTGCCTGAAAGCGTCTGAGCCCTTTCACTCTGCCAGCCTCCCTGCCTGCAGCTGTCCAGGCTCAAATGCGTAGGATTCAAAGATGATAGAATTAAATGGGAAACAAACTGTATGGGAAACCACGGTTCCAAACTCTCAATTCTCGAGAAAGGCTTCGAAGTCTGTTTTCTGAACATTACGCTAACAAATGCCTTTCCTGCTCACCCGCCCAGTCTCCCCCTCCAGGGAGGCACTCAGCCCAGTGGTTATATAACTGTGACTTGACACCACGGCCAAGGTACAGGAGCCCGGGAGCTCGGCTCACTGAACCATAACAAGGCGTGCGTTGGTCTCCCCTGCACTTGCCAGGGAGCAGTGCAGTTAGAGGATAAATAGATGACTTTGAGTTACAGATCAGCTGCACCTAACTCTGTGGCCTGGCCAGGCACTCTGAGCTGCTGAAACATGGGAAAGCAAGCCAGGCAGAGTCCTGCCCTGGGGAACTGAAATAAATGTCTCTCAGGTACCACACTGAGCCCAGCATGAGGACTCCGGGCTCGTTCTGGTTTTTCCCCACCAAGAGATAGTAGCCGCAAAGGCATAGCTGACCGTAAAACTGCTGGGTTTGCTTGGATGGGCAAGTTGAAGGGGAGGGAGATTCCTTAACACCAATCTTGAAAGCTGCAGGCACCCAAGATGCTGAGTTTGCTCTGATGTGAAGCAGCACTAATGTAACAAGAGAAAAGGATGTGCTCAGCTCTCCCCACCCCACCCCGACACAGCCAGCCCAGCTGAGCACCCCACGTACCGGAGCCCCCCATACCGTCTATCTACTTCTGAAGCAGAATAAGATGGGGATATAAACTTGGCTTGCTGAGTCAGAAAGACCCAGATCTCCTCCTTACAGATTTTGTGACCTTCAAGAAGTTAGTTAAGCCCTCTAAGTCTCAGGTTCCTCATCTGTAGAATGGGTACAATAGTAGAACCCACCTAATAAGGTTGTCGTGAGGATGAAATGAGATGTGGAACTTGAAAGATTACGTGACCCATGGAGGAGGCAAATAAAAATCAGCTTTTATCACAGCACTTATCTTATCCCCTCCCTTACTAGGCTGGGTGACCCTAGCATGTAGGGACTATATCTGCTTCATCCCAGTACTGCTAGGATCAAGCACATTCCCCAGCACACAGTGGACCCTCTGTAAGCTTGGTGCATGCATGGCTGTGTGGATGCAAGCTGTCTGAGGAAAACTGCCCCATGGATCACAGATGCAGCAGTGTGGGTTTTGTTTCATTTTGTTTTCTTAAATACTTTTTCATTTTAAGTTATTTTGGGGTCAGTAATGTAATTCCTAATTCTGCTCATCTCTAAAGCGAATTGTTTCTTTTTGAGTCCATTTAAATGAAAGTGAGAATGAAGGATTTCTTGTTTTAAAATAGTTTCTCCTGTGAAGCATCAAATAAAGCTAAATTACTAATTGCACAATGACGCAAGTTAGCAGCAACTTCCCGAGGAGCCCCTGCCCAATTCTTTTTTGTTAGTGTTACTGTTATTTTTTCTTTTTGATTAAAGTATAGCTGATTTACAATATTGTGTTAGTTTCAGGTGTACATCATAGTGATTCACTTAGTTTTTCCCGATTATATTCATTATAGGTTATTATAAGATATTGAGTGTAATTCCCTGTGCTGTAAAGTAAATCCTTGTCATTTATCTATTTTATGTGTAGTGGTTTGTATTTGTTAATCCTAAACTCCTACTTTGTCCCTCCCCCTCCTCTTTCCCCTTTGGTAACCATGAGTTTGTTTTGCATGTCTGTGAGTCTGTTTCTGTTTTGTATATAGATTCATTTATATTACTTTTTAGATCCCACACAGAAGTGGCTGTCCGATTCTTTTTAAAGGAATATCTCTCTTGTGTGTTCCCTGACAGGTGATGTAACTCACATGTAGGCATTCACTGTCTACACTGTGCTCCCTAGACCAGCCCAGTGGTTCCTGGACTTGTCTGCACAGCAGAATTACAAATGCAGCTTTTAAAAAATACCTCTGTCTAGTCCTACTCCTGGAGAAGCATATTCAGTAGGACTGAAATAGACATGAGAGTTTACAAAAGTTCTCCAGATGGTTGTGATAAGCAGCCAGGGTTGAGATCCACCAGGCTAAACTTTTCCACTCCCAGCATGGCAGCAAAGAAATGTCTCTCCCTCTCTTTTTCCTTAAATTCCCATATTCATTATGGCTCACCTAAAGCTCTTCCTCCTACCATCTCCCCACGGAACAGACCCATTTCATGTGTGTTCTGTGAAGGATGACTGTTGTTGCTTCTGAAGGTACTTTCGAGAGATGTATAAAGATTTGCTGGAAACCCCCAAGTGCTTTGGAAAATGTGTATCCACATGTTTTTGATGAGGGAAAGCTGAAATCTTAGTGCCACCACCCTCTGAGAGGCAAAACTACTTGGTGCATATGAACTAGAAAGATAATTCCTCCCATGTCTCAGCTAACCATTTCACAATGAAAACAGAAAGGCTATCGGTGCACATCAGTTTAAGGCAATTCATGGGGAAAATGTAGAACCATGTCAAGGTCATCAGAAGCTCAGATATCTGGGACTGTCTTGAGAAAAACCTTGTCCAGTTTCCCACAAAGTGACCATCAGCTTGGTCTTTGTAAAAGATGTGTGGATTACCAAGATTAGCCAAAACGTTCACAACACAAAATGTGTTGGTCTGTTTATCTGTATTCTTCCTACCTATCTATCTATCTACCTACCTACCTATCTCCTTGTGCCAAATGGCATTCCCCGTATACAATCCAGCTACGGTCTTATATCTCCAGAGGCTGCAGGTCCAAGGTGCTGGGTGCAGGCTGGGTTGAACACGACTTCCATAGCCGAGCGAGGCTAGTAAAACTCAGGGAGTCTTACTGGAGGAAGATGTTGGACAGGCTTTGGCATTTAAATGACCCATTGGTGAGCCTTTGATCTGAGTTTCTTTGAGTTGTGTTGGAGAAAAGCAATCCCTTCTGGCCAGAAAACTGAGGGCGGAAATCGGTAGTAGCCGTGCTGAGCTGAGAGATGCTGGTCTGACCAATGCAGAGAATCAGCTGAGCTAGGCTTGGATTCCTGAGCCTGGGACAGGGTTTTCATCAATTTCTGTGAATGAGAAAAGTCACATGAGCCCTCACTACACACTGGAATCCAAGTTGCTCATCCCTTCACGGACTAAAGTCCATCTGGGCTTGGAACAAGTCATTCATCCTCTCCACCTAAACGTTCTCATCTATAAAATGGGGCTAATTCATACCTCACACGGTGTTGGCAGGGGGAGTTGATTAATTAATGTTCACCCTCTGCTTTGAACTTGAAAAGGATTCCCTCGAAGTTGTTATTAAGCCTATACCATTTTTACTTTGAGTTCTGGGGTGTGTCTAAACTGAAACTCAAAGCAAACTGCACAGTTTGCTGCACCCCCAGGGAGAGATAGAATGTAATGAAATTAATGCAAATTCCCTGAACATTGTGTTCTTTTTAAGGCTCTAAATTAGGGATCCTGAAGTAAAAGGAAAAGAAGAGTAGACACCTTCCATGCGAAGAAGCAGGCAGCAGTTCTTTGAACTGGGAAATTGGAAACTGGGGGGAGGATTTTATTCTTTGGTAAAGGCAGCTGATTCTCACAAAATTCCATTTTTGACCCCTCTGCCATCAAGTCCCCGAGGAAGCCAAACAGAGAGTCTGCCAGGCAGAGGGTTTACATGTAAGGCATAAAAGCATTCTCAGTATAATTTAATTTCTAGTTCTTCTAATTTATCTTGTTGTCACTCAGCAGCCCAACAGCGAAATATAGATGCTGGTCTACAACCAGGTAATTGGCTGTGCTGTGGGGTTAGATTTGACGCCAAAGTAATGCGTGACACAGGGCACATTCATGGGCAGTAGCTGTTCGGAGCTGGGGGTGTTTAACCCTTCTGATGGAACAGGAGGAGAAAGACGGATCCTTGTGCGTGGGAAAAAAAATCATGATAACCGAATCCCTCTAGAGAACCTTCATAAACAGTAAAGATAACAAGCCTGTGCTCAGCTCTTCAGTAAGAGAGATCAAAAAATTATTAGCCACATCGATCCCTGAGCACTGATCATTCCCACCAAATGCAGTTTGGGATAACTGTTTCTTACAGCTACCTGTATCAATATGTGATATGTATCAATACCAGGCCTGCACAGTTGCACTATACTTTTCTTGCCGAAGGCTATGGCTTGAGTTTTAAGTCAATTGAGTCTATACAACAGAAGCTCGTATTGGCTATTGGATTAAACAGCAAGTCGATTTATTTTTCTGGGTTCAATATTCAAGGGTGCAAGTGAGCACGGAGATCCTCCAGATGTGCTTTTGTGAGGTGGTAGTAACCCCACTCACATTGTTGTGATGCTTTGTAAGCCATTTGAAAGAGCATCTGTACACCCCTTGCTCAGCAGTTCCGTAAGCACCTAGTCTCTCTGTATTGTACTCATTCCCTGTGCTGGTGAGATTGCTGTTGGATTCTTGGTTCTTTAAAGTGGCTATTAGAGGTGTGCGCCTAGACTCGGCTGCACCAGGGGCTCTCAGCACCTGGCCTCTCTGAGTAAATGCCTGCTCTGCTGAGTAAGGATATCTACATGAAGGTGCAATCCACCTGGGGGCTGCAGCCCACAGCTATGAGGGGAGGGGATGCAGCTTTAATTTCTCGCCCACGAATGATCACATTTAGATAGTAGGCTATTTTAGCTTCTTAATATTGAGTGGGACTAGGTAGGGTTATGCCATCTTAGGTCTATGCCGTCTTAGGGCTAGAAGTGATGAAGTGGGCACTCATTAAAAATCCGCATTGAATCAAGCTAAACTTGGATGGAGAAACTGAGGCCCAGAGAGGAAAGGTGACTTGTCTAAGGTCACACAGCTGGTCTGTGCCAAGCTGGGTCTTCAACCAATGTCTCCCTATGTCTAGGCTAGTGAATTTTCTATGATATCATGAGGCTTCTCCTGGTGAAAGAGGAGGTATTTCTGTGTTTAGCTCAGACATATGTGTTTCCTCCTGAGCTAATGTTCTGGGTTTGTGTATTGGTTTGTTTGTTTGCTGTTTCAGCTCTTCATTTATGTAATTGGAGTATACTTTTTTAGAGAGGACTAAACTGTGCCAATGCTTATACTTTGTTTTTGTGTTGTTTGGTTTTGTTTTTGCTATTGCCTTAAAGGGTCTCCAGTGTTTCAGAGTGTGAGAACTGTGTTTAAGAACTGACAATATTCATTCATTCATTTACATAGTAAATATTTACTCACCACATACTGTGAGCCAGGCACAATTCTAGGTACTAGGACTATATCAACAAACATAAACAAATATCCATGCCTTTGAGTTGCTTCTATTCCTGCAGGAAGAAGACAATTAGCAATAAATATAAGAAATAAGTAAATCGTACAGTGTGTTAGAAAGTGTTAAGAGCTAAGGGAAGGAGGAAACAGTAGAACAGGTACGGGGGAGACAGGTTGCCGGTTTAAGTAGGGTGGTCAGAATAGGTTGGCATCAATCCAGAGACAGTGATTGCACTGCTCTTGATACAGTCTCTGGACAGTGGTTGGTGCAGATAATGATTCAGAGGCTTTTTACAGTACCTCTACTTCCCCCAACCAGATCCAGACCCCAAGCTTTGAGAACCCCAGACCTTGTCTCTCTGCCTTTTGCATCCATGGCTTGATTGCAAACCTTTAGGCTGGGGATCTAGGCTCTGCTATCTCAGTTTGGTTTGCTTAATTTAAAAGGAGCAGAGAAAGCAGATGTATTTCAAGAAAGCAGGATTGTGAAGTGTTTGATGCTCCCTCTTTTCTTTCTTCCCTGCACTCATCTCTTGGCTGGTGCTCCTAGCTTCTCAGCCCGTCACTCTCCACCTGGCAATCTTTGGCATCTACGAAGGCCAGGACAGAGTTGCCCTGCTCTATTTCCCTCCTCCAGAAGACCTTATTAGGACATTACCTAGCCATCGGGCAGACTCCTTTGAGATGAAGGGGACATGGGTAATACACTGTAACATATCCCTCCTGAGTTATATTTGCATTTGAACAATAATAACAATAGCAGACACATACATCCCTTTTGATGTAGGCCAGGTAGTGTTCTCAGCGTTATAGAATACTAAATCATCTAATACTCAAACCATATAAGAAAGAGACTCTAATTATCCTCATTTTACACTTAATGAAACTGAGGCACAGAATAACTTGCCCAAAGTCACACTGCTTTTATGTAGTGGAGCTGAGATTTAAACCCCTGAAGTTTAGGCTTATTCATTGCCTTAACCTAGGAAGGTAAATATCAATAGAATTCAGCTCCCATGTCAACTCCAGTGGATTCGTGGTGACTGCTTGAAGTATGGGAAATGGGAAAGTTCTGTGATTGATTAGCAATGTCTGGCATGGGTTCAGGATCGGGGAATGCATGGTGTCAATGGTGAGGATTCCTTAACTCAGAGGAGTACCGGAGAGTCAGGCCTAGGGCATGGCCAATGAGGGAGGTGCTTAGGGTCCGGTCCCTAGTAAATCACAGTGCAACGTCAATTGTCTAATTTATCAGCTGAATTTGATTCTGTTCTCTTCTTGTGGACTTTTTTTTTTTTTTCCCATGAGAGCGGGAAGTGTGAGGTTGGAAATGCAGAGGACACCGTCTGAAGCGCATCCAAGGAAAGCGTCAGGGGATGGAGAGGAGGGCAGGGGTCTGGGGGGTGTGGAGAGGCTTGCTCCTGAAAGGCGGCTGTGAGTCCCTTCACCTCAAGCCGGTGGATGATCACAATATCCTAGGCGCTGTCTGAACTCACATCTCCCTGAGCCAGCAAAATACCTTCCCCTTCAACAAAGTTTCAGGTTCCCATCGAATTACCGGTAAGAGCTAAGCCACAGAATTTGAGGTTGAACTAGTTCACACACAGGCACTGCTGACATCTACAGGTCTGATGCCTCCCCCGGCACTTAGGGATGGAAGACATGGAGTGAAAGGGTCGAAGGAGTAGAAGCCCAAAGCAGGGGACATTTTCCCTGCCACGTTGTACTCTGTAATGCCCCAGCCGGCAAAGGAGGCGGGTGCTGCGCGAGATCATTCTTCTATGTCAGTAATTTTAAACCTAAAGAGGTTTGATGTCCCATAAGCATATTCATCTTTCCATGTTTATTCAATTAAGCCCTCCATGAATCTGCAACAACATACTGTTCATTAATAGGAAAAGAGACCGTTGTTTCCCCCCAGGGAATATGTTGGCTCAGATCTGTTCCAGCGTAGGCACAAACGAAGTGTGTGTCTATGTGTGTGTGTTTGTGTACACGCGTGCCTTGAATAGGGGCAATAAGGGAGGGATGAAGAACAGAGAAGGAAAGTAGGAAAAGAGGTCTTTGAGCTTAGAACAGAAATATCCAGGAGGAGTTTTTAATCAGAACTAAATCTAAGTACTCCTGGTGGAGTGCCTCGCAAGATATTAGTTTTTATAGGGAGAAAAACAAACATGTAATTGTAGTGTCTCCACAGGAAGAAAACTGCAGATCTGTTCAGGAGAACCCCCCATGCAAATTTGAAAACAGCTTACGTATAGGAAAATCAGTTTTTTTCCTTCTAGCAACATTAACATAGTCAAACAACTGAAGAGAGAATTCTATTAACGAAGTCAGTGCCATCAAGTTAAAGCCCATTAATACTGCCATCGGGGCTCAGTAGGGAATCTAATCATTTGCAGCTTGGACCAGAATAACGTGGATATCCCATTCGTTTAGAGTCATGTTACTACAGATGCCGAAGGCAGATCCAGTGAGGACAACTGAAGGAAGCTTAAGAGAGAAGGATTGAAGCAAGAAAGAAGAGAGTAAAGATATTTTGGCAGCCATGTGATTCATAGGTGAGAAACCTTAGAGGTGTGGGGGTGTCTCAGACCCCCCTGTTTCAGGACAACACACTTTATTCAGAGAATGTTACAGTAATAGACTCAAAATATCAGTCACAAAGGAAGTTGAGGAAATGTGTTGAGTAATCATGAATTGATACTACAATTACCCTAAATTTTCCAGTTTCCAGTTAAAGCCAATGGTTGTTTTGTAATAAAATCTAAGGAACATGGTTATCATGTGGGTTTAACAAAGAGAGAGCTTCAGTCCTCAATTCTTATGCTCTGCTTCAGGATGAAAAAAAGACTACCATGAGAGGGGCCAGACTAGAACACTTAGAGACTGTAAATGACTTCTGACAACTCAGAAATACTAGCGACAGTTGCGGTGTGTCTCAGGACTTCAGTGTAAAGAAAGACGAAGGCCGTGAGATATTTGAGTGACCTAGATATGGGTATATCCATTGGAATTCTCAAGTGCAGCTAAGACTGGTAATTACTCAGAGCAGCAAGCTAAGTAGGGAAACCAGAGAGGGGCTTTCTCTCTTCTAGGAGTAAACTACTAGTAGAAGCAGGAATACCAACCACTTCTACTAGTAGAAGCAGGAGTCTTTAGAAAGGCATGTCTGGGGATTTCCCTAGCCTTCTGGTGGTTAAGACTCCGCACTTCCAATGCAGGAGACACGGGTTCAATCCCTGCTTAGGGAACTAAAGATCCCACGTGCTGTGCAGCATGGCCAAAAAATAAAATGATCCATTCTTTAAAACAAAAAAAAGGCGTGTCTGGAGCTGGTGGAGGATCCAAGAAGGAGATTGGCCTCCTGTGATCCTTATGAGATCTTTGATGATGGCCTTTCAGAATTAAGCAGTTTCCAGTAATGGCTCCTAGATGAAGACATTCTCAGATGAAGGCATCCCGAAATGGGACAGCACATCTGAGGGTGAATGTTAAGGCTGACCTTGACATTGATAAGCACTGTACAGACTCACCTGACCCATGTACTCTGATAAAAGCTAATTCATCCAGAGCAGTAACAGGATTAAGTTCCCTGGGGTGTAAAGCAGGGAACTGCCCTATTAGGAATCTCCAGAAGCCATGGCTATGGGCATCAGCCAGCCCCTCAGTCTGAGTCAGGCCAGAGGTACACACCATCATGAAAGGGCCTTTCAGCTGTGTGGCCGTGCCATTGCTGCTGAATGCTCCTGATTTATGCCTCCCCAGATAGCCACACAATATTTCATAAGCAATTAGTATCTTAAACCCAAGAGAAAAGATGTGAAATAGGTGCAGCTGTCATCAAGTCTTTATTACATACCACATAAAGCCCTGAGCACACCCCTTAAAAAAAAAAAAAAAGACCTCTTGGCCTCTGCACTGGGGAAGCCTCCCTATCTAGACAGGGTAGCGTCAAGTCTGGTGGGGCAGTTGCTCTGAATGTTTGCAGAGTAGAGACTGACTTGGCCTTCCTTGACTCTTTATGCTCTTATCAATTCAATGGCCAGAAGTTGGCCTCGTTGCCCTTTTATTTAACTACATTTGCTCCTTCATGACCAGTTTTGAAACGCTTGTTAGCAGTGGTGTTTTTTCTTCAAAAGACAGAGGCAATGGGTGGGAGAAAACTGCAGCCTCTGTGCCCTCCCCTGCCCTCCACCACCCACCCCTGAGGTGCGCCCGTGACCCTGGGGCCCTGCAGTGCACTGTCTGAGAAGCTCTAGCAGGACAGAAAAGCTGACTGCCTGAGCTCCTGAGCTTGTCTTGACTCTGCTGCCGCTGTGAAATGAGTTCTTTCTCATTTCTCTTTCTTCAAAATAAAGAGTTCTCTTACTCTTTCCTGAAAATATTATTTCTTCCCCTACATTTCCACCTTTCTTTTGGAACCAGATCTCAATAGATATCCAGGGTATTATTTACTGAAGCAGATTTCAAAATACATTGATAGAGTAAATAGTTAATTGTAGCCATGTAATTTTTTTTTTTTTTTTTTTTTGGCTGCATTGGGCCTTCATTGTTGCGTGCGGGCTTTCTCTAGTTACAGCGAGTGGGGGCTACTCTTCGTTATGGTGCGCGCGGGCTTCTCATTGCGCTGGCTCCTCTTGTTGTGGAGCACGGGCTCTAGGTGCACAGGCTTCAGTAGTTGTGGCTCATCAGCTCTAGAGTGCAGGCTCCGTAGTTGTGGCACAGGCTTAGCTGCTCTGAGGCATGTGGGATCTTCCTGGACCAGGGCTCGAACCCACGTCCCCTGCATTGGCAGGCAGATTCTTAACCATTGTGCCACCAGGGAAGTCCTGTAGCCATGTAATTTATGAAGTTGATGACTGTGGTTATGTCATCATATAAGAGAATATTCCTCTTCTTAGGAAACACACTGAAGTATTTAGGGCTCAAGGACCATGTTGTATATACCTTATCCTCAGACAGTTCATAGAACAAATTATGTATTTAGAGAGAGAAATTTAGAGAAATAGAGGGAGAGAGAAAAAATATATTTTAGGTAAATCACTGTGAATAATAAAGCCAAACAAAACTCAGTGTATCAAGAATATCATTCTTCAGGTCAAAATTCACCATAGATATTTAATGCCAAGAGCCCACCTGAAAGCTCGTGGCTTTCTGTGCTGCAGCTTTCATAGACTTGTCACAATGGATCAAGGCTTCATTCCCCCTGAAACTTCAGATGCAAATGTGCTGTCAGGGAGCAATGAAGAGCCTCTTCCTCAGAAGCCGGGAGAGTCTGGATCTCCCATTTTAGTCCAGGGAAACTAAATGGCACTGCCAACCCCAAATATGTAATGATTCACCCCATGGTAATAAAGCAGCCTTGGAAAACTCCCTAGAGGGACTAATCTTAATCGGCAATTAAGATAAAGTCAGGGCACATGCTAATCCAGGGCTTAATCGAAGACATTTTAATGTGCTGCTGTGATGTGGCTGTAAGACTGGGTTTCCACTCACTGAGCCTGGAATGTGGATGTGAGGAGGAGGGATGCAGCGACGGACAGCCTGCCCATCCAACAGCTTCAGGAGGTTTTGCAAGAGCACTAGACAGTCATGGCTTGGCTGCCCCATGGATGGCTCATGCTGCTGTTACGGCTCCCAGGTAAACGAAAGCCCCGCTGTCTTTATGGCAATGCAACCAGAGCAAAAAGGGAAAGTAAGTTACTAACAAGATGTATGGATCACTTCTTGCCTGGCTACCCTGTTCTGTCAGCCCTGGTTCTTGAGATGATCAACAGCTCCCACGAGGTGTGGAGACCTATATGAATACAAGGAAAAGCAAAATCGAAAAATGAAAACAATGTAAAACAGTTTTCAGAGAAAGTTAAAGCCGGGGTTATTGTCCTTCCTAGAATTTCCTTTTCTGCGTATTTCTAAATCCAGATCATCATGCGATATAGTTTCTAAGCGTAAATTCCCAGGGACCATGGCATAGGCCCCTAGCTTAGCCAGAGAATTTTGACACATGCTCTCCAGCTGGTTTTCTCTCCCCTTGTGTCATCTTAAGTCCCGTCTTGTCAATCGTGATTTGAAGATTTGATGCTGACATTAGGCCGGAAATCCTCATGAGAAACCCAAAAATCCAGTTTAAACAGTATACACTTTGGAGAAGTTTTTCCTGTGTTCTTATCCCCATCAGTAAATGCACTCCAGACACCATGCTACCTATCTTTTTCCAAGATTACATGTATCCTCAGGACCCCAGGAGGGAGGTTGGGTACTAGGCTCTTCTCCCAGGTAAGGTACCTGACATTGAAAGAGCTCAAGTGCCTTGTCCACAGAAGAAAGGGTTTTGCATTATTTACTTATGTGACCAGGAGAAATGGATCTGGCCATGAAACTTTTAATCAGGTCTGTGGCTGAATGCATGTTTGAAGGCTTCCCGTGTGCCCTCTGGCTCACATTGTGGAGGGGGCACTGTGCCTTCCCTCCATGCAAGAAGCCAAGTAAGGGAAAGTGGAAGCTGCAGGAGAGAGGGGCTCAGTGACAACCAGCAGTCACCTTTGAAACCAGTAGGTATCTGGTGAGCACTGATCACGTGAAAGGCCTAGGGCTGCACCCTACGAGGCGCAGAAAAAGGCTGTAAAGGTAGGGCCACTTCCACGCAGGAGCTTGTGCCTTCGTGGAAAGAGTATAATATACAGGGGAGATGACCACCCACGCTCCTTGGCAGTGTGTGAGAGGTCCAGAGAGAAAGAGCTGGATGCTCTAAATGGGGCAAGAGTTTACTTTTGGCTGGGTGTTCCAGGAAGGCTTCTCGGAGGAGGAGCATTTGAGTAATCCAGGGAGAGGGAAGGAAAGGAAGCTTTCCGGAGCCGAAAATAACCCAAACTCAGAGGCCGGTAAATGGCGCACAGGATCGGAGGAGGGAGGAGAGGTCAGATATAGGAGGAAAGAAGGCAGAGAGAAGAGGGTCAGAGTCAGCATATGGAGGAAGGACCCAGACGTCCTGGTTTAAGAGTTGAGGCCTGTCCTCTTAACACACTGTAGATGGGGTTGCCAGGTTTAGAAAAACACACAGAACAAAACAGAGCATCTAGTTAGCTTTGAACCTTAGGTGAACAAAGAATAATTTTTATGTCTCAAATATTGCAGCATGGGACATACTTATAGAAAAATTATCCATTATTTATCTAAAATTCAGATATAACTGGTGTCCTGTATCTTATCGGATCACCCTAACTGTTGTGGAATAGAAGAGCCCCAGGAAGAGAAACCTCTTCCAAAAAGAAGGCTGAAAATCAAATATAAAGACCTGAGGTAGTATGAAACCTTACTCACCATATCTCATGCCCTATCTAAGGGGCTCCCTGTAGGTGAAATGCATGAATTACCTGGTTATTAGACATGAGCTTAACACTTACCATGAATTCAACAATGTCACCAATGAAGTGTTTGTCCCTAGGAAGGCTGATTAGTGTCGAGCTGGATTGGGCTTTGAAACCATCATTTCTTAGAAACCCCTGACTTCTAGGCTTTCTCCACCGGGCTGTGTGTGCTGGACAGTTGAGAAAAAAGGAGATCAGATATAATAGGCATGACATAAAAAGCATGATAGGAAAATAATATTGGACCACAACAATTTTCATTGAAATCTTTTTTCTCCAAGAACGTAAGTAATGTATTTTTGGAACGTTTGTAGTTTTTAGGATATTAATGGGCAGCATTCAGAAACAAAAAGCCCCTTAACGGAGGTGTAAATTGTGCCTTTTAAAATGACTTTTCTTTCCTACCCTGGTACCCACAGTAATGAACACTCCTACCCAATCAAAATATGAAAACAAAATTGGAGCTGTGTCAGCATCTTGGCTGCAAATAAAACTCAAAACAGGTTATAGCACATGCTAGGAATACAAAATAAGGTTAGAAATAATGCTTCAGCTGTGAGTTCTCCAGGCTGTGGAAATAATAGAGCATAATTTAGTAGAGGGGAACTGGGGAGTCAGCATACACAGGAAAAATGAAAGAAGCAAGGAAAATGCAGGGGGTAGGAAACAGTTGGAAGAAATTTGAAGAGTACACTGGGTGGCTTATCATTAGAGGAGAAGAAGAAGAAAGGCCCAGCCTCATCAGAGAAGGCCCAGGAGGATAGAGGCCAGACTGGTTGAGTTTTATATAAACTGCTCTTAGTGAGTTTTCGAGGTGATTCTAAAGGACCTCAGACTTCAGAGTCAAACCAGTAGCGTTAGGGTTTATACTATCAGTATACGAGTTCTGACAAGACCAGAAAGAAAGAATCCACTTTTTCTGATCTGGTGACTAGAACATTAGAGAACAGCTCTTACACGAATAGAGCTATTAATTCTATTCATCTAAGATTATCCCCTAAACCCTAACCAAATTTGTAGAGCCACTCTGTAATTATCTTGGTTTATAGACTCAGATATCAGTTCACCATGTGCAACGGAATGGATTTTTTTCTTTTCTTTTTGCAACTTCACCAAGATATTACTGGTCCAGATTCCCCCCTCCCTCCTCCCACCCCTGCCAAGAGCGCCTGACCCTGGTGAATAGAGAAGAAACAAAATAGTTAACAGGTTTTCTGCTTCATATTGTACTTGCAAAGAGCTTATCAAGACAGTTATCTTAAATAGCAGTTTGCACATTTACTTTCATTCTAACTCAATTAAAGAGTATTTTTCTTAACAAATATTGATCATGGAAGTTAATTTCCCTTTGTACTTTACTTCCTGGCACTAACAGTTAAGAATCTGTTACTAAGGGAAAGTGGTGGACTTTCTTTACCCTCCCTTAACACCAGGAAAAATAATTTTAAAAAATGTGATCTCTGCCATACACCAGTCCATCATACATCCACTGACACAGAGGGTATCAGTGGCCTAGTGATGATGATGACCATAGTTTCTCAGGCTACGTTCACTGTTCACATTTTAGAAATAACCACACCTGCAGTGCACATTCAGTGAAGCTTTGCTCAGGATGGGGAACAAAAACATGCTGATTAAAACTCCCCTCAAGGTACTACCGCCTCTCCTCTGTATCCTATCTTGAAATAATCATTTTGTGAGAAGACGTGTTTCTCACCTTTAATAATTCATTGCCAGAGTCAACACTTCTGTCCTGCGTGGTCATTCCTTTCTCATTGTCTGCATGTGATGAGTTCATTAGGAAGAATAAAACTCCATTTTATCAGGCCAGCCTTCCTTCTTTGTGCACCTGCTCTTAATTTTACCACTTATTTATGAGTCTGGCGGGAGATGGAGTTTAAGCTTTGGCCTCTGGTTTGGTTTATTCCACACTTATGCTACTCCATATTATTTAATGAGGCCTTTAGTGGTTACCTGTCGAGACAATTATTTTACATATTCAAAAATAGTATGGGGGTAGAGAATAAAATTGGGAAGGTCAGTTGAGGCCAATGTTTTGGAGGGAAATCAGTGTATATCCAGAGTTTCCCATATGCCACGTGAGTAAGAGATGTTCAGCCAGCCTTCGGTTCACATCTGGGCACACCTGCCATCCTTTCAGGTATTTTCACAGGCTCTTGGTAGCACTGGTCATTTCCTGATTGAGTTTACAGCCGTGTCATGATCCTGCAGGGCACATATGCCAGTTCCTCATTACCCGTATGGTAGCCAGCAAGTTTCTGATGTGTTTCCGTTTTGAAGCCGTTCGATGAACTTATCTGGGTATTCAAGGCAGTGAGTGTGTTCAGCCATCTGGCACCAGGGGAGTGAGTGGCAGTCTTGTTAAGCATTGAATATGGAGGATAAGTACGGGTGCAGTAATGGGGCAGGAGAAAACAAACTAAAACATACATGGAATGTACTGTTGACCCTTCTTAGTTAATTTCACTTTCCCAAGGAGACCTTGACGGGTGTATGTTTCAGATCCTTCATTCCATAGACCACCCTGAGTTGAATAGGTACTGTCTGTCAGGCACCTGTGCTCAGCATGTGGGATGCAGTGATGAGTGAGATACGGTCCTGCCCTTAAGGACCTGACGGTCATCTGTGAGGAGACTTTGACCTTCTACCATGGGACACTTAAGTAAGAATGGAGGCTACAAGAGCTCCAAGGTCAGAATGACTGATTCAGGTGTTCATGAAAACCTTCACAAAGGAACTGACAGTTAAACTGGGTTTTGCAGGATGGGGAGGCATTTCCAGGTCCAGAAGGAAAGGTAAGGAGACAGCATTCAAGGCAGAGGGAAAAGCCTATGCAAAGGCAAGAAGTGACAAAATGATCTAGACTATCTGGGGTACAGTGAGAAGTTCAGCGTGTCTGAACCAGAGCATCACTGAGTGAGAGTGGGAGAGGAGAGGGTGGGTCCAGGAGCTCTTGGTACACCCTTCCCAGGAACTTTCTTGCATTGCTAATTGGAAAGAAGGATGCTTCAAAGCTAATAGCTCTAGTTCCAACACCCAACTCTTCACTCAGCAGCTGCGTGAAATACTGCAAGTTACTTAAGAGCAGAGAGCCTCAGTGTTTCCTCGTGTAAAATAATGGGTGTTAGAATCCTAGCCTTGTAGATGTGTTGGGACAATCAAATGAGATGACATCTCTTAAGCACCTGCTTGTGTCCCCCAAATATGCCAGTTGTCATTATCTGCCTTTGTATGTGTCCTTATCATGGGTCACAAACTCAAAAGGCCAGTGGCCCAGCAGGTAAGGTAAAGATAACAAGAGATCCACATCTAAGGTGCTTAATGTCATCTGTCGCTCACCTGAGTTGAGAGAGAACATCTGAAACAGGCCACATGCAGGGAGAAAGCCCTGTGCAATCACATCTTCCAATTTTCCAGGAGAATATGGAAGTACAGATATCTAACTAAAATTTCCCAACTTTTCTATGTTAGCTGCTAATCCAAATTTAAAACACAGTGCAAGCAAAACAGTTCTGTGGGCCATACATGACCTGTGGGCCGCCAGTTTATGGTCTTTGATGTCTGTCTCCTCTCTCCCACCACATTACAGGCTCCTACAGGGCAAGGGCTGTGGTTGTTAATGATTTGTATCAGGGTTGGCTCATGGCGGCTGCTCCGTGGTCGGAGAGCTCAGACTGGAGCCACATACAGACATCGGCACCGGGGCGAGGAAAAGCCAGCCAACAAGTGAGGTGTTCAAAAGTGCAGAATTCAAAGGGTGACCCAGTGCCATAGCACAAGGCCAGGAATGAAAAACTTTTAAAACTCGGCCCCAGCAAGAAGCTCCTGGGACAGGAGCCGATTCTTGGGGAAAAAAAAAAAAATGCGCAGTCTGTGAAGGGCAAAGTTTGACCATCTATTAAACAGCAAGTTACAATAGGCAAGTGTGGAGATCACAGAAGCTGGGATTAATGTACACACATCTATACAGGGAACTTTGATGCTTTCAAATGCCTGCTCGCCATCTGAAAATCAGGCAGCAGCCATCGCCTACATATCTCACAGCAGTCTACCTGTCTGGGTGTTTGGGCTTGACAGCAGGAAAAGCTCTTTGAAATGAGGCTGAGGCATTTCAAACACTTCTGCTTGAATATCCAGTTTGTATATTCTGCTGATGGCTTTTAAAATTTTTTTTTATTTCATTTTATTTTATTTTATTTTTTACTAATTTTGGACTTGCTTATGAAGTCAGAAGTCTGCAAAAGAACAAATTACAAAGCTAAGATGCCTTTGACGATCTCACATCAGTCATCAGACACAGACTCCCATGCTCACACACAATCCCAGGTAACAAGGAAGGAAAGAAGTTTTATTCACAGATGAGAACTATTTTCAACAACAGCCCAGTAAAACGTGCCAAATGTTTGAACCACTTGACTCCTGCCCAGATAATTTCATTATGGTTTAGGCAGGGATGTTTATGACTTTCCGTGAGTAATAAATAATTTAGAAGCCATTCATTAAAACCTTCTAAATTACAGACACTGCAGGCAAATCCCTTCTTTTAAGAAGGAAAGGATGACCTGAAAATTGGTCCCCTGTCTCTTGTTTTTTTGCCTTTGATTGTTTTTTTTCCCCTTATTTTCTTACTAGTGAAGAAAAACACCAGCATTAGAAGGTTTACAATCCCATGGTATAGGTGAAAGTGAAGCTGGGACACACTGTCCTGGTGAGATGCTGGGGGGAGATCTGAAGATTTTAATTTTTATTCTCAGGTGC
The DNA here is from genome assembly GCF_949987515.2 of Delphinus delphis. Lineage (NCBI taxonomy): Eukaryota > Metazoa > Chordata > Mammalia > Artiodactyla > Delphinidae > Delphinus > Delphinus delphis. The sequence goes on from NC_082684.1 coordinate 141,852,266, forward strand.
ACACATTTCTTGTTCATCCTTCTCTTCTCGTGTTTAAAAGGAGGGGCTGATGTCCTGACTGAGGTGGAGAATGTGAAGATTTGCATTAGGGAGGTTTTGTGACTAGGGTATTCAAAGGTGCCACACAGGAGACAAAAAATAGGATCTTCGTCCGCATCGTGATGGAGGTGTGGTGGCTTGCCTCTCTCTTCTGCCACCTTGCAAGGCCTTGATTGTGGGGTGTGGGAATCTTACACAAGACCTAACCAAGCCAGAGAGGATTAGTTTTAATTTCATTCAAAAACTGTAAGTAGGAGAAAAGGTTGTCAGTACCCTAGGACAATACTTAGGAACCAGTAGAAGTAGGTATGAGAGTTTGGAGAATGACAGGAAGACCCTGATTCTAAGTGGATCTCAAGCGCTCCCAGGCCAAACTCGGTAGGTACACATGAAATTAATTTTCACTGGGTTTGGTGAGGGATCTCGGGAGCAGGGAGTACTTAGTTCAGCCCATAGATACTAAAGGTAAGAGACCAAACTGTTGACTTGGTTCTCCCATTTCGCAAATAGCCAGTATCAGCAAGAGAGCGAGGAATTAGAAATGTGCTGTAGATTCTAGGGTCTTCCCATCTCTGTCCCTAATGTAAGCATTTCTGATTTACACTATTTTGTCACCCATGTTGAAATATAACAGCAACATTCCCATTCAGATGGAATCAAGGCAACACGGGATGCTGTCTTTTGCGGTAACGGTCTCTAGGCTGCCCTCCTTTCACTGAGGCGAGCCACCGAGAGGGCGTGCTTCTGGTTCCAGGCACAGAAGCCCTCTCAGCTACATGATGAACACATTTTTTAAGATGTCCTTTTTATGGTTTCTTAAATGACAAGGGATTTTTAAGCACAGCATGATCAAGGGGCACAATCATAAAGTAACGTGCTTGGGAAGGAAGGTATTTTATGTGAGGAGTGTCAAAGCGGAGGTTTATCAATGAGTGGAATTTCCTGTATGTTAAAAGATAAATGAATTAGTAACTCAGGGTAATTTTTAAAAATACATATCCAGATGAAAGCTTGGATAAGTTTGATCCCTTTTAGCCAATGAAGTATGATCTCTAATTAGGTTTCCATGCAGACGGTGCAGGCTTGGAGTACATTTCTGAATCTACTTGACCTTTTCAGCTGGAGAAGCCAAATCATTTCCATTCCATGCTCTTTAATTCTGGAGGAATTTCTAATTTGTTGCCAGAGATAAAAAACTGACTCCAAACAGGAAAATGTTTTAAATAATCCAGAGTCCCATTTATTGAATATTAAAATCTGAGAGCTGGGAGAACCCTAAGAGATGGCTTTATTCACTCCCCTTATTTTACTGATAATAAAACTGAGGACCAGAGAAAAATCAAAGACTGGGCCAAGGTCACTCAGGGACATAGGACCCAGGACTAGAACCCAGCTCTCCTGCTTCTCACCCCAGACTCCCTGAGCAGCTGCTTTCTCATCTGCCTGCCAGCCTTTCTGGAGTAATCCATATCGCTGCTGAATCAAAGGTCCCTCACTGAACTCCAGCATCAGGCCTGTTTTGGGAAACTTCCATGGGCCAGCACCTACCCTCTTGCCTTTCTTAATTTCTTTTGGAAATTCTCTATTCTCTCACCTTATTAATGTTAAAACAAAACGGGTTCTTTTATTGCCACAGGCGGCAGGAAAGTGAACTTCTTGATGGAGGGAAGTGTCTTCCCTAGTGAGAGCAAGTAAATTAGTTCTGAGGTCCTCTCACTCACTGTAACTGTAATGAGAGAGACACCAGCCCTTCTTCATTAATGAGATGCCAATCACAAAGGGAGCAGCCTCGGAAAGCCTTTGGGGAGGGGGGTGGCTGAGGGAGAGTGGTGATTGGCACTGGAGCGAGAAGGTAGGGAGCAGAAAAGAAAAGCCTTCCGAGGTGGGAAACACATGTGGATGATCTAGAATTGGAGGGGCAGGTCCAGTGGGAGCTGGTGGTGGTCCTGAATGGGCCCATCTGTGTAGTTTATGGGAAACATCTCCGAAACGGAGCAGGAGAACCGGGGAGCTACCATCTGGCCTGTGTCCCCCCGCACATGCTTCCCGAGGGAAGGTTGTGATCACGCTAAGTATGTCCCACATGGGGACCCGTAGGCTTGGTGCCGTTTGGGGCTGGTTAACGATGGGCTGTCTTGGAAGGTTGGTAGCAGCGCGTCTTGTCTCTCCTCTGCCTCGGAAATTGTCAAGAGTTTAACATACTGTGGAACCTCCTAAACTTTGAAAAAGAAACTTTCTTAAAAAAAAAAAAGCTAAGGACTTTGTTGCTGAGGGAGTCTCTTCCTTGCACAAAATAATTTCCCTGGTAGGAGACCCTGGACTTAAATTTACCGGAGGACCAGTTAACCCAGGGCAGGGGAAGCATCTAAGTCTGATTTGTTCAGTTCTCACCATCAAAAAATGGTTTGGGAGTAAGTCCTGCCCCTGGCAAGACGATGCTGTCTTTCCCCCTTAGCTGCCCAGAACAGCGTTCACCACACTGTCGAGACAGTTTGCGGAAAATATCTGTGCGAAGTCTCCTAACTCAGTTTTCAACATCCGTAGCCTGCTTTTGCTTCGGTAGGTTGGTAAAATTCTGTGCATTTCGGAAATGAATAGAACTTGCATTTGGAATTAAATGTCCTTTTTTTCTCCAGTTGTTTTTTTTCCTCAAAACGTTTATTTTTTATGAATATGGGTCTCTCTGAAGGTTAAGAGACTTTCAGCGCTCAAAACAACTTAATAAAATGGCTGAGCACACAATTAGGCATGCTTATGTCCTTCAAGAATCAGGTAGCGGAAGTTCTAATTGGCAAAGCAGCATTTTGAATGTCATTTTCTAAACCCTTTAGACCATGTATAACAGAGAGAGGAGAAGCAGCAGCACTTTACAAAATACCAGTAGTGTCTCTCTTGGAGACACAATTTTAGGGTAGCAGTTAGCTGGTATTGAATTTGTAGATGTTACGAAAAACATAGCTACAAAGCCACAATCGCTTCAAGCAAAAAGACATTCATTTAGATCGTATGCACGGTCACCTATTCATAGTAATGGGAGTAACTGTATGCTAGCAAGCTGGAAACACTTCTTCATGGTGTGTGTGTGCGTGTGTGCGTGTGTGTGTGTGTGTGTGTGTGTGTGCGCGTGTGTGTGGCGCGTGCATGCCCCTCATTTTGTTTAGCCCTTTGGAAAATCTGACGAGGCTCACCTAGGAATTCCATTCCTTGTTGAAGGCCAACAGGAGAAATCTGTGGAAAATAAAGATGCATAAAGCCAACTACATTTTATTTTTGAAGTTTTGTTTCTGCTAGAAACCTGTTTTTCAAAAACTTGCTTTCCAAAGCCTCATGTATGTATTTTTGTCTTCTTAAGTTTTAGACACTTGGGTTTTTACAGATAAAATCCTTGAAGATATGTTTTGGCTTAATTTGTTTTCAAAAGTGCCCATGAACTTGATTGCCAGGGACTAGATGTTTTCTCTTCATTAGCAACCACTGTGGTTTTCAAGGAGGGAGAAGCTCAACTTGTGATTGACTTGAGTGCAGTAGAGTCACGTCCTCCTGGGTTTTAGGAACATTTGAAACTAAGCAAAGCACAAGTGTGTCACCTGACTCTGAATATTTAAAAAAATAATTTTGTCAGCTTTGTCAAACCGAATTTCTCATATAGTGATTTGACTGTAATTAGAGGCACCAGTAGATGGTTATGGGAAAAGGGTAGAAGCCTGCCCCAAAAGTGGCTCATAGGAAAATGAGGGAATTTCAGTTTGACCTACTCAGGCATACTGTGGAATGGATATTTCTCCAAGCTGATAAATGAACCATTTTTGCAGAGATTAGTAGTAGTAGTCCTGGCAAGAGCTTGAAAGCAGAGAAGGCCTGGGATAGAACATTATTTCTTTTAATATTGTAAGAGAATATTGCCCAGCACTTTCTTAACTAGTACCCCTAGTGAACTGGCTCTTCCACACATTTACCAGAAAATAATTGATGTTTGTAATGCTCACACTTAGGCACTACAGGATCCCAAAGTGCCTTTCGAATCATCAAAGAATGATTCATTGCGTTCTGGGTGGTCTTTTTGTTGAGTGCATTTTATTGTATACTAATCCCTTTGAAAATTGGTAACGCATTTATGACAGGTACCAGAGGTGTGCAATCAAGAGCACGCAGCCATAGCTGGCGAGTGGGAAGTGTCTGGTATACAGGCTGAGTGCTTCCCGCCACATCCTCCATCCCACTGCCTCAGAGGAGGTGATACTGCCCAGGGAAGCTGCACATTGGTCTCTGTGAAGGTTTCCATTCATCTCCCCATCCCTCCTCCTTTTCCTGCATAGCTTGCTAGCTGGAGCCCACATGCAAACAGAATTCCATATTCCCACCCCTCCCTGTGCCCAAAAGGAGAAGGGCCAGAAACTTGGGGCAGCGTGAATTAGGTTGAACAGTGTGAAAATGCTGATATTTGACCACTTTCTGTCTACAAAAGCAGTGACTTCAAATGGCCAATTTCAGTGATTATAAATATCAGGTGCCTGTTTGTAGTTGTGTCTGTGTGTGTAGACATGCATATATCATTCATTTACTCAGAAGACGCAATTAACAAGAGCACCAAAGTTCGACCAGACAACACAATTTGCTGCCCCCTGCTTTGTTAAGCAAATGATTTTTCCTTCTGTGCTGTTCTGTAGGCATTCCAGCAGTGGAACCCCAGCGTATCTCGGCACTGCTATGTATTAGGTGAAAATGGCCTTCCTATTTCTTGGTATGCTCTGTTTATATTTTAATGCTGTTTACCAATGGAATACTCTATAAATATTCATATAGTGGCTGTACAAAGGAAAGGCTCTGAAGAGCTCTTTATTAACAAGCTCCCTTAAGTCAGGGTAACTGTGGGAGAGAGGGCTTTAATCCATCCTCGTGAAGTCCTTGCACAAAAATGGCTCTACCCTCTTTGCACATAATGTTGGGGTGACCTGGGAGTTACCAGCTAAATTCACAGCTGAAAGTGGCAGCTAATGAATTATTCCAAGTAAATTAACAGACCTAGGGAATCCTTTTTCAATCCCATACCAATGCTCCTTCATTAGCGAATACTCCGAATGTAGGAGACATTATCAGCTGGGGGCCCAGAGAATGTGTAGCCCACATTCAGCCCCTCCACCATTCCCACGCCCCAGCAAAGTTTGAATTTTATTTTAGCATCAATCATCAATTGACATTTGTTAGAAGAACATTTTATTCTTCCAAAGGGCAGTTTGGAACATATTTAAGAAAACAACAACAACAAAAAACTCAGAACTCGTAATGAAGCAAACTGAAACCATTTTTTAAAAAAAAACACAATTTTGGATGCTTCAAATTTAAAACTATGAAAAAAATAGTCCAAGTTTGTACATTAAAAATTTTTAAATACTGAGCTATTGAGTGATTGACTAGTAAGTCTCAAATACTGTCAGACTGATCTTTGTACCAAAGAAATTAAAACAAAAATGACAAATCATTTGGTATCTCCTTGATGGGAGGGAAATAAGATCTCAAATGGTAATACCTTACCGTTGTATCAGAGACGGTAAACTATTCCTTACTTTCAGCCAGACAGGCTTAACTGGCAAGATAATATTGGGGGCAAGTCTAGGTAGAAGAAAGAATGAAGCCCCCCTGGGGTCCACAGGGCAGTATTTGGCAGGCACTTCTTCGAGGCCTACCCAGAAGAGGCTAATCAGAGAGTAGGGACGATGTCAGATTACATTAGAGGCAGATTTCTCTGTGTTTATGGGCAAATCTGAGACGGCTAGTCTTTAAGGTCTGGAGCTGCGGTTGCACACAGAATGTGATCCTCAAAATGAAATGCCAGTATTTAATCCTTCCAACTACTCAGCTTTCTCATTATCCCCTTGTGGGAATTGTGGTTGCTACTGACTCAAAGCTGTCCCCCCGCCCTTCTGCTTGGTGATGTATTAATTGCTAGAGGTGGCCCCAAGGTTCATGTCAGCCTGGACTCCAGTGGAGGGTCCTATCATGAGAATTAAATTAGTCTCAAGATAAAATCTAGCAGAAAGAACTTTTAAGCCTGGAAGCGCACAATGCTGTGTATACATTTATGTGTGATGTGATGTTCACCCTCAAACACAGTCTGGACTGGCTTCTGTGGGTCAGGGCTCTCAGTGTGTTCCCTCGGGCCCTCCTTAAGGAATATTTCTTAGCAGAGCACATATTTGTTACATGAGGCCATAGCTACATGTGGCCACTGAATCAACCATTTTAACGTCAGTTAGTTCTTTCCAGTTGTCCTAATGACTGTTCATTGAGCATTTGATTGAATTAGAATAGGTTGATACAGTTCAACTAAATCAAGGTGTAGGAAGGAGAAAAAAACAAAAAAACAAAACCCACTACATTGTAAATCTAGAGAATTATTCCAACCTCAGCTCAGCAACTGACTGACTTACTATGTGACAATCAAATCTCTTGACCTCTCTGAATCTCATTTTTGGTTTTGTGGGTTTTTTTTTTTTTTTGGTCTGTAAAATGATAATCTAGCCTATTTTATCAATCTTTCAGGGTTTTTATGAAGATTAAATGAGCTGGTGGATGTGAAAGCTCTTTAATCCATTTGAGTGATCAGCCTGAACTTTACAGAGTTAATTGGCATAGTGCTACAGGAGAGAATTTGAGGATGGTTTTGCAGGGAATTTCTGTGCCCATCGAAAAACAATCTTTTAATATGTACCAGCGGCAGTAAGGAAATGAGAGTCAGTTGGATCATTTGGACCCACTTGATCACCACCACTTTAAAGATAAGCAAAAAATAGTTGAGAGAGTCATGGTAAAGTTTTTGCATTAGCTGTTAACTAAAGAAATGCAAAAGAGAATTCCCACTCCCCAACTGTGTGTGAAAACAGAAGAGTCTAAAGCATTCGAACAAGCCGTGGTGAGTGGACGGGATGTCCTGGAATGACACTCTAGGTGTGAATAAATCACTGGAACTAATGGCATCCACCCAAGAGTTTTGAAGGAACTCAAGGGTGAAATTGTGGAACTGTTGGCCAAAATGTGTAGCTTGTTACAAATGGGTACTGTGCTCCAGACCTGGCAAATTGCCACTGAAACTCTGAAAGCAGAGAAGGACAAATACGTGAGTCTCACTTTCATACCTGGCAAGCTGGTAGGGACTGTCTGAGTAGATAGTGTCACTAAATACGTGCTTATCATGGCCCAAAGCATTTATTGAGCATTCACCATGCCCCAGGTATGGTGCTGGATGATGGTGGTGAACAAATGAAGGTGTCTAGGAGGCAGTATGAAAGGGGGTCAGAATACTCCAGTGCTGTAGATATAGATTTGGGGAGTCATTGGCATATAGATCAGAGAAGTAGCTTTCATCTGGAGAACCAACACCTCTCAGTTGGCAGAGCCTGCCTGGAGGACCGTGCACACTAGGACTAGACTCTTTTGAAAAGAGAGCTGAAATCTGCTAGTAATGTCTGCCCGGGGCAGCACCATGCTCCATATTTGCCATCTCCATATAGACTGGTGTTGGAATTCCGAGGGTGGCCATGGTAACCCAAGGGAAGTGGAAAGTGTGAAAAGGGAGAAGAGAAGAGGTTGGAAGGCAGACTCCTACACAGAGCAAGGAGTGCTTTAAGGAGTGAGTGAAGGAATAAAGAAGAAAGCAAAGGAGGCTGAAGCAGATCATCATTTGCTCATCTGTTCATTTATTCAACAAATAACTATCGAGCACTTTCTGTGTACTAGGCACTGTTTTTCACACTGGAGTCACATCCAGGGAGCAGGCAATGTTCTCTCTTTGGAATTGTTCCAAAATAAATAAATGTCAGACAGTAATAAATACTCAGAAGAGGGTGATGTGGTGGACTTGGGATTGGATGGGCACTTTAGCAAGGTTGGTCAGCTTTTGGAGGAGCTGAGAGCTGAACTACAGGACTCAGCCAGCTACATGAAGGACCAGGTGAAGAGCATTCCAGGTGGCAGAAACAGCTAGCGTAAAGGGCCTGAGGCAGAGGAGATGGCAGAAAAAATTCTTCCCTGAAGTTTGTCTGTGTCAGTTAGCAGCTTGATGGGAAGACGGGCCTAAGGAGGAAGTTTCCTGATGCCTCTTACAGCTGGTTGGCTGTTGGCTACGTAGAATAGAGAGACTTGATCATGTTTGTAGATTGAGGAAAAGAAGAAAGTAGAAAGGGAAAAATTGACTATACAGGAAAGAGAAAGGATGATAGATGGTGCTGAGAAGGACATTCATCTTGAGAAGGAGCATAGATAATAAAAGCAAGTCAGATATAAAGAGTTTAGAACAGTATTCCCCAACCATTTTTAAACTTGTGAAATCATTTCTTAAGAAAATATATGTTATTTGGAGAAATTTTTAATCATCTGATCATTTCTCATGCAATGCAAAATTAAGTGATTTAATGTTTTAAAGTATGTGTGTTATTTTAGATCAGTATATATTAAAGATTTTATTACAGAATTAATTGAATACAATAGTTACTGATATTCATGGATTTTAATAAGTTCTGAACGAGTGCCATCTAACAAGTGGTGCACACAGTTCAATTTACTTTTATTATGTAAGAAATGACCATTTATAAAACATACATTAAAATGACATCTAATAGTGTGCTTAGTTTGGAAACCAAATAAATATTAAACTGTGGCTTGAAATTTAACTCACTATCATAGCATAGCATCAAATATTGACAGAAACAGACAAAATCTGCTTTCCTAAGTAATGTTCAGAAACTTTTCATTTTGGGTAAAAAAACTTCTGGTGTAATTTTATTCTTTGTTTCTTTTATTTCTAAATAGTGAAATAGAGATTTTTGGTCATTATTTACAAGCACTTATATACAAATACTTGAAAACTGAATTGGATATAAGAAATAGCAAATTTTGTATTATTAACATATTTTTTTAAATGATAGAGAGATCTCAGTGGGTTATGTGAGAGGTCAATCAATGTAATTCTGAAATCTGGTGAAGAACAGCCTAAAGTATATTTGCAGAGTTACTATCCTCTGTAAGCTCTTCATAAACTTTTCAAATTTTTTCTTCAGAATTCTTCTGCTGTTTGCCTTTACCTAAAGGCCGATTATGGGTAGAAATTAGACAAGTTAATCAAGTAAACAACTAACAAAGGAAAAAAAAAACATTTGAAATTGCATGGCAGTCAGATTGCCACAGTGGCTGGTGGTATTCAGCTCAGCACCCAGTAGTGGAAACCAAGTCATGAGCACACGTACGTGATCCCAAACTCTTCTGAGTGGAAAACATATTTAAGTAAACAATGTGGTTATTCAGTTATTTAAGTAGAAATTAAAATACCTACCATTATCACCTTCAATGAGTGAACACTCCTGGAACATCTTTGTGCAACTCTGGGCTTCCCGCACATTGGGGACTGTCACTTAGGAGGAGAAGGTGGAGACATTGAGGGCTGATGAGCTCAACGAGGGCGAAGACTTCTTTTTGTTCGCTGCTGCATCTCCAACACCTGGGACGGTGCCTGGCACAGAATAGGTGCTTAACAGATATTTGCTACTAAGTGAATGAGCAGAGTAATGAATGTGTGGTGAAGAAGGTCAAGCCCTCTGTGGAAGTGGGGAATGAGGTGGAGGGGGGCTTGAGGAACAGGGAGGCTTGAATGAGAGAGGGAACCAGCAGGGGTAGGGTAGCAGACAGTTTCTATAACGAATGTAGCATCCGTAGACAGTCATTTATCCCAAACTATGCCTTGAACAACTACTGTATGTTTGGGCTTGTGAAAGATGCTGTAGGATTCAGTGATGAAAAAGACTCAGCCTTTGCCTTCCAGAAGCTCACCAAGTTTATGGGGGTAATGAGACAGACATCATTCTAGACTGTGTACACACTATATAGTTCCACAGACATCAGGGGAGAGGCAGAGAGGGGTCTGACACAAGCAATGCGAACCTCAAGAATCAGGGAGTGGGGTACTTGTTACACTTCAGCATCAACCAGAGAGTCATTTGACCTCTCTGACTCCAGTCTCCTCATCCATATAAGAAGGAATTAGGACTGGGTCTCCACTAAGGTGCCTGCCGAATAAACTCTGGCAGTCTCTGGGTTTTGCAATTTCAGAGTAGGTGGATGTCACTGTTGGCAGAGGTATTGTGGAACTGTGTCTTCAAGGACATGGGAGTGAGTTGGCCTTGAAGAAAGGGGGAATGTTGTAGAAGTTAGGTGGCAAGGATTTTGGACAGAAGGACTAGCAATGAACTCACCCGTGAGGGTAAAATGGTACAAAATTTTTTCCAACAACCATTTTATGAATTAGGAGAAGAGAGGTATGAACAAGCAGGGTCAAGTGATATGATAGATTCCATGGTAAAGTTGGAATTAGCATAAGTCTCTTTGTTGTAATGTTTTGTTGCTTACATACAAGAAACAAAAGATTAGAATGACCTGATTGGAGTAGTACCAACTTTGGAACCCCCATATATTGATGTAAAGAGCAGCCTTACACAAGAGCTAAGTGAAAGAATGTACGATGGAATCTCCGTGTTCATGAATGATGATGATATTAATAAAAGGTGATGGGAAATGCTACAAATTTTTACAAGGTGGAAAAGCAGCAATTGATATTCAAAGTGGGGAAGTATAAAAATACCCCAGGTTGTATTTCGAATGCGGATTTCTACCTAAACACAGGATGCCATGGAAACCCGAAAGACTGACATATATAGGCAGCATCCAGAAATCTATTGAAGCCAAAACTGAAAACATCAGCCTCCACTTGTACATTCCGGTTGAAAGGAGGTTGGTGATGGGGGGGTGGGGGTGGGGAGTGGCGGGGGAATAGCCCCTGACCAGTGTTCCTGTCCTAGGACAGTTCTAAGTCCAGTGTTGGCATATTGCTTAACCTTGGTCTCCTCAACTGTGAAATGGGAACAATCACACTGTTACAAGGATTAAATGAGACAATAGGAATGATGTGCTTTAAAACAAATGAAGAGCTGGATTTGCTGGAATGAGGGAACCAAAATTTGTGCATTTGTGGTGTCTGTCTAGTGTGTGAACATCTTGCGTAAACACAATTAAAATAATTCTTTGTACCTGCAGAATGCTTTAGAGTTTATCAGATTCCAAAAAAGTATAAAGGGACCTAGCAGAGCTTTAAATTCAGAAAACCTAGATTTGAATTCCAGTCTAATCACGTGCAAATATGACTTGGCATGGAGTTACTTAAAGTGTGTAGGCTCCAGTTCCTCATTTGTAAAGATAGTGATACCTACCCTGATAGGGTGGTTGTGAGATTTAAACACTATCATGGATGAAGGGTGGTGAGGTGGGTGCCTACCCACACTGGCCCTCGGTGCACAGTGGCTGTCTTTATTGTCACACTTCACTGGGACACGAGCTCCTAGAGCTGAGACAATGTCAGCTGGTATTCCCAGTGGCCAGCACAGTTCCTGACTTGGAATTGGTGTTCAATCAGTATTTGTTGAATGGATGGGTGAATGGCATGAACAGATGGGTGAACACCAACTTTGTAATAGAGATGCTTTCCTGGGTAAGACAACCAAGGCTCAGAGACTTTAAATGACTGCCCAACGATCAGTGTCAGAACTGAAAACTGCAAGCCCGCATGCGTAGTGAGACCCTTTTCAAGGCATCCACATGCTACCCTTTGCTGTAAACCTCCAGCCTTGGGTGAGATCACGGGCTACAGCACTCTGAGCAGTTATTGCCTATCTTTTAGAAAAGCGGAGGCGATACTATTTGCCTCTGCTTTTTTTCCTCTCTCTCTCTCTTTTGTTGTTTTGATCTAAGCTCATGGGGTAAAAAATTCAAGTCAACTTAATTTTTTTTTTTCTTGAAAAGGGGCCAAAAGAAAAAAGAAAAAACATGAGCACAATCTCAGATATCTTTGGTTTTGACAGTCCTTGGTTGGCAGGACGCAGCCCGAGAAAATAATCTTCACTGAAACATACAGTTTGTTTCTTTCCCCTGCAGACGGAAATGTGTGTTTGGGAGGCTGATTCTTCCGATGGCCCTGGTGCCAGGCCTGGGACCAGCACTTTTCATTATTAGCTCTGTTCCTCTTTTCGTTTACAAGGTCAGCGTCGATGTTTTGGTTGTTTTCCCAACAGTGCTCTACTGACCGACTTCGCTCTAATCCCTTGATGTCACTTAAATAAACTCGAGGAGGCTGCAGGTTGGGGGAGCGATTTGAGAACTCCAATGATTTCCGGCCACTGTTGTTCTCGGCGGCAAATTAATTTGATGCTGTTATGTAAGTGTAATCATCCTCTCTAATCACATCACAGGATTGGGAACTGCCAGAAATAACAGAAGGGAACATTCGAGGTATCAAAGGGGAGCCACTAAAATAGACTGTTTATTTAGGTACCAAATTGAAACACTATTATTGGAGATGGAAAACAACTCTTGCCACACTTCCTTTTCACACATCCCTACATTTCACATACTGTATTTATCAGTGTGCATCATCCAGAAGAAAAAGGAGATATGAAATCAGAGCTTCCAATTGTGCCACGGGGGAAGGAAAGGCACAGAGTCGGAAGTGCCTGAGCGTCAGTGGGGTTTTGTTGATGCCTGAAATTTTGGTTGTGTTTATGCTGTTCTAAGAGGCTTCTCTCTTCGCCTGATGTTCTTTCTTTATGTCTGCCTCACTCTCTTTCTTATTTTCCCCCAACCTGTCCGACTGCCTTCTGTCTCCCCAGTTTTTTTTAGCAAGCCAGAGAACCTCTACCTAACTCCAATGACCCTCTCCAACTCCTTGGCGATACCCACTCACTCAGCCGAGGGGTCACAGGAGATGCGCTACATATTTACAGCTTGCCTGTCTTCTGACACACTTTGTCCATTCTTTCCTCTTCCCAAACTCTCGCCCAGGTCCTACCTGGAGATAGAGTCCTAGATGCAAGAGAGGGAGTCCCATCCTTATTTCAGGACGGGTTTCTCAGATTGGTCTAGGTAACAGCAGAAGAGCGGCTTGGAGTCTTGTTTTTGAACCTCATCTCTGCCCTTCTCCCCGGACAGATCATCACTTCTGAGCCTCAGTTTCCTCATCTGTAAGAGGGGATAGCAACACCCAGCTCTGCCTGTGTGAATTCAGGGAGGTGACATTTATGAAAGCCCGGCACATAGCAGTCAAGAATGCCGGCTCTGGAGTCGAAATCTCTATAGCCAGACTTTGGGATTTGGGTCCCAGCACTGCCTCTCACCCATTCAGTGACTTTGGTCAAGGTGCTGAGCTCTTCGTGGCCCAGTGTCCCCATCTGTGAAGTCGGATGATGATAACACTGATCAGAATAGCAGAGGGTTGAACAGGATTGCATATTTTAAATGCTTGGCGTAGTGCCTGGCTTTCTCAGTGTTGGTTTATCTGCATTATTATCATTCTTATTATTGTTATTTATTGTTCTAATAGCAAAACCTAATTAAATAAAAACAATAATCATAATGATGATCCATTTCCTGCTCTCCCCACTTCTTATTCCCACCACTTATCTTCATACAACTGCAAATCACTCCCGATGTTATTTGCCATAAGTCATCGAGACAGGACAGCCGGGCTGAAGGGGATGAACAGTTGAACCCATGGACAGGTTGTGGGGAGGGATGCCCGCCATGGGGAGGGAAAAGACATTCAGCTGGACGAGCTTAGGAGACATTCTCCTTGGAGCCTCTGATGGTGGCCTCTCCCTGCTCTCCTGGTCTCCACAGTCCTCTGCCTTGTTCCATGTTTAGTCCCCCGGCTGCCTTTCTTCTCTGCTTGGATCGCCACCTGCTTTGAAATGCCCTCCACCAACAAAGTCCTCACATCAGAATGAAGTACTTCCTTTATCCTGGTGTAATGGAGGGGCACCAACCTGGGGACTGGGAGACTCAAATCCTTCCCTGCCCTTCACCCTTTGGGTAACTTTGTCTGTGGGCCTTGGTGGCTTTGACTGTGAACATAGCCCATGTAACCCAGAGTGCCAGCTGATTCCCTGTTTCTGAAGCAACTACTAGGACATTGAATGTTATTTTTCCTTGCCTTGCTTGAATTTTTTTAAGTAAAAATTCACTTCTAAAACGATTCTCTACAAGCCCATCACAGAAGGGAAGAGATTACTATTCATGGTCATCTTTCACTCTTTTTCCTCTAATCTAATCTCAGGTCTCTCCTCTAAAGATTTTCTACACAGGTGATCTAATGATAAGGCTGCCCCAAGCATCTGTTAGACCTGGGTAGGATGAGAACCGAGGTTCGAGCACCGGATCTAGACAAAGCTGAGCTCTGGGGCACTCAGACCAAAATAGGTTTGCAAAACTATATTGAAACTGAAATGAAGATGAGGTTTCTTTCTTTTTCCTAAAGAAAAATATCTGGATAATTATTTTCTGGGCACCACTTCAATCTACGTGAACTTTTCAAACGGCAAGTTTTAGTTGCAAGATTTACGCTTAAAATAAAGGAAACACTGTTTGAGGAGACTGGTCACATGCAGTGGGGAGAGTAAGTTTTTTCTCAGGTATAGACACAGCTGTGATGTCTTGGGCTTTGGAGTCAGATTCTAGCTGTGTGACATTTGACCAGTTACTTAACCTCTCTGAACTTCATTTTCTTCATCTGTAAATATCATTAGGGATGTTGTGAAGACAGTATGAAATAATGAATGTAAAGTACTTGACACATAGAAAGGGTTTGATTAATATTAGCTGTTAATGTTATTGTTGCTATTTAGATTTAGCTCTTCACGTGCCTAAAATCATGGGGCAGATTTTCTCTCTGTCATACTCCTGGTAAAGGAGATAGTGTCAAAATTTTCTTAACAGTCACCCTGAAACATTTATCTGGGCAGGTCTAGATCATATCCATTTGGCCCGTAAGTGTTACTTAGATGACCGTCAGCTGTATTCTCCCTCTTAGCTAGTGTAAAAATAGCCTTGAAATTAATTTCCTAAAATAGCTAAAACAGCTCGGTATTTGAATGTATATATCATAACTCACACCACCATAGAATATTAGTTAGCAACATGTAACAAGCATTTACAGAAATCTCATTAATTTGCATTTCATCCATTCTTAGAGCGATTTGCAGTAATTCAGTCTGGATCAGGCTATGTTAACTTTTAAATCTATGTTTTATAGAAGTAATTTACTTGAAGAATTAATGGTACAAATGAGATTATAGGGGGCATACTAAACTTTTTAAAGACAGCAAATATTTTTCTAACAATAATGGTCTGTATGAAAATAAAACTTGTGATTGATACATGGATGTTGTTTACTGAATACATAGAGCAATGTTTCTCAAAATGCTCTCTCAAAAAAGAGAGAGAATCATGGGGAGAAAAAGTCCAAAAGTCCTGAATTATACCCCAAAACTTCTGAATTAGAATCCTGGGCCAGGAGGGATGGGGGGCCTAGGGATGTGCATTTTAACAAACTCCTTGAGTGACTCGTAGGTTTGCTAAAGTTTAATAACAGCTGTTACTCGGAATATTGACAAATCACATGTACCTTAACTGAAGTATCCCAGGAAACTTTTCTTAGTAGTTGAATAGAGCTCCTCCTTTCCTTACTGGAAAATACCAGGACCTCTTCTCTTTAAAATATTTCAGAATTCAGACTGTTCTGCTAGTGCAGACTCATCTTCCCCCATAACGGGGAGGTGTTACTGAAACAGACCCAACTTCCCACAATCAGTGCCAAGCTTCCTGCGTTATAACCCTCTGACAGTCAGAAAATCTAAAAATTATGATGGTAAGATTGGGATTCAGGCAAGGAGAGCAACCAGGCTGGGACCCTGGGAGGCCTGGAAAGAAAACCAGGGTAGAACCTGACAAAGACTCGGAGAGACTTGCTCATAAGGGTTAGGTCAGAAGCCCAGTTACGGGAATGAAGGTTGGCAAAGAGCCTGCCTTGCTTTCCAGCCACTGCACAATCCACCCTTGAGTTGACATACAAACCAAAGTGGTGTGACCCTTAGAATATCTAAGAATGACATGAGGAGGAATATTCTTACTCTATTTCCATATGACTATTTTTTAAAGCAAATGGCTTGTTCAATAATTTAGACCCATTCCTTTGTTAATAAAATAATTCCTATGTCTGTAAAAAGCGAATTTATGGTTATCAAAGGGGAGGTGAGGGGAAGGGACAAGTTAGGAGTATGGGATTAACAGATACAAACTACTATACATAAAACAGATAAGCAACAAGGATTTACTGTATAGCCCAGGGATTTATATGCAGTATCTTGTAACAACCTATAATGAAATATAAAAAGAAAAGATAACTGAATCACTATGCTGTACACCTGAAACTAACACAATATTATAAATCAACTATACTTCAATTGAAAAAACAATCCCTAATGTCTGAAGGTGTTGGTTTATATCTCCTTAGATCATTATTAACTCACTGCACCAATATTGGGTTAGGACTATTTTTTTCACCCATTTCTGGGTGAAATGGGTGAAAAAAATAGTATACAGTATATCATGTAGATGTGCACATGTGTAAACACACGCATTTTAGTCCAAACTGGATCTTTATATCTTTTTTTTTATAAATTTATTTTATTTACTTACTTTTGGCTGCACTGGGTCTTTGTTGCTGTGCGTGGGCTTTCTCTAGTTGCAGCAAGCGGGGGCTACTCTTCCTTGCAGTGCGCGGGCTTCTCATTGCGGTGGCTTCTCTTGTTGTGGAGCATGGGCTCTTGGCACGCGGGCTTCAGTAGTTGTGGCACGTGGGCTCAGTAGCTGTGGCTCACGGGCTCTAGAGCGCAGGCTCAGTAGTTGTGGCGCACAGGGTTAGTTGCTCTGCGGCATGTGGGATCTTCTCGGACCAGGGCTCAAACCCGTGTACCCCTGCGTTGGCAGGCAGGTTCTTAACCACTGAGCCACCAGGGAAGCCCCGTATCTTTTTTATAATGGCAAAGAATGTACAACAAATACAAAATTCACCTAGCAGTCAATTTTATGCCACTGTTTGCCAGAGATTAAGACCATGGGGTGAGCAAGTTTGCTTGTAACTAAAGCACAGACTCTTGGCTATTTGCAGCATTTTAAACTTTAACAAGTGGGCAATGCAATATAAATGATGCTTTAAACATTTATGCATTGGGTGGGAATCTATATTAATTATAAAACAAAGGGCCAAGTCCTAGAAACAAAGAAGCATTAGTTTTTTTCTTCTTGAGTTGCTTTACTAAGAATTAGATCCCTAAAGGAAAGGCGCAGAAACAAGAAAGGTTCTGCCTACTTACTAATACTTGATTTGTGGCTTACCTGGGAACCCAGGACAACTCATCCAAGAATTTCCCGTGGTCTGTTTATGTATTCTATTCTGTGCCTTGCTTGTACCCTCCAGCCATCACACACTGTGTATCTGAGAACTCCTCTCTTTATGCACAGCACTCCTTCTCGTGGTCCACGTGAGAAAGCCTCACCTATTCTCTTTTTTTAAACATTTTTTAATTGAAGTATAGTTAATTTATAATGTGTTAGTCTCAGGTGTACAGCAAAGTGATTCAGTTATACATACATATATATTATTTTTCAGATTCTTTTCCATTATAGGTTATTACAAGATATTGATTACAGTTCCCTGTGCTATATAGTAGGTCCTTGTTGTTTATCTATTTTATATATAACAGTGTGTATATGTTAATCCCAAACTCCTAATTTATCTCTCCCCAACCCTGCTGTCCCCTTTGGTAACCATAAGTTTGTTTTCTTGTCTGTGAGTCTATTTCTGTTTTGTAAATTAGTTCATTTGTATCTTTTTCTTAGAGTCCACATATAAGTGCTATCATATGATATTTGTCTTACTCTGTCTGACTTATTTCACTTAGTATGATAATCTCTTGGTCCATCCATCTTGCTGCAAATGGCATTATTTTATTCTGTTTTTATGGCTGAGTAATATTCCATTGTATATATGTAGCACATCTTCTTTATCCATTCATCTGTCGATGGACACTTAGGTTGCTTCCATGTCATGGCTATTGTAAATAGTGCTGCGGTGAACACTGGGGCGCATGTGTCTTTTAGAGTTAGAGTTTTCTCTGGATATATGCCCGGGAGTGGGATTGCTGGATCATATGGTAACAAGCTTCACTTACTTTGAAGTCCTGAGATGGTAGAGGCAGCCTGAACTACAGGAAGTTTATAAAGTGTGCCTGCAAAGTGACTGGGGCATGTTAGCATTTTTCTCTCTGTATAAAATAGTTGTTAGTATTTCGCTGTCTAACAGGCCAAGGTTGAATAAAGAGATGTTGGTTATTTCCAGCCTGTTCCTTTATGTTTCCTCCACTTCCCATCACTTAAACTCTGTACCCCAGAGGAAAGCAGGCTCCTCCTTACGCTTCTATCTCTTGGGAATGAAGACTGGTTGAATGTTTCCATCTCCCAATTTACAGTCTCTCTCTCATCAGCTCTTCTTTGTTCCCAGGAGTCTGACTTTTTTTGGACTCTCCCTTGGTGGTTAAAACATGGCTGTTCTCTGGGAGGTGAACCCTACTCAGCTGTTCTCACCTCAACGGAAATTACTTTGCTAGAGAAGAAAACTCCTAAGTAAGTTTTAAGTTGAGCAAGGGACTTCTCCCAACCTGGGATGCCGCCAAGCTTGAAGGGAGGGTCCCGAGTTGGGAGACAAGGGAAGCACAAGGGGAGGGCGAGGGCTGTGAAAACACATAGTCACCAGTTCACAGTTCAGCCTGAGGCTGACACTAACTAGAGTCGATTAGTGAGTTTGTGCTCACTAGTTTATTCAGAGTCATTTGATATGGAATTCGACCCCTCCTCACTGGAAATGAAGGCCTTAATTCCACAGGTTTAACTAAAGCAGGCGGCCTACAGTACGAAGTTAAGACAATAATCTGAATTTATTTTTTCAAAGCCACCAAGGGAGAGAGATTGTTATGACTACGTATTTGAGATGGTCTGTGCAGGTTTAAGTGTCCAGCTGATTGTACCTCCCTCCGTTTCATCTCGTCTGTCCACGTATAGACTTAGTGGGCAATAGTCACGCACAGTGAACCCAAGCCTGGAATCTTTACCTCTTCCGGAAAGTCAGTAGAAGCTTCTGTCTCCTTGAGTTTCTGTTTCAAAAGGTTTCAGTTTTCTCTTGGGAAAGGCCAGCAGGAGTCTGGATCGTTGATCACAGGTAGTTTAAGGTCAGAATGTTTTCTCTCTCTCCCTTTCTAACTTTTAACTATGTTTATACAGAGAGTTCTAAAGACTAGAATTTATGAATCTCAAGGCTCATAAACCACTCTCCACCCACCGTATAGTTATAAGCTGTGCCTCTACACATCTGCGAGCCATACCTGCCATGTACAGCATCTGCAAAGCTACAACTGGGCGGCGAGCTGGAAAATCAAACCTCCATTCATTAAAAAAATTATAAAATAAAATAAATGCACGTGGCCTGCCACCCCCCGACAGCTGGCAGCCTCTATTTTTCCAGCTGGTTTTAGCTTAACACCTTTTGGGATATTGTCCTCCAAGAGGATGTCTTTGGCCTTTTCACATCTGACTTTTGGATTTAAAAAGAAATGGAGCCCAGAGACTGTGTTGGACACATTCTTATAAATCCATGAAGGCTTAGCCTACAGAAGCCACAGGAAATACTATGATATTTTGGAAAAGGTCGAGTTTCATAGATTCTGTAAGGCACTCAGCAGGTTGTAATTATTTTCTTTTATTTAAAAGCCCTCCAGATATTTTTTTCCAGAGGGTCTCTGCAATTGAGGGCAGCAGACATTTTTTTCATACTGTACATTCTTTTTGGCCGAGTGCTGGAAATACACAGGAAATGAAGTGGTTTTGGAAGATACCAGCAGCGTCCAGGCCAAGGCATGAAGTCACCGAAACAAAATGGGAAATCTCCAAATCAGCAGCATCAGACTTTGGCTGCCTTGTCCCCCTCCTGGTGCAGGAGGGAAAAAATGAAGCAGGTGAAGACACTGATCTGTTGTGCTCTAACAGAAACCAAATGTCCCTGTGTCCGCAGGCCCAGCTCAGCAGCTGGAATCGTTCAAGGGCTTTAGACGCAGGCCGACAAGACAGATCCATTGAGGCGGCCAGGAAAGTGGAATGAGTTGCCTGTGTCTTAATTCAAGGTCTTGGTGCTGCTTTGAGCCCTGAGTCCTGCTGGCCTGGCTCAGGGCAAGGGCAGAACTGGCCAGGCCGAGGCCAAGGAAAGCAGGCCAGCTCCTTGTCACACCAGCCTCTGGGCTACCTCTCAGGAAAATCCGTTGCAAGGACTCCTTCCTCAGACCAAGGAGGGAATGGGCCAGGCCTTTGGTCTCAGCTACTGAAAACAAAAAAAGTCAGGATCAGATTCTGAGGCAGCAGGTAGACGTGTGTCTGGCTTCCTTTCCATAGGGAGATTCAGCTCCTGGGAGGGATGGGAACATATGGGGAGAGACCTCCACGGGAGGCGGGCCCTTGACTCCCGCCAAGCCATTGCCTCCGTGGTTGGACAGGATTCTCTTGGAATCCTGGAAAGCAAAGAAAGCTCCCCTGGAAACATACTTGGATTGTGCAAGGTCCTCCTTCGCCGCTGTCTCATTCAGATTCTTTGTGGCTGCTTTGGGCTGAGTAGGGTTAATTTTGAGCAGAAAGGGCAAGAGCTTCAGCCAGCATGAATGAAGTGCTCCCAGGACAAGTCACAAAATGGCCTTTCAGAGAGAGCCGTCCATTGAGATGGGAGCCAGTGGGTGAAGTCACGATCAGCCCAGGGCGCGGTGGCCAGTCATAGGCTGGATTCAGCAGAATCCTGGCCCGGGCCCATTACACCCTCCAGCATTTCCATTTAATCAGTGGTGGAGGCCCTGGGTGAAATGAGGTAGGGAAGTTGTGAAGTTCCCAGTAGATTTCCTAGGACTGAGTTTATTCCTCCCTGGCTCCCAAGACAGAGGAGATACCAGGAAGGGATAGAGAGGACTCGCTAATAGCCCTGGGCAGAATCAGTCCTGGAACCATTCCAGCCACCATTGTTATGGTGAGTTACAGTAAGTGGCTGAATGTCATGTTGTCCAGGATGTCATACCATGTGATGATTTGGGTAGCTCTTTACAGTTCACAGAACATGCTCATATATACTTATCTGATCCTCACAGAACCCCAAGGTGCAGGCAGATGTCACCATACTTGCCCACAGTATACTTGTGAGGACAGTGAACTCAGGGAGTGACGTATCCTGAGCCGCACAGCTAGTAAAAAGGTGAGCCAGGACTCAAATTCTCCTTCCTCCTTCAGAGCTTGTAGAACGATGACAAGATGCCTCCTGGGATATATCCAGATCATCTGCATGGATGTGGATCCCTGCCCTCTAGAAACTGAGAGCTCAAAGCGAACCACACAGGTTTTTATACGTAACCCGCATAAGACTGAGCTGCCTTGTATCTCCAGTATCAGTGCCGTGTCACTGCCAAAGAAACACACACTGACTTACAAAAAGAATTTTGAAGCAATCTATATTACAGTTTTTCAGAAAATGCTAAAAGAAGGATTCCACCTATAGCTTGCAGCAGATTTTCTGAAAATTCTCTTTATCTCCCCAAAACGCCACCCATCACAATATGACAGCTGCCTGAATCACTCCCTCTCCTCAAAACAAAACAAACAAAAAGAAGGTCTTCAAACTTTTTCTCAAACCCAGTGCCTTCTGATTCTTAACTTTTCCTCACCTACCTCTTACCTTCCAAATCTGTTATTTCCTCTTCCATGAGTCTGGTTTCTCCACTGTGAACCAGTCAAAAAAATCTCAGTTCCTTTTAGTCTCCTACATCCCTAATCCATTACTCTGATTGAACCAACAAGGCCCAGGATCAAATTGGACCAAGGCTGTCTTCTCCCTGGATGGCAGGAGGGAGACAGAAGCTGTGATTCTTCTATTTTCCTGGTCACACGTGCATATGACATAGAGACGGTGGCGTCAGACCTTCAAGCCAAGGCAAGCGGTGTATCACCTGTGCCTGGCCGAGCCTCACACTAGATTTGGGTTTAGAATCAGACTCATGCTCTGTGATACTGGGCAGAAAGATTGGCACATTTGCTCACCAGGCCTGCTTACACTTCTTTTGTCAACCTCAGTCACCCTTTACCCAAACCAATGTTTCCCACTTTTGCCAGACTCATCAGTGTCTATAGCAAAGTGATAACGGGATTGAACTTCACTCCTCTTCCACTTCACAGAAGATATTACTTGTGTTCACTGTTTTCTTTTCTCTTTTTTTCGTGTTTTTAAAAAAAGCTTTATTGTGGTGTAATTCACATGCTACACAAATCTCTATAGATTTGCTTATTACGGACATTTCATATAAATGAAATCATAGAAATGTTGTTTTTGGCGTTCACTGTTTTCTTAATGACAGTCCTAGTCAAGCTGAAAGTCTCCGCTTAAGCATAGAAATGATCTTTTCATGATAGGCATTTCAACAGAACCAATTAATGAGTAGCTACTTACTCTTTGCTATGTTAATTAGCCCCATTTTTGTCTGTGTCCTAGAGGCAATATCTGTCAAGAGTAAATGCAGTTATGGAAAGAAGTGTATCCTGTAAAAATTTACCTCTGTATAGTGGGCTTTATGTGATTTTTTTTTTTTTTTTTTTACATTCTTCAGGTAAGTTTCTACATCTATGAATCTAACTTTAGTATGAGCATCTGACATGTTTATACTGAGTAAAACATTAAAGTTACTTTCACGTTTTAAAAGAATAACAGCATTCACTGGGGGTGGCAGAGAAGGAACACCTAGGGACTTGGCGGTTGTTAGAGACAACAACTCCTAGAAATAAATATGTATATATTTAGTTAGGGCCATGGGAATCATTTGCATTTCTCCCTAATCAATCTCGAGTGGCTTCCTGGAGGAGGTCGGATTTCAGGAGTTACATAAATTTTGTGAGGGAAACTTTTGTTCAGCTGAGAGGGAAGGTAAGGGTTTTGAGGAAGCTTGGCAAGGGGTGGCATGTTGGTTCCCAAGGAGATCTGTGCAGTTGGTCTGAGGCATGTGGGGGGGGGGGGTCAGCTGTGGCCGTGCAGGAAGTGGGGAAAGAAGACAAGGAAAAGCAAGGTTGCCGAGGCCTCCCACGTGAATAAGGAAGAGGTGACGGGAGTAAGACGGGCCCTGAGGCTCTAAAGATGAGATTGGAGGGAGAGGGCTAGACCCCCATAGCTAAGTCCTTGGAGCCCATTAGGTCAGTGAAGCTTGGCCGCCAGGTCTGTGCACAGAGCTGAAGTTCCAGCACCTGCCCTAGTGAATTATGGGGCATTGGCTCAATGCCCTGGGTGTAAACCTCCACGTTTCCACGACCAGACAGGAAAGGAGCAGCCGCCATCTCTGACCTGGAACATGGCCCTGTGAGCAGCGTTGATGAGAATTTTCACAGTCTGTCTGACCCTACCCTCTGCCTTATTCCATTCTTTGGAAACTCTCACCCCAAGGAGGCATTTTCCCATCTCACTTTGCCCTGATCCTGGTTATTATAGCCCACAGAAAGAAAGCATGAAGCTGGTGGCCTCTTGAAAGCCATATTATCAGAGATCGTGTGGACAGAGAATAAACTGTCTTATTCCTTTTCTGAGAGGGAGAAGCATGGGAGTGCAGGCAGCTCCTCCAAGGTCAAGAAAATCTCAATGTCATATGACGCAGAATCCACCGTTCCTCAGGACACTGTCCTCTGAAGTCCGTACTGTGTGGCATGAAGTTTCTGGCTGGGAATGGAATTTGAGTCGTTTGTCCACTGAACTTTCTCTTCCTGTCCCACCTGATTTGCTCGCAGTCATTGTTGTATAGGATTAGTCAGCTGAGGCATTTGGAGAGGACCTTGGGACACCTCCAGCAGTTCATCATATACTGACCCAGAGCTGAGACCGCCCATTCCTTCTTAACCACACCTCTTCCACTGCCCAAGCAGGATGCCTAGGGCTTATATTTTGTAGTTGCTGAATACCATGCAGGAAATAGAGATGCTCTACGTGTACAGCCTTAAAAAAGACCACAGCTTCTTTCTCACCGGGGTTTTGTTCAACCTTTGGGCTGAGTCTGCTAGGTCAACCAACTTGAGGATCTTTTTTGAGGAGAAAGGAGAACTAGCTTCTTCCACAAGTCACTGGGTCGTTTGTATGTACATAACAATATCACTATTTTTTTTTTTAAGTTAACCAAGACCTAACAGATTTATGGCTTGGAGTCACCACTACCATTATTTTATTATAATTTGTGCAGAAAGAAAAAGCCTTCCTAGGGTGGTTTCAGGTACTCCTCCTCGGAAACATGAAATGCTTCGTGTTGGGCACACGCACCCTCAAAGCCATTACTGTTATTTACTGCTCTAAGAGAACCTTCTCTCGGGGACAGCCTGGCTTTTGACACAGCCTAACTGGCATTGTCCTGGGTGCCTGTAATGACGACTTAGGCTCCAGTTCACATCCTGGGCTGTGAATGGTGTTGCCAGACCCAATTGTGTGTCTGCGAATGAGCTGGAGCTTTTGCAATTTAAATGGACAGGCCAAGTTCATGGACTGTTCAGTTCTCACTCTGTGGGCCCCCGCCCCCCGCCTCAGGCTGTGCTGCTTTATTTGGCTGTTTTTGTGTGAGGTGATTTTTGTGTGGGAGGGGAAGGTTCAAGGAGGACAGCCAGCACTTTGTTTGGGTCTCTAGAATCCTTTGGGAATGAAACCATTGAACCACAGACTGAGAAAGAATTTGGAGGCTTTTGTTGCAATGGGCTGATAGTAACTTTAAAAATGGAAGCCACAAAGGGAGTACTCATTTCAGGTATCCTTCCCAATCTCCCTCAGTCTTTTTCTCTCTTTTTTAATAGAGGAGAGGGGAAAAAGAGGTAGCGTCTGGGGGCGATGGACACATCCCTCTCTTTAGCTGGATCCTCCGTTAGGACCGAGGGGCAAGTTGAAGTTTTCTTGCAGGAGAAGAAAAAAGGTTAACATGGGGGAAAAAAGCATGAGATGTACATTGCCTCCGTAAAAATCAGATTAAAAAAAAAAAAAAAATGAAATTGTGTCCTTCCTCAGTTCCTAGGAGGGCTCAGCTCCAAGAGACAAGTACAAACATGCAGGATGGAGATGTCCAAGTGGAGGAAGGTTGGCTCCTGATCTGGAGTCGAGACAGGTTAGGGCTCACCTGGGCTTATTGGAAGTGGGGCATTGAGAGAAGTTAACCTCCTCCAGAGCGAGTTGATCCACAGAAAATCTCCCTTGAAGTGTTTTTGAATCCTGAAATATTTCCTTTAAAAATAGGATCAAACTGTTTGATAAGTTTTGGCATATGTATGTGTAAAACCCTTTAAATTTATGCAGTTTGTTGTATGTCAGTTACACAATAAAGCTGTTGAAATATTTTTCTAAAAAGAGGGTAAAACTAAATGTAAAATGTCTCCCTCTTTCACCCCTGGGCCCTTATCTCATTTCTGATGCTTTGGAAACCCCAGACCTGCATCTCCCCTTCGGCATCCTAGAGGAGGCTTTGCACGGACAATTTCTCCATTAGACACAGAGCACAGGCCCCGTGTTGCGTTGAATTGTATCCCCTTGAAATCCTTAATCCCGAGCACCTGAGATTGTGACCCTATTTGGAAATAGGGTAGCATTTAGAGTAATTAGTAAAGATGAGGTCATACTGGAGTAGGGTGGGTCCCTAATCGGACATGATTGGTGTCCTTATATAAAGGGGAAATTTGGAGACAGACATGCACACAGGGAGAACAGCAAGTGAGAATTAGAGTTCTGCTCTCACAAGGCAAGGAAGCACGAGAAGCTAAGAGAGAGGCCTGGAACAGTTCCTTCCCTAACACCTTCAAAGGGAGCACGGCCCTGCTGACGACTTGATCTTGGACTTCTAGCTTCCAGATCTGTAAGACAGTACATTTCTGATGTTTAAGTCACCTAGTTTACAGAACTTTGTTACAGCAGCCCTAGGAAGCTACTAACAGACCTGCAAAACGTAAATACTAACGTGTTTTTTAGTGACTATAATAACAATAAATATATAATCATGAAGCCCAGCCTGGATTATATTTGTCTTTATACCTATGCAGCCGTAAAATATAATTAAAAATTTTTTTTTGGTTGAGGAAAGGGCTTTTGAAGACAAAAGCTCCCAGGGCCCACAAAAGGTGTGATGTGGCCCTGAGACCCAGCATTGATTTGGAAAAGGAGTTGAATCGAGAGGCCTCTCCGTTGCTGAAGAGAAGCCCTGAATTTGTGGTTGGGGAGGACGTTAGCCCAGGTACTAAAAAAAGAGACAAAATGTCCAATAGCTTGTGTAAGTGTGTTGCAAAATATTCCTGAAGCTTTGCTGCTCTGTCCCTCCTCCTTACCTCTGGCTTATTGAGCTGTTTTCACTTTTGATTTCTGTGGAAGGAGGAGAGACTCGGGAATGTCTACGTTTGGTAGATTGTCTATGTTCCGATACCTTGTGCGGAAGCACAAAGTGAAACACAATCCACCACGGTCTCGGCTGGTCCCCTGTGGACAGCTTGCTTCAGGAAAATGAGAAGGTAGGGCTTAAAATTAAGTCTGGCCTCCCTCATTCAGCTCCCAATAGGTCTTTCTTTTCAACTGTCTCTTCCCATTCACTTTCAAAGCTATATGACTTATTTATGATCCAATCCAGTGGAAATAGTATGCACTTAACTTGCACTTGTAACTGTTATCCTATTAATTACTCAGTGAAAATCCATAAAAGTGGATGGCTGTCACCAACGTCTCTGCTAAAATCCTCACAAAGGGGAGTAGCTCTTGACAAATTCATTCATTAGGATGTGGTATGTCGTTCTTCAGAGTCAAGTAGCCTGAGCTTCCGGGAGCCCAGTGGCCTGTGAAGATTGTATCCCATCCTCTCCAAGTTGACAGTTCACACAAACTATGGAATTAAAGTATCTCTTCTGACAAGAGGTCACTTAGGTCAAACAAACCTAAGTTTGTGATTCTACATTGACAAGTGATGTGTACACCTGATCTTCCTGGGCCCCAGTCTGTACACCAGTGGTTCTCAAACTGTAGTGAGTATCACAGTCACCTGGAGGGTGTGTTAAAAGCACCAATGGGGCTTCCTTGGTGGCGCAGTGGTTGAGAGTCTGCCTGCCAATGCAGGGGACGCGGGTTCGTGCCCCGGTCGGGGAAGATCCCGCATGCCACGGAGCGGCTGGGCCCGTGAGCCATGGCCGCTGAGCCTGCGCGTCCGGAGCCTGTGCTCCGCAACGGGAGAGGCCACAACAGTGAGAGGCCCACGTACTGCAAAAAAAAAAAAAAAAAAAAAACACAAAACAAAAAAGATTTAGCAAGACCCTGTGTTCTGCACGGTGGAGAAGTGGAAAGAACCTGAGTTCTCTCCTCTGTGTATTCATTGAGCACTTTTGCTGGGCACGTTTCTGCGCTGGGCAGCTGGAGACTGCCCAGGTGATTCATCCAGGGGAGCTGATGTTCTAGTGGGGGAGACTGAGTCAGGCCCACAAATCACACGTGGTAGACAGTGCCACAAAAGCAGACTCACAGCTCCTCAAAGTCGCTCTGGAAATCATCATACCACAAACATAATTACGTTTCAGGAGGGAAAAAAAGAATATCAGATCAGAGTGTGTCTAAATCAGAGAATATCAAATTAGAGTTCATGAACTGAGAAACTGAAGCCAAAAGTCTTCAACTGAATGCTAGCATATGCAAAGGTCTTCCTCTGGGAGCAGAAGTCCTTTCTCTAATATTACTAAGTGCCGACGGGCCCGTCTTCTCATTGCCCTTTGGAAGAGGGAGACAGAAGGGATTGTGCTTTGAGATTTTTTCCTTGATAAATCTGACCTCCTGTCATGCTGCTAGCACCTGTCATCTGCCTTAGGTCCCTGTAACCAGCTGACATTGCCAAGATGAAAGCTCTTAGCCCAACCAGGAAGTACTATTCCAGGATACTTTGGGACCAGGGGGAAAAGCAGAAAATTGAATCTGGGCCCTACACTTAGCAGCGAGCTGACATCCCTATTCACTCTGACTCCCACAACCTGCACAGCTTCTCCACCAGACTCAGTCCCTGCTTCTGGTATCATCTCTTTGATCCCTAGACGACTTCTTAGAGGTGAGAGGGAGCAAAATAATTAGGAGCGGTGACAGCTGAAATGTGCTAGATGATGCCCTGGTGTGAAGGGCATGGAGACATCTCATCTACTTTGTGTTTAGAATTGGGAATGGAGGATTCAGTTGGGCTTGGCCAGTCAAGTCAATACATCTTTCTCTGATGGTGAATAATCAGGCTTCCTGTTGGTGGCTTTGCTGCTTCCAGATATTTCATCCCAAATGGAAGTGAGGAATTGCATTTTATCTTAAAAAACACCAAATCTTGTCTCTGTTGTTCTGCTTTGCTTATATTTCCTGCCAAACTTCCTTGTGAAATTTTACCTACTGAGCAAAGCTCATCTCTTCCATGGAAGTTTCTCCTGCCACATTCTAATTCACATGGAACTTCTCTAAACACAAACATTTCAGTACTGAACTTCTGTGTACCTTGTCTCTTCTGGAAGCCAAAGTGGTCCCTGCCTTTCTTTTTTTCCTGAAGGTGCTTAGCACAGTTCTACAGATGGTGGGCACTCAGTAGTGTAAGTGTTTTGCTTTGTTTTTTATTAAATAATGTTAGTCTGTATCCCTAAATATATAGCAAATTAAGCAGGTAGGTATAGGTGTGATATACTTTCTCAGACACAGATTAGAATGATGTCTGCCACAGATTCAATAACACTAACTGGTCTTTCTCTTCTTCAAAGAACTACAGAAATAGTGTTTGGCAATATTATATAAAAAAAAACAACCTTTTATAAAGCAAGCTATGTTTAGTTAGGGGTCAGATGATGCTTTGTTCAGTGAAAGACATTTCACAGATGTCTTTTATCGTAAGCAACAAATCTTTCTGTGTTGGTGAACATCTCTGAAGCTGATGTCCTGTGACCCAGGGTGGAGGTTCATCCTTTGTTCTGTGATATATTTGCCTTCTCTTGAATTGCAAGCTCAGTGACTCAGCTTCTTTCTCTCCTCTACAGAGATG
This sequence comes from Delphinus delphis, assembly GCF_949987515.2. Classification (NCBI taxonomy): domain Eukaryota; kingdom Metazoa; phylum Chordata; class Mammalia; order Artiodactyla; family Delphinidae; genus Delphinus; species Delphinus delphis. The sequence continues at coordinate 141,881,341 of NC_082684.1, forward strand.
TCAGTGACTGTTGTTTTGCTCTCTGATGCTTTATACCTCACAGGGATTTGCTTTTGTAAACTGCGTGGCTAAGGGGCACACCTTAAATAACACCATTAAATAACTCTCTTTTATACCCAACTGTGCTGCCCACAGTTGTCTACAAGTCAAGTCTGAGTGCACATAACAAAGAACATGAAACAGTAAAAGCAGTGTAGAAACACACACGAGAGTGATATATTGGATTGCAAGAAAACAGTTTAGTTAGCCATTGCCAAAAGTTTCACAGAAATTTGTCACCTGAAAGTGGCCACATGATTACCATGACATTATACATAGAGCTGAATGGCCGTTTTGGAAGAGTGCACTAGACCTTTCTAAAGCATGGTACCAAGGTGTGGGTCTCTCTCAAATCACAGAAACCTATTTTTCTGTGTCTGAAAATGGAGGAGAACCTCCCCCCAGCACATGGAGAAGTCAAATGTCCAGAAGCCTAGTAGTGGGTCATTACCTTGGTGACTCTCTCCTCTTGGCAAGGACCAGCTTTCAGCTCCCCCAAGCTCAAAGACTTGTCTTTGCAATATTCAGAGATGTGAGGACAGACTCAAATCCCGCAGGCTTCCAAACTGATGTATAAAACCAGAATGTTCTTGTGTTTATGTAAATGAGAGATTTCTCCAGCTCTTTCTTCAGTGGAGCTCCAGATGCAGTAGTTGATTTGCGTTTAGGGCAGTGGTTCTCAAACTTTATCGTGCGTTGGAATCACCGAGAGAGCCTGTTAAAACACAAACTACTTGGCCCTACCCACAGACTTTCTGATTTAGTAGGACTGGGTGGGACCCAAGTTTTCATGTCTAACAAATTCCCAGGGGATGCTGATGCTGCTGGTCCAAGGATCTCACTTGGAAACACTGGTTAGGAGTCATACTGAATGAGCAATAGCTATATTTAAGCACTGAAAATAATGAAGCACAGAGAGATGCTAATAGGCTCAAGCACTGGGACTGATTGAAGAACCAACAGAGTCACATCCCCTGTATTCACCTCACGCTCCCTTTCTCTCTCCTCCTCCGCTTTCCTCTCCTTCTCTTACTCTTTCTCCTCTCAGTTTCCCCCTCTTTTCCTCTTCCTCCCTCCTTCTTTCTGTCCCTCCCTCCATCCCTCCTCCCCTCCTTCTCCCTCTGTCTCCTAACTCCAGTACCTCATCAGTGTGCAGGTAGTTGAATACACATAAATCAGGCAACTCAACTTCCTTCCTTGCCACTGGGAACAACTGTTGGGGGCCTTCTGCCTGAAAAATGCCTAGAAGGGCATTGCCCAAGTTGGTTTCCATAACCTTCCTTTCTCTCTGCTTCCATGGTCAGACTTCATGGTCATATCTTCTTTTGATGTATTTCTAAATCAAGCAGGTTGCAAATTTTGTCTTCCAGAAAGACCTCTGTAAGGTAACTGCATATCTCTACTGTGACTTTTTATGTGGGATAATATCGTTTAAGTTTCAGGCCATGGCCTTTTTTTCCTCCCTGGGACTTATTCTTGGGGGACACCTCTGTAATCCCCAAATATTGGCAATGTTACTATTTGCACTTTAGTTCAAGTATAAAGATCTCCTGTATTGAAACTTTTTTTTCTTGGGAATCTCACTGTGACATTGATCATTGTTCGGTGAACTTGGCTTGGCCCTCACTTGCCCATGAGGCCTTAACCATATGCTGATCATACTCAGAGTACCTAGTTTGGCATTTGTTTCCTCACTTGTCCCCTTTCTCATCTCAGTATGGGGCCCTGTTTATGATGCTACAGTTGGCAGTTTTACTAAGTCAAAGAAAGCACCCCATGAAAGCAGAAAAAAAAAAAAAAGATTGAGAATTGAGTAGGGGAGGAGGTTGAGAAGGACATTGACTAATGTATTTCCTTATTTAGCTCTATTTCCAAATTTAGGGAACTCATAAGAAGCATAATTGAGTCTCCTACTTATAAAAGTTCTGAGCCAGTATTCCTCCAGAGGAACAGGCTAATACCATCTCGGCAATAAAGGGGCCGACGGCAGAGCAGGTGTGTGCTTATTTTCCACACGGTCCCCAGGGCTTGGTGTTGATGAGAGTGTCCCTTTAGAAGAAGGAGATTTCTATCAAAGGAGTGTTGTTGCTGTTGAGAAGGAAAATAATATGATGGGGGTGGGGCAATATCTGAGTCTGCTCCTCTGGGGGCTGAAGATAGGACAGTGTGTGTAATGTGTGAGTGAGTAGGTGTGTGAGTAGATGTGCGTGGATGTGTGTGTGTGTGTGGATATGTGAGTGTGAGCACATGTGTGAGTTTCCGTGTGTACATGTGTGTGGGTGGGTGAGTGAGAGAGAGACAATGAGATTAATTATCCATCTTAGACAGGCTGGATGGGCTTGCTTGACCTCCCTCGGATATGATGAACAAAGCTGGTCAAATCAGGTTAAGGGCTTCTTTTATTTGCTGATTTTTTTTTTTTTTTTTGACTGGGACAGTTTCTGCCCTGAAACTCCGGGAAGGCTTCCTAAAATGTGATGGTAGATTCTTCGGTGTGCCCTGAGTGCAGGAAGCCAGCTGCTTGTTGACGATTCACCACAGGGAGAAAAGCTTTGGCCTGAATTCTGAGCAGGCAGCCCAGCTTTGCCCCCTCTCCAGGATCTGGAAGTTGCTGGCTCATTCTCACCTACCTTTCCATCTTACATTACCCAAAAAGTGGACACTCACATTCCCTTCCTGTCAGATTCCATTTCTGTTTTCCTTGATGATTGCCGTATTTGAAAACACTGTATCATAGTTTTAGATAAGAGGTCCTTTTCCATGTATCTAAGTTGCAGGGGGGGAGGTGCATATGCAGAGGCTGCACCATCCAAACAAGACTTTTTAAGGCAAACTTTCTGTTAATCCTTGAGAGCTCTTAGACCGAGTGTCTGCTGGAGATGTGCTCTATTCCATTGTACAGTTCATTTGGGCGATCACTCAACTCGGTACCTGCCATCCATCGGATGTTCTCTTGGGCTCTAGGAGAATAAAGCCATTCCTCTTGCAGAGCTTCCAGTCTGGTGGGGGAGGATCCCAGTTCATTAGCTCAGAGACCTCCTGTTTTCCCTGGGATGTGTCCTCTGTAGATACTTGACTGAAAAAGAATCCTAACAGCAGCTTTAAGGTTATGCAATTGCTATCTGCTTGTGAAATTCAAACCCATGGTTGGTCATAATGGAGACAGTGACTCCCATAAATGAACGACAAACTGGATTTCATTTGGGGCACCAACTAGAATCAATGCGTAGTGGCTGCCTGGAGTGCTGAGTACAGAAGAAGTCTGAGGCCGCGTCCTGGTTCAGTGGGAAAGAATGCCACAGTAGATTAGTGATGTCTGCCATAAACAGGAGTGGGGGTGTTGGGATGCTTGCTGTATTTCTCCACCTCTCCTCTGTTCTAGTCAACAAAAGAAAGCTACCTCCTTTATAAAAGTCTCTTTTTATTTGCTTGGTGAAATTATCTTCTGCTTGTAAGCAGTTGGGGCCATCTCTAGACAGGTGACTAATATTCAGCTAATTTAACAATCTTACTGTTTTTATTTTTTGTTTTCTTCTTTAGGCACATCCCCTCTCTCTTGCATCTCTCCCTCCCCAGTTTTAGAATCCTCTTCCACCAGAAACACTCAGTGTTTTCAGATTGAATCATACTTTTCGGGAAGGAAAGCACCCAAACAACTAAGTGGTTGCTCGTTCCGAAAACATGCATGTTTAAAGAGAATGTTTTAAAAATTTTTTTTAAAAAGAAGTGTTTAGAGTTAGCCATGTTTAGACCAAAGGAATGAATTTCTATTGGTGAAATTCAGGTGTACTATCTGGAGGTTTGAGGTATGGCCCGTTTCCTGACACAATTCAAATGACCATATTCACCATCGCTGCTAGCTGTTTGCCCCATACGGCCCATCAGAGTTCTCAAGTCTCTTGAGGTAAAAATGATGGACTGCTTCGCTCTTTGCTTTACCACTTGCTACTGTTTAGCCCTAATATATGCCAGATTATTGTCAAGAAGCAACATAAATGCTGCTCTTTCTTTAGAAAAAGCATTCCTTTCCTACATAAAGTAGCTAACTTCTGAGACCCAACAATTCAGACTATAATACGCCTTTCAATTTATTCTAAATAATACTATACAGCAGTTGGAACGAATGATGCAAGTATAGCTATATCAACTTGGAAACCAATCCATGATATATTATTAAGTAAAACAAAATAATCACAAAACAATGTGCAAAGAAAAATATAAGTGAACACACACATACATATATGTATACATATATATATATATATTTATTTATTTATTTAAGCCTATATTTAAAGCCTATAAAGTAGCCTAGAAAGTTTTATATTAAAAACTTTTACCTTAGAAGAGACGAGAGGAGTTAGGGAATGTGGGAGGAAGTGAATGGGGTCTTTTGATTTTTTTTATTCTACATCTGACTGTATTTTTTAGCATTTACAGCCAGCATGTATTACCTCTATGTTTTAAAGAAAGAATGATTGAAATTAATTGGAAGAGAGCAGCAAAGGAACTCGGGCCATAAAAGGTTAAGGCCATTGGACCAAATGCAGTTATTCAGAGTGAGGAGAATGGCATTTCCTATGTCCTTGATAATCTTAAAGTTTCCAGCTGGTAATGATCATCTCCTGGGGTCCTGTACACAGACATGAAATGAGAGAGGAAAGCCATCTTCCTTTATAGTGAAGAGGGCCTTCTAGCGTCTCCTACTTCAGGCCCTCTCCTGTGGTCAGCTGAAGGAAGATAAGATGCTAGGGGCATCGTATGGAACTGCTGACTATTTTTAAATGATATCAAGGTCTGCTCTTTAAAAGTTGCTTCCCACACGCTAGCTTTTTACTCTTGTTTGTGGCTTTATTTTAGTACGACAAGAGATAAGCGTAAAGAGTGACAGGTCACGACAAGGGCCACTTTGATTCAGGACACTTTGATTTACTACCCCAAGAGATGGAACCAGGAAAGAGGGAATCTAGCAATTTTTTAATGTTGAAGCTACATCTTTTGTCAGCAGCTAGCCTTAAAGCAGAGAGATGAAATGTCAGATGGAAAATATTACATTATTAGCCCTACTCCTGACTATATAAAGTGCAGCTTGGATTAAATGCATAATGAGAGGAACAAGTAAACAAGTGACTGCGTCATTATTACAATCCAGCTGGGATGGATTCAGTGCCATTTGTTGTCACAGTAGGACAAACCTACTCAAGGTACTGTAGACAGGGCTCCTATCAAAAAGATTCCCTGCACGTGACTAAAGTTCTCATTCATGGTTGTCTTAAAATGTGTTCATATACCTCAGGAGAGCTTTGTATTACATATTACGTATAACATGGTGAGTCTGCTACTGTTGAATTTTAACAGTGAAGAAAACTGAGGCTTAGACAAGTAAATGGGTTTGTCCAATGTTACTATAGTGAGTGAGTAATGTAGGACTTGCACCCAAGACTCCTGGCTCTACTCTCTCCATCTTCTCTCATACGGAGTTTTCTTTTGGTTCAGGACTCATCCCCGGAAGACCTTGTTAAAATATATTTTGTTGGAGGTTGGAATAAGGAAAGCTACCGAGAGATTGAGCCTTTCCAGTTAATGTGTTGGCATTAACTGGAATGCTCTTCGTTGGCATTTGTGGGGTTCCTTAGTGATGAAGTTTTGATGAAGCGGCAGACATCCAGCGTATGGGATGGAGTGGAGGATCTGGGAGGGAGGCCAAAGTGGGAAACTGCAACCTAAAGAGAGGAACACCAAAAAAATAGGAGGTAAAGATCAGCACCAGCTTCAGCTCTTCCTATGGGCTTCCAGCTCCTGTTGCTACTACTAATTAAACATAGAATAGATACCCCACCAAAGAAAGTTGTAAATATCCCATCTATGGAAACTAGGGTATCACTTTGTATTCAAACGGGATAATTTAAGAGGAGACCCCTGCCAGATGAGATGAATAATATTTTATGTTTATATAGCAACTTCATCACTTTATAATTTTTTTTAATCTGCGCCTTTCTTATGGTACTTTTCACACTCTGACTTGCAATTTAATTATATGTAAGTATGGCTTGCTCCCCCTCAATCACTCGCTAAGCTTTTTGAGGGCAGAATCTATGCCTGCCTCATCTTTAGGTATTGAGAAATGACTAGCACTCAGCATGTACTTGTTGAATTAATGAGCGGAGCAAGGATGTCAACACAGATCTTTTTAATTCTCTTTAGTGTATGATAGTTGTACGTGCATGTGCACTGTACTTATAAAATACTAAAATGTGGGAGACTCATCTATTCTTCATTTTTAATCTGCTTGTTCAACTTTATAAGTGAATTGTGTATCTTTGTAGGAGTTTTGTATGAGAAGAATGATGATTTATTGAGTAGTGATATTTTAAAATCATACAGACGAACATATGTTAATCTGTATTAACAAACTATAACTTGGTGCTCAACCAAATATATAATCACATAGGAGCAACATAGTCCCCACACAAGCAGGGACAATATAATCCCTATTCCATATTGCCTAGATCCCAGGGCAGTGAGCATATTGGAGATCATTAATCAGTACTAATGAATGGTAAGAGAACATCTGTCTCTCAGTTATGGATTCGGGTTAAAAAAAAATAGAAAACAGAAACAAAGGAAGCATCTTCATATCATGTTAAATACTACATAAATAATAATCACCCAGATGGGAAGTAGAAGTAAGATTTTAGTTCCAATAGCACGCAAGAAAAAATGGAAAAATTCCTTTGGCGTGCATTCTCTTGATACAGAGGAAAAACACTGGGCTCAGTGTTCCACAGACCTTGGTTTCCTAATCTCTGGTTAAAGGCAGGAGGCAGCCTGTTGTGAGCAAGCAGACCTTTCAAACCCGTTTACTGTGTATTTGGAGGGAGGAGGGGAAGCCAGGCCCAAGAGAACATTCAAAGAGGGGACAGATACCTTCCGGGTGCTGTGACTGTCAGTAGCCCTGTGAGCCTCTCCTAGGGTTTCACTTGGCAGCCAGGCGCCCCATTGAAACCACTCCCTGGGGATCTCATGGGATCTGAGACCCTGCTCCTTCTCTTACTGGGTGGGATGAGAACACTGGCCGGTTCATCTGAGGACAGGGACAGATTCTTTTCGTTTGCATGCCTTAAAAAAAAAAAAAAAAAAGCCCCAAACAACCTATTCCAGGCCTTTTTCCTTCGCAGCGTGGGTCCTAGCTGCCTTTTCCTTTCCATCTTTCTTCCCAAGGATCCCTGCACACCTGAAGCATAGAGCTGTCTGCAGTCTTTCCCTGCTCTGTTTTGCTCCTGAACTATTCTAGTTGACAGCTTGGAGCTTCAGTTCATAAGGGATCAGCTGTCAAGGAAGGGCAAGGAATGTGAGGCTCTTACTTAGTTTGGACGGGTTTTGGGCAGAGTCTGTCTGAATCTTTGCTTTTGTCTGGAAACGTTAAGAATGATTATGGCACTGTGTGCCCAGTAGCCTAGGAGTGGAGGTACGTCCAAGCAGGGGTCTGTTAGCTAAGGAAGGTATGCTGGGAATTCAGTGGGTTTGCAAGCGTCGGGATTCCAAGCCATAGTAAAGGCTCAAGGAGCACAGGGAAGCAATTACAAGGAAGGGACAGAACGGAGGTGCAAGTATTGTTACGCTTGGGGCTATTCCTGCCAAAAAAAAAAAAAAAGCAATGGGCTGAGTTCAACTGAGCAAGGGAGTTAGCTGAGGGCAGAAATATTTCTTTCTGGTTGTGGACATGTAATCGTGAGGCTTGCTGGGGAGGAAAAGCGGCCAACCTGCGCGAGCTGCTGTTTGTGAGGCATTCAGTGGAGTTTGCGATCCAAACGATTGTGAATGTGAAAGTTATTACTGCTCAAAAAACACTTTATATCAGGGTTAATTATAAGGAGATTCTGGAGTATAATTAGTGTTCTTTCTATGGAGGATTAAGGGGCTCTCCTAAATGGCCTTTTTGATTGCCTTCTTCCCTTTTTTAATTTCCTCCTTGTCCTTTTTGATTATCTACCCCACGACCCTCAGGGCTCCTCAATGTAATACAATTAAAATAACATTTTTGTGTTAGAGGGTTTTATTTTATGAGCTATTAACCCCCTGCTTGCCTGCAGTCTGGTGGCGCCTGCCGGGTACCCGCCATCCCCAGACACCTGGCGCGTCTGCAGCCCCGCAGGAGGGAGGTGAGGCTGGGGACCAGCTTCGCTGGGTCTTTCAAGACCCCATTGGATGCTGACTTTCAGGCGGGAATGGAAGGCAAAGGGAGCCCTTCTGGCTCATCTGGCCTTAATGCAAGTCTGCAGCTGGGTAATATGACTGTGTCCACAGTCTGTTCCACTCTGCAGTGTGGCAGATTGCCTTGCACACAGTAGGTGCTCTAAACTGGCCGTGGATGACCAGTGTTGAGAACCATTTGCCTTCTTTGTTTTTGCAATGGTACCACAACCAGGGACTTAGACCTTTCAGCTTCTCTTTCCTTTTGGTCCTGAACTCATTCATTTATTGGCCTTGCCAGCTAGGCCTCTTATTAACCTTTCTTTCCCTCATTCTGAGCCTGAAGGAGGATTCTAGCTGGTACATGCATTTCAGATGAAGGTGACTCTGAGAAGCAGCATAAAGAAAAAAAGTATAATTTTGGAATCAGATAAACCTGGAGTCCTACACGAACCCCACCCCTGTGTGACCTTGTCTGAGTTATTTAAATTCTCTGAAACTCATTTTAATCATAGGTAGAAGGAAAGGGACATTATGTCCACATCCGAGGTTGTTGTGATTACTAATCAAGTGCACAAAACATTTAGCCCAGTGCCTAGCTTATGTGGCCATTCAATAAATATTGAACAACTCCCCATCGCCACCCTCACCTTCTGCCTTTCTTACCATTCATATTTGACCAGAACTTCTACAGTTCTGCCTGAAGACTGCTCTATAGAGCCTCCCTCCACTACACTTATAAATACCCAGTAGTGGAGGACATTTCTATTCAGTTTATTTGAGGGACATAACGTTTTATGACATTCCATGGACTTTCCCAAACCACCATGGAACCAATACTTGAGTGACTAAACTCTGTGAAGAGGCACAAGTCACGATGGTCTCTTGTCAAGAAATTTCCACAGGAGACAGTCAGGAATGTGGGGACCATGAGTTAACAATGCAAGCGTTAAATAAGAATCGGGCACAATTGGAGCTTCCCTGGTGGCACAGTGGTTAAAATCCACCTGCCAGGGCTTCCCTGGTGGCGCAGTGGTTGAGAGTCTGCCTGCCAATGCAGGGGACACGGGCTCGAGCCCTGGTCTGGGAAGATCTCACATGCCGCGGAGCAGCTGGGCCCGTGAGCCACAACTACTGAGCCTGCGCGTCTGGAGCCTGTGCTCCGCAACAAGGGAGGCCGCGATAGTGAGAGGCCCACGCACCGCGATGAAGAATGGCTCCCGCTCGCTGCAACTAGAGATAGCCCTCGCACAGAAATGAAAACCCAACACAGCCAAAAATAAATTAATTAATTAATTAAAAAAAAAAAAGAAGAATCCACCTGCCAATGCAGGGGACACGGGCTCGAGCCCTGGTCCACATGCAGCAGAACAACTAAGCCCGTGTGCCACAACGACTGAGCATGTGCTCTAGAGCCTGCGAGCCACAACTACTGAGCCTGCATGCCACAACTACTGAAGCCCACGCACCTAGAGCCCGTGCTTCACAACAAGAGAAGCCACCGCAATGAGAAGCCCGTGCACCGCAAGGAAGAGTAGGCCCCGCTTGCTGCAACTAGAGAAAGCACGCGCGCAGCAACGAAGACCCAACTCAGCCAAAAATAAATTTAAAAATAGATAAACTTATAAGGAAAAAAAAAAGAATTGGGCACAATAGTCTATATCTCGAAGTAAAACATGACTAACTGTCAAGTAAATAGCCCGGGAAATAAAAGCACAGATGATGAAAGAAGGGAAGGACCATGTCAGAGCAGGAGAAGGAAGCCTTTGGTGCTGGTGGTGTTGCTTTAAGATGAATCGTTGCGGGAGGGATACAGGGCGGGGGAGAAAATGTTGAAATGCCTGAACTCATAAGATAATTAAAAATGCCCATTCCAATTTTTAATATAGCACTTTTGAATATACTAAGTTAGACTGAAATCAAGTCCATTTTATAATCACTAATCAAGAAGACCTTTTCTCCCTGCAAAATGTGCTTCTCTGTGTTTGATAAAACCTGGATGCCTATGCTTTACAATTCACAGACTAATAGTTGTTTAACTTCAGAAGCAGCACCTAGACAGGGAGAACTATCCAAATACAAGTAGGTGAAGCTCCCGACAGCTGCCATCGTGAAGGGACCAGTGTGGGGAGGAGGGAGACAGGACCTGAATGCTTCTCTCTGGGAGGGCTGAACAGTGTTCATGGGAAAGTGATGGAGCCCTCATGCATTCAGTCAACCCACACCAGCCTTGATTAAACATATGCTGTAGCTCATATATGCTGCCAGGCACTGACACCTTGAAAGTGAGGAGGACACATCCCATGATCTTGAGGAACTCACCCTCCAGAGATACAAGTGCTCAGATGTGGGAGCCTCCTACTAACCCAGCCACAAAGTCAGGGAGGGGTCACAAAGAAGAGGAGGCCAGTATTCCAGAGGCCCCCAAAACTAGGTAGGGCGCAACATAAGAGTCCTAGGGTCAAACAATAGAGTGAGCCCAGTAAGCAAAGGGCTTCTCTACCACCTCCTAACACATTACATCAACTCTCTGTGCTTCGTTTTCCTCATCTATGAAATAGGGATAATAATCGTGACAGTCTCACATGATTATCATGAAGAAAAAATGAGAAAATGCTTGTAAAGTGCTTGGAGTGCTACCTGACCCACTGGACTCCTCAATGAACATTACCTGTAATAATAAAAATTACCGTCTTTGTTATTGTTAGTACGTGATCTAGCAGGGTAATTGTATTTATTTTTTAAGAATTTAGACCTGTTTATTTCCCAAGACGCATTGAGGTGGCTTATAATAATAGAGACAGTACACAAGATACAAATTCAGTGAATAAATCAGGGTGGAAAGAAAACACGGGTAAAATAATAAAATGAAGCCAGACGTAAAGTATACAAATTGCATGTTTTCAGATCTTGTTAAGCTTTGAGAGAATTAACACCTTTACCTAAGTACCTAGTCTCTCTAACACAAGGTCAAGGGCTCCAGAGTTAGTTGGGCTACACAGATAGAACCACCTGGTCTCTAGTGTGGCTGAGGAGAGCCCTACACATCTGCACATACTGCACACTGTTGCCTTCCGCTCACCCTCCTTGAGGACTGAGAGCTTGCCTTGGCCCTTCTTGTAGCCCCCAGTCCTCAAGCACAGGATCTTGCACATAGTAAGCCCTCGGTAAATACTTCTTGATTTGTTATTGGAATGGATGCATGCATGCCTGCATGCATGCGTGAATGCATGGATGCATGGATGGTGTTGAAGATAGTCCTGCCTTGAGACAACACGCTGAGCCTGATAACCTCTCAGGAGTTTATACCATGTTTGTTTCGGGTGTGAAAATCTCCAGGAAGAATTATTTGTTTAGAATCTGCCATCTGTTTTATTTAGGGAGATTCAGATCACTTCAAGTCATTTTCCAGATTGTTTCATTGAGAAAGTGCTTAACGAATCCAAACCTGCCTTCTTCTCCTTTGCTTTTCTCTCCTCCTGACTTTTCCAAGAAAATGCCCATTTGTGTGTGTGTGTGTATAAATGGTTCGAGAGGGGCATATTTGTCTATATCTATCAGTTTTGAGGTAACAAGTGGTCTTTTTCTCTCCTTTCAGCCAGTCTTTCAACCTTTTTACTCATCTAAACCAATGGTAGCTGCTATTGCTGAAATAGAAGTCCTCATATTAGGCCATTTATAGCTGCATAACTGTTAGGTTTTTACTAAAATCTAGCCTTGGCAATATCTTACTTGGCTTCCTTCCTTCCTTAGATAAGGAGATGTGTATCCTAAGAAAACTTTTATGATTTCTCATTTTATGATTACTGAAAAAAGTGAAAGTCCGTTATCTCCACACCCTTAAGGTTCTCAGCAGCCTGAGGACAGATACCCCAGCGAATCCAGCGTTTCTCTCCAACTCGTCTTGTTCCATCTTTGCAAAGAGTAGGTGAGACAAACTCAATAGTCTGTAAATACGTTCACAAGCAGAATTCCTGTGGCTTCCTGTCTCCCTGAACCCTGATCAGCTCTCTGGGAAATGTTCTCGTTGTTGGTGAGACATGGAGAGAGAAGGGTGAGGAATGGAAAGGAGGACTCTCGGGTCTGATGTTGGACATCACTGATGCAGAACAAGAAGGTCTGCATCCTCCGAGGGTGTGGTCCTCCTTTCCTGTATTCTCCTGGGATGACTGCAGGACACGGCTGCCCAGGAATGACCAGAGTCCAGCCTTGCTTGAGGGATCTGGCCTGTAGACAGTCCAGGACAACAGGGAAATGAGTCCAGGGAAGTCAGCTGAACCACAGAGGAGCAAGTCTAGGTGATACCCTAGGTGGGCAGGGCCCAGAGTCCAGGAGGTCAGACAGGTGACAAGAGCAGTAAAAGTGAGCCACAAACTCTGATTCTTCAGAAGGAAGCTTTCTTCTGGTGTTGTCAGCCTCTTGCATGTGGGTAACCCAGGTCCCTTCAAGGTTAATCAGAGTCAGAAGTTCAGAGAACTGCAGGTAAGTCCTCTATAGCAATAAGGCAGGGCAGAAACACTCATTTTATTTGTGTATATGTAAAGATAAGAGTTCTAAGAAATAATGTAGTGGGTGACAGGAGGAAGCTACCACTTTAGCTGCACCTCAGTTTGGTAGTTATATCTGTGATTTCATTTCCAGTTAGTTTGCTAACTGCAGCATAAGCTCAGTTCTTTAATGACATGTAGATAATGTCATGCACTTATGTTAATGATATACATTATGTTGATAACACGTAGAAATATTCTTGGAATTCAGGACTCAAGAAATTAACCAGTATTTGGCAAACTGAAACGGAAGAGAATGGAGTCAACGGTAAACAGTGATAACATGGGCTATTGTTATTTCTTTGATAGGCTTTCAGTAGAAAAGGTGTTGGTGTAATGTAGCCAGTTGTAATCATGTAGACTTCGGCTGGGCTAAATCCATAACAAAATGATTTGCTAAACAAACGAATATAGGTATATAGTTTGTTTAAACAACTGATGTGTTTCTAAAGAGCTGGTTGTAGACATTCTATGGTGAATTCTTCTGTAAAATAAATCACCAGCCTCTAAGGAATGACCCCCAAAGAGTGAAGCTCTGTTGGAGCGTCAGGCGCTTCTCACAGAGATGTCCCTTTGCCGAAATCATCTTTGCTCAAACTGCAAAGGATTTTGTCTTTTGTTTTAATCATGAAGACCTATCCTGATTCATCTGTAATAGATGTGTTTCACATATAAATGTTTCCTGTGTCGGATTTGTTTAAATACCCTTGTATATAGATAGTGTAAATAAGATTTCCAGCAATTATTTTTTCCTACTGGAAGAGCACTTAAGAAATAGCTATTTACCAAGTTCTTCGAAGATACCCTGATCTGCCTTCCCCATGGCACATCTTACTATGAATTGCACATAGTGGTACTCAACAAATCTGGTTTGTATGAGTAAATAAATATTACTTAAATAATGTACGTCAGAATATGTGAATAAGAGTATTATCACAACGGAAGCAGCGCCTCGCTCTCCTCTGAGAGGTACTTGGCTATTGTGGTTTCAGTTTCCTCTTATCTGTTTGTGAATCAGAACTTACACCAGGCAAGTTTATTTGTCTCGCTCTTGAGACTGTATATAAAATAGCAAAACAGTATTCTGATCATTCAGAATTTTTGTTCATTTGGACTGTCCACTCCCCGGCGATCAGTCCACTTTTTTTTTTTTAACATCTTCATTGGAGTAAAATTGCTTTACAATGTTGTGTTAGTTTCTGCTGTATAACAAAGTGAATCAGCTCTACATATACATATATCCCCATATCTCCTCCCTCTTGCGTCTCCCTCCCACCCTCCCTATCCCACCCCTCTAGGTCGTCACAAAGTACCGAGCTGATCTCCCAGTGCTATGCAGCTGCTTCCCACTAGCTGTCTGTTTTACATTTGGTAGTGTATATATGTACATGCCACTATCTCACTTCGTCCAGCTTACCCTTCCCCCTCCCTGTGTCCTCAAGTCCATTCTCTATGTCCAATCAATCCATCTTAATGGGGTTATTTCTCTGTACAGGCTGATCTCTCTGAGACACGGAGTCAAAGAACCCGTGGCCTCTTTTTCTCTTTTCTGCCCCTGACTCATTCCGTGACCTTCAAAACGAATGCAGTGCTACCCCAGGAAAGTTGGTCGTATTGATTGCAGTTGAGAACGGAGGCTTTGAGAACGGAGGCTTCTGCGTTTCTCTGGTTGTTTGATTGATGATGTGGGATGCAGGGAAGGAAAGCAGCGTCGGGGGAGACTCTTGGGGTGGGGGCAGGAGGTAGTGAGTTCTCGAGAACCACAAAGTTCTCCCGGCTGAACTGAGAGCCAGCAGGGGGTTTTGGTTAAATTGTGTTTGAAAGCCTTAGCATCCCCCAGACGAAATATGGCAAATTCAGACGCGAGGAACACTGTCAGAAGTCATACCCACAAACTCTGGGAAATTACAGCCGACAGTTATTAGTCATTCTTACGGGCAATAGAGAGTGTTGTTTAAAACAAAAATTCAAATCTGATGCTGTGAGTAAAGAGATGTTCTTTCCTGGCCCGGATAATAGTATTTCCAGGATCGATTCAAGAAATTAATAGGAGACCTTGCTCTGGGCTGCCAGCAAGCTTCCTTTCTTGTCAAGTTCAGCCGGCACCGAGGTGTTCTTAAGTTCTTGGGGAACCATTAATACATAGAATGCCAAAGCACTCGCTTATTTAGGCAAAAGTGCAGGCACTAAGGGGGACTGTTAAATCTGCTACTGAGAAAGGTGATTGGACCCGTTCGGATATTTTTGACTGGGGAGTCTAGATTTTTCAATTGCTGACTTAGATCCTGTTGGTTATTTTCTGCACCTCTCTGTTCACTTTAAACTTTGCAACCCAAATAGGCCTCTTGTTTGCCATCTAGCTCTAGGGGAGGGGGATTTGGGCCGCCATTATGGTGGGAAGGACATGGGTGTGAGATGCTGTTCCCGTGTCCCAGAGAGGCACCGAGGCAAGGTCATTGTCTAAGATTCACAGTAGCACACAGCAATAGGGGGATGAATTCTAGGTTCCTGCTTCTTGGTTAGCCCATAGCCCTCCCTTCAAAATGCTGCCTCTGTCCAATTTTTTGAACAGAAACTGGGAGAAGAAAAATAAAGGTGGGTGGGAGGTTTGTAGACCAAATGCCTCTCCAGCAAGGTAGTCTATCCTGCGTTAGATAACAAAGCTATGCCCCATATATTCCGAGCCATCTCTCTGCTCCTTCCTAAGCATATGACACATCTATTTGACCTGTGAACATCCACCCCACCCCCAAATCAATTCTGCCAGTACCCAAGCACCTCCTCCAATCCTTGAAGCAGGAGTCTGCAAGGTGAATTTCCTAACAAGCTGACTTTTCAAAGGTTTTTCAGCTCTCGAAAACATGAAAACGGTGTTTAAAAATTTAAGGGTCTGATATGTACCAGTTCTGTGGCGCAGCAGCAGGACGTAGCTCTTTGCAGTGCCATGATTCCCCAAACCCCAACTCTTTAAATTAAGATGTTTATGACAGCTGCTTGGGCTCAACGGAATGCACGTAGGATTGGCCATTAATTATTGCTCTGGGGTTTTGCACTTTTTCCCTGTGTTTTACCGCAAAAGGCGGTATTGTTGTGTAAACTATTTTTAGTGCTTTTTAAAGAAACCCTCTTTATTTGGGGTTGGATTTTTTTTTTTAACCTTTATTGTAAAAATTTCTGAACATAAGAGTTGAAAAACAATGCAGCTCTCCAAAGGACCCATCATGCAACTTCAATAACCATCAACATGGTATCAGAGTTGTTTTATCTACTCTCCCACCCCAGAAGCACACATATACTTTTTAATTTTGCTGGCGTACCTTAATGAAAATCCCAGACATCATTTCATTTCACTAATAAATATTTCAAGGTAGACATTCCTTTTAAGTTGTATATGTCCATAAAGCCATTACCAAAATGAAAGAAAATTAATAATTCCTTTATGTTGTATAATTTTGAGTCCATTTTCAAGTTTACAAAGAGCCAAACAAGGAAGAAAAGCAGTGAATCATAACTGAGTGGTTTGCATGATGTATTTTAGCAGCTTTAATTTTGTTAACCCTCGTCTAAAAGTGCCACATACACATACACACGTGCATACAAACACACACATGTACACATAGGAACGTACACTCACACACAGATGATCATTTTTTTTTAAAGCTCAAGAAGGCTTAGTCCTTCAGCTCTGACCTCCACACTTCACTTTCAGAAGGGATCCAGAGCCTGTACTAAACAGAAACTTTGCCTTGCTAATGATACAGTGTCCTGTATCTATTGTGGAAATTCCTCAGCTTTGTGACAGAACTTATTATTTTATTGTGGTAAATATTTGTACAGTTCCTTTTGATGTTCATCAGTGAAAGGCACACAGTCTTGGTGTGCCTTTGAGAGATCCCTTTTCCACATATTAATGACTTCATCTGCTTTCTGCCAAGTTCTGTGCTTTGGGTTAGAAGGAGGTCAGGTCGTGGACGTTTAGATGAATTTCCTGCAACCCGAGCTTTGTGTATTAAGTTCTCACTATTCCACTCGGGCTCTAGTCATCTTTTTAAAATTTATTTACAACATGGTGACAATTTTGACAGGAAAGTCAAACTTAGCAAACCACCACTATTCATCTGAATGTGCTTAAACCTGAGACTTTCATTCATATCCAGCCAGAAAACCCTCTTCTAAAGTGGTTTTTCCTATTCAATTTGTAAATCTAACTTTTTTTCATTGACTGGACTAGATTTTATAAGTGGGGGTCCCCTTTTTCTAGGTGAACGTCTTTACTTCTCTGCTGTCACATTCACCTTCAATTCCACAGCAAGAGAAAGACGTTTAGAAAGTTGGCAGGTAGAGTGGCTGCATCTGAATGTAGCATCAGGGACGAGGTGAGAAACTTGAGCATTCTAGAAAGGTTCTTCCATTGGTGACTGATGGATTACCAGAAGGATAAATATCTTCCCAGTGATGTTCAGACCACCATTTATTTCTGCCTGTATGTCAAACTAATTTTTATTATGCCAACTCTGCCCTGTTGACCTACCTTCACTGATAGGAAGGTCCCAGCTGGAGAACATCAAATACTAGAATGAAAATGCAACATTCTGATCAATTATCCAAAGTTTTCCTACGTGAAATCCAACTAATTGGGAAGCTGGTCACATTTGGAGGCTTCATCTAGATCAGGGGTCCCCAACCCCCAGGAACCGGGCCGCACGGCAAGAGGTGAGTGGCGGGCAAGCACGAGCGAAGCTTCATCTGCGGCTCCCCATCACTCGCGTTACCTCCTGACCCATCACCCCGACTCCCCGGTCCCTGGAAAAAATGTCTTCCACGAAACCGGTCCCTGGTGCCAAAAAGGTTGGGGACCGCTGATCTAGATATTTGATTCAGTGTCTTGCACGTAATAGGAGCTATAATAAAAATATGTTAATTAAGTAATTGATGAGATGCAAAGACACCAGTTTAGGAGTGATGACAGAACATAATGCAGGGCAAGGGCTTTATAACTTACCTGCCAAGAGAGGAAGATTGTACCTGTATTTCCACCCACCTTGCCTTCCAACTTCCAGTGTCATGGGAAGATCTTAGTAACATGCTTTAGGTGTTACAAACCCCATCCCCTCTTCAAGTCTGTGCTGATCAGGCCACATATGAAGCACTGATTCTGGGCATGACACTTTAAAGGAAGGAGGAAAGGGGCCTGATATTTGCTGAACTCCTGTTTCGTGCAAGGCACTGTGCTGGGGTCTGCACATTCCCTCATTTATTCACAGTGACAAGCGCATGGGTGGGGGTCTTAGCCCCATATTACAGACGTGGCTCAGAGATGAGAATTGTATGGCTAGTAAATGGTGTTGCTGAAATTCAAACCCAAGTTTGCATGCTTTTTTCCTTGTGCCAGTACAATAGACTGCATCCTTTAGGTTAGGGGCTGCAGGTACCTTCAGAAGAGTGGGAGGAAGATGGTACTGAGGCAGTATTGCAATGAGGGGAGATTCACAAGGAACCTAGTGGTTCATAGAAGCCTGCTCCTCTGTAACTGTCTGTGGCCCATTTCATTCCCTGGTGAGAACAACGTTAAGTGGGCTTCATCTAGAATTGTGCTTCCCAAAGTTTCATCCATGGACTAGAAGTTGTGGTATCACCTACAAACTTGTAAGAAGTATAGAATCTCAGGGCCCAGTCCAGACCTACTGAATCAGAATCAGCATTTTTAACAAGATCTCCAGGCAATTCGTGTGCACATTAAACTTAGAGAAGCACCGGCCTAGAGGCTTGTGGGAAATGATAATTAAATATGCTGACTGAATAGTTCTAGTGTAGCGTAAGATCATTTCTGAGTAAAGGCAATTCTCCTGCATTAGGCTGAGAGGGAGAATCATAATTTTTTTATTAAAAAAAAAAAGTATAACAGAATTTCTTCCAACTGTGAATCTCCAGATTGGTGGCTTGAACTAGGAAATGGGTCTTTCCTTTCTCCAGCATTTAGATTGCTTTTGGACTACTAAACCTGGAGGATGTGTGCGCCCACGCACACACACAACTAGAAAAAACTAGCCTATGAATTTATTAGAAACTGTTGTTGGGCAGTGTTTGGAACATTAATGGAAACTCAATTGTGTTTTCATTATATTCCCTTTCTAAAACTATGATTTTGGTTTTGTTGTTTTTCAACATGGAGAATAATCTGCCCAATCTGTGTGAATGCAAACCTTAAGGAATAAGTAAAATTGTGGTTTTTCTAGCTTTGTTCGCTCGGGCTGCCTCCACTCTCCTTAGACAATCTCCAAGTTAGCCCCCTTCAGTCGGTCATGAGACACCATGTGAAGGTCTTTGGAAAAACAGAGTTTACCACCCACCTGTTGCCAGGAAGCTTTTCAAGGAAGTTAGCAAAGGAAAAAGATGTTTTGCAGTTGAACGTGCCACATCACCTTGTTGATAGGAGGTTCTCAGTATTCGGTGTTTACAGGCTTTCATCACAACTGAAATTCTTTTGCCCCAGATTTGTGCCTTTCCTCCTCACTGTGTCCTTGTACGTTGGATTCCTGCTTCTTGTAGGTCTCCTTGTAGAAATGATTATACACTGGAGGCATAGCTGAGGCATTGCATCACAGAGCCTACTAGAGAAGGGAGGGGTGTGTTGCATAGCTGTTGAAGCTGATCCTCTCTTGCAAGAAAGAGCTAGAATTAGAGTCTTGCAAGGCTAACACTTTCCAACAGCATAGTCAATCAAGCCAGCTGCCAGAGGTGGCCTGTGAAATGAAAAACTCATTTGACGGGAAAGCCACATGACGTGCATGCTAGCCCCACCCTTGCCTCTAAGTTGTTAAGAGATTTTGGTCCTGTGTCTTCAGCCCTCAAGTGCTGGCTGGCACTTCTGCAAAAAGAGAGCTGGTACAACCTCTTCTGGCCTTGGAATTTAAGGATTCCATTATTCAGTCTACAAAATAAGGAGACCACGTTTTAAGTGCAGCAATAGGCTCATTAGATGATCTCCTTTTCTATCTGGTCACAGGTCCCATCAGTATACTATCAAACTGGGAAAGCAGAAGCCCATTTTGACAGCCCAGGATTCCCCATAAATACAAATTTTCTGTGTGGGAAGAATAATCCTTCTTTAAACAAGAAAGAATTAAGAAGGTGCTAATTCAGTTGCTCTTGGGTTTCTGCAGGGTCCAGTTTTGCTAAACAAGGGCACCTCACTCATTCGAGATGGTTGCAGAACTTTATTATTCTATGAAATCTTAGCCTGAGAGGCTCCGGGTCAGTGGTCTACCAGCTGGCAGCTATTACCATATATTGTAAATCCTGTTGTAAGGTGCATGTCTGAGAAATCAGGTGCTTTCTTTAGAAAACTAAAAGGATAACAGCAGCTCCTATATATTGAGCCCTTCCTATGTGACAGGTAATAGAATCAGGGACTGACGTTAACCTCACTTTACTGACGGGGAGACTGTGGCACGGAGATGTTTGTGTACTTACCTAAGTCCACCGGTACCTGAGTGTGGTGATTAGGATTTGAACGCAGACAGGAGGGGAACATGACATCCGCCTCCCTCTTACGGGAATATCCCCAAGGGCCATCTATCACTTGGCTGGGGAGAAGAGAAACTTGAGGAGAGTGGAATATATGGGGAAGTGTATTTTAAAATGTTTTTTTTAAGTTTGGATCTTTTCCTCCTGGTTGCCGCTGTTCAGTGTCAGTTTCACAAAACTCTTCAAATATCTGTTCAGTGGTCTCTGATCACTGGGAATGCCGACAGTAGGAACCAAGAATTTTAAGTACAGAATTAAACATTCCCTTTGTCTTTTTGTCAAACTGATAAAAGGCGCCATTGGTTTTCTTAGTGGGTAAAAAGGGGTAGGAAGAAGCGAGAAGCCACTTCCTTGAACCAGATGACCCCTTGAGCCTCATCGCTGTGGCCGGAGGAATGACCTTCCTGCTCCTGGGTGGCCGGGCAGCCTAATAAAAGGTGGAGTTCCTGGGCTCCTCTGGCGTGGATTGCTGGCTTTTTAGCACATTCATTTTCTTATGGAAGATGACTGTATTAATGACTATCATCTTCCTACCTAATTTAGAACAATTTAGTGTGATTGTTTACAATTACAATTTAGTGCCAGTGAAACCCTGGCCACAGTCTGAGAAAAATAAATGAAAACTCTGTTTGCCTTGCTGATTAATGTAACCTTAATTGTTGTTTTTTTCTATCTTAACTGGGGTTCAAAATATCCACCCTGACTGTTGAATAGGGTAGAGGCCCAATATTTTGGAGCAGAGAGACTTGGGGCTTGCTAGTCTGAGAGACAGGATTGCCATCTTCAAGATATATATATATATATATATATAGAGAGAGAGAGAGAGAGAGAGAGAGAGAGAGAGAAAGAGAGAGAGAGGGAGAGAGAGAGAGAGATAAACTCCACCTTTTCTTGAATAGAAAGATATGGGACTTCCCTGGTGGCACATTGGTTAAGAAACCGCCTGCCAATGTAGGGGACCCGGGTTCAAGCCCTCGTCCAGGAAGATCCCACATGCCGCAGAGCAACTAAGCCAGTGTGCCACAACTACTGAGCCCGCGTGCCACAACTACTGAAGCCTGCATGCCTAGATCCCATGCTCCACAACAGGAGAAGCCACCGCAGTGAGAAGCGTGTGGCAACAAAGCGTGTGGCAACAAAGCGTGTGGCAACATAAATAAATAAATAACCTTAAAAAAAAAGAAATATGGCAACAGAAAGCCTATATTCTATCATTATACAATCACATTATACAATTGATCTGAATGACATACTGTGTATATTCATCTTAAGGGAGACATCTGAATGTTTAAATATTGGACTATAATTCAGTTTTTCACAAGTGCTAAACAGCCATTTGTAATCCAGGTAGAACATGTAGGGAACCACTGGTGCATCACCCCTGGAGTAAACCTTCCTCCCTAAACCAACAGAAGGATATTTTCAATATGTCCTATTTAGAGTCTGGATTCCATTTGAAAATATCAGCCAATTTTTCTAAGATAACAAACATCACTTCTCATATTCATAGAAGGAAAATATACTGTTGTTGACATAGATTTCATGTCTAAAAGAGAAAAAATCCATGTATTATTAGATTACCTATCACAAAATAGGGTTGTTTTTTGCGGGGGTACGCAGGCCTCTCCCTGTTGTGGCCTCTCCCGTTGCGGAGCACAGGCTCTGGACGTGCAGGCTCAGCAGCAATGGCTCACGGGCCCAGCCACTCCGCAGCATGTGGGATCTTCCCTGACCGGGGCACGAACCCGTGTCCCCTGCATCGGCAGGCAGACTCTCAATCAGTGCACCACCAGGGAAGCCCACAAAATAGTTTTATTTTACTGTTGCAGGAAAAAAGAGAGTTGAAACCACTGTTCCTATCATTTATAGCATCTTGAGAGTGAGCATGTGTTCATGGAAGGCAGGGCACAGTAATGGGGAAGAAGAGTCACCGTATATTACCGCTTCTTGCTGTTGGCTTCTAATTAACCACTGCCTCAAGCTGTCCATCTTCTTGAGTACCATAGGCAACTTTTTGACATTTATTCATTAGACATTCATTTATTTAATAAATATGTATTGATTGCCTGCCCTACGCTGGCAGCTATTTGGGCAAAAAGAAGTTGGCAGTGAAGAGAGAAAGAAACATAGTCCCAGGCCTGCAGGAGTATGCATTTAGAAGTAGGAGTGAGAAATGTACGTTCATGACTAATTCCAGGTGAATGAAGAGATACATGTGGCCTTGAGGACATGTGTTGGGAGCTGCACATAGGAAGGGCAGCAGTGACCCATCGTTATGAGGCGTTATAGAGGCAATGCCTCTCTGGGATCAATTTGCCTAAATTGGGCTCCAGGGGAGGAAGAGAGGCTGGCACCATGGGGTACAAGGAGCTCTGGGATTCTAGACTCAGCATACCACTCCCTAGCCGTGGGACTAGGTATGCAAGGAGCTTCCTTTCCCATTGCTTCGGTTTCCCACCTCTAAGTGATGGAGCTGGAGGAACCATCCCTGAGGCCCCTTTCTGCTGTAGGGGCTACAGGTCCTGACTGCATATGTGCCCCGGTGTGTGGAGGGGCAGTGGTTGGCTGGGGTTCCTCCTGCTGGGCCTGCCCTCCCTCTTCTCTGGCCTGAGACCAGTGCAATGAGAAGAGCCTTGCTTTCCCAGGCACCACAGAGCCATCCAGGAGGCCCATCGTGCTCTTCAGGGGGAACTTGGGCCACAACGATGAGAATATGAGTAAATATGCCAAGTGAAGGCCATCCGTCCATTAACAGCCAACGCCTTGTGTCTCACGGTTCTTGCCTTGGTAGAGATTTAAATGTCTCTTATGCCACATCCTAGATGGATATCTGTCTACGATCTGCCTGAGCATTTACAGTGGAAGGTTATCTGCTCTATTGTTCGGTATAGATCATTCCTAGGGCAAGGAGGAATCCTTCTCTCCAAGTCCAAGTGCAAGGCAAGACAGGGGCTTTGTCCAAAGTGGCAGAGCTTGGCTTAGAATCTAATCTCCATCTTACTAAGTCTCCAATCCCAAAGTGTTCCTGAGACAGTAAAATCAAGGTTAAAAACTCCAGTTAACCCAACACTTGATATTTAATTACTTCTTCCCTCTGCATCAAAACCCTCAGGCTCCACCCTCTAGCTGTGGCCATGGCCTCCTTTGCACCATGCGGAAAGGAGGGTGGTCTAAGGGAAAGCGATGGGTTTTGGAATCAACAGACCTGAGTTTGCATCTCCAGTCTGTTACTTCATAGCTGTGAGATTTTAGGAAGTTACTTTGCCTCTGGGTTTCTCAATCAGTAAAACGAGAGTAGTAATAATGATTTCTCAGTGTTGTAGAATTAAATGAGATCTGTATGTAAAATACCTGGTGCATAGTAGAAACCCAGTGAATGGTAGTAGCTGTTAATTACTGCTGCTTAAGAAACTTACAGTTAGTTCAAAGAGGAGTTTACATGCAGTTCATCAAGCGAGGGGAGGAAAGATTAAGTTATATTATGTTGTAGAATCCTACCACTGATCTTTTTGAAATAAGTTTGGGGGTGGGAAGGCCTGGAGGAAGGGCCTACAGCTCAGTGGTTTCTTGACAGGCTCTGGGATTCCCCCCATCCTCGTGGACTTTCAGGAACTGCTCTGAGATACTCATGTCTACCTGCTCACACACCCTTTGCTGGCTGCACTGACACCACATCAAGGCCTTTTCCCTGCATGCCCTTGTGTTGTTCAAGGTCTGCAGTGAAGCCAACTGTACAGCATGGGGTTTTACCTTATCATCAGTACTTGTTTTCAGCCTGACCCCTGGATGCCCTGTTAGGCGACAGATCTCCTGATTCACTTCCTTCTCAGAATTCTACTGCATAAACAAGCCTAAGCTGTAAGATGTAAATAATTCTAACTCTAATACCAAACAGACTTAGCTGCACTGTTGCTGCTATACCCTGGGAACAGGGAGGGTGAAAGTGTAGGGAACGTAAAGGGCTTGGGAGGGAGGGGAAGATGTCAGAATTTCTATGGAGAGTCTGGGGAGCTGAGTGAAAGAATTTTTGTCCAAATAGTATGGAAAATTCCTTCCTGGCCCTTTATATAATAGAAGCTATTTCTAAGTGTTTCTCCCACCCACCTTGGGACACACACAGGCATAAAATGACAAAGAAGCTCAACATCTAATGCTAAGCCACAATGGAATGCCACTTGGTTGAGAAGTTGGTGACATTTTGATTTTTAAAGGAAGGTAGGTGCCTAGGGAAGTCCCAGTTGGGCAGTAAATACAGATAACACAGAAGGACCCTCTGTGGTCAGAGTGCTGTGGGGAAGTTCACAGGACCCGATACATACTCTCTGTCCCCACCAGAAGCCTAAACTTTAAGCCTCAGTCCAAGGAGTCCAGAGTTTCTTTGCAGGAAGCAGGTTGAACAAACATCAATAATCATGTATGCAAATGGGTGATAAACATCAACTCAAGTATGTGTGCAATTAGTTTTATGTAAATCTTACAGGGCTCCTGAGGTGATCAGGATGAGAGCAGATCTGGGAGAAATTACAGTGGGATCCCAGTGTCGATAAAGAGGAAGTCGAAATTTGAAGGGATGGAGTGGTATTCTAGACTGGAGAATGGCCAGTGTACAAGCTAACAACGTGGCACAAGGAGGGAACTCAGTAAAATAAGAGAAGAATTGCTGGAGAGGAAGGAGCCAAGGAGAATATTAAAAGAGGATTTATGTGGGAGTGAGAAAAGGAGGTGGTCCTAGGGACCACAAGAGTAACTTCAAGAAATAGAGGATCATGGATGCTTAAAGGGAATTAGTCTTGCTTTCTGAGGGGCAGACTAGAGGCAGAGAGTTAATTCAGGGATTGGGGGAGAGGTCTTCCCTTTGCAATAGCCAGCAGTAAGCTAGTTTGCCATTCTGAGTTGCTTCAGCAGATGCCCACCTCTGTACCAGCTAACCAAGACCCACAGACTCCAAGGACCGGTTGAGGGCCATCAATTGACCTGTTAAGTTCCAAGGTTGAGCAAAGCGGTATCTTTCCTCAGAACACACCATATACCTCCTCCATTTGCTAAACAAATGACATTATTAGTGTCTTAAAAACAAACAAACAAACAACAACAACACAAAACAAGTAACAGTTTCTCCTGAGCTAGGTAAGTAAGAATCAGAAACTGTTGATTATCTCAGTGTGTCAAGAACTATAGTTCACATCAGAGGCGACTAGTTTATTAATTTGAATTTTCTCTTGGGTTTTTTTCCTTTTCAAAAAGTGATTTTAGCTGAGCCCAATTCCCCAGAGAGCTTGGCACTAAAAGAGTTTGAAGTTGAGGAAGTGCTACCCAGGCTGTTGCTTTCAGGCTGGCTCACTCCTTGCTGAAGTACCCTCTTCAGTTCATCAGTTATTGATCATGACGCTGGTATAGGCTTTAGTCTCCAGAGAGGGTGTGTAACGATGGGAAGCTGAATTCTGCCAGTGGAATGTTTACAGATGAAATGGAGCATTCCTTGAGGCAACAGGGCCAACACATTCTCTCTCAGGACTCCCATGATTAGATCTATCTTCATTCAAGAGATAAGGACTTATGGCATGTTTCCTATCAATTTCATATCAATAGATAGAGAATAGCAAACCATTCAAGCCCCCTGAGCCCTTCTTACCAAGGCATCACACCCCAAAATACCATACACAAACCCACATTGCAGAGGGCCATGGACACCAGTGTGGTCAACCACACCAAACCAAAGGACGATGAGAAGCAAAACTAGAGCCACACGGCTGGTGTGCTATTTGAGAGTACTGTGTCAAGCAGCACATACAAAATTCGAGTTATCCACAGCATCGGTGCTATATCCAAGTTTGCCTTCTGAAGGGACCACCAGGCTAAAAGTCAGGAAATATGGGTTCTTTCATTGGCGGCCCCATTAAAGCTCATGCCTCATGAGCACACTTGGAGGAAGGGCAAAGCATGCGGTCAAACTGTCCTGTCCTGCTGTTCATTCGTCAACAGTATCAAACTTGATTGATTCTTTTTTTTTTTCAATGAGTTGATGAGGTGCTTTGAGATCATGCAGACGTAGGCGTGTACCCTTTTTACCACTCTTTATACAGCTCCATTTCCTCACCTGAGACGTGTTGATGATCTTGATGAACCTTCATAAGAATGGCCACCTCCCTTCCACCTGGGGACCCTAGGAGGATTAATTAGAGAGTATCTATAATATGCTTATACTCCTTGGAGAAAGATTCTACATAAAAGCAAAGTAGGGACTTCCCTGGTGGTGCAGTGGTTAAGAATCCTCCTGCCAATGCAGGGGACATGGGCTTGAGCCCTGGTCCGAGAAGATCCCACTATGCCGCAGAGCAACTAAGCCCACGCTCCACAACTACTGAGCCTGCGCTCTAGAGCCCACGAGCCACAACTATTGAGCGTGTGTGCCACAACTACTGAAGCCCATGCACTTAGAGCTCATGCTCCGTAACAAGATAAGCCACCGCAACGAGAAGCCTGCGCCCCGCAACAAAGAGTAGCCCCCGCTCACCGCAACTGCAGAAAGCCCGCGTGCAGCAACGAAGACCCAACGCAGCCAAAAATAAATAAAATTAATAAGTTTTTTAAAGTAAATAAAATTTTTTATAAAGCAAAGTATTATTATTTCTAAGAGGGATGATACTTATTAGCTCCTTATAGGATCATTATGCAAATAGATTATGCTTCCCTTTAGAGAAATTATCTCCCAATTTTCGTAATTCTTACAGTCTCTAGAATGGAATATGCACTCAAAAAAAGAAAAAAAAAGGGCAGGTTGGTTGGTGAAAGAGAATGGGTTGGATTCCTAACCATAACTCGACAAGCTTGTTTTTAAGGGCGTAGTTAACAAAGAAAATAGACACTGCCATCACCTTCCCTCTGATTTTATAAAATGCCCTTGTCTCCTTTATAATAATTACATGGTAAAGATAGCTCTACATTTCTCTGTTTGTTCATTTTATGGCCTTTTGACTATTCCAGTTGTTGAATCCTTTGATTAAATGGCATTGTAGTTGAGTAGCTGTTCAGAAATCACAGGTCATCATTTCATTCATACTTGTGGTGATATTTTACAAATTGATAATGTGAGTTATGAGTGGAAATTTTTAAATCCAAACTCCAGTCCACAGAAATTTCAGGGAAAACTCAAACCAGTCTTCATTTTATATTCACGTCATTTTCCAGATCGTGTCAAAATGCCTTATTCGGCATTTAATACAAGCCCAGCCTTCACATGAAACCAGTTCGACGTGCCCTGTGTTTTGGATAACTTACTACAATGAGGTGCAAACTGCCTATGTTTCTTCACTACATAGGTAGGGAACTGCTCACTTTTTCTTCTCCTTCTTCTTTTTGTCTGACAGAAAAATTCCACGGTGAGAATGAGAATCTTTCTGGGGGAAAGCAAAACAAAGCGCAAAGTAAAAAAAAAAAAAAAAAAGACCTTAAAGTAAGTTGTTGAGTGAATTTTAGAGAAGAAAACCCAAAGCAAATGTATGTAGTGCCTCTGTGTGCCCACAAAGAGCATTGCCAGCCCTAGCCATCACAGGTCGAAGCGCATGCGAATGAGATCTTAATCCATTAAACTCATTCACAGGAAAATGTAATGTAGGTCACTGTGGAGAGCAACGTGGTGTCGTGTGCAAGCTCATTCACCATCCCGAATGACATGAGTCAGGGGCGTTCAGTGTGGAAGATCTGAAGCCAGTATATTGCAGTCCAAATGGTAACCATGGAACAAACTGAATGAGTAGCCAACAAGGCCTGGTGTGAAGTGTCTCTAATACAGCATGCTGTGAACTGGCACCCATCCGACCTAGATTAAGCATTTGAAGCACCCACAATTTCAGTACAATCTTCTCTTTCTTTCCAGTGCATTCATGGCCACCTTTTTCAAGCGTTTATCTTTTCCACTTTGTTTATTTTATTTTATGAGAAGGTTAATGCTTCTCTGAGGGACTTAAGCAAAACTCAGTCAACTTCTGTGGACAGTAAGGGCAGGGAGAAAGGAGACAACGGAAAACTTAGCCCGAGAGAGCTTGGGTGATTCTTTTTATGATTGTTTTTATTTTTGCATCTCAGCCTGCTCAACCCCACCCTCTAGGAGTATGCCTTCAGCATCTCCAGGGAGCCACCCAGGCAGTCTGACAACAGGGTTTGTGGGTTGTGTTTGCTCTTAGGATGGGTATGGTGAAAGGAGCATGGCCACACCCTTCTTTCTTTGTAACCACAGCCTGATATAGCTCCTCCCACAACTCCTCTCCAACCTGAAACCATGAAAAAGCTCCAGAAAAGAAAGCCAAAATGTAGACACTTTGGAAAAATCCTCAACTTTCCACTTTGCCCATTCAAGTTTGGAGTCACCCATTGTGACTTTGTCACAACTGTGTTGCTTACAGTTAGAGGTAGCGCCTTGAGGGCGCTGAGGGTGTTTAAAGCATGTTTTGTCAGAATTGATTTTTTTAAGAAATTTTAATAAATTATCAAAATCAAATTAATTTTATTGTCCCCACTATAAAAGTAAAACAATACTCATTATTTAAAAATTGGAAAAGATATAAAAGCAGAAAAACACTAGACATGTCACAGTTAAAATTTTGATATATTTCCTTTTAGACCTTCTTTCTTCCTTCTTTTCTTCCTTCTTTCCTTTCTTCTTTCTTTCTGCACAGCAAAGGAAACCATCAGTACAATGAAAAGACAACTTACCAAATAGGAGAAGATATTTGCAAATCACATACCCAATAACGGGTTAATATCCAAAATATATAAAGAACTCACACAACTCAACAAGAAAAAAACAAACAACCCAGTTTAAAAAATAGGCAGAGGATATGAATACACATTTTTCCAAAAAAAGACATACAGATGGCCACAGGCACATGAAAAGATGCTCGACATCGCTAACTTTAGGAAAATGCAAATCAAAACCACAATGAGATGTCACCTCACGCCTTTTAGAATGTCTATCTTCCTTCCTTCTGTAAGTGCTCAGATTTTTCTTAAACCCCAGGTAGTATGTTTCCAGGCTCAAATATATGGTATTTGGACATACATTGCTTTAATCAAAACACAGGGGTGAGTAAGGATGCACCTTACATTACCCCATGCCACCTCTCCTCCAGCACCTTCCCCACTCACATTGGCCCAAAAGGGTGTGTGATGTGAGCTGGCATCCTCTCGGTCCCTAAAGCAACTGGAAAAAAATGTTAGT
This sequence comes from Delphinus delphis, assembly GCF_949987515.2. Classification (NCBI taxonomy): domain Eukaryota; kingdom Metazoa; phylum Chordata; class Mammalia; order Artiodactyla; family Delphinidae; genus Delphinus; species Delphinus delphis. The sequence continues at coordinate 141,910,861 of NC_082684.1, forward strand.
GACATCAACCTAATTGCCCTCAAGCAGATTAAGTCTCCTAGTTCTAGTGGTAAAACCTGCTGGTGACTGTCCTCATCTACCCCCTCCATATCCACTGTTGATTAATTGCAAATATCCATGCTTCAAGACAGGGGTGAACACTTGTGCCTCTCCGGTGTTCTCTGAATGTTCTCTGCTCTTTGAGGAAAGTGGAGCCAAGTGGGAATGTGGCCAGCAATGCAACTGGCTTTCCAATGCATGTTTCTGTAACACATCTTAGTGCTATATTTGTCAGTGGACTTAGGGCCTCAGAGAACTTTCCAAGGTGAAAACCTAACATTGCTTCCATGGATGTTGAGGGTAAAGCCCTTAACCCTAGGACTTAATGAGAACAAAATTAAGTGCTTCTTTAAGCAGCTCAGATTTATCCTGTCAGTATAAGTGATGGGAGACTTCTTCGTGTGCTTTGGAAAAGAGATTGTGTGTGTGTGTGTGTGTATGTTAATCTAAAGCATCGTCTCCTTGCTTCATTATGTCACCATACACACTGTTCCTTTATGATAGACAGGGTTCATCTATTCCCCTGCTCTAAACTTAATTACTTTGCAATTAATTCTTTGTTGAAAATAGCAAGGCTCCTAAACTCAGAACATCTCATTGTGAGAAAGGCTGTTTATGGATAGAGGTCAAGAGGATGTATTGGAATATTCCGCAGCGCTGCCACAGATATTTTGAATGAAAACAGCAAGAGAGAAAAGGCCCATTCCAAACGAGTTTGCCATGGAAAGTGAGGCTTCTTCCCAAACTGAGTTCAGAATTTTAAACTTAGGACGATAGAAAAATCTCATTGCAGTCATCTGAACACTTCACATTTTTCTAGGGTTCACCTTGTGGCAACCACGCGCTCATGAAATGTTTTAGTTAATCCTTATAAAAGTCTTCCCAGCTAGGTATTATGAACACTATCTTATAAATGACATAATTTCTTAAGATTATACAGATGGCCCCTAAAGGAATTCATTTCATGTGGTCATTGCTGAATAGTTGGCATACATAAGATCGTTGAATTCATTATGCCAGTTTTACAGATGAGAAAAGTGAGGCTTTGAGAAGTGACTTGCCCAGTGTATTACAGCTGTTAAGTGCTAATCTCAGCCTCAGACTCCGTTGTCTGGCTGTGTTGTCAGCTGTGACCCTAAATTACTTCCCTCCCAAAGTCTTTGTCCTTATCTTCCACCAGCCTGGGAAGACAGTCTTTCAGGGAGGGCCCTTCATGTCACTTGGTCAAATAAGTGTTCCTTGGAAGGAACTCAGAGGAAATTACAGAAGTGTGCCCTTTATGAGAAGATGCTTCTGTCTTATGTATCCTGGGGTCTGTGAGGATCCGAGACTGACTAATCAGTCCCTGCGGTACCCACAGCCCTTTGCAAATGCTACCTCATCAGTCTTGCCACCAGACTTTGGAAGTCAGTGATGAGCACACTAGTGACACCAGTGGAGGAGGCCACCATCTTTCTCTTGTACAAAAATGGGTACATAGGACAAGACTGGGAAAAATCAGAGCCTCGGCAGTCAGGGTCAGGCACTTCCTGTAGCACGTGCTGCAGAGCAGGGTCTGGGCGTTGCTGGGGGTTCACACGTAGTAAATAACAGATAAACGTTGCTGAGTGTGCGAATGAATGAATTCTCACAGTTATAAGGGCAGAGAAGAAGCAGTACATTGGTGAGTTCAAAATACTTTGCCCACTTTACCCTAACTTTAGAGAAACTGAATCTCCAATGAGAAGTTTCTCTGTGAGACCCTGTGAGGCAGTGATACCAGCTCACTTCCTCTGTGCAAATTTTTTTTTAATTAATTTATTTATTTATTTTTGGCTGCATTGGGTCTTCGTTGCTGCCCACGGGCTTTCTCTAGTTGCGGCAAGCGGGGGAACATGGGCTCTAGGCGCGTGGGCTTCAGTCGTTGTGGCACGTGGGCTCAGTAGTTGTGGCTCGTGGGCTGTAGAGCACAGGCTCAGTAGTTGTGGCGCACAGGCTTAGTTGCTCCGCGGTATGTGGGATCTTCCTGGACCAGGGCTCGAACCCGTGTCCCCTGCATTGGCAGGAGGATTCCTAACCACTGCGCCACGAGGGAAGTCCTGTTAAGTTCACTGACTTAACGAACACTTACGCAGCCAGACACGGTCCTAAAAGCTTTACAAATATGAATCCATTTAATCTTTTTTATTTTTTTAACTTCTACTGATGCCTCTGATCCTCGATGCTTCTTGTCCCAGCCCCTCTTCAGAAACTTAACATATGAAGCATTATTTTGTGTGTTACAGTGCTTACAGGAAGATAAGGTACTCATATAGAACCGTGCATTTCTTGAAGGCATTCCCTTTTTTTAAAACTTTTTACTTATTTATTTTTGGCTGTGTTGGGTCTTTGTTACACACGGGCTTTCTCTAGTTGCGGCGAGCAGGGGCTACTCTTCGTTGCGGTGCACGGGCTTCTCATTGCGGTGGCTTCTCTTGTTGTGGAGCGCGGGCTCTAGGTGCTCAAGCTCAGTAGTTGTGGCTCACGGGCTTAGTGGCTCTGCGGCATGTGGGATCTTCCTGGACCAGGGCTCAAACCCGTGTCCCTTTCATAGGCAGGTGGACGGACTCTTAACCACTGCGCCACCAGGGACGTCCCAAGGCATTCACTTTTTTCCCTTTTTTTTAATTGCGGTGTAATTGACAGAAGGCATTCACCTTTGATTCATTCAGCAAATATCCCAGAGGTATTTTCTAAGGAGCTACCATGTGCCAGGCACAATGGCAGGAGCTTAGGACTCAGAAACAAAAGATAGTGTCCCTGTACTTAACAGGAAGGAGTAGTATTTTCTGACTTTGAGAGGGAGGATGGTGTGTGGTAGAGGATAGGGGCATGTTTAGACAGATAAGAAAATAAAGATCATGGGGCATGACAGCTACGAAAATAGTAAGCACAGAGAAAAAAGGCAACTTTGGGGGAATTTAGAAAAGGCACCCTTTCCTAGAGGTGGATGCAGATGCAGACCCGCACCTGGGCTCATAGATTCGTGAAGGAAATATGTCCCGCCCATCCTTTAACCAGTGCCGGTGAGCTGTGACCAAGCTGCACAACAGAGCAGAGGCCCGATGAAAGGTACGCTGATGGCAAAATGGAGTTTGCCCTGAGTCTTGGAGGTTTTGTGGGAATTAGCCCAGGAGAGAAAAAAGGTATCGCATTCCTGGCAGAAGAAACAGAAGACCAGAAATCTCAGAGCTCTTTAAGAACATGGAATACTTGGGGAGCTATAAAGGCTGAGAAACCAGGAGCCTTTCTTCATTAAGTAAATTTCTTGATGCCTTGGATACAGCATTATATTAGGAAAATGTTTATTGCTGGTGAAATATATCAGCAAAAAGATTCCTGCCTTTTTTTTCTTGCTTTATCTACTGGGCTGCCCTTTCTCGCGCGCTCGCTCTCTCTCTCTCTCTCTCTCTCTCTCTCTCTCTCTCTCTCTCTCTCTCTCTCACACACACACACACACACACACACACACACACACACACACACACACACACACACACACACACACACACACACACACACACACACACACACACGAAGTAGAGGATGACTGGTTTACACCGGATTCCTACATCCTTAAGGAGTGAGTTGAAAGTATCCCTTGGATTTCTGTTCCCTGTGAGTAGAATGAAGAATTTCCCTTAAGCATCATCACATTGTCTCTGCTTCCTCCAATTTCTGCAAAACTAAAGATGTCAGGTGTTGGGGCTATGGTGAGACAGGACCAAGGTCAAACCCCTGCTCCCCTTCTCTTACTGCAGGCTTTACTTTCCCTTAAGGAAAGTGTGCTGCTGAAGATCGTGTTCTACATGACCTCTTTGCTGGCAATTGACCTGGCGAAAGGGAGTAATAAGGAAGAGTTGTTATATTTTAGACACTTTTGAATAGAATGGGAAATTGTTATTCATATCCCATTCGATGACCAGGGTGCACATTATTTTTCCCATGCTCTAGTTTTTTCATAAAATGTATGCTTTCCCCACCTACCCACCCCCCTCATTTCTCCTAATGAGCACAGTTCCCACATCTGGACAGGACAGGCCTCTCTGCAAGGTCCTTCCTGTCTCTTTGACCTCCCTGGCTTTCCTCCTGGACAAAAAGCAGATCAGCTAGGGGAATTGCATCGGGAGTGTCACATCACGTGCTTTGTGGGAAATCAGTGAATGGAGCCCTCTTAGCTTCTGGAATATAAAATTCTGATCTAAACAAACTTGGGTCAAGAGCACATGGGGCCTAAGTTATAGAATCAGCTCTATTTGGAAAACTATTGGTAACTATTAAAACGTCACCAGTAATTTTCATTGTGGGCCAATACGAAATATACTAAAGATAAAAGGGAAACTTTGTATGGTGCCAGGGATCTGCTATAGAAAATGTTAGAAATTGGTGCTACAGTTCTCTGCTTCTCCCCGTAATCTGCATTTTACACAGAAATCAGGAAACATGCCCAAGTTTACTTGGTAAAAAACAAATTTAAGAAATGAATGCTTCAAATCTTAATGTTGGCCTCATTTTCTACAGGAGGGGTGAACTGACTCAAATTCTATATATAAAGCTTTTGGGCTAGAATTTGGCTCTAAGCCTTTTGATATTTCTGATTCTTTTCCTGATGTGACAGGCACAGTGACATACCTCACTTGGGAGGAGAACAAAGAAAGACATAAGATAGCTGGTGTATTGTTTAGACTTAAATCTCAAGAAGTGGAGTGGAATAATATATCTACAAGCTAAGCTAAAGAAAGAAAAAAAGAAAAGTATATCTAGATAAATTCCATTTGAATTTTAAAATTAAATATGAAGAATATAATCATAAAAGTAACTTTTTTAAATATATGCAAATATATTTTTGGAATAGACAGAGTCTTTGTAGACATATAAACAAAGGCAGAAACTATAAATAAAAGCCTACTAGATTTGATTCTATCCCCTTAAATAAAATAAAATTTCTTAAATTTGCACATGTAAAAAGAATAACCCAAACAAAATTTAGATAGAAAATAAGCAACATATGATTAACTTTGCAGAATTATTTTAAATTGGTAAGTAAAAGACAAATACTACCGTAATACAAAAATGAGCAGAGATTATGAACAGGCAATTAGCAAAAGAGGAAATACAAAAGTCAACAAAGTTAAACAAAGCAATCTCATAAGTAAACAAAGAAATGTAAATTAAAAGAAGATACCTTTTTAGCCAACTATCAAGATTTATTTTTCATGATGATGTCTGTATACAGTACTCTAGGAATTATAAATCAATAAACACTTTCTACAGGATGCCTTAATATATATTCAATTCTTTTTCAAAGTTAAACTATCAAGAATGTACTTTTTTAAAAAATCACGTGTTAATAAACATCTGTGTAACAAGGATATTCATAGTAGAATTCTTTTCAATAACAAAAGGAAATGGCAGAAAGGGGTATGATTATTAATAAGTGGTAGAGTTAATGGGATTTTAATTCTCTCCTTAAATCTTTAAAAAATTTGTCCAAATATTCTGCAGTAAATATATATTACTTTTTTGTCTTAAGTGATGATGGATCTTAAGAAAGATATCGGAAGGCTTTCACAGTGCCATATCAAACAGGGGCAGGTGATGGAAGTGGCTGGCCCTGGGGAAGAATATTTTACCACTGACATTGTTTAGAATTGTCGGCCCATGGTAATAATCAAAAGCAAACCAGCTCTTAGCTGGGATTTTTATTGTTTTTAAATTATTGCCTGCATCCTGGGCCATTGCTCCCATGGCATTCTCCCCTCCTTGGTACATAACTGTGGCTGCTGATGCTTCTGAAAAGAAAGAGGAAGGGGTGACACATCAATTTCAGCATCAAGTATGTAAAAATCACTCAAGATTGGTACTTTCTACCAGTTTCTACCATAAAATATGTAATCATTTCATGACTGCAAACACGGGAGCTTTTTTCCAGCTTACCTGGGTGATCCTACTTCAAGAGCAGAGTGGCACCGTTTTCACTTGGTCGGCTTTCATATTCTGCATGTGTGTGGAATCCCAAAGGAGTCTCATTTGTCCTATCAGACAGGAACTTCACAGGTGAGAGTTGTCAGCTGACTGAGAGGTATAGCTCTGCGTTTCCATCCCGGAGGAACCGTGAATGAGATGCCATATAATATGAATGGCTATCCCCCTAGGCACCCTATAAATTTATTATAAAGCACTGGATTTTGCAATAACAAAAATACGTTATGAAATTGGAGGAACGTGTAAAAATGAGACATTTCTGTCTCTTCAGGGTTGCAGTAGACCCCAGATTGTACTGAGTAGCGGGCCTGATTTCATTAACACAAGAGCAGGCCTGGTGTGATCCAGACCTGGCAGAAATTCTGCAGTGCGTTGAGTGGCTCTGAAGTTTCTAGTGTTTGGGAACAGAAAAGTTAGATGTGAGGAAGGAAAGAGCAAATGTGGACAGCTCTGTAGATTGAGAGGATGAGGACAGCTGGTTAGATGACACTTTGTTTGCGTTTAACATTCACTTTGTAAAAGATCGTCAGAAAGGTCCGATTTGGGGTTTTGACTGTTCTTATGAGATTGGGGTGAGGGGAGGCCTCATGTGGGCAGCTGTGTGGAACAAAGAGCATCTAACTTAGGCTTTTGGTTTTTGAAAAAGTAGTCTGTTGGGGTTTATGTAGCTCTGTAGATGTTTATTATTGCAACTGGCTTGGCATTTAGTTACCTTTTAAGGAAGTCCTAAGTAGAGGTAAAATTTGTAATATGGACATTACTCAAAATCCTACAAAAAGCAATCCATACCAGCTGGAGTTGTGTTTCGTTTATTGTGGCACAAAAATCTCTTCCCCTCTTTATTGTGTCAGCCAGTCAAGAGCGAGGGCAGAACATAAGGCCTCTTTCAGATGTCGAACCCTCAGTTTTGCTCCCCTGAAAAACCCTTTAGAATCTCAGAAAACAGTTTCCCAGTTTCAGTTGCCCACCGTAAGTGCAGGTATTGTTTATCTATTATATCAGTTTAGCGAGAGGACCATCTCACACTCATTAAGTTGATTTAAAAATGATCAGAAGAATCGCAACTGTATCCTTCGAGAATATAAATGCCTCCGAGGCCATCTCCATTTTAGGAAAATCAGGTCTTTTACCTTTGCTCTTGCTTCCCCTCAGCATTTTCTTCTACAGCAGAAATAATGCGTTTAGTCATTTTGGAACAGCGGTTTAATACATTAATGATTGCAGGTGCTGTTTCTAGAATTTTGGCTCTGCAAATGTGATCTGGTGAGTGGGTCAGAGGCAGTGAGTGAGAGTCCTGGGAAGTGAGGATTTTATAAAGCCAGGATGCACTGCAATGAAAGCACAAGCGTCCCACGTAATTAAAACACATGAGGCATCCGTGCTCTGTAGCCTGTCAGAGACACATGTGGCCTTATGGTGGGCTGAGAGGAGGGGAGGGGAGAGTGAAGGGGGCATTAAAATGATGCGAAACCAGAGAAATATGGGCCTCCTGTTCCCCAGCTTCTGGAATTAGGGAATTGTTATATAATCCAAGCCAGCAGCATGAGGGGATTTGGCTAATAGTTAACTTAATTTTCTGGAATGTCTTTTTTTCTGTAAGTCAGCCTAAGTGGAAAGAAAGTGGAACTCTTGTCAATGAATCAAATGGCGGGAGGGGCCGGCTGGGAGAGCTGATTCCCCCTGGATCTTGTACATATTACTCCATTCCTTGGCTGTACTTCCAGTGCAGGTTAAATGAATTGTTCCCATTAGCGAGCGGATAGGACAGCTCCTTTAGATGAAGGAGACTCTGTACTTTGAATGTCACCGTGAGGAAACGGTAGCCCTCATAGAAAAGTTGACAGTGCCACTTGTGGCGGTATTTTACTGTCATTGTTAAAACTATATCAAATGACGACTTACAGTGAGGCTCAGAGTTTCACCATAATATATAATAATAATAATACTTCTGTCAGCTTGGAAGTGATGTCGGATTTCTGCGCAGCTTCGTGCTTTATCGGAGACGTGGTGGTCGTAGAAGCAGTACTTGGTGCCAGACTTGCTGTATGTGGCTGATTCATTCTGCCATGAATGCTCCTGACTGAGTCACATTCACTCTGATTAGTCACTTAGCCTTCATTTGCTGAAACTAAAATCCTGAATTTGCTTCATCTGTGTACTTTTTATAGCCATATTTAAAGTACCCTTCAGTAAGTGACACCAAATATGACTGTTGGGGGAAAACTATTAATAATCAGGAGGATGTTGAGTTGGCTGAAAGGTTCCTTATGTCTAAGTTCAAAGCCATGTGATATCATATTGACATTCCCATATTGGCAGCAGGGAGATGGCTTGTTTTATTTGTTCTGTTACTTTGGAAACTGAGCCATAGGCTTTATTTGTATAAATAAAGAGTAACAAGATCAGTTATCTTCATCATACAGCAGTTGTAGGAATTATTTGGAATAATCAGATCATATATAAGAATCTTTTAGAATGCAAATTTAAAAATCAAGATGTTTGTATGGGAAAATATATAAGCAGGGAGAAGTCCCTGTCACATACATTCCTTGATGGACATACATTCCTTGATGGACCCGAAAAAAGTCAACAGGCCCTCAAGTGACCAACAATGCAAAGAGAATGTGCTAAGAGTTGGGCTAAATTAACATTTCAGTGCCCCCCGCCCAAACACTTTTTACTCTTGAAGCTCATGGATGTGAAGAGCTATAATTGGGCTTCCCTAGGGAGAAGAAATGACATCTAGGAGCGTGGATGGGGCCGATGTGAAATGGATAGCCAGAATGGAATTTGGGTCACCCATTGAGGCTTGGGCCGATACTCTCGTATTGTAGGCTTTTCCCCCGAAGCACCATGAGTATAGGGACAATTGATATCTTGCTGTATCCCATCACCTAACACAGTGCCTAACAACATGGGCAGGGAGAAAACAGTCATCCAGTCAACCAGGTTATATAGGTGGCAAGTCTCAGGTTTCATACTTGAGCAAATTCTACTTTGAGCTGAAAGATCAGATTGTCCCTTTGTTGTCCATTTATGAGATGGTCAAATAGTTTCACACTTTCCTTTGGTTCTGGGACCACATGAGTGACGGTTTTGAAAACAGAAGTAACTAAAGCTACCTCCCTGGATAGGAGTTGATTTCCAAATTCATAAAGGCCTTGAGAGCGCTGTTTTAATGTTGCGTGGGTGAAAGGGCAGAGGGCGGGACACATGGCTGTGAGTGGCAGAGTGGATCACCATGCGTTTGCATAATATAATATCACAGGAGTCCAGTCTGTCCCTCTGGCAGCAAGGAGTGTCCCAGAGGCTTGGGCAGGTCTCCTCCTGTGTAGTTCACAGATAGGAGTAGAACAAGGGGCACTCACTTGTGCAGCAGTAAACCATCTAAACTCTGGTTTATCAAATCCCAACTGCACAGAATGAGAAGGGACAGCCAGGGCTTCCCTGGTGGCGCAGTGGTTGAGAGTCCGCCTGCCGATGCAGGGGACACGGGTTCGTGCCCCGGTCCGGGAAGATCCCACATGCCGCGGAGCGGCTGGGCCCGTGAGCCATGGCCGCTGGGCCTGCGCGTCGGAGCCTGTGCTCCGCAACGGGAGAGGCCACAACAGTGAGAGGCCCACGTACCGCAAAAAAAAAAAAAAAAGCTAGGAGAGCCTTTTGGTGAAAATGTTAGTGCTGGTGGGAGGTGATGGGAGAACACAGGCAGCTCTTGGAGCCAGGATTCAGACGTGTGTCTCTGGTACTGTTTGCTGGGTGCCTTTGGTTTTTGATGTGGGCATGGGAGGAGCCCTTAAAGGGTTCAGCCAGGGGAGGAAGTAACTGCAAGGACCACTGAAAACATTGCATGGCTGAGCTCTGGCCCCAACTCTGTCATACAGGGGCCAGTTGACCTTGAGCATGCCCCTCCACTTTTCCAACACCGTTTCCTCACTGTAAAATGGTTTAACGGTATCCTCACTGCTTACTTCACAGAGGGAGATGACAGAATCAGAAAATGGGGTGAAAATATGCTGTCCATTGTACAAGAGTGAATAGGTTGTTACAATGGTGAACTTGCAAGTTTCCCTTGAATAACCTTCAAATGAGCTTTTCAAAGTGTAGGACTCAGGAAAAAAAACCCTCATGGAGATTGCTCCATCTTGTTTAAATGAGGATCAGATTGCTATTCTGGATGATGAATTGAAATTACCTGCAGAGGGACAGAGAGAACAGACTTCTTGTTGCCAAAGAGGAGGGGAGGTGGGGGAGGGATGGATTGGGAGTTGGGGATAGCAGATGCAAACTATTATATATAGAATGGATAAACAACAAGGTCCTACTGTATAGCACAGGGAACTACAGTCAATATCCTGTAATAAACCATAACAAAAAAGAATATGGAAAAGAATATATATATAAATATATGAAACACTTTGCTGTACAGCAGAAATTAACACAACGGTATAAATCAACTGTACTTCAACAAAATAAATTTAGAAAAAGAAATTACCTGCAGCGGGACTGAACTGCAAGTTGGAGACAGCCATTTGCCTTAAAATAACCATTTAAGAGTGTAGCTGGGATTTCTCACGTTTTTGTTTGGAATCATCAACCAAGAGACTTCTGATTCTGTTTAGGTTTCTGTGTGGTTAAGCTGGCCAACTTTTAAGGGTGGCTGCTATTATATGCCACTTACGGGCCTCCATCCAGCCAACAAAATGTGGGCTGCTCAGAACAAAGGGAATCACGCAAAAGATTGTCCAAGAGGGCAGAGCCATCAAAACTCTAGTAAAAAGATGGTGGAGGGCTGGTGAGGGGCCGGTGGGATTCAAAGTCAGTTCTCCTGATTTATGTTCTTCTGTGTGCTTCCTTCACACGGCTTTAACACATTCCAGTATTCCCTCATCAACCAATGTTCCTGCAGTGTATCATGGTTGAGAAAGTCATGATTGGAAAGACTAAGACCTCACTGGAAATGAGAATTAAAGGGGAGGAATAAAAGCGATGACATATTCCTTTTCATATAAAAAATAAAATGAATGACTAAATAAATAAGTAAATATTCTACGGGTATCTGCTTTACAAAGTATGCAAACCTGCTCTAGTGACTAACACTTTTTTCAGCTGCTGAGGAAATATGACTGCTGCGTATTCACACGCACGGGCAGAGTCACTCCCAAACTCTGTGTGAGGGAGACTGAGCCGCTTTTTAATGTTTTCCAGCCAATAAGGACTATTTTATTATGGAAACTTCAAACATATGTAAACGGAGGCAACAGTGTAATGAACTCAGGTATACCCAACACTCAGATTCAACACAAGATTTTGTCACACTTGCTTTATCTATTCCCTTTTTTCTTTGCTGAAGCATTTTAAAGCAAATCTCAGACATTGTATCATATCACTCCTACATATTTCACGTTCAGTACAGCAACTAAATGCCTGGTGCACTCACATTTCCCCTTGTTTCCTTTTCAAGGCCACTCAGAAAGGTTTTGTGATTGTTTGTTGTGTTTTCTAAACCTGCTGTGTAGCATAAACTGGTTTTCCCTTTCAGTACTACTCCCCCATAGACATGCCCTGGACCATGCGGTCCAGAAGGGTATGAATGAAGAAATGATGATGCATTATTCAATTTAAGAAGAATGACCCCAAACTCACATATCAAATAATAATAATAATAATACAAGGATTTGAACTCTGGGGTATACAAATATAAAACAGAGCTATCTTTAAAAATTAAAAATAAAAAACTAAGTTTGGCAAAGAGACTTTTGCCAAACTGCTATTTCCTCTCGGTCCCAGCATAATTCAGTGGTGGTGGTATCCTGACTTTTATTTTTAAGTCACTTTGAATAGAAGGGAGATTGCTAAACCCAACCTCTAAGCTGTTGTATCTAAGAACTTTGAGTACTGAAGTCAGTGCTTCCAAAATAGCTTTCTCCATCTCAGCAGTGGGAGAGTTAAACTATTCTGAATTGCCATGTGTGAGAAGCCACACAAGCCCTTGCTTCTTGCTATATAACATATGGCTAAGTGGGAATTTTTCTGTAGGTTCTTTATTATCCCAGAGCCAATATGAGATTAGCTTTACAAGTTGGGTTATAACCTTTACAGCTTCTATGTCGGGGATCCGTTAACAAGATCATAAAGATCTTGCTAACAGATGAGGCCGATGTGCCCTGTGTTCAGCTCCGGTAATGACCAAATTGATTTTATCAGAAGTGTTTAAAAGGGCCATTTTAACTTTGCTATTGATTGCCTGACCTCTGCTGTGGGTACTGGGGTCGGTATGTGTTCTCCCTCCTCTCACTTTTTGTGTGGAGCCTTCCACTTTCTCTTCACCTGGGCAAACCTTTCCTTCTGTGCCCCTAAATCATCTCATTTAGCACTTGGCCCACCACCTATATTCCCCTTGGGCTCTCTGTACATTTCTGGAGGACTAAGCTTTGGGGTCACAATCGGTAAACTAGACGCATAGCTTTGGGGAGCCATCCTCGTTCACTGGACAGATTTTCTCGAGCTTATCCTTTGTGCCAGGTACATTCAAAGCACTAAAAAGTTCAGTGATAAATCAGGAACACGAAGTTCCAGCCGGCAAGAGCTGACATTGTTGGAAAGACATACGTCAACTATTTAATAGAGTGTCAGAAGAGAAATAACTGTGAAAAGTAAAGCAAGGTAGAGAATGGGGCAGGGAACACAGTTCTGGATGAGCTGGTCGGGCAGCATCCTGAGAGGAAGTGGCCTGTGAGCGGAGATAGGAGTGGATGTGAGGGAGGACTCGGAAAATCTGGAGGAAAATTGAACCAGGCAGAGGGAGTCATAAGCAGAAAGTACTCAGGGCCAGAGCAAGCTCAGAGCTTCAGAGAAAATCCAAGTGTAGAAGAGTGAGCTAGGCCAGGTAGAGAGAGGAGGACACGAGCTGGAGACCCAGGTGGGCTGGGTCGTGGAGGACCTGATGAGCCATGGAAGGAGTTTGAGCAAGGGGCTGACGGGATCTGATTTCGGTCTAGCTTAAGTGATGCTTCCAAATGATGTGGGTGGTCTGTTGAGGTGTCTTCTATGATTGTGGGGAGACTTCAACACAGCCAGGCCTCAGAGCCTGCAGAGCTGAGCGCCATTCTCTGCCCTGCTTCTCACTGGCCGGTTGACTTGGAACAAATCACTAATTGCTCTCAGGCCCTAAAGTTCCTGAGTCCTTATCCAGGGAGAGGTACAATTTCTTAAGACTCTTCCAGATCTAACATTTGGTGCTTCTAAACTGTAAATGAGAGTTCCTTCCTAATCATTTGTATTTGTTAGGGTAAAGGCTAAAAGCTGCTGTAGCAAAGAGACCCAACAACACAGTGGCCTCTATGGGGTAGGGATTTGCTTCTCTCGCCTGTGAGGTTTGAGCCAGTGGAGGCTGCCAGGGAAGCCTGGCTCATGAGCTCCACGGTCCTGCCTCCAAAGATGGCCCTTCCCCCATGGTTGGAACTGGATGGCGGTCTCATGCAAATTCCAGTCCACGGGAAGAGAGAGAGGAGAGATCTGGGCAAGGAGTTTCCTTCATTTCCTTTTAAGTGACATGGAAGTTACACACCCTCCTTCAGATCACAATTCTTGGGGACCACCTAGTGTTGTGGCTGTACCCAGCCCCAAGGGACTCTGAGAAATGTAAACTCTAACTGGCCCTCTGTCTGCCTATGTAAAATGTGCCTGCTGGGACTTCCCTGGTGGTCCAGTGGCTAAGACTCTGCACTCCCAATGCAGGGGGCTTGGGTTCGATCCCTGGTCGGGGAACTAAGATCCCACATGCCACATGGCAAAGCCAAATTTTTTAAAAAAATAAAATGAAATAAAATAAAATAAAATGTGCCTGCCATGGAAGATGGGAGAATGGATTTGAAGGGGTAGCAGGAAAACTGCCACATCCTGTTTTTGAAAAATTCCAGAGTACTGTCAAGATAAACTCTTAAAGTTTCCTGGACCTTTGTATTAATTTCCTGGGGTTGCTGTAACAACTTGCCACAAACTGGGTGGCTTAAAAGAGCAGAAATGTATTCTGTCACAGTTCTGGATGCTAAAAGTCCAAAATCAGCAGGGCCGTGCTCCCTCTGAAGTCTCTAGGGGAGAATTTCTAGAAGTTTCTCTCCTAGCTTCTGATAGTTGTTGGCAGTCCTTACCATTCTTTGGCCTGTAGCTGCATCCCTCCAGTCTCTGCCTCCATCTTCATGTGACCTTCCCTGTGTCTTCTGTGTCTCTGTATCCAAATATCCCTCTCCTTTCTCTTGTAAAGACAGCGAGCGATCACTGGATTGAAGGCCCACCTTAATCCCATATGACCTCATCTTGACTGCATCTGTGAAGACCCAATTTCCAAATAAGGTCACATTCACAGGTACCATGGCTTAGGACTTGAACATATCTTCTTGGGGAATGTGACTCAAGCCATTACAATCTTCTTAAGACTAAAAGAAGCAGGAAGAGAGAGAGAGAGAGAGGGAGAGGGGGAGGGCGGACTGTGCTAACTGAAATCAAACAAATTATGACAAGATATATCAGTCTCAAAAAGAACCCATAGTTTGTTCCGAAGCTCAGTGCCACCTTAATGCCGCAGTCCAAGGACATATAGGCCTTTTTTCATTCCCTTCTCCGTGGAGACATTCCAGCGCATTGCTGTAAGATACCTTGCTTAGGTAATGGAGTTCAAGAACCATTGACAGCTTTCAGCTTTGCAGTGTGTGTTCCATTTGATGACCATAACAGCCCCACAAAGAAGGTATTCTTACCTCCATCCCACAGAAATTGAAACTGCAGCTCAGGCTAAGTAACTTGCCTAAAGTGAAATGACTTCACTGTTGGTGGTGAAGCCGGGCTTGCAGCCTGGGTCTCCTCTCTCCAAAGATCCTGCTCTTCACATGACATGGCTCTGAGTCCCAGTGAGTTCTCAGGGGGTACTGACAAAAGGGCTCACTCTTGTCTTGAGGGATTTGTGATCAGTGTCTGAGACCACACATGCTCTGCAGACGTCTCCACAAACCCATGGGGGACCTGAATGCTAGAATGTGCTGACAGCACAGTCAGATACCCTTAGTCATCAGGATAAACAAAACCTCTGTTAGGTAGCTAAAGGACACTTGTTTGCCCAGGAGTCAAGGCTTGTCCAACATCAGAGTCCAGGTTTCTCACTGCATTCTAGAACATTATACATTGAACTCAAAAAGGCTTATTTTTCAGACCTTCATCAGCATGTTGATTGGTGGTTCGATTACTACTTTACCAAGTCCAATTGACCCTTGAACAACATGGGTTTGAATTGCACAGGTTCACTTACAGGCGGATATTTTTCAGTAGTAAAAACTACAATACTACACGGTCCAGTGTTGGTTGAACCCATGGATGTGGAGGAACCATGGTTATAGAGGGCCAACTATAAGTTATATGTGGTTTAACCCTGAGTTGTTCAAGAGTCAACTGTATTATGAGATTGCCCATCACCATGGGGCCCTCCTATAGTTGCCAGCTATGCCATCACACATATACTAAAGACTTCAGATAGAGTTCCCTGGAGTGTGTAATGCAATTAGTAGTTGCCATAGGAAACTGGATCTCCTAATGGTCCCAGAGAGGTGATGATTGTGATAATAACCAATATTAAGTCACATTTCCATTCATTATTTCATTTTAATATTGACTTTTCTTTCTTATTGTTAAAATCTTATTTGTACAGCTTTATTATAGAAATTTTAAAAAACATAGACAAAGAAGATAAAATACTAATCATTCATAATTCCTCCACTCAGAGATAACCAATGTCATTAATCTTGTGTATATTTTTTAGTCTTTTGATTTTCTTAAGACATCTTTCTTTGCGATTAAGATTTTTTAATTTTTTAAAATTATTTTATTTATTTATTTTTGGCTGCGTTGGGTCTTTGTTGTTGCATGCGGGCTTTCTCTAGTTGCGGTGAGTGGAGGCTGCTCTTCGTTGTGGTGCATGGGCTTCTCATTGCAGTGGCTTCTCTTCTTGCGGAGCACAGGCTCTAGGCACGCAGGCTTCAGTAGTTGTGGCACGTGGGCTCAGTAGCTGTAGCTTGCAGGCTCTAGAGTGCAGGCTCAGTAGTTGTGGCACGTGGGCTTAGTTGCTCCGCAGCATGTGGGATCTTCCCGGACCGGGGTTTGAACCTGTGTCCCCTTCATTGGCAGGCAGATTCTTAGCCACTGCACCACCAGGGAAGCCCGCGATTAAGTTTTCATTATTTTAATAATGGTAGGGTATTCCATTATGTCAACAGACATCGTTTACTTAACTCTTCCTCTACTGTTGACATGTGAGTGGTTTCCCCCCTCATGTGTTGCTTATAGAAACAATGTTGTGATGAAAGCCTGGTGTTCATCCATAACTACTTCCTAAGCCTACATTTCCAGTGTTTGCATTGCCAGATGAAAGGAGAAAAAAATTTTCCCTTGTTTCAGAGATGAGGAAACTGAGTCTCAGAGAGATGAAGTATTCTGGCCAAACTCACACAGCTGGCAAGTGACAGAGCTAGACCTGGGATCCAGTTTTCCTGACTCTAAATCTCATATGGGGGAAGAGTTTCTGCATCTAATTATCACACTCGATAAATTCTGTGAATGCAAAGTAAATGCCCTGGCAACTACCTTCTTTTCTTGAATTGTCACCCAGCAGTGGTCAATCCAGACAAATTGCCAAAAATTGTCATCAGAGGAGAGTGGAAAGGCTATAGATAGTTGATTTAATTGGACTTTTTGTCTTTCTTCTTCAAGATGATAATAATGTTGACCTTTTTAGAAACCTTTACAGACCCTTGGTATCCTGTACATTCCGGAATAACTGAAGCCATCTCTCCACTTCTAAATACTTATTTGATACCCCAGTGGATTCTGGGGCTTTTAGTTCACCCTAGTTCTGAGAGTAGAGCTCATTTCCTCCAAATTTAGAGCCAAATTCCCCTTGTTTCCACTTCAAAAGATTCCCTCTCCTTTCTAGGTGATTCAGCACACGAGTGAACCCATGGAATTGTTTCCTCCTTTGCCATAACTAGTATACCCTTGCTTTATCCATGCTTCTGACATCAGTAGCAGACTTTGGTTTGGGATGGCTGCAGACCAGGTGACATTTCTTCAGTCATTATTTGCCTTGATCTGGTATGCTGACCAGGATCCATGGTCCATGAGGTATGATTATGTTGAGTATACAAGGACATAACATGTGAGGAGTATCCATATACAAGGACATAATAGATGAGAAGCCTGACTTGCTTTGGGGCCCCAACTCCATAATCTTTGGGTCATCCTTGTCCAACCAGTTCTGGTAGCTTTGATTTGGGGCATTGAAGCTAGAGCCACGTGTTTGACAACATCCAAGCATGTCACCTACAGATCATTCAAGTCCGTCCCTGCCCTGTTAGTAGCAAAGATAGACAATTTCAACAGATTTCAGAGGCATATAAGTAAAGCGTTTCCTGGAAAAGCATGGTAAAATATGTTGATCTTTACCTGAGTTGGATCATTCACTTATAAGATAAAACTACTCAATTTCAGAAGGCTAAGCTGGAAGTGTTAATAGTTGTCAGTTCACATCTCTGCCCAGAGCTCTCCAAGATCAAAGTTAAGTTAACCAAGTAATATCTAATGGGTAACTCCATTTTCAGGATAGAGACTTGATAAAAGGAAATCAATGTGAAAGAACAAAGATTCTTATTATTCTTACTGTCCATTAGTGCTAATCATACATTTGGCACCAGCAAGCCATAAGAGGAGAAATTACCCTCCCTAGGTATGGACTTTTCATAATGCAGTGAATAGTCATCTCTAAAAGAGAAAGTGGATGTTTCCCAAATAAGTTTAGTCTCAAAATTTCTTTCTAGGATAGACTGATGGTCTCTTGATGTTGCCTTTGCTGGGGGACCAGGAATGATGTTTTGTGCTTGGAATTGTTTTGTCAAAGATAAAGGGAGGACTTGAAAGAGTGTATAGCTCTGTCCTGCCTGCCCAAAACTAAAAGGTATTTCTGGGCACATATGTCAGGAAATATGACCTAGAGATGGAGTGCAATCATAAACATTTTTTTAAAATTCAAAAACCAGAAAAAATTTCTCTTATTCATTCCCATAACCACTTTTCAAACTAAAATTAATTTTTGTGTGTGTGTTGTAAAAAGTACCTCGATTGGTAAAGGAGCTGAAGTATTATCATCGAAACAGCTCAACCTAGGCTCAAATCTAACATAAAAGAAACCTCACGTTAAAGTATAATTTATCTTCATAATTAGTATTTCTAAATGACTTTTAAAGGCTTTTTTTTTTTTTTCCTGCAAAAAGCTTTATTGTTTCCATTTGGTCCATGGCTTGGGAGAGGGCTCCAGTGTGGTTAACAAGCTGCCTACTGGCCACAGAGCGGGGCTTCAAGAAGAAGCCCTAACACCAGAGGGTCTCCTCAAAGGCCACTGGGCTCCGGAGGGTCCTAGTCGTGCTTGAGGGTGAGCCTTTCGAAGAGATACTCGCCCAGCCCAGCCTGGGGACCAGCAGCCTGTGGAGGTTGGTCAGGTGGTCACCCATCTTCTTTTTTTTTTTTTTTTTTTTTTGCGGTACGCGGGCCTCTCACTGTTGCGGCCTCTCCCGTTGCGGAGCACAGGCTCCGCACGCGCAGGCGCAGCGGCCATGGCTCACGGGCCCAGCCGCTCCGCGGCACGTGGGATCTTCCCGGACCAGGGCACGAGCTCGCGTTCCCCTGCATCGGCAGGCGGACTCTCAACCACTGCGCCACCAGGGAAGCCCCACCCATCTTCTTGATGAGTTTCACCTCCTCATCTAGGAAGTGGCTCTCCAGGAAGTCGCAGAGGTGGGGGTCTCCACGGACACAAGCCAGGGCATGCAGATCAAGAAGGGCCTGGTTCAGGTTCTTCTCCGTGTTAATGGCGGCTTCCATAGCGTCCTGAGTTTTACCCCACTCATCTTGAGATGGCTTCTGCAAGTCCTGGAAGGGGGCGCGGCCGCCGTGTTGGTTTTGCATTTTCAAGAGAAGCTCGGGGCTCTCGTGCTTCTCTTCGGCCAATTCGCGGAAAAAGTGGCCCACGCCCTGCAGAGCCACATCGTCGCGGTCGAAATAGAAGCCCAGAGAGAGGTAGGTGTAGGAGGCCTGCAGATGCATGTTGACCAGGCGGTTGACGGCGGCCTCCACCTCGGTGGAATAATTCTGACGAATCTGGGAGCTCATGGTTGATCGGTAATAAGGAGTTCGGCTCAAAAAATGGTGTTGGCTGGTCCCGGTGACCGAGGATAGCTGAGTTGCTGACTCCGAAGGTTGGGGGGTGGTCGGAAGCTGGAGGAAAGGGCGACCCTGGGTCTGTTCCGTCCAAACACTGTTGAAGCAAGAGACAGATCCGGGGAACCGCTGAGCGCAATCCTTTTAAAGGCTTTTTAATGCAATTAAAAATGTTTGATTGTCGTAATGTTGCTAATGTTTTGATGCCTTCCTAGTGTTGTCCTTGGTCCCTGCAACCCTGGCACATAATTTATTTCTCTTTTAAGTGAACCCTAAGCATTAGTGTCCATTAAGAATTTTTAAAACAAAGTCCAGAGATTACTTGGAGCACTTTCAATAATATGTACTGATTATCATTAATAGCTCTTTTGTCCTAGACAAGGACATTGTTTTGTAACATCATTTTGTTTGGCGAGGCCCTATTCGGGCTGTGTTCCTGATCTGAATCCTGCACTGATTCTCTCCTTGACAGTGTGGAATAGAGCAAGCTCATGGGACAAGTCAGGACTGGGGTGAGCAGGGACACAGGCCAGCACAAAGTGATAGGTTTTCTTTATGAAACAGTTGTTAGCCATTCAAAAAAAAAGCCTACATGCTGGGCCTTGATTCTTATCTCATGTTCTTACGCTGCATATAAATTGCTGTTTTAACTACCAGCTCCTTACAATGAGGAAGTGAAAGAGAAGGACAGGAGGGAACAGGTGGACCCAGACGATCTCAACCTTATCACTGTGTTTGTTGGTTTTATGGCAGGAGGGGGGTCTAATCTTCCAGATTTTAGTCTGAAAGTTCTGCCCTTGCTCTCAAACGTTTATTTACCAGATTATCCCTCTCTGTAACAGCAGGGCTCTAATTAATGGGTATTGCCTGTCTTCACCCAAGGGGTAGCTCTCTGTTTATCCAGTGCAAAATATCTGCAATTAGAAACATCTTTAAAAGGAAAGAGACACTCTGCTATGTGTCCCACGTGAATGGCCTTATTTAAGTCTTACTATAAACCTAGCACTGAGAATTTTATCCCCATTTTATGGATAAGGAAACAGAGGTTCAAGAGTGGTTAAGCCATTCTCCCAAGACCACGGCTTGAATAATGGGCGTCTTATTTAATGCAGGCGTCTTGTGAGGAGGGAGAATAAATCTTGCAAAGGCCTTCGTATTTGGAGACCTCCTTTTCTAGAAATGAAATGAAGAATTAGTGTTCTGGGGCTTGTGTACATGCATGTAACAAGCTGGCCCATTACAGAACAGGTTTTGTTAATTATCATTCAGCACCTCTCCTTCTCCCTGCCACACACACTCACTTGAAATAGAGAAACACTGATCTATTTAAAAACAAAAAGAAGAAAAAAACTGCACAGTGTCCTATTTTAGGTATTTTTTTATTGAAGTATAGTTGATTTACAATGTGTTAGTTTCAGTTGTATAGCAAAGTGATTCAAATATATATATATATAAAACATATATATTAAAATATATATATAAAACATATATATATAAAACATATATATATATAGATATGTTCTTTTTCAGATTCTTTTCCCCTATAGGTTATTACAAGATATTGAATATAGTTCCCTGTGCTATACAGTAGGTTTTTGTTGTTTATTTCTTTTATAATGGTAGTGTGTATCTGTTATTTCACATATTTTTTGTTGTGTTTGTTTTTCTTTCTGTTTTTTATTCTAACACAGAACTTATACATGTTGCATATATCTCTGTCTCAACAATTGTGAGAGAGGACAAGAGAAGGCACACAGGCTGAATATTAGCAAGGTGGCAAAAGGACATCTTTGTAGCTAGGCACTTGTCCAAAATGCAGGGCCTCTGGAAATGCCATTGTGGTAATTGGTATGTCTGGGGAGGAGGAAAGATGCCATTTCTTACCAAAAAAAAAAAAAATTAAAATAAACTTGGTACCCAGACAATTGCCTAGAAACCAAGAGACAATAAGAAGTCCATCAAGGAAGTTAATTGGTCCAAGATTTGGCACTGATTGGAAAAATCAGATTCTATCCCTCAAGTGCTCTACTCTTGCCATAACTGTAACTCTGAAACTGCTGATACCCTGACAGTGATAAATTTGTGGTATTTTCATGACATTTTCTTTGCTTTACTTTGAAGCATAGTCGGCTAAATAGAGTCAGGGAATCTTGCTGTATTAGAGGTCCTAGTTTGGGGAGGGTCGTTGTGGAGATTTTTCCCTCTTCATTTTAAGGATATTACTTGTCAATTTAAAATTGTTATCATAGTGTTAAGTTGGAAATTACTCTAAAGCATTACCTGGGAATGCTTTTCTCGCTCTCCATATATATATATATATATATGATGGGCTGGGTAAGATTATGAGTCTCACAACTTTATCAAAAGGTACCATTTTTCTCTAGCCCAGATAATTTAAAAATATCACCCAAAAGAAGTGTATCTTTTACTTATACAACGTTTTGTGGATACTGCCTTCTTTCTTCTTTGGTTTTTAAAAGCAAAAAGAAAAAGTTTCAGGGGGTTTGCCCTTGATTGTGAGCTACATTAGATTTTTTTCACACTGAGAAGTAGATCTGGCAGCCTGTTGCTTAGAGGAAGTTTGGTTTGTTAGCTTGAAAGCACGGCAAGGAGTCATTGATCAAGGCTCTAGAAGGGAAATCAAGAAAGTGTGTAGTTCAGCTATCTCATTCTACAGATGAGAAAACTAAGGCCCAGAGAAGTTAAGTGACTTTCCCAAAACATCCAGCAAGGTCACTTTTGGTTCACGGTTTGTGAGTGCTTTGCATTTAGAGAGTTGGTTCCACCCATCACTCTTCCACAACTCCACGAAGTCCCAGTCTCTGTGGCGTGCATGCCTCTTGCTCAGTGGTCTGTTTGTGAATCTCTGGGGAAGGATCTTGGTGTCACTTCCCAGGCATTGGGAAGTATATCAAAACCTTCACAACATCTGGACTTGGTTTGACACCCTTTGGTGGTGGTGATCCAAGCCCTTTGCCCACTTAGCTTACCTGCCCGTGAGCAAGTATCTTCCCTTGATTTTAGAGAGTCGAGTCCAGGGGAGTTTGGGGTCTAGAACAGAGTACACTTGCTTTTAGAAACTCGGTTCTCTGTCTTATGCTCTCCTCCAGCAGATATGAATTTTGAAGTCAGAGCCCTTGGTCTGAAAATCAGAATCCCGGGCTGTGAGTCAGTGTGAAACCCAGGAAGTCATGAGTAGCTATGGCATAGCTTTCAGTAGAACATTCTAATTCACCTTTGTTAAAGTAAGACTGTGTGCATTGCCCACCTTTTGTGAAAGTTAATAATTAACATTTATATCACACTTCCCACTTTGTAAAGGTCTTTACACATCCTTATTTTGTATGGATTTTCACAACAGTCTTTTGAGTATTATTATGATTGTATACAATTGTAGAGACCTGGAAATT
Source organism: Delphinus delphis (assembly GCF_949987515.2). Taxonomy (NCBI): domain Eukaryota; kingdom Metazoa; phylum Chordata; class Mammalia; order Artiodactyla; family Delphinidae; genus Delphinus; species Delphinus delphis. The sequence continues at coordinate 141,933,567 of NC_082684.1, forward strand.
CAGGCCCAGAGAAGTGAAGTAAGTTGCCCAAGGTATCTCAGCCTTGGGTAGGAAAGTGGATGGACTAAGAATGTAAGTTCAGGTCAACTTGACTCCAAATCCAGTTATCTTAAAAACTGCCTTTACATGGACATATATACACTACCAAACGTAAGGTAGATAGCTAGTGGGAAGCAGCCACATAGCACAGGGAGATCAGCTTGGTGCTTTGTGACCACCTGGAGGGGTGGGATAGGGAGGGTGGGAGGGAGGGAGACGCAAGAGGGAAGACATTTGGGGACATATGTATATGTATAACTTATTCATTTTGTTATAAAGCAGAAACTAACACACCATTATAAAGCAATTACACTCCAATAAAGATGTGAAAAAAAAAACTGCCTTTAAAAAGTTTATTCTTTTCCACTTCTGGGTAGAATTAGAGCTATTTGCCTCCTAAACACTCATCATAATTTATCTTTAGAAAACCCAGCTCTCCCGGAATGGTCGATTCAGTGTCACTGCTAGTAGCATTAGGTTTGGATAAGTCTTACCCCTTCCACTTGAGGACAAAGATGGACAGCGTAGACTGCTGTGATTTCAGAAAGGATGAGCTCTATGGCGAGAAAGACAGGAATCGTGCAGCCTCTGGGGAAATGAGAAGAAAGAGAAACGGAAGACCCAGCCATCCCATTTAAGGAGGAGGGGGATGAAGAAATGGTTGCTGGTTGCAAACCAGGGCACACAGACCTCTCAAGTATCTCTTTCACCCAAGCCCTGGTGGGGATTCCTGGCTTAGCTAAGGCTGGGGGACAGGACCCTGTAGGTTTAAATTAGTTATAGAGCTGACTGCTGACTGATATGCTTTGGGGAGTAAATCTTTTTTTTTTTTTTTTAATATTTACTCTTATTAGATGCACTATCTATACCAGGGTTTTTCTGGTTTTTATTGAAGTATAGTTGATGTATAATATTATGTAAGTTACAGGTGTATATTATAGTGATTGACAATTTTTAAAGGTTATACTCCATTTGTAATTATTATAAAATATTGACTATATTCCCCATGTTGTATAATGTATCCTTGTAGCTTATTTACATGTAATAGTTTGTACCTCTTAATCCCCTCCCCCTCTCGCCCCTCCCCTCCACTGGTAGCCACCAGTTTGTTCTCTGTATCTGTGATTCTGTTCCTTTTTTGTTATATTCACTAGTTTTGTTGTATTTTTTAGATCCACATGTAAGTGATATCATACAGTATTTGTCTTTCTTTGTCTGACTTATTCCACTGAGCATAATATTCTCCAAGTCCATCCAGGTTGCTGCAAACTGCAAAATTTCATTCTTTTTTATGGCTGAGTAATATTCCATTATATATGTGTGTGTGTGTGTGTGTGTGTGTGTGTGTGTGTGTGTGTACCACATCTTTATCCACTCATCTGTTGATGGAAACATAGGTTTCTTCCTTATCTTGGCAATTGTAAATAATGCTGCTATGAACATTGGGGTGCACGTATCTTTTTGAATTAGTGTTTTTGTTTTTTATTCAGATATATTCCCAGGAGTGGAATTTCTGGGTCATTTGGTAGTTCTGTTTTTAGTTTTTTGAGAAACCTCCATACTGTTTTCCCCAGGGGCTACACCAGTCTACATTCCTACCAACAGTGTTCAAGGGCTCCCTTTTCTCTGTATCCTCACCAACAATTGTTATTTGTGTTCTTTTTGATGATAGCCAGTCTGACCAGTGTGAGGTGATATCTCATTGTGGTTTTGATGTGCATTTCCCTGATGATTAGTGATGTTGAGCATCTTTTCATGTGCCTGTTGGCCATTTGCATGTCCTCTTTGGAGATATGCCTATACAGGTCTTCTGCCCATTTTTTAATTGAATTGTTTGCTTTTTTGATGTTGAGTTGTATGAGCTATTTATTTATATTGGATATTAACCCCTTATCAGTCATATCATTTGCAAATGTTTTTTACCATTCAGTAGGTTGTCTTTTCATTTTGTCGAAGGTTTCCTTTGCTATGCAAAAGCTTTTACGTTTAATTAGGTCCCATTTGTTTATTTTTGCTTTTATTTCCTTTGCTTTAGGAGAGAGAGCCAAAACAAATATTGCTACAATTTATGTCAAAGAGTGTCCTGCTTATGTTTTCCTCTAGAAGTTTTATGGTTTCCAGTCTTACATTTAGGCCTTTAATCCATTTTGAGTTTACTTTAGTATATGGTGTTAGAGAATGTTCTAATTTCATTCTTTTACATGTAGCTATCCAGTTTTCCCAGCATTACTTACTGAAGAGGCTATCTTTTCTCCACTGTATATTCTTGCCTCCTTTGTTGTAGAAGAATTGACCATAAATGCATGGGTTTATTTCTGGGCTCTCTCTTCTGTTCCATTGATCTATGTATCAGTTTATGTGCCAGTACCATAATGTTTTGATTACTGTAGCTTTGTAGTATATTCTGAAGTCAGGGTGCATGGTTCCTCCAGTTCCATTGTTCTTTCCCAAGATTGTTTTGGCTATTTGGGGTCTTTTGTGTTTCCATATAAATTTTAAAATTATTTGTTCTAGTTCTGTGAAAAATGCCATTGGTATATTGTTAGGGAATACATTGAATCTGTAGATTGTCTTGGGTAGTATGATCATTTTAACAATATTAATTCTTCCAATCCAAGAACACCATGTATCTTTCTCTTTTTGTGTCATCTTTAATTTCTTTCATCAGCGTCTTATAGTTTTTGAGTACAGTTCTTTTACCTCCTTAGATAGCTTTAAATACATACCATGGACTCACTTCCCATCAGATATTAACTTTCTACAGAAAACTTTTTATTGTGATGATTAAATTGTCCTTAGTTGACCCATCTGTGAAATGAGAAAGACATTTTTTTTTTTTTTTTCCACTTCTGTGGAGTCAGTTAATATGAAGAACTGGAGCTTCTATAGAGAAAGGAGAGACACAAGACATTAGTGTGAGCACAGTTATTTTTCAGGAGAGGAGAAGGAAGGGAATTCAAATAAATTTTCTGATTGTTTCATTAAATTTGTCTTTTGTGTGTTCACATTGTTTCAGTTTGTTTCCTTTTCCTAGAGAAATAGAATTTTGTCTTCATAATGGCTATTAAGTAAAAACATTGAAGAAAAGAAAATATTATGTACAGTTATGTCTCCATAATTAGGAGTTGTAATGCACTTTAAAAAATATTGCTTTTGTGAGAGGGATGTGTTTTTTAAGCCTTTCTCCATAGAAGTGTATCTATTAATTTATTGTTATGTTTTTCCTTGCATGTGATAGATATAATTTACATTTTATTTGTATAGGTTAGGGCTGCCAGATAAAATACAGGATGCTCAGTTACATTTGAATTTCAGATAAACAACTAATTGCTAGTGTCTGAAATTTAAGTGTAACTGGGGATCCTGTATTGTTTCTGCTAAATCTGGCAACTCTTGTGTAGGTATATCTCCCAATTACCTGTACTGATCGCTAATTGGCAGTTAAACAAAACTGAGGGGTCGAGTTTGTGCTTTTACAGAAGTCATGCTGTCTCTTGGAGACAGAAATGAGAAGTTTTAGCTCCGTGCTGCTGTGATCTCAAGGATCAGGCAGCTTTCCTGGAAAGATTTTCAAAATCTATTATCATTATAATCGTCATGAAAATATTTGATGAGAATACTGCATCACACTGTATAATAAATATAAGTAGAAAAGTCAAAGCAGTGGTATTTTCATCAGGCCTTTGGATGTCAGGAGAAAATAGTTCCACACTCAGCGAATATAGATAGGTCTGTTTGGGGCTGTGTTAAATCCAATTGTGTGAAGGTTCTGAATAATCAGGAGTGACAGCATAAGCACTTTCTCTTCAAAGTGATTTTACCAAAAGCATCATTTCCTAAGGAAAGTACACATATAGCTCTCATAATGCTGAAAGAACACTAAAGTATCCATTTATTGGTGCTGGTGTCATGAGCTGGAGTTGCAAGTGGTATTCAGATTTGATTCACTGCTCCTGTTGGGGGCAGTTCCCTTCCCATGAAAATGTTTATTTCAAAAACTCAAACCCTTTGGTTAGTTCCCATGTGAGAGAGCCTTCAAGACTCTTTGCAGAAGCTTCTAACTTCACCATGTGAAGCCAAGTCAAACACAATGAAAAACAATAGTTGTGTTTTTCTCCATAGAAAGGGGGGGAAAAAGAATTGGAGTTGGGCTGTGTAATTTCAGCTTCCCTAAATAAGTCCTGTGGAAATTTGTGGGGGAACAAGTGTGTGATTTTGGTCTTGGTGCACAATTTTGGCACTAGCTTTTTTTTTTTTTTATGTCTACCATGGATTTTTTTTTTAACATCTTTATTGGAGTATAATTGCTTTATGATCGTGTGTTAGTTTCTGCTTTATAACAGTGAATCAGATATACATATGTCCCCATATCTCTTCCCTCTTGCATCTCCCTCCCTCCCACCCTCCCTATCCCACCCCTCTAGGTGGTCACAAAGCACCGAGCTGTTCTGCCTGTGCTATACCATGGATTTTCATAACAGATTTCTTCCCTGTCCGATACATTCCATAGCTAAGTAATAGGTCTGATCTGAGTGCCAAATTTTTCAACAGTGCCAAATTTTTCAACAGTTACTTTCCAGAGGAGGGTTAAATAGTTATTTTAATAACTTGAAAGAAAAAAAGACACACAAGGTTTACCACACTTCTTAGTCACAGGCTAAATGTTTTCAAGAGCTATATGATTTTGAACCTATTTGGTCTCAAGAATATCCCCCAAGAAGAATGAAGCATACAGAATTCAAAATGGAGCACTTCTGAAGTGGCGATAGCACTGTTTGCATTGAAGTGTGCGTTCACGTTATCTTTCTGCGGTCTTATGTGCAGAATCTTGCCCAGTTCCACTCTTCACCCGCTCTCTATAAAGCATCTTAGAAGTATCAAGGGTGCTGACTCATGAGCCCCTTATGTTTTCATATAGTTTTTGTTCATTGTGCTGCCATTTGCCAAGAAGTAGCCGTCATTCCCCTTTGACTTTAACAAGTATAGACAGAGAGGTACAGTTTGTGGATGTATTTTCCCTCACCATTAAAAGTGATGCTTCATGTGAGCACGAAGAGCCATTTTCATTAAAAAGTAAACACAAAGTCAATGGCCAGAGCACATTAATTGCTCTATGGCTCAGTTCACTCTTGTCTGAGTAAGTTGGCATCACACTCTTGTGCCTTAAATCTTCCCCACTCTGCCTATAAACATGATCGTCTCCCCTATTTAAAATGAAAAATAAGTCTTCTCCGGCTTCCCTGGTGGCGTAGTGGTTGGGAGTCCGCTTGCTGATGCAGGGGACACAGGTTCGTGCCCCGGTCCGGGAGGATCCCACATGCTGCGGAGCGGCTGGGCCCGTGAGCCATGGCCACTGAGCCTGCGTGTCCGGAGCCTGTGCTCCGCAACGGGAGAGGCCACGGCAGTGAGAGGCCCACGTAATGCAAAAAAAATTTTTTTAATTTAAAAAATAAAAAAATAAAAAATAAGTCTTCTCTCACTCTGTTTAATTACTGTCCGTGTTGCTACTTTTTTTACCGCAGAACCTCTTAAGCCAGTAGGCCATGCTTGCTGGCCCCATCGTTAATAGTTTTGTTACACTGGGGTAGATCCAGTGATGCTGTATGTGAGATGAAGATGCATCTTGCCCCTGCATCCCCATCTGAACAAAATGCGTTTCTGAGTACACTGGGGATGATGTACATTCTAAGAAGTGCACACAGGCTCCTTTCTTACCTTTGTCATTGTTTCTTCTCTTCTAGGTATCTCAGTAACAAAGAAGACGCATACATGTAAGTAATGCATTTTTTTTTTTGTCCAAAGTTTTCTGAAGAGTTGGAATTCGCATATGTCTGGCTGCTGTGGCCTTTCAAGTATAAACTAATGTTTCAGCTGTGATCCATGGTCAACAGAGGTCATACTTCTCTACCTGTAGTGGTCGGAAGTGGTACATCTCCACCTGTTTGTACTGAGTGTGTGTTAAAGAGAGTCTAGACATAGTGTGATAAATTCTAGCGATTCAAGCCACTCATCTTTAGAAAAACCATAATATCTAGCCAGGAGGATCAATTAATTACTTACTGATCACCCTTACTCTGGATCCTTCTTAGACGAGTTGGTATGTTTCTAGGAAACATCACCTTGATTTCTTTTAAACTTTGGTCTCCTTTTCCTCACCACTAGTTCACGATTTAGGCCGTTTTGTACTTGTGTCTGTGGAGCAGAGATACTGACGGGGAATCTAGGCGCTGCCGCTCGTGTGGCCTTTGGGGGCCCTGGTAAATGGCATGGGTAGTTTGATGTGGAAATGTGTGCTGGATTTATCCTCTGTATTCATTCCCACCTCTCAGGTTCAACTGCTTTCATCAACTGCCTTCATTTGAACTCCACCATAAGTTTACAAACTCACGTCAGTGTAAAGTGTTGTGATCTGCATTCTGAGCAATGATGTTTGGCTGTGCCTTGATTCTCAGGATGAAACCAATACGTCATTGATGGCAGGCAGTCAACTTTCACTGTACTTGACCAGCATATTATTTAGACTTTCGATTTAAGAGTGTCATTAGAATTTGATAACTATTTCAGACCACAGATATGTGCTACCTACGAGATGTGTTTGGGCATCCTTCTAAGGCAAGCAATGGAGATATTTACGGCACAATTCAGGTCCGACAGAGACGTGTCCCCCAATTTTTCCTATTTATGCTTTGAAAATTTTTGATTTCATGTGAACAATTTGGAGGAAAAAAAAATCTGTGTACCATCAAAGTAGTTTATCTTGTGCCTCAGTTGATTCTTGAAATCTGCTCTTGGGTTTGTCTGTCTGTCTATCTGTATTTGTAGAAAACAAACATAAAAAGCAAAAAAACCAAAAAACAAACAAACAAACAAAAAAACCAAAAGCAACCCCCTCCAATTTGTTGGTTGCCTGACTTTTAGGGCCCAGTCCTGCTGTCTCTCCAGTCCTGCTGTGGCTCTCCCGTGGGCTTCAGTGGAATGTTTGAGGAAAGAGGCAAAGCTCAGGCCCGTAATGGACACATGCTCAGGACAGCACCTCGTCTCTCAACACATGGTTCCAGTTGGCTGTCCCTCCACCAGGGTAGTCTGTGGCCCTTAGCGTTTTGGGGGTTGTTTTGTTGTCGTCGTTGTTGTTGTTCTTGCTGTTGTCGGTGCATAATTGAGCTCATGATGACTGAGAGATTGACAGTGCAGGAGACTGAAGTCCTCTGTATATCCGCAGGGCAGGCATGGTACAGAGCGCTTCCTTGCACAGCCTTGCCCATGAGCTCGTCCCTGGCCTGGTGGGACCCACTCTAGAGGTGGTAAGTAATTCAGTCTTTCTGCTAGCTCAGTCCTGGGCCTCTCCTGAACAGGGGCGGATGGTTGTGCCTACTGTTTATGGCGGTTTGGGGTATGGACTCCTGGCCACCTGGCAACATACAGAAAGCCGCTGACTGTTTGCATTATGACTTGGCTCCTGGATAAGTGGACAAAAACCACTAGTTCAACTCCACTGGATACAAAGAATACCCCTCAATGAATAGGACAGAGACCATAGATGTTACTTAATATATAGACCATCCATCCCTAAGGACCTTTAAGGAATTGTCATCCCTAAGGATAATTTCATTGGCCTATGGCAGAAATAATAACCCATGGTTGGATTTAAATTCATGGAAGGATGTGAGTGACAGCATGAGAGTGGTAGCTAGTGAAAAAAAGTGGCACTCCAGTAACAGGCAATAGAACAGGTTGGTCTTTGAGCAGAGGCTTAATGAACTCTATCAGCTGTACCTGCTTTAAAACAAAATCAAGATATAGCCAGAGTGGGTAGGCTTTGAGTGCCTTTCTAACTGTGAAAATCAGCAGGAAAATTTTTAGGGATTAAGCATAATGTAAATGTAGAAAGATTTAAAGCTTCCTTTATGTAGTTCAAATATTAAATTGATAGAAAGATTTAGATCAGAAGTCATCTTGGTTTTTTTGGCTAACGTTTACTTTCATGATTTGGGGGAGAGGGCCCAAAATAAAACGGCCCAATGACAAGTTGGGGAGAAAGCTCCTGAAAAGACAGTTGACACAAAACTTTGCCCACGCCAAGGAGAAATTGAATTGTCCAAGTTGCATGTTAGTGAAAGTCTTCTATGCCACGTAAACATGGAGACTGTTTTTGTCACCCACCTCAGCAGACAGCCCATCATATTTCTGGTCTTAGCATCTCTATAGGCCCCACAACTGGTGAGAAGGAAGAAAACCAATCAGTTCTTTCTCTAATAACTATCACCCAAATGACTTCTTCTTTAGCATCTGTCGGATTTTTCTTGAAAACTGAACTGTCCTAATTTGCTGATAAGTTTTCTTGAGACGTTAAATTTCAGCTCCTCTTAAATCATCTTGACATCTGCTCTTTAAAAAGTTTCACTATCAGGGAAGCGTGCGAATTCATTTTGGGGCCGTCTCAAGACTTCCGATTTTAGCCAGGGTTCAGGAAACCTTGGTCAAGGCTTGACTACATAATCATCAACAGCTGAAGTCAGCTCACATTAGCAGTTTCAATCTGGGTTTCCTAACTGCCCGCACAGAGAGATTGTTCCACTTACAAATGAACATGTACAGTTGCAGAATATATTATCAGACCCGAGTGTCAGCTCACAGGTACACCAGTCAGAGGCACAAGAACTACAAGATGAACCTGAATAGTTGCGACACTTGATAATATTTTAGGCCACCTTGTTATCTGGAAAGTACAGGTATTGCTTCTTTAAAAAAATGCTTTGGGTGAGTTAAGCAAGAAATTCCCAGGAAAGGAAATCTGATTGTTAGCTTCAGAGAAATCCACAAGCATGGTCTTTGGAGAACACAGATTCTCCTGAGTTCCTGGGATAGGACCATCAGTGTTTGTCATTAACTTCACTTGGCAGGTGGGGGAGGGCAAAGCTTGGGGCTTCTTGTACGAAGTCATCATGACCAGTTGGTCAAGGAGTTCTTACGTTTGCGATGTTCTTCAGTTGTTGACAGGAAATATTGCTGCTGGGTTTTGCTGTGTGAACATAAAAGAGAGTTTTTACTTGTGGGATAGGGATATACTCACGAAATTTTACACTGTGGTGTAGAATTTTAATTTTTCTCGTTGATTATATAGGACCTGTATTTGATTGGACACTTTCAAGACTGCTTTTGCTTTGTGATTCACAAGTTTGTTCTGGTCTCATTCCTGCTGTAATAATACTGTGTGGATAAGTATCTTTCTCTTGGAATCAACTGCTGTCTTGGTTTTTATTAGTTGCCACATTTTATTATTTGCCAGATCTGTTCATTTGTTCCTGACTTCTTCATCTAATTCTGCATGGGTAGTTCTGCATTCACTAAAATGTTAGAAGATGACATATATGGAGATGAAAAAGTGAAAAATACAACAGATAATAATCAGCTATTTCAAGCTACTGGGAAGTTTGGCATCATAGCTCATCACCTTAGGGAATCTATCAGCCGACCACCAGAGCGCAGACCCGAGGGATACCTGGTCGGCCCCTGGATTGTTTCCAGAGTCGACAGACCATTGTCACTTCCTCCTGTTCTCATTCTTGTTTGTATTTCTTATTCTTTTTTTTAGAGTTTGTTTTTTATTGAATATGGTTGATTTACAATGTCATGTTAGTTTCAGGTGTACAGCACAGTGATTCAGATATAGATATGGATAGATAGATATAGATATCTATATCTATCTGTATATATCTTTTTCAGATTCTTACCCCTTATAGGTTATTATAAAATATCGAGTATAGTTTCCTGTGCTCTAAAGTAGGTTCTTGTTGGTTATCTGTTTTATTTAGCATAGTGTGTATATGTTAATCCCAACCACCTAATTTGTAATCCTAAATTATATTCCTTATTCTTCTTGTTTAAGGCTCTTCTGCTTGCTTTCTTCCACACTCGGGAACTTCCAAACACGTAAAAATTACAAGTTACTCCGTAAGCAATCAGGAAAATATGTCAGTTTAATCCAACTGAACATCAGTTTTCCCTAGTAAATGACAAAATCAAATATGCTTTGGAAGCTTCTGGAACTTTTAATTTTAACCCAAATAACCATTAAAAGTGAATTTAGTACATTTGCAAATGTTTGGTTGCAGCAGGCTCATACCTGAGATGTAAAATTAAAGCACTGTATTATTTATAAAGAGATTTTAGTTCTCTAGAGCAAAAATATTTTAGTACAAATCAGAATATTTCTTTGAGAAATAATCCTTTGTATTTTTAAAGAAAAAAAAAGTATTTATTGCAGTCATTTAAAGTGGACTAGGTTAATGTATTCACTTCTTACCCCTAGAGGCTTGGCTTTAAGTTTGACTTAGTGAAAATGAGTTTTGAGGCCTCGACCAACCTCTCCTTGGGTATTTGCTGATATCACAAAACCAACCCAACAATTTGTCACAGTTGTGCCGTTTACTCAGGAAGCCCAAGAAGTACAGTCGCCTTATTTTCTCGTTTTCTTTTCCTTTCCTTGAGGCTTCCTTTTGGTTGCAGACTCTTAGCAGCCCCAAACTTGGGGCTCACCCACATTATTTTCACAGTCCAGGAAAACTCAAGAACCATTCTTGGCAAAGCTAATGGAAGCTGCTTTGGTTATATAGTTAATAGGTTGCTGTGGCAACCCATGTGACTCATGGTGTGACTCACGGCAATTATAATTTCAGTTGCTAGCTGGATGTTTCACTAGGGCAGACCTGAGAAATTGCCACACTCAAGTTCTTTCAGGAGGCTTTCATCCAGCTCCTGTCCACCCATTGACAAACAGTCACAAACTAGTGCTCACAAAGTTGCCAGCAGATTCATCTCTTAGCTTGCAGACACTGAGCTTGCTGCCGATGGGACATGACCAAAATACAAGTGCTGGCCTCTTCTAGAGCTAATCAGTGGACAGTTGTTTATTGAGGACCTACTATGTACTGACAGGTTCTTTGCCCTCAAGGAGCTTACAGACTAGGTTCAAGGTTGGGACTGCGGGAAAGTGGGGACACATAGTCACAGAAAATAATCTGAAAATACAAATGCTAAGTGTACCCTTTTCAGAAGATTTGGCTCATAAACTGGAAAGCAGACTAAGCCGGAAATGTGGGAGAGGAGAGAAGAATTAGAGAGACCTCCAGGGTTCTGACACTGTGATCCAAGTATACAAGAGCAATGAAGGGGAAGGTATATATTTAACTCTAGGTGCTGAAAACTACCTTTGCTCCTCCTCTCCCCCTATTCTCACCCAGAGGAACACCTATGTCATTCTTTCAAGATCAGTCAGTCCAAGGAAGTAAAAATGCCCCGTGCTGTCTGGAGACATTTGCCTTGTTTAGACTTGGCCTGTATGTCTAGAGCCAAGCCTCTGAACTTAACAGGATTTCTCTGTCTCATCATATTAGGATATAAATGGATAGCACTTGGCCCTGCCAGTGAGTTCTTCCAAGGTAGAAGATTTGCATAGTCTTAAAATCCACCGTTTATGGTGGGGATCTGTGAATTCCATTTACAAATCTGAATATTTACAGGCTTGGAGTGAGTTTGCTCTGATTCATAAGGTTTTTGAATAGGATTTATGATGTGCATACTCTACTGATGTAACAGCATAGGTATATACTTTATAAGTATATACATATATACATATATATTGGTGTTTTAGAGGCGACTGAGGCTACAGTAGGGTCAGAATAGTCATCTGAATCCCAGCAGATTGTTGAGCGGATTCACATTCACATCCACAGAGAGCCATCTGTAATTTTCCTAATTGTTTGAAAGGCCCTTCCTTGTCAATAGTAATAGAAAAGTTGGGGGTGGGGGAGGGATAAATTGGAAGATTGAGATTGACATGTACACACTACTATATATAAAATAGATCACTAATAAGGACCTACTGTATAGCACAGTGACCTCTACTCAATACTCTGTAATAGTCTATATGGGAAAATAACCCAAAAAAGAGTGGATATATGTATATGTATAACTGATGCACTTTGCTGTACGCCTGAAATTAACACAACATTGTAAATCAACTATACTCCAATAAAAATTATAAAAAAATAATTGATTAAAAATCTGAATATTTAGCTAAGTGTTTCCATCAGAGAGCATCCAGTTGGTTCAAGTTTGCTGTTCATAGACCTCAGATTTGTGAATTGAATTTGGACAAAAAGTATTTGTGTTCTCATTTCAGAACATAGGTTCAAAAGGTTGTGTTGAGATGGGGAATGGCTCTTTAAAATCCACCATCACCGCTAGAAGATAAAAATGCCTAGCCTACCAAGTACTGGTGTCTACTTGATGGATTTATTGTATATTTAATGAAACTCTTGTACATGATTGAGTTGATCTTTAAAGAAGGGCCAATGTCTTTTCAGGATTTTGTGTTACTTCGAGTTCAATAATAATAATAATAAATAATAGTGTAATAATAATCAAAGTGGCGATAGGAAAAGTCCAGGTACCAGTAGTTGCTGTAGTAGCAGCAAAAGCAGGGGCTACCACCTAATGTGCAGTTCTAATATTCCAGGCATTATGTTGAGCGCTTTACATGCATTATCTCATTTAATCTTCTCATCAGCCCCATGAGCTTTGTCCTACTTGTACCCCCAGTTTAGATGAGAAAACTTGTCTGAGGGGATCGGTAACTTAACTTAGAGAAGTGAGAAAACTTGCAAACTCATCCAGCTGGAAATGGGCAGAGCCAGGACTCAGAGTAGATTGACTCCTTGCATGCACACGAGTGCCACACTGTTATCTCCAATATCAGCATTAGGTAATCGTTGTGGAGCACTTACTAAGTGCTAGATGCTTCTCTAAGCACTTTGTACGTGTTAATTTATTTCATCTTTACTACAATCTTGTGAGGGAGATGTTGCTACCATCCCCATTCTACAGGTGAAAACTGAGGCCCAGGGTTGTACAGCTAGCTGGTATGTGGTTGAGCCAGGGTTTAAAGCCAACCCACAGAGCCTACGATAAAGAACTTCACTCCTTAGAGTGGTCCTTCCACTTGCAAATATAAGAAGAAAGCCAAGCGAGCAGTCATTCCTACAATCCACTCAGGTTATCTTTTACCTTAGAACTATTTTACCTATAAAGGCTTCTAAGCTTGGTGAACCAGCTGATTATGAGAAGGAGGTATGCTATTCCCACTATATGAAAAAGTTCATTTAAATCAGTTGGCTGAAAATGACCATTACTTACCTTTTTGACAACCTAACCTCATTCATCAAAGAACTGACATCCATTTACCATCACTATTCATTCACCTCAACTGATTCCATAATAAAACAAGAGTTCAAAATGGTTATTTTTGCTTCTAAGATAGTTACGCCCCCCACACTAGTAGTAACATGTATTTCTTACAGCATGAACTTGTTTTCCACTGCAACAAAGCCTTTAACAGACATTAATGACATTTATAAGAAAATTGTACGCTAGCATTCTTTTGTCAGATCAACTTGATAATCCATGTATAACTTTCACTGTCACTAAGAGGTAGTATGATTCAGGATACTGTGGTTTCCCTGAAACCTAACCAAAAACAAACAAACACAACCATGAAAGCTAAAAGTTCCTCAGGGAACTGAACTGTATATCAAAAGGATGCATAAGAGAATTAAGCATCTAGGTTTCAAGTATGCTTGAGAGTACCTGAATTTAGGATTGGATTTACAGTTACACCAACTTCTCTCTTTATTGAGATCTGCGTCCAAAGGACTGAAAACTGAGGAGAAGCAGAGATGTCAACGTGTTTGAAATATGAAGAAAGTTATTGGTCTACATTAACTTGCTTTATGAATTATACAAAAAATTTTACACTAGGTCTATCAACTACACTTTCAGGAAGTTAGTGTATTTGAAGTCACATGGTCCTTTTGATTATAATTGATGTCCATATCTGCACAAACGGTGACTTTTTCATCTCCACGCATTCGATTACCCTTTCTCCTGTGACTGCCCGAGATTCCTCACAGTGAAATGTTCTCCACCCACTTCACCTCCACCTCTGGGTAAACATTTTTCTTATGTAGGAGTGATACCTCTTTACCTTGTTCGACTTTGTTGAACTCATAGGCATGGACTTTAGCTCCTAATGTCTTAAATAGTTAACAGCCAAGCATAATGATCAGAGGGCATATTGAAGAGAAGAGCAAAAAATGCAAGAATGTGCAAGATTCAGGTTTGGATTCAGTGAAAGAGACTCAATCCATACATCTTTTATTAGAATTTTTTTGTTTTAGAGGAGAGAAGGAGCAGACTGTATGGTGGATGGTCCAGATACCTGCTATACTGGAACCTAAGGAAGGAAGGCTAGAAAGCAGACCACAGCCAATCCCTGTACAAAGGGCAGGCGCTGGGAGTCAGAAACATTTTATTAGCTTAATATTTCTAACCCCTTCTCTGTGTCCGGCAGTGTGTTAGGCACAGTGTAAAATAGAAAGTTTAACTCCAGTAGTTTACATCTGAGGAGAAAGGATAGACCCACTTGAGGAACTTTTAGTAATGAAAGAACTGCAGGAGACTGCAGGCCTGTGATTCAGTTGGATTGTCTGTGTGAGTGGAGAACACGGGTGGGGAGCTGAGCTGGATCTGGAAGGGTAGCAAGGCTTAGGTGTGATCACGTAGATTGATGGAGGACTTGGGTGGTGGGAGGGGCGTTGTATACACCTCTCTGACTACAGTAGAGTATTAATAAGAAAAAAAGAGGACGTGGACAACAGAGATGAGGTTTTGGCTTTATCTCATAACCAGCGGGGAGCCACAGAATGGGTGTGAAAAATACAGTGACCTGTAAATAGTGTTTTTATTGCTGTCATTTAGTGAGCATCATAGGAATCACATGTTCCATACTTCATTCCCTTCTCTGAACTCAGACAAAATTCTTATCCTCAGATCGAGGTTCTGTTCTGGTCTTCCCTCTGATCACCTGTGTAGAAAGTGCTTCTTGAGCAGGAAAGATCTAGTCCAAAAAGAGAAGCCTGTTCTAATTATTAAAGCAAAAGTGTTTCCTTTTTTTCCTCCATCTTCCCAGTTTGAAGGTCTAATTGTAAGACCAGTGCTTGCCATTTCATTAAAATCAGAGGAATGAAGCAAGCAGTGAAACTTGAAAACTACACATGCACTTTGAATTGCGTGGCTAATGGTTCTTTCTGCTTTCTTTCCTTCGTGCTGCTAATTGGCTGGAAACGACTGTAATATACTGGGACTCAGCCACAGCTAGCTTTCTAAACATTTGAACCCCGCATGCCCCATCTTGCTCACGTAAAGTAAAGTAAACTGCATTATTATTTTTTCATAAGCACAAAGAACTATTTCCCTTACACAGCTGGACAGTACAGTTAGAAGATAATGATACTCCCTTTTCTCTTTGTTGGTCTTTCTTCATTTTCCAAGAACAAGTTTCTATTGTTTCACTTAAAGAACACCAAGGTTCAGATGAGGCTTTCTGTTGGCTGCATATTCAGAAAAGTCTTCCGTATATAATGAACCGAATCACGTTAATTTATCTGTCTCTCTCCACCATGTCTTTTTGTGTTGACAAAACTGAATATTCACTTTCCCTCACCAAGTTGGGGTGTCAGGATAATTGATTGTTACCAGTCTCTGCTGTTCTTAGACAGGATAACACCAGTGCCTCTAGAGAACAGGTGAAAACTAAACTCTGTCCCCCGAGGCCAATGAAATAGCTGTTTGGTCCCTTGTGTGAAACTTCCTAATAACTTAACTGGGCAGCCTCTGGGTCCCTGGAGGCTTTCTCCACCAGAGTATTCCCTTTCTTTGTTAAGATTGCTTATTAAAAATGATTTTATAATGAAGTTGCCTCAAATAGCAGCTCTTTTCCTGGTTGTCCTTGAAGCTGTGGTGAAGAATCTTAGAGACAACTGTCTAGGGTTTTCCTCCTTGTTAAAAACTTCTCTCTTACCACTGTTACTCTTGATTTTTAAGGAGACAAAGTCTAACTGACACAAGTCCCTCTCCGGTTGATTATGTCGCTTAAAATCCTGTGCAAGGCATTATTGCTAGTTTAGCTTGTCATTCGGGCTCAGGAATCGAATTGATCTACATGGATTCAGGACATTTAAGTCTGCGGTGGGAGCAAGGCTGTCGGGCTTCCCCGGGAAAGCAGCAGCCCAGGAACGCGATTGCTAACTCTGCCCCAACTCCATCAAAACAATGATTTCCATTTATTTTATTTCTTTGGTCCTAGGTGTCTCCTATCTGCAAACTAACCACTTTCCTGCCACAAGGGACTGTCGTGAAGGGGAATCAAATAGTAATAAAAAATTAATGTTGCATTCTTTGCTACCCATGTACTGTATAAATTCAGACTTCTGGTAAGTGTGGGCAGTTAGGAGAAAAATCACTTTTTGGTTGTTCACATCATCAGCTTGGCTTCCTGGCTTGAAAGAGCTTCGATATGCTGGTCTGTTTAACATGAGGAATGATAAAGCAGTTGTCAGTAAGGCTCACCATTGGAAACGTGTTCTTCAGACTTGGTCTCCCAGTGGCCAGATGACTCAGGAAACAACAAACTGTATAAAGCTGTTAGTGACAGATTCAGCTTGGAATATTTTTCTAACTTTAAGGCTTGTCAGGCAGTAAATCTGCAGCAGAGTACTCAAGATGCAGCTTGGCACTCCGCTTGCTTTGCTGTGTGAATATAGTAGAACACCAATAATAAGAAGGACTGTTGTGAATCTCTTAGTGGAGAGATCAGTCTTGTCTCATGGTGCTAGGGTTGTGTGCTAAGAACATGCCTTGGCTAAATTCTGTTCTCTGAGACGAGGTATATTCGAAACTACTACCTTTACATTCAGCAGTTCCTACTCCCTCCTCCCCCAGATAAAAAGCAAAGAAAAAGAAAAACTATGGCCTGCTTTGGGATTCCACTGTCAGCAGGATCTTCTTATTCTACCTTCTTAATGACCTTCTAGGGCTCTTCATTGCCTGAGGAGTCTAAACTACTTAATATGGCAAACAAGGCCCTTCACAACCTGGTCTTAATCTTTCCATTGCTCTTTCTCTGACTTCTGTGCCAGCAGTTTCTGCCACCCTGAATGACTAGTTCCTAGAAGACTCTGTGTGTGGTTATGTCTCAGCGCCTTTGGTTCTACTGTATTACCTTGTTTGTCCAGGAATGTCTTTTGCCAACTTCTGCACCCGTGGAAGTCTTACTGCTCCACCAAAGGCCAACACAAATAGCAACTTCCATGCAAAGCCTTCTCCAACCCTACCTTGTTAAATTAATTGCTGCAGTTCCTTTGCTCCCACAGGACATTGTTAAGGTGACAGTACAGAAAATATAGAATAGTTGTTGTTCTATAGCTTTGTCCCACTAGATATGCTTTAATTATCTTGGTATATCTTGGACTTAGCAGAGTGACTGGTATCTACTATGTGCTCAATTAATTTCTGTAGACTTGATGTGTGTGTGTGTGTGTGTGTGCATGTGTGTGTGTACATAAACAATTTTATGACCACTCTTCTTGCACATTTGAATATGGAGGAAAATAATCATCTTTTCCTTGTTAAGAGCTATAAGGAAGAACAGATATTTATTATGTGAAACTATATTTTGAGATTTGTACTATATTACTTTGGAAACCAATGCTGCAACTCAAAGGGCTTCTTGATGTCTGACAATTTACCGTACGTATTTTGAGTCTCAGTTTTAGGACTGCTTGCTTTTTTTTTTTTTAAGTTGATCAAATTGCTCTGTTTCATGTTTTTAAATTGTTTTAATTGAAGTAGAGTTGATTTATAGAACTGCTTGCTTTAAAGTTTCTGTTAGCAGTTTGTAAGATTTAAATCAGAATCTCATCCAGAAAATTTTAAAATATTTTTATGTCATCTAAAGATGAAGAATGTGTGACCTCTTAGATACCATTTGTTTGCATTATCCATACAAGATTTTATAAACCAGATCATCAAATCTATAAAGTAAAAAGGAAAGAGACATTTTCAGTTACCATTGGTATCTATGTAAATGCAAAGGAGAAAACCACCTACTAGAGAAGAGAATTGGCTCATCTCTCCAAGAATGGAGGGTATATTCTGTCAAGGGAAATATCTTGTATTTGTCTGGTCTCTAGAGGAAAAGGTGATCCTGATATTTTAAAGAATCTGGGAAGTAGATGTTCAGATAATCCTAGATTACTTACTGAATCTTAAAGTAAATTCTGAAAAGAAATGACATTTATTTATTCAAGGTCAGAACATGTGACATTGCTATGTTTGTCTGGTCTGGAATGTAAGTATGTTTCCTTAACTTAGCAGGGACCATTGATTTCAAAACCGTTGTCCACTTCATAAGTAGCTGCACACAACCATGGTTTCCGTCTGCTGTTTCTTAGAACTCTCTGTCTTTTAAGCTTTATGTGCAGCTTCCTCCCCACTTTTGTTTGTAACTTTTACTTGAGTCAAAACATGAGGAGCGAAATTATCCCCTGCAGAATCAATTCCTTGAGTGGAAAGCTTGCTTACAAATGAGAGGATGAGATGTGACCCAATAAAAGAATCTATTTTAATTTTAATTTATTTCCTGATGGCCTTTTATGCCTCCTTAGGCGATAACCTAACCAATTCCAACTTAACACTGATTTTTTTTCTTCCAAGGTCAAAAAGCACTTTAGAATGATTATAATCAGAGAATAAAAGTCCTTTGCCTCTAATGTAAAGTCCATCTCTTCATATGAAATCTAAATCCTGGTTATCTCAGCTTCACAATAATTCTTCTGTCATTATGCATCTATTAACAAGCTCAATGACAACAGGATGAACTTATGAGATCTTTAGGGACTCGGAAGTTGCTTTTTCATAGAAACACCATCTCTGGTAGTCTCTTTCATCCCTTTCTTTTCTCAGATGGGAGTTTTTAATAACGCAGGGAGAGGAGCTATCTTCATTTCGTGATGCAGTTTCACACAGCAAAGTGCAATCAAGGTAGAAACGGTCCTAAAAGGCAGCTGAACCTATGGTTTTCCAGGTTGGAAAAGGAAAAGCTGTTATGCCATCACACATACATATACACCACCATCCCTCCCCTTCCTCCCCCCCCCAAAAAAAAAAAGAGTTCTGACTGATATCTCTAAATCAAAGAACTTTCCATGGCCTGATTTGTGGAAGTTACCTAATCCTGTGTATAATTGGGGTGATTTGAGAGATGGGAAAATGTTCTCATTTTCATTATGGGAGCCACTGGGGGACAGTATCATTTAAAGACTATGTTTTTATTGCCCTAAATTGCTTTACCTGAGATTCTATTGATGTGTTTCTCTTAAGTTAGGTTTCTGATGAATAAAATGACCAATATGGATCCCATTCTCACAGATTCTCCTAGTGCTTAAGCTACTCTTTAATGGTCAGTCTATCCCAGAGTCTCACTTATAGGGAAGAATTCTAAAGGGTTGGGTTAACTTCTAACCCGAGAGAAGAGCCAACTTCTAACATTCTGCATATGGCCAAAACATCCACATACTGTCCATGATTTGCCTGTATTAATACAATAGTAAAACCTCATCATGAAATTTCCTATATGGTATGATCACCATTAAAGTGAGCTCACCTCGCAGTGCCAAACTTAGGAAACTTATGGAACCTACCCTCTTGGCATCAAGGCTAGGCTGGGACTACCTCACACTGCAGAAAGTGAAGTTCTACCATATTCTCATCTGAAAATTCATCATTATTCCCAACTTGTCACTCCATTGAAGTATTCTTAAATGAGTGGATATCTTAGATTGGGTTCCCCAGAAAATAGACTCGGAGTGCTGAGATTTATGTACAGAAAGCTGATTGGGGAGTGCACTTAGGAACAACACCTATAAGGAGTGAAGGAAGCTGGATTGGACAGGAGAAATTGAACTGTCATACAGTTGCGACCACAGTTTGGCAGATGCCACAGAGAGATCAGAAGCAGGGATACAGCCTTTGAGAGATGTCCCAGATTGAGGCAAAGGGACTGGGTATTTTACCCTGCATCAAACCAGCCACTGGATGCCAGCTGACCCCAGGGAAGGGCATCATCTTGGGCAAGGCAGCTCCCTTTAGCTAAAGATGCGGCTCAGAAAATGACTCAACTGTGAGCCACTGGCAGTCAACACTTTGGGCCAGAGGGGAAATAAGAGCTTCAATCCTGAAGGGAGGGATCTGGGTGGCACACCATAGCATCGCTGCAGGGGAACCAAAATGGACATTAAATTTAACTTTTGTGAAAAACATGTTTTCTTTATTTAAAACGACACACATTTTATTGCTTAGCTAGGATTTAAACTAATACAATATATGCTTGGCCTCAGCATTATGGTATACCAGAATTGCAAATGCTAAAGAAAAAAAAAGGTTATTTTTCTGTTGAATAAGGTTCTTCGTTAGAATTTCTGGTCCTGGATATGTGCATTATAAATCATGTGTGTGCAATTCCATATAATATATTATTTTTCCACACATGGACATTCCAGAGAGTTAACACATTTTTCTCAATTATAAAAATAAATAAGACATTTCCATCTCTTTGGGCTCATGTGAAATGTATTCATATAGGAACAAAGAACATGCCTGAAAAGAACTAGTTATACATATTACATGTTACTTTTCAGATTTTAACAGTCTGCTACTGTTTTATAATTGAGATACAGTATCTGAAATATTTTGCAGGGCTGATTTATGTACATTATGTCTCTCTTTTTAGTGGTTTATGGGATTCCACCCTCATTTTGCCTGTTAGCAGCTACTTGCCAAATAAACTCAGAATTAAGTTGGAGATTAGTGGTGGCTGTCAGGGATGACCATCCTGAGCCAATAATCCCAGCCCCCAACTGCTGTCATGGAAGAAAAGCTTCTCAATAGTAATGAGTGAAGGAGTACAGAATGAATTTTAGTTTCATTCCTTAAAATCTCAACATAACCTCTGATTTAGCAAATTTTGACTTCAATTTTACTTCTAAGAATGAGAGATCCCATTCTGAGAAAATCCAGACTGTCTTCACGGAGTATTATAAATGGAAGGAAAGACCTAAGTGTTTCCACTCTTTTCACCTTGCTTCAAAATAATCCCCCCAACACGAACCCCAACATTCTAAAGCCCCAGCTTTTTCTTCATGTGTTTCTGAGGTTTCCACAGTTCAGAATACCCCTATTCCCTCCAGAACCAGAAGCTCAAGACACCTTGCAGATCTGAACAGGAGCTTTCCAGTTTCACAGATGCTGAAGGTATAAATTTCTGAACCTGTCGAGTTCAGATGGAGTCAGGGTTTATCTCAGTGGAATTCAATCTTCATGGATTTCCACGGTTTAGTTTCTGTGCCTCTGCCTTGGAAAAGAGGGCCCCTTTCAGGTTGATAGTGAAGTTAATTCAGATTATTCTTTCCCTTATTCAAAGAGAATTAATAGATTGGAGCAACACTTTACCTTGTCTAAAAGCTTCCATGGTTCCAAAAGCTCCTACCTGGGAAAATCCCCAGCCATTATTTTGGAGATCCCTGTGTCTGAGGCCTTGTGAAAGGAATTCTGAAGCTGCCCGTGAATGTCAATGGCAGCCTGATCAGTCTGCCCCGGGTATTACCATAATAATTACAAGGTCCTCACAGATGGCAGCTTTTCAAGTGGCAAAATCATTGGGAGGATAGTCTCCTACAACTGGCTCTTGGGAGAGGAATCCCATATATATATCAAGTAACCCATCTAAATTTGCCATTTCACAGATTATGTCTGACCCAAACCATTCCATTGCATGAGCTGTGAATCCACACTACTTCTTTACAGTACATGCTGATGGTTAGTGCAAATCACAGTGATTTTTTAAATATAAAGGTAGCTAATGAGCTGACACGTAAAGTAATTGCTGTTTTCAATGGACAGGATGAATCTGCTCCTTAACTTTTTCCTGGAAAAAAAATAGCTCCGTGATTTTTTTTTGCCAGAATTTGTGAGTGATTCACATTACTGTCAATTACACGCCCTTATTACATAGTACAGCCACCAGGCAGCTGTCCAGGAAAACACAAGTCTGAAAATGCTTCTGTTTTAAGTAAATTAAATTCATGGTTGCTCCTCGTGTGGGCATGTGCAACAGGCAGGAAGCTTCCACTTTCTTGCCAAGGAAAGGGATAAGGCCTTGCCTACTTCACCTGGATTAAATAGCCACTCTGACATCTTGAGATATTGATATCAATGCCCCGCTGCAGGGCTTGGTTTTGGTTTCTAAATAGTCTTGTTTGTTTGTTTGTTTGTTTGTTTCACTGTGTGTTATAAAACACAGACTCGTGTTATAAAACAGTGTTTCTACTTACGAATCACAGCAGCTCCTGTGTATTACCAGAGAGGCCTGAATAGAGAAATTGTTCACCTTTCTCCTTCCCAAAAGTCAAAGTCTATGACAGTTTAGGGCTCCTAGCCCTATTTACAAAGCTGGCCGTCTTTGTTGCTGTGTTCCTTCAGATGTGTCTTTTTCGAAGCTACAGATGAAAATGCTACATTTGCTATTTGGCTGCTTTACAGTTTAGGACATTCAGCTTTTATATGGGTAAAATAAAGGTCACTAGGGTTTGTCAGTTGGGATTCTTCCTGGGAATGTTATAAAGTTTAACAAAATATCTTTAAAGCATGCAGTTAAAGTTGCCCAAATTGTTTACGCGTTTGAGAAAACTATGAGAATTACTTGATATCTTTCCAGTTGTGAGTCTTTAACTACATTTGTATCTGCTTCATAGAATAGGACATTTCAAATAATGAAATATTTAGTAGCAATGAAAGTGGCCTTCACGTTATCTGTGTCCAGATACACTGTGTCTAAGTAATGGTAGCATCTAAAAGAAATATTTAAAAGACAAAGAATTGTGACCTGGGTGAAATCAGTTTCACCTCTGCCCTTGTTTTGTGGCTGATTTGAGCTAAAACTGAAAAAGAATTTTTTTTTAGGTGGTTGATGAAGTTTGAATATGAACTGGTATTTTAGATGATGTTAAGGGATTTTTTACAATAGTGTCAGGCGTAATAATGGCCTGGCAGTTGTTTTTGTTTGTTTGTTTGTTTTTGTTTTAATCTCTATCAGGTAGAGATGAGTACTGAAATCATTAGGGGGTAAAATGACAAGATGTCTGAGATTTACTTCAAAATGCTCCAGAAAAAAAGTAAATTGGGGATAGGTGAAACGAGAGTGAGCAAATGTTTTACCAGGGAGGAGTGGAGGAGTACATAGAGATGTATTATACTATTCAATTTTTTAATAAGCTTGAAATTTTTTTAATAGATTAACTTTTTTTCACCTTCTTGTCTGTGATTTATAAGATGATTACTTTTACATTGGAGGTTTGACCACCTTGGATAATTAGTCTTTCAGGAGAACGAGGTGACACTGATGAGCTTGTCAAATTCAGGAAGCTGATAATAATCTCTTAAAATCCATGCTTTGCTATAAAAATTATGCATGAACTGTTAGCAGGCATGTAAGAAAAATTACCTTTTATATGAAGGTTCCCTCACCTTCACTTCAGGTAGGAAAAAGGTATGAGTGTTATTTGCTCTGTTTTTATTTAAATCTTTTCAACGTTATGGTCATAGAGGCCCAGATTTGAGAGTTGAATGGATCAGAGTTCATTTGGTGGTCCCCACCTCCAATATTTGAGATGAGGGCAGTTTCTCAGGGAAGTAGAAAGTGTCATGTTCAAAGTCAGTTCCAGTTGCTTTTACAGAAGTGGAAGCAAGACTGGAACCCTTGGAAACCAGTACCCTTTTCTACTCTTCTCATGCTACCTCAATCTTGTCCTTTAAAATACTCATTAACAATCTACTCTCTGGGGATCAAAGCAGTTTTCTAAATCCAGACCAGTGACTGTGAGTCAGATGTTCATGCCGGGTAGTGTGGCCCCAAATTATCTTTTCTTTTATTGAATACCATTTCCAAGTTGTGTGATAAGTCCCAGAAGTGCTAATGTTTAATTCTGTTCTTGTTAATGCTCTGCAGCAGGTTTGCAGCCTGTGCTTCCCCCTCTGGCTTTTCATAGACTTTCCGTCAGGGACGGGTCAATATACTCAAATGACAGTCCAGGCTGACAGGAAGATACACTTGGCCTAGTGATTCCACAAGAACCGTCAGCCTCTGCTATTAAAGCCTTTCCCAAGGCCTTTTGTAATGTAAGCTGAAATTCCAAACATCACAATTGAAATAGGGATGTTTTTCTCTAAATGGAAACATTGATCCTGTTTAACATTTGTGGCCAAAATCTTTTAAACGCAAACTTCCCTGCTAAATTTTCTCTTCTTTGCCTAGTACGTGATAGCAGCTCATTGGGATAAAGTAGAGGATCAGACTGGCATTTATAAAATAATTTTTACCCAGTCTTTTCAAGAGTTTTACAAAGAGCAACCTCTGATTCCTAAAAACATGGTTATACAAGTAGATAGGAAAATAGAAATAGAGACAGAAGGACTGCCCTGTCGGTGTGGTCTGTGAGGAAACCAGCCACTGGGTTTGTGTGTTCATTCAGGAATTGCCCTGCGCTTACTGACCTCCTAATGTGTAGAAAGCACTGGGGACAGAGAATCTCTATCACTACCACCACCCGCTTTTATTGGAGGAGGCAGGGGTACAGAGACAGAAAAGTACACAAATGCAGAATCTAAGTGCTTTGGAGGCAAGTAATAAGGAAACAGATGACCTAGGACACCCCCCTGCAAACTGGGGGCTCCTGGAAGTCACCTGGGGTGAAGATGTAGCTAAGTAATATTTCAGAGCGTGAAGGAAGGTGAAGGAAGAGCTGAGAGAACATTCCAGGCAGAGGTAGATGGGAGTACGGTGCACAAACGTGGCTCTTTGTCTTGTCCAAGGTATACTTAATCCCGAGGAATTGAAAAATTCATTTCAACTTTTCCTTTTTGTTCTCAAATTATACCTACTAAAAGACATCTACTTAACTTTCTAGAACTCAAGATAACGATCCTGTAGAGGAGTCTATCTTTGGACAAATGAAAACAGGGAAGTGCTTGGTTTCAATAACAGGCTCCCAAGAAGTTTTTGAAGGGTCCCCACTCTGGCTCAGCTTTTCAAGAATTGGTTTTGTTGTCAATACAGGGAGGTTTGTTCCTTTTTCAGGCCTTTGAATGCCGCATAATCGGACAGGGGAATAACTCCTCTAGTCCTTGAAGGGCAAAAGAATCAGCTTCCCTTGGTTTTATTCATGGAAATATGGTTTGTACCATTGTCCAAAGCTGCTTGTGGATTCCTAGCTGGTTTTTGTCATGGAGAGGGCCTGTTTCTTCTGTGGGGTTGGCAGAAGCATCATTAGCTACAGTTAGACCCACCGAGATGCCCATATCCAAAATGAAAGGAGAAGGAGGGGAAGATGAAGAGGAGGGGGAGTGAGGGGGGAGAGAAGGAGAAGTAGGAAACACACAGGTAGCATTTGAGCTCATCCAGGGACATTTTTCATGAGCTGACCTTCGACCAGGCAATCTGTAGACAAGGCCTTTTAACTTTGTTCAGGAAACTCTGGAGATTTGTGGTTTCTAATATTCACGGTGCTGTGTGCCAACCCACATAGCCAGTTCTGCAAGCAACTAGTGCTGCAGACACATGACCCATATTTCTCACAAATCCCACTATTCAATGGTCTTTCGTTTCTTCTAATTATACCCAAAAGAGAGTCTCTAGTGGGTAATAATCTCTCTTTGCTAATACTTTGTAGTTGGGTTCCAAACCAAGAGCTTTCCTCTATCACAGCTTGAGTGTGTTATTTTTATTTTAGAGCCAGCCACGACTAATAGGGAGGACAGAGTGTCTTGGCCTCCTCAGGTGGTGGTCAGTGGATTTATCCTTTACTCGTCCTTCCTTTTTGACCCAGTGCCTTCTTTGGTTTGGCTTTCCTGGATAGACAGGAGATACCTGCCCAGAAGATCTCATCCAGTGTGCATTGTGTGGTCTGGCTTGGTTGTTTGTTTCTTCAAATCAGATACCCAAATACGGTGTGTTGTAAAATCCTTAACTAAGTTATAGTCTAAATACTTGGTTTCAAGGAATCTTGGAAAAAGGAAAATTTGACTATTTCACAAGTTTGATTACTATAATAAAAATGAAAAAAATGTTCAGGGGTCAGTGACTTAAAGATTCTTTTTTAATCTATACCACTTTAGTAGAGCCTATCTCTGTTTACTTTGTGTCATAATTTATATGTATATGTAATAATATACATATGTAATAATTTATATTTATATGTATACGTGTTATCGCCCCTGCTAGACTATAAACACCTTGAAAGCAAGATTGATGTCTGTTTTTATGTGCTTCAAACTTGTACCATCATCTGATGATGCAAGGCAGGTGGATATGAATATTGGATTCAAGACTCAGAAGGCCTGGGCCCCATTGCCAGAGAAATGTTGTTATTTCCTAGCCAGTGTGATCTGGGAAACGCCCCCTGAGCCTCAGTTTTCCTTATCTGTGAAGTAAAGAAGCAGGACTAGATGATCCCCAAGGCCTCCTCCTTTCTAAATTATGACCTTAAGAGACAGCCACATCTTAAATTGGGAGAACTAGAGTTATTTTTAGTCATTATCATTAATTTTTTTCCATTCCTGTATTTCAAAAATGAATCATCTAAATCTCTCCAGCTTGGTAGAAGGTATTGATTTTACCTCTATGATAAATCTAAAAGAATCCTGAATGAGAAGTTACTGTAAATCACTAATACGATCGTTAGGTGTTAAGTTCCTTAGGAGGACTATTCTTCAATCAGCCAGAATGGCTTAGTTTATTTTTCTTTAAATTATAAGACTTGGCAGAAATTGAACAAGCGAGAGGGTCTCAGAAAAGGTGGGGTATATTACTGTGGTCTGCAGCCCCTGTGGCCAAAATACCTGTGGCTTGTTGGGTGGGTGGGTGGGTGTGTGTGTGTGTGTGTGTGTGTGTCTGTGTCTGAGGTTAGAGGGTGCTCTCCTTTGCTCTTCTTTAGTTTATATGAGTAAAATCTGATGGAAGTGACATCTAGGGAGGCAGAGCAGGCAGAGGTGGGGGGAGATTGACATCTGTAGAAGGCTTTGGGAAGGGGGTTGGGGCAGGGGTGCAAGGTCACGATTATACACTGGCTCTAATGTCATTCATTCTACCATTTTCTTCTCTTTTTTTAAGATTTCTTTTTTTTTTTGATGTGGACCATTTTTAAAGTCTTTATTGAATTTGATACAATATTGCTTCTGTTTTATGTTTTGGTTTTTTGGCCACGAGGCATGTGGGATCTTAACTTCCAGACCAGGGATCGAACCCACACCCCCTGCATTGGAAGGCGAAGTCTCAACCACTGGGTCGCCAGGGAAGTACCCTCTACCATTTTCTTCTTGAGTGCCTACTATATACTAGACTTTCTTCAAGGTGCTGGTATTTGGCATTGTACAGTATGGACACTGCCCCTTCTTCCTCCCTGTCTTCCTGGGGCTTTGAGTCCTTGGAAACACAAAATAGTTTTTTGTTTTTTGTTTGTTTGTTTTTTTTGCGGTACGCGGGCCTCTCACTGTTGTGGCCTCTCCCGTTGCGGAGCACAGGCTCCGGACACGCAGGTTCAGTGGCCATGGCTCACGGGCCCAGCCGCTCCATGGCATGTGGGATCTTCCCGGACCAGGGCACGAACCCATGTCCCCTGCATCAGCAGGCGGACTCTCAACCACTGCGCCACCAGGGAAGCCCACAAAATAGTTATTCTTAAAGCAGTCAGCCTCTAAAGGCTGTTTATCATGCTCCATGGCCTCCTGCACCTGCTCCCAGGAAAGAGCTTGCTAGCCCTGAAGAGCTAATGCAAAGCTGCGTAAACTCTGGGGTCTTGTCATGGATAACTGAGTAACCGTCCACCCAACTGAGCTTTAAAGAACTGTTCTTCTCATCCTTAGAAATAGGGAATTTTTTAAACCAAAAAATGTTGCCTGAGTTGGGTACATTCCATTCTCATGATTTCCTTCATGTACATTTTCAATTTATTCAGTAAATATTAATTTATGAGTCCATATATGTGCCAAGCACTATGCTAGATATAAGAGGCAATAAATGATAAACGAGTTTATTAGTTTCCTATTGCTTCTATAGCAAATTACCACAAGCATGGGGCGCAAAACAACATACGTTCATTCTCTTAAAGTTCTGGAGTTCAGAAGTCTGAAATCCATTTCACTGGGCTTAAAGTCAGGGTGTCGATAGGGCTAGTTCCTTCTTGAGGCTCTAGGGGAAGTCTACTTCCTGACTTTTCCAGCTTTAGAGCCACCTTTATTCCTGGCCAAATGCCCCCTTTCTCCATCTTCAAGACCAGCAACATAGCATCTTCTGGTGTTCTCTCTGTTTCTCTGCTTCCATGGTCACTTCACCTTCTGTGTCTCTGACCCTCTTGCCTACCTGTTAGAAGGACCCTTGTGATTACACTGAGACCACCAGGATAATCCAGAATAATCTCCCCGTCTCAAGATCCTTAACTTAATCACATCTGCAAAGTCCCGTTTGTCATCTGAAATAACACAGTCACAGGTTCCGGGGATTAGGATATGGACATCTTTTGGGGAGGGAGGGCCATTTTCAGCCTAGTGCAACAAAGTATACAACATTTCTAACCTCAAAGAGTTAGGTTCAGGGCTTCCCTGGTGGAGCAGTGGTTGAGAGTCCGCTTGCTGATGCAGGGGACACGGGTTTGTGCCCCGGTCCGGGAAGATCCCACGTGCCATGGAGCGGCTGGGCCCGTGAGCCATGGCCACTGAGGCTGCGCGTCCGGAGCCTGTACTCTGCAACGGGAGAGGCCACAACAGTGAGAGGCCCGCGTACCGCAAAAAAAAAGCTTAGGTTCTGGTTGCCTAGCAAGGGGGAAATGGAGTAGGTTTTTTGTTTGTTTGCTTACTTGTCTGCTTGTTTGTTTTTGATGCTTTATTCCAGCCATATAGTTTCAGTGGAGTAAATGTGGAAAATAAAATGTGGAGAAAATATGTCTGTTAAATTCAAATTGTGTCAAGTTTAAAAATAAATCTTCCTGTTACAAAACTCTACCTTGAAAACCAAACATTAATGGTACCATCAAGAACTTTAGAGTATAAATCTTAACTGTCACATTATCCATATTTCCGAATGAAAAGATTTGAATCTTGATTTACAGACGGAAGAAATAAGATTCCTCCATCCTTAGCCTATGAGAAACTTCGGTCAATGAGTCTTTATTCCGTAGCTTCTTTGATTAAGATGATAGATATTCTAAATCCCAGCTATCCAGAGAGGCAGCATTCATGGCAAAGGAAGAGAATCCACTTCTTTTTCTTTTTTTCTCTTTTTAAAATTTATTTATTTATTTATTTTTGGCTGTGTTGGGTCTTCGTTGCTGCATGGGCTTTCTTTGGTTGTGGCGAGCGGGGGCTACTCTTCCTTGCGGTGCGCGGGCTTCTCATTGCGGTGGCTTCTCTCATTGCAGAGTACAGGCTCTAGGCGTGTGGGCTTCAGTAATTGTGGCACACGGGCTCAGTTTTTGTGGCTCGCGGGCTCTAGAGCGCAGGCTCAGTAGTTGTGGCGCATGGGCTTAGTTGCTCCGCGGCATGCGGGATCTTCCCGGACCAGGGCTCGAACCCATGTCCCCTGCATTGGCAGATGGATTCTTAACCACTGTGACACCAGGGAAGTCTGAGAAGCCTCTTCTGCATCTTCAGCGTCAGCTGCACAGGTCGGGGTCTCCTGGCAGAATCGATACTCTTGATGGGATTTTAATTGTCCCTAAAGTGCTTTGTAGCTTTGAAAGTTTGAACGTGAAAAGATGCCGTTGGGTATCTGAAGCATAAATTATAACATTAGGCAAATAAGAGAAACGGCTTGGAGAGGGAGGAATCTGACCACAAATAGCAGGAAATATAATATCAGAGACAAACATGAGACAAGGTGGCTAAGGCAGGGCCCAAGAAGCAGATACAGTCAGACTCTGCACCAAAAACCGGACAGTGTCATGAGGCCCCAAAGGCATCATCGTAGGGCAAACTTCCATCTCTACCACCACCTGGAGTAACGTGGCTGTGGGCAGACTGCGTAACCTTTCTGAGCTTCATCTGTAAAATGGGGATGACGGTAATTAGCTGAATAAATAAGGTCATGCAGGTACAATCACCTGCTTCCCCAGTGCCTGGCTGATCAATGTGTAATCAGTGTGTAACCATCATTTTGTGATGAGGGTTAGGCTGGCAGCCCTAGTCTTATTAGCCCTCCTCTCATTCCCTATTGCACGATATCCTTCATCTTCTGTGGCCCTCCTTCAGTTTAAGACTGCTCTTGACATTCCCTTTGGCCACTATTTGTAAGGTACACTTATGATTCACTTCCTGTCCTGGGCATGTTCAAATACACACACAAGCACAGGTTCACACTCTCCCAGAGGATGACCCTGTATCTATGACTCATACATGACAGCCAATTTTCCAAGCAAACTCAAGCACTAGACCAAGGGTTGAGCTTTGCACAATCGGGTGGGATTTGTCTGCAGACTCACAGGTCATTTCTGCTAGCAAGCTAAAAAATTCACTTTCAAAGTGGTTCATCACCTGTAGAAATGAAAGCCCATGGTGTAACATCTCATAACAAATCCAGTGTCACTCAGATCGGGGTCACTGGCTGAACCCAGGTGATTACGGAGTGAACTCTGTTGTTGGAAACCTGCATGAACGTCCAAGTCTGTCATCACTTTTACTGGCAGGTGCCATGCGCTCCGACAGCACAAGGGCAGAATGGGAGAACACTGCTGGGCTAGTCCAGCAGAGACACGGTGGAGAGAAGGAGAGCAAGAGGCAGCGTACAGAATTTTGACTTTTCTAAAAATGGAACTATTTGTGTAGGGGGAATTAATTAAAACATATGGCCACGTGCTTTGTGTTAAATGTTGTGTTTCAAAATGGTTAAATGTGTTCTGTGCACTCGGTAGAAATGCGTTTCTCTACCAACTGAGTGGAGGGGAAAAAAACATGGGAGGGATTAGTTTTCTAGAAGGAAAATGAAAAGGAGAAAAAAAAATGTCATTTTACTTTTATTCTCCACTGTGGATTTTGAGAGGATTTGTCTTGGCTTTTCTGGAAGGACACATATGTAAATCATAGAATCGTCGAATTTCAAGAGCAGCAGGGAGAATTGCAGTAGCCACTCTCAACTCCCACCTGTGCCCAGAATCCTCCACCCAGCATCCAGGTTAGACACAAAGCCTGCAGTAGCTGGTATTTACTTCTTCATGTCTTTTCACAGCAGCCCATTCTATTTTTGAGCCAACCTCGTTTTTAGAAGGTTCTTTTGTTTGCTGAGCAGGAAATCTATCTCCCTACAACCTCTCCCTGTTGGTCCTAGCTATACCTTTCTTATACTATTAATTATCTTTAATAATTTTACAGTTGGAAAAACTAGAGCTAAGACAGGTTAAGTAACTTGTGCATTATTTCATGGCTACCAATGACAGAACAAGGACTTAAATCCAGCTCTGCCTCACCGCCAATCTCCTGTTCTTTCCATATGTCACCTAGACTTTTCAGTCTAGGTAAGAGAAACGCAGCCTGCTGTCTGGCACAGGGACAAATCCTAAACACCGAACGAGGACTGAGTTCCGAGGAGGGAGGGATGAACCAGTGAGTGGAACCATGGAGCCAGCGGGGAAAGGGTACCCGTCTCTGATTGGGGCTACACTTTCTTAAGCCGGCTGACTGTGCTTATCTCCATGTAACTCACTTCCAGCTATTGACAGCTCTCCACCTGGTGACACACTTAATGGCCCATGAAATTCTAGCCCTCAGGGCTCAAGCCTGGTACTTATGGTTCCCCACATAAACCTAAAGTGGATTGTAAATTTATCTCTCTCAGATTTAGGTGACTAAAATGGCTGTTGGAAATTCTGGACTTTATAGACATGTTGTACCAACTTTAAAAAAGATTAGGGTGGGAGGAGGGTACCTCCTGGAGTGGAAGCCTTCTTGTGTACTTGAGGGTATTGATGTCTTGGGAGCACGGAGGCCACGTAGGGAATACACATCGATTTTGTACTGTAGAAGAGATGCATAGTTTGTATTACCAAAATATATTCTTTCATAATGAAAAAAAGGGAAGTTGTTCAGCATAGGTAGGAAGCTTTTCCTAAGCTCCAGAGTAAGCCACCTAATTGTATAGCAAGGTGTGTATATGGTGGGAGATACCTAAAGAAAAACACTCTGCTTGTGGAAGGCTCGTTCTTTATTTTTTACTTTATTTTATTGAAGTATAGTTGATTTACAATGTTATGTTAATTTCTGCTCTACAGCAAAGTGATTCAGTTGTATATATATACGTTC
This sequence comes from Delphinus delphis, assembly GCF_949987515.2. Classification (NCBI taxonomy): domain Eukaryota; kingdom Metazoa; phylum Chordata; class Mammalia; order Artiodactyla; family Delphinidae; genus Delphinus; species Delphinus delphis. The sequence goes on from NC_082684.1 coordinate 141,965,895, forward strand.
TTTTTCATATTCTTTCCCATTATGGTTTATCACAGGATATTGAATATAGTTCCCTGTGCTATACAGTAAGACCTTTTTCTTTATGCATTGTCTATATAATAGTTTGCATCTGCTAATCCCAAACTCCCAATACACCCTACCCCACCCCACCTCCCCCTTGGCAACCACAAGTCTGTTCTCTATGTCTGTGAGTCTGTTTCTGTTTCATAGATAAGCTCATTTATGTCATATTTTAGATTCCACATGTAAGTGACATCATATGGTATTTGTCTTTGTCTGACTTAACTTCACTTAGTATAATAATCTCTAGGTCCATCCATGTTGCTGCAAATGGCATTATTTCATTCTTTTTTATGGCTGAGTAGTATTCCATTGTGTATATGTACTATATCTTCTTTATGTATTCATCTGTCCATGAACATTTAGGTTGTTTCCATGTCTTGGCTATTGTGAATAGCGCTTCTGTAAACATAGGGGTGCATGTATCTCCTCAAATTATAGTTTTGTCTGCATATATGCCCAGGAGTGGGATTGCTAGATCATAGGACAACTCTATTTTTAGTTTTTTGAAGAACATCCATACTGTTTTCCATAGTGGCTGCACCAATTTACATTCCCACCAACAAGGTAGGAGGGTTCCCTCTTCTCCACACCCTCTCCAGCATTTGTTATTTGTAGATTTTTTAATAATGGTCTGACCGGTGTGAGGTAATACTTCATTGTAATTTTGATTTGCATTTCTCTAATAATTAGCGATCTTCAGCATCTTTTCACGTGCCTGTTGGCCATCTGTATGTCTATGGAGGACTCATGCTTGCTGACGTATGGGTAAACCTTACTGAGACCTTCTCCAGAGGCAAGTAGTGTGGGTATTTATGTGATTTTAGGTGTGTGTGTCCTTCAGACTTGACCCTTCTGGGGACAGCAGCTTTCTCATCTCTTGCTTCTCTGATGTGGATTTGCACCATATGCAGGATGGGACTTAAGTTTTACCACCAAGTTCCAACATGCAGATTTTAAGAAGAAATCTCTGTATATTTCCACGAAAAGATGCAGACACAGTAACAATGACCGAAGTGCCGACATTTCCCTCCGCGTCGTGCCCACTCCCCAGTCAAAACTCTTTCCTATTCTTCTCCAGAAGTTTCTCTCTCTTCCCACTGGTAATAACATGCTTTGTTAAGTAGGATGTAGTAAGGTGCTGATGTGGCATGTTAGAAAGACCTCAGGCATTAGAGGCAGAAAGACCCAGGTGTGAATCTTAGCTTTTCTACGTATTTGTTGTGTAACTTTGGACTTAATCTCTGAGCCTCAATTTTCTAATTCATAAAATGGGGATTAAAAACACCACCCAAAACATTGTTCTGAGCATGAATGACCCTAAGAACTAAAAAGTAATAGGTTGATCAAACAAGAATATTGTTTGCAAGGGGTTGGCATCATTCCTCTTTTATTCTGGAAGACAATTTGCTTGAAAATTCAACTGTCTACCAAATCCTCCTCCCCAGGGACCATCAGAAAATTGCAAGCTCCTTCTGCATGGAAACCTTCACAAGGGTTCCACATATAGCCTCTCTCATCTCCTGGTTTCGTCTCACAAGAAGAGTCATTCTCTTCACAGGCATGTTCACACCATGGGAAAGCTTTCTCACCCTCTCTCTCTCTGTGGAATTTCTCTCTCCAGTTTTTGAGATGTCTTCGCCTCAAGGACAGAGCAGTAGTTTGGAAACAAATTCAAATCTCTGTGCTTCCCCTCCCTCACGCTGGGGTTGGGATGCTCAGACCTTCTTTTCTGAAGATACTTTGTGAGTAACCTGAAGTTGGAATGCCCTCCTGAGGTCGATGTATAAAAGCCAGCAGCATAAATAGGAACTGAGGCTGAAGTGAGCACGAATGTTCTCAAACGACTTCAATAGAGAAAGCCTTGTTTGATCCTCTCTAAACTTCCTGAAACCGAGCTGAATATTTGTTTGTTTTGTGGTAGCTCAACTTTTTTTTTCAGGCCTTGTAGTGCATGGCTGTTGGTTTCTCTGTTTAAAAGGAAAGTGCTTTTTCTCAGTAACGATGCTCACATTCTGAACTCGGCGATACCCACTTCTAAAGGCCACTTCATCATAAAGATAAAGTTCTGCTAACTCTCAGGTCCCAACAGATAAAGGATGTGGCCAGTTACCATGACTCGTGCTTACCTCCCGAGTGTGTCATTCGGGGCACACACCTAAAAACGTGTGAATAGAAAGTTTCTAGATTTATTTTCACATTGAAGATTGGATCCCACAAGGGGAAAATATCAACGTAAATGACTATGCAAAAATGACAAAAAAGCATTTTGACCTTTGATTTGCCAGAGAAACAAAGGCCAAGTTGAGGTTAGTTTGCTATTCTCTTGCTTTTTGAGGAACCTACTGGTAATTATAGCACTGTTGTTTATTATTTGAATATTCGTGGAACCTCAGGGCCACAGATGCCCAGTCCAAGTTAGACAGACAGCCCAAGAACAGTACATGGAGAAACAGCCCAGGGGCAAAGCAGGGGGCTCATTTGCAGAAGATAACGATGGAGGCGAGTCCTTCCTTTTGGCCTCCTTTCTGGTAGATGTGAATCAACACCATAAAACCAGAATATGAGGTCGAGCTGACAACTCCTGAGACAGAATGTTCTGAAGCTGGAAGAGCTCACAGGTGGCATGTCAGGGATAATGTGCTTGGCAGAGTTTTCAGATACATGTAGAGTCTTTTTTTATACCTTGTCTCCAAAATGCTAACATCCCCAGCTTTCTGGATGTCGCAGGGCCCCTCAAAGTGTGGGAGACAGCACTTCAGGCCATGACAGCAATGGTCAGATATCCTGTCTGTGGCCTGTGAACACAGGGGAAATTTGCCAGGTGTCAGATGCAAGAATCTTATACGCCATGGTTTTTTTTTTCCTGGAAGCAACTGGAAACCAACTGAGTGACACTTAAGTCCTTCACCTGCTGCATTACTGTAGCCAGTGGGTGTGAGCCTAAGCAGTACCAAGAAGGGCCCTCATCTGAACAGCCGCAAGAGTTATGGACTCTGGCTTGGAGCGGAATGTTATACTATGTTCAGAGTCATGACAACTTGAACTTGGCAGCCATATCTGCTTCTGAGATTAGGAGTGCCTCCTGGCCAAGTGCACCTGTGACGAGAGTTGACCTTGGAGTGGGATGTAGGTTGAGAAACCTCCCTTTTGTAGCTAACAATTCATTTGAACTCCTTTAACAGCTAGATGCTTAGGTAGCAGTTTAAGTGTTGGAATTACCTGGCACTGCTTTCCATCCTCAATTTATTGAATGTAAGATATACGTGGAATCACTGAAAGCTCCCCTCCTCCCAAAAAAGAGAGGAGGTGGGCTTCCCTGGTGGCGCAGTGAGTGGTTGAGAGTCCGCCTGCCGATGCGGGGGACACGGGTTCGTGCCCCGGTCCGGGAAGATCCCACATGCCGTGGAGCGGCTGGGCCCGTGAGCCATGGCCGCTGAGCCTGCGCGTCCGAAGGCTGTGCTCCGCAACGGGAGAGGCCACAACAGTGAGAGGCCCGCGTACCGCAAAAAAAGAAAAAAGAGAGGAGGTGCTCAGAACTAAAAGGATGTTTCCAGAGTATCTTTTGTTTCCATCACCCAAGTTCATAAAATGAACCTTATTTGAAACTGAGATCCCTCAGTGAAGTGTAAGAATAAGTGCTCCTTGCAGAAGGGCTATTTTTCAGAGGATTGTTAAGACTGTATTTCACGGTAGACATGTTTCAACATATTTGCACTTCTCAGAACACGCTACATTTCCTTTCATGTGTTGTGATTAGCTGGTTTCTGTGTTTAATCTATAGCATGTGGTATTTTTCTATAACAGTGCTTCAGTAGAAAATTTTACTCTAGGCGTATGGGAGACCAGTTATAATGCTTTGGCTTGAAAAAGATCTAACATTTCCAGTAGTCACATTTTCCTAAGAAAATGATCTATGGGCACTCAAGGTTAAAGTTCCAAAAATTTTTTTTGCATTTCCTTTTTCTAAATTTTTATTTCAGTGTAGTCGATTTACAATGTTATGTTGGTTTCAGGTGTACAGCAAAGTGAATAGTTATACATATATGTACTCTTTTTTAGCTTCTTTTGCCATATAGGCCATTACAGAGTATTGAGTAGAGTTCCCTGTGCTATACAGTAGGTCCTTATTAGTTATCTGTTTTATATTAGTATAGTATATATGTGAATCCCAATCTCCCAATTTATCCCTCCCTCCCGCCTTTCCCCCCCTGGTGACCATAAGTTTGTTTTATACATCTTTGACTCTATTTCTGTTCTGTGAATATTTCATTTGTGCCATTTTTTTAGATTCTACATATAAGCAATACCATATGATATTTGTCTTTCTCAGTCTGACTTAGTATGATAATGTCTAGGTCCATCCATGTTGCTGCAAATGGCATTATTTCATTCTTTTTTTTTTTTTTCATTTTCTTCAAGTCATTTTTAAATACATTTGAGAAATTGTATTAACAATGCATCCAATATTAATGTAATTAGGATATATAGCATATTCGACTGATAGCAACCTTCTTTAATTTGTGTGTATATATTTAAGGTAGCATGTGGTTTACTGCATATCAAAATTCCCATTTATCCCCACCTTCTTCAGGACTGTATTTGGAAGACACCTTCATATTTACTTGCATACAAATGAGACACTGTCATGCTTTCAAAAGTGTCTTCTCTCCCACTCTCCCCCTCCTCCCTCAGTCGGCCTCATGTTGAGTTAGCCAATCAGAATCAACCTTACATCTTCCCCTTTGGCTTCCTTCTTACATAAGCCTTGGTGGTCCCACGCATTTCCACAGCTACCGCCACACCTGGCTGGGCACCTGCAATAGCTGTCCCACTCTTCCACCTCCTTATCTGACCCCTGTGGCTGACCCAACTGCCTCCTGGGGTATGATGCCAGGGATTCTGAAGACAGCGAGGCAGGATGAGGGTACAGAGGAGGCGCTATGGAAATAGTGGCCATCTTCTGGCCTGTATTCCTCTCTTGACAACAAACACTGCATGCGAAGTTCGTTTGGGGTATAAAGCTTTAGAATCCCTTTCTCCTTCTGAACAGTTTTGGTCTTTGAATATCCCTAGTACAGCAATATCCTCTGTGATTACAAAACAAACAAGCAAACAAAATGCAGTAAGGAATAAGAAGGTTTTTCAAAGTAGCAACTCAACCCACTGTTTTGGTTTGTTTTTCTGTCTCTCTCCTACCTTCTCAGTGTTACCTCTGGATCAGTTGTTCTTTTGCTCAATCGTTCAGCAAAATAATTGGCAGTGAGGCTGCAGACTCTGGCAGTGATGGAAACAGTGAATCTGCTGAGGTCTCCCAAGTGCTCAGAAGAGAGATGCGTGTCTACGAAGCCAGGCAGAGTCGGGGGGGGGGTCACTTGTACAAGGCTTCACAAGTCCCTGTGCCTTCTGGCTTGGGGACCAACCCCTATGGGTTCACTCACAAACTTTTGTGTACCATCTGTGAACCTTGTTTCTTTTCGTTTCTTTTTTTTTTAATTTATTTTTGACTGAGTTGGGTCTTAGTTGCGGCACGTGGGATCTCGTTGCAGCGCTCACGTTTCTCTCTAGTTGTGGTGCACGGGCTTAATTATCTCGGGCCGTGTGGGATCTTAGTTCCCCAACCAGGCGTCAAACCTGAGTCCCCTGCATTAGAAGGCGGATTCCTAACCACTGGACCACCAGGGAAGTCCCTGAACCTTTTCTGAGTGTGATCTGAGCGTCTGGGGACTGAGATAAAAGTTTCAGGCATCACAACACATCTGAGCATAAAGGAATCATAGAGAAAGTCCTTGGAGTCAGGGAAACTGAGGCCAAGAGGTAGCAAGCTGTCCCCATGAAGTTAGCAGCAAGGGCCACAGAATGTACTGGAATAAAAGAAATAAATATGTGGTCCTTGCCCCAGTCAATACAAGTGAGCCATTTTAGGATGAGAATAGTAATTATACTTTTGCTAGACTCTTCTTCCAGCTTATAAACATTTCCTACCGCAGGCTACTGAGCCCAAAGATAAATATGGGAAGAAAATCCTTTGCGTGTATGAGGCACTTTGTATTTTCTGCCTCCTTCTCAATCCTTAATTAAGCTTTGCAGCCACCCTGTGAAGCCGGTCATTACCACTGGGTGAGGAGTCCCACGGGAGCTATGTGACTTGCCCAAGCATACGAGCCAGACAGGCCGGGCAAGGTGAGACTTCCCAGTTTCTGATGCCCACGCCCCGTGTGCAATCCAGCCTCATCACCCTGCGTCTTGGCTCAGGGAATAAACAAACAAATGACTATTACATTGCTTTTACTTCTGGGGAGCAAGGGGTTCTTATTTCTAAATAGGAGCAAGGGGCAAGACAAATGGCATCCAGTAGCAGAATTATTGGGGGAGGGTGGTACCCAATAATTTAGGGGCTTGGAGTTCTGCTCTTTCTGAAGCTGTGTGCCCACTTGTAAGTTTCCCTTTATTACTCACATCCCCAGGTTTTATTCTGTAAAGGACCCGTGTGTCTTGCTGGGCAGTGGGGACTCGAAAGTGGTACCCCGAGGCCTACTTTGTTGTGTGCAGGTTCAGTCGCATGTGGTATCATGTCATACGTGGTGTCTTAGAGAAAGATATATATGGAGAGATACAGAAGTTCAGAAGAAGAAAATTACCCTCCCTGGGAGTCAGGGAAAACTCCACAGATAGAGTGACATTTAAATACAATCCAGAAAGATGAGTAGGTGTTTGCTAGTTGGAAACAAGGGAAAAGAGCATTTGGGCAACCGTGGTAGAGGTTCGATAAATCATGACTTCAGAAGGCACCCCCGTCTTCAAATCATGTCCCCTGTTACCTACAGTGTAAAACTGAAACAGTAAGCTCTGCTCCCAACTCTGATGTCAAATAAGCTCTCTCTGCTCTTTGAGACATCTCTCAGTGCACTTTCCCCAGGCTGCAATGAAAGCCAAGACTTTGCCGGATTTCTGAGAGTTCTGAGGTTTGAGAGCGTAAGGGGGAGGCACCAGGGCTCGGTTTTCGTGGTCACCTCTGGTGCTGAATTTCTGCTTTTCACTGATCCATTTCAGTTTATCCAGGGTCTTTTAGGTACATATACGTGTACCTATACACACACATATACATACCACGTGCACATATATATATGTATACATATGTGTACATGTATATAAAATTCATCCCTTAATTAAAAAAATCTATTTCACTTAACATTTTACTGGGGTGTAGAGAAGAGGATGGGTACCAAACAATGGATTTCTTTCACAGAAACACACACCACCTCAAATTGATCTTAAGAGACCTTGTTGTTGAAGCCTTCCAGCACCTGAAACACCATAATTTTTATTTTCACTTTAGCCACTTTGCCACAGGTCCTTTTGTCTTCCCCCTTTGTCCTTTTTCCCACTCACATCTCTCATCTCTCCCCCTCTCTCTCGCCCTGAGATTCCTAGTTATTTCTTTCCTCCCTCTCCTTCTCCTTTCTCCTCCTTCACTCCACAATCCCACTCAGCTCAGTGAAGTTCTCTCTTGGTTCTTATTGCCCACCTCATCATGGTCATGGCTTATCATGGAATTTTCCTAAGCAAAGACAGCTCCTTTCCTAAGAGAAGCTTTGATATTACAGTGGTTATAATTTCCATTTGTCTGTGACTTACATAGCATGGTCCCTGGCAATAAGTGGGCAGTCAATATAATTTGTTCTATGAATTGATTAGTCAATTAAATAGTACTTTTTAAAGGTTTGTCTTATCCTAGTGTTTGACTCTACTGTAATTCTGCCCTGAATGCTGGATGAAAAGAAGACTTGCCATTTAGCAAGACAGGCCCAGTGACTGCCCACTGCATGGTGATGCCCATCCTTCACGGAAGCCTGGCTGCCTGAATACTCCAAAGGCCAAGTTCTTTAAACCAAATGACTATTTGGTCAGGCCTGCGGAAGGGCCAAGGGTGGAAGGACACACACCAGTTGAACAGGGTTTGCCTCTTGGGAAAGAGCAAGAAAGAAGCATGGGAATAGGAAAGCACAACCATAGCATTTTATTTCTTTTAAGAAGAGCTCAAGTAGCAATTGTGACATCTTGGGAATAGTATATGCATTTACCAAGTCTCCGCATTTTTGCATGTTTTAGATATTTTGTAGTTTAGAAAAGATTACATCATTGTAAAAGGGAAAAAAATCCCATATGCAAGACGCCAGTTGAAAATGAAGTTGCCTTTGCTAATGAAGAGACATTTCAAAATATGATGCTCTTCCAAAAAGAGAGGCCCAAAGCCCCCCAAAACAGGAGATGGCTCTTAGTGAATGTTATCAGCATGAGGCAAAAACCTCAAGTTTCACGAGAAGTCTTTGTTGCTGGCGGTCTTTGTCTCTTACCACTGTAATGTGATTAAATCATTACAGGCCCGTGGTAAAGACTCCCGTACTCGTCCACAGAGGCGTTTGATGGGTGTTCCCAGCTCTTAAAAAACCCTTGGTGAAATGGTCCTCTCTTCCCTCCCTCACCCTCCCTGTACAGGGAACATTGCAAAGGGCTCTAAGGAATTTTCTCAAACTAGTCCCGTCCCCAAGTCATTTTCAAAGCAACGTGGAACTAGTTTTTCCAAGTGAATCATTTAAGAAAAAAAAAAATCCCAGTGGCTTCCCGTGTTATTCTGGTAACTTCCCGGGAAGGTGAGAGAAATGTACAGACATTCCCACAGCCACTTTTATTACTAATAAGTCTCAGAGAAGCCGCGTCACGAGGTTCTGTCCAAGTGACCACACACTGTCCTGAACCTTCCTGCTCAGTTTATTTATTTATTTATTTTTCCCATTCTAGAACAGCCAGCAAATGATTTCACACCTTTTTGTTTAGTTGCTAAAAGCAACACAATAACTCCCCTCAGGGCTGCCTCTGTGGGTTCCAAAAATAAAATGGGCTCATTTTCATGCTAAGCTTGCAAAGGCTCACAGGGATTCTAATGAAAGGCGAAGGAAGGAAAGAAAGAAGGTGAAAAGAGGGCTCAGGCTGGGGGATGGCGCTGAGCAGGGGTTCAGCTTCTGCCCGGAGTTACCAGCCACCCTGCCAGAAGGGAGAGGTAAAGGGTAACAGAGAGTTCTTAGAGCACAAATTAAAAGGCGAGCTAATTCAACTCTTAAACTCTCCAGCCTTATCTTCTATCCCTAAACCCAGGGTTATTTTTGGAACACAAACTATTATTCACCAAGAGAAGAAGTAGCCTGCTTCAGCCTTCCAGATAAGAAATCTCTTTGGTAGGAAATAGCCAGTAACTTCCTTCCGGGTCAGAAAGTAAAACCGTGGATCTATGAGATTCTAGCTTAACTTCTGAAATTCAAAATCTCCTGGGCCTGAATCATTAACAATAAGAGACTCATCATATTCTGCACATTACATACTAGAAATAACGCTGTGTGATGCAAATCACACAACATTAGACCCCACTAGTCAGCCTGGAATTTGTGAAAAGAGCTCCATGAGAACTTGCCCACCTATAATGGGAAGAATTCTTGTAGGACATTGCTGATTAGTGGTCTGCCTGTCTGAAGTTGAAACATCCAGTGACGGCACGTGCTTATTGTATTTCCAAGCAGACCTTTGCTTATATATGAGGGCAGACTGACTGCTAGAAATTCCCTTCATTTATGGCACCAAAATCTGCCTCCCAGTAGCTTCTACTCATCAGCTGTAGATTTGTCCCAGGGCATGTGCGGGACAGCATCTTTTCATGAAAACCTCCAGATATTTGACAGTTATCAGGCTTCAGTTCAGCTAGGCCTGCCTTCAATTAGGCCTTCCCGTTTCCTTCTTCTAACAGGGTTTCCAGTTCCTTCCCTAAGATTGATCCATTTTGTACAGTGTCCCTCTCACAGCCCAGCCCCAGAAGTGGAATGAATGACTCCCTGAGCTGAATAACATGCCATTCACACAGTCTGTGCTCACCTGAGCCATTTCTTTTAGCAGATGTGTTATGCTGTGGAATCACATTCCTTTTCAAGATCTGTGAACTAAGGATGTGCTAAGCCAACTGTAAATAAGATTGTTGGGAAAACCTTAATGCTACTGAAAGGAACACAATTTTTAAATAGTAGTTTAAAAGGATCCCGTAACATGCAAATTATAAGTCCTTCTTATTTTTTTTTTCATTAAAGCAGATAGACAGTGTTTCAACTGGGTAAACCTAATATGAATTAGTATATGATGAGTATTTGAAAGTTTCCTAACTATATTTCTTTTAAATTATTCTGGGATTCAGTCTTGCTGTTCAAGGTGTCATAGAATCTTTAGAAATGGAAAGACATAGAAAGACTGCCAAATCCAGTCACAAACTTTCAGGAAGTTATCATTACCCCATTTTACATACTTAATCAGAATTCGTTCACCACATGCTGCCCGAGTGTTCTGGGTTTATTCAGGGGTAAAAAGTATAGTCCCCTTCTTTGATGAAGTTTACATCCCCAGCGGGGGAATCAGAGAAGCAAAATTTAAAATAATTTCATGCAGTAATAAGTGCTATGAAAAAAAAATGGTATAGGGCTGTATAGAGACTAAGTCAGGGAAGACAAATTGTACGAGAGAACATTGGACCTAACTTGAGAAGGTTTCAACCACAACAAAATATAGAAGGAACTTCTTCCAGGCACATGCAAAGCCCCCGAGGTAGAGATAAACTTGACGTGTTCTGGGGAGTTAAATTAGGCCAGTACAGCTGGAAAATATTAATAGAAGAAGGAAGTGATACAGATGAAGTCAAGGAGTAAAGAGGTAAGCAGGGTCCGGATCGCAAGGAGCCTCGAAGGTTGTGATGAGGTTTGGATATTAGTCTCAGTAAGAAGCCACTGGAGGGTTTCAGGTGGAAGAATGGCATGATTTAATATGCTTTTTTTTTTTTAAGTTCTCTCTGCCTGCTGTGTAGAGATGGATTGTACAGGGTTTAGAAACAGAAAGAGAGAAAGTAGTGAGAAAGCTGTTGCAGTGGCCTAGGCAAGACATACAGTGGCTTGTACTGGCGTGGTAGCAATGGAGTTGGAGAGAAGGGGACAAATTCTGGATATACTTTGGAGGTAGAACCCAAAGGACTTGATAAGAGAAAAACAAGTAGAGTCCAGGGAAGCTTAAACAATTTGCCTCAAAGGGGAGAAGTAGATGGGGGCACCAAGAGAAGTTGAGCACTTAGGTAGTGCCATGTACGTTAATCCTAGTAACACTGTGAGAGATATTATTCTACCTATATTTTATATATTAGGACTCTGAGCCTCAGAGTACTTAAGTAATTAACTCCACATCAAACGTAGGGTCAGATGAAGCCAGGATTCAAACTCAGGACCATCTGACACCATGTCTCATAGTCTCTTCCCACTGTTACTACATTGCTTCCAAAGCGGTAGTAGAGAAGGAACTTGAACACAGACTCCTGTGGGGGGGAGCACCCCTTCTATATCTCTTTTCTAACAAGTTATCCATGCTTAATGAGATTTTAAGCCGATACCATCATTTGCTATATACCCCCCAGTGTGTCATTATATATTTAACCAAAACGTAGACTCCTTTCTCCCGTTTCATTCTACCCTCTTCCCTAGCTCCCCACAACCCCCAGGTCTGGGTCAGATCCTCTCTACGCATTTTACCTACCAGAGACATGAGCCCCAGTGCCTGCTTCTCTTCCTGAGGAGCTGTAGCTGGAAATTGCTTGTGCAACCTGATGACAACTTGTCTATATTTAGCAGAAAAAGTGGTGGCAAGGATCTGTCCAACTCAATTTTTTTTACACTTCCAATCTTCAGAATCTCACAGACAGTCTCCTGAAAGGCACATTGGCCCTGACAGGATCTGAGTGGAAAGAATCTTCCTGCATCTCACTGGGTTATCCACTGCAAGCCTTATTCCAAGAAATTACGTAGACATCCATGGTAGAGCAAAGACTACACATGCCTGACACTACCCCTGCCCCTGAAATGAAGAGCCACTTGTTCTGTGGGTGCTTTGATGGCTTTTAAGTCTTATTCTAAGATAGGAAAACAAGGTTTTCCTTTTCCTTTCCAAGAAAGGTTTAAGGGAGAAATGGACTCTTACCTAATTGTTTATGTGTTGAAGTGATATGTACGGCACTTGGTTTTTATTTCTTTTCAGTGTGGCACGGAAAGGAAATACAGAGTGTGGCTTAGGGTTTAAGAACAAAGATAAACTTGCTTTGGGGCAGGGGGATGTGAAAAAATTATACCAGGTATTCTCAAGTGCTTACAACAACGAAATGCTTGCAACCATGGAGGCTGACTGGTGCTTGTACTTAAAGTGACTAATTGGAGGCTGAAGCACCGTTTAACTTTTTTCCAGCCAGACAGAACCAGATATCGTATATTGTCCGTGACTCTGACCCCCATCACTGTTCGTCAACCAGAGAGAATTATCTACTGATGAAAAGCAGAACAATTAAGAACTAAGAAAAGAGGAGAGACCATTAAAGAAAAATGGAAAAATTTAAGACAGTAAAAGAGCACCAATTGTATCACAAAAAGGGAATTTACAAGGAAAAAAAATTGTAGCCAGTGAATACTTACTCACAGTCCTCTACTTTTTAACATGCAAGATGTATCAATCCTTGGTTGTCAAGGAAAAAAAAAAAAAGCTATTGCAAAAGAATTCCTATTAGCTTTAGAAACAGAAATTTTAAGAGGTAGTTTTTCATACCTTCTTCCAGTCCCCAACCTCATTTTGGGTTAAATCTTATTCAGAGGAAAAGCACTTGGTTTAGAAATGTCCTTTCTCATTTTCTCAAAATCTCTTCTAATGAGATGAAATTTAGTGTTGCTGTGTCTATTAAGAAAAGAGGTGAAGAAATAGAAAATCCACTTTTGGTACCATTGCACTTCTTGGGACTAAGGCTTCCAGTACTGTATTTTCAGAAGTTAACTAACAGAACATTATGAAGAAAACAACTTTTATGCAGTTTGGGGGGGAAATGCAAATGTAATGAAATTAAAAAAAGAAAAAAGTCAACTATAACCCCGTCATCCTAAGATACTCACTGTTAACAAGCCTTAAAAACAGAAAATTATTCGGCACTTACCTTATAGAACCCTAGCAGGACCATGAGGCTTCCTCTCATTTTTCATTTTGTGACAGTTTCTGCAAATTTTCTACAGATACATGGGTTGAAATCTTTACTGGTGCCCTAGAAGGTGAGATGATCTTTCAACATTAAACATCTTAATCTCCTCACTGGAAATTTTCTTTTCTTGAGGTGAATAAAAAGATACGTAACTTTTCTTCCTTATATTACTGTTACTATGACTATCGAGAAACTAAGAAAGTCCTTTTCTGATTTTCTGTGTCATAGCAGGAACCCCACCCTTCATAGACACAAGAAAAACTCACCTTAGGTGAAGCCTTAGGTGAACTGTATCTTGTTCACCTAAGACCCAAAACTATAAAGGCAGAGATTCTCTTTCTCCAATAATTTTAAACGATCTTCTTTGTACATAATCTTGGCCACGTTTTAAGTGGAAAGAATGCAATATAAGAGATAAAAGAACGTCTAAAAACAAAAATTAGGGATGGAGAAACTACTGGTTGTAGAATAGGCAAAGAAATCAGTAGAAAACCCGGAAACATAATCTTGCATTTTTAAGAATAGTCTTGAATATGTATATACAGAATAGGTATAAAAACTGTGCAGAAAACTGTTGACAAGTGGTGCCAGGATAATTGATAGTTTATTAGGAAAAAATATTTTTTCTCATACCATGTAACAAATTAAGTTCTGGGTAGATTCAAGAAATATTATTTTTGAAAAACCGATTAAATAACTAGAAGAATGTATTTCTGCATATTTATCTAGTCTAGATGGGTAAAGCTTTTCTATACATTAAAGCAATGGAAGAAATATCAGGGTAAAATGCCAATAACTTGAAATATAGAGAAATATAAAATTTTTATACCTCAAAAATAATCGTAACAAAATCAGAGGACAAAAGCAAACAAGCAAGAAGATGTGTTTTTTTCAAAAACTGGGGCACAAAGAAAGCTAATGACTGTAGTTTATAAAGTGTTACTATAAATCAATGAGGAAATGGACAAAGGTCATGAACTGATCATTCATAGATGAGAAAATACAAATAGCTTCTTATATACAAAACAATTTTTCAGCCTCACCAGTGAATACAAAGTTAAGTAACAGGGACCTGACAGAATAGCAGAGATTTTTAAATGACATCAATCAATGTAGTCAGAGCTTCAGGAAGACATTCATGTACTGTGTTAATGTAAATTGATACAACCTTCCTGGTAATATGTACTAAAGACCTGAAAAATGATGATATCCTTTGATCCCATATTTTTCTGCTTCTAGTAGATTATCCTAAGGAGATAATTTGAAATGCTAAGATTTATTCACATACACAAAGTATTTAAGTATACCCTAGATGTCTAATATTAGGAAAATTATTAATAAATTATGGTATAGTCATATGGAAAATGATAACTACCATTGAAATAATATTTAAAGAATTAATAATAGCATGAGAAAATATTTTTGGTTGATTGAACAAAAACATGGTATGTGAAATTCTGTGTAAAGAATGATCTTAATTATGTGAAGAAAAAAAGAGCGTAGGAAAAAATACTGGAACCATTCCTAGATGTGGTTGCATGTGACTAATAAGATAAGATTTAGTCATGTTTTTGCATGCTTCTTGTAACTTCTATATAAATTCCAAATTTTCTACCAAGTATATGTCTTATTTTTAGGAAGGAAAAATTAAACTTGAATGGGATTCAGAGTATGCCACCCCAAAATACGCCACTCTGGCATAAGGCTTATTTGGAGCTGAAAACACAATTGAGAAAAAGCAGACACAAGGCAAACTCTATGGCCTCCCCCTCACTACCAGAAAGGGCAGGCCAATTCTTAACCACCGGAGACAGCTCTAGACTCTTAACCAGCCCAGAAACTGCACCAGAGGACTCTACATAATAAACTTTGCTAAAACAGTCCTTATTTTCCATTGGTTTTCCCCATATATTTACCACCCTTGGAAGCCTAAAACCCTTCTCCTTTGCATTGTCACTTCTCCATAAATTTATTGTTCTTTGCTAAGATGCCATAGAAGCCCAAGTTGTAAGCATTCCTTTGAGTTACTCATCACTGAGTATTCTGTGTGTTGAATTCATAAACTTGTTTTTCGCTCATAATCTGCCTTTTATCAGTCTAATTTGCAGGACCCCAGTAACGAATCCAAGATGGGTAGAGGAAAAAGAAATTTTTTCTTCCCCTACAAATTACCACAATAATAAAAAGAACCGATGGTCAGCATCCTTCTTCAGCAATCTTAGATTGCGTTCTGCTTGAGAGTAGAGATAACTGGATACTTTCAAGGCCATAAAGGTACTCCTACCTACTGTGAGTCAGTTTACTGCGAAAGGCAGATTGCTAGGTGATTTGTTGCGGGGGCGGGGGGGGCTACTTTCCCTTCTGCTTCGTCCAGGTTTAGTTTCCCCTTCTCTTTTACCCACACTTGATCCAAGTAAAAGCCAGGGAATATGAGCACCACACCCCTCCCCCTTTCCAAGAGCGGCGAGATAGGGTTGTTTCCATCTGTCCTTCCCAGCTTGAGAAGAGAAAAATGAAAAGGAGTGGTCTCCGTTAGGACCTGCACAAGCTTCTCTGCCCTCCTTCTTGTAGACCACTTCTAAATATGCAGCAACATGCTTCCTCGGGGAGTTTAGTTGAGAAACAGGCACAGGGAATGTTTAACCTAAAAAATATATATTTGGGTGTTTTAAAATGGTGACTCTTAAAGTGATAAACCCGATGATCACTACCGCTCTTAACAGCATTACAACCACAGTGAGAGCCAGATCTGAAAATAAAGAAGCTGAAAATGCAGTCAGTCTTACCAGAGTTGACTTGGGTAGAGGAAGGGAGATGAAGAGGCTCAGGATTTTTCTCCAGACAAGTCCAAAGTGAATTGGGTTTATTTTTTTTAATGTTTATTGATTGATTATTTATCTTTGGCTGCATTGGGTCTTCGTTGCTGCGCAGGCTCTCTCTAGTTGTGGCGAGCAGGGTCTACTCTTTGTTGCGGTGCGCGGGCTTCTCATTGCGGTGGCTTCTCTTGTTGTGGAGCACGGGCTTTAGGCGCGCAGGCTTCAGTAGTTGTGGCATGCGGGCTCAGCAGTTGTGGCTT
Source organism: Delphinus delphis (assembly GCF_949987515.2). Taxonomy (NCBI): domain Eukaryota; kingdom Metazoa; phylum Chordata; class Mammalia; order Artiodactyla; family Delphinidae; genus Delphinus; species Delphinus delphis. The sequence goes on from NC_082684.1 coordinate 141,982,121, forward strand.
GCAGGCTCTAGAGCACAGGCTCAGTAGTTGTGGCGCACGGGTTTGGTTGTTCCTGGACCAGGGCTCGAACCTGTGTCCCCTGCATTGGCAGGCGGATCCTTAACAACTGCGCCACCAGGGAAGCCCAGGGTGTTTTCTTTAGATGAAATTAAAAGCAAAATGCAGATTGTTTCTGTTTCTAAGGAAATGGAGGGCCGAGTCTCTGATTCATTTGTGATGCCACGCCACATCCTTGAATGAAAGCATCGCTGTCCAAGAAGCTTTGAACGCTTTTGGAAAGCCTTTGAACCTGTTCTTTTCCCTCTAAATCTTGTCGTTGCGTTCTGATTGCAGAAAGCATATTTTAAATCAGTAGGGGCAAATGTAATTAAAATCTGAGTACACAGATTTGGGGTGTCTGGCCAGAAACACCTTGTCAATGATCACAACTTCCTACAGTTTGATTATATTATTCATCATGTTTTCTTTATGTCTAGAACCCAGGAGTTAGGAAAACCTAGCTTTTTCATCTAATTTCTTTGGATTCAAAGTTCTCTTTTCTCCCCTCTCTCCAACAACAGCAACAAAAATCTGATTTATTCAAGTTGGACTAAAAGACATAATTCAGCAATATGCCACCATCACCCTAAGGTTTAATGTTCTCTCCCCTGAAAATAAGTAAAAATAGCACTTTATCCTCACGCTTGGTGGTTAGGAAGAGAAAAATATGGGAAGAGTATAACCTAACAGCTACCCTTAAATTGCAATTTGAGGGCCACACTCATTTGCATCCCTCCACCTGCCCTGAGGCAGCATCCCACGTGCAGAGTCCTGGACACGGCAGCTTGGCTGAGATGACAGAAACCATTACACCATTACAGAGAAGCAGAGGGCCAGGCCGTGCTCCATGGGTTTCATTAGCTCACTTGTTGTGTAGGATGCAAATGATGTCTGAAGGGCTCTGGACTTGCTAACCAAAATGTTCATCGCTTAGAAACAGCGAGAAATTAGTTAGTGAGATGTTTATCAAGTACCTGGAACCAGAGCTGACTTTCTGTGAAACATGATTGTGGAATCCAAGCCAAAATCTCTCTCTTCTGAGCCTGAAAGAAAACATCGTGTCAGAATTAGTAAGGCAAAGCAAAGAGAAGGGAATGAAAACAGCTGATATTGAAAAGGACTGCGGGGAAAATACCTGAGCTACAGTAATTACAGAAGAGCTGAGATTCTGAGAGGTTAAAAAAAAAAATTGGTTGCACTGCTTCTTTCAGAAAGACAAATGTCTCAAATACAGAAGGGGTATTGAGTTTCTCACGTGGGTCAGGGCGAGGACTGTGGTCCATAGGGTGTGATTATGAGGTGATGCTAAATGGTCTCCTTAAAATTCAGGTTGAAGTGAGTTTTAATGGGAGAGTTTGTGTTTTGTATCTTTGTTTTTTACTTATTATGAAAGTAATAAACAATTACAGTTATTTAAAAAATAAAATATATACTTTTATATATTTTATAAATGTATAAATTAGAATAGAATAGAATCAAAAGACACCAAATAACCCTATGACTAGAAAAAAATAAAATTATATCAAAAATTTTTAAAAGTTAGGGGTACTTTTCATGTTTTTAAGCATATGCTAACATATTTCAGTGTGTGTTTGTGTGTGTGTGTGTGTGTGTGTGTTGTGTGTGTTGTGTGTTCAGTGACTACTTCTTTGCCTCTTAGAGCCCCTAAAAGTTTCCAACTTCCTAGCTATGGGGAGAAGGAAAGAATATCTGAAGATCATTGGTAAATAATACTTTGAATCTCTCTGCGGCTTATGAAATTGAATTTTAGTCCTATTTAAAGAAAAGTTCCTGTGGTAAAAAGTTTTTGTGTGTGTTTCTCAGGCAGGAGAAGGATAGAAGAAACTACCCACAAGACTTGGGTTAGGCAATTGATTTTAATCGTGGTTTCTATTAATTACTCAGCAATTTCAGGCAATTCTCCACTTTCACACCATCGTTTTCCCTTGTGTAATGGGAAGGGTGATAGAAACTCTGAACTTGGGGACTCGGTCTCCCAGCACTGCTACAAGCTACACCTGTCTTTTGGCCAGTTCTTCTCAGCTGGGGTCACACGTTCTGCCAGCTCACAGGAGCCAGGAGGCTTCATTACCCGTGGTTTCAAAGACCTCTGAAATCTCTTGGGAAGGGGGCTGTTGAAATTCAATGTCATATTATCCAGTTCCTGAAGCATTCATTTTAGAGAGAGAGAGAGAGAGGAAGAGTACAGAGATTGTGCTGCGCTGCAAAGGAAATTTAGGAAAAGGTTTTCTATAAGTTTTAAGTTGAAGAAATGCTTCCTGATTTGAGAAAAGTCACAATAGACTCCCACACAAATAAGATGCTTCTCGGAAATTAAATCCTTAAATTAGCTATTAATTTAAGGTCATCGAAATTCAAACTGGCGGTGTTCACCTTCTCTTCCCTTTACTAGAAGTTGCTCTGTGATTATCTCTTACCAGCACAAACCTGTATGATGTGCAGCGTTGCTGCAGGGCTTATGCTGCTATGGCATACCCTGGCTGGGTGTGCTCAGATCCCAGGGCCAGCACCACACTTCGACAGTTTCCACAAAACTGAGAGTGGTACGTTGGAAGGCTGCCAACTTTATTTAAGAAGTATTATTCTTTTTTCTAAGACTGTGTCCTTCCTACTTTGGGGATATTCAAATGTTATTTTCTTTTATGAATTAATGATCATTGAAGATGGCAGTTGTGGTATTTTTAACATTCTTATTTGATCGAATTTAAACTTGGCAACCATATATTGATCTTCTCACAATTTCACAATTTCCTTTTCTTTTTACATTTTACTGCTCTGCAAAATCCAAACTCTGGAAAACATCAGTCTGTGGCTAATTCTGTCTATATGGTAATAGGGAGAATGCAGATAATCACCATTTTCAATCCAAAGTATCAAATTCTTCCCCTACTAAAACATGAGCCTCAGCTGATGGTAAGTAGGACACGCAATGTGCTTGAATTGTATTTCTCCCTGCACCCTCTAATAGGGTTCCTAAAATTAAGCCACCAAAAGGTCAAAAAAGAAGGAAGCAGGCAAAAATTATCTGAATAATAAATAAACCGGCTGAGTAACGGACCCAGTATTGATTTAAAATGAATAAAAATATGTCCTATGCAATGTTTGGAACATACTTACACTAAAAGTTTATTCACTGTTTATTTTTAATTCAGATCTAACTGAATATTCTGTATATTATCTGGCAGCCCTACACCCAACACTTTCTAACCCTTTAGAAAATACATAGATAGTAAAACATGACTTCGAGTAGCCCGTACATATAAATGGCTATTAAGGAAATACACCTACGTGGCTATTAGTGACATACTCTTTTGGTTATCTTTATGTTGTCTAGTTTTCTCATCTATATGTGAAATATTTAGATGATTGGGTTCTCATAAAACATAACAACCTTCAAGTCTTCCCTGGTGGCACAGTGGTTAAAAATCCGCCTGCCAATGCAGGGGACACGGGTTCAAGCCCTGATCCGGGAAGATCCCACATGCAGCGGAGCAACTAAGCCTGTGCGCCACAACTACTGAGCCTGCGCTTTAGAGCCCGCGAGCCACCACTACTGAGCCCATGTGCCACAACTACTGAGGCCCGCGTGCCTAGAGCCTGTGCTCTGCAACAAGAGAAGCCACCACAGTGAGAAGGCTGTGCACCGCAATGAAGAGTAGGCCCCGCTCGCCGCAACTAGAGAAAGCCCACGCGCAGCAACAAAAACCCAACCACAGCCAAAAATTAAAAAAAAACAAAAAAACATAACAACCTTCTGTTAAATCCAGAGAAGAGTAAAACACGTTAACTTGCCATCAAGTGGCTTAACTTGCAAATGAGCTGATAACCAGTGTTTACAGGCAGATGCTGCTGAGTAATTCCCTTCAACCCATGCGATGTTTCAGTATCTGAAAGTTTGTGTGTGGGAAGTGAGATGGAAAGCCAGGATCCTGTGAGGTGCTCTTCCAAGTACTCAGCATACAGCCAACACACTTGTTCTTTGTTTTGCCCTCTGATGTTAAAACTAATACAGAGTTAAAAACTCTGCCTTTTGAAATAATGCCATTTGCAGCAACATGGACAGACCTAGAGATTATCATACTAAGTGCAGTAAATCAGACAAAGAAAGACGAGTACCATATGATATCACCTATATGTGGAATCTAAAAAACAAAAACGGATACAAATGAACTTATATACAAAACAGAAATAGACTCACAGATATAGAAAACAAACTTATGGTTAGCAAAGGGGAATGGGAGGGGAGGGATAAATTAGGAATTTGGGATTAACATATACACAATACAATATATAAAATAGATAACCAGCAAAGACCTACTGTATAGCACAGGGAACTATACTCTATATTCTGTAATAACGTATAAGGGAAAAGAATCTGAAAAAGAAATATATATATTTCTTTGCTGTATGCCTGAACCTAACACAACGTTGTAGGTCCACTCTACTTCAATAAAAAAATTAAATTAAAAAAATTGAACTCTACCTTTTTTCACCAGACTACCTGGCAAATGTAGAGTTCCACACCTTAGCCTGAAACAAAAGTAATAATAAGACTGTCCAGTAGTGCTAGTAACCTGTCTGCTAATATTTGCAGGGAAATTGCTTTCCATCTGCAAAGTTGACTCCTATTTTCTGTTAGGGAAATGAATTGATATGAGCTGGAGCTTGGCACTGAAGTAAGAGTCCAGGTCAGATACCTGGTGTATACATTTCATTTAAACGAGTGTGAATGTGGGTAGTATTTTCTTTTGTTTTTTCCCCGGCCACGTCAAGGTTATTGTGGAAGTAATGTGAGGGAAAGAAAATATATGGTGAACAGTGCTTGGTATATTTGAATATATTCAAATGAATGTAGAGTCAGAGCCAATTTTGTGGTCAGTATCCAGGTGAGTTGCTGAGGATTGGGAAAGGAAAGCTGGGTTGGTTAGAAGGTCCCATCCTGGCTCCAAAGCCAATCTACCCAGGTGACTTTGGGCATATCACGTTGTCCTCTGGACATTAGTTTCCTCCCTTCTCAAATGAAGGGATCACAGAGGTTAATACCTGCTATCCCTTTTAGGCCTGATCTAAGGAGGTACGGAAGAGAGAAGGAATTCCTGCATTACAAGTCGGTGAACAGGACTCACCTGCTTACCTTCTGGGGGTTCAAAGGCTGTAGATTTAAAATAGCAAAGACACATGGCTTGATCTCATGTTCTGACCTTCACATGTAGAAGTGCAGCCATTCTTCATGCCTTCCTCTGCCCACCCTTACCTTGTCAGAGGACGATTGGTTGGACCGTGTTCTTGGTCCTCCTGGGGAACCCTGTGAGCTCTGTCACCGACGGTCCCTCTGGACTCCCAGACACACAGGTCATTGTTATCTTTCTTTTTCAGGGCTGTTACTTGGGTTGGAGAAGAAATAGGCAGAGTTCAACCATTGTAATTATTTATATAGATATATACAGATGACACATACCACTTCAGTTTCTAAATCATACTCTGGACTCAGAGTTTCTTTGCCATATGCTTTCCAGGCCTTTTCCCACTGGGCTTGTTCCAGTCAGAATCTATGAAACACTGCCCTTTGGTCAGCATTTTTAAACTGGACTCAGATGGGAATATATATATACTTTTGGAGGTAATCAGCATATACTACAATTCTGTCCTTTGTAACCATGTAGAAAACATGGTGGAAATTATCCAAGATTTCAGTGGGGTCCTTTCCATTCTGAGCCCAGAAGCTCATTTTTCTTCCTGCTTCCAAAGATCGCTGTCCTTTCCTAGTACTAAATCCTAGAGCAAAAATCACATGTCTTCATCTTCCATTTTATATTCCTCACTGAGGAGCATTGACTTGAGTGCCCTTTTTTCTCCTTGGGTTTATGCCAACACCAGAGAAGTTAAACCGGGAACCCCCTTTACTTCCAGGAGCTTTTGTGTTATTCTCATTCATGGGGTACATTCTCAACTTAAAAAGACATTCCTATGGCCCCCAGCCCTCCCTTGACCCCAGTTACTCCTTATCCCCCACTTTTTGACTATGAACCTATGTTGGCCTTCCCAAGATGGAAAACTACTGGATCGCCTCTACCTCTGTGTAGCCCACACCTAGTACATTGCTGGCGTTTGCCCAAATTATGCCACCCTGTTTGGGATCAGCTGACACCATTGTGATCAGTCTCATGACCTGGCGGCATTCCACTGCCTACCCAGGCCATTGCTCCATCCCAGTGCCTCTTCCAGGGCTTATGGATTTTCTCGCTGTCTCATGTCTTGTCAGGCTCATCCAACATCAACCCTTTTATTTATTCAGCAAGATAACTTGAGTACTATTATGTGTGGGTCATGTGCTCTGCCAGGGTGAATTAAAAACTGCAGTCCTTGTCCTCAAGGAGCTGAGACTCTAGTGAGAAAGGCAGACAATAAAGAAATAAACAGTCAGTCTAAACATTGACAAAGGCTATGAAGAAAACAAGGTTGCTGAGAGTGACAGGTGGAGCCTATTTTTGATAATGTGGTCTGCAGGGAGAAGCCAGCTGTGAGAAGAGAGGGGTTGGTAAATGCCTTCCAGACCTTGGGCTCAGCAGGTAAGCAGACCCTAAGGCAGGAAGGAGCTGGGTGAGTTTGAGAACTGAAAAGGGCCTCTCTAAATCCTCCCTGCTTTTCCAGTCCTTTCTTTCGCATAGACGTTTCTGACTTCACCCACTCACGCTAATTAATCCATCTCCTAAGCTGCCACAGGTCATTCTCCTGGCTCCCCTTATTTGACATATGCTGTCGTTTGTTGTTTAACAGTGTGGAAGATCTTTACAAGCCTTGGGTTCCATACTTCATCTCTCCAAGAGCATTAATCAGGGTTCTACTTATATCGAAGGTGCTAAAGAAACACTTGAACTCTAGTCAGTTCATTAACCATTAAATCAAAAGCCTGGTCTATGCTAGGTGGTACATGCTAGGTATTTTGCTCAGTGCTGGTGTTTAAAAATGAAGAAACCCCAGTCTAACATGATAGAAACCCCAGATTGAACAACATTCTACCACATACCTTACCAGTATGGCTCAAAACTGTCAAGGTCATCAAAAACAAGGAAAGTTAAAGGAACTGTCACAGACCAGAGGAGGCTAAGGAGACATAATGACTAAACATAATGTGGTACTTGGATGACATCTACAATAGGGAAGGACATTAGGGAAAAACTAGTGAACTCTGAATAAACTGTGAAAATTAGTTAAGAGTAACAACCTAGTGTTGATTCCTTAGTTGTAACAAAATATACCATTGTAAAGCCAGATGTTACAACCAGGCAAGGGGTATAGAACAACTCTCTGTATTATCTTTGTATCTTTTTTATAAATCTAAAACTATTCTAAAATATCTCATTTAAATTCAAAATAAATAAATAATTAAGACATAGAACCTGCCTTCTGTGAGTTTACACTCCCGTCAAGAAAGCACACATCTAAATAAACATTTGCAATACAGCATGATAAGAGCAACAGTAAAATTATGTACCAAGTACAGAAGTAGCCCAAATGAGGCCATGATTGTCACTAAGAATTTAAGGAAGGTTTCACTGAGGAGGGAAATGCCTGGAGCTGGGTTTTGAAGGATTATAAGGGGTTTGAAGAATGTGGAAGACAAGCCTGGAAAGGTTTGTTCAGGTCAACTACTTGACGAGGCATGGAACCCTTTCAAGCAGTTTGGCATTGACAGAAGAGAAATAAGGAAGAAAAGAGAAGAGCACCACTTGGGTATTTGCTGACCAGTCTTGGTAAAATGGTTGGTAACCTCATTATTTGTGGCTGGGGCTTGAGCACTGTCCACCAGAATTCTCTCCCATCAGTCTCTGCCCTGCTGTGAAGGCCACCTGCTTGGTCACCTTGGACTCTAGTATACTGGGCCAAGTTTCTGGAGGGGGCTAGAAAACCAGGAAAAGGCATGAGTACAGGGAACCACAGGTGCGGCGATGTAGGGACTGAGACGAGCTCAGTGGTCAGTCATGGTCATTGTCTCCAAAGTGGACAGGCCAGAATGTCTGCCACCCCCATCATTGCAGGTCAAGGGGGTAGAAGGTGAATCCATGGAGAGCAAGGGCTTTGTGCTCTGTTGGTGCTGCACCCCCAGGGTCCCAGTGCCTGGTTTGAGGTCAGTTCTCAAAAACAAGTTTCTATGAGTGAAGGAGAAGACTTAACCCCAAGAGGCCTGGTAGCCCTCAGCCACAGGGAAATGAAACAGAACGGGAACCTGACCTGGGACAGGCCACCCTCGGGTCTGGAAGTGGCTGGCCACCAGTAAGGATGACCTCTCACGTTCTCTCTCATGGGAATAGACGGGAGGTCTGAAGAGGAGGAGGCCGCTGAAGCCCAGAGGAGAACTTGAGATGGAGGAGGGTCTCCAAGGACCATTCTTGAAGGACTTGAGCAAGCAGAATCAATGAGTGCGCACAGTGGACAGTGAATAAGCCAGCTGGTATCAGAGAAGCAAACATACAGGGAGAAGCTGCAGCCCTGAGGGATACCATGTTGCCCAGGGGAGTGAGACTGAGGGAGAGGCATGTTTTCCATTTCCAAGGGCCCCATCACTCCGTGGCACCCGGGACCTCTACAGTGTTCTGTAAAATGGGGGTAATAACAGTGACAGCATCATGGGTTGGTGGTGGGATTGAAGTGACATTATCCGAACAAAGCACTTAGCACAATGCTTAGCACCTAAGTGCTCCATGTTGTTATTTTTGAGATTGTTGTTTTATTATTCTTATTAGATTCTCATGAGAAATATTCTTATCACTCCACATATAGCCTTGTGATGAGCATCCCCTAGCTTGGCGAGTCGTTGTTCCTTGCAAGCCCAAAAAGACACAAAACCTAATTCCAAAATTATCACTGGTCAGACTTGCAGCAAATGTTTGGCATAGCCCAAAACCAAAAGATTTGGTTTTGCAGCAAATATAAACATATGGGCAAAAGCCTTTTGCCCAGTGGGGGTCCTAATCCCTAGGGATCATTTCCCCTGTCAGTCCTACAGGGAGGGTCCCTGCATCCTCAGGTCTGTGTTTGATGGATCTGGCGCAGACAGGTACTTCCAGGTTTGGGGACTGTTAGCTCAAACAGGTGCCAGGCTGACCCACCCTGAATTGAGTGGGCAACCAGGAAAGTCAGAGACTGGGAAGCCGGGTGTTGAGAGGAACATGGGAGAGCTCTGAAGACACACCTCATCCAGCCCCACCACCCAAAAATGGTAAAAGGTTCATTATTTTACTTTGGCATTTGATCAGTGGTTTCACGCACATTAACATTATTTGTTTAGTTTTTTTTTGAAAGGGTCCCATGGGTACATGATACAGCATTCAAAAGGATATAGAGTAGAGGTAAACCCTGTCCTTTGGCCAGTTAACAGTTTCTTAATGCAGCCTTCTAGAAATCATCCATTCTATGGGACTTCCCTGGTGGTGCAGTGGTTAAGAATCCGCCTGCCAATACAGGGGACACGGGTTCGAGCCCTGGGCTGGGAAAATCCCACATGCCGCGGAGCAGCTAAGCCCATGTGCCACAACTACTGAAGCCAGAGAGCCTAGAGCCCGTGCTCTGCAACAAGAGAAGCCACCGCAATGAGAAGCCCACGCACCACAACGAAGAGTAGCCCCTGCTTGCCGCAACTAGAAGAAGCCTGCACACAGCAATGAAGACCCAACACAGCCAAAAATAAAAATAATTAATTATTTAATTTTTTTAAAAAAAGAAATCCATTCTATGAATATATGAGCATGATGAATCCAAACACACATATTCAAATATATTTATACATATATACACACACACACTATTCTGTGTATTGGTCCTTTTCAGTTAACACTATATCTTTAGAGCTAATTTTGTACAGTGCATACAGAGCTGCCTTATTTTTCAACAACTCCGTGATACTCCATTTTATGGATACACTAGCAGTTATGTAATCCCCTACTAATCAACTTTTAAGTTGTTTTCAGACTTGACTGATACAAACAATGTTGCAGTGAATAGCCTCGAGCATATACCATTTTGTACATATGCAAATAGATGTACAGGATAAATTCCTGGATATGGAATTGTTAAGATAATGGGAAAGATGCATTTGTAATGTCAATGGATACTGCAAAGCGGTCCTCCATAGAGATTTTACCAGTTTACGTGCCCACCAGGAATGTATGTGAGTGCTTGTTGCCCTGCGTCCTCACCAACCCAGAATGCATAAGTTTTTTATTTAGAAAAAAAAAAAAAAAAAAAAAGATTTGGTTTTGCAGCAAATATAAACATATGGGCAAAAGCCTTTTGCCCAGTTTTTTCCTGAAGCCCAGTCTATCTCTCTGAATGTCTGTCTCTCTGTTCTCATCTCCTGTGCAGGTATGTGCACTCACACAATACCTTGCCCTCACCCTGCTGCAGTTTGATTTTAAAAGCTTTACTTCTTTCTTTTTCATATTGCAGTGGGTTTTCATCTTTGGTGGTTTCCATTTGCAAAAAAAAAAAAAGAGAAAAGTAATTCTTGGGTGAGTGTTTTCACTGAGTCCTACGTTCCCCAATGCAGAGGGTCTCTTAATTTTTCCAGAAGCAACTGCTGCTGTTACTGTGCCAGGAACCATTTCTTCATTAATTTTTCCAAAGCCCTGATAATACTGAGGAGACAGATACTGGGGCCGATAATGCCCAGTAATTCTCAGTATTTACAGAGCTTCTTTGTCTGAGATCTCAAAGCACTGGACAGCATTAAATCATCATTCCCTTGGCTCTCTCAAAAGCATCCTTGAACCTAAATGGATGATGCACAGAAATGAAAACTCTGCTTTCCAGTCAGATTGTCTGAAAGGTGACCAGGAAGAGAATACAAACGAACCAGTATAGTTTCTACCATAGCACCATGTGATTTTGGTTACTCTAATTTTCTGACCTTTTGTGGATGCTTTTCCAGTGAATCGCCTGTGTATAAGCAGCAGATAGAAAAGTCTCTCTTCCATGCATGTGGTAAAGGGGTTAAATGATATCTGCGGGGTGAGTCCCTGGATGCAAAGCGAGGTGTGCTCAGACCATCAAGCCACTCGCATTCCCTCTGGACCGAGTCTCTGCTTGTCTTTTCTATCTGAGAAAATGTGTAAATATGACAGAACACAACTTCCGCTGGCCCAGAAAAAGAAAGAAAGGAGAGAGACGGAGGGGGGAAAAGAGGAGTCAGGCAAGGTGAGGTGAGGGCCTAATTCAGATACGATGTTTTCATTGAATGTTGGACTGTCCCTTATGAACAGAAAGCCCAGCCCGGCCTCATGCATTACATCGGATCCCACCAGTGAGTAATCGTCCTCAGAAAGAGATTTGCCGTCACCCCACCGTACCCCTCCCCACCTTTTCCCACCCCCTAGTCTCCACAATCTCCATATCCTACACACATCACACACAGAATATCAGTCATAGAGCAAGTATTTTAGTGGGAAAATGTTAGCAAATATCATCTCATATTTCAGATATAGAAACCAAGGCGCAGAGAAGCTGTAATTTATTTAGTGACAAAGATTCTATGTTAGGCACACAAATCCCAAACTGCATCTACTGAGTCGGGAATTATCCATCGATAGGGTTGACTTTTTAAAAGTTAGTACACAAATAACACTGAACATTGAAATCAAAGTAAACATCACTGCAATCTCACCACCTCCAACCAATCATACTGCTTTCATCCCCCCTCCATGTCCTTTGAAATTCTTAGTCCACATGCACATAAAGTAGTAACCGGAACCTAAAGAGTATAAAATTGTGGGCAAGAGCCCAGGCACTGGAGCCACGCTACTTGTGCTTATATCCAACTCCACTGTTGAGTCGCTGGGCCTTAGTTCCCCTGTCTGTAAAATGGGAATTTGCTTTGTTTTGTCTTGCGGTATGCGGGCCCCTCACTGTTGTGGCCTCTCCCGTTGCGGAGCACAGGCTCCGGACGCGCAGGCTCAGCAGCCATGGCTCACAGCCCCAGCCGCTCTGCGGCATGCGGGATCTTCCTGGACCGGGGCACGAACCCGTGTCCCCTGCATCGGCAGGCGGACTCTCAACCACTGCACCACCAGGGAAGCCCTAAAATGGGAATTTTAATAGTACCCACCTCATGGACCTGTTATGGGGAATCTATGAGATGCTTATGTTGAGTAGTTAGCAAAGTGCCTAGAATATTGTCTGCACCTGGTAAATCTTACCTGCCGCTGCTGCTTCTGTTATTATTAAATTTTGCTTTCTGCTTTTTAAAATGTATTAGAAACAAGTTAAACAAAATTGTTTGATAGATCACAAACCCTTACTAAGCTGACTGCCCACTCCTGGTGGCACTGCTTCCTCTAGGTTCATGGGGGTGGGCCCTTCCACTGCAGAGGGACAGGCAGCACCTTTTAGCCCCTTTCTTTTCAGACCCTCTGCAGACCACACCTGCTCTGAGCTTCACTGCTATCCTGACCCTCTCACCCTACAAATCTCGTTTTTAAGAAAAAAGAATAGGGTACAGATATTGTATATCAACTATACATCAATTTAGTGAAGAAGGAACCACAGAAGACACTGCACTCCTCCATAGTGGCTGTATCAACTTACATTCCCACCAACAGTGCAAGATGGTTCCCTTTTCTCCACACCCTCTCCAGCATTTGTTGTTTGTAGATTTTCCTTTAAAAACTAAAAATAGAATTACCATATGACCCAGCAATCCCACTACTGGTCATATACCCAGAGAAAACCATAATTCAAAAAGACACATGCACCCCAATGTTCATTGAGGCACTATTTACAATAGCCAGGTCATGGAAGCAACCTAAATGCCCACCGACAGACGAATGGATAAAGAAGATGTGGTACATATATACAATGGAATGTTACTCAGCCATAAAAAGGAACAAAATTGGGTCATTTGTAGAGATGTGGATGGACCTAGAGACTGTCATACAGAGTGAAGTAAATCAGAAAGAGAAGAACAGATATCGTATACTGACACATATATATGGAATCTAGAAAAGTGGTACAGATGAACCAGTTTGCAAGGTAGAAATAGAGACACAGATGTAGAGAACAAACATAGGGACACCAAGGGAGGAAAATGGTGGGGAGGGAGGAATTGGGAGATTGGGATTGACATATATACACTAATATGTATAAAATAGATAACTGATAAGAACCTGCTGTATAAAAAATAAATTAAAAAAAAAAAAGACATTGCACTCCTCAGAGTTCCCAAGGCCTAGGTGGGTCGCTGCATCAATCTGACCAAACTGTGTTCTGAATATTGCTTTTCAGAATGATGGTAATAAAAGGCTTTGTCATTCTGGTAGTTCTAAAACTAATTTAGTATTTTTTGTACTTTAATTTTTTTTTTTTTAATTGGGGGTAGGAGTTTATTAATTTATTTTTGCTGTGTTGGGTCTTTGTTTCTGTGTGAGGGCTTTCTCTAGTTGTGGCAAGTGGGGGCCACTCTTCATCGCGGTGTGCGGGCCTCTCACTATCGTGGGCTCTCTTGTTGTGGAGCACAGGCTCCAGACGCGCAGGCTCAGTAGTTGTGTCTCACGGGCCTGGTTGCTCTGCGGCATGTGGGATCCTCCCAGACCAGGGCTCGAACCTGTGTCCCCTGCATTAGCAGGCAGATTCTCAACCACTGCACCACCAGGGAAGCCCTGTACTTTAAATTTTTTAAGAACATTTTGTGTTGGTGTAATTTCAGAGTTATAGAAACTTGCAAGAATAGCACAAGTGCCCTTTATACAGATTCACCATATGCCCTTTATCCGGATTCACCAGTTGTTAACATTTTGTCTTCTTTGCTTTATTATTCTCATTCTCTCTCTCTGTCTCTGCCCCCCCATATACAAGTGTGTGTGTGTATATATATATACAAATATACATATATGCATATATGTGTGTGTGTGTGTGTATATCTAGAGAGAGAGAGAGAAACAGAGAGAGGGAGTATTCCTCTTTATGCTTTCTCAGAGTAGATTTCCTAGGAACATGGTCATTCTCTTCCGTGACCACAGTACAGTGATCATAATCAGGGAGTGTAACGTTCATACAATACTGTTCTCCAACCCACAGTCTGTTTTTGTATTTTTAAAACCTCACTTGAAAAAGCAGGTATGGGACAAAGATGGTAAATGTACATCACAGCCTAATTAGGCCACTTGCTCAGCTGGTGACCTTCTCGCTGGAGTCATTCTTCAAAGCCCAGCTCTAACAAGGCTCCCCAGCAAGCCTTTGTGGCTTCTCTCCCACCTGGCAGAAAAAACTTCTCTGCTGGGGAGCCCTCTGTGCAGCCACAGTGATAGCCCTTCATAACATATAGCTACCATTTATACTGTCTGTCTCCACATCAGACTATGAGCTTCTCAGGGTTCCCAGGGCCCCCTTGTGTAACTGACAGATAATTGATGCTTAGGAAATGTCTGTTTAGGGGATATATGTATACATACAGCTGATTCACTTTGTTGTACAGCAGAAAGTAACACAACATTGTAAAGCAATTATACGCCAATAAAAATAAATAAATAAATATTAAAAATAAAATAAAAAATGAATGAGCAAATAGACAAAAGGGAAGCGTCCGGTGAGTCGAACTTGATAAAAGAGTTAGATTATTTCTTTAAATCTATGAGCTGAAGATTCAGCTGTACACGATACAGTGGGTGAGATTATTCATTGATCTTAGGAACATCTTAGGGCAAGCAGAAAAAAAGCATACGTGGGATCTTGGCTCATGCCTTACTGCCACTCCCTCAAACTTTTTTCTCCTCCCTCTGCTCCAAAATATAGTATCTGCTGAAAAGAATACAGTTATGTGCCGGGGACGTGTATAGACTAGACTCTCCGAAGAGCCGTGCCTGTGAGCATAAGAAACGCAGCCCAGGATTTCAGCACTTGGCAGCCCTGGGCTTTCCATCGTTCCTGCCACGTTAGCACGCAGTAACTTTCCGTGCCGGCTCTGGGCCGGGGAGGCGGGGGGGCGGGGCTCCGGGCTGTCCCCCTCGCCGCGGGAGCCACCATCAGCGGGCGCCAGGGTGCCCAGCAACCCCTCCTCCTCGGGCTATCCCGAAAAACCACATGTCCCCATCCAGGGAGCGCTCCAGCTGAGTCTGTGGCAAAACCTGGGAACTTCCAGGGCCCTTGAACTGGAGCGTGGAGCTTGCTGTGTTCGCAAGAGCTGCTCCTTCTGGAAGGTGCCCATTGGTACTGGCAGCTGCTCCATCCCAGGCCCATGCTGGTTCAAGTATCTCAAAACAAAGACCTTGGTTGAGTTCAGCCTTTACTGAGCAGGCACTGTGGTAGGTTTTGGCATTGTGATGGTATTTCATTTTCATGTTAACAAATGCCTCTGTGGCGTTTGCTGCATGCCTGGCACTTGTTTTACAAATATGAACTCATTTAATCCTCATGACGGTCTATGAAGTTGGTACTATTATTGTTTCAATTTGGGGGCACACAGAGAGGCTAAGTAACATAAGAGGATAGGACTGGGTTTCTGCCCTTGTTTAAACAAATACTGTGATGTCTTTTTCTCTTTCACATTTTCTACACTGTTTTCACTTACCTCCTTTTCCATTTGACAATGATCTCATCAACCTTGTTGTTTGAATCAATCTATAAATATGCGTTAATACTTCTCATGCACTCCAGAGAATTCTGAAGGATATTCCTCACTTTAAATGCAACAGAGTTTGGTTAGGGAGGTGAAACATCTACAGTTTAGCAACAAAGGGAGAGAGTGAGAGATGCTGACCATGGGAGCTTCAAGGAGATGAAAGGAAGGGGAGAGTCCTCCTATAGGCAGGAATGGTTGGGAAGAGGCTTTGAGAAGGTGGATGGAACTCTTTGAAATCAGATCAGCTTTGGATAAATGGAACCGAGAGGATCAGCCTTGTGTGGACAATGGCTTCCTGGGCTTTGAGACCTGAAAATACAGGCAAAGATGCTATGTACCGTCTGCAGAAAGTGTCTCAAGTAATGTCTGTGGTTCTACACCTGAAAATCATAAAGCCCTGAAATCTTGGGTAGTTTGCTTGTTCTGCCAGCTCCCGAGCCCTAGTGAAGTGTTGAAGATGGCTGATCCTTGTGCTACAAGCCATCGCGATTCATATGATGAGGTGATGATACAGAGAAGTGTGGGTGAGAGCAGACCTCCAGCTTGAATGTAGACAGATTTCAATGCTATGAGACCCATGAAGTAGGAAAGCAGTTAATGTGTTTGAGTTTCCAGGATTGTGACTTTCTCAGTTTCTTTATACGTTATGGTATTCTTATACGGTAAAATTTAAATTTTTTAGCAATTAAAGCAAAAACAAATATTTTTCAAACCCACTAACTACAAATGCACCCAAAAGGAATCATCATGATACATCATTTGTGATATGGGGTGGCCGTATTGGTAGCCCCAAGATATCTTACACCAGAATTGGTCAAAAGAAGCTGAAATGACGGCTGACAATGCAAAACACTAAATTCGATCCTCTATAATCAGAGGACTCAGAACTTACCTTTGTCTCCAAAGAAAGATAATCTACTGAGGAAGATGTGTCCATTTTTGTAGTGGTTTTATTACCATAATCATGCTTTAAATCAAAGAAGCCATTACTGTGTATTAAATTCTGGAGAGTGCACTTTTCATTATGAAACGTTACGGTAAGCAGCATATGTCCGACATGATTGCAATTAGAGTTTAGTGAACCACAAGAAGGGACGATCCATGTAGGATACATCCGTGTAAACTCCTTTGCCAGGAACAAGTTTTAGCCTTCGTACAGCTGTTGAGGGAAAGTTTTCCCTGTGAGAATATCTGTCAAGTTTTTATTTGAACAGGGAACACCTAGTTTATGTTTTCAAAGACCACTCCCTTCTTAAGCTGAGCGCCTTTGGGTGTGTCAGCAGGAGGTGTTGGGAAAGAAAAAAAAAAATTTGCATGAGCTTCAAACCCAGCAGATTAGCAAGACTTGGGGAAATGGCAAGACAAAAGAATAATCCAAAGATACTGTCCATTCCAATCTCATATATGTAAATTTTGGGAAGTGATATTTGGAGAGTTATTACAGGGGCAGTGAGGAAGGGATTGTGTTTAAAAAATAAAATTCACAAGAAAGATGACTTTCTGTTCTCTTGAAATGAGAAAGTAAATTATTTTTATTTTTGTCACCAGAGTACAAAGAACATATTACCTATGTATCCTGACTTTCATAAAGCTCCTTTATGGACAATAAATACGTGAAAAAAGTTTTGTCCACATAATTTTATAGTGAATTAAAGCTTGGTAGGGTCAAATATAGCATGAGTGGGTACCCTGCCTCCTAATATTTTAATCCAGTCATTCAACATTTGACATATACTTGGCCCTCCGTATCTGCAGTTTCCACCTGTGCGGATTCAACCAAGCATGGATTGAAAATATTTGGGGAGGGCTTCCCTGGTGGCGCAGTGGTTGAGAGTCCGCCTGCCTATGCAGGGGACACGGGTTCGTGCCCCGGTCCGGGAGGATCCCACATGCTGCGGAGCGGCTGGGCCCGTGAGCCATGGCCTCTGAGCCTGTGCGTCCGGAGCCTGTGCTCCGCAACGGGAGAGGCCACAACAGTGAGAGGCCCGCTTACCAGAAAAAAAAAAAAAAAGAAAAAGATTTGGGGAAAAAAAAAATTCCAGAAAGTTCCAAAAAGGAAAACTTGAATTTGCCTTGGACCCAGCAACTATTTACATGGCATTTATATCATATTAAGTATTATAAGTAACTTAGAGATGAGTTAAGGTATATAGGACGATGTGCATACATTATATGCAAATACTGTGCCATATCGTATAAGGGACTTGAGCATCCTTGGATTTTGGTATCTTGGGGGTCCTTGAACCAATCCCCCACAGATGCTGAGGAACACCTGTACTTATTGGGCACTGCTGTGTGCCAGGTGCCTGAAGTGCACAAAACACGACATGCTTCGGAATGTGTATTTGTGTGTGTGTGTGTAAGGGCTCTGTGTCAGCCTGTACTCTGAGTGTTTGTGGAGGGCTGTGTGGGTAGGTGGGGGGCAGCAAAGGGAGGAAGGTAGCAGAGGTCATCTCTTGGCCTTGGTCAGAGTTGGGAGAGGCTTGAGTCCTGCTACCCAGGCATTGCTCCATCGCTATTCCTGAGCATGGCGTTGCCATCACATTCTTGGAGTTCTCATTTACCTCTGCCTCACCTCCAGGAACACAAGAGGGAAAATCCAGCCAAGCTAAGTGTTAATGGCCAAGAAAAGAAAAACATGTGATAATAATTAGAAGGATGTTTAACAACTTATCTGTGGCCTATGATTGTCATGTCCCGATCGGATCATTAAACACTGCCCTCAAATACAAACCCCAGTCACTTCTCTATGACTTAGTAATTTTAAGAAGCAGAGTTTGACATACCATCATCACTCTTAAGAGCACAACACCCTTTCCAGGGATCTCTCATTCCCAACTGCCTCCCTCTTTCCCCCATGCACACAGGGCCACCCCAGTCCCTTACACAATAGGGCCCTACCTCTGAAACAGCTCCGTCCCAAGTTAGGCTTAGCAACTGTTGTCAAGGACCTGAGGAAGCCAGGCTTTGTGCCCTCCATGGGGCCGATCTTCCCATCACCAGGTATGGGAAGACGGGGCTGTGGAGAAGCTCATCCGTCCTTCTTTACTCATTAACAAAAGGACTTGTCATCTGGAGAACTGGTTGCCATGTGTTTATTATTAGGAGTTCAGGACAAACAGGTTCAGCAACGCACCAAAGGTTTTTGGCAAACAGAGAACATAAACGGTTTCCATATGAGCTGGACTGGGAGGGAGCAACTTCCCCAGACCCTGGTTCTCGTGCGCTCACATTCTTCCTATGCCCACCAGACACTGCCTGTCATGGGTTTTACTGGGTAAACTCATGTGCCATCATTAGCCTTCTCTTCCCCAGCTGCTGACGGAAGCTCAGGTACAGAGTCACCTGCCAGCTCCCAGTAAGTCCTCAGAGCCCTCATCCCATGAGACTTTAGGGAGAATCTTCCCTCCCTTTCTCATTTTCTACGTGTTGCAAGGTGCAGGTTAGAGATACCAGCTGGGGTGTTATTCTTTTCTATTGCCAGCCTCCCAGATAGGCAAACCTTCAGAACTTAGAAACAGTCTGTGTCGGGGCTCAGTAGAGAACAGAAGTCACCCTCTACCCCTTTATCTGTATCCCCTGACCCCAAGTGTGGGGGATTACAGGATTCAAAATACAGGAATCAGAGCAATCAGCTCAGCCAAGTGCTCCAGCCCTAAGATGAAGAAGCACAAAAGAGCATTAGGACTTTTGACTGTGGATAATGGCAGCTAATCCACCACCATGTTCTCGGAAGCAGAGTGGGTGCCTGCGGAGTGGTGCTGCCTCTTTTCACTGGCAGCTCTTAAACCATGGCTTCCTGAGAAAGCTGTCCTGGTCTCTCCTTGTGCATAGAAGCCTGGATAGAGGCACAACCTTAACCTTATTAATTTTCTTATTGTCTCAGGATGGGAGTTCTTATTTTTTTCCTCATCCCTGTAGCATCCCTGTAGCAAGAATAGGTAAGTAATTTGGGAGCTTACTATGTTCCAGGCATTTTATATGTATGTAAGTGTGTGTGTGTGTGTGTGTGTGTGTGTGTGTGTAATCTCATGTAAGCCTTATGATAACTATGACTGTTAAGTATAACTATGAATATTAATTGAGGAAGCGAGTTTCAGATGTTAAGCAACTTGCCCAGCCCAAATCCACATAGCTAGTGAGTGGCAGAAGTGATAGCTACTTCTGTCAAGCGCCGAAGCCCTTATCCTTCCTACTGTGCCAGGCTGCCCAACACTTCCCAAGGGTTGTAGGACTAAAGCCAGAGTGTCAGTGAGCTATATTCTTTTTTTTTTTTTTTTTTTGCCCACGCTGCACAGCATGTGGGATCTTAGTTTCCTGACCAGGGATCGAACCCACGCCCCCTGCATTGGAAGCGCAGAGTCTTAACCACTGGACTGCCAGGGAAGTCCCAGTGTGAGCTATATTCTAAGCTCTTAAATACTTGGAGCTTTCTCCAGAGGTATTGAGCTCATCAGTGCACTTTATGGATGCCTCTTTTCTTCAAAAATATACACACACACCCCCCAAAATAATCAACCCCTTAATGTTCCTCCCCGTATTACTTGCCTTACCTCTATAACCTTCTCATTTCCATTTTCCATCCACTCGGGCTCCTATTTAGAGCCCACTTTCTCTAAGTGTGCTCCCCTCAGCAGGTGGCCATTCTCCAAAATTGTCCTTCCTTCCTCTCCCTCAACTCCATCAACACTCGCATTCACTCCATGCTCTTAGGAGGAAAGTATTCCATGAAGCCAAACTTGATTTAAGTTCCATTTCTGAGATATTTACCTTTTGACCAGATAGTCCACCAACCTAAATGGGTGAATCGCCAATCATAGGATACTCTATTTTTCACCTAAATGTCTAACCTCATTATACAAATGATAAAGCCTATTATAGAGGAGAAAAAATGTACCCATTTTTCTCAATAACCTACGAAAAAAGTTACCAGTTTTCCTTTTTCATGTTTTATCATACACATACGCAATTTTATGTTTTTGTGATTATAGTATAGATTCAAAGTGCTATTATTTTTTTTCTATATAATTTCTCCATATCAGGCATCACCTATTTGAAGGAAAGGCTGACTGAGGTGGCGGCAGCAGATTTTTGTCCCCTGGTGCTGCCTTTTCATGAGTTATTAACATGGGAATTTGAGGGCGCCCCTTTACTAAACAGTAAAGATAAAGGGAGAAAGTCCTTCTCTTTGACACCCCCTTTTCAGGTGAGTTTGGTGACCCTGATCCTACCACAAAAACCAGACATCAGATTTGAAATGTTATAAGTAATAATCCTCTCTTACATACTAATGATTTTTAGGATTTTCAAAGATCAGAAAGAGACATTCATTGAACACCACGTGCCTGGCACCCTGGTGGGCACGTTACAATGAGTTGTCACATTTCAGTCTTACAACAGTCCTGGGGGGAAGGTACTATTACTCTCCTTTACAGATAAGGAAACCAAGGTTCAGAAGGATGAAGCTCCCTGCCCCGGTGACAAGTGACAGGACAAGATTCAAAGCCCTTTTCAACTTGCCACCTGACTTTCCTCTTAGAAAAACCTTCACTAAATAAATGTTAGTCCATGTGACATTTCCAAGACATACCAGAGCAAACGTAACAAAGAAGAGGAAATGTATAAGGTTTTACAGTCAGTGACACACACATACATTACAGGCACACAAAGAATATGAAACAAATGTAAATTTATTCAAAAATTATGAGAGAGGCAGCTGTAGTGATACATGTTAACAGGAGACCTATTACTCATAATTGATTTTACTAGTATTTTAGCATCTGACCTGTTTCTCTTAATTGAATTGAAATGTCTTATGCAACACATTTGTTTTACTGACTTTGGAAAGATATAATCACCTTCACCTACACTTTTCATTTTAAAATAGAGGTCTTTAAAAAAAATAATAATTCCTGAACAGTGGCCTTAAAGATAAGTAAAATGCAATTAGAGTTTTCTTCGCTAAGAAATGCCTAGAAAATGGCAGTGACTTTGTTTTAAAGGGAAAAAATAAAGAAATGGCATTTTGCACAAAGATCAGTGAGGTCACCCTGAACGAAAATAAAATACGTCCATTAAACTCTTCCCAAGAATCACAGATCAAGTCACTTGGAGTCACTACTCTGCCCTGTTTAACTTAGTCAAAATTAGTCATTCCGAAGTCCTTAAATTATAAACTAATTTCATGTTTGCAGAAAATACTTTACCACTGGGAACAGGGTAAATCAGAGAGACACAGAGAGGTTCTTACAGGAGCAGAGGCGTCTCAGATCTTGGCTTCTCAGGACAGATGACTTGCTCTGCCACACTGCAGAGAATGCCACTCTGCCGGGTTTGCTAATGCCTGGGCTGGCACTATACCAAGGATGAGAATTCAAGAACATACCAGGAGATTGTTCGCGAAAGCAAGTAAAAAATGATGGCTCTCACCTCAGGCTTCAACTGGGCTCACGTCCACCAGTCTCTGCCGTGGGTTAGCTGAGGCTTGGAGAAACATGCCAACACTAGGGGAGGTTCATTTTTGTTTTTCAAGTTGGCAGGTCTTGTCTTGGAAAAGAAACCGAATTGGTATACTAGCTTTAATGGATTATAAGATGATTGAGCATTGGCCGAGAGCAGAGGGGGGATAAAGACAAGCCAAAAAAAAAATTTTTTTTGAGAATTTGCAAGAAAGAGGTCTTGCTGGCCAACAGTGGCCCTAGGTTTACATCTGTTGTATGTTAGTTTCGAATGCGTCTGTTCCTTAGTAAATGATCTCAGAACTTCAGTGATAGCATCCAAGGGAAAATTACAAAATGAGCTTGAGGAAACATTTTTCTGGGTTCCTTCTCCCTGTGCCCAACAGGGAAAGAGCAGAGAGAAGCCCTGCCTAGTCTAACTTGAGGCCACCCATTGGCTGGTAGGACTAGGATGAAACATCAGCACCTTTAATGTGGGGTTGAAAAACGGAATGCCAGGAAGTTAAAAGGACTTAGGGGAAAATGTCCTTTGGCCTTCCGCTGCGTGACAGGATTCTGAAGTGACAGCTAGTGAGCAGAGTAGACTCAGTTAGTCCAGTCAGAGGAAAAAAGCAGCAAAACCAGAGGACCAACATCAGTAATATCTTTGAGTACAGTGATGAAAGAGTGAGGATGGCTCTGCCAGAAAGGCGGGCCTCTTCATCAGGTTTCCCAAAGCAGTTTGTGTCTCTGGGCAGCTATCGGAGGAAATGAGCCCTGCCTATTGGCTGGTATTTATTGAGCACCTACTAGGTGCTCAGACTAGTCTAGACCCATCGTGCAAAGAAGACTTCATCCTTCTTTGTTGTTGCCAAGCTTAAGATTGTTTGAGATGGAGACAAGTGGTGATTTTGTTTCCTACTGGGACAAAGAAAGTAAAATGTAGAATGGAATAACGAAAAAAAGCATGTTCTTGTATTGATAGGAATCTAGTAGTGTACAAACACCAAAATCTTTGAGGAGGGTTAAAGCTATGGTAAACTGAATCCGTTTTTCCCTCCATCTGTGTCCTATTCTCATGCTGATTCAGTGCTGGACGCCTGGTGGGGTATGGGATGAAGAGCCAAAGGTAATAGAGGAAATCAGAACCAGGCTCCAGCCACTCCTGTTCTAGAGACTCGCTTGGGGATTTTTGAGATCTGAGAGATTGAACCCATTCAAGAGTAAAGAATTCTTGGTTCCCTGCTGCCTGTGTACTAATACTCAGCCCGACAGAGTGAAGATAATCAAGTGGGAAGAGATGGTTTATTTCCCTTTGCATGCAAACTCCCTTTGACTTATCCCTACTGAGGAATACCTCCTCCCTCCCTTTTGTCCAAAATTAGGTTAATAGTTAGCACAGGAAAAACCACTGGCCCATAAACTTTTGATGATGCGACCTCTTAGCTTTACTACAAATACATACATCACTTTTGATCATCTGAAGATTTTGTACCTTACATGAACCAATACACTCTCAACCCAGAGGTGTTATAGACAATTATCTGCATGAAAAACAGAATAATTTTTAAGTCTATATATTATATCTTCACAGTGGAATTTATCTGCATTGTATTTGAGTGAAATTGTTAGTTTTTATTCGGATGATTGCCCTGGATTGGACACAGTCTTAAAGAGTCTCTGATCCTTTAATTTTCTCTTTCACTCTCTCCCTTTCTCTCTGATCTGGGTGTGCTTGCTCAGTTGTGCTGTTTCTATCATTGCCTACTTAGTAACAGCAATGGGAAATGAGCCATAAAAGTGATAACCCATTGTATTTTTTTTTATTCTGCTGGTCTCATAAAAAACCTACCAGTCACTTATTTTATCTCACTTATGGTTGATCAGTCCCGCATTTTTCACCTCCTTACCGTGATTTTCTTTGTGCTGTGGTTCCCAGCCATGGCCCGCTTCCTGCTGAATTAAACTGCAACCCACACAAAACCAAAGAGCATATCTCTCCCCAAGTTCACTCAGAAGGTCACCCCTGGTGAGATGGACATTGCAGATGTGCTGGAAAGATTAGAGGCTGCTTTGATAAAACCCACGTCTGTTCTCTGCTCCAGGTCCTCAGAGTGGAAGATTGGATGGATTGCCATCGCCTTGCATTATTTAAGAGTTTTGATGAGCAACTCCCATCAAAATTCCCCACAGACTCTGGACCGTGCATGCGTGTGTGTGTGTGTGCATGTGTGTGTTTTAAACAGCACTTTAGAATGATTGAGATGTTCAAAAGGACATTGCCGTGTGAGCTCTTTGCAGGGCTCATGTTACATTAGGTTATCCTTCCTTGAGGTCTCTTGGTGGCCCTTCTGTTCTATTTGATGGCAAATTCTGTTCATTCCAGATTGTATTAAATCCCTTTAGCAGCTTCAAACAGCTCTATGTGCTGCAGTTTTAGCATGTGGGTGCTGATCACTCCAGCCCCTGAACTTTTGTTATTTTCCACACCTTTGATGGTTTTCCTCCGTTCTTCTGTTTTCATTGGTTTCCACTTTCATCTCTACTGTCTGTTCGTGATGGTGTTATCTATTCATCCGAGCAAGTCCAGCCATTCAGCCCTCTGAAGAAAAGGCTATTTTCTCCCCTCTCTGGCCTGGCTGCCCCAGTGGGTAGTCCATGATTTGTGCCTTTCATCACACAACTGTGGAGGCCCCCTCTTTGGGCAACCACTTTGGTGATAGGATAAGGATGAATGTATCATGATTTCATTTTTATCAACCTCTTCTGTGTCTTCCCAGTTTTAGTCGAGATGCAGTGGTTTCTGTTATGGCAGGTATTTTATAAATGGCTTCAGCTCCGATCATTGCAAATGATGAAAGTTAGGCCACCTCATTTCCATCTCTGGACTGTCCACAGATGTGTATTTATTGTCTCTTCCTAGAGTGTGACTGAATGATCAGAACACTGAATAGGAATGAGACCTTGAGGATTTTATTCCTGGGTCTGTCAGTATCTCTACCTGAGACTTTTACCCCTAGAGCTACCACATTTTTGTTCTGTCTAAAATCCTTGCCATAAATATTGCATATTATTTTGCCCAATTAAAATTTTCACATTTTACTTCAAAGGCCCTACTATCAAGTAATATAACTTTCAAAGGTAATATAACCTATTATGGTTCTTTAATAAATTAATTCAGTATTTTATACCAAGCAAAGGCTGGTAAGAACAAAGTTATGGGGGGCAGGATGCCAACTGAGCACCCCTTAAATGTGGAAGAAGTTTTGGAATTAATCATAGGAATCACTCCCCTTTGCTATTGGAAAACACGTGTGATACAGCTTGTCTGGACCCCCCTCCCCAACCTGAATGGATAAAATATTAAATGGTACCAGAAAAGTTTAAATTAATTAATGAAAAAGAGATCCATAAAAAAGAAGAGACAATTAAAAAAAAAAAAAAGAGAGAGACCTAACTTCAAAGCATACTATTCTTAACTTCTGAGGCCATTGTAGTGATGATCACCGGGGTCTCTTGCAAGCACTCCGTGTACCTCTTTCACTCTGAAAGGACAGAAACTGTGAAACAACCATCATATGACTAGGCTTGGTTTACAACCTACATCATGTGAGCTAGTTTTCTTTGGATTGTTGTGAGATCCAGTAATTAACATTTAATTGGTGATTTATTGGTGGCGTATCGTTGAAGAGCCATGTAAATTATCTCTTGTGGCAGAAATGAATAGATTACACAAACATGTATGAACTGAAAGGAAGATATAATTAGTGACAAAAGTCTTCTGAAAAAATATGACAGACTCGGGTTTCATTTTCAGAAATCCTACAGTGGAAAATTTTCCTTATACTTGCCAATCTGAATTTCTCAGAATATAAGTTCTTAAAGAATAGGAAATCAGTTTTCAATATCTAGCATGTGGCAACATTTATTGAGCACTGGACTGAAAGTCAGAAGCCCGCACTCAAGTCCCAGCTCTCCCTTTCTCGATGTCCCAGGCTAAGCTGGAAAACCTCTCCAAGCTTCATTTACCCCATCTGCAAGTGGAGATATTGACTCTGCCTGCTGTCTTCCTGGGCGTTGATGAGTGCCGAACGGTAGCCTTTAAACTGTGTTCTCACTAACGAGAACAACAAGAGTGATGAAGATAATAATACATTTAATAGCAATTTAGAGGTAGCCATGGTGATTTTAATGCAAAAAAAAGCATTATTCTGGAGCCTGGACAATAGGTGGAGTGAAAGAGGCAAAAATCCAAAAGTACGGTCCAGGCAGTTCCGAGAGGTGGCTTCCCTTTCCTCCATCTAGCTTGGAGCTGAGAGAATTCATCTCGGGACCTTCGGCTCCTGCATCGTAGAATCTGTACAGTGCGGATCTCGCTGGCAGGTATAGAGGCAGCAGTTTCCATGACTCCAATAAATTAACTAGTGTTCACGGATGTTTTGCAGCTGCCCTGGAAACAGGCTAGCAGTTTTGAAAAAGGATTATAGCAGCCATGAAGAAGGGTGTTGGTGTCATGGGTGTGCATGTAAAAAGCGTACTTTTAAAAACCTATCACTTCACCTGCCCTGAATGAAAACAATGCCAAGTTGTGCCGATGTTTTCCTTTTTTTTTTTTTCCCCATTGAACTTATTGTACTAACTTTTCCTTCTCCAGAATTCCGGCAGGTTAAACATTATTATATAAATAACCTTTACTATTATATAAATAGCAAGTATCTTAATATAATGATATATATTTAAACCTCAGCCCTGAACACTCATAATTCAAGTAAACATTTACAAAAACATTGTCGCTTTAAAAATAGAGGGGGAAAAAAAAAAAAAAAAATAGAGGGGGTATTTGAGCAGTTTTTATTTTATTGATATCTGGCTAATAATGAAATGGAATGAAATACTGGGGTACAAAACAGTTATTCCTACTATGGAAGCCCTTTATTTTTCCAGCCGGCTTCAGAGTATTGCTTACCAAAACTGGAATAACCTAGACCCTGTAAGGTCTGAAGTAATTAGGGTTATTATTTGAAGCATGTATATCAATGCCAGATTCACAAACATTATTAGAAAATGAGATATTCCGTGTAAATTAATTTTCTGGAATGTATCTAAGTGCCTAAACTACTTCACTCTGTTTGGCGGTAGGGGAAGCCTTTCAAAATATATTACGTAAGTCCCTGGCTTCTTAGAGTTCATGGGCTAATCCATTCTTAATGTTTCAAAGTCATATAAACACTAATTATGATGGTGTGTGCAGTATGCTGTAATACAGGATATCCTCGGAGACTTAGCAGGTGCGGCTTGTTGTTTGCCCTTACGCTAAGTAGTCCCAAGCTGCTATACTTTTTGAGTTCTTACGTCTAACTTTTTATCTCTTCCTTCAGTATTTGTTGTTTTTCCTTGCTCCTGTGAGCAGAACTCTCTATTCCTTTCTGCTGGGCTTTTTTTTTTTTTTTTCTAATACACTCTGTATACTGGAAAATCAGATATCAAGGTTGTCAGAACTGTCTTACATAAGAGTAAATAGTCTCTGAGCGAAAGCCTGAGGGGTTTGTTTAAGCTCAGACACGAACTTTAGTTATTGGAATTTTAGTGGTATCTTTGTGGATCTTTCTTTCTGTTTTGTTTTCTTCCATGTTTCATTTCGTAAGGTTTTTGACTCACAGTGCTCTAATTACGAAAAGTGTGATAGCAGTTATTTACACTATTTTGATAACAGTTCTAACTTAGTGTCACTTAGATAAACATTTGCCTCACCCGTGAATATTCTGGAACCTGCACACCTTCTACTATTCTTAATGACAATTCTTGGTGCGTCAGCATGGGTAGGATGTTTTTAACTTTATTTTTCAAATATCTCACACAGTACCTCGCCCACAGTCTGTTCTCAGAAAATATCTGGTGATCATCTGAGATTTAAAAATAATTATCATGCACAAGCTACATACAAATGAAACTTTCAAAGAACTGTACTTGTCTTTCATGTCATGTCCTGGAAGACGCTCCAGTGCTTTTGACACCTTAGTTAAAAAAAAAAAAAAAAATCAAGAAAGACCAAGTTGAGCATATCATTGAGAAATGATTAAAAAAAATTGTAAAGGGGCTGACACTAGAACTCTTCATAGATATGAGTTCCAAGTACATTGCCACTTTCCTATGGGATTATTTTGTTGATGGAAGAATTTGTAGCTCATAATTAGAAACTCATTAATTCATTCATTTGTTCCAACAATAGCATTTATTGAATGCCTTCCGGGCCCACCAGGGACGTGCAGACCTATCAGACACAATCTCAGGAAACAGACTTTTTGGCCAGAGTTTGAAGGTTGCTGTGAGTCAGAGCCCAGCGGCCATATGTTAGAAGCGTCTCCCCGCAGTTAAAACTGACGCTTAACATGAAACTAGCCTTGATTACATTAGAACGATCCCAAGTGTTTCATGTTCTGGGAAGAAATCTGGAGAAGTGGTGTCATAATGTTTTCATGTTCCCTGACAAGTCATTCAGTAGCCCTGTCCAAGATCATTTAAAATAGCATGGAAATAATCGGAAGTGATGTCCCTCTGTGGAAAACACTTGGAGGATGCCTGTCAGCAAATAATGTTTTAAACTCTACGTTTAATTTAGGCCTGTGGTTAGGTTCCTTATAAGAATTTATGTGTTGAAAAAATGTCATCTCAGGAAAAGTTAATATGAATCTAATTTAGGAAACAATGAAAGTTTCATATAAAATAATGATTATTGATCCTGAGGTTTTACTATCTGTTCTGCTTTGTAATCAAATACACAAAGTTAACATCTCTCCCTCCCTACCATTAGCTTGCTTTGCCAGTGAATCATCATGCTTTGCATCTACTAAAGACCAACAGTCTTAAATAGTGTCACTTAGTCATATCTGATCATCATAATTTTATAAGGCAATCCTCTATAAATGTTGAGTGATGTAACCATTGTATTGTTTATGCAGTTTCTTTTCCACAGGACCTGAGCATTTACTTTGTTAGCCTTAGTTACACGCAAAAGGATTGTGATGATTTTACAGAAATTATTGATTTTTATTGCCTTGAAATCTTAAGGGAGGTAACAGATCTTTGCAATAAA
Source organism: Delphinus delphis (assembly GCF_949987515.2). Lineage (NCBI taxonomy): Eukaryota > Metazoa > Chordata > Mammalia > Artiodactyla > Delphinidae > Delphinus > Delphinus delphis. The sequence goes on from NC_082684.1 coordinate 142,011,318, forward strand.
ACATTTCAGGCAGAATCATGGTATGGTTATTAATTAAATTTAATTCTTTGTTTTTTCGGTAGTGTTTGAAAGAGAAAAAAGTCTTGTTTCCAAAGAATACAAACTCTATGTTATTGCAGAGTGACTTTCAAACGTTCAGAAAATATTTTTGAAATGGAGTACATAAATCATCAGTTGCTATGAAGATATATTCATAGTGTATAGTGTACATAACCTTTGATCTTAAAGAGTGTGGCTTGATGGAGTGCAAAAACTTCTAAAGTGAAAAATTATCTTAACTATTGGAGTCCCCTGAGTTCATAAAACCAAATACATGAAGAGTTGGTAGTATGTGGATGGCTAAATAAACTTGCTGTTCATAGTGTTCATCAGTATATTTTATACTGCTCATATAGTTATAAAAGTCTAGTCGTGGTTCAGAAACCATTCCAATCCAGTGACTTGGATATCAACAGATACTAATGTTTTCAGGTTTATTGTCTGACTTTGAAGGCTTAATTTTTTTTTTTTTGAAATATGGGCATTCTTTTTCCAATTTTACAGGTGAGAAAACTGAGGCTCAAGGAATATAAGTAACTTGTCACCAGTTACACAACCACTAGGTATTAGAACTGGGATAGTAAGACAAATTTTCCAACTCCAATTCTAGTGCTCTTTCCAGCATACATGCTGCTTTCAAAGAAGCATTCGTTTATTCAACAAGTATTTATCCAGCATGTAGCGTATACCAGGCAATGTGCTCAACCTTCATGTTACAAGAGGTACAAAAGCGAATCCCTGCCTCTTGGAGTGTAAAGTCCAGTGAAGAAGACGGAAAAGAGAACAAATGATTACAAAAAACAAAACCAAAACAGTGTGAAGAATCAGGCTTACAGAAAGGGAAGAACAGGATGCCAGTGGGAGCCCAAAGCTCATCTGATGGAGGCTAGCAGTTTGGACAAGACATCCTCAAGCCTGTGACATTTAAACTGAAACTGTAGGATGGCAAGATAGATAGATAGATAGATAGATAGATAGATGGTAGAGTTTATTCACATTATTGGCATTGTGTATTTGCATATTTGCCTACTCACCAAAATTTATTTATAACCCCCAAATCTATACTTGCTGCCATTAACATTACTCAGCCATGAAAAGAATGAAATAATGCCATTTGCAGCAACATGAATGGACCTAGAGAATATTATACTTAGTGAAGTAAGTCAAACAAAGACAGATACTTTATGATATCACTTATATGTGGAATCTAAGTAAAACAAATGAAACTATATACAAAACATAAACAGACTCACAGACATAGTAAACAAACTTTCCCAACGGGGAATGGGAGGGGAATGGGAGTATGGGATTAACAGAAACTACTATACATAAAATAGGTAAGCAACAAGTATTTACTGTATAGCACAGGGAACCATATTCAAGACCTTGTAATAATCTATAATGGAAAAATAATCCGAAATAATATATAACTGAATCACTTTGCTATACACCTGAAACTAACACAATATTGTAAATCAACTATAATGTAAATCGATTGTACTTCAACTATAAAAAAAATTACTGGCTGCCTTTCTCATACTTAGGCAAGCGCAAAGCATCCTGACACACATGTTCCCAGCTGAGGTTGGTTGAGGCAGCGTTCTGCCTTCTTGTTTCAGCTTTCATACTATAAACAAGTGTCCTTTCCACAGTCTATTTAGTGCCACATTTTTCTAATTTGTGTGCTTTTTGTTGGTAATATTGCTGTTTAAAGTAGCCCCCGAGCATAGTGCTAAAGTGCTGGCTAGTGTTCCTAAGTGTGATGTGCCTTACAGAGAAAGTACGTGTTAGATAAGCTTTGTTCATTGCTGTTGGCTGTCGGTTAAGTGTTTGGTCTGTTTGTTTGTTTGTTTTGGCTGCGTTGGGTCTTCGTTCCCATTACTAGATATTTACCCAAGTAAAATAAAAACTTATGTTCTGGGCTTCCCTGGTGGCGCAGTGGTTGAGAGTCCGCCTGCCGATGCAGGGGACACGGGTTCTTGCCCCGGTCCGGGAGGATCCCACATGCCGCGGAGCGGCTGGGCCCGTGAGCCATGGCCGCTGAGCCTGCACATCCAGAGCCTGTGCTCCACAACGGGAGAGGCCACAACAGTGAGAGGCCCGCGTACCGCAAAAACAAAACAAAACAAAACAAAACAAAACAAAACAAAACAAAAAAACATAACTGATGTTCACACAAAAAACCTGTACATGAATGTTCATAGCCGCTTGGTTTGTGATTGCTGAGGAATGGAAACAACCTAAATGTCCTTCAATCAGGGAATGAGTAAACTGCAGACTGGAATACTACTGAACTACAGAAAGTAACAAATTATTGGTTTGCTCTTGGAGTGTATCTGAAATTCATTGTGCTAAGTAAAGAAACCAGAATCAAAGGGCTACATTAATATATTTTTTCCATTTAAATGATATTCTTTAAAGGCTAAACTATAGGGATAGAAGAGACAAATCTGTGGTTACCAGCGTTTGGAGAAGGCGAATAAGTTGGCTACAGAAGGACACAAAGAATTTGGGAGGAGAGGGAGATGGAACTCTCATATCTTGATTGTGTTGGTCATTATGAAATTAAAAACCTTTGTCAAAATTCGCAGACCTGTTCACTAAGAAGGGTGAGTTTTGCTGTATGTAAATTATAGTTTGATAAGAAATGAAAAAACAACTGAGGTCTGAAGGATGAATCAAAATACAATTCCTCTAGTTTGCCACAGTAACATCAGAAAATACTATTAAAACGTATTTTACTACAGTTCTCGATAAAACACCGTTAGTGTAAAATCAACACTATGTAGTAATTTATGTTACACCATAATTGAGCAGTGGATACAATGAACATAAAAAACATGTTTTCTTTTCTGCTGTTTTGTAGTGCTTAAATTTATTGTGGTTCTTACTGGTTTACAGGAAGTATTTTCTTACTGGTTTTTGACAAGTGGTGAAATCTGCAAACTATACTATAACTCTAATATTCAGTATATGCATTACTCATAAGAGAATAAAACTTGCCTTTGACTTGAATTACCCAGTGAAATGGCATATTGTTCCTGGGATAATAGAGAAAATATGAAAAGAGAAAAAATATATCACTTACCTTGCTTATATATGATTACTTAATGATAGGCAACTGTCAGACATGGACGGTTTAGCTGCTCACATCCTTGGAAGCAGGAAGACCTACCACATGACCTCTCTGAGTGTCTTGCAATTCTGATATGTCCTTTTAAAAATTTTTCCTTGTTTACCATGGCTCTGCCACATTATCTCTGTTATATTTCAAGGAGCAAATATGTGGTAAAGTAAAAAAAATTACTTTATATTTTACTTAAGATGTGTTGTCAAAACATCTTGAGCCTACGTATGTACTATGTCTTTGTATAAATAACGAGGCCATGCATGACTATAGTCACTTAAAAAATGTAGACAATGATTTATTCAAAGTGTATTGAAAATTAAGTAGCTCTGCTTTTTATACTATGGAAGCCATTTATTGGGTGATTAAAATAGGTGAAAGAAATGCTATATTATATGACATGTTGCAAAAACTATTTATGAAAAGAGCAGCCGTGATACAATTTGAAAAAGTAAAAATAGTAACTGTCTCTATCTTGTGCTTTTCCTGTAGAAGAGGATGAAGTATAAAATTATTTTTTGTGTTTCTAACAGACTTGTTACTTTGTTTGGAGTCTTTTAGAAACACCAGCTTTGGCTTTTGTAAGTTGTTAGTTTCCTTCTATTCCTATGTCACATTCTATTGCCAGTATTTAGAGTTGTGTATTCCAAAAGGGCAAAGAATTCCCCTCAAGAGTTAATGTGTAGCAAGTGTTTATTAAATGGACAAATGACAAAATTGTTTTCAAACAGGATAATTACAACGGTGTACAGTATATTTCATTAGTAAGTAATTAAATAATTTACTAAATTGTGTAATAATTCATAATGACACATGCTAACCCCGCTGAATTATGAGAGCTAGTGATAAAAGAATTTCTTGCACGCATGCCTACATTTTATTAGAGTAGTCAACTTTGATTCCTGAAGAAGTCAGCTTGCCTTTTTCAAAATACTGAGTAGTGCACAATTCAAGGAAATTTCAGAAAGTGTTTGAGAGTCATCACGTAGCTGTTAAGGGTGCATACCCTAGATTCAGTTCACCTGGGTTTTCCTTATGGTTCCTTGTGTTCTTGGACAAGTTAATTTATCTGTGCATCAGTTTCCTTACCTACAAAAGAGAGTTTTGAGTGAATTCAGTGTTAAAAAGTACCTGCCACAGAGTAAGTTCCAAGGAATTGTGAAGCAATAGGTGAGGTAAAAGCAGGAACAGCAGCAGTGTGATATAAGTATTGGAAAGCCATTTTGATTTCAGAAAATCATCTTTGTGGAACACAGGGTTTAACTGGAGTACTCAAAATCTCATGTGAGTTTTGGAGCCTCTGAATGGAATGCCTAATTTAATGAACCTCCATCTTACAAAATGTAGGAATCGTTTTTTTAATTCAAGAGAAAAGTATTGATTTTTAAATGTGAATCTAATATATTTAGAAGAAATTAACATTTTTTATGAAAACAGAAAGACACACCCAAGTCTGTTCTTGTTTCAGTCCTCACAGCATATTTCCTCAGCGCAGGACTGGACATAAATAATAAGTGTACTTCTGAGGGCAGAGAATAGACTTCTGACCCAACATTGTCGGCCCAGTGAATTCCATCCTATGAGCTGGAGCTTAAATGTGAGCCTCAAAACCATTATTGACATGTGGTACAACTGTCTGAAATGTCAATAGTTATAAAATGAGTATCATAATGCATAATAATTGATTACTTTGCTTGACTGAACAGAAGCATATTTTCTCTGTGAAAGCAAAATAATGCCAACATTTTCTCCTGGGATGCTCCTAGCTGCGAGACTCAGATTTCCCAGTGAAGCCCACGTTACGCTGTGGTCCTTGATCATGCGTGACAAAAATAGGGAAAACCATCTGTAACTGCTTATCTTCTTCCCATTATTTGAAAATATATATTTTAAGAGTTCTTAAAAAATAACATATCACCTCTATATGAAACATCTGTATTAATAGAACTGTCTCAGATCATTTTCAGAACTGAAATGGATGAGATACGAAATCAAATAACACTCAATTTACCTAGTTCCTGTTAAAATGCTCTGCTTAGCTTTTCACTCTGATGAAATAACACCCATTTCCAGTTTTATTCTTCCTGGGTGTGCTGTGATGTGGAACTCTTTTGCTCTATGTGTTTTATTAAGTGTAATTTAACTTTATGACTATCAGACCAACTACTAATCCTTAGAATAAGACTATGAAATAGGCAAGCTGCAAAGAGATTTATTTTCTAAAGCACAGTTCCCTTCTTCTGCCCTCAGTTCTTTTTTCAAAACTCATTCTCTGACTGTGTATACTTTGCAAAGCTCTGTACTAGGCACTTCGAAGGAAAGTGAAAGAAATAGCTACAACCTATATTCTGAGCTTTCTCCCCTCCTTATCTATATGTACTTCATGATACTCTAAACCATCACTACTAGTTGTTTCTTAAGTTAAAAATGCATTTTCTGTCTCTGTCCTTTTACCTGTGTTCTGCCCTCCTTCTAAGATGTCCTTTTGCCCTTTATTCCTTTTTCTATCCACTAAGATTTGATTTGTCTTTCAAGGTCTAGTTCAAGTGGTACCTCCTCCGTGAAGTCCTTCTGCTCATAAAGTATAAGATTAACCCTGCACAGAGTAACCTCTCTTACTCTTGGCTCACATAGCACCTTAACTTAGAGTATGTGTCACACATTCTGCCTTACATTATAAGCATTGAATTCATTTTCCTACTAGATTGCAAGCTCCCTGAGGGAAGGTCTGACATCTTACTCTTTTTCCTTTCCTCTCCATGTCCCAGCACAGTGTAATGCACAGATGTTTATCATTGTTCATTGGATGGGAACTTGCATTCTTACAGGAAACAAGACATAAAAAGCCTGCACTCTTATAGAAAATAATACATTTTAAAAAGAGGCCCCTTATACCAAGGGGTAATTTAATATTTATCCATCTTTGTATTCCCAGTACCTAGCAGGTACTTAATAAATGCTTGCTACACACACACACGCGCGCGCGCGCGCACACCACACACACATGCACAGATACATGCACACACACACATGCACACACACATGCACACACACACGTTTCAAAATTGTAGAAAAGTTATCAAAAGTGTGTGCTGATAATCATGTCAACACATCTTTATTAAGGTCAATAATTTTTGCCAGGCACAGGATCTGCGTGTATAACAATGTGGGAATGGTGATGGTATTTCCACTTGTAAGTCTACTAAGAGATAATCGCTGTGTCCTTTCTTTAAGTTGTTTCATTTAATCCTCCCAGTGTGCCTATGAGGTTCTACTATCCTTCTTTCACATATGAGGAAACAAAGATTTGCTCAAGATCATCCAGCTAGTGAGTAGGATGAAGGTTGGTTTGGAGCCCAGTTTTGTCTAATGGCAGAGCTCACGGTAGCCTACCCTGGGGTTCAGTGAAACAAGGAAGGCTCCTTGGAGAAGGAAGTGGACATGGCGCCCCAAAGAGGAAGAGATGAAGGTGTTTCTGAGAAGGGGCTGGGACATGGTCTTGAAAGTAGTCACGGGATATTTGAGTTGCAGGAACCCTTTGAGGTCTGTTCCCATTTCTTCATTCTACAGGTCAGGGGCCTGACGGACTGAGAGGGGAAATAACTTGCCCAAAGTGATGTAGAACGCTAGTGACAAGTGTGAAATTTGAACCCGGGGCTCCAGGTTCTGAGTTCACTTCTGCTACCCATATTCCTTTAACTTAAAAAAGAAAAGAAAAGGAACATCATTTCCTACGCTCTTTACAACAGCCAAGACACAGAAACAACCTAAATGTCCATCAACAGATGAATGGATAAAAAAGATGTGGTGTACATATATACGATGGACTATTACTCAGCCATAAAAAAGAATGAAATAATGTCATTTGGGGCAACATGGATGGACCTAGAAATTATCATACTAAGTGAAGTAAGTCAGAGAAAGACAAATATACGATATCACTTACTGTGATATCTAAAATATGTGGAATCTAAATATGAAACAAATGAACTTATCTACAAAATAGAAGCAGACACAGAGAACAGATTTTCAGTTGCCAGGGGGCAAAGGGGTGGAGGAGGGATGGATTGGGAGTTTGGAATTAGCAGATGCAAATTATTATACATAGAATAGATAAACAACAAGGCCCTACTTTATAGCACAGGGAACTATATTCAATATCCTGTAATAAACCATAGTGGAAAAGAATATGAAAAAGAATATATATTGTGTATCTATATATACATATATATGTGATAATCACTTTGCTGTACGGCAGAAATTAACACATTGTAAATCAACTATACTTCAATAAAATAAATAAGAATAATTTCCTGAATGCCTGTTCCACTGCCAGCTGTAGGAGTGGGGTGAGGACATCTCATGGGAACACCAGGAATGGTAGCTCCTCTGGCCTCGGAGATGAGTCTCCTTCCTTGCCGCCTTAGCAGGTGTGTGTGTAGTGAGGCACCTCCCACATACCTATTCTATGGGGGTTGCTTGGGTCTTAATGCCTGTGAACTTTACCCTTTCCCTCCTTGTGATGGTTACAAAACATCTGCCAGTTCTTGAATTTCCTAATAGGTGTATGAGATATGTGGTTCCAGAAACTCAGAATCTCTTCACCATTGTCTCAATGCAGCCAAATCTTTCACCTCTGACATCCCATTACACTAACAGCCACACTAATAATTTGCAGCCATCTATCAACTGTGAGGGGTGAAGTGCTGTACAAACATCTTTTCAATGGGTGACTGACCAGACACTGCCTTTCTTTAGGAAAGTTCAGACTCAGGGAACTGACTTCTATATAGTTTTCAGAGCCAAGGTCAGCTGATTAGGGAGCTTCTCAAGATCAGAGCTATTGTCTTGTTCTTGTTTGATTCTCCAGTATAGGGCCAGGAGCATAATAAGTATTCAGTATATGTGCTTGGTAATGTGAAATATGTATGTGTGTGTGAGTGTGTGTGTAAAATTGAAGATGTCTCTTGCTATCAAAATATCATTCATTTCACTATATTTCATGGACTATGTATGTGCATACATACATGTACATTTAAATCTGGCATCTATATTTGCTTTAAAATCATGAATAAAACAAGCTATATTAATCTGTTCATCCCCTCCCCCTAACACACATAAATAGGGGGACCCCTCTGTCACCTTGGTCTTACAAGTATTATTCCATTTATAAATGTTTCTTTATGAGACATTGGCTCCTTCCAGACTCAAAACTAAGCAAGGCTGTGATCTACTGTAGGCAAGTTTGTGTCTACTCTGGAGCTTGCCAAGTAGTCTTGATCAGAACTAAGTCTGACCCTGTTTGGTCTGCAGGAGACCCGGTCCCCTGGCTTTATGTCGGCCTGAATGGCCCAGCTCCTACAGATCACAATGCCATGGAGGCTAAGGATTCAGCTGAATCAAGCTGCCTCGGACCACATTAACCTTTCACTGATCCCTTTCTTGTTCAGCTAGGAAGAAGTTAGTTGAATTAGCAAGCTGCCACACACTGGAAAAAGAGAATCAGGGCCCAGGCGAGACAGAACCTCAGAGCCAAAATGCTCCCTCTCAGGTGCATCAGCCAACCTTGAAAACATCTTTGTACTGCGAGCCACTTGCCGATTCTGGAAAAGTTTGTCAACCCATTGTTTTGCCATTCTCCCCAATAGCACTCAGTGTGTGAGTCGGCGTGGTATACCGTGAGATCAGATTCCGTTTGGTAGAAAACCAAATGTACTTTCCTAAAGTCAAGGATCATTTCTTTATTCAACCTCTGAAAGTGGGAAGATAGACACCAATTTACTGATTATACTCCAGTCTAGACCCCTGCAGAAATCCAGCAGGCTTTTCTCATAGTCATTTTGGAACAACCTGACATCGGTCATGTCCCTCCAATTCCTTGCTAAGTAACAGATCCAATGTGAAACCCAGTACGTAGGGACACCATGTGGGGCTTTCTCTAGAGAACTCTGAGTTGAATTACATGTGTTTTAAGTATGCAGTGTGTGCCTTCTTTTTCAGAGTTTAGCCAACAGAAATATTTGACTTGAGAATGCATGTATGATATAATCCCATTCACGGTAAAGAGTTCCCATCCTGTTTAATTATCTTCATGTAAGCAATATTCTATTTACGTTTTTTTTGTTTTTTCCAGAACACTTGGTAAAAATTTTTCAAATGGAAAGAGCATACTGCTTAACACTGTTTTTCCCCCATAGCAGGCACCCCAGGAGTGTGTATTTAATGGAATCCAAATAATTATTCCTGCATTTCAATATTTAGCTGGTAAAATTTTGCACTGAAATGTGCATCTTTTTTGGCTCCAGTTTAGTAGCATTGAAGGGAAATACAGATCCTTTCATTCCTGACTGATTTACTTGGTTGAGGACGTATAACTCTGTAGAAAAGTTGTATTCCAAGAGGCTTTAAAAAACCTCTTGTTTTTACTTTTGAAGTTTCACGAGAGCTTTGTGTTAATACAAAGAACACTAATATACCCTGGGTTGAAAGCTGTGTTGAAAATAAAAGAATACATTTATTAGAGGCATGTATTACAAATAGCATCTAGCCACACAGGAAGGTTACGACAATATCTGAAATTCTGTTGCTCATTAGTTGTAGGGTGAGAATGAAATACATTTCTAAAGGGCAAGGTCAATATTACATTATCCTGGAAATGTCTTTGTTAAATAAATGTGTAAATATTTCAAATAAGTATTGTGAGAATATATTTCTATTGGGGACATATCTATAGGATGAATGATTCTTCTTGTAATTGCAGGAGCACATGTCATGTTACATGTCATTCCCGATTACCGATTTCATTTGAAATGGCCTGGAAATAAATACCAATTACTAGTAATGTAAGACTATTTACCTTGGAGTCAGATGTCTGACAGGCAGACCAAATGGATTTGGTCATTTTCAAAGCATTATTTTCTAAAGCAGCAAGCTGTTTTAAAGTAACACTGAATTTTCAGAGTGGTATATCTGGATTCGTTTGCAGCGAGTATGGACAAACACCCCTATGAGCAGGCACTCTCTGATGTTTTTCCATCCTTTAACAATACAAAGGATAGAAAATCATATCCAGGACCTACCAACAGGACAGCTTGGCATTACCCATCCTTGTTAAAGTCGTTAGGATGAGGGAAATCAAGAACCAAATATGAAGGATAGTGTCATTGTAACTGAGGGGTGTTGCCTCACTGGAAGATGCAGTTGCATCATGGGAACGTGGTGTGACTTAATTTCATCATTATAAACATCACAGTGGGTATGGTTGATTCATTTGAAACCCTTGTCCACTTCGCTATGGCTGCGCAGCTGAGTTAACATGGGTAGATCTTGACTCCACGTTTTTAGGATTTCTTATTTTTGTGGTTTTATTTGGGGAAAACTCTAAAGAAAAAAACTGTGTTGGGATGACTTTAGTTGAAATCAAACTTTTATAAAGCTGCAGCTTGATTTAATGTACGATGAATTTTTTTTTTTGACCTTCTAAATCAGAGCGCTCTGTAAATTTTGCCTTGAAGGGGGATGCGGGGGTGGGAGTGTATGAATCCTAGTTTTTCCAGTGCTGATTGTCTGCATGTGTTTTAAATTATGGGCCAACTCAGAGTCAAGGACAACTCGGTTATATGGGAAAAAATGTTAGGACTCTCCTTGTTTAACTACCATGAATACAACAACTAATAACCATCTAGTATTTGCGTTGTAAATGGAGACACAGGCCATCAGAAAAGAAAGCAGAGTTGAAATTGTGTGAAGGAACTGGAGTAGGTAACAAACTTGGCTTTTGATAATTTTTTCTGCTACACTCAATACTGTTGACAAGCCTGCAGAAATTTTAAATAACACAGACTATGGGTATGTAGCATCTGAAATTCATAGTAAAGAGATTCATCTGACAATAATATCATGATTTAAGTTTCCACAAGACCAGTAAAAAGGATTGTTTGGAAGGAATTAGGTCTTAGCTGCAAGTTAAAATTCACAAAGTTGACCTTTAGAGGTTGTTTGCTTTTTTGTTGCTGTTGTTTTTTTCTTTTTTGTTTTTCCTGTCCAAAGTACCACAACATCTCATTTTTAGGGTATGAAAACTAGAACCTTTTCCACTTGTAGATTGGTTCTCTGGAGAGAATGGTGGATATATGGAAGAGCCTGGGAAATTAGTGGCTCAAATCGGCTGGCGACGTTCATTTAGGTGATTCACACAGAGTTTTCTGCTCTCCTTCCAGGTATCAGTGGTCCTGGGGGAAGGGAGAGGTGTAAACCAGGACCTTAGGTGTAGGTGTCATGAGAAATATCATCGTCTGGGTGGGCGGAGTTCCCCCTTCCCAGGCCGAGCCTCCCAGGATCTTACTGAGGAGGCGCTTACTCCACTCCCTGAGCAGTCCGGATGACTGCGTTCTCCACGGCCCCCGGAGGGGGCTTTACCTTCCGAATAAAGCTGGGGTGATCTGGGAAATTGGAAGTGAGGGTGACTACAACACCCCCCGCCCCCGCGCCAGACCGAACAAACCCCTCTTTTCCGCCAACGAGTTGGCACAGTTATCACCCCTGGGAGATCCGGAAAGAGAGCAGGAAAGTAGCGTCTGGTTGCGCCCCTCTAGCCCAAGAGGTGCGGGAGAAAGTAGACGCGCGATCTTCCGGGCGCTGCACGCCGAAAGCGCCCGGGCGGCCACAGGTGCCCAGGGAGGCGAGGAGAAGGCCGGGGGCCCGGGTGCGGGCCGGGGGCGTGGGAGGGCAGCGCCAGCGCGGGTGCGCCCGGGAGCCGCCGCCGCTCACCTGCCCGGGGGGGCGGGGCGCGGCGCGGCGCTAGGGCGCCCCCGCCTCCCGCCGCCCGCCTCCCGCCCGGGGAGGAAGCGGAGGGGCGCGGTGTAAACAGAGCGGCGGCCGTGATGTCAGCCGGTCACATGGAGCCTCTTATGGCTCGGGATGGCTCTCGGCGGACGGGCAGCTGCGGCAGCTGCTGCTGTGGCTCAGGCGGCGGCGGCGCGGCGGCGGCGGCAGAGGGGGCTCCGGGGTCGGACCATCCGCTCTCCCTGCGCTCTCCGCACCGCGGCTTAAATGATGTATTTTGTGATCGCAGCGATGAAAGGTGAGCCCGGGCGCCCCGCCGGGGCCGGGTGGGCTGGCTGCTCGGGGGGGCGGGGAGGCGGGCGCGCAGGGGGAGGGGTGGGCGCGCCTGCCCGAGCGCACGTACTGCCCGGGGCTGGGCGCTGGAGCCCCGCCAGGGCTTTTTGGGCCCCTGCAGGGCGCCCCCTGAGCCCGGTCGCGGGATCTGCCTGCCTCCTGTCGGGGGCAAAGGCGCATGGGCTGGACCCCTCTCTTCTGTCCTCTCCGGCTTCTGTCAGTCGCCCAGGTCCGCCTGGCACCCGGCGGGGCGCCCGGAAGAAAGTTTGCTGGGAGTCGCCGCGCTTCTGGCAGGGAGGGGAGGGTCTGAGGAGCTCGGAGGAAGCCAAGGGGCGCCCGCGACGGGTCCCCAGGGCCCGCACCCCGGACAGCTCCGGCCTACGTAGGGAAGGCGCCGCGCCCGGGCCGGGCCGAGCGTGCGCCCGGGCGCGGTGTCATTCCTGGGGACTGCTCAGCGTCCCGGGCCTTGCACCCTGCTCCCCCCCGCCCCCCTCCGCCGCCCGGCGGCCCCGAGCGCCAGGGCGGCCGCCTGCAGGGGTAGTGCGGCCGGTCCGCGCTGCGTGCCCGCCGCGGCCGCTTCCGAAAGCGCGCAGGCCCGAGCGAGACGGGCTTCTGGAGCGTGCCAAGACTCCCTGGGCGGCAGCCGCAGCGCACCCTCACTTGATACTTTGGGTTGTGGATGGATGTGGGGAGGCAACTTCTCCCCCCGCACAGGATTCGCGGGCAGTGGTGGAGGTTAGACGGCGGCGAAGGCCGGCGGGCGCGGGTTAGTCGCGGCCAGACCTCCTCGTCCGGCCTTCCGCCCTGATCCGAAGTCCTTTGCCGGGCTGGTGGCGGGATGGCAGCGGGGACTGGTTGCAGAGAGGACTGGCTTCAGGTCTTCTCAGGTGAGGAGGAAAGAAACCATGGCAAGTCAGGGAAAATATAATGGGAAAGCCAAAGTTTGGAGGTGCGCAGGAACTCGCCTGCGCCGTCCGGACAAGCCGAGACACGCAAACAGCCCGAGAGAAAACTCAGCCCGCAGCCCTCCGCCGGCTCGTGCGCCAGCAGTTTCTTCGGGGCCGATAATCTGCCCGCAGACCCGGCCGCTGGGAGTGGGGATTTAGAGCCCCATCTGTTTGCGGCGGACAGGGCTCCCCTCATACGAAGCAGTTTTGCAGACCCAGACTGTCCTGCGGGTTCTGCCCATCCGTGCGGGCGCGGAGCGCTCGTTAAACGTTTGCTAAGGTTGAGGTTTTGTTGCAATCCTAGATGAAGGACACCAGTTCGGTATCTGCACTGGGTTTACTTTCGGATCACCGAGCTTTGCCTTTCTTCACTAGAGATTGGGTGGCATCTCTTTTATTAATTATTAACAGGCCGAAACGTACTGGACGCTAAGATGAGCTGCTTGAGATGAAATCTTTCTATACGACGTGCCCAGAGCAAATTTTTGTCTTTTCCCCGGTGGCTTGGGGGAAATGAAATTTAATCATTTTTAGAATATGCAACAGATAAAGGAAAGGGTAGGAGACCTCCACGTTCTTAAGCACTTAACTTTTTTTTTCTTCCCAAAATGATTTTAAGATTTTCTTACCGACTTCTTATGCAGACGAAACGTATGCTTCTCCCCTCCCCCTCTAAAAAACTTTTATGCTATTTCCAGCGGTTCATTAATCCTGTAAGAGTAAAACGATTCAGATAGCCTTTGTAGTTAAGACATTTTCTTCCGTTTTTTCTTTAAGGCGTGAAATAGATTTGGGGAGGTGTCAATGTTAATCCTTATCTATTTTATTTAGTATGATTGGTGTCGACTGAGGAAGGGTGAGCAGCTGATATTATTTCCCCTAATGAACACTAACCACCAAACAATAAGGAAAGTGCGTCTGAATGTTTTAACTTAATGTTGATGTTTCTGAGTACATAGGCTTTTGTTTTTGTAGTGCTAGCACAAAATGAAGTTCCATAGTATCCCTTAGTGATATAACCATGGGAATCACACCGCCACTATATCCCCCAAAAGCTCTAGCCCACACATTTGTCTTGGAGTGACCTCTGGCTGCCACAAGATAATAGATGCATAGTATTGTGCTTTGCGAAAAGTAGCTCAGATATACTGGCAATTCAGTTTTTCTATAAGCTCAGCTGCGGGGGGGCGGAGGGGGAAGGTGTAGAAATAAAATGCATTTAGACAATTAGAATATTTCATTCCCAATATCATAATATCCTGTGTCTTAATGGGATTATCTTGCTTTGGAGCTTATTTAAACTGAAGAAAAATAGTTTGTGGAAAATAAGGAATGCTGTAAATGTTTCCGTATCAGATTTAAGGGGAAAAAAAACTGTCCCAGAGTCATATTAAATACTTCCCTACTGCCTCTCAGTTTTAATAGTTAAATTGGTCCCATATGTAAGAGAGTTTGTGTAATTAGGTTTTTTATACAAAACAGAAACACTCTTTACAATATAGTTTTTTGGTATGTGTATGCATGTGGCTGGGGGAGGAGAGAACAAGCCACCATAAAAGAGAAACATTCTCTTTGTTGGCTGATTTACTGATGTTTTTAAAACATCATTAAAGCAGGCCTTTTGAACTCACCAAAGAAAATCCTTCCTCTGCATTAGTTGTCAAATAAGTTTAGGCTTAAAGTGGGCTTGTGCTTAGAAGTAATAAATCTTCATTTGAGCAACTCTAGTCTCATCCTTCAGTTTTGTTTTTGTTTAATTAACAACAGAATTCCAGTACCATTTGGATTGCTTCTTGAGCAAATGGAGAGAGCCAGAGATAACATTTATAATCAGGGGAGCACTTGTTCTACGCATCATAAAAGTGCTTTGGCCAAATGTCAGGCAGCAGCCAGTGCTGAAGGGAAATGCGAGTGCTTCATCAGTTTTAGTAGATTATACCCCCCTTTGCTTCCTAGCAGCAGAGCACTCAGCCTGTGTTCATGTAAATGGAGTTAAGGGAGTGAAGGGAGGCTTAAGGGGAATGTCTGTCCCATCATAGATTCTTCCCTCAGCACAATCCATGTACAAACACAAGGCATGTTACCGCTTTGAAACTACTGTATATGTGGGTGATAAGGGGTATTTCCAACTCTAGTAAATGTGATTTTATAGTTTTAAAGAATTTGGCCTTTCTCTTTCCCAAATGAAATTTGAATTTTATCCCTCGTCTTATTTTAAGTACTGTGTCAGTGGTATCCCTTAGCTGGGATTTTTTTTTCCATTTTCATGACCTTTGATGGGTAGGATTGGAAGAGGGTGATGGCTGGATCTTGGAAAGAGAAAACTCAAATAGCTATTTCAGACCCCAGAGTGCTTAGCAGACAAGGAGAGGTCAGTTCTTTTAAAGACAAAGAGGATCTCTGAGTCCATTTGTCCACTGGGTGAGGAGGGAGCTCGGACCTTCTATGAAGTGGAGAATATTTTAGAAGCACCATTTTCATGAGCAGTCTCTTGATTTTACATATTTCAATCACATCACTTTCAATTTATCATAAGTAAACCACTTTGCCCTCGATTTGAATTGAGTACCATATAATTTCTTTAATGCTGCCCAGTTATAAAATAATACAATTTCTAAACAGACTTAGTCCTTTAAATATATATATGATTTAAATATTAGGGCTTTTTTTTTTTTTTACTATCTAGTAGATATATTAGTAAATATATTAATAGTTCTTACTAGACTCCTTTTTTTCCCAACCTTTCCCTCCCAGCCAAGTGAATCACAATAAAATGGATGAGGTCAGCAAGTAGATAATTGCAAAGCATCAGCAGTAGCACCTAGCTACTTTGTAATTTGCTCTGGGGCACCTAAGAAAATAATATTCACAAATGACCATTTACTGGGAGAAAAAGTTACTGGATGGTTAGATACATAGATAGCTAGATCTGCAGAGGTAGAGTTGAGTTTTCTTAAAATCTTCTCAGCTTATTTTAGTAATCAATAAACCCCTTGTGTTGAACTAATCTATGAATACTTTGTCATAGAAATTTTCTGCATGGATTCTAAGTATTCACAGTGTTTATTAATAAGAAATCAAGCCCGCCTTAACCTATATATTTCATATTTATTAATTTAAAAAACCATAATTAGATGCTCAGAGTTAGCCTTTATGTTTCTGTGCTTTAAAAATAATAATAATTTGGAGGGGTCCACCAGTGACAACACAGATGTGAATTCACATTTGATATTATCTCAAAGACCACATATTGACCCTTTGAGGAATGATTTACTTATTCTCTCTCCCTCCTCTAGCTCCTCCACCAACGATACCTCCCTTCCACACCAGCCCTTGAGTCATGGCCTTAGAGATTTGCAGTCAGAGATTTTTGTATCTGTCAGTATTGTCTGTGACATGATTGATCATGGTTTTTCTGTTCATTGTCAGAGTGCTATATCCGGAAATAAGAGGTCTAAATAGACAGATACTAGCATATATTAGCCAACAGGCAAAACGCAAGAAAGCAGTTGAAATCTTTTGTTTCTGGATTTTCTAAGCTGCATTTGTTAGCCCTCATCATAATATAAGGAAGAATTATGATGACTTTAAAATCTTTGTATAAAAATTAATGTCAAACCTGTTCCCTAGGTTTGCCAGCGATTTCCTTTTTTGCCTTTGATTTCATTGCCTCTGAAATTTACTAAGCATTTCATAAACAAATCGCAGTTTGATGTTAATCTATATTTGTTTTCTGCTTTATGGTTTGCAGCCATTCTTGTCGCATTTAATCTTCCCTGGGAAGTCATTGACACTGTCGCGGTTTTTAATCGAAGAAACTGAGGCTCACAGAGGTTATGTGTTGGTTAGCCAAGCTTGACAAGTGAAGCGAGGGCTAGAGCCCTAATTTCTACTGTCTTCACGCTGCCTCCCCTGGAGGAAGCTGTGAAAATGTCCTGGATATAACTTTGTCTCTAGTTAGTGGAAATTATAACTCTGGCGTTTATAAGGGAAAAAAATAGATTCAATTATGTAATGCTTTGCTGAGCCTAATATCTTTAAATTACTATTTAATAAAATCAATTTGGTACAAATAGGGTTATTCTTATTTGCTTACCATTAGCTCTCTTCATCCACGATTTTCATTAAGTCTGCTTCTTGTAAGAGGATCTGAGTGAAATGTAAGCATTACTTTCCTAAAGAATATGGAATACTATGAAATGCAGCTAACCTGTGTAACCTAACTCCATTATGAGAAAATCGAGCTGGAGACTTATCTATATGGTCCACTTAGCTTTAGGCAAAGGGAGCATTCAAAAACGCATCTTCTAAATTTCATATCCCTTTATGGAGTAGAAAACTCATGAATCCTTGGGCTTGTGAGTGCTGTCCTGGTTGTTTCCATGACAGCTAACGGGCATGATCATGGGCGTATTCTTGAGAAATCTGTTGTCTTTTAGAAAATCAGAGTCAAAGTTTCCAAGTAGATAGATCTGCAAAAGCTAATTTCTCACTTGATGGGGGTTTATTTCTCTGGCAACTGGATTGAGTGGTCTTTGCCTGAAAGCAAATAAGCATCATTTCATAGAGTCTCAGGGAGAGCAGAAACCTAAAATGTCATTCAGATACACACCCTCTTGGCATTTGGTTCCTCTCCATGGCGTTCCTGGCAAATTGTCTGGTTATGCTTGAACACCTCCTATGATGGGGAGCTCACTATCGTTAGAGGAAGCTTATTCCATCTTGAATAAGAAAATTATTTTTATTTCAAGCATAAGTCTCTCTTTTGTACTTTTAATCCCTCGATTCTGATCCTTTCTTTTGGGGCTGTGTACAATACAATTTAATCCATCTTTCATATGAAAGATTGAAAGATTGTCAGTTATTTGAAGACTAAGTATGAAACACACACACACCCTCCCTCAATCTTTGCTGTGTGTCTCCACTCCATTCTGTTCACCGTCAGCCTTCTAGCAACCTTGGTCATTTTTTTCCTCAAGCACATTTCAGTTTGACTAGAACCTCTTGAATTTTTGTACCACAACCCGAGTCCTAGTTGTGATATGATTGACTCAGCACTTAACCCACCATGTAGTAAAGAGAAAAGAGTTTAAATTTTGTTTTAATTTTTTTTAAGATTCATAAGCTAGGTTGTATCTTTTGAACGTCATGACTAGCCTTTGTGCTACCGTTGTAATTTGTGAAAGTGGACCTTTGACCTACTTAGAAATACTTTTGGATGAACTGAAGTTGATATTAAATATCCAAGAAAATCAAAGATATTGAAAAAATAATTAAAGGAACATGAGAAGCATTTCTGAGGTGTTTTTCGCCAAAGTAGTGTGTCAGAGCTGAAATAAGGCTGCCCTCTAGTGGTTACTTTCTCATGGAATGCTAAAAGCGGTAACAGTGCCAATGCATTTCCCATCAGGCTAGTGGAGAAGGTCAAAGGTTGAAGTTATTTTCTCGATTGCTGTGGGACTTTCTACATCAGATTCAAAAGTGTAATTTATTGTTTTGCATGGTTGTTAGAAATGCGTCTGTGGGAGAGATAATGAATGTTAAAAGTTTGCTTGGAAGGGAATTTTTAAACTTAAGATAAAGTTGATTTATAAAATTCTGTTTGGCTCCATATTAAAGTTAAATATTTAAGTGAGATTTGGTTTGTGAGTAAACAATTATGACCTTTGTGGTAATCCTTGGGTTTTTTTTGTTGTTTGGTTGTTTGTTTTTAGAATTTCAACCTCAATTCTATTCCTCTACCCTCGAATATTTTTTAAAAAGAGATTGTCAGTCATTCTGATCAGAGAAATCCGGCATCTTCCCTTTTTAAATCTAAAGCTTTTTTTTCTTTCAAAAAAGGGAAACATTTAGAAAGAAGTAAACTATTGTTGATATTTTTGGCAATAGAGCAATTTTTCAATGGATGCAAAACTATTAACCCGCTGGTTTCTGAAGTCTTAGGGTTAGAGCATTTTATTCACTTAAGTATATACAACTTGCCAAAGAAATTGAGTATATGTTACACAGGTTTTTAGAACATTATATCATTTATGCTTTAAAACAGTGCACAAAGTAGAGATAAGCATTTGTTTGTGTAATTTTTAGGATAATAGATAATACAAGTGAAATGTGTGCTTAGATTTCAGTGGTATATTGAGTGTGAAACTATTACGAAACAATCTGGTTTCTGTATTGGAATCAAAGAAATGATTATTGACCTTCCTATTTCCTTAAATATCTTTTGTTACTGATGCTACGGGGAGAGATGAGAATTCAAGTTTACGTGAATTTTGCATTGCTCAAGTAGTCCAGGCTTCTGAGCTGAGCTAGAATAACCAGGGTGATCTTAATGACAGATAATCACCAGGATTTTAAAGGACGACAGTGCTTACTTGTTCCTACCGGAAAGATTAAATTGCATCTTTACATGAAAAAGAAGGAAGGGAATTTTTAAAAAGTCAGGAAAACCTGCTGTTTAAACCTTGTCATCATAGAAATAAGGTAGTGGTTCAGAAGTGAAGACTTGTGGTTAAGTTTCAGATCAGTTACTGAAGCAAACCGTTTTTCAAACTGCGCCACCCAGAAGTGTGATTCTTTTACCACATGAGAAATATTCTCTTTTTCACAGAATGTTATTTTCATTTTGCAGTCGTTGGGTTTTTTTTTCTTCTTTTCTTTATCTCATGTCAAATCTTCGGTAGAACCCTGGGTATAAATAACGAAATAAAGTTGTTTCAGCAAATACTTATTAAGTGCCTATTGTGTGCTACGTTGTTTAGGTGCCACCTGTGTGCTTTTATAATAGAACAAGGACACCTTCCTCCCTATCGTGTATCTTAAGCCATGAATCAGCGTTTAAAGACATGCACTGAGAAATTGCCTGCCACGCTTAACTAGAGAAAGCTGCTTTAAGACTTTTGAGCTTATAGGTTTGTAGTTTCTATGAAGTCCATGCCATTTAAAACAAAGAGTTTGTAACACGCAATGAAACATTAATGCAATTGGATAAAGTTAATCCTTCTATTTATGTGTGAACATGATTCCCTTCCAAATAAGCCATAGGGTAGCTCTAAAATCCTGCCTAAGCAGTGGCTCTGAAACTTTGGAGAGCAACCCATAACCAGAAGAGTTGCAAAGGCAGATTTCCGGGTCCCACCCATGGAGACCCTGATTCTGTCAGCCTGGTCTTCCCAACCCAGGAAGGTATTTAAAAGGTGTCTCAGGTGTTGCCAGTTCAGATGGTCCTCCTCACTCCCTCTGTGAAACCTCGCCCTTGCCTGTCAGAGCTCAGATGGGCAGCAGAATCCTCCAACCCTTCAATGGTTCCCAAATATCATTGATCTTCACGGTTAGCTGAGAAGCATTTAAAAAAACTAAGTGCCCGGTCTCTATCACCACCTATATGGATCACGATTCCGATGGTCTGCGGAGAGGCCAAGGAATCTGAATTTGTAAATCTCCCCTTGGTGACTGAGGATCTGACAGGTTTGGGAACTACTGCTCGGGTCTAACCCTCTCCTCTTACTAGTGAGGAAAGGATGCTCAGGTCACTGATATTAAGGTAAGCCTAAACTTTCCTTTGAGGCCACTGAAATCTCCTTTCAGAGTGGGTGAGGTGCACACCATGAGCAGTTTCTGCCATTGTTTGGATGTTATTAACACATTTGAGATATTCTTCTGATTATTTCTGGCCTTTCTATCAACCAGTGTGTAGGAAAAAAGTGGGCAGGCTCCCAGTCTGTTACCCCAAATGATCCAAACAGAAGAGGCCCCTGTGATGCTTTCCCAACCCTGTATTCCTTTTCTGCATAAACCTTGCCCAGGAGCTCTGGCCTTCTAGCCCTCAGTGAGCCCCGAGGCTGGGTCTTGCCACCATTGTGACCACTCAGTGGGGCAGGCTGGGGATTGTGCCTCAAAAGTCAAGGCCAACTCCAGTGGCAACAGTGATGCCTCTTCTATGTTGCTTTTTTTTCAGCAACAAAGTCCAGGTTTTAGAGCCCTGCAAGTTGTGAATGCTTCCTATTTATAAGGTGGTGTTTCTCAGGCCCTGAGCACCTGGTGTGTATCTGCCCCCCTCCAGGCACTGGAATGGCGAAGTTTGAATGACACAGACACCACACTGCCTTTGTGCAACTTAGATTCTAGGCTGGTGAGACAGAAAAGTGGAACTACTCTGGCTGATGGGGGAGGAAGGCTGACCCCCTTCTGCACCAACTCCAGCCCCTCCTTCTTTGGAAAATGGCGGTGCCGTAGCCCATCATGTGGCAGATGTGATGTTGCCATGGGGGCAACAGCAAACACAGCAGGCTTCACCTCTGGTCTCTTCGAGTGTATGTTCTCGTGGGAAGAGGTAGATAATACCTAAGTAAACATATAAATGAACTAGATAAATACAGATAGTGACAACAGCTCGGCCAACATAGAAATTGTAATGGCTTAGAATTGCTTATGGCCTCATGGATGAACAGCAGGGAATGAAATCCAAGAATTTTTTCTAACCAGTGATGAATGTTCTGCCGTAGACCCAAGAGGGAGTTTAGAGGTCATCTGGTCTCTTAGTTCTCAGCCTTGTCTGCCCACTAGGCTGTCTAGAGAGCTTTTTGAAAAACACCAGCCCAGGCTCCACTCCTGGAAGCTCTGATTTTATTGGTCTGAGGTGGGTCTCAAGTATTGATAATTTGTTAAAGCTGTCCAGATGATTCTGGTCGAGAAACCTCTGAGGTCCAACACCCTTATTTGACATGTGAGTCGTCCATCCCCGGTGCAGGGCAGTAGTGTTGGATGGTGGAACCCCCCACCCCCACCCCCATGTAGGGTGGGAGAAGACATGGGTTCTCCTGCCAGGTCAGGCTACCTCAATTGCTCACTTTCCCCATTTGTAAAATTAGGGGAAATTGATAGCCATCAAGAGCTTTTCCAGCTCTCCATTCTGTGAAAATGTTTGTCTTAAAACAGAAGGAAAGGTCTGGCTTCTCGTCCAAGACTGGGAGGAAGAAAACAAATACACTCTAGTTTCCTTATTCCTTGTCTCAACCCCTAATTGCTAGAGGTCCCTTCATCAGCTGATCGGTTCCTTTGGGGAGTGAAAATTTAAGGTAGAAAGAGGTAATTACTTTCTGCCAATTATTTAAATAAATTTAAGAATAAGCAAGCTTTCATTAATATTTATGCCCTGATTTAGTTCTGGTAAATTAGTCATACCTTATGTATCAAATTCTAGCCCAAAGCGTTTTTTGATGGTTGAGTTAAAACCGAGGAGGTCGGGGTAGGGAGGTTGCTTAAAAATGGAAGCCCTGGAATAGTCTTAAGCATCACACACCACAGTAATTTTATTCCTTACCAAATATTCCAGGCCAGAAACCCAAAGACATTGAGTCTCTCCCAATATATTGTTTGCAGTTTTTTAACAAGCAGAAACAGTGTATCTCTCCTGTGTTGCCAGCTTAATAAAAGAAAACTACAAAACTAAGTTCTATTATGAAAAATATTCTGCTTCCTCATCTGTGACCCTGTATCTCTAAGAACTTGGGTTTCGTTGAAACATTTATTCAGAAAGATACCAGTTCATTATAAACCAGCATGGTGTGATGTAAGCACCTTAACTTTATTTCCTTTTTGTGTGGAATCTCCCAGTGGGGTTTGATAATATTCGGCAGTTGCACAAATGAGAAAGGAGTTTGAAAAGTAAATCTGATGGGAGCCGGTAAATGAAATCAGAGCCGTGTATTTTTCAACAGAGATTTTTTGAGGATGAGCACATTGCCTGTTTGGCATGTATATATTTAAGAAATTGACACATGTTGATATACATCCATAAGTTCTCCTTAGACAGAAAATTATAGAAAGCCATCTTCCTGTAACTTAAGCTACATCCATAATAGCAAGCACCTTCTGAAAATGATACCGTTTGACAAAATAATTGGCAGAAATCTATTTCAAAAGCAATGTTTCTATCACAAGCATAATCATGTAGAACAGAAGTGTTTTGTTTCCCCCACTGCAGAGAAACAAAGTCATTTAATGTGAGTCAAGACTTCTCAAAGTTCTGGCAGACTTTCTAAGCCCCCTGTTGCTGTTGCATTCAGAATCCCTTTTAAAGTGGCTTGGAAGTTTCTGTATGATTTCAATGGCTGCTTAGGGGAAATATTGGCTAAACTCCTCATTTTGACTGTTAAGATGGCTTGAGTGTTTTCAGAATGTTTTCATTTGCTAGAAATATGTTTTGCGCTCAGGCTTCTCTTGTTGCAGAAGGTTGGTTACCAGCCGTCTGATGACGCCTCAGGGTGTTTACAGAAGATGTGGGTGCTATAGTTATATTTGAGCACAGCCCTCCTCCAATGAAGTGTGTGGTAGTCAGCAGAAATGCGAAAACATGTACTTAAGGAATGATGCTTGTAAGAGATGTGCCGTAAAGGAAAACGGTTGTTCAGATGTACGACATGACTGACAGCTCTCCTTGTAGGCATGCTAGTAACAATAAAGTCTAGAAGTTCAACATCAAAGCGATCACAGCTTACTCCACCAGTGACTTACACATCAAAGAGAGAGCGCAAGACAAAGGAACTGCACCGAGGTGCGTTTTTCTGCCTCGTAGCCAGATGCTCTGGGGTAGCTCCCAGAGCTCCTTTCTTGAATGCAAAGTGATTTTTTTGCAGATCAGCGTCTTCATTTCATAAATGACCAGGAATATAAAAGGAGGGCAAATGAGCTCTATAATTGCTCCCCGTCGCTCTAAGTTTGGTTAGGAGAGACTCATCGCAGGAGAGATTGGTCTCTGGTTTCCTTAAGAAGCGAATTGTGTACCGGCATGGGCAGCTCTAACTTCACCTAATAGGGTCCAAGGAATTATTCACAAAATAAGAGAGTACAAGTTGGATACATTTCAAGTTGGTTGTTTTGAATTATGCTTGACATAAAACTAGACCTAAGTTTCTGGAGTTGTCCCCACCGGCACTCCCCAACACCCTTGCTTTTAAATTTTTTAACATTCACCTTGTGGGTGGATTTTTTGCTGAATCAGGTGTGCGTTACCTAACAGGTGTGTGTGATAATGAAATTTAGACCTGTTACACCGGCTCTTAATTAGTCGCCAGATCGGTGCCTCAGTTCTGTCAAGCAAATGGTGTGTACTCCAGAATGCTAACGGTAGAACGGGAAGAAGAGTCTGGATTTGATTTCCCCCCCCCCACTTCTTGTTATTAAATTGAAAATAAAATTAACCATGCAAGCATTATGGGTGGTTTGAAATAATGTGCTTTTTTTTTTTGCTTGCCTTTGACATTTGAAGTTCTTTTATAGTTCATCTTCAGTAATTTACTCATTTTTAAATGCTATCGAAAAATAGTAGTGTTCTGCGTAGTCATTAATAAATACAAAGCAACTTTCTCAAGGCTCTAGGGAGACCTAATAAACAACTGTGTTACTAATTGATGCTATACTGAGCTGACAAAAGTAGTGCATCGGTAAACAGAAGTTAGAAAGCAAGAAGTTAAAGAACTATAGGGGATTATGTAGACATCAAGGGTTGGAAATTATAATAAGGCCTCTTTAGGGGAGCATTAATTTGCATGTGGCTGAATTAGGACACCCAATTATTTCTGAGGACACTATGAGGAGCTCATCCAAAATACCCCCGAAGTGAAAAGGTTTGGGAGGGTTGGGAGTTAGACGGGATAGAAGGGGGACTGAGCATGTCATATTTCCTATAACTCACAGTAGTTTTCCCAATAGCTTGTTAGAGTAGCTTTCTTTGTTAGGGAGAAAAATGCTGATGAACTCAAGAGTACTGCAATTTCTTTGTTCTATACACACTATTTATGTTGGATCGCCACAATGGAATTTTTTTTGAGCAGGGAGGGCAGGAATGTGGAGACAGAAATAAACCTTTTAAATCTTCTTTCTGTGAACCCCACAAGGACATAAGCATTGAGCAGATTAGAGAGTGGATTTATACTGGTACTATCCACCACAGCAGTGGTCCTCAACGTGTGATCCAGGCACCCCTGGGGGTCCCCAAGGCCCTTTCAGGGGTTCCAAGAGATTAAAACTCTTTGCATAATAACACTAAGACATTATTAGCCCTTTTGACTGTACTGGTCATTTGCATTGATAGTGCCAAAGCCCTGGCGGGTAAAACTCCTAATACCTTTGCAGGAATCAAGGCAATAGTCATTTTTGCTATTACTGTGGACTTGCTGGTAACAAAACATTACCAAGTTCATTTGAGACTGTCCTGATGAAGCAGTAAAAATTATTAAGCTTATTAAATTTTGACCCTTGAGTACAAGTCTTTTTGACAAAATGGGAAGTACACATAAAGTACAGAGCGCTTCTGCTCCGTACCGAAGAAGGATGTTGATCTCCAGGGAAAAGTACTTGTGCCATTGTTCGAGTTAAGAGCTGAACTCACTGCTTTTTGAATGGAATGCCATTTTCTTACTAGAACCACTGACGGCAGTTGTTCAGACTTACGTGTATGTCCTACATTTTCTCAAAAATGAACCAAGTAAGCTCATCATTTCAAGAAAAATAGTTGACAGTATTTATTACTAATAGATTCAAGATTTCAGGCAAATATTAGAATTTTGTAACACTTGTACCCAACACCGTGAACCTGACAGCATCCTAATACATAAAAAATTTTCTGATGATGTAGGTGGTGATATCAATAAATGTGATTACTTGATAGAATCCCATTTGGTAATGCAACATGTCAACATCTGGAAGAGCTACATAACTCATTGAACTAATAGCTTCCAAGTGACCAAATGCATGCCATTATAAAAATATGGATGGGTGTAAAAGATTCATTCAAAGTACAAAATATACCAGTGTATTTGAATTTAACAGAATACAGAAAATTACTGGTATGGTTTCAGGTTCCATATTCCAACTAACCTTTAAGAAACTACCACTTGTTGAGTTTTGGTGTAGTGTCAAAGAAGAAAATCCAGAATTATTTGAAAAGCCCAGTAAAATGCTCCTCCCTTTTCTAGCTGCATATCTGTGTGAGGCCAGAATTTCTTCACATACTTCAACCATAAGAACACAACAGATTGAATGCAGAAGCAGATATGAGAATCTACCTGTCTTCTCTTAAGCCAGAGATTAAAGATGCAAAAATAATGGCATTTTTTTACTAACTTTTTTGTTTTGTAAATATATATTTAAACACTTTATGTCAATATGTAATGAATTTATTCCTGTTATTTTCAAATTAATTATAGACAAATATTGTTAAATGTTCTAATTCCTTGTGCAGTAATTACTGATATCTAGCCCACATAAACAGAAGCTCTCTTAAGAGCATGAAATGATCCAGACACCAAAAGTTTGAGAACTGCTCTCTACAATTTACTCTAGGAGACACAGAAGATTTTTTTTTTTTTTTTTTGCTGTACGCGGGCCTCTCACTGTTGTGGCCTCTCCCGTTGCAGAGCACAGGCTCCGGACTCTCAGGCCCAGCGGCCACGGCTCACGGGCCCAGCCACTCCGCGGCACGTGGGATCTTCCCGGACCGGGGCACGAACCCGTGTCCCCTGCATCGGCAGGTGGACTCTCAACCACTGTGCCACCAGGGAAGCCCAAGGGGCTTTAAATTTATACAGATTTAACAGATAAACCCCCAATTATATATTAAACAAAGCGCTTTCAAACATGAATTCGAGAACAAATTTTCTAATCACTGTTTTCTTTATAACATTATTTCCTCTTTATTGGCCATGTAAGACCATTGCTGGGGGTTACCTTTTTGTTGTTTCCTTTTTTAATAAAACAGAGGTTTGGCATAAAATTGTGGTTCATGGAGGCTTTATGATTTATCTTTACCAACTAAGAGGCACGCAGGTCTTGGTTCCATGTAGTTACCTACCAGCAGACCATCAGTTGACTGGAAGCAAATGTATTTTGGCACATTGTGCATTGCTAGGGTCTTGCTCCTGACTCCTCTTGCCAAGAGAAGAGTTGGTGCCCCTAGAGCCAGATCAGCGTCAGAGTACTGGGTTACCTCGCTCCCGACATGGTCTTATTAGCCAATTAAAGGTTAGGCTGAAACACACTCACTGTGTAAACAGTGGTTGTGCAATGGCCCAGAGTGAGGCTGGCCAGGAGAAAGAGTGCCTCATTTCCTCTTGGATCTGCCCAAAAGCAGGAGGGCTAAAGGAGAGTGAGAGAGTGAAATGGTCTCACGTCAGAACAACACGCAATGATGACGTGAGGGAAGGACGGGAGCGGAGAGGAAGGGAACAAAAGATAGCGTCCTCTCTCCTTAGAAAGGCTGTGGGGAAGGCGAAGCCCTCACCTTTGTCAAAAGGGTTAGAGAGCGAACTGCATGCCTACTTACGGTTACAAAGAAAACAAAACTTCCTCCAAATTTCCGAGATAATTAATTCTCTTTGAAGGAAGATGGCTCTTTTTAGGCATTGTATTTTATTAAATTTCTAATATTTTCCTGCTAACTGAACTTAAAATAATAAGTTTTATACCTTCAGTTTTGCATTAGTCAGTGGTTTTGACCCAGGCACAGAAAGACTAAAAACCAAAAGGCATTTTTTTTTCTTGATCTCAAAGTGTTTACTGTGAAAATTCATCAAGCTTACATTTGTGAGTTGGGCCTATTTCTGTGTATGTTGCACTTCGACAAAAAGCTTACTAAAGGGCTTCCCTGGTGGCGCAGTGGTTGAGAGTCTGCCTGCCGATGCAGGGGACACGGGTCCGTGCCCCGGTCCGGGAGGATCCCACGTGCTGCGGAGCGGCTGGGCCCGTGAGCCATGGCCGCTGAGCCTGCGCGCTGGGAGCCTGTGCTCCGCAACGGGAGAGGCCACAACAGTGAGAGGCCCACATACCGCAAAAAAAAAAAGCTTACTAAAGGGTGGGGGCATTCTAGTACCCTTTGTGTAAATAAGACACTCACAGTACTGAAAATATTCTCTGGACTCCAGGCTTTGGAATTTTTCACTGCCATTTAACACACATTGCGTTTATCCTCAATTTCTTCGTACTACAGCTTCACAAACAGAAGACTGAATCTGTGACCCGATGAAAGGGAACTGAAGGCATTTGTATACTTCAAATATGTGTACAAAGCCATAAACTATATCACAATAGCCACCTTTACATTTTTCTTTTCTTTTTTTTTTTTTAATGTTGGCTTTTGAATGATCCAGGAGGAAGGTAGGAGGAGAAAGTGAATCAGAAGACACGGTGATATTGTTATGGGTACAGGAAGTTCTTCTAAGACTTAATGCTTTCTGTGTACCTTTGAGCTCTTTGCTAAGGGTTCTGGTTCTAGGTAAGGATGGCTCAGCACACTGGCTGTGTTTTCAAAGTGCATCATCTCCTATCTCAGCTCTCCCAGTGGTCTCCTGGCTTAGCAGCCCAGGGCTGAGTTGCACCACCCCCCGTCCCCCGCCCGGCTACATAGAGATCAGCGGTGCCTCTTTTCCAGACCGCCCCCTCTTCCCTCTCCCCAAACTCAGTGTTTCCATCTTGTGTCCCATTCTCTCCCAGCTCTTCCAGGTGACATGAGGGAAATGAATAAGGAAGGAATGTAAGAAATTCGGCACAAGTATAACAGCATGGATGGATCTGAAAATTTTTCCCAGTAGGTTTAAATCCCATAAATACTGCATATGCCAGCTGAAGGATCTTAGGCAAATTGTGTAACCTCTCTACACCTCAGTTTTATCAGCTGTAAAATTAAAAAATAATAATAACATGGACCTCATATGGGTTTTGGAAAGTAGGAAGTAACACATCCAAGGTGCTTTCTGCAGTGTCTCACCAGTAAGAGGTGCTTAGCCCATAGTAGGCAGTGAACAAGCATTATGATGAATACGGTCCTCATCATGTTCACGTGGGGAATGCGACACACGCCATGTACACAGATTTGAAGTTGGGGTAATGACTTCATCCAATCTCACCTCAGCTGATGCACACTGGCATTTTAACCGGGGCCTTTGCCGGTGCCCAAAGACGTGAGTTATGTGATTTGGTCGCAAAGGGGCTGGTGGAACGGGCACCTGGATGATATTCCTCAGCATACAACCTAAGAGACTTCTAATTCTGCACGATCCAAGCCCTACCACTGTGAACAGTAATACAAGTCCTAAGCCTGTCATTTTTAAAGTGCTTCCCCTGTGTGCCAAGCACTGTGAAGTGGATTCCCACATTTCTTACTCCTGTGAGCCTTTTACCGCCACCCCTCGGAGGCAGGGACGTGTCCAATGGCCACAGAGCTAGCACGGAGCTGCCCTTGGAGGCCAAGCCTGTCTGACCCCCAAGCCCATGTTTCGAACCTCCTTGCTGCTCTGACCCAACAGCGCAGCACCACAGTGGGAGTCTCACAAAGATACATTGTTCCAGACTCTGAGCTTGGGTGCAAACTGGGGTGGCAGGCTCCTTCAGAGCACTTTCGTGGAGTGAGAGGTAGGCAAAATACGCACAGATATTTATTGAGCATCTGCTGTGTGGCAGGAACTGTACAAAGTGCTAGAAGCAGAGAGAAGGGAAGATGTAGTCCCTGCCTTCAAGGAGCTCACAGGCCAGTGAGGACTCGAGGCGGAAATAAAACCATGACACGGTCTCAGTGCCAGATTGGAGAAATGGGGAGTTTGTTGGGAGCACGGAGAAGCCCGAATCAGACTGAGGGCTTAGGAACAGCTTTCTGAGGGAGGCAAAAGCTTAGCTGAGCTTTGAAGCGAAGGAAGGTCTTCCCAACAAGGAGTAGAGCTTGGGAAAATTCTCAAAGGCTAGACAGGGAAGGAGGCGAGTTTGGGTCTGGCAAGTACTTGAGTGTGGCCTGTAGGGACTGCAGGAGATGAGGCAGCTAGAGGAGGCCAGTGGAGTTCAGAGCATGAAAGGCGCCAGCTGTCGCTCTAAGGGTGTTGTTCTTTAGAAAGGTTGACGGTAAGCCCCTGGGGGAGGTCGCCAAACATTTTCAAGGCACATGGAATTCATTAGGAACAATCAGATGTTCTCAGTATCGTCCTTTCCCTTAATCATTTCAGGGAAGGAAAACAAAAAACAAAAAACGCTTTTTGGATGTTGCAAAAGACCTTTCTATGGTATGATTTGGGTTTCTGTGCAGACACTTTGCCTCTCGTATGCTGTTGAGAGATATATGAAAGGCATCAGCCACGAGACTCCTTCAATGGATTTTTGCACTTTGCTTGTTAGAAATTGATTCCGGGACTTCATTTTGATGTCGCGAAGATGAATGGGGCAGTAGTGTTTTGGCTTGCGCTGCCAGGAGGAGGGAAAACAAGGTTCTGTGGTGCCGCAGTTCAATCACGCTGCTTACAGAAGTAGGGCCATGAAAGGATGGAGGAGTGTGTCTTTGATACTGGAAGCCCTGTAGCCCTGTTGGTGCTACAAGTGAATGCTTAAATTAAAGGTTGGAGCCCGCTTTCAAGTACTGACTAGCAAGCAAAAAGCTCAGCCCACACTCATGCACCTACTCAAGCCGGTTAAAATAAAAATCCACTCTCGGCTAGGCTCGTGTCACAGCCAGCGTAATTATGACATGGAAGACTACTGTTTAAATTTGAGAGGCTGGAGCACACGTTTATTTAAAGCTACACTTGGTAATTGAATACGTGTTAGTCAGGACGTAGGCCCAAACTGCGAAGAAGTAAGTATCATTGCCAACTGCTTCTCAGGTTGTTTCTCCTTCATGTATTCAAGATCAACACTTGGCACTGGGCAGATTCATCCAGAAGAGAGGTGGTTTGACTCCCTTACCTTAGGACAGGTTACTTACCTCTCTCAGCTCTCATCCACCCATGGGGATAATCATGGCATCACCTCAGTGGATTGTTTTGAGGACTAAATGAGATAATACATTTAAGGTGCTTGGCAACCATCACTGAGTGCTTCATGGTGTAGTTTTTTTGCTGGTTTTTTAAGGTTGTGACTCTATGTACTGACATATAGTTGATTTACAATGTTGTGTTAATTTCTGTTGTACAGCAAAGTGATTCAGTCATATATACACACACACACACATACACACACACACACACATTCTTTTTTTTTTATATTCTTTTCCATTATGGTTTAATCTGAGAATATTGAATATAGTTCCCTGTGCCGTACAGTAGGACCTTGTTGTTTATCTATAATGTAGTTTTATTGTCAGTATTACTTATAGATTTTTTTTTCAAACAGTGGGCAGGAGTATGACTTAAATGCCCCTCTTTTTGTCTGGCTACCAAAGATAAAGGCAGAACAATGCAGCTATTAGTAATAGCCATGGCCTTATTAGGCCTGTTGAGTTAGAGTCCCTGCATTTCTGGTGGTTAGATAATATGCTCAAATTATCCAAGTGTTTGGGAAAGCCACGGTATCATGCTCATTTTGAGAGCATGAGGTATCATGCTCATTTTGTGATTGGTTTCTCATGGGTTCTTCCCCTTGCCATAGATATTTCCAAGTCATTCTCCCTCCTTGCCCTGTATGGACCATGTGAAATGCAGGGTAGCATGTTCTCCAACCAGTGAATCCCCTTTATACCCACTTTATACTGAGCTACTTTCTACATTTAAGGTATTCAACCTTGCTGTGTCATTTTAAGATCCCAGAATTCAGATTACAGATACTGAGGAACAGAGGAGGGTGTGCCTAGTATCTTTTCTGCAGAATCTATGGAATCTCATGCATGGAACTTAGAGGTCAGGCCTCCGTCTCCCCATCTCAGAGTGCTGGGATTTATGACCTCTGCAGCATGCTCTGGTATCTTTAAGTTAGGGCATTATTCTATTTATATAACTCACACTCTGCACTTTTGTGTGGATTATTATATTTTTTAAAATTTATTTATTTATTTAATTTATTTTTTGTCTGTTTTGGGTCTTCATTGCTGCGCGCCGGCTTTCCCTGGTTGCAGCAAGTGGGGGCCACTCCTCCTTGCAGTGAGCGGGCCTCCCACCTCAGTGGCCCGTCCCACTGTGGAGCCCGGGCTCCAGGCACTCGGGCTTCAGTAGTTGTGGCACGCAGGCTCAGTAGTTGTGGCTCGCGGGCTCTAGAGCTCAGGTTCAGTAGTTGTGGCACACGGGCTTAGTTGCTCCGCAGCATGTGGGATCTTCCCGGACCAGGGCTCGAACCCGTGTCCCCTGCACTGGCAGGCGGACTCCCAACCACTGTGCCACCAGGGAAGTCCCGATTATTACATTTTAATGAGAAAAGTAGTGAGGTCAGTTTAGGAGTTGGCACAGTGTTCTGATGAGTGAATTTTGATAACTCCCCAGCTGGATTTTTTTTTTTTTTTTTTTTTTTTTTTTTTGCGGTACGCGGGCCTCTCACTGTTGTGGCCTCTCCCGTTGCGGAGCACAGGCTCCGGACGCGCAGGCTCAGCGGCCATGGCTCACGGGCCCAGCCGCTCCGCGGCATGTGGAATCTTCCCGGACTGGGGCACGAACCCGTGTCCCCTGCATCAGCAGGCGGACTCTCAACCACTGCGCCACCAGGGAAGCCCAGGGAGCAGGATTTTGACTGTGGAAGATGACATAGCTAAAAACAACAGTCCCTTAGCTAGTCAGGCATTTTATAGGATATTTGACCTATAGCAACTTCAGAAGTCATCTAATCCAATCTGTGTGCTTTACACAGCAAGTACCTGGGAGATGAAATGCCCTGCCCGGGCTACGCTAGTGGCAGGGTAAGGACTGGAATCAGAGTCTCCTTACTCCTCTTCTGGAATTGTTTTCACTGATCATGTTTCATCTGAGAGCTGCAAAGAGTTTACAGTGGAATATTCTTATATCAGAGAGGGCTGTAAGTGATGTGTTAGGTCTGTTTAACTCTTTAGTAACAAAGCCATTCATTTTTATCAAAACGTCTGATTGCATCATTATTTGTGTTTTCATAGAAAATGGACAAAAATTAATTCCAGCTAAGCGTAACAGTGCAGAGAAGACCTGGGCTTTAGTGTAGTCTTTAAAACATGGAAAAGCACAGGAAACCACTTCAAATATACCATCACAATGGGTTCAGACTGTGTCAGAGAAGCCAGCAGAACGGTGTCCCTTCCTGCTGAGTGTTGTGAAAATCTATCCTCGTTGTTTGCTGTGGTCTCCCTGCGAGGGACACATCGAAATTGCTCTCCAAGGGAAAAAAAAATAGCAGGAACAGTAAATAACAACCCTCAGATAATACAGATGGGTAAACATTTCCAGCATTGATTATATAAAGTACTGTTGACAAGCCATGAGCAGGCAAAATGAGAAGACAGTGGAAAAGAGGACTTTTATCTGCCATTCAGCGCTGGGCTTGTGAGGCAGGAAAGAGAGCAAAAGACGTGATTAACATGGTAATGTACATCATTGCCTGTGTAGGATCACAGAGGGCCCTGAGAGTTATCTGGTCTGGGCCACTCCTGTTACTCCAGAGGAAACAGAAACTCAAAAAGGTTAAGTGGCTGGCCCGGTGTCACACACTTCACAGCAAAGCCAGTTTTGGAACCGTGGTCTCCTGCCTGTCAGTCCAGTGTTCCAACTGCTGCAGCATGACCCCCTAACTGAATCTATGACAGGAGCGGCATCAGGGGTACAAGATGAGGCTCATAGAAACCTCTCTAAATAGATAGATGTTTTAAAGCAATCCCCAAAGGGCAAAAACTTGTTAATTCAATTTTGTATAAAATTGTAAGCTGTCATCAGATACAGAAAAGAAGGGACCCCTCAAGTATATTTAGTTATGCAACAAATATTTACTGAGTGCCTGTGCTGTATTTGTGTGACCCGTGGTCCATGCTCAATTATCCTCTCTCTTTTCTTGGAGCCTCATACGCAGGGGGATCACTGGATCTGTCCGCTTCACCTCCCTTCTGTCTAAGGATGTCACGCTCACATCGTTCTCTACTTTTTCCTATCCTTTAATCTAGTCTTTAAATGTCAGTCTCTGTTCTCGTGTCCTTTTCTAGCCAGTGTGGGTTTCTCCTGTTTCTCTTACTCTCCATTCGCTGACGTATTTGCATCACTTTAGCTGCAGTTAATATCTGCTAAATCAAACCATATTGGATTGAATAGCTTCCATTGATTTGTGAACAAAAGGATGCTTCAGCTGCCCAGCCTTGCTCTCTGTCCCTTCTTTGTTACCAGTAGGGTTAACTTACTCAAAACCCTCCTTGTCCTTGTCCCTCTGTTACCCCTGTATTGTTCATCCTCCCCCTGTTCAAGCCGGCTCATCCTTTTGGACTGTCGTTACTATCAACACTATCTCTTGTTTGTGGAGGTGCCTGCTATTTCATTTACTCATTATTTACTGAATGAGAAGACCAGTTTTCATTTTTCTTTGCTGTTGTCCTGTTTTTACTTTTACCCATCACCCCTCCCCCAAATTATCGTGAGGACCACAGTCCTTATTGTCATGAGCTAAGCCATATTGAGCATCTACTCCCTATTTGCTAAACATCTGAAGACTTGAATTTTGTTAAAACAAAATGGAGCCTTTGGTTTCTTTTGAGAAGGGGTGCACAACGAACAAGCCACTTCCACCGATTAATTTAATTCAACCAATTTTGTCTAAATAGTACCTCTCCCCAGAGGGAAATGATTAGATTCTATATGCCGAAAGAAGGAATTGTGAAAAGCACTAACCACAAAAAATAGGATTTTGTAAGTCGTATCATCAGCCTATTTTACACTCCAGGAAATGCTGTAATCTTGATATTTCTTTCTTAGTTCAAAACCAGTCCAACCTGAAATCCATATGAAAAATATCAAAACTCTTCCATCAGCTTTCACCTACTTCTTGCCTTTGTCACTCAACAGTTGCCCACTCTTCACCTGCAGAAGAAGCTCATCTTTTTTTACTTATACTAGGAAAGCATACAAAATCACACTGACAGGTTGCTGATAGAGCAATAATGCGTAGATTCGAGAGAAACTTGTATTCCCGGAAAAACGAAGGAAGCTCTCAGATGAGTGAGCTCTGTGTTGCAGGCCTTAGAGTTGGAGGACCGGGAGGCCCTGGACGTGGTCTGATGTGTTCTGAGGTCTGTACCTGGCCTCTCCCAGGTGTTAGCGCAGCAAGCCCTGCTCTCCCCAGTGACACCCAGAGCGGACCTCGCCACTGCCTTGTTGGGGTGCAGAGGCTTTATCTGTCCTCAGAGACATTCTGACGCCACACTTGGCCAGGGTATGTGAATGGGGAGGTTTGGGTCTTGAGTAAATTGTGTAAGTTCCTGTCTTCTTTCCCTCGACTACATCAGTAATTAAGAGCATAGAAAGAGGGGCTCTTGGTACAAATGAACTTATTTACAAAACAGAAATAGAGTCACAGATGTAGAAAACAATCTTATGGTTACCAGGGGGAAAAGGGGGGGAGGGATAAATTGGGAGATTGGGATTGACATATACACACTACTATATATAAAATAGACAACTAATAAGGACCTACTGTATAGCACAGGGAACTCTGCTCAGTACTCTGTAATGACCTTATTATCTTGGAAACCCTCCTCCCCATAGAGCAGCAGTTCTCAACAGGGAGTGATTCTAACTCCTAGGGGACATTTGTCAGTGTCTGGAGACCCGATTGATTATCACAACTGGAGAGAGCTACAAGCATCCAGTGGGTGGAGGCCAGGGACGCTGCTAAACATTCTACAATGTCCAGGGAAGCTTCCCAAGATAAAGAATTATCCAGCCTTAAATGTCAGTAGTGCTGAGGTTGAGAAATCCTGCTGTGGAGCATGTTCTCTACCCCATGTTCACTGTGGGCCCCTCACACATGACATCTGCCTTTTCAACCCACATACATTCTATTTAAAAGTACGTATCTTCACTTTTAAATAAAGGTATCAATGGAAAACCTCATTGGCAGGAGGGGTCCAAAAAAGGGGTAAAGGGATGTACTGGCCAAAGAAGCCAGAGATCATCAGTATGAATTAACTCATTGAAGTTAATTTATGCTGCTTGCAGTGGTAGAAAGACACGTGCTGTTGAAAGAGGACATCTCTTTAAAAGAGAAGGCACAAACCCAAATATTTAGTGCCCCTGGGCAGGTGGTATGAGTGTGGCAGAAAGAAGAGGCACCTGGGCCACTGGACAGCACATGTACCATCTGGGGCAAGCCACCTCCCTTGGCTCTGACCAACTGTCCCCATTTAGAATAACGGGTCCGCCATTGCCAGGCCTATTGATTTTTCTCAAGAAAATCTGGAGATCTGAGCTTTTATTGAAATTCCCTGGTTATTAACTGTTAGAAGCAAATTTTAAAACTCATAAGCTTTGTGTCGTTGAACGTGGATCAAAGTCTCTTCTAATACATGGATCTGAATAGGCTGCCCACCCCCTCTGTTCGAAATCTCTCAGTGACTTAGAAAATAAGTCCAAATTCCTTTGCAAAGTATTCGAGACCCTTTAAGATTCGGTCTCACCAAGCTGGCTATCTACTTCCCATCCGTTAGCTCCTCTCCACCCTCCTTTGAACACACCACGCATGCATATGCGGAGACCTCAGCCTGGCTTTTTCCCTCACTGCCATCGCAACTTTCTCTGCCTGTTGAACTGTGATATTCATTCTTCATGGCCCAGATCAAATGACAAAGGATCTTCCTGAATTCCCTCAAAAAAATCTGGTTTGGTGTTTTATGTTATCATGATCTTTACAACTTACCCTGCATTCATCTAGTCGTCTCCCCACCTCAAGGAAAATATAAGACTTGGAGGCTGGGAACCCACTTTATTTACTGTTCTCTCCCGCATGTAAACTTAGGTTTCAGTATATTTCAATCACCTTCTCCTTAACCATCCACCAGTATGCACTGTTATTAACATGGCAGTTTCTGTATGTAACACGAAACTCTCTCTCTTTCATTTCTATGGCCAAATTCTCCCCCCAAATTACAGTAACATTGAAATAAAGTTATTAACGGCAATAAGGGAATTGTGAAATTTTTTGCGTCATCTAGGACCTTTTATCAAGAGAAAAAAAGTAAAACTTCAGAGATGAGTAATACTTATTAGACACTTGGAATAGCATTAAAATAACTACTTTTACATAGTTAAATATTTGCGTCTCTACTTAGATATATAAATTACTATTCTTTGAACTTGAAGTGGATTTTGAACTGTACTTGCCACAATTATAATAATCATACAGTTTATTTGTTGAGCTATATAGACATTAACCAATTAATTCTTGATCAAATTGCCTAATAAGGAGACTCTCCTTGGGTACCCACTTTTCAGAGTACGCATAGGAGTGTGTGTTAATTATAGGCCTCTGTTTTTAACTTTGCATTATATTACCCAAGTGCTTACTTAATAATTTACCAACATCGAGGGGTAGGTGGACAAGAAGCTTGTATCCGACTTAACTTCTGTTTCAAGCCAGGAGGCAAGTGACATCTATAAATCCATCAAGTACTTGGCCTGAGTTCAAGGACAATTTATTTTCTTTAAGTGTTTGAGTGGGTGTTCAAGGGGATGTGTTGACTTTCGCAATTCAGGTCACATCATAATTAGCTAATTTTTGTTGGAAAAAACAGGGATGATAGATAAATGTGTCTGAGCCAAATTGAGTTTTATTATGATCCTGGTTCTGTGTAGAGGATATAGCTAATAATTAAGTTATCCCCATTCAGTTATGCTTTCAGAAGTTGCTGTCACCTGCTGCCTGTGTCATTTAAAAAACTACCATACTTATTAATTTTAACATGAAACAGATCCATTTGCAGAAAATCCATTATGAAGGAGACAGAGTTGTTTGTTCAGTAACATAGGTTCAGGCTCAAGGCTAAACATAAACGTGGTACAAATGGGAAGATATTGGACAAATGCGATTTATCTCATTATTCAGCAGCGAGGTATTCCAGATGCCTAATGAATGCATAAAAACAGATTGCATATAACATGCACACTGTGAGCCTCATTTGCAGAATTATTTTTGCCACCTCTATCACTGTCTGAAACCAATCCTGTTTGAATAGCAACAGTTCTTGAGCTTCTCAAGATTACAAGAAGCAGCTCCTTTAAAGAGAAAAAAGAAAACTCAGTGTCTTATCTGTGGAATTTACCTTTATGGAAGAATTCTTGGGAATCCATCAGTTTTATCTTAGTCCGATTGTGTTGTCCTCTGTTAAACCTCTATTGTCCCTTGAAATCGGCCCACATGAAAAGAAGACAGTGTTCTTCAAAGCTCTGGTGGACGAATGCAGAGACTGAGGTTTCTGGAACACTCAGTCTCTTTGCTGAGATATTGTTAGAACACAATAGATAATATTCACTGAGCTCACGGCGAGGGCACTGCTTGCCCATAGCAGTTTGTAAGCAGTTGGTTGTGGCATTGAATTTAAAAGCCCCAAAGAGTGAAGCAAAAATGTGTAATGATGCTATTATTTGCCCTGGTTACAGGGTTCTAACTCGGGTGTTATTCGGGTACTGAGTGATTTAAATATCACTATATGCTCTTCTATAATTTTCTGAGAATAAGCATTATTTTATTGTTTTAATTAGTTTATTTATTTACTTATTTATTTATCTGGCTGTGTTGGGTCTTCGTTGCTGCACACGGGCTTTCTCTAGTTGCAGCAAGCAGGGGCTACTCTTCGTTGCAGTGCACAGGCTTCTTATTGCGGTGGCTTCTCTTGCTGCGGAGCACGGGCTCTAGGCGCGCGGGCTTCAGTAGTTGTGGCTCGCGGGCTCTAGAGTGCAGGTTCAGTAGTTGTAGCGCATGGGCTTAGTTACTCCGGGGCATGCGGGATCTTCCTGGACCAGGGTTCAAACCTGTGTCCCATGCATTGGCAGGCTGATTCTTAACCACTGCGCCACCAGGGAAGTCCCAGCATTATTTTACTTTGAGAAAATAGTGTTTACTCTAGAATTCTCTCTGATTCCCATTCCCCCAAATATGTTTGAACAATACATCTGTTGAAAGTTCAACAAGTCGAAGATGACTTGCTCTCGTGGGCCCCCATCTTTCATGGTTAGAGGATTGTCCTAATGAGACCGAAAGATCAGATTTACGACAGCCTAGGAGACTTCAAACACAGGAAAACAATTTTTTGCAGCCCTCCATTGTACTCTTAACCCTAGCCAGTTCCCTCCTAAGTGGAAGTAAAAGTAACCAGATGAGAGAGTGTGGGTAATTCTCTGCAAGTTATCATCCCTGAATGTTAAAAACCAGCTCCTAGTTGGAGGGCCAGATGTGTTACCATGTTAGGATAAAGTCAGCAACAGTAACAACACAAGCTGTCATTTATTGAATCTTTTCTATCTGCCAGGCCCTGGGCTCAGCAGTCAACATGCATGGTCACACTTCACTTGTAACAGCTCCCTAAGTAGGAACCATGGTTACTCTCCTTTTGCAGATGAGGGAAGCTGAGGATGAGGGAGGTCAAAGTGACTTACACGAAGCCACATGGTGCTGTCAGCTGGGATTTGCGTTTAGGTGTCTAACCCCAGGGCCTCTCAACCGTGTCTCCACAGCCATGCTGTGTACCGATTGTAAGTGTGCACATTTCTCAGATGTCAGAGTCATTGTCTGGACATATAGTTCACAGGCTAAAGGAATGAAGTGTGTGGTGACAAGCAGGCTTAAGTTAGAAGGCCTGCGGAAGGCTGTACCTGAGAGGACAAAGTGAAGGCTGGATATACTTCAAGCCCACGGAGTACTGTGAGAGCATTTTACCCAATCCTGAGGGCCGTGATCACAGTTCAATAAATATATTAGGCCACTGTTATCAATGTGTGTACTCGCCGTATTGGAAGAATTTCCCGATGACAACTCAAGAGTGAACCACAGTGAATTAAAACCTATGTCCTCTGATAAACAATGTCTGTGATGTCGCCACACAGGAAAAGCCACGGTTTGAACCTCTGGGAAGCCAGTTTCCTACATTTACTGAGAGTCCTGTATCCCCCAAGCACTGTACTATCTCATTTCGTTTTTAGGACACCATGAGATGAGGTGAGTGGTAAGATCCCCCGTAAATAAAATTTTTAAAAATTAGAAAAAAATGAAGCCTCTTAATTTGTTAAATTTTCTTTTTGCTTTTCCACTGTTTGTACAATTTTCCCTACGCTATGGGATATGGTAAAGAAGAAAAATATATATGAAAATATCAACTTAAAAAACTCTTCTTATGATGTGCTATTTATATTTACAAAGAATTTTTGTAAAGAAAAATCTTGAATATTGGTATAATTTGCATCTGCATCATTCTTTGAAAAACATGAATTAAGGTGTTTAAAAAAAAAAAAAAAAAAGATCCCCATACTACAAGTGAAGAAACCGAAGCTGAAGGAAATTTTCCTAAGATCTATTTAGGTAAGTGGCAGAAGAGAAATCCTAAGTGCTCTTTAGCACTACAGTGGATGAAAATATACTCAGGAGCTAAAATCTCATGAAGCTTCCCTAATCAAACTCACAAGGTAGACTTCATTTTGAAGTGAAGTGAGACACCTTCTAAATGAAAGCCTGTTTAATATCTTCTATCCATTAGAATAAATGTACACTTCAGCCACAGTACAAGAAGTGGAATCCCACATGGAAAACCGCAGGCATATCCAGTTAGGCAGAGGAGCACAAAAGGCTGGGCAGTTGTCTGGCACACCTGGTATTTGCATAATCAGGATCTTGCACGTAGTAGGTATTCAGCAAGTATTTGTGGTTTGTTTCAGGAACAGGGATTTTTGTCTGAATATTTGAATACTCGCCTCATTTCGGATTTGCTTCGGTAGGCTGACTCTGTGCTCACTTTGGGAGAATTTCAACTTCTATGGACATAGTTTTGGATTGACATTTACTTTCCTTCTGTTTTTCTTGACCCTTTTTAAAAATGCATTGGTATTTTACGATTTGGAATCTATGGAAGGGGGTCCAAAACCTTTGGAGCCATCTTGTGGTTAAAGCATCTTCCTTAAGTTTTCCTGCCTCTACAAGCACTGGGTGAAATTCTTGTGTTCATTTCAAAGTTAAAGAGTTTAAATTTTTCTGTATTACTTTTTTATCACAATTGCAATTATGTCTCAATTATTTATAAATATTTGCATTTTCTAATATTAAAAAAGTACAAATTACAATCCTGTGTATGGAAGCACTTGTATTTTAAAACATTAAATGTTTTAAAACATGTGTGAAGATGTATGTATAAAGGCATGTACATATTTAAAACTTCGATTATCTCTAGGAGTGAAGACTGTGAAAACATATTTTTTATACTTTTATTTTCTAAATTCTGTCCAATAAGCCTGTGTAACTTTTAAACAGAAAGAATATTTAGCCTAAAATTACAGTTAAATATTAGCAGCTGCTGCTAAGGGCAAATCAAACAAATTGTCCAAGCAGCCACATTAGAGGGAGGATAACTACTTGAATCTAGTTATTAAGCACAAATATTAAAAAAATGGAATGGCAGCTCAGTTCCTGTGTTAACAAAATATAAAGGGTGTGGCTGGGGCAAGTTGACCCTGGTTGGGTCACATGATTTTTTATTGTTTCAGAAAGCACTCTTGGAAACAAAAAGAAAAGCAAAAGAAGAGAAAAAAAGAAAAAATTTAAGCACTCTTGTTACTTGGTGTTTTTTAAGTGACATACATCGTAACATATAGCCAGAGTGCATTTCGTGGCTGTATAATCATTTTCAACCTAAATCTCCTTAAGAAGTGAGTCAAATTCTCTAGAGAGATTTAAAATTAATACAGTCTCATAGGAAACATAATAAAGACTTGCTCTGACAAACTTATTGCTTTGCCAGATATGAATGACACATGATTGGTTGGCGGGGTCCGAAATGAACTCAGACCACACATTCAGGTCATTCACAGACATCTTGTTATAACTTAACCCCTTAAGAAAAATCAACTATAGTAACTTTTGACTATCTGTAACAAAATAAAAAAGACAGTAGCCAGAATTTATCAAGTCTATATATTTGGCTTGGAATATTTGGGGGGGAATCATAAAATTTGTCTTGCTAAAGTAATAGCGAATCAATTTGCTGTTCCTTAAAACATATCTACTTGAAGGCATTGAGAAGGATCTGAGAAACTTTCTCAAACTTAATGTGCTTTCGATAATTATCAAGCCCTAATGCCAATAACAGAAAGGTGAGTGTCATACTCTCTGCACACACTTTCTCTGGGTATCTTGAAGAACATGGTCTTACAGTCACTCTGTTTGCCTTCCTACGGTAGCAATACTTCACCTATGATAAATCTGTCCTCTTGCAACCTCTTTTATCGGAACCATCTGAGGACTTAAGCAGTAAGCAAACAGGCCTTTGGGTTGCCAAAACAGAGTCCCAAATTTCAGGCACAACAGCTCATGTACTTGACTCAGAGGAAATCCCTGTAGACCCGATACATCCTATTTATAATTGGTCTTTATACAGGTCCTCTATATAAAGTTTGGGTGTCTGGCTGGGTTCCAAGCACATAGCAGATTCTAAGATGAAATATTAGTTATAAGTAAGAGGGCCTCATGACATGTAGCATATGGCTACAGATGGAAGGAAAACAACTGGTAAAGGGGAAAAAACTGTAAAAGGGACAAGAGACTAGGGCATTTAGCTTTGGGGCAAAATGTCATATAAACCTTAGAAGGCCCTCAGAGTATTACAGCATATAAAATAATTCTGTGCTGTTTTGATAAGTTTCTATTTCGTACTGTTTTGATAAGTTTCTAATAAGTTTTAAAAATAAGTTTTGAAATACTACTTCATCATCAAGAAAGAGTAAATTATGTTCCAAATACTCTAAGAAGAAGAAAAATATATCATGGTTTTAGAAATATTCCATAAAAAAGATTTACGATAACTACCCCCTTTGTTTTGATGTGCTTGCTTGGATAAAACTCCAGCTATGAGAAAATTTAGCTTTACTTAGTAAAGCTCTAATCAGCTGAGATTCATTGCCGTTTGCTCTGGTGATGCTCTAAAACACATAATGTTCACAAAAGTTTTCTGCAGGTAGGAGAATTTACTTCGTTGAATTCTTTGAGAGAACTATGTAGAAAATGACTACTTGTTTCCAATTTGCAAGATGTTTCTCTTGTAGCCCAAGGAAATATGCTCCCGTTGAATGGTGGGCTTGCAGACTGGAGGATGGAGGACAGAATTTCATGTGTTTATCCTCCCATCCCAGAGTTTTAACAGTTGACTCTGGTTATTTAAACTCAAGCAAGGCTGAGCTTGTACTTCATTACATAATAGTACAAAGTTAGTTACTTAGCCAAAACACAGTGTTCACTACCCTGGCCCTTCCTGTCATGTAACCACGACCTCTGTGATTTTTCGCTGCTTCCAAGTGAAGGCCAAACCACATCTTACACATTCTCTTCTAGGGCCAAAAAGCCCCACTCTCTAGTTCCCAGGTGGTTACCATAACGGTTGTGTGCAATTTAGATCTTACTTAATTAAGAAAGTGGGTTAATTTTAGATATGACTATAGAGGAACAATGCAAATTCTTCCATGGCAACTTGAACTTCAGCCTTCCCAGAATCAAAGAGTACTGGCCAGAAAGAATACTTTTTTTGGTAGCAAAAAAAATTATTCCTGCCAGCAAGGAGAAGGAGGAGGAGGAATTTCTTTAGATAAAAGGAGAAAAAGACATCCAGTGACAGTGGAAGTAAATCAGAGAGTCGTCGGAATTGGCTATTTAAAGGGTATTTATGGGGTACTTATTGCTGTTCAAGCATTTGGGGATGTTCATTTGGAGATGATACAGAAATATATGCTCCGATAAATCTGCTCCTTGTCGTTTATCATTGAATTAGGGTGGACATACAAATGTTCCTGGGGGTAAGGTGGGAAGGCAATACGTTCGCAAAAGTAGGATAAGGAAGTTCACACTGGCTTCATGAATGGTGGTGGGAAACATCTGTTGTAATTTGCAAGGTTTCTTCATTTTACAAGACTTTCAGGAGGAAGTAAGGTTTGAATCAAACATAGCCTATGGTAGAACCCGAAATGATGGGTAGAGAGGGGAACCCATGAACTTCTAGGCATAGAGGACCTCATTAGTGGCCAGTGGATTTGCGGATGCTGACTTGGCCCACAGCACTTTATCCTACCTCACCTACTCAGAGTGTGGGGAGTAGTCAATGGCACTGTCTTCACCTACAGAGTAAATGGAACCAAGAAGATAGCCTGGATCCTCAGAGTAGGAAAAACATTTCCCTAAAATATTTAGAGGAGTAATACAGAACTTGTTTTCAGATAACTGCCTTAATTCTCTATTTTTTTTTTTAAATTTATTTTTGGCTGCGTTGGATCTTTGTTGCTGTGTGCAGGCTTTCTCTAGTTGTGGCGAGCGGGGGCTACTCTTTGTTGCGGTGCGCGGGCTTCTCATTGCGGTGGCTTCTCTTATTGCGGAGCATGGGCTCTAGGCACGCAGGCTTCAGTAGTTGTGGGACACGGGCTCAGTAGTTGTGGCTCGCGGGCTCTAGAACGCAGGCTCAGTAGTTGTGGCGCACGGGCTTACTTGCTCCATGGCATGTGGGACCTTCCCGGACCCGGGCTCG
The DNA here is from genome assembly GCF_949987515.2 of Delphinus delphis. Taxonomy (NCBI): domain Eukaryota; kingdom Metazoa; phylum Chordata; class Mammalia; order Artiodactyla; family Delphinidae; genus Delphinus; species Delphinus delphis. Next base: position 142,055,995 of record NC_082684.1, read on the forward strand.
AACCTGTGTCTCCTGCATTGGCGGGTGGCTTCTTAACCACTGTGCCAACAGGGAAGCCCCTAGTTCTCTATTTTTACATGATGTGCTCGTGAAATAAGAGGGGCATGGGAAGAGGTGAGGATCAATGGTATAAATTCAGAAGTAGTTACTTAGGCCAGATTTTTTTCCTCCCTGTTCCTATTCATGAAACTATCCATAGCACCTTCAGTTTTGAGGATAGATTTCATTTGGAGATGGTGAGGGAACAGAGAGCCTCCCACGCACAATTGGATGCATCTAAAGGAGAGAGAGCATGAAATAAAGATGAGAGACACCCAAGAGGTATCCCATTTTTTTTCCCCTAAACACTCACCTGAGGTGCCAGATGCTCTAAAAGCGTTCATTACAGATAATGCGAAACCCCTCTGTTGTCTGTGCTTCTTGGGCACATAGGTGGACCCCTCTTTCAAGTGGGGGAGATTTGTGTAACAGAAAGAAATAGCAGAAAATAGGTCAACAGAGTCAAGTGACCCACACAGATGGGTGCTTTGAGATGTGTAAGCTGTGGTTCCAGAGTCACTACCCAGATTCACTTAAAGTAAAGGCCGGAAGTGGAAAAATATTCTCTGGGCAGGTGGGAGAGGGGAATATGGAGAAGTGGGTTATCATTCTTCTTTCAAGTAACTACTACTTGAAACATTTTTTTAAAGTTTCCTTCAAGTCATTTTGCTCATCAGACGACGGTATTTCTCAGAAAAGAAGCAGAAGAAAATGTCAAGCAATGTGAGTGTTCTCCCAACCTTCCCTCTCTTCCCACCTGTGAACACAAAACAATTCCTTTGTCCTTTATTGGCCCCGTTCTGCTTAGATATCGCAAAGTCGTGCAATCACATCTTGTTTGAAACAGTAACCTAATACCAAACAATTTAAACACAGCCACTAATCCTTTTGAACAAGGCTGTGTTGGCAATTATGAAACAGGGCAGACGTTGGCAAGCGCTTTTGGAATAATTATAGGGTTCCTTGAGTAGTACAGTATAAATAATTGCGGGTTTAAAAGCGGTATTGTGAGCAGCAATTTTTACTAAAATTCATATTTGCTCCTTGAAACCAATATACGTCAAGAGTGCCTTGCTCCCACCCCCACGTCTCCACCTTGAGATCTCAAGGGCTTTGGAAGCTTTTGATTCCATTGCACTTTTAACTCAGCAAGGCAACTACAGGGCACATCTGGGCTGTAGTGAACAAGGGTAAGAGTGATGCATTTAATAAACGGGCATGAATGAAGTAATGAAACTCTTCCAGCTCTGGCCACCCGGCATGCTCCCAGGGTACTGGCATGCAGAAAGACCATTTTGGTACAGAGAGAAGCTAAGAAGTGCAGTGGTATCACTTTTGCCTGGCAAGTAGGGCACACCGAAGAAGATTATCGCCTCCTCTTTGGCTGATGATGGTGTGACTGCAAGGCACAGAGGACTGAGGCATGTCCACTGCGGAAACTCGTGGAGATAATACAGCTCTAAAATAGCCACAGAGACTTATTAAAATATCTGTTTTCCTCTCTGTGGAAATTCTCATTTTATCCTATGCCACAGGAAAGATGGGTAGGGATGTCAGGAAAGTAGGGGGTGGGGCTGGGATGGGGGTGGGAGAAAGCCAGGGTGACGGAGGGAGCTGGGGTTTTTTTTGCTTTTTTTTTTTTTTTTACATCTTTATTGGCGTATAATTGCTCTACAATGGTGTGTTAGTTTCTGCTTTATAACAAAGTGAGTCAGTTATACATATACATGTGTCCCCATATCTCTTCCCTCTTGCGTCTCCCTCCCTCCCACCCTCCCTATCCCACCCCTCTAGGTGGTCACAAAGCACCGAGCTGATCTCCCTGTGCTATGTGGCTGCTTCCCACTAGCTATCTACCTTAATGTTTGGTAGTGTATATATGTCCATGCCTCTCTCTCGCTTTGTCACAGCTCACCCTTCCCCCTCCCCATATCCTCAAGTCCGTTCTCCAGTAGGTCTGTGTCTTTATTCCTGTCTTACCCCTAGGTTCTTCATGACATTTTTTTTTCTTAAATTCCATATATATGTGTTAGCATACGGTATTGTCTTTCTCTTTCTGACTTACTTTACTCTGTTTTTAAAGGGCTCTGCTCTTGGGGTGAATGCTGAATAGAGGCCTTTCTTTTTCCAAGTAGGTGACTGTACGTGGCATCTTCTTGTCTTTCTCTTGATCCTAGTGGCTTCTCTTACCCAGGCTGAGAACTCCCCTGAGATGTTCACATCCTGAATGTTTCTCACCAAGCTAGCTAGTGTCCTCAGATAATGTGGTTTTTGTTTCAATTGCTGTTCCTGGTTTCTGCTCTCTAAAACCCTTTTAAACCATATTTTCCATGATTGTTCAGTGCTGGCTTTGGTATTTAAATTAGGCTTTCAATGGGTCATTAGCCCTGTAATTAATTCCAGCTATTTTTAAATGGTGCCTTGGTTATTAAAAGAGCTGCCATATTCTCAACAGCCTTGTCTTTCTTGAAGCATCCCTAAGCATTAGCTGATCTTTCCCTTTTTTTAGTGCCAAAAATATGGTAATTTTTTTTTTCTCCTTTCAAATATATTCTTCATGGGTAGGAAGAGTCAAACATTTTGAAGGAGGACAGAAAATATTGAGCTGTTACACTTCTGCATGACAGCCTTGGGCTTTTATTTTTCTTTCAGATGATCTCAGCAGATAACCATCAAGGACTTCCTGTAGGCCAGGCCCTGCCTTATGTATTTTTTCACTTATGTTTTTAAAATCAAGATTGGTAAATCACAGGATTTGAATAGAAAGTGATTTTATGGAGAAGAAGTGGCTGGAAGAAAATCACTTTAGCCAGTTAGTTACAGAGCTAGAGTTAGAACCCAGACCACCTGACCCTTAGCCCCTTCTTTCCGTTTCTTTGTGCTTTGTTATATAATATTAACATAGCTGTTGGTCTCTGTGACACTAGAAGAGGCTTACCAATTCTAATATTAGCACCAGTGAGCGTGGCCCCATACCCCTGGCAGACATCACAGTCAACCACAGCACAGTGCATCACAACCAACATCTCAGGGATCCACTAGAAATCCATCTGACTTGGAAAATGAGCTGAAACCCACTTGCCACCTTGACCTTATAGTAATCCCAGGATAAAGCAGTAATGCCTGGTTCAGAAAAGCAGATGGAGATTAACTTTGATTATTGAGTATTATCTGAGATCAGATAAAAATACCAATAGCTCATACAATAATAGTTAATGGGGCTACCATTGTGTGCCAGGCACTGAGCTAGTTGTTTAGATGTCTTCTTGCATTGAGCCTCCTAACAACCCTGTGAAATCGTTACTATTACCTCCATGGTACAAATTACCATGAAGTTAAATAACTTGCCCGTGATCACTGAGCTAAGAAGTGGCCAGCTCAGCTTTCGGACCCAGGTCTCTCTATCTCTAAAGCTACTCCTTGCCATCTGACAGCCCACACAGGGTATCCATGTGCTGACCACTTGTGGACCAGCCCTCGATGTCAGAAGAATATTCCTACATTTCTCATCCTGAGACTCCCCCTTGCCTCCACCCCCAGCCCCAGCCTTTTTTCTTTCAATCCTGTGAGGTTCTAGTAAATGTAGTTCCGAAAAGAATGCTTGCCCCAAGTGATTTTGTTTCATCTTTTATGATAAATTAGGAATCCTTTCATTTATTTTGGTTCTCGCCGTGTTTTCCATTGCTAGAAGGAAATGCCTAGGACTGTCTAGGATAGCTTTAACAACCCTTTCATCCTCTCTAGGGTACCAGAGAGTACATGCTAGAAGCAGGTGATAGAATCTCTAATTTATTCATTTTTTTGGAGCCCCTGCTGTGTGTCAGGCACTGAACTAGGCACTGGGGATATTGGATAAGGAAAAAAGACTCATCCCTGCTCTGTACCCCTTCCATTCTCAACGTGTGGAGACAGCTAATAATTATGTAGCATTCCAGGGAGTGATAAATGCTATGAAGAATGAATCCAAGTAGTATAATGGTAGATGACTTGGGGGTAGAAGGCTAGGAATGCCTCTGGTTTTTTATTTCCTGTGGATCCTAGCACAAATATTAAGGGAGACTTTAAAAGGCAAGTTAAGCTTCTGTATCTCTAGATGTGTCTGCAGTGCACAGTGGCCAGGACCGAGACTGGGGGAAAATGTCCAGTGGACACAGTTTTATTTCGATATAATCTTCCTCTTTGGTACCACCATCATTTTTTCAATCTGCCGGGACCTTATCTCCCTGATAGCTCTCTCCACCCTCAGCTGCCCAGCATTGTGTCTGTGATGCCAAAGCTCTTTGTGTCTCCCTACCACCACCACGGTGAACCATGAACTGTCCTGTGTTTTGTGTCATCAAAGTCAGGCCCCCTGCGGCTGCCAAGCCCTTGACTAGCCACACTGATAAATTAACCTCTGCTCACTCCTCCCAAGTGAGTGATTTCTGTTGACATTGGTTCTGTTCTTTCATCTGTGAAATGGGGAGGTTGGGGTAAACCTAGTTGGAAAGATGGCAGGAGAGTGAGCACATGTGGGTGGAAATCTCTCCTGGGTTTCCCACCAACTTGGTAATCTCGGTACCTCTCCGAGCCCCAGTTGTCTTGGCTAAAAAGTCAGGCGTGTGATTGGGTGATCTCAGAGGTCTTCACCGCCTGGAATTCTGTAATCTGAAACGTTAGGTTTAGCTCTTTAGAACACACTAAACAAAACAAAAGCTATGATTCACAAGAGGCGAATCATACCTTTATTGTCTAACCCAGAGAAGGAGTTTCAGACAAGGAAGGGGGCCAGCAAGTATCATTGCAAGGGCAGTAGGAGAAATTATTCGAGGTTTTCTAACTTCCCTTCCTGAGAACAGTCAGTGTGATGGAATCTTATTGAGATTGTTAATGAAATGAGAACCGAGATGACTCTTCATATACCCAAACTATGTTTAATATATTAAACCTTGGAAATAGCAGGTTTTAATTAAGTCTGCCACATCTGCTGACCAAGATGTGGGAACTGAGCAGAGGCCAGAATGAGCCAAAGCATCAAAATCACTTACTTGTGTAAGTGACCAGCTTCTCCTTCCTTGGTGTCTGTCATTGTACTCCACATTGAGATCAGAGTGGTAAAGCCCTTATGCAGTATACGTTTCCTTTTGCCTAAAAGATATGAGATTATCAAGACAACAGGCAAGGGCACTGAATCCCTCTTACCAGTAATTTCCAAATGCTGAAGATAAATGCATCGTGGATCTAGTCTACATGGGTATATCAATGTGTTGCGTATGCCTTGTATAGCTATAATTATCACTCAATTGATAGCACTTATGGAATCCTGTGACATCTCCTTGGAGAAATCTGAAAGATGAAAAGATGCAACGTAATTCATAGCTGTCTTGTCTTCTTCTAAAAGTGTTGGTTTAGTGTGTTAAAGAACAAGTGGTCCACACAGAGCATCTTCTGCTCAAACTAAATTAGCAGGAAGAGCAGCAAAACCAGTGTGGTTCTGCAGAGTGCTCCTCTTGTTTTCTGTAAGTGTGGTAATGATTTCACACAACTGAAAACTTATTTCTGTAAGCCTGTGTTTGGTGTAATATTGAGGTGTTAATCCAGTCATTCATTGCTTGAACTGTTACTGTTTTAGAATTAAAGCAGCATTATTTAGATTCCTTCTTCATCTCTTTTGAGAGTCACCATTTACCTGATAATATATACCTCCATTTACATCTTTTGCTGACTGTCCTTGAGAAAAACAATGTCAAGAAAAAGATTAATTCTTTTCCAATGAAAGCTTATTATACACTGACAATAACTTTAATCTCCTTAATGTCCAAATGAAGAGGATTGGTAACTGATAACACTTCCATTGATGTTTTGCAGAAATGATTCTATAGCAAAAAAAAAAAAAAAAATTAATTCCTTTTTGGTGAGCACTAAAGGAAGAAACCATTGATACATAACTATAAATTCTTAGCCTTTAAACATTTTTTGAAATGAATATGTTGTGAATTTTGAAACTTTAAAATGCCCATCCAGATTTCAAGCCTTAGATGTTCCTTGCCTATACTTTTTACTAGGTCAAAAGCAGCTCACATATAAACAGTTATGTCCTTTGGTCATTTAGGTTTCAAATATCAGCTATATTTTGTTTTATAAAGTGATCTACGTTGTCCTTGTGAGTTCATTCATGGCTGGAAGAAAATCAGACACTTTGTATAAAGCAAAACTTGCAAAACCCTGGAGTCCTATTTCTGGCTGTTTCATAATACAAGTGATAAAATATAAATTTTTGTTTGGTTTGTAGATTAGAAAGGACATGGGAGAGGATGGAGAGTGACACTGTAGTTTGAATTTATAATTTGAAAGAAAGCATAGAAAATAAGTGATATAAAAAGATTACCATAAAAGTATCACCATTTTGCCACCCACCCTGCCTCCAACACCCAGGCGATCTGTGAGAATTCACCTTGGCTGTTTAAAACTCATTGCAATTAAAAAGTGATATTAAAAATAGTATACTACCACTTTAGCCAGTACAACACATATGTGATATCCCGGGAAATTGCAAAACATCTTCTTATCCAAAGTTTGGTACCTCGCTCTTAGAGTTTTGCAACCAAGGAATATAGCAAATACTGTTTTACATTTCACCTATTCCCTGATGCTTTGCTTGTTTCTTAAATTAATTCATGGGCAATGCATGGCGGGAGGAAAATAAAGAAAGCAAAATACACTGATGATGTGGTAGCAAATACCACTTCCTAACACTAGCAACCTGAGACAGTAGCTTTATTTGCTTCTCTCTGGTGCCCAGCTTGATTGCATAGAGCAAAAGAATAGATGGCAGCTGTTTTTTAATGTGCTGTTAATTCCCTCCCAACCCAATATGCTTAATTCCTCATTCTTCATACCTTTGGGATGAAGTATAATGTTTTGTTGCTTGTTTACAGTATAGTCAGGCAACAGACACCGTACATAAAAGGTGCTACATATCATCAAACATATCAGGAATGCCAGAGAGTTCTGCTTTCATCAATAAGGCTTTTCCACTGTTCATATCAAGAAGTTCAAGGGGAGCAGTGTAAAGCTACTCTGCTGTTGTAATATTTTTATCCACTACTTTTTTTTTTTTTTTTTTTTGGCGGTACGCGGGCCTCTCACTGCTGTGGCCTCTCCCGTTGCGGAGCACAGGCTCTGGACGCGCAGGCTTAGCGGCCGCGGCTCATGGGCCCAGCCGCTCCGCGGCATGTGGGATCCCCCTGGACCGGGGCACGAACCCGTGTCCCCTGCATCGGCAGGGGGACTCTCAGCCACTGCGCCACCAGGGAAGCCCCACTACATTATTTTTGAACCAACTCTCTGTACCTTTAAATGTAGTATTCATACTTCTTGCCTTTCAAAGTTTGAGGATTTCGTCATTCACTTGCGGTATTCCTCAGAAAGGAACACGTTCTCTTGTGGAAATTATTGGCTAACATTAGCAAATTCAGGCCACCTGTTCATTGAAGAGTGTTGTATTTATTGGAGTACCTAGAATGGATTGCCCAGAGGTTCTCTTTTGGAAAAGTGCCAGCACGGTGCCCGAAATACCAGAGAGTGGGAAAGTCGTGGTCTGGACGGGGAGTGACTGCTGCACTCATGAAAACAGTGTTTGCGCGTGGCTGACATTAATGACAACCCAGGGCTGTGCGCTCACCGAATGTTTTCATTTCAGAAGAGCATCAAAACCACCGAGTCCTTTCAAGTCATCTTCTTTTACTGCGAAACCAGAAACCATGCCGACAGCGACTTCCAGTAATAACCTGGGTCCCAGCTGCAGGCTGTATTGAACTGCGTGTCGTATAATTTTCTAATTTGTGTGTAGGTAGTTGTAGCAAACAACTTAGTTTATTTCAGAGCATGACATCAGAAAGCACATTTTAATGCAGCAGTGATGGGTCATGAAGTCAGAATTTCCACAGAATCTGCTCGAATTGAACAGTAACATAAGGAGGAGGAAACGGGAGACTCAGAGGTTCTTCTCAAAGTCATTTACATTATTAGGTAAGGAGGCTGATTTTAGTTTAACAAATGTACTAGAAGGTATGCTTCCACGGGAACATTGCCCTGTCAAAGCAGTCAACCGGAGAGGCTAAACCTCTGTACCTAAAACACTGTCACGGCCCCAAAACTAATACGTGATTTCTCTTCTGGAACTGCTTTCAACTCCTTTAGCAAAGTTTTAGTGTTCTCCATAGTGACCACTGTTCCTCTGAAAAAGTGAATTTGATTTTTGAAAACAACCAACAGTTACTGCGATGAATAAAGAGAAGAAACCAAGCCAGGCTGTTTTCCTTTAAAAAAAAAAAAAAATGACTCTAAAGCGACAAAGGTGTCTTTCTCCTCTCATCTCATTGGCACTGAGAGCAGTTGCCAAAGAAGGGACTCAGAGTAGTCCTGTGGCAATGACAACATCACTACTTTGAAGATCAATGCTTATTCTGGGGTAGAGGCTGGTGCCAGTGATTTTGCTGGAAGAAAATACTGGCCACTAATTTTCTTCCTCCAGAATATTAATATGGTAGATAATGGCCACAACAGAAACAAAGGATGGTCAAAGGCCATCCTCTGCCACAGCACAGGAGCACCTCCACACATCCAGTATGTGTCCAGGATCCAGACGACCTTACCCTGATCGTACATGTTTTCGGTTGTGTCAGAATTACTATTCCCCTGACTAACAAAATTGTACAGCAAGTGTCAAGGGTGGGGAGTCGAATGGAGGAAAAACAAAAGGGAAACTCCTGCCCAGGAGGACCATGGAATGGTGACTTTCATGGTCATAATCTGATGGTGGTCACAGGAGAATTCTGACTGCAGCCACCAGTTGAGAAATCACTAAGATGAAGCAGGGTTTGGTTGTGGGGCAGCTTGATGCTTTTACTGCAGTCAACACAGAGTTCCATGGTTCCGGGCTGGGTGAACGTCACCTACTCGGCAGGGTTCAAGACAAGGGCACCCTGGGGAATTCGATGGAAACGTGAGTTGTGGCATTGAAGTTTTCTCCATGAGAAGTCCTTTGGAACTACCCATGTTTTATCCTGTTTTGCAGTTTGATGTGTTTGGGTGTATAAAGATGGGCTTTCTTAAAGTTTCCTTTCTTTTAATGTCTGTGAAATGCTGCTGGATGATATGCAGAACTGCTACCTATCTTCTTGTCCCTATGCCTTTCTCGCAGGGGTTGTTTTGACTTGTTGCAGATGGAGGAAAACAACCACACGGGAGTGAAGGGAACGGCAGCAGAGTCCTGGAGGAAGCATTCTTACATCTGCCCCTCATGATCTCAAACCCCTTGGCTCACTAGGCCCACTGCTAAAGTCTTTGTGGCTAATCTCCCCCAGTTTAGCAATTACTCTCTCCATAGGCTGGCCAAACATTAATTGAAATAACAATTAATATGAATTTAAATTCCTAGATTATTAAAATACGTCATTCGTTTAGGAACTAAAACCGTCGGGGTTTTTAGCTTTCTCCTATATCATCCTTTCTTCCTCCCCGTCTCGCGATTGTAGTTGAATAGAACGTGGGCCTGATAAAGTCAGCAGGGATGGAGAAACCACACAGCTGTTTATGAGGTTAGACGAGGAGTGAAGAAACGTGGTATCCGGTGGGGTGAAGGCTCCCCAGCCCTTTGACCCCTTGACGTACGTTAGACTAAAGGCAGCCTGATCACCACTTTCAAATTTTGGTTTTCTCCGTTTTAATCTCTTCCTGAAAGCCCCTTTAAGGAAAGCCCCTGGAATGACGCAATATAAAAGTCACACAGACCTTTTTTTTTTTTAAACATCTTTATTGGAGTATAATTGCTTTACAATGGTGTGTTAGTTTCTGCTTTATAACAAAGTGAATCAGTTATACATATACATATGTTCCCATATCTCTTCCCTCTTGCATCTCCCTCCCTCCCACCCTCCCTATCCCACCCCTCTAGGTGGTCACAAAGCACGGAGCTGATCTCCCTGTGCTATGTGGCTGCTTCCCACTAGCTATCTATTTTACGTTTGGTAGTGTATATACCAAAGAGTATATATATATATAGAGTCCATGCCACTCTCTCACTTTGTCCCAGCTTACCCTTCCCCCTCCCCATATCCTCAAGTCCATTCTCTAGTAAGTCTGTGTCTTTATTCCCATCTTGCCCTTAGGTTCTTCATGACCTTTTTTTTTTTTTTTCAGGTTCCATATATATGTGTTAGCATATGGTATTTGCTTTTCTCTTTCTGACTTACTTCACTCTGTATGACAGACCCTAGGTCCATCCACCTCACTACAAATAACTCAATTTTGTTTCTTTTTATGGCTGAGTAATATTCCACTGTATATACGTGCCACATCTTCTTTATCCATTCATCTGTTGATGGACACTTAGGTTGCTTCCATGTCCTGGCTATTGTAAATAGAGCTGCAATGAACATTTTGGTACATGACTCTTTTTGAATTATGGTTTTCTCAGGGTATATGCCCAGTAGTGGGATTGCTGGGTCATATGGTAGTTCTATTTTTAGTTTTTTAAGGAGCCTCCATACTGTTCTCCATAGTGGCTGTATCAATTTACATTCCCACCAACAGTGAAAGAGGGTTCCCTTTTCACCACACCCTCTCCAGCATTTATTGTTTGTAGATTTTTTGATGATGGCCATTCTGGCAAGTGTGAGAGGATATCTCATTGTAGTTTTGATTTGCATTTCTGTAAAGATTAACGATGTTGAGCATTCTTTCATGTGTTTGTTGGCAATCTGTACATCTTCTTTGGAGAAATGTCTATTTAGGTCTTCTGCCTATTTTTGGATTGGGTTGTTTGTTTTTTTGATATTGAGCTGCATGAGCTGCTTGTAAATTTTGGAGATTAATCCTTTGTCAGTTGCTTCATTTGCAAATATTTTCTCCCATTCTGAGGGTTGTCTTTTCATCTTGTTATGGTTTCCTTTGCTGTGCAAAAGCTTTTAAATTTCATTAGGTCCCATTTGTTTTTGTTTTTATTTCCATTTCTCTAGGTGGGTCGAAAAGGATCTTGCTGTGATTTATGTCATAGACCGTTTTTGCCTGTGTTTTCCTCTAAGAGTTTGATAGTGTCTGGCCTTACATTTAGGTCTTTAATCCATTTTGAGTTTATTTTTGTGTATGGTGTTAGGGAGTGTTCTAATTTCATTCTTTTACATGTAGTTGTCTTACATGTAGCACCACTTATTGAGGAGCCTGTCTTTTCTCCACTGTATATTCTTGCCTCCTGTATCAAACATAAGATGACCATATGTGCATGGGTTTATCTCTGGGCTTTCTGTCCTGTTCCATTGATCTATATTTCTGTTTTTGTGCCAGTACCGTACTGTCTTGATTACTGTAGCTTTGTAGTATAGACACAGACCTTTTTAAATCATTGCACTCTCTATGCCTGAGAACTCCCTACCTTACTGATGCAATTATGTTTTTGCAAAGTGCCCTGAACTTTGGTATAGGTGCTCAAAGAATATTTGTAAAATTATGCCCGAAGAAAACATTCTTCGAAATGAATTAGTCAAGAAAGAAAGGAAGGAAGTGAAGAAAGGGAAATAATAAATTCACTTTAAAATGAACTGTACTGTCTAATTGGGCAATGAAGTGTATCTCTTGAGCACCATTTAGCTCGACAGAGCAGAAGAGGGGAAGGGATTTCTCTTTCATAGATGAAGTAATTCACTCTCAAGAAACATTTTTAAATGGACTGATATTTCTCTGGTAGAGTTACCTGCTTTGGTAAATTTTATGGTAAAGTAATCAGTTCATCTTGTCTAACTGACAGCTCAAAAAGCTGATTCCAAGAACAGGAGATTGGCTTCAATAGAAATACTATTTGTTTATTTTAGAGGGTGGGGATGGGTAAGGACCCGGTCAAGCTTACTCTCCTGACTTATTTTAAAGGATGTTTTAAATGAATAATAATTCCTCATAAGTCATCCTTCTGATTATTGGTGGGTGTGTTTGAGGTGTGACTGATTTTTTAAACAAACCTACCAAGGTTATGCACCTAAAAAAATCCTGTTCCATTCAGAATTTCAATTTGAGAGTCTGTACACTTATTCAACTTATTTTTTTCTAAGCCTTAATTTTTTTTTTGAGCTCCATTTTTTGGAATTGCTTTCATTGACTGGTTTGGTTTCCCTTTAAATAACAGGAAACGCAAGATCAGGGCAGGTCATGGTGAGTAGTTAGGTTGATTTTCCTGGAGCACTGGAATGACTCCACTCACCCCTCTGGGCATTGGTTCCTCAACATCTCACAGGGAAGGCTCTTGTCTGATGAGTACATTTTGGTGTTACCACCAGACCTTGCTTCAGAGTTTACTTCTCTATGTCCTAATGGTCCCTGACATGGCCTTGGACTTGATCCTTGACATTTAATGCCTTAGACAGTTATAGCTGGGAACCATGTAGCTTGAGGGCCCAAAATGCTTCATTGGTGGCGATGGTTTTGTTTTGAAAAACACATATCAATGGGAAATAGATTTGCATTACTGATGCTACCTGCCAAGGGCTTTGCCTCTGTGGATTTAAAGCAAAACGTACCTATTGTGGGCTTCGACAAATAAAAAGCACCAAGCCCCTGCACAACCAAATAAATAAATAAATATGTAAAAAAAAAACCACCTGATTCGGTCCCAGAACCGTCAATTGAAATTGTTTACCTTGAAAGGAAAACCAAAGACTTTATTTTCCATTCACACCATGTTAGCATTGTGCTGCCCTGTCTCTTCTGTCAATATATGGCAGGGTGTGGTATTGAAAGGAATTCTCTTTGACAGTAATAAACACTATTTTTTTTTTTTAGTAAGGCCAAAAAAAGGAGGGGACAGGTGTGTAGAAACAGAGTGTTCTAGCTCCAATGGGTATTATGCCGGAGCTTTTACTCTGGACCTTGACGAGAACATTTCAGTGTGTTCCCTTGTCTAAACCAAAATGCAATTAAAATGGACAGAGTGGTTGCCAGATGGGCTTCTCTATCACAGTCTATGACTACTTTTCCTGACTAGTGACCCCTGGTGGGTTTCGCCATTGAAGAGATCCCAACTGTTGGGGAAATGACTGTTCAACTCACTCACAATCATCATATCACCGTGTAACATAGCAGGACCGGATCTGACAGTTTATCTGGTGCAACACTACACCGAGGGGCAGGGAGTAGCTACAGTATTCCCTAAGAGGGAAGCTGAGCCCTGGAGAAAGAAGGTCACAAAGTTTCACACATGTCTGGTAAATTTCACTTGCTAGCAGGTAGTTTTAGAAGCTTCGGAACCCTGCAGCTGAGTCCCTTCCCTACTTCACCACACAGCTTTTAGAAGCCTGGCTCCCACTTCCTCTGCTTACCACCTCTTCAAGTTGCCAGCCTTGCTGTAGGCTTTACTTAGAAAGTGGGGAGCTGCTTAATACCCAGTGGTTTCTTTCCGTCATGCTTTGTACCTGCTTAGTGTTACTTCTCATATTAGGCCTCTGCATTAGAAACAAAGCCGCTGGGTCTTCCCTGGTGGTGCACTGGTTAAGAATCCACCTGCCAATGCAGTGGACACAGGTTCAAGCCCTGGTCCGGGAAGATCCCCCATGCCGCGGAGCAACTAAACCCGTGCGCCAAAACTACTGAGCCTGCACTCTAGAGCCCGCGAGCCACAACTACTGAGCCTTTGTGCCTTGAGCCTGTGCTCCGCAACAAGAGAAGCCACCACAGTGAGAAGCCTGCGCACCGCAACTAAAAGTAGCCCCCGCTGCTAGAGAAAACCCGCGCAATGAAGCCCCAACACAGCCAAAAATAAAATAAATTTTAAAAAATAAACTACTTTTAAAAAATTTAAAAAAGAAAGCCACTGAACTCCATGTCTTTATCTGAAAGGAATATAATGACCTATCCCTCATCAACCTTCTTGCTCATTCCCACAACTCCAGTAGCAGCTCTTGCCAAATACTACTGTCCTTGAAAGATAGGTGGTGTTGGTGATGATGATGATACCTAATATTTATTGTCCCCTTACTATGTGCTATGCACTGATTCTATAAGCACTTGGTTACCCTATAATAAGGACATAGGGGTTATTTTAAAGGCTAGGAAAATAAAGCACAGAGATTAAGAAAGCTGTCCAAGTTCACATAGCTAGTAAGTGACAGGGCAGGGATTCAACCGCAGCCTCTAGCGCTTGCAAAGTGAGCCTCTCCACTTTACTTCAAGGTTGTACTTTTCTTTCTTCTTTAAAAAAAGTGTCCACTATCATCCGTAATTCACATACAGTGAAGCTAATATAACAAGGTGACGTGGGCCAGTGGGTTCTGTGTACACTCTTGTCATCCCTGGTGCCTAGTCGTGCAGGTTACCAGCAAGTGGTGGTAGGACTTACAGCTGGAGAGACCTGTGTGTAAGGGTATGGAACGTGTGTGTGTGTGTGTGTGTGTGTGTGTGTGTGTGTGTGTGGTGATTTAAGGTGGTAGCAGCCATTGGCATTAAAAAGGACCTGCTATTCTGAGCTCTGGCTGTGACAGTAAGATGTGCCTGTAGCAGCTGTTAGCAATCAGAGTGTGTTTCCATCTGATGTGAAATGTGCCGCCATCACTTGTGAAGTGGATTTCAAAACGTCGCCGTCCTGAAGTACCAAAGTGTGTGCATGGTGCACTTTTACTGCAAATTAGAAGGATTCACTTATGCCAGTGATAGTGTCACACTCACTCAAGCTCTCTTTAAGTGACAAAGACACACATTGCCAAGTGCTGGCTAGCTGATAGGCGTATGTGCAGGACAGTCATAAAATGTCATCTGAAATGTTTGTCTGCAGGCAAAAGGAGCTCCTCGGATAGGAGGAGCAGAAACTGAAAATGGAAGAGGAAGGACAGGGTTGTGAACCTTATTTTGCTATCTTTCCATGGCTGTGGCGTTCTTACCCCACCCCTAGTGCATGACTTACATAAAGATAGATAGTTTCAAGGTAAACCCCCAAGATATACATTTTCTGTTGTAGGGAAGAATGACATTCATTAGGTGTTACCGTCTGGGAATTGATGCTTAGATGTCAGACCTTCTTAAAATAAATCTGACAATCTCTAAGCTCGGTCCAGAGCATCCCCTCTCCTCCTGTCTCACAACTACTTAATATCCTCAAGGCTCTGCTGCCTTTTTCTGTATTTGCCTTTCCAGTGAAGAAATAGCTAGAAGCTCCTGCTTTCCCCCCTTGGGAATAGACATAGAAAACAACTCTACTTCAGCTATCAGCCCATATTGTTATCCACTGTCTAGTTGATGTTATATATTATAACTAAATATGGAAACATTTCTTTAATAAGCAAGTTTAAAGAACACGTGTTTAGATAGTCAGAAAAAACTCCTTCGGGCACTTGTCTGGTCATTCCTGTGTCCAGCTGAACTGGTTGTCTTAGAAAAGCATTATAAAAGAGATTTTTAATTACCATTGACCTGCAGTCCAGAAATACATGACTGATGTTTTCGAAGGCTGAGAACTTGCCATATCTGTTGTTCAGATATCATTGGCTATGTCCTGGAAATTGGAGGTGGAGAACCTAGTAGAATTTGTCTTCTAGGAATTGGTCACTCATCCTTCAAGATCTTAGAATCTTAAAACAATTAGTGTGACAACGTGTACACTTCTGCTTCTGGCAAGTCTAAATAATTTGCTTGTGATTTTTAATAAAAAACAGACCTTTCCCTGGTCTCTTGCCCAGAGTTCCATTCTCCCTATTAATTCTAGGGAGACTTTGTGAAGTGGGAAACAGCACAAAGGTAGAATGGGGATCTGGGCTGTGAGATAATCCTCACCCACTAAAATGATCTGTGGACCAGGAAATTTTTGGTATCACCAGTCTGTGTTCCTGTGGCTATGGATGTGTTGTCATCTTAGTTCTCAATGGCTTAACATAGAGGAAAGCAAATGTATTTTCAAGGTTTAAAGTTACAAGTTATTTCCAGTTTTTTTTTGCCATGAATCCAAACAGTTTGGTTAGGGAATATTTCTTAAATGACATGGTCTAATATTCAATGAACAGTAATTGATCTTCACAAAAACTACCTAAGCTAATGGAAAGAAACAATAGGTTCCTTTGCCTGGTGAGCTATGATGACTTAACCTGGATTCTTGTTATTTTGACCCACTTCTGCACATCTTCAGCAGGTGATGGCACCGTTAAGGAGTCTAGAAATTGTGCAGTTAGAATTAGCAATCAGTAGCTGACTTTTTAGGCAGGAGACTTTGGCCCTTTAAAGAGAATTCTGAGACAAACAGAATATTTGGATTGATTTATTCAGTGAAGTATGATGCTATGTGCTAAGCATACAATGGACCAGACTCATAGGAAGCCATAGAACAAATAGATTTAAACAGATATCCTACTTGTTTTAAGACCCATTTCTGTGTCAATGGATTTTTCTGTCTTTGGACTTTGTAATTGAATCACCAGGTTTGTTTCTTTTTGTAACATTCTGTGTATCTATTGAAAAAATACAATCTTGTAAATTGAAGTACCAAGATCATACAATACCTATAAGTTGAGGTGTGCATAGGCAGGTGCAAAGTTAAGAGGGCTGTAAAATGGAGTGCTTATCTCTTGGGCTTAGGTGTGAGAATTTGGGGGTAATGGTGTAAAGTAAGGTTATTTCATAAAACGCAGTAAGAGTAATTTTGATGTTTTTGGTAAAGCAGAAACTAGATAAGATCTCCAGATTTGGTTTGGTTTTAAAGATGTTCTTTTCTGTTGTTGTGAAAAACAGACTTTGAATGATGAAAGCAAAGAGGTGACCCCATTGCTCTCAACTGTGAGCAAAGGAAGACGTAACCTAAATGTGGCACAATTGCTCTTGTTAAGGGAAAAAAAGGAATTGGTATCTAGAGTGAGGTTGATCGCTAGAAAAGATTAGCTGCAGTTCTGTGAGTCAGATGACATTTTTTTGGGTCTAGTATTATCCAGAATTATATAAGGGACACATACCTATTGTTGGAAAAGAAGTTTTTAAGAAACTCTCTTGATCATAATCTAACAACTTAGTAAGATAAGATGGATTCTTTTTCCTGCTGATATGAAATGGCTTAACCCACCCTGAGAGATTCAAGAGAAGGATTTTGATTAGACATTTCTGATTTCAAGGTCCAAGAAAATCTGCAAGAACTTCATATTGAAAAAATGTAGTTAATTCTAGAATCTTAGAAGGACCTTGAGAATAATTGAGAATAATTGGCTGAATGGCCAGTTACCTTTGTCTTAGTCCCTGATTTCACATAACCCCAGAAATCCTCAACAACAAGGATGCTCCGTTGTTCACAAAAGTGATAGAGATTAGATTAGGAAAGACCAAAAAAAAAAAAAAAAGAAAAGTATTTGTATTGCTGATCTTAATGGCATCATCTTTTGTTGGGTGAGAATTTCTTCAGTATTTGACCTACTGGATAAGTAAAGTGGAGTATGAGGAAGCAGCTTCTCTTGCTGTTCAATTATTTTATTCAAGGTCTAATTGGTCACCAGGTAATTATCAAAAGAGATAAATTGAGGTCTTCTGTGCATGACTGTGTCGTAGGAGAATTCTAGAGAGAACTGGATCTAAAAATCAAAGCCATCCACTGTTCCTCTATATGAAAAATCTGTTTCTTCTCTGATTTGACAGAATTTCCCCATCTAGGGACAAAAGTACTCATTTGGATTTGGCTTTTAGCAGAGATACATGTGCATCAGGGAGTGCGAGTCAGTTTCTCTGGAAAGCTTAATCCAGTAGAGATTGAAACATATTACAAAGGATTAATATTCAGTTCCCATTGTCAGAACTACCTGCATATTCACAGAAAGCCACATGACAGCACATACTTGTCTTCCTCATTCTTCAGATGTTTCCTGCGTACACAGCTCAGCTTTCTCTGAATTCATATGGGCTTTAACTCCTAGGCTCCTAAGTCTTACATGTGTAAAGCCTGAAGGAAATAAAGTTTCAAAAATCTAGTTTTGTCATATTTTAGCTTTAGTGTGCAAATGCTTGATCTCTTGAAGAGTTTGAGGTGTGTTTATGTGTATGTATTCGGCAAGTATATGTAACACTTTTTATTTTAAAAAATGATTTTAAAAAGCTGTTACATTTTCAGCAGAAGCCACAATCCAGTTAAAGCTTTTAAGAAGTGGCTTTAAACAGTATGTAAGGTGTAGGACTTTGGTCGGGGGGAGGCAGAGTAAGGTACAGGACCTGTTTTTGGATGGCTGTAATTTGACAGGGTCCTTTGAGTCAGACATGAACTTAATACCAAGGGTCAGAATGTCGGAGGGCAACCTGTGTGTTTATTGTGTATAACAAGTGGGAATCATACCATTTCCAGGATACCTCTGCAAGACAACTGAAGCCCTGGTGAAGGGCTTAAGTTCAGTGACTTTGCTTGTGACGGCTGTTACAGAGAGGTGACTTCTCCATCTATGTGCTTTTTCTCTGAAGCTGAGACAAAGATAGTAACCTCTGGACCCATGAGTCCCTCAGGAAGGCATTTTGGAAACCAACAATTGAAAAAAAAGTTTGAGTCTAGTTAGCAGATGAAGATTACAGTTCTGTGGATTTTTCTTTATTCTCTTGGTGGCAGAGCCTGTAGTGGGTGGTGAGGGCACAGCGTCCTGGTCCTTGCCAAGAATGATATGCCAAGCTTCCTAAAGCTTCCCATCTATATAGGTCTTTTCGTCTTCAAAGAGCTTTCTGAGCATTCGTTTACCACCACCTGCCTGGGAGATAGGAGTTATTCCCATTTTATAGGTGGAGGGAGTGGAGGTGTAAGTGACTTGCTTGAGGCCACTCAAGGAGTTGAGGGTCAGAGGGAAACGCAGGAGTGCCAACTCCACTTTTTAGCTGGATCAACCTCCAGCTCTTTCTCTCTCATGGCATTTCCCCTTAAGAGCCCCAGATTGATGATAACATAAATCTAAAGTCATCAAATAATCCTGAGCAAAAAGAGACACCAAGTCTGTCTTTTTTTTTTCTTTGGTGGCTGCCTCTACAGTTAAACCCCGGGAAACCTAGACCTAGAGAAGAAGCCATTTAACCCTCCTGAGGTTCACTTTCCACATCAATAGAATGGGGCTAATAAGACCCACCTGCCTACTTCAGAGTTGTTGTGAACACCAAAATCAAAACAAGCTAGTGAGGACAAAAACTTGGAAAACCGTTACAGAGCTCTGTAAATATCAAGCATTACTGTTGTTGCCAGAAATGACCACAAGACTGCTCTACCAAAGGGGTAGGACTTTTCTAATTAGGGGGCTAACTGCTTTGGTGATGTTCCACTAGGATCAAGTACTATCATGAAAAAATTGCAAAATCAGTAGAAGAAAAGACTGTACCGGGGACACATACCAGTATTATATTTAGTATATATTTAGTAGAAAAAATGGCTGAACAAGTTGATTTTTAGTTTGCAGAGTGTGTAGCTGGAACTCAGCCCTCCCCACCCAGGATGCCTATTGAACATGCCTGCACTGTGAAACAAATCCATGTTATACTCCAGACCTTAGGTCCAGGGACAGAGTGTGCCAAACTGTTTGAAGCCCACAGTCTGTTCTTCCACCATGAAGATGTATTGCAAGCTCTCTGCAAACCCTGATGGTGGCCTGGGGCCTCCAGCAGCAGCGCTGAGAGAGTAGAGAGAGAAAAAGGCTCCCTCCCTCCAAGCTGTTCCAGCCACTCTGCAGCAGGGCTCACAGGCAGGCGAATTTCAGCCCCTATTTTTGCCCCCTTGGCTGAGCCCCATGGGGCAGAGTCCTTGGAGACCCTGGAACTAGAGGTGGCCAGACCCAGAGGGGCTACAAAACTCTAGAAGTCAGGAGTTGCCGAAGTCCCTCCAGGAAACCAGGTGAAGACTCCCTACCCCGCCCCCCCCCCCCCCCCCCCCGCCCCCAGCTGGCCTTGACATACAGGCCAGACTGCCATCCAGGCAGCTGCAGAAGCCTTTAATACCCCAGCAGTTTTAAACAGGGGATAAAATAAAATGACTAATCCATAAAGGACTCAAGCCATTTTGCCGAAAATAAAATCAAATGCCTTAGGATTTTTCTTTTTAATCTTTATTGGTTTTTCTGCTTACAAAAGTAATACATGCTGGTTGTAAAAAATTCAAACGTTAGAGAAATATGTAACATAGCAGGTGAAAAGTCCTCCATATTCTCAGCCTTCCAGGAAAAACACGGTCAGCAGATTGGTATAAAGATAGGGGTTTTTTTGGTTTTTGTTTGTTTGTTTATAGCAGCAGTTCTTGACAGTTTTTGCAAGACACACAAAATTGCTTGGCATTCATATGTGTGACATAGTGTCATGGGTGTACCCAAAGTTTGGCCGTTTCCTGGCAAGCCAGCAGTAACCCCACCCTGTTCCGTCCAATTTGAGAAAGCATATGGTTGTGAAAGTGAGCTAGAGTGAAAGATCTTATGGGGATGATCTTAGGTCCATGTTAGTTTATTTTTTTATATGAACCAGTAAAAAACTTTATTTTTTTTTACTATTATTAGCAACAAATGCCTTGTGACACATCCCACACTGATTACAACATGCTGCTATGTTGTAGCAGTTAAGTGCCAACGTTGTAAAGGATCGCTGTGGTAGCTGGTATGAACTGCCTGTCATATTAGCTAGAGGCTAAGCCGCTTTTCTCTATCCCCGCTTTGGAAAGAGCTTAAAGTCTGCAGAAAAGAATTTCATTTCGCTATAAGGCAGGATTTCTTATCAACAATAACAATAATAATAACTGTGTTTTGAGTGCCAACTCTTTCTAAGGATTGTGTGTGATGTGCATATATATAGAATACATGTATAAAATAATCATATGTGCTGTGTCATTTATACATTATATCATTGAATCTTGAAATAGAAAACTGAGACTCAGAGAGGTAGGTGAAGTAATTTTCCCAGCCTTAAGAATCGTTAAACATTGGTATTGGTCAGCCTAAGGTCAAAAACTCGGAATTTTATAAAATTGAGAAGAATGGTCTTAGAAGGTTGATGATTATTTCCAGTTATGAACTAGTCAAGTAACTCCCAGAAAGACATCTTGACATCAGTTCTGAGTAGTATTAAGTTTAACCAGATTACTTGTGAGATGTCTTTTGATCCTTGGGTAATGGTTTCCTACCAAGAGCAGTATATTCCCGATGTTTGTATTGGAGTGATTTAGCTCGGCTATTCAGTATGATGAGAAGGGGGGTAGGGTGGAGAGGGAATAAGCTTTTGAGTTAAGAGAAAAAGACCAAAATGTGTCCAAATTCCAACCTTACTTCTTCCAAGCTCTCTGACTTTGGGCAAGTTATTTAGCCTTTCTGAGCTTCAGTTTTCTCATCTAAAACAAATGCAGATAATGATGATAATGATAATACCACCTACCTCATAGAGTTGTTGGAGCAGCAAATTAGATAATGCCTGAGACTTTATAAGCCCAAATACATGTTCAATAGTATTGATTATTATCAATCTATTTAGGTTATCATCGAGACATCACTCTTCACCCACAGAATGAAGTGATGGGTACAACTCTTGTGCAATTATATTTTTTAATACTTGGGCAGAATGGGCATTTTTCTCTGGACCACGATAAATCCAGAAATAGGTCCTGAGGAGCAAGTGAGGTGTTAAGAACGCCAGTGTCTTGTTACCTTTTATAATGAAAAGTAAAAAGCAAACTTTTTTACAGAGGTACAACGGTAAATGCCCGCCCAGCCTAAGGACCACTTGGCTAATTAGCACACCTGCTTTCCAGGATTTCCTGCTGCCCCGCCGCCACTTGTTGTCAGCTCCTTGAAACTGCAGAAATTTGCCTGTGCAGGTGTGGAGAGCCTGCTTGAATTACTTAGGGTGCATGAAAGAGCAAATTATTTAGGCAATAGAGCTGAAAATGTAGGCAAATTAGAGTTTTTCATAGCGAGATTGTTCATTGTTAAGCCAATTCGTGATTATATGTGTGCGTGCATCTTGCTTCAGATATTCCGCTACAGAATAAACCTCTTTGCTGCAATGAATATGGATGTGGACTAATTTAATCAATATACTTGTGACAGTTGTGGTGTCTGACAGATTTCATCCTTTGAAATACTGACTGAGTCAATGTGTGCAGTATATATATGGGCCAAGACTCATAATTTTTGTTACAAGAAGATTATTTTGAAAAGACACAATACTGCCTGTCAGAAAATGGAAAAGCCTGAGGGATAGAAAGCAAAGGGCAAGGGGATTTTTGTCCTGTTCCCTCTTACTGGTCTGAAAACTCAAATTTGTGAAACTAAACTGCTTTCCTTTTGAAAAATTTGTAAGGCATTGACTATTTTTCTTCTCCTTGATACATTTGAATTCTGTAAATTAACTAAAAGGTGAAGGGAGGTGGATTTTGTGCATTGTTGGATGAAATGGAAGATTGAGTAAGTGCCCTGCTCCGATCAGCAAATGTTTACTTTCTGGAAAGATCAACACATGTGATAGATCACTTTCAGAGAATTTGCTTTTGAGAGCAAGTGGATTTTAGTCATTTCCTAAAGAGCATTTGCACCTGAAATTGTCTTCTGAGTTAAGAGAGCCACCCAAGGGGGTAGGCTAGTAGAATAGTTTAATCCAGCCAATCATAATATTGGAACCTGGCTTTGGAGAACCCTCCCATCACCTCACCATGAGATCCCTAGGGAAGCTTGTTCTAACTAATTTGGAATCTTTGACCAGCATTGCCCACTGGAGCCAAGCACAAACACAGTGCGGCAGGGGGCAAAGTTCTAGGCAAATGGCCCCTTGCTTGAAAATACAGGTCAGTCTACAGTGAGTCCATTCATACTAAGCATCTTGGCCTCCATGAAGTCTCGTAAAATATGCCTCAGCTTGAGTGCCCTGCAGATCTGAAAGACCCTGAGAGCTGAAGGAAGGCTGAATTGAAGACCAAGAGTTTAGGAGCCTGACTCAGGCCAGTGTTCCTATGCAGTAGTGGCACCAAACTCTGGATTTATACTACAGTGACTTTCCCAACCCTCACTCCCACCCTCTCCCCAGCCAGCTGAGAGCCATTCCAAGGGTGGAAGTGCTGGGCCAGGATGTCAATCCCAGGGGCACCCCCATCATGATCAGACCCCTCCCTGCCAGACCTCCAGATCACTTGCAATGTTACAGGAGCTTTTAGTAGGCATTTTGGTCACTGCCTTAAAGATCATGATGTCACTGCTCATGGGTCATCCACTAGGAGCCCAGGCAGAGTGAACAGCAATACACCATTTTCCATTTGATCCAGATACATACAGTTTTACTCAGTGTTCCCTGTCTGGCCTGCCCAGAGCTTTCCTATCTTATAAAGGACTAAACAGATTTGCTTAATCTCTCCATTACTAAGATGGAATGAAAATAACTCTTGAGAGGCCCGAGTTTAGTGTGACTTTTAGTTTTGATGCTGACTTAAACTATAGGGCCTAATGAGGTTTGTCTAATTTCTGTGACTACAACTTGAGGTGAGACATAAGCAGAAGCAGCTCAGTGTCTGTCTTCTTTATTTCTTGTATGAGTTTTATTTAATAGGTGGTCCAAGTACTTTGTGTTGTCTATTTCTTCTCTTCCTTAGGGGTTGGGGTTGGGGTTGGGGCTAGGGTTAGGGTTAGAGGTTTCAGCTGATATCACCTTTCAGAATTTCTTTACTACCACTTGGCTTTTATGAGTCTCTGAAAAATGTGGGGCACAACCATCTCTCTGGAGAGCTGCAGACAATCTGTGGCACAAAACTTTGCCTTAACTATGTATTAAAAATATTGGAGGAGGGCTTCCCTGGTGGCACAGTGGTTGAGAGTCTGCCTGCGGATGCAGGAAACATGGGTTCGTGCCCTGGTTCGGGAAGATCCCACATGCCGCAGAGCGCCTGGGCCCCGTGAGCCATGGCCGCTGAGCCTGCGCGTCCGGAGCCTGTGCTCCGCAATGGGAGAGGCCACAACAGTGAGAGGCCCGCGTACCGCAAAAAATATATATATATTGGAGGAGCCTAAGTGTGAAACATTATTAGAGTTTAGATTTCATAAAGAATTTTCCTTGAAGAAATCAAGCTAGTCTCTAAGACGAGGAGGCCGACTTGAAGATGACGGTTTTTGTTAAGCGTGATCTTATATTAAGTTGCATAACTCAGAATAGACATTTAGATAGTGTACAAAGATGCCACTATTGGGGTATTAGAAGGCTTGAGGATTATGGCACATTTATTGGAGGTGAGATTTTGAACAGTTTCTAACTCTGGATAGTGAAACTCAGGATGTCAACACTAAAAGTGACTGGTAGGCAAAGGACTCACTAAAGGCACTGCAGTACTTCTGGTCCCCTTGAAAGGATGTTAGCAGGGACACATGGTTTATAATGAGGTTAAGTCCAGTAATTTAATGTGTCCTCTTTTGAAGTATTGAATACAATATTGTATCAAATCCAGAGTAGGTGGCTGTGGAAATTACCCCAGGATATGAGATCACATTGGAAGAAAGGGTGGGCTCTGTGTATGTGTGTTACTTACATCGTGCGATACGTTCGTTAGACTAGTCATTGCTTTGTGTGAGGCATGGCACTAGGTAGGGGCTTTATGAAAATGAAATATACTTGGGCACTTGCAACTGCCTTTGTGTGTGTGACTTAGTAGGTAATCTGACATGATATCCAGTAGTGATAACCATGGAAAATAAATTTAGTGTAATGGAGCATGCCAGGTAAACGGGTGAAACTTGTCATCCTGTATATGCAGCTCAGTGTTGGTTCTTTATTTCACATATAAATTGTATTTAATAGGTGGTCCAAGTACTTTGTTTTGCCTAATTATTCTATTCCTTAGGGGGTTTTTTAATCCTTAATTATACTCTTTCCAACTCTGCTCAAGATATAATGTGTTATCTTAGAAACGTGCTTTAACATATTTGAGAACTTCGATGTAATATGTATGAATTATTTGGTTATTCTTCCAGTATGAGGCAACTGTAAATAATCAGTTAGATAGAAACACACGCACGCTGTACCAGGAAATCAATTTCCAATGTAACGAACTCTGAAGCTACATATTCTATTTGTCCGGATTCATCATTTTTAAATTCAAATAGGATATGAACTTTATGGTTGAAAGGTTTTGATTGTACACAAGTCGACTAATTTTTAACACATGGGAGGTACATTAATTAAAAAGAGATGAGTAAGGAATTCTTCCCATCATATGTAACTTATTAATATTTAGAGTTGAATCATTTTCCTAAGTAGTTTTGGCTTTTTGGAGTCTGTTTTTCTCCACCAGCCGAGCTACAATGCTCAGCCCAGACAGGTTTATGACCTTTTAAAAATAATGATGGAAAATGAGATCGGAGGAAACATTTTAGTATCTGCTTTGCTCTGAGGCCTAAACTGTGAACTCTCCAGTTCTTGAAGGCTTTGAAATGCTGATTCCAGTCTTCTTGTGGGTTCTTAAACACCTCCTCAAATGACCCATTTTAATAACCCGAAAGCTATTATATAACGAGCAGCCATAATTTAGTCCAGGGCTCTAGGGGGACCCTCACAGTTCAGCAATGAATAGTTAATGCAGTATAATGTTTAGCAGGTTATTAGTTTTCACTATACAAATGCTGATCAGGGAACGCTTTTATAAGGTGTTTAAAATAAAATGTAATTAACTGGTTGCGTGCTTCTGTTGCAGCTCAAATTGAAATTATTCCATGCAAGATCTGTGGAGACAAATCATCAGGAATCCATTATGGTGTCATTACATGTGAAGGCTGCAAGGTAAGCCTTTTTAATTGTTGTTGTTGTTTCTATTAACGTTAGGATGTATCTTTGTGACTTCTTTACTTCTACTATGCCTAAAAATTCAGCTCCTTGGCATTTTGAGTGACGAGAAACGACAGGACAGAATAAATATTCGGATGTTCATTACAATCAAGGAAGTTATATATATTTTTATGCCTCCCATCACAATAATGAGAGGCTGGAGAATAATATTCGAGCATGGCTTGTTTGTCACTTCCAATCCCAGAATTGATTGAACTGATGAAAAAAATCTCTTGGGTTATCTTTTTTCAAAAAAGAGATGACTCTAGACTTCTGTAAGGTCCCTGTTATAAGCTTTATAAGAAGGCGTTTCCAAGAAGTTTAATGGGAATGTGATTGAAAGTCTTATTGCTGGCTCACAGATGTTGACACGTCTGGCCAAATCATGGCAAGGTTTTTAGAAAGCACTGAGTTCTGGTCCTGGGGCCGCCCTTTGTCCCTATTGTTTTGGGCATGTCTTCATCTTTTAGTGACTCTGTTTCTTCATCTGTAAAGTGGCATTCTTCCTACCTTTTAGAACTATTCCAAGAATAGAAATAATAACTGTGAATAAAAGTCCTTATAAACTGAAAAGTGCTATTTAAATCTAATAGTCTTATTGCTGTTGTTACTATTTTAATTATTGCTGATGCTGATCTCAGGGCAACATGGACAGCACATGCATAATGTGGGAGTGGAAAATAGAGATGTTTATCCTAATCATTCAAGACCCCCGAACCTAGATTGCCTCCGTTATTCAAATTTCAATTTATTAAGATTTAAATCCTCCTGCTTATCTTGGAAGGGCCTTGAGACAGCTTATAGGATAAAACAGTGCAAAATAAACAGGAGAGAAGCTATTTAGACATGCATGAGGCCTCTGAGACAGTTGTTTGCCACTGAACCAGGCCTGAATTAGCCCTAAAGCATTTGAAGGCTAAAGCAAAAAGTAAAATCCACAAATTTGGTTAGCTTTCCTTTAGTGAAATTAGAAAAATACAATGTCAGAAAATACAAAACCACCTTCAGACACAAATAACTCCTGGGAGACTTCAGGGAAATTTGCCTTGTAGTTTCCTTATGTCTTTGTTTCACTGTTAATCATCATAGCACTTGCCACTTTGTGCATATACAAATGCTTCATATTGATCCTATCTCGGGGAAGCTTGAGATTTTTGCACACCACCTACCATACTCCATTATTCAGAAATCCATCTCGGAACAGAAAAAGGACATTATCAGAAAAACTGATGAAATCCAAATAAAGTCGGTGGTTTAGTTAGTAGCACTGCACCGATGTTAATTTCTTAGTTTTAATAAATATAGCATAATTACATAAGGTGTTAACATCAAGGGATGCTGGATGAAGGGTATAATGGAAATGTCTGTGCAATCTTTGCAACTTATTACTAAATTTAAAATTATTTCAAATTAAACAGTTTAACAAAATTAAAAAAAACAAAAATTCACCCACCTTTAGGAATAGAGAGCTTTCTACTCAAAGGGGATTTTGAATTATTCATGTCTATGGTACCCTCAAGACCTCAAGGTTCTGTATTACCAAGGGAAAAAATTATTTCCTCAATTCGTCCTCCCTCCAAATTAATTAATGAATTAAAATTAAACAAAATAAAATCAACGGCCTGGCCTATGTTATCCCAAGATGTAAGCAAGAGAGGTACCTGCCTGTGACAACTGTCCCTCCATTGATTTGGGGGGGTTAATTCGGCTGATGTGGCTGGGCCCGTCACACTTCACCCTTACCCACTCTGTGTACGCACCTTCTTATCACTGGTAGAGGATGGCATGGTCCTTCTTGCTGAAGGGTGTATAGACAGCAGTGCTCCCCTACCAGGAGTTCCAAGCAGACTTGATTTTTGTGCATTGCCTATCACCTAGGTATTTTCTTAAGTGGTCTGGGTCCCAGGAATTAACCACGTGTGTACCATCATGCTGTTCACGAAACTGATCGCTCTCTCTGTGTCTCTCAGTAATGCCACATGTAGTATTATGTGGCAAATTGAATACGATACCTAGGAATGGTGCGCAGGGCAGGACCAGGGAGAAGATGGGGGCTACTTCATAGGAAGCGCCTCAATAATTCAGAAGATTAATTAACAACACGCTATTCAATAAAATCTGAATTCTCTGAGTACCACTGTGTTTACTGAGGCATAAACAATGTGTGTTTTCTTTTTAACACAATGTTTATTTATGACAGAAATAAAAGCAATAAGAAAACAAAGGGCAGCTATTATTTCACTGTTGTCAGTTTTCTAGATTCCCTTCCAGATCTTGTACAGCCTCGGTGCCAGTGTGTTTTTCGGTCATCTGCAGTTCTGCTTCTCTTTCCTATTGACTTTATACAATGGAAATCACAAAAACAATCAATTAAAACTTCATTTTATTAACAGATTGGGCCTGTACCCAGCCTTGGACCTGTACGGTAGCATGTGTTTATATTCGATGCATACAGTATTTGCCCTGCGTCATAGTTTCTGCTACAAGTAACATTTTTTTTTTTTATTGAAGTATAGTTGATTTACAACGTCATGGTAGTTTCAGGTGTACAGCACAGTGATTCAGAATCTTTTTCAGATTCTTTTCCCTTACAGGTTATTACAAAATAATGGGTAGAGTTCCCTGTGCTATACAGTAGGTCCTTGTTGCTTATCTATTTTATATATAGTAGTGTGTACATTACAACTAACATTTTTATCTCTAGGTGCAGTGAAGTCAAGAGACTTCTTTTGCCACTGATGTTAATGATTTATCATGTTCTAACCAGGTGAAGGTGATTGTATCATGACAAATTATAAATAATTTGTCTCTGTAATAGTATCATTAGACTTAAGGAAAATTTCTGATTAGATATATAAATAGAAATCTAATGAGAGAGAAAAAGTGACTCGGTCATTTTCTGAGCTAATCGCTTTGTGAATCTATTTTAAATTGCATTTTAAAATCAACAACCTGAAACCACAAGAAACCGGAGAACCTATTTAATTGCTGAAATGCTTCTCTTTCACCACATACTTGCTCAAATAAGCATTGCACATGAACAGCAAAAGTGGTGGACGTTTTGGTAGCTCTTTTTCTGGCTCCTGAGTATTCCCAGCTCACCCCCTCCAAGTCCCTTTGGCCACGTGTAGAGAGACGGTATAGTGTCAGGCTTATGCCCTGACTCTGGAGCCAGACTGCCTGGGTTCAAACTCCAGTTCTGCTATTTACCAATTTGAGCAAATACCCAGCCTCTCTGTGCCTCTGTTTCCTCATCTGTAAAATGAGGATAGTAATTGTAGTTACTTCATATGGTTATCACGTGCATATAGGTAAAGCAGTTACACGAGTGCCAGGCATGTAACAAGCACACATTGAGTGTTGGCTCTTGTTATTATCATTCCTGGGCAAACTCCTCATGTCTGAGTGATGTGCTGTGTAGAGTCAGACACTATTTCCAGGATATCTGTGGGTCCAGTCTTGGTTTTGTGACCGTTTGTGATCTGTAATGTAGACTCTGCCACTAAAAACAACGAAAATGTGAGCACCCCCTTGGGTGTTCTCTAAGCACTATTAGGAGTCCAAAGACATAGAAGACCGAATCCTTCCCTCGAGCAGCTTACAGTGTAGTTGTAGAGATGAGGCCTTCATAGCAAATAAAGAACTAAATACTAGAGTAAGGCCGCGGTCCATGATGTGACCCAAGAAGCACGCATCCACTAGGCAGCCAGAGCCTAAAAATGGGGAAGTCTTGGTTGTATAACCCGGTCTGACTGGAGCAGAGAGTCACTTTCTGCAAATAGTGGAAGACAAGGATAGACAGGTGTGCCACTCCCAAATTTTTAAGAGCTCTGTTATGCCAAGGTTTTCATTGTAAAATTATTTTCCTTGTTCTTTGGAGATCATGAAGGAACAGTGTACGAGCACTGGGCCAGCCCTGAATATTGCATTTCAGAAGACCGTTGAATCCAGGCCTGCAAGGGCTTAGTGCTGCCAGTAAAGACGTTCCTGAGCCCTTGGAACAGAATTTAGTCCCAGCCCTGGGTGAGCATTAGCAGGGGGTGTAAGGTAAGCTGGGTAGGCCTGCCAGGGAGGAGGGGCCCGGTCATGGAGCACGGAGACAGCAGAAAAGGCCAGAAATAAAATGAAAGGCGGCAGATGTTAGGGTTAAGGTTCGATCTTCAAAGTGAATACAAATGCTGAAGTGCTTATAGGAAAACGACGACTGGTGGAGGCTTTCATTTCGAGACATGGTTCTGTTTATCATTCAACTTCACTTCCTAGCTTCAGTATTAGATACAGTGGCTGCTTAGAGGAGGAGGATGAAAAATTTATCTCAAGATTAAAAAAAAAAACACACACAGAATTTTTAATCCATATCTATTTAGACTTTGGGCCTCTACCATAACTTTTTTCCCCAGTTTTGTTGAGAAATAATTGACATACGTTACTGTATATGTTGAAGGCATTCAGCATGACGGTTTGATTTACATATCTTGTGAAATGATTACCACAGTAGTTTCAGCTGGCATCCATCTTCTCATGCACAGTTGACCCTTGAACAACATGGGTTTGAACTGCATAGGTCCACTTACTTATACTCACATGGATTTTTTATTGGAAAAAAATCATAAATAAATATGAATTTCTTTTTAACATTATCTTTTCATTTTTGATGTCTAATGTTGGTAATACATATAACATCTCCTTTATCGTATATGACAATATGGATGTAGACACTGACAGACAATTCACCTTGAAAACAAAGGACATAAACTTATGGTATTGATAAATACACTACAGTACTGTCAGTGTATTTTCTCTTCCTTATGATTTTTTTAATAACATTTTCTTTTCTCTAGCTTACTTTATTGTAGTATTTTGGTATATAGCACATACAACATACAAAATTTTTGTTAATCAACTGTTTATGTTATCAGTAAGATTTCCGGTCAGCTGTAGACTATTAGTAGTTAAGTTTGGCGGGAGTCAAATTAGGATCTACTCTTGTAGTAGCTTTCCTTTATATCATAAAGCAGTGTTAGCTATGATTATCATTCAAATATAGCTTCTTAAATAATAATGTACAGTTGAGTATTGAAGTTAGTGAATCGATTTCTGATTACATCTAAGACCCTTTGCCTCGTGATAAGTCTAAGAATAGAGTCCATTCATGTGTCAAATATTTATTCATCAATTAATACACTTAAGATGTTGTCTTATGCAAAGCTTCCTCTTCCACCCAGGAAAGGGAGAACTTGGAATAGTTTCGTCACATTAACAAATATGCTCTCTGAAATTAACAATAAAAAGTCTTTTCAAAGATATCCAGAATGTATAATTGGTACTTTTTTTTTTCCTGAAAGAGTTAAAGCATTTTCTGGAGCTTTTTATGTATTAGGTTAAAAACCATATCCATAAATGTTCCTTTTAGGCCCAAATGGTTTTTTAAAGGATTCTAATATTTTTATTTCAGTTGTAAAATATCAGTAGCCCTGGATCAACTTGTCCACTTTTCAGCATCGGTACATTCATGCTCCACATTTTTACTTTAATATTTTATAACACTTGGCCCCAGTATTAGAGCTAGCCACTTAAAATGAAAATTAGACTTGGCTTTTATTACATCCTGTGACATCAGAGTTTCACTTTTGTTATATACAGGTGATAAGAACAAATTTTTTATTTAGCAAAATCTTCCAGGCCTGTGATGAAATAAACACACAAGTGGTAGGATGTGTTAAACCCCAGTTTGCATCAAGATGATTTGAGGGTTTTTTTTTTTTTTTTTTTTTGTATTTTCCTGGTTTCTTTGGTTTGGTCTTAATTGTGCCTCAGCTCACAGAAGATGCTGGGCTTCTGGCCTTGTCATAGATAGGGTCTAACATGGTGTCTGGCTCAGAGTAGGGCCTCATGCTTGCTTGGGAATCACTGTTGCTGAATGTGCCCACTGGATTGGATCTGAGGGCGGCACATCACCGTATGGCAAAGCAGACATCTCCACTTACCAGACAGAACACACGAGGTCAGCTTTAATCAGAGGTCATTTGCATATACAGTTCTATGGGGAGGCCAGTCACTACTGAACAGGAAAGTAGTTGAGGAGATCCACACTTCCATGACTTATTGCTGCCCGATGCCTGAGTGTGGGACCATACCAGCTCACTTTGGAGAATGAGGTTTCCTGTTTGTTTTTTTTTTTTCTAAAGAACAAATTTCCTTCTTATTTGCTTCCTTGGGGACTGTTATTCCTGTCTCCTCCCCCCATTTTAATTTTATCATTTCTTCTGCCTCTTCCTCTCTCTGATTTTAATCCGTGCATGCCCTCTCTTTCCCCCTCAATAAAATTAAGTTGCCAGTTATCTTCTCTCTTAACTTTAAATCCTTAACTTTCTGCCCACGTTTATCCAAAGATATTTCTTGTTCCTCACCCCCATACTTCCGAACATTCCAACAGAAACTTCCCAAAATAAAAAAAATTGAAACAGAGTTCATGCCTCTCCAACTACGATTCTCAGCTCATCTCAGCCACAGAAATGGAATGAGAGGGATTCCCACGTCCATAGTCCCCCAAATACCAACATTTCTGTCGGATTGGAAAATACAATAATCCGCTCAGGCATATGAGCATTCACCATAAATCATAGAGTTATGAATAAATCTTGGTTGTCAAAAGCAAATGTGTAGCCGTTCCAACGCGTCTGCCATTAGAATTCAGCAAGGCAGCTGTCAGCTGTTTTCTTGTAATTAAACAGCCAATGAGCAGCTAATTAAGACATATGTGTATACAGAAGTGGAAGTGGGTATGTTAATGAACTGTAGGAATCAATTCATTAAGTGAAAATTGTCAAAAGACCAAACATCAGATCAGCATTTCAGCCTGTGCCTCACTGGGAAGGAGCCCTGAGCCGGAGGGGAGCCCCTCAGAGCTACACCCCATTCCACCCCAGCACCTTTCCAGCCACACCCACAGGTCTCTGTGCAGCCAACGCCCTCTTGGGGGCAAAACGGTTAATAACCCCAATAGGGAATACCATGTCTGTTTCAAAGCTTTTTATCAAGGAGACCTAGCAAAGGAGAGTGTTTTCCTACTTGTGTAAGCCTGGTATTCGATACCCTATAAAATGCCATCTCCCTCACCTTGTGTTTGAACCATTACATGGAACTTTGTACAGCTGAAAAGTGGGGCATTTTTACTTGTCTGTTTTGTTGTTTTTCTGTTTCTGTTTGGTCTGCCCCACATGTTTGTCTGGATGACTTTTGGATAGTGTATTAAGAAGTCTCTGGCCTTTGGGTTAAGATGCACCCAGGGTTCAGGGATTCAAATCCTGGCTCCTCTCCTTACCTGCTGTGTGACTTTGGATACATGGTTTAACCTCTCTGAAGTGTCGTTTTCTTATCTGTAAACAGATATAAAAACTTCGCAATGTTGTTGTTTGCAACTTTGCAATGTTGTTGTGAACTGCAAATAAATCGTGTTTGCGAAGTGTCCTCCACGGTGCCTGGTATAGAATAGGAGCTAAGCATGTGATTGTCACCACTGTTTTTATCACTGGCATCATTTTTCCTCTGGTCATTCATTTCACAAGTGTTTGTTGACTGCTCCAAGTACTAAGTTAGCTACTGGAAACAAAGAAACAAAGCTGTCAGTGAGGGAGACAAATTAGTAATACAGCAAGTTAAGGGCTATGAGGGGGATAGCTGCAGGGCTCTAGGGGTGTACATGGGAGGGACCCCTCAACCAGCCTTGGGAAGGGCAAGGTCAGAGAAAGTGAATACTCAAGAGAAGAGAACTTCCAGGATGGTTGCGGGGCCGGGGTGGGAGTGTGTGTGGAATCCTTTGGGGAACTGTGGACACAGTGGTTTAGGCTTGGCCAGAGTGTGACTTCGAGAAGAGGAGAGAGCTGCCTGGACAGGTGGTCATAGCCAGGTCATCAGTGAGGAGCCATTGAGGGCTCGTAAGCAGGGAAGGGACTTGATCAGGGTTCTGTTTTTAGAAACAGAACATCTTCGGTGATTGTGTGAGGATGGATTGGAGGGAGGGAGGATGGAAGCAGGGAGCAGTGGGGAGGCTGTGTAATAATAACCCATTCAGGAGATGGTAGATGTGGGAACCTGAGAAAATTGCAGTAAAGATGGAGAAAGGTAGATGGATTGGGGAAACATGAAGGTGACCAGAAACAGCCTAACTTAGTGAGTGCATGGATGTGGGTGGCGAGGAGGCCGGGTAGCCCACCTTTGTGCCTTGACTATCTGGGTGATGGTGGTGCCCTTGACTGAACAAGAAAACACTGGAGGAGAAGAGGCTGGGAAAATGGTCAGTGGGTCGGGAAATGTTCTGTTCAGAATGAAGATCAAGCCATTCAGTATGTATTGAATGGGTAAACAACAAGGTCTTACTGTATAGCACAGAGAAAAACTCTGCAGTATTCTATGATGAACCATAATGGAAAAGAATATTTAAAAAGAAGGCATATATATATATATATATAATATATATAGCTGAATCACTTTGCTGTACAGCAGAAATTAACACAACATTGTAAATCAACTCTACTTCAATTAAAAAGAATAATAAAGCCATTCAGCTGAAGTTTCTGGAGAGTGTGTGTGTATGTGTGTGTTGGTGATGGGGGTGACAAGGCTATAGAAGGCCAGACCACAACTTTGGGTTTGTGCCTGTCCAGAATACAGGGGAGCCACTCAGACAGCCTGGTGAGAAGCGAGGGGTCCAGCAAGGACTGGGCTCAGTCCAGTCACGTGCTGGTCAGTTTTTAGCAGCCAACAGTGTCTATATGTATGTGCATAACTTTAGTGTATATGTCACTGATGTAATTTCATACATTTTATAAATAGTAAAATCGACAATATTATAAACAGAGAATATAGTATATAGTGTGTGTGTATATATATATATATATATACACACACACTATATAGTATATATATAGACGGCCAATTCTCACGGAATGTGCACATTGATTTTTGCTGAACTCTCGCATCCATACCTGTGGTTGCAGCTGACGAAAGACTGTAGCAGCAACGTGATTTTTCGTTTACATTAATGAATAAGAGGAAAGTGAAACAAGGAAAAACATGTTTTGGAACTTCACTCATTCGTCAGTGATGACTTGAACAACTTCTTTGCTGAATCAGATAATGGTTTTTAAAAACTGGAAGAATATTTCTTTACATTCTTTCTTGTGCTCTTCACAATGTGATGGCTACAGACATGACATATTTTTAAATTGAACCCACATCATTATCATTTTCTTCATCACTTTTTAAAAATTTTTATTGAATTATAGTTGATTTACAATGTTGTGTTAGTTTCAGGTGTACAGCAAAGTGATTCAGTTATATATACATGTACATATATCTATTCTTTTTCAGATTATTTTCTCATATAGGTTATTACAGTGTATCGAGTAGAGTTCCCTGTGCTATACAGTAGGTCATTGTTGGTTATCTATTTTTATATAGTAGTGTGTATATGTGAATCCCAAACTCCTAATTTATCTTCATCACTTTTTAAATCTAGACGGTAAGCAGAGCCATAAATCAAGCCCTGATCCACAGCACTTGTCAGTTTCTGTGGCGTGAATACTCTCAGCACCTGGTCAATTTCAAACCTCCCCACATGACATCTCACTGCAAGCAGGATAAGGAAAAGGCGCACAGTAGCACACCGTTATACAGTGAGCTACCATTCAGATATAATTGATGTAAATAACCTCAAAAACAGGGACAGTAGCAAAATAGTAATAAAATAATAAGTTAGCGTTTAATAATGGTGATGTTTAACAGTTGGTTCACGAAATTCCTGAAATGTTAACATTCAGCTCTTGCAACCTGGTATCAGCCTTCTCCCACACCCATGGCCTCAGTCCCTGTCCTGGGGAGCTCCAATCTAGTGGAATCGATGAAAAATTTCATAGCATACGTCCAAATTGTTTTTTTTTTTTAATTAGGAAATAAAATTTTCCAGGGCTTCCCTGGTGGCACAGTGGTTAAGGAATCCGCCTGCCAATGCAGGGGACTCGGGTTCGAGCCCTGGTCCGGGAAGATCCCACATGCTGCAGAGCAACTAAGCCTGTGCACCACAACTACTGAGCCTGCACTCTAAAGCCCGCAAGCCACAACTACTGAAGCCTGCGTGCCACAACTACCGAAGCCTGCGCGCCTAGAGCCTATGCTCTGCAACAGGAGAAGCCACCGCAATGAGAAGCCCGCGCACCGCAAGGAAGAGTAGCCCCCACTCGCTGCAACTAGAGAAAGCCCACGCGCAGCAGCAAAGACCCAATGCAGCCAGAAATAAATAAATAAATTTATTTATTTATTAAAAAAAATTTTTTTTTCCAGAGAATAGAGGCAGAAATCAGAAATAAAACTCAAGGAAAGGCACTTTGAAAGACTTGGTGAAATAAGGGGAGATAAACTTGAGAGTTCTCTTTGAGGCAGCAGGAATGGGGGCAGAAGGCTGACGTGTGAGGAAATCAAGACTGTGTGACATCGGTTTTGTTAGCCTAGCACTGCAGGAGAGATGCTTACGTGGGAGGACACTGCACTTAAAATTAGGGCACTGGAGTTTGAGTCCCAGCACTAACACGTAGCCATGGGAGAGTCTTGGACAAGTCACTTACCATTCTGAGCTTCATTTTTGTTATCTGCAAAGTCAGAAAACTAGACCTTAACAAGGGAAGGCAGCAGAGTCTTCGGAAAGCTTTGTTAAAATGTTTGCCATACAAAATGACATTTCTTCTTTTTTGACCTATAAAAATGGTGCTTTCACATTGTTCAAACTAGTTTGTATGCCTGCGACTATACTCCCAAAGGTTGTAGTTCAATAGATCTCATGTGTATTTTATAAAAGCTCCATGGGTGATTCTCATACCCCGTCAGTTTGAGAACTACTGAATCTGATAATCCTACTTCATTTCATCTCTAAAGGCCTGTTTGTATTATTCTAATGTATTGCAACAACTGCATGTGAGTACGCTGCCACTAGGTGGTGGTAGTGTGCCGCAGTCACACCAAGTACTGTATCTTACCCTGCAATTCATCATGGTGGCCCTCTCTGCTCAAGCCCACCATGTTTATAATGGCACATCTCCATGTATCTTGACATCCATAAAAAGTGAACTTTTAAGAAAGCCAAAGAAGTCATTCATTAGCTCAGCTTTTAGAAATAAAACTCCAAAATTGTGTACTTAATATCTTTCCCAGCTGACTCACAGCTTCAGCACTTTCTTCTTTATGTATACCTCCTCAGTTCCACCCCAAAACTCCAAGTGCTGCCTTGTGCTGTCACTGCTCTCTGTGTGGCCTCAAGCTTCCCACCCCTAGAACTGGTGTCTCAGCTTACTCATTTCTCAGTGTGACCCTCTCCAGGATTGCTCCCCAGTCAATCAAGATCCTGCTTCTACATTTATGAGCATACTTCTCCCTTGAGGAAGGAAGGTACCTACCATACTTTCTCCCTTTCTTCCTCTTCTTTCTTGCTCTTCTAATCCTTCTCCTCTTAGGTATTCATCAGCTTTAAATACTTTATCAGTTTAACTGCCCAAATCCTCTGAGAAACCCCAAGGAATACTGAAATGAAAAGTTTTTTTGTTTGTTTGTTTTTAAGGGAAGAAAGGGAGCAGGAAAGGAAGACCAGCCTCATTCTGTCTGAAATGCAAAGTTTAGTGTATCTGAGTCACCCAGGCTTACCCTCTTTCTCCCTTCACAGCTCTCACCTTATAACCCCACCTGACCCCTCCCACTTGGTATTTGATAGCTAGCCTTGTGGGCATGACTCTGTCGACTTAATCCAAAAGAAAAGTCTCTTCTCTGGTTCTTAGCACTGCCATTCTCTGAACTTTCCACAGTCATTTGCTCAAATGACTCAGTGAGAAATAAATGGTGTTTTAAAGAGTAAGGTGAAGCATCCATGAACAGGAAACTATATTCAATATCCTGTGATAAACCATAATGGAAAAGAATATTTAAATAAAGAATATATATATATATGTAAAACTGAGTCACTTTGCTGTACAGCAGAAATTAACACAACATCGTGAATCCACTGTACATCAATAAAAAACAAACAAAAAACAAAGCTGAGGCATCCGAAGAAGTGTAGTCCTTTTCCAAACGTTGGTCCCAGCCTCAGTGCTGTCGCTCCAAGAGCATGTGGAAAACCTCGTTGATTTGCCTTGCAACTGATGGCATTTCTCAGACGTCTTTAACGATAGTGATTGTGTGTCCTTGAAGTGAGTTTGTTGTTGTTATTGTTTTGTTTGTTTTCTAAACAAGCCAGAGTAAAAGTAACTTGAATAAATGGGGACATAATCCTCCCAGTCAGAAATGAGGGAAAAATCACGTAATCGTGAGACTGGTTTCCTCATGTGAATAACCCACATCAGGAGGTGGCAGTAGAAGAGGAATCTGTAAAATGCCTGGGCATTGGCGCCGTGGCCAGCCAAAGGGGCTAACCTGAAGGAAAACGCTAATTTCAGAGCAGATCAGTCTCGCTCTTTTGTCATGCATACCTTGTGTCTTGACACTGCCTCCTTTCAGGATTGCCTTCTATGAGAACCCCCAAGTGGGAATCCTTCTGACACCCAAAGGAAGCAGAAAAATAACAAAAGGGATAAACGTGTGAGTTCTGGAATTAAACCACCTAAATTCAGATCCTGGCTTTACCCCCATGCAGGGGGGTGGGGGGGAAGGGGGTGGGGGGGTTCTGAGCTAGTGCCTCTCTCTCTAAGCCTCAGGTTCTTTGACCTAAAAACCAGGAAAATGATAGCAACTGCCTCGTGTTGCTCTTGTCAAGGTTACGTGATGAAATCCGTGTAAAGCACAAGGTGCCTAGCAAATAATAAGCTCTGTTTTAACGATTCCTGGGATTGGTTTTAATCCAGTAGGTGAGACATATAGACAAAGAATGACTGCTGTGAAGAGGGAAGTTTGTCAGATTCACAGACTTAGAGAGTGAGTTTGTGGTTACCAAGGGAGAAGGGTTGGGGGGGATAGATTGGGAGTTTGGGATTGACATGTACACACTGCTATATTTAAAATGGATAACCAACAAGGACCTACTGTATAGCACAAGGAACTCTGCTCAATATTATGTAACAACTTAAATGGGAAAAGAATTGGAAAAAGAATAGATACATGCATATGTATAACTGAATCACTTTGCTGTACACCTGAAACTAATACAACATTGTTAATCAACTATACTCCACTATAAAATAAAAATTTTTAAAAAGAGAAGTTGGTTGTAACATAGGTCCCTTGAAACAGGAGGCACAGCATGCCACACAGAGGACCACAGTGGAAAGCACCAGGGTCAGTCAGGAGGCAGATGGAATGAGGGGGAAACATCGGAGGAGGTGGCTGGATGTTAGGGCTCTGGATCGGTTGGTGTGCATGTAAAAGGTGTGCTCCCAGGCAAGTTGTTTGCTATTTCTAGGAATTAGGTAGTCCTGGGAAGCATAATCTCTCCTGGGTCATTTGCTCCTGGGTTATCAAGACCTCAAGATGTCAAAGCATTAAAAATACAGAATAAAAAGATATGATTAATACAGACACTCGTTAAGATCTCTCTTATCATCATCATCATTATCATTATCGTTATGCCCTCCCAGAATTCTCTTGTAGCTGAGCAAACTAGTGGTTGTATATAGCGTCTGTGCTAACATCCTGGAATTTCATTAGTGGTGGTTTGATGTTAACTTGAGTTTAGTATGTGAAAACTAAAGAGTAGCCTTTTTTTTTCCTTTGATAATGATCCAAGCATTATTCAAGAGCTGTGTCTAGGGGCTTCCCTGGTGGCGCAGTGGTTGAGAGTCCGCCTGCTGATGCAGGGGACACGGGTTCGTGCCCCGGTCCGGGAAGATCCCACATGCCACGGAGCAGCTGGGCCCGTGAGCCGTGGCCGCTGAGCCTGCGCGTCCGGAGCCTGTGCTCTGCAACGGGAGAGGCCACAACAGTGAGAGGCCCGCGTATCGCAAAAAAAAAAAAAAAAAAGAGCTGTGTCTAGTCCTGGATTTCAGATTTTTTAAGAAAGTGGAGAAACTGGAAAGGATCCTAAGAAGAAATACTAAAGGTACAAAAGAACCTAGAAAGAAAGGTGACAGATGCTGTGATTCGGTCTACAGACAAGGTACTGGGAGATAACTTGGCAGCCTGCAGGTACTGGTTCCATTTAAAGAAAAAAGAGAGATTGTGTAGACATTCTCCATATTCGACAATTAGAGAACGAAATGGAGCAGGCTCATTCAGCCTCAGTTAAAGGAAAAGAAAAATTCAGCGTCAGCTAAAGGAAAAGCAAATAATTCCTGATCCTAGGCACCTGCAGTGACAGCAAACATGGAGGGTCTGAAGGTGGTGGAGTCTCAAGAAGGTAATAAACACCTTTCAGCCTTGACAGAGATTATGTGTCTCCGACTCAACTGAATACCTAGACAGGTGACCTCTTGGTATCTCTTTCTAAGGATTATCTGCCTCTGTTACCATTTATATTTTCTTGAATTCTCTCCACTAAGCCCCAAAGAAAGCTTTACTTCTCACTTTCTTGTCAACAGAGAAAAAAAAAAAAAAAAAACCACAGCTTTTTAGATATTTTGAGAAGAGAGAGATTGCCTCACAGAAGAGGCCAGACTTGATATCAGGGAGGTTTGAAGTACAATAGAGAGACAGTCTGAGACCCTGGGCCCCCAGCCTTGCCCATGTTGGTCAGTGAGCAGCCTGGCAGAGAGGTGGTAAGAGGTCAGTGCCTGTCCCTCCCATCCTAAGTTGGTTTCCAAAAGGAAAGAACTGGGAACTGAGGTCATATCCATCGTAACCGTGACTTAATCCACCAAGTCCGCAGCCATCACAGAAGAAAGCAGATGTACTGAATAGTTCTTCCTGAGTAGCTCACATACCTTTCTACCCACATACTGTAGAAAAATCAGAAAGCACAGATGA
Organism: Delphinus delphis; assembly: GCF_949987515.2. NCBI lineage: Eukaryota > Metazoa > Chordata > Mammalia > Artiodactyla > Delphinidae > Delphinus > Delphinus delphis. The sequence continues at coordinate 142,096,750 of NC_082684.1, forward strand.
ACAGAAAGAAAATTAAGATCACTCATGCCCCCGCCAACCAGTGCCAGCTGTTCTTTTCACTCGAGGGCATAATTTTCCAAAGTTTCTTCCATGTTCAATATATGGATTTTCCCTACAGAATTGGATTATGTTGTTTAGTTCTTTAGCTGTTTTTTTAATTCAGAAGTATATTTTTAATAACCTTTTTATGTCAATAATTGTATTTCTAAAACACCGTTTTTAAAGGTTGCTGAATGTATAGATATCCAGTTTGACTCTTCCAATTCACTACTGTTGGACATTTAGCGTCTTTCTAATTTTTTTTTTCCCTTACCGATAGTGCTGTGATGAACATCCATGTAGGTAAATCTCTGTACCATTCTTAACATTCCTTTAAAATATATTCCTTAAAGGGTAATTACTGGTTCAATGGATAGGTATGTTTTTAAGGAGTTTGATAGAACTGCCAAGTTGGCCTGCAGAAAAATCTTCTGGTGAGAGAGTGCTCTTATCAGTTTGCCCAGCACTCTGTCACTCTGTTAGTTCTTCAGGATTTTACCTTACCTTCTCCACTAGTGTCCCCTTGGTTGGGATCATCTGTCTTTGCCATTAAAGATTTGAAGGTGACTCTACTCTTGTGTACCTTCCATGGCTCTGCTTCATAGAAATGACTCTGGTTACCTTCTTTTTTTTTTTTCAGAGTACATCCCTAGTTTGGAAAACCACTGAGAGATAAGTAAACAATCAAAAGATAACCAGAAACAAACCCCCCATATGTTTGGAAATTAAGAACTGTGCTTGTATAGATAAACAACAATATCCTACTGCATAGAAGAGGGAACTATATATATATATATATATATATAAACACACACACACACACATATACATATATATGTAACTGAATCACTTTGCTGTACACCAGAAACTAATACAACATTGTAAATCAACTATACTTCAACTTTTAAAAATGTGCTTCTCAAGAGCATATGGATTAAAGAAGAAAGCTGTTGAAAACTAGAGCATATTTCAGGTTGAATAATCATGAAAATACTACATAGCAGAACTTGTGGGTTGCTACCAAAACGTAACTAAAAGGAACCCTTGCAGCTTTAAGAAAAGAAACAGCAGTGAAAATTAATGAGCCACTAAGAATTCAGCTCAAGAAATTAGCAAAAATGAATGAATCAATGAGTGAATGAATTCGTGAAATCCTTGAGGTCAGTACTCCTTACGCATCTTAGTACAGGTCCTTATTTCCAAAACAGTGCTTAATAAGTGGAACTTGATGAACATCAGATTGGATTTGTTCAATCTTCAAGGCCATGATTCTAAACACATGGTATTTCCAAACTGTCAAGGGTAGAGTATTCCCAGTCTGATTGATCTGCCAAGATAATCCTTCCAAGTGTCACTTAACTTCTTGGGGCAGTAGATTCTGACTTGAGGAATGGAAGACGCCTAAAAGATGGTGGATTTACGTGGTCTGGTTGAGATGAGCACAGTGTACCAGGATTGCAGCCACCTGGGTTATGGTGAGGCTGCATCTTCTTATATCTGGACACCCCAGAAGGGTGTTTTGTGTGTATTCTACTAAAAATGTTTTGGAGATAAAGGTTAAAGGTAAGTGCCTTGGTACCGTTTCATTAAGCACACAGCTTTTGATCATCAGAGACCAAGAAGAGGGCCCAACCCTGTGCCTTCTACACAGGCAGCTGTCTGCTGCAGTTAAAGAGAGCTTTGCATGTGTAAGGGACACAGGATTGGGCTCTGGGGATCAATTTGACTCGAGGAAAAAGAAGTGACTTTAATTTCATTAATGGTCTCCAGGATGATTGTGCTACCAGTTTAATTCTCCATTAAATGTGCATGCTGCGTGGCGCTCCGTTTCTTGCCTTTAGTATCATTCAGCTCCAGCTGACACTAACCTGTTTTCTATTTCATAACTGAATCACAGGGCTTTTTCAGGAGAAGTCAGCAAAGCAATGCCACCTACTCGTGTCCTCGTCAGAAGAACTGTCTGATTGATCGAACCAGTAGAAACCGCTGCCAACACTGTCGATTACAGAAATGCCTTGCCGTGGGGATGTCTCGAGATGGTGAGCACCCGCAGCCTGCGTTGTACAGTAGCACGGGGTTGTGAAAGTGCCCTCGGAAGCCTGGACCCAGATCTGCCAGAATATGTCCCCTCCACCCCTCCCTCCTCTGGCGGCTTTGTGGGTGTCACAGCAGTTACTTCTCCTCCATAAACCATTCCAGTCAGTTCACTGGCTGATGGGGGGCTGGGGGGGCGGGGGTGGCATGGAGGAGAGTTGCCTGTGTGGTCAGAACACCTTCAGATTTTTGACGTTTAAAACAGGGGTCCCTTGGGCTTCCCTGGTGGCGCAGTGGTTGAGAGTCCGCCTGCCGATGCAGGGGACACGGGTTCGTGCCCCGGTCCGGAAGGATCCCACATGCCGCGGAGCGGCTGGGCCCGTGAGCCATGGCCGCTGAGCCTGCGCGTCTGGAGCCTGTGCTCCGCAACGGGAGAGGCCGCAACAGTGAGACGCCCGTGTACCGCAAAAAAAAAAAAAAAAGGGTCCCCAACCCCCAGGCCATGGACCATTACCAGTTAGGAACTGGGCCGCACAGCAGGAGGTGAGCGGCAGGCCAGCAAGCTAGTGAAGCTTTATCTGCCGCTCCCTCATCGCTCGTATTCCCGCCTGATCTCCCCCCTCCCCCATCCGTGGAAAAATTTTCTTCTATGAAACCAGTCCCTGGTGCCAGAAAGGTTAGGGCACACTACTGGTTTAAAACATTACATGTGGATGAATTGATGGAAGGTAAGTGTAACCTGAGGGTCTTAAAAAGGATACCTTCTAGAAGCATTTTTCCCCACAGAAAACACAAGCCAGAGCTAATTGTTACATGTCTTACACTAGTAAGGTTATTGGCAGTTGGGATGAATTAGCTTTTATGCTAACTGGATCCAAAGTCAAACATTTGTACATACAGTATGTGTGAAAATAGTGCAAAGCATGCCCAAGTGACAAATGTTCTTTTCATTAAGAGAAGCTATTCTAAGAACTAGAGACCATCTACCATTCATTTGCAAAACAGTTCAGGATCTTCCTGGAAGACTGTCTTAAGTGCACGGAATAATCAACACCAGATTTCAAGACTATTCTTATATAAGGAAATTGGGCAGTTAGTGTAGTGGATACATTTTAAGGACTTTTGCAAATATACTGGCTGGCTGGTTCTCTTGAGAGATCTCTTTGAAGGAAACATCTCTTCCAGTGGAGTTTCAGCCTGTGGAAAAATAACTTCAGACTGCTGGGCAGGCATTCTGAAGGTCTCCTTTCCCCATAATCAGACGTTCTTGGGGCCTGTGGACCCACCCAGGCACAAGTTGTACACAGGGTGACCTCTTAGAATTTGTAGGACCAAAGTGAAGTTTTGGGGATTGGAAGATGCAATTCACAGAACTTACACTGTATTCTCAGAAATCCTGTGATATGCAGCTCTGCAGATTTCATCTTCCAATGGCACTAAACTCACAAAATTAGGTATATCTCATGAATCTGTAAGTTAAAAATCACAAGTTGTGTGTGTATTTTCTCAAGACCCAATCCAGGGACTTCCCTGGCAGTCCTGTGGTTAGGGCTCTGGGCTTCCACTGCCGGGGGCGTGGGTTCGATCCCTGGTCAGGGAACAAAGATCCCACAAGACGCACAGCACAGCCAAAAACAAAAAAAACCTGATCCATTCATTTCCCTTATGGGATAGTATGATCACTGTTGTTAATATTAAGAAAAGAGTTAAAACGCAATTCAGAGTCATAGCAGAACAAGTTTCCCCTATGGGTATTAATCCCCTTGGGGGTTCCAGAGTATTCTTCTCAAAAAAAATTAAGTACCTTCAGTATGCCTTGTGGAGATTTCTCGTATAAGTGACAGCACACTGTGTTGTGGACTTGGAGTGAATCTGGGGACTTATACAATTATAGGCCTGAAATTCAGAGCCTACATCAGCCTGACTGCTATCTAACCAGCCCCACCCAAGTTTGTCACCTGAGTTGTGGAAACTGGAAATTGACCAGAATCCAGCTCACTTGTTTCCTCTGTGCAAAATGAAAGCACATCCTCCTTGGCAGGAAAAAGATCCACCAGCTGGCCTGGACAGTGGGCCCTGATTCCCAACTTCACTTCCATCTTTCCTGCCTCCTGCCCCAAGACTCATAGAATTATGTTGATGGTCAGATGGGTGAATTCATCCACCTGGTCAGATATCAATTTAACCATAATCAATTAGGAGGTTTTAATCCCTCCAGCAGCGGCTTTATCTACACATACAGAGTCAGGCTGAGAAATAAATGGGTTAGTGGGGGGTTCAGACCAGGAAATCATAGGATTTTTTTTCTCAATTATCTGGGTGTTTTAGGAGAAATCATTTGGGATTCTAAATGAACTGGAAAATTACTCCAGTCACTGTTCCACTTTAAATATAGGGACACATCTCACGGAGAAGGGCTGCACACACAAATTCTCCCGATGGGGATCTTCCACAGAGTCTGCCCTTTCCAAAATTCTGATATTCTTTTTACTTGAGGCTGAATGAGTACAGCAGAAAGTGTCCTTTAAAGATGGGTCCAAGGCATGGAAGCAACCTAAGTGTCCATCGACAGATGAATGGATGTGGCACATACATGCAATGGAATATTACTCAGCCATTAAAAGAAACGAAATTGTTATTTGTAGTGAGGTGGATGGACCTAGAGTCTCTCATACAGAGTGAAGTAAGTCAGAAAGAGAAAAACAAATACCGTATGCTAACACATATATATGGAATCTAAAAAAAAAAAAAAAAAGGTTCTGAAGAACCTAGGGGCAGGACAGGAATAAAGACACAGACATAGAGAATGGACTTGAGGACACGGGGAGGGGGAAGGGTAAGCTGGGACGAAGTGAGAGAGTGGCATGGACATATATACACTACCAAATGTAAAATAGATAGCTAGTGGGAAGCAGCTGCATAGCACAGGGAGATCAGCTCAGTGCTTTGTGACCACCTAGAGGGGTGGGGTAGGGATGGTGGGAGGGAGATGCAAGAGGGAGGAGACATGGGGATATATGTATACATATAGCTGATTTACTTTGTGATACAGCAGAAACTAACACACCATTGTAAAGCAATTATACTCCAATAAAGATGTTAAAAGAATAATAATAATTTTAAAAAGACAGGTCCAAGGGTCTCACAGGGACCTCAAGACCCAGGAGCAACAGAGGGCATAGACTCAAGAGATGTAATTCATGGAATTGCAAATGCTTCGTCCAGTCTTTTGAGCTTTCTCAAGGAAGCCCCAGATTTGGCTGTTTGATCAGGAAGAAACTCATGTGAGCATACGGATTAGTGAAATGAGTGCAAGTTGAGGTTTGAGCGCTTGTGCCCCAATAACACCTCCGTGAGTCTGTCTGTCCCTGTGCTCTGGTCTGAACACTGGGAAAAGAAACATCTAGACCATCTACCTGGGTAGAGAGGGAACAAGCCCATTAAGTCGCATTTCAGTAGCTCCTACTGAGCCTGGAGTTGTGTGACAGCACAAAAACGTAGGTGGTCATTGCTCTGGGTCTCTTGTACCAGCCCTGGGTCTGTTTCTGAAACGCAGCTCCTCTGGGATGTGTCTTTGCTGTTTGGGATGTGGAACAAGCCTGTGTGAGGTGGGACCATTTATTTTCACCTCAGGATCACATCCTTATTTTGTGGTTGTGTAGTTTTTGATGGAATTGTCTGCAACTTCAAAGCAACTCCTAAAGCATGCTGGAGAGGATCATGGAGAAAAGCGTGTTGTATATGGTGTGCCTTGGCTTTTTTCTTCCAGCTGTAAAATTTGGCCGCATGTCGAAAAAGCAACGAGACAGCTTGTACGCAGAAGTACAGAAACACCGGATGCAGCAGCAGCAGCGAGACCACCAACAGCAGCCTGGAGAGGCCGAGCCGCTGACTCCCACCTACAGCATCTCGGCCAACGGGCTTACGGAGCTTCACGACGACCTCAGCAGCTACATTGACGGGCACACCCCCGAGGGCAGCAAGGCAGACTCTGCCGTCAGCAGCTTCTACCTGGACATACAGCCTTCCCCGGACCAGTCAGGTCTTGATATCAACGGAATCAAACCAGAACCAATATGTGACTACACACCAGCATCAGGCTTCTTTCCCTACTGCTCTTTCACCAATGGAGAGACGTCCCCAACTGTGTCCATGGCAGAACTAGGTAATGGCTTCCGTGTTTCCTTTGGGATGGACTACTTGTGCCATTTGAAGGAAATGGGATTTGTCTGACTTTCCTTTAATGAGTTATTAAAATGGCTTCCGTGTTTCCATTGGGATGGACTACTTGTGCCATTTGAAGGAAATGGGATTTGTCTGACTTTCCTTTAATGAGTTATTAAAATGATGCATCTAGAAGGGCGAGTCACCTTTACCATTTGGACCACTTCATAATTCCAACCTGCCCCCTTGGTTTTGACTGTCCACTGTTTCCCATCATATATCCAAGAAACTCAGTGACCTCTCAGCATCAGAGCTGAGACAATATGAACGTAAAGCAATCTTTAAATTCCACAGAAAACTGTAAGTTCAGGGAATGGCCCCATTAACTCCACTGATTTAGTTATGTTCTAAGTATTGCTTTATACCAAAAGTTATAAAAATAGCAACCCACAGACTTAACCTGGCACATAGACATGGGTTTTTGACCAGTGCAGAGCTTTACAATTTTTGAATTGGTTGCTAAAATTTTAAACCTGGACAATTCCACCTGAAAGTTCAGATTTTCAGTTTCTTGTGGAAGGAAAAAAAAACATGATCTAGTTACACTGGACCAGCATTTGGGAATGGCAACAACCAACTGGTACCACTTAGGGCCTAACGCCTTGAAATGGGCCCATCCCACTCTCGGCATTTATATCACTGCCCAGTCCCCGTATGCATCTAAGTTTTGCAACTCTGACACATTCTATAATCGTTAAAGGGAAATTGGCTTCTTTATTTGCCAAAATGTTTTGGTGATGGATATTAATGCAAAACTGATGTATGTCATAGAAGACTCACCATGCCAAAAAAAACCCCACAAAAACCTGTCATTTCCTTATTCCTGTGACATTGGTGCTTCTTGGGAGATGTGACCTAGAAATGTTAACACAGACAATGGAAAACTTTTCATTTCAAGGAAGTTGTGTTATAACATCCTCTGTTATATTTAATCGATTTTTAAGTACAGCACTATTATTAGAGAAACTTTGATAAGGACCTTTACTGTTTGAGAATTTGATCTACTCCTCCCCATGGTTCCTCACACAAGGTTATAATCCTTTGGGATATTTCAATTAGTTGCTATGAAGATGACTAAGTTAAGACGAAGAGAGAAGGAAGACTTCACATGGAAAAGAACCAGCAGGTTCTGACTTGAGCACAGACGTCCTTAGTTCACAGAAATAACGGTTGTGTTCTTTAGACGGTTTCTCCACCTCTGTACCCCATAAAACATTTTTAAAGTGAAATTTATATTTCCAGTAAAATCTTTCTCCAAATAGAACAAATTGAATGTTCTTTACGGTTTTTACACAAGCACCTCTTTATGGGTCTAAATTTAAATCCTCAGGAGCAGGGACATTTTAAGCCTGGTCTTTAACCACTGAACAGCATTAAAGGTGTATCACAGCTCTTTTGATTAACAGAGAAACCTCTGAACTAGAAGCCAAGCTGAGCCAGAGCTAGGCTTGATTTTTTTTTTTTTTTTTTCTTGAACTAGAACAAAAACCTTCCGTTTTTGTCGTGAGATCTTGGTTGACTGAGCCTTAAGCAGAGCTGTAATGAAAGTAAAATTTTCAGAAATGAATAAGGATTTGATTGAAAACTGACATGATACAGTGAAAAATGACCTAGCTTGCTTTAGGTTTGCTTCTACTTTATCATACATACTAGTGAATCTATGCCATTTGCTTGTCGAATGTTCAACCCAGAAATAAACTCACACCGCTTGGCCTAAGTGTGTCCCTTGAACATGGCACTTGGGCTAAATGTGCACTGATACCTGAGTGGAGCCAGAAGTCAGCCGATTTCCCCAGCCCCTCCTTCACCCACAAATCCCTTTCCTCTTCTACAGCTGTCACCTCCCAGTGAGTCTGAGAGCCCTGTGCCCTCATCCATTCTCCATGTTCTCCTAAACTACGGATTTTTCACACGTAATTGTGGCATTTTTTTCCACGATGAATAAAACTAACTCATCGCTAGGATTTGCCCCAAACCCAAAACTAAACAAGAATTTCGTTGAAAGGGATATAATGGAGCTCTGATTTTCTGTCCCACTTAGAGGTGCAAAATGGTTTGAGGAGCTAAGAGTAGCGTAAAAGCAGCCAGAGACCTTGCTGCTACTTCTTCAAAGCTCTCTGAAGTTCCCTGACATTTCCTTGGGGGCTTAAGTCCGACTCTTTTCTTTAACTAACTTGACTTCATTTTAGGCTAAATTTTATCATCAGATTTGAAACAAATGAAACCATTTGTGCAATTGGAAAATAACTTGTAAATTAACATATCCTAAGCTCAGTTCTATCTTTCAACAATAGTACCTACTAATCCATTACTGTTAGTGGAAATACATCTGCATTCCTGGCTATGAAATTTTGCCCTTGATGTACACTTAGTACCTGAATTATACATTCCAGATAAACTACCTAGGTTCCTTTTTAAAAAAAAGCTAACTGGGGAATTCCCTGGCGGTCCAGCGTTAGGACTCAGTGCTTTCACTGCCATGGGCCCAGGTTCCATCCCTGGTCGGGGAACTAAGATCCCACAAGCCGAGCTGCACAGCCAAAAGGAATAAAAAATAAAAAAGCTAACTGCATTTATGACTGTAATTAATAACTAAAGCCTTGTACATAAGAGATAACAGATATGTTGGGCAAAGCATGAGACAAGAAGTCAGCTTCTCTGGGTTGTGGTCCTAGCTTTGCTGTAGGTTGTACAACCTAGTATAAGTCATGTTACCTCTGCAACCTGCAGTCTCCCTACCCATGGACTATAAAGATTCAGAGCATAGACTCTGGAGCCAAATTGTGTATGTTTGAATCACTGCCCACTTGCCAGCTATGACACCTTGAAAAGTCACTTAACCTCACTGTGGCTTGGTTTTTTCATCTGTAAAATGGAGATAATACTAGTATCTTCCCCCTAGAGTTGTCGTGAAGATTAAGAAAAAATATTTGTATATATACACAGTGTATATATATATATATATATATATATATATATATATATATATATAGAAAATGTATATATATAGATGTAGGTAGGTATATTATATTAGTGTGTTATATGAGTCTATGTTATATAGAGTTTACATAGTAACCTCTACCCAAGTGTTAACTTTTATCATCATTGCTAATGTTATTATCTACAAAGTGATGAGAGTTTGGCCCAGATGATACCTAAAGTTCCATACCACTGTGAAAATCTGTGACTTTCTCAGAAGACAGGATTTTCCATCTGAAGTATCTAGACCTTGGCTGTCCTGATGAAGCCATCATAGTTGAGGAGGTGAACTGATTTGCCTGTCACAAAGTGAGTTACCCAACTGAGCTCAGACCAGAAACCAGGTCTCCTAACTCCTAGTTCCAAGGCATTTCACTATTCCAGACTGTTTGTCTGAGAGACCACACTAACTTCTTAGCTTTTACTCAGTCTGACCATATTCTCCTTTGCTGAAATGGAGACTTAAAAACAGCACAGAGTCTAAAATCTTACACTTGCCAAATCAAGTATGAATTTTGATCAAAGGCAGCTGGTGAGAATGCAGCCACTGCCCTCTACTGGTCATTAGACATTGCATCATTTGTTGTCGCTTCTAAAAGCGGGACTCAAAATAGGTAGGGATGGGTGGGGACAATTTTTAGGATGAAGTGAAACAAGAAGATGCTGACCATATTAACTGGAAACAGAGCATGATCTGGAAGAGAATACTGTGAGCTTCTTCCCATTCTTCCCTTCCTAGGATTCTCCCAGCTTCCCTGTGAACACTTTGCCTTCATCATTTCTTTCATATTTACAAAAATTGAATTTACTATGTACACACTTATTTTCTTGTTTCTGATTCCCCATTATTTTGTCTTTATTCCCCTCTTCTCTTCACACACGTCACTGATTCTAAGACATAGACATAATTTCTCTCTCTCAGTTTCTGTCTCCTTTAATTTTTTTCTTTTGTTTATGTTTTATTTTTTATGATATTTACTTATGTTGTTTTCATGTCTGTGTGTTGCCAAGTAGAGCTGTTAAGGTTTATTGTGCTTCAGTGTTTCAGAATCTCTGAGGAGGTTCTAGTCTCGAGCTTTGTTTAGGTGAACCTGCTCTGTTTTCACACAAACAAATCTGATTCTGTTTGACATAAGCAGTAACAAATTTCCAAACAGACACTCTTACTAGTGTTGCTAAGTTTGCCCTCAGCACCACTGTTTTAAATAACTTTCCTATTATATATTCAAGACCCTGGGAGGGGCATCACTTTGGGGTATGGCTTTGTATTCTTGGAGTCTTGTCAGTTCTTCTTTTAAAATACTTCTTGAGTTGTCCTTCCCTTCCATAACAATTATTAGCAACCTATTTCAAGCTCTTAGTCCCTTACATCTAGATTTCAGCAGCCTTCTAATTGATCCTCCTGCCTCCAGTCCACCAATGACAAAACTGCTTGTTCTGTTTCCCCAAATACAGTGTTCAGCATGTCAGCTCCCTCTTGAGACTCCTGCTGACTCCTTTTGTTAATCAAGTCCATACTCTCAGTCTCAACATTCAGGATCCTTCAGGATGTGGACTCTTCTCTACCCATATTTCTGTTTTGACACCATCACTTTATCACATCTTCCTGTCTCCTGTGGATGCCATATCCATTCTTTCATCTACCATCCCTTGAACGTGGAACTGGTCCACTGCCTCACACACTGGCCTCTGCCTACCAAATCCTCCCCTTCCTTCAGGGGCCAACCCAAATGTTCCTCTTCTGTCAGGAAGCATCCCCTAACTCCCCTCATCTCTCTGACAGCACCTATTATGTTTTTATTTTTCTTTCTCTCCTAGTAGAATTCAACTTCATGCTTTATTGTCTAGTGTCTTGAATTGTCCTTTCAGCATGTATGTACATGTTCACCAGGTTATAAGTCCCTAGAGAAAATTATTTGCCATCTATTTCTTTTAATATCTTCAAATCCGGTACACTTCAGGATAATAAGAACAAATGTTTATGTAGCAGATGCTATGTTATCCTCTCTATTCTAAGTGCTCAACTCACTTAATTTTCACAGATGCCCTATGATAAATAGGAAATTAAGTACTATTTTCCTCACTTTACAAATAAAGAGACCGAAGCGCAGAGAGGTTAAGTAACTTACCCAAGGTCACATAGCTACTAAGTAGCAGAGCTGAGATTCAAACCCAAGCAGTCTGGGTCCAGAGTCCATCTCATCTCTTAACCACCACACCATATATATATATGTATGTATATATAGTGACATAGTAGGCTTCAGTAATGCTTGTTCTGCCATTTTTGCAGGAAAAACAAAAGAAACACGTAGTTGTTGTCCCCCCAAAAATACCATTTTCTAATTTTTCAAGAGTAATCCTCCACCAGTCAATGTATATGGCAGATCTGTCTTCATAAAAACACCAAGTACAGGTCGTGTCAGTCATTTTTCACACTTCTCTAGGTCAATATTTTCAACTCCAACATTCACTCCCAGACGCTGGTGTAAAGGCACAGAGAAGGTCAGGTCAGGAGAGTCTTTGAAGATGCCAAGCCTTATTGCTAAATGTTGGCTTTGCCTGTCCTTTATCCTCATGTCCCCAAATATAGAATAGTTCCAAATTGCTTACTTAAATATGTCGAGATCATTAAAACTGGTTCAGCCATGTTGCTTTATACTTGTTACTTTTTAAATCAAATATTAAGTAGGGAAAACCCTGAAGAACTTGGCTTTTCATGTTGTGATCTCCTGTTTTCTCCTTAGAACACCTTGCACAGAATATATCTAAATCACATCTGGAAACTTGCCAATACTTGAGAGAAGAGCTCCAGCAGATAACGTGGCAGACCTTTCTGCAGGAGGAGATTGAGAATTACCAAAACAAGGTAGACTGAAGAATTTTACCTAAGATTGAGGCAATGTTGGGAAGGGTGTTTGTGCAGGAGGTTTGAATACAAACAGACCAAAGAATGAATGTTTTTCATCAGATAGCAGATTTCTATTTAAAAATCTTTTTTCCAGAGCTGATCACGTTCTTGGGGCTTTATCACCTTATTGAGATGTCAGTGTGCAAAATTTCAGAAATAGCACACAGATTCTATTGTTCCTATAACTATACACATATGTCCTATCATTTGTCAACAGGGAGCTAGATTAAGGAGCTTCCAAAAGGCTCAAAGAATTGGGATTTTTCCCGATACCACAATGGAAGATTTCACGGTCCAGAAGTTGGTGTAAAATAATCTCAGCCTCATGGTTCCGAAGTTAAAAAGGAGGAGTTTAGAGAATATGTGTAGAAAAAAGTTTGGAAGCTATGATTCTAATTCCAGTCTGAATCTAGCAACATGAGGCTGACAAGTAGTACTGCCAGTTACCTTTTTCTATAAAACAGTCTGATCAACAAATTACCTAAATGGGAGGGCAGGGCTGGAGAAGGAGGACTTTTAATTTTCCATTCTGCCTTTAGTAAAAGAAAATGCTGTGATTTTCCCCAATAATCATAGAAATTCAGGCTTAGGAAGTACCATAGAGATTATCAAGGTTAATCCTCCCCTTCATTTTACATATGAGGAAACGACCATCCCTTGGCACATGGCTGAGAGTGAAAACATCAGGACTAGACCATGAGTCCTGGTTCCTAATTCAGTGTTTCTTCCATCCTGTTGTATTGGTAGAAACAGTCTTAAGCTAAGATTGGGGAAATAAGTGAGCAACAAGATGGATCCAGGTTAGCCTGTAACTAAATTGGAGAGTGGGTATATAAAAGGAATTAAACAGGACAGGTTGGGGGAATAGCAGCGCATCACCTTGTTTACCTTTGAGATAGCAGGTAGCACCAGCCGCCAGAATTACAAAGGGAAGCAAGAAAGCAGTAAACAGCAGCAAAGTGTGTGAAATGGGATTCAGAGTCAGAAATGCTGGGATTTGAATCCCACCTCCAATACCTCTTAGCTGGGAAACCTCTGTGAGCATTTGTGTCCGTTTATGGGGAATGGAAAAACATTCTTGTGCAAATGAAATGAGACAAGGATGTCATAAAGCACCCAGCTCATAGCAGGTGCACAGTAAATATAACTGACTCCCCTTTTCTTCCCTTGCCCCAGTAAAGTGGTGTGAAATTCCCCAAGGCAGAATAATTGCTTACAAGGAGATTCTACTTTGCTACTCTCCATGGCCCAGGGTTAAATCAGTGGCGTGAGTTGCTTTCTTGACTCCCGTTTTCATCTTCTGCTGCATGTATGCTCATAACATCTTCCCCCATCCCTTTGCCACCAAAATGGTAAGAGAGGAATTGGAGGAGACCAGGAAGAACTTGGAAGCAGTCATTATAACGGGAGTAACTGGCCAACTGATTATTTTTAAATCCTCTAGCTTTTTTGGATCCATTTCCAAAGAAGGATTTTACACGATAGGAACAGTTAAAACAACTGTGTCAAGGGTATGGGTAATGGGGATGTTAATGTGTTTCCCTCTTCAACAGCAGCGGGAGGTAATGTGGCAGTTGTGTGCCATCAAAATTACAGAAGCTATACAGTATGTGGTGGAGTTTGCCAAACGCATTGATGGATTTATGGAACTGTGTCAAAACGATCAAATTGTGCTTCTCAAAGCAGGTATGTGCTTTGCAAGTGAATTTTGAGATCTCGACTAACCTGCTTTCACCGGCTTATTAAAGAAATGCTTGGTAAGGAAGGTGTCGAGAACAGTTTTTCTCCAAATGATAATAGCTCAGTTTCTCTTAGCAGAAACTGAGAGGTTTTTTTTTCTTTTTTAAGGTTTTTGAGCTATTTGTAGGAAACATTCCCTCCATTTTGCTTCTCCTCTGGGTGAAAAGATTAATTTGAAAGACACCTGCATTCCACAGTTTTAACCATCACCCGTGTTTTGTTTCTGTGCCTCAGGTCCTCAGGAGGTTTTGGTAAGCTGTTAGGAAGAAGGCTGTTTGTGGAACTCAGAGAGACATCCCTGGGTTTTTTTTTATTTTGTTTTGTTTTTTATCCCTGGGTTTTTGTTTGTTTTAATAACAGGAGTCCATGTTTTTCTTGCAACTCTGAGATTCTGTATTATTGCAGGACAGAGAAGTGCCCAAGAAGTAATTCATAAATCAGTCTCTCTTCAGTAATACAGGCCTTAGCTTTGGCACAAGTCTTTAATTACTCTAATGAACGCTGCTCTTTTAAATAGAGAGCTAAGGTGACTGAGAGCCTGCTAGTTAAGCCCAGCCCCATTGACTCAGAAGGGGGTCTCTGTGGTCAAAATCAACTCACCAAGACAATAACCCACCCCGTTTCTGCCTTTGCTCAGGTTCTCTGGAGGTGGTATTTATCAGAATGTGCCGTGCCTTTGACTCTCAGAACAATACCGTGTACTTTGATGGGAAATATGCTAGCCCCGACGTCTTCAAATCCTTAGGTAAGGAAATCTCTGGGTGCTTTGTCTTCAAATCAGGACTAGGGGAAAAGATGGGAGTTGGGTGAAAGCTCTTCTTGAACAAAATGGAGATTGGTTTTTTGGACACAAGAGTTAAAGGATTTTATACCTATGTTACTTTATAGTTAATCACCGTAGAAAATATACACAGCTCAAATGCTTTTTGTCTATGTTACACGTAAGGGTCTAGAGTTTCATTTTATCTAATTGGTAATCGAAGAAATTTATGTTCTATATCCTTCCAGTTCCCTTCCAGATTTTAAGAACCAGGTTTGCAGGGGATATATTATTCAATAAACTAGAGGATGTGATTTGCTACATAAAATCAAGGAAGGAGCTAAAAGTCTGCCCTTCCATACCCGTTAAATAGCAACCGTTAATGAGATATCAAAGAAAGAAAGTATAGCTAAGTGAAACTGTGACATATACTTTAAAAGTAAATTATTTTAGATTTCTGTAATTTAAAGTAAGACAAAGTCATTAAGAAGAATGGGACGGTATCCAAGATATGTTGTTAATGATTTTAAAAACAATTAAATGACAGAAGGTATGTATACTTGAGAAGAGCCCGTTGACACTTTTTTTTATTTATTTATTTTTGGCTGCGTTGGGTCTTCGTTGCTGTGCTCAGGCTTTCTCTAGTTGCGAGGAGCAGGGGCTACTCTTCCTTACGATGCGCGGGCTTCTCATTGCAGTGGCTTCTCTTGTGGCAGAGCACAGGCTCTAGGCGTGCAGGCTTCAGTAGTTGTGGCACGCACCTCAGTAGTTGCGGCACGCGGGCTCAGTAGTTGCGGCACGCAGGCTCGAGGGCACAGGTTCAGTAGTTGTGATGCATGGGCTTAGTTGCTCCATGGCATGTGGGATCTTCCCAGACTAGGGCTCAAACCCATATCCCCTGCATTGGGGGGGGGACCACTTAACCACTGCGCCACCAGGGAAGTCCCTAGCCTGTTGACATTTAACTATATGTACATAATACGGAAATCTGAAAGAACAGACCCCAACTTAACCAGCTTTGTGGGGGTGGGTTTTTATTTTACGAGACTTTCACATTCTGTGTTTTCAGTTCTGTAATAGTTACAATAGGGACTTCCCTGGCGGTCCAGTTGTGAAGACTCTGTGCTTCCAGTGCAGGGGGCATGGGTTCAATCCCTGGTCAGGGAAGTAAGATCCCACATGCCATGTGACACGGCCAAAAACAAAAAAAATTATAATGGTTTTACCACCATAATGTGTCACTTGTTTTCATTTTTAATTAAGCGTGTTATACATAGAATAGAGTAGAAAACAAAAAAATGAGTGATGTTAACATTTCAGTTAGATTATAGCTGTTAGACTCTGTTGGTTAAGAGTGTGGGCTCTGAAGTCAGGTAGCTGGCTTTGAATCTCAGGCTGTCACTTCCTACTTGTCGAATCTTCAGCACATTCCTTTTCTTTCCAAGTCCATTTCCTTGCCTTTAAAATGGGGATAGTAACAATAATACCTCCCTCATAGGGCTGTTGTGAAATAGTAGAATCGCCAAAGAATCCTCTCAGAGCAGCACCTATCACAGTAATCACACAACAGAAGTTCACTCTCATTATTGCAGATGATGATGATGGTGGCGATGTTGGTGGTAATGGTGATGGTGGCTAAACTGATTTTTCTTTTAACATTTGAAAGTATTAAACTATAGAAATGTTATTACTATTCCCTCTGATCTTCAACTGCTAGATCCCTCTTCACCTTCTTCCATATTTTTCTCCTAGGGTAATAACCAAACTCCTAACCTGTCTTTAATTTTGGCAGGTTGTGAAGACTTTATTAGCTTTGTATTTGAATTTGGAAAGAGTTTATGTTCTATGCACCTGACTGAAGATGAAATTGCATTGTTTTCTGCATTTGTCCTGATGTCAGCAGGTAAGATAACCAAATACAATGGTTTTTAAATTGTCCAGGTAAAGAATTTCTACAAGTACATAACTTACAATGGCTATAGACTATTCAGAGGGACTGCCAACCTTATTCAGTCTAATTTTAAGTTTTTCAGACAACAATCCCCTGCTACACACATACATATACATGTATGCTTCTAAGAAGACCTCATGCCATTCTGATAAAATCTTAAGAAATGAGAATTGAATAAAATCCCATCTACAGTTAACCTCCTGCTACCAAGAGAAATGCTGTGGTAGAGTAGGTGTGCCCTTTTCAACACCAATCTCCAAGATAACATGGTTTTTAAAACATTCTGCTTTTTAAAGAAAATCCATTTGGATGTCATCCACAAGCCTATCTGAATTTAATATATGTTTTCAACCAGTACTGCCTCTTGGTGATAATCACTTTTGCAAATTTGCTGTCTTCGTTTTGGAATTCTTAAACATAAAGACTTTATCCTAAATTAACAATCCTAATTCATTTGGCACTCTCTTGACAATTTCAGTTGCCTTGGACTATAAGGCAATTTTCATATTTGCCAGAAAGACTTAGCAGGATTGATATGAGTATGTCATTCAGAAACATAACTATTAGAAAGGCTTAAGGGCCATGGTGGTTTCATTTGCACTCGTCTGAGCATGGCCTTAGATTTAAATGGCTGTCTTTTTGGAAAGGGAGGATCCTTCCTTCTTTCAAGTGTCAGTAAAGATGGAAAGGCTTAACACTCTGTTTTGTAACTGTCCTAGATCAGTTTTTCACTCCTTTAGGAACAAATTTTGAAAGAGGGGTGAAAGTGGCCTGTTAGTCCCTGACTCTGCAGTGTGGTGTAATAATCTGTATCTAGGAGTCAGGAGGAGTTGGGGTGTTCTGACACCATGTTGGAAGAATACTCAGGAGTATGGTTTTTCATATTTAGATCGCTCATGGCTGCAGGAAAAGGTCAAAATTGAAAAGCTGCAACAGAAAATTCAGCTAGCTCTTCAACACGTCCTACAGAAGAATCACCGAGAAGATGGAATACTAACAAAGGTGAGAGCCAGAGGTTTCCAACTGACAAGGCTGAATTATCCCTTGCCCAGATCACGCCAGCCACGTTTATAAGTCATGCCACCAGACCCCAAAAGTATCAGTAAGCAATGGCCTACTGAGAAGAGAGAAGTATCCTCATTTCAAAAAATTATCTTGGGCCAATATTCAGGTTAAATTCTATTTATTATCATTGGTTATAAAGTGTCCTGGAATAATAGAGCAATGATAGAGTTTTTTTAAAGCATTAATTCATTCTGAAAAATCCTCCACCTATCCCATCAAAGATGGGCAGAAGGCAGAGTTAATGTTCTGCCGTGATATAAACTAGAGAATTTAGAATTTAAATCTTTGATTTTAGAAAGACGAAGTTATGAAGAACTAAAACAATAGAATTAATCTATTCTAATACTAGTTCTAGTTCCATTAAAGTCATTAGTAATCAACAGTAAATGACTTTTGTATTTTCTTCATCAATTTCTCATTACTACCCTGTATTCAAAGCATAGGGTTTCATTTTTGCTAATTACTGTCTTAATAAAAATATAATTAGGATGTCAATTTAAAATATGATAATATCCTTCAGTGATAGTGCTAGTAGTATGTATTTGGTCTTAGAAAAATCAGCCCTATTCTTTCTTGGATTATTTTATGTGTTCTGTTGTTCCAGAAGATGATTTGAAAGGTTTGGATTTTTCTTCCTGTCCGTTTTCTTTCTTTTCTCCTGATAGCTAGGTTAGGTCAGAAAGGGGAAGCTGGGGGGTTAAATGCGGTTTTGTTTTTGATTTTGCCCCTGTTAAATGAGACACTGAGGCAGGATTGGGAAAGAGAAGGAAAAAGAACTTTTCTCCATCTTCTTGCCCCAGTGCAAGGGTACCATTAGGGTCTTTGATTATAGAGAGCACCTAACACCTGGCCAAGATCGATGCTCTGGTGAAAATGTTTGTTAGGATTATTCTGGGTGGAGATAATAAATATTTTGTGCTGTTCAGTGCTTTAGAGTTTAAAAAGCATTTTTGCAAGTCATGTTATTATACTCAACAGGTAAATAGTCAATGCTGAGACTTCCACCAGGCCTGCTGACTATTTTTTTTGTTTGTTTTCCAGTCAGGGCCTTTTGCTCAGACCCAGAATTGCTTTGTTCTAGGCAGAGCTCTTTCTCCAGAAGAAACCTGTTGTCACTGGAGTCGACTAGTACTCATTTTGCATAAAATATGTAGGGGATGCCATCATCTCTAGTTGCAGTGACCTCACCTACTGGTGGCTGTCCCCTTTCCCACTTCTCTATTACCACATGTCTTCCTTTTCCCCAGTGCTAGAGGGCGGGGTTCAGGATGGTAGAGCAAAAAGCATGTTTGAATAGGAGGAGGAGGTGAGACACTTGGGTTCTTTTGCTTATGAACATGTTTTGGGGTTATAAATTATTTGTCTTCAAAATCATATTTAATGTATACCTGGTATTCTGTGATATGACTATATCATCATTTATTTTTACCCCTCCTCTATTACTAGACGTTTAAGTTGCTTCAAGTGTGTTTCACCGTTGTAAACAATGTTGAAGATGATCCAGATGCCCTGATTTTTGATTCTCACGTCTCTTCTCTCCTGACCCTATGTCCTTTTTTCCACTTACAGTTAATATGCAAGGTGTCTACATTAAGAGCCTTATGTGGACGACATACAGAAAAGCTAATGGCGTTTAAAGCAATATACCCAGACATTGTGCGACTTCATTTTCCTCCATTATACAAGGAATTGTTCACTTCAGAATTTGAGCCAGCAATGCAGATTGATGGGTAAATGTATCACCTAAGCACTTCTAGAATGTCTGAAGTCCAAACAATGAAAAACAAACAAACAAACAAATTAACCGAGACACTTTATATGGCCCTGCACAGACCTGGAGCGCCAACACACTGCACATCCTTTGGTGATCGGGGTCAGGCAAAGGAGGGGAAACAATGAAAACAAATAAAAGTTGAACTTGTTTTTCTCATGCATATGATTTCCATTATGCCTACAGATATGGACCCTTTTTCTGTCTCGACTTCTTGATCATTGACCTCTGTTTACAACAGAAGGCGGGTACTAAAGTCAGAGGATGTCCTTTTTTTGTAGCTCACTGCCCACAGACTTTCTACATCTGTCGGTAACAACAGAGAGTCCAGCACTAATCGGTGACTGGTGTGCATAGCGGAGGTTGCGGCATTACTTTGCACAACTTGCTCTTTGTCTCATGAAGGAAGTTTTTATTTTTTCACCGATTATTGCCAGTCAGCAGGATGGCACGAAAAGGGTCCATAGCACTAGCAACAATAGCATTATAATATATTACAGGGTAAATGGGCATGAAGACTATATATAGCTAAAAGAGATATTGTTTATATATTGTTTTAATTAATATAAAATGTAGTTACTGGTGTAGCTTTTCCTGTTGAATTGATAAGGCACTTTCATTTTGCACCTTTTTTCTTTAAATTAAATGCTAGCGTGTTCACTGTCGTGTCGCATGTGCACCAGAAACACAAGTTTAACTGAGAAGGCTTGGAAGGTACGTCGGGAGGTATTTATGCTGCTGTTTACACAATTACTTTTAAAAGACTGGCTGGTCATATCTAGAAATCACGCTGTTGGATTAATTTTTTTTTTTTACACATGAATTTGGAATTAGAAACAGAACTCTCCCTAAATTGTACTTTGCTTTTGGGTCAGTTTAAGGATAGATGTGTTTATGCTTCATACAAAGTTGAGTGATTGATTGATTGGTGCTGTGGACTTACACCCTCGCGCACAGTATTTTTTAAAAGCTTTTGAAAATGCCACCTCATTGAGGCAGGGGAAGGGAGGCTCATTTTGCACAGCTGCGTAGTTATATAGACTCAGCCTCAACTTGGAGTTCTTATGCTTTAAGAACAGATCAGTAACCAGAATATTTATCAGAATCTAGCTTTTATTAGAAGAAGGACCCAAAGATTATATCTGGAGCAAATGCACACTCCCCATGTGAAAACATGAAGCATTTACTTTGTGAATGTTTATGTTCTTGGTATAATCTAGGAACCCTGAGAGTTTATCTCAGAGTGAATGGTTTCTAGACTAACTGCCTCTAGATGGTGTCATTCTAGAACACTGTTCTCCATATTTCATAGTCAATGGATAGGAGGGCAAAGGAGGCGTGCGATGTTGAACCAGTTTCTCTTATTTAAGTATTAAATATTTTAAACCTTTAAAGTGAAGTCGATGCAAGCTGCAAACATTTACTTTTGTATTTATCTTCACTAGAAAACTGTGGACTGTAATTTATTTTATTAAATCTTTAGAAGATTGTTTGGCTTTTGTGTTCAGGTGAGAAATATTGAGTTGTTTTTGTTTAATTTTGTGGCTTTTTTTTTAACAATTCCCAGTGGGGGAAGAGAGAAGGAACAGTCTGTTAGACAAGTGTGCATATTTTAAAATAGGTGACCTTTGGGGATGTAGGCATTTAGATGATGATTTTAGTCACACTCGGAGTGGGATTCAAACTTCTGGTCTGCCATCAAAGACCATGTTTGTATAGAAAAGAGAACATTTCCCATAGTGTAAAGGTGGGAGTTTCCAAGCAGCCCGGTTACAGCGAAGAAAGCATCTCCCCTACCACCAGGGTCCCTTCCAAATCTTCTGCAGGAATTCGGCTCCTGCTGTCGTGCTGGGTCATCAAGCACGAGTTTCCCAGAGCCCTCCACTCTGTTTTTAACTCCACTGGCTTTCTGAATTGTTTCCTGAGGGACTTGGAAACAGGGACGGGATTATTCACACCGAAGTGTGTATGAAGCCTAAATGACATCTAAAAAATTGTTTTTTCAAAAATATAGTAAGGGTTTCACCATAAACAGAAGACGAGAGTAATATTTACTTAAATTTCTTACAAGCATATAAAACTTTATGGGACTTTATATAGAGAGGTAACTATCAGCATATAGTATTTATATTTGGGCAAGAAGGGTTAAATCAAATTTTTTATTTAAATAAGCATAGTTCCTTGAAAGATCAATAGTATTTATACTCTGAAAAGAGTACCAAGCTTAGTTCGGTTATTTATTTATCCATTTTTTTTTTCCTGTTGTTTCTCCTTTGGGGGGAAATGGTGTGTTTTTATTTTGGTTTTGGTTTGTTTTTTCTTTTTTTTTGTCATTCTGATTCACTAAATTTGGGGATGGTTTTATTAAAGTCTATTAACTTCTTTTTAACCAAAGCTTTCTGAATATGACCAGCCTCAGGTGCTAGCGCATTAAAGAGCAACTAAACCTAATTCCAGTGTCCATTTGTGAAATGATGAGAGCTAATTGAACTTCTCTGAGGGTGAGAGAGAACACAATGTTGAACTTAAATTCCTTTTCCCAGAAAGGATTTTGCATGTACCTAATGCAAAAAAAAAAAAAAAAAAAAAAAAAAAAAGCTCTAATCTCAGTAATAGTCACACCATGGTGACATTGCTTTTAGAGTAAACCAAGATACATTGACATGATGCTGCTACTAGGTCTTTGTGAAAGAAATACAGGGTGTGAGACTTTAAGACTAAGTACATCGACAGTGTAGGAACAGAGTAGAGAGTAATAGAGGCGTGCTAGGTGAAATGAGGGAACAACTATTATTCGGATCGAAGTTGGGATCTGAAGTTAAATAATAATCTCTTGAAAAAAATATGAGGTACAGAGAAGGATGTGAAAAACTTTGTATTTTTATTTTCTTCCTTATTATAGAAACACCTGTGTGATGACACAAAATACTTGGTGATATAGAACAATTATTATTAATCGTTCTTATAGTTAAAATTTCCTAATCTTAAATGTCCAATAGTCTTTTAAAGATTGGAATCACATCATTGTTATCCCGGCTGCTGTAATGCCTTTTATACAATATTTTAACATAGGGTAAATAAGGCTTTTGCACAGAGCCTGAATACCTTCGGTTACAGTGGTGTCCAAATGATTGCATTATATTGTGAAGAAACTGGCCGTGGTCACAATGAAATCAAAAGTGCAGGTGAAAGTGCTTTTGGGGGCAGTTTGCAAATTGCGGTTAAAGCTACGGATTTTTTTTTTTTTTTTAAGTGTTCAGCATCCCAATTTGCTTTAAAGGTGTGGGTTTTTTTTTTAAGTCTTCAGCATCCTAATTCACCCTTTCTAACTTAAAGAAAACATGACTTAAGACACTGCTTCTAAGTTTGGTTGTTCTTTATAGTGTGGATATTCAGATCTCTGTGAGTGTATGGGGGTGGGCTGAGGGTCAGATGAGGAGGGAGCGTGTGTGTGTGTGTGTGTGTGTGTGTGTGTGTGTTTATGTCTGTGTGTATGGTTTTCGTGTGTATGATGTGTGTGTGTGTCGAACCGCTTCTAGGCTACTAAGTGTCAATGGAAAAGAAAATGTATTCAAAATACTTAAATCAAAACTAGAAGATGGAAAAAAAAGATTTATTCTCTACAAAGCCTTGTCTGGACCACTTTAGAGAGACTTCTATTTTTTTAACCCTTCTATAAATATTTGATGGCACTTGAAATATTCCTGCAATAAAATGTGATTTGTGTAAAGAAAAAAAAAAAGATTTTGTAATGTGAAACAAAGAAAGAAAGTAATGTAATTTTCTAAAAAAAAAAATACAAACAAACAAACTTTGTATTATTTTCTTGATGGAATTTGTCTATCTGTCTTTGGAAAACTTTTTATTTCATTGAATGTGCCATAGTAGAAATACGTGTTTTCAGTTTTAGACTTAAGGAATAGCTGTTTGTGTTCCGACATTCCAAACTGCAAAACAACCTAGTAGAATCTTTAATGAAAAGGTTTAAGTAGGATGTAAGCTTCTCTCATTGTTGCTTTTTTGCACATGTTCTTCATTCCTCTCTAGTGCAATATGTACATAGAGCACTTGCGGGTGTACCTTGATCCCTCAGGGAAAAATACATATTTGTACAGTTTTTTTTGGTTTTGTTTCTTGTTTTGTTTTTTGTGGGTTTTTTGCCTTTTGGTTTTGGCTAAGGAATGTCGACTGAATCACTTGTTATTGTTGAGGGGCAGCCAGATAATAATCCTAAAGCCACTGTTTCAAACATTGATTGTTTAAATCATGTGTCCTTCCAGTGCTATTATTTGAAGATAATAATAATAAAAAGTTATTTTCTGACAGTTCTTTGTGCTGATTGGTGAAAGAAAAGGGTAAATAAGCACCTTACAATTGACTTACTGTGAATGACAATCCATCTTGATATCAACAATAGAAGCCCTATCACTTTGGAGTTGGGGTTAAGAGTCAGAAACAATGTGCTCAGGGATCTTCTAAAACTCTTAAAACAGGGTGGCCAGTACTACTGGGACAAAATTGTGTTTTGTATTGTTAATAATAATGATAATACTATCCCTCCAAGGCACAAGTGAACTGTGTAGAACTGCGCGTGTGTATAAACTTCACTGTTGTTCATTTTGTTTTGTTCAGAATGTATGCGTTCTTCAGTCTTGTATGCTTAAAAACATTGAATAACTTCCAAAGCAGTACAAAGTGATGCCAGTATGTTCAAAAGATAAATTAATAGGTCATATATCAACAAAGAGCATCATTCAGAGTACAGTCCTGCCTACTCCACTTACCATTTCTCTAATAATTAAAATATTCTTGATAAATATATTTATAGCATTATATGTTAAAAACTATTATTCCAAATCCTATATAGCATGGATAAAAATTTTTTAAAGCAGTAATGAGAGCCCTACCTATCAGTGCAGTGAGAGAGGTAAAAGATGAAACATTGTGTTTTTTTTTCCCCAAATACCAGCAGATAACTCCCATTTTCATCATGTTCTCCTCTAGAAATAAACCAAAAAAATCTCTTTATGTAACACGATTCTTCTACTTACCGCATTTGTAATCTGTACGAGAGCTAATGTTTAAAGACAAACAAAACCCACCAGTGTAACAGCAATGTGAGCCAGCTTTTAGTGTTACATTTTACATTTTTGAAACATTTTAGAAGTAATATTTCGATATATTACTTTCCATAAGGTCAATGAACATCACTGTAATTGTTGGCTTTGGTTCTTGCACACCTAGAATATACTTTCAGAAGAAGCTTTACATGTTTTCTTACCACCATGGAAAAGCAAAATTTGGGATAACTTTCCATGTGTTTAGATTAAAAAGAAACCATCACTTTGTTTTGATGATAAAGACTATGGGAAATGGCAGGTATCTCTCTCTCTCTCTCTCTCTCTCTCTCTCTCTCTCTCTCTCTCTCTCTATCTCTCTATCTATATATACACACACAGACGTTATTGACATACATATTATAACATTTGGTTGCCACTTCTTACTTACAAAGATATGACACAGCAGAACCCCATAAAAACAACTTTATACTGTGGATCAAATTATATGCCTATAAATGCAATTGCAACAGTAAATCTTCATCTGTTACTAAAAGTCTGTGATATGGATCTTAATTGTATTCCCAAAACAGTAGTATTGTTAAAGAGGTTCCACCAGATTGGACAAAAGAGACCTTCCTATTACTGTTTATTCTTAAGAAAAGAGCAGGCTGGCAAGCAATTTCTTTACAAAGCAGTTGGTTTCACTTTTGGGTCTGTTTGCTTGTTTGTGTAATTGTGATCATTTTTGTCAGGCTCTCAGTACAGCTTTTAAAATAATCCAGAAGCCTGGCTTCATACCAAGGAGACATCGTAGATGGGGGGAGAATCTCCATGTTTAACCAGACCTTCAGAACTTAGAGCAATAAATACATTCAGTCATTTATTTATTTATAAATGAATGACAGAATATTCAGTCCAAATAGAAACAATGTTTTTTCAGCAATGCAACATAACATGGAGTCTTATGTTAAGAAGGTGAATATGAGAGTATTAAGTAGATGCCTAGAAAATCCATGTTTGCTGTTGACATTTAGTGTGTTTGCCACATTAGTAATATCACACTTCTTTTTCCCTTCTAAGAACTGATGAAAGATCTCTTGCTGTTAGCTTTGACATGCTGCACGTGCCATTATGTTGTTCTCTAAGAGCAACTAAATTCTTTGCAGTATTCGTGTGTGATTCCGTTCTCCCTCGTTATTACTTTAATGTGGATGAATACTATCTCTAGGAACTTGGTTATCATTGAACAGATTGCATATGTAAATGCAGATAATTCTTGAGCAATATAGTGAATCTGATTTCACACACACACACAAAATCCGTATGTACTGTACACATCTTCCTGAATCCAAAACTCTCTCCTTATCCACAATGGTTTGAAATCTCATATAAAACAGTGGTAAATTTTTAAACATTAGGACATTAGCTGGCTGCTTCTTTAAATGTACCTGTATTGTCTGCCTGCTCCTTTTGTGGAGATGTGTTTTTGTATTGGATGTTTGGGCCAATGGGAGGCTTCAAGCTACAACATATTTTCCCAGTTTAAATATATTTAACATACGACAAACCCCAGACAAGGCTTTTAATATGTATAAAGAACTGCAGTGTTAGGTGGTTTATTTGCAAACCGTTTTCAATGTTGTCCATTTTTATGGCACCTTTAACAATATTCTTGTTTCCAAAGTACAAAAAAAAAAAAAAATAGGTTAAATAATCTAGCCATAACTGAATGTCAAGCAATAAAACAAATGACTTCTGTGCATAGACTTAAAAAAATACAAATTTTAGACATCTGCATGTAAATGCAATCTCTTGTTTACTGCTTTCTTCAACTTGAGCAATTGATTCCTTATTTACTATTAACTTAAGAACTTGTAATGGCCTGTAAACATTTTCTCTCTTACTCTTCTTTCAAATTTACCTTCGTCCCTGCTTTTGAGTCATAATATTTAATGTTGTTCTGCACATCTCTATACAGTTAACTTTTTGGCTTTCATTCTGTATAGATAAGAAAATGTTATATTATAAACAGCCTACTCAGTGCAAATATTTATCTGTTTATCAAATCCACAATATGCTGTATGATACTGGTTTTACTATATAATCTATTTTAGACATAGCTGTTTAGAACTAGAGTGTGCTATTTTTGTGTTTTTCTGATGTGTGGTGCTAGATAAGTTACTTTTGTGAACAAACAAACAAACAAAAAACCCCTTTTATTCCTAGACAATACCACCTTTGGGTCTTGTTAATTTCACTGAGTATAACTATATATTTGTATATATATATACATATATATATATATATATATATACATATATATATATATATATATATATATATATATATATATCTCTACCTGTGCCCAACTGGCAGCTGTATCAGAGTGCTGGATTTGGGACATGCTTTTCTCCTTAAATACATAATATCATTATATAAATTATTCTAGAGTGTATTTAATTAGGATAAAATTACTTCCTTAGTATGGATATTTGACATCTATAGGGTGAATTTGTTCGTAAATATGGATATATAAAAACGTATTAGCACTTACTTTATGTTTGCTACTTGGCTTTATACCATATCTCCTAAGCTGAAAAATAATTTGCCAGGCCTTCAAGGTCCTAAAGAAACACTCTAGTTTAATGGAGTAATATTTTTTTTTTCTTACTAAGGCACCTTATTATTGGCACCTGGCAGAGTTATGTATTAGCTCCTATTATAGATAATAGGCACTTATATAAAGTATCCTTGGTGGCTTGATGGCAGAATAAACCTTTCCCCTCCTACCTGAGCCATGAGAAGTATATAGACGTCCGATATCATGGCAGAACATTGACCATAAAGCAACTTTGACAAGGGGTGTTCCGTGTTAACATGACCTCAACCAGTTCCATGAACTGAGTGAAGGACCTTCATTTTAAAAGTCATTTAATAATGAGCTTAGTTAAACTCTTTCACCTGTTCTTCCAAGACCTATCGGCATTGTTAAAAAATCAAAGTATATCAAATATCTAACTAAGGATGTAGTTAACCTTATTAAATATTGATTAGAATTGTTCTGTAATATTACTGAATTTGTAAGATCTTTAGCAAAGATTTTTGAGCAATTTATAAATATAGAGCAAATGTTTCTGTTTATTGCACTTTTTGTAATTGAAGGTGATAAATCCTCAAGCCATGGTTATTGGCTTCCATGCACTGAATATTTACCCACAATTCTAGACATTTTCCATTTTTATGGAAGAGTTGCTGTTACCTTAATTATAAATGCAATCATGTGGTTAATGAGAGCTAATGCTAATAGTTAACCTTTTAAAGTGAATTGGCTACAGTTTAGGGAGAAATCTCTTTTAATACAAATCACGTCATTCCTTATTGCTTCGCTTAGAAAGGAATTGAAACCTTTTTTTTTTTTTTTTTAAAGCACCATTTAGTATCCTAAGCTTCCTGAGGATAGAGATTGTATCTCTTTGTGTCTGCACAATGGCCAGAACATGTCAGCATTTGATCATTGTTAAATGACAAAAAGTATGCCCCAATTCAGACTTTTTTCCTGGGTTGTTTTGGAAAATTTATAAAGTATGCCAAGCCTTATGGTTAAAACTTTCTTCTACAACTAAGTATTAAAGCCACATTTTAAAAGACCACATGAAATGCTGATTCTAATTGTGTGTAGGTCTTGAGGATTAAGCACACAAATTTCACAAAACTCTGTGAGTAACAAACTCAGCCTTCTGTAAATATACATGCAAGTTTGGAAACAGTAATACTGTACCTATAAATATATGCTGTCTGTTTTGTGTACAGTATGTAAAAACTCTTTTTCTGCCACACTAAAAATGCAAGCCATTTATGGGAATCCTAAAAATAGTATTGTACTAAAACTTTGCTAATGATCTTTATTAGAGGATCATCCAACTTTTCACTTACATTGGGTTTTCTTTTCAATTCACTCTTACAGTAGTCTGCTTATTTCCAGCTGTTTGTTATTTTATTGAGTCCTGAATTTAAAAAAAAATATTTTGATTCATTTTGTACATACAAGCTGTAAAAAAAGAGAGATTTAATGTTGTCTTTTAAATACTCCGATTTTCATTCTAATATGAATGTTGTTATATTGTACTTAGAAACTGTACCTTTAATATTACATTACCTTTATTAAAAGTGCATTGAACACATCAATTTTAGATGTGCTTTATGTACTGTTATCCTATAATAAAATTTCAGCTTCTAATGGAACACTTGCCTTGTTTTTCTTCTTTTTTCTTGGTTCTTGAGTTGCATTGTACAGTTTTCTAACTTACATCTTGTCTCCAGAGAATGGAGTAGTAGAACCTTGCTACTCAAAGTGTGGTCCACAGACCAGTAGCACTGGCATCACCCGCGACCTTGACCTTGTTAGAAATGCAAAATCCTAGGCACCACCCCAGACCTGCTAAATCAGAATGTGCATTTTCACAAGATCCCCAGGTGATTGGTTTACTTATTAAGGTTTGGGAAGCACTGGTGTATAGTGTAGTACTTTAAAACATATAATTCATTTCTATTTTGCAGGGGACAAAACACATATACAAGGATCAAACTACCCTTTGATCAGAAAAGGGAGAGAAAGAAACTTCAACTTGTGAGTTAACGTCTATTGATTGATAGTAGCTGCCAGAAATGCAGAATTGAGGATTCTTAAAGGAGGGCCATGACTGATCAGTGATACCTGTCCTGAGTGCAGAAGGGGAGAAATCCTGAATGCACACCACACTTTGTCATTTTTGCTTTAGAAATCGTTAAAATAGAATGTCAGAATAATGCCAAAGACTTTAATGATGCCAAAGACTTTAAAAATCTGGCTTTACTGGGCTGTCATTGTACCATGCCAGCCCCACCCCCTTCTCTTGAGTAGATCAGATAAGAGTAAACTAACAGGGTTAACATCAGCTAAATATCACACTATTTTAATGATGCAAAACCTCATCATAAATTATTTCCAAAGTAATCTCAAGGACATTCAAATTATAAAATATTCAGAAGTCAGAACAAAGGCAACTGAGTTGGGCTTTTCCTCCACCCACATCTATAGTACCTAAGCGTCTCTTGCACTTTATAAAATAAATATTTGAAATGATCCCAAAAGTCATTGCGTATAACAAATGTCGTGAATCACATTGATGGATCCCCAGCTTTTCTGAAGGCAAGCCTAGAGTCCCAAGAGTGGCAGAAGCCTCTTGCTAGATTAACAGGCACTCTATCCTGGCCCTGTACCACCAGTTGTGAGCTGGAGAAAAATCCCGTTTTTTGCTAATGTCATTTATCTATGATGTAAGGAGCTAACAAACTAGTGTTTGTGTGTTTACTTTGATTCTGGATTTTTTTCTCTCCTTTGAAGGGGAAATATTGACTCTAGTAAGGTATAGTCATGTCTCAGTAATCCATTTGTTGTTTATCTGCTTGATAGACTTCTCAAACAGTATTTTTAATTCCAGAATGATTTCTTTGTGGGGGGAAGTTGCTTCAACTATGAATTGTTCTGTGCTTAGAGAACAAAAATTAATTTTAGCCTCACAATTAATTATGATAGTCACCTCCTAACAAGTCTCACACCCATCCTCTACCATTCTCTCTTTACCCCTCCCATAAAATGCACACTTTATTGTAAAGACAAATATAAATAATTATTTAGTTATCCACTTGGAATTATTTCTGCTATCATTACCTTCTCTCTGTGGGATAGTTAGGTGCTACCTGTAAAAGACCAGCATTCATAAAGAGGGTGTGGAGAAAAGGAAACCCTCCTACACTGGTGAGCATGTAAATTGGTGCAGCCACTGTGGAAAACAGTACGGAGGTTTCTTAAAAAACTAAAAATAGAGTTGCCATGTGATTCAGCAGTCCCACTCCTGGGCATATATCTGGAGGAAACTCTAATTCAAAAAGATACATGCAACCCAACATTCATAGCAGCACTATTTACAATAGCCAAGACGTGGAAGCAACCTAAATGTCCACTGACAGATGAATGGATAAAGAAGATGTGGTATATATCTAATGGAATACTATTCAGCCATAAAAAAGAATTAAATAATGTCATTTGCAGCAACATGGATGAACCTAGAGATTATCATATTAAGTGAAATAAGTCAGAGAAAGACAAATACCATATGATGTCACTTATATGTGGAATCTAAAATATGATACAAATGAACTTACTTACAAAACAGAAACAGAGTCACAGACATAGAAGACAAATTTATGGTTACCAAAGAGGAAAGAGGGTGGGGGAGGGATAAATTAGGAGTTTGGGATTAGCAATTACAAACTACCGTATATAAAATACATAAACAATAAGATTCTACTGAATAGCACAGGAAACTATATTCGATATCTGTAATAAACCACAATGGAAAAGAATATGAAAAAGAATATATATATTTATTTATTTATAATGAATCACTTTGCTTTACACCAGAAACTAACACAGCATTATCAATCAACTATACTTCTATTTAAAAAAATTTTAAAAGAAGACCAGCATTCAGATGAACAGTTATTTCTGGGTTTTTTTTTAGCCCAGGGACAATCTTATACAGAATACAACAAAATATACTATAGAAATTATCATCTTCTGAGTAGAAAAATTTGAATACTTTAGCCGTTCTGTTCTGACACAGTATATCCCAAACACAGCATAGCCAGTATTTTTCTGGTTTTCAGGAGTAATAATAATTCCTCCCCACTTGAAATACCATTTATTGCTGAAAAGCCTGATTTGAACAAACTACTATTGGCAACAGTATTTCCCCCACTAGTTTCTGAATCAATTACTAGATTGAAACCTCTTTGCTAGAGGGCTATTTCTGGATTCTCACTTTGAAAGGGCCTTATGGATGATTGTAAATTCATGAAGTAATTCCCTGAGTGAAGTAGTTACCAGCCATAAACTCTCCAAGGCCAAGTTCACCCCAGATCAAGCAAAGGAAGCTCGTCAGCTGAGAGGTAGGAAAATAACTTGGTACTGATAAAAAATAGATGATCTTGCACATTTCTCTGTCTTGATTTGGTCTAAAGAAATACACATCTAGAACAACTCTGATAACTTCACTTAGCCAGGTGCTTGCAGTTTTAAGAGTTATTTTTGAAATTGTGGTCCACTGAAACATAAACTCAAGTAACTACTGTTATCAATTCTTTCAAAAAGAGATTGGCTTCTCATTCAACTCCGGAGTTTGTTTATTTCTCAGTTTAGAAGAAATGGAAACCAAATCTTTTTTCTGCTTGAACATCCACAGAATAAAATGGAACAATCACTTTGGAAAACAGTTTGGCAGTGTCTTAAAATGTTGAACACAAATTTACCATACAACCCAACAATTCTATTCCTAGGTATCTGCCCAAGGGAAATGAAAACACAAAGTTCACACAAAGACTTGTATACAAATGTTCATACCAATATTACTCATAATAGCTATATATATATAAAGTGGAAACCATCTAACATCCATCAAGTGTTGAAGGGATAAAATACTTGGGGCATATACATAAATGTCATTCTACTATTCAGCAACAAAACAACTGCTAATGCTTGCTACTACGTGGATGATCCTCAAAAATGGATAATCTACTAGGAGAAAGAATCTGGATGCAAAAGACTATATATTGTATGATTTCATTTACATGAAATGTCCAGAAAAGGCAAGTCTGTAGAATCACAAGCAGTTTAGTGTTTGTCCTGGGGCTGGGGATGGGAAGAGAGATTAACTACAAAAGAGCACACGGGATTTTTCAAGGCAATGGAAATGTGCTAAAACTTGGTAGTGTTGATGGTTGCACAACTGTACATGTACTAAAAATTAGTGAATGATAACTAAGTGAGTGAATTTTATGGCACATAGATTACACCTCAATAAAGCTGTTTTACAGACACACACACATACACACGCGTGCGCGCGCACACACACACACACACACACACACACACACAGTGGTTTCCCTATCACCCAGAGAATAAAGTCCAAAGTTCCAAGTTCTCTAGCATGGCATGAAGACCCTCTCAGGCCCCTCCTCCCCTGTCCAGTCCAATGGCCTCCACTTCCCCCACAAGGCAATACAGTAGCTGTTCCCCTCCCTGCAACACGCAGCACTGTTTCACACTTCTGGGCTCTTCACACCCCCAAAACCACAGCCCCTTCTCAACCCAGTGAACTCCTACTCATCCTTCAAGACCCAATATAAATTAAATTTTTTCTCTGAAGTAGTCTATAAATTGTCTGTCAGAATGAGTTCCTTCCTCATTGTGTTCCCATAGAATCTATAATTGTGTGTGTGTGTGTGTGTGTGTGTGGTCGACTGAAATAGAAACAACATGAGAGCTATGAGTTTCAATTTTATTTAGGGACTTACTGAGGAGTATAGCCCAGGACACAGCCTCTCTGATAGCTCTGAGAAACTGCTCCAAAGAGGTAAGGGGAGAGGTCAGTATATATGTGATTCTGTCGAAGTGGGGTATGTGCAATGAAGCACATGTCTCGGTAGAAGGTTGCTGCCAGTCACAAGGAACAGACAGCTTAGGTAATGGTTTTAGGGATTTTCTAAGTATGGGAAGATGCAAGAATCCAGGTTCATAAAAAATTTCTTCTGAAAATATCTAACTCTCTAAAGGCTTGCTCTGCCAGTTTACCCAGAACACAGAGTGTCTCATTCCTGATCTCTGCCCTGAACTCCTTTCAGGGTGTGTTACAGTTCAACGGCTACAGTGGCTAATTACCTAATCCTTGTAGAGCCAGATGGAGAGCGACATTCTTTAGTTGGCAGCGTATATCATTTCCTGTTTATACTGTATTATAATCATTTGTTAAACAATGCCACCACCACCGTGAGTGGTCAAATGTATTTGCTTGTTTGTCTTTGGCATGAAAGTGTATACTAATAGCTACTACTTGTTGAGCATTTACTCTTTGTAGTGAAATTTTTACATGTTACTTCTAATCCTCACAACAATCCTGTAGGTGAGATATTACCTCACCCATTACCCAGATGAGGAAACTGAGGCCCAAAGAGGCAACACAACATGTCTGGGATCACACTGCCAGTAAGCAGGAAAACTGAGATACAAACCTATATCTGCCGGACTCCAAAAATCCATGTTCTTTTCATTAAACTGCTTCTGGTTTACAAAGTAGCGTGTAAAGAGGGAAGGATGCGTAGACTTAACATTTTAATGGCAAAGGTTATGAGACCTGATTTGTAGTATCAGCTTTACCACTGATCACGTAAATGTTGGAAAAGTCACTTGACAAAGTGGGCCTCAGTCTCCTTATCAGGAAGACAAGAGAGTTGGACTACATAATCTCCAAAGTTCCTTCTTGTAACCACTGGCACTCAGATACACTGGACCAGAGCAAACTGATGATAATCTGTAATCTCAACACAGGCCATGTCTGGTGACGTTACCATGCCACACTACTATGGGCTGGTGCACCCCAGCAGCATGAGTGCTTCAACAATTCTTGAGCAGTTTTTTTTTTTTAAAGGAAATATTTAATTTTTATTTTATTGATGCATAGCTGATTTACAATGTTGTGTAAATTTCTTCTGTACAGCAAAGTGTTTCATATATATATATATATATATATACTTTTTTTTTAATATTCTTTTCCATCATGGTTTATCACAGGACATTGAATATAGTTCCCTGTGCTATACCATAGGACTTTGTTGTTTATCCATTCTCTATATAATAGTTTACATCTGGTAATCCCAACCTCCCACTCCATCCTTCCTCCATGCCCCCTGCCCCTTGGCAACCACAAGTCTGTTCTCTATGTCTGTGAGTCTTCTGTTTTGTAGATAGGTTCATTTGAGTCATATTTTAGATTCCACATGTAAGAGATGTCATATGGTATTGCTCTTTCACTTGAACAGTTACTGAAGACTAGGACATGACTCCCAACTCCGACTGCATGCTTTGCGAGATAGTACCCAATTCTTAAACTTCTACACTGCCTTGATGTCCATCTCTGTCCTAGCACGTGAGTCAGCATCGCTCACCCAATAAGAAATGCTGCCCCACAGTGCTGGGCACTGCACCAGTTGATTTGCAAGCATCCACAAGCACTGTCTCCTAAGTGGCCTCTTCCCTACAAATCATTCAATACATTGCCAGATAAACATTCCTAAAACACAGAAGCTCTGATTGTGTCATTCCTCTCCTTATAAGCTCCTCTCTCCCCTCAGCATCCCATTTCTTATACAATAAAATCAAGATCCTTACTCTGGCTTATAAGGTCTTCTGTGTTCTATTCCCAACCTAATTTTCCAAACCCTTTCCTCTACTGCTCTTCAGAGACCTTGTAATGCAAGCAAAGTAAATTACCTAAGGGTCCCTGTATTCAAGGGAGATTTTTCACATACGTATGATTTTTATGTAAACATAATTTTAAACAATATCACAAATCATTCTAAACTTTAGAACATGCTTTCCTGCTAGCACACAAACTGGACTCTGTTCATGTAGTAGGTTTATGCAGCTCCCTGTGCTGGTCTCTATGTAGAACCATCCTTTTCCATCATCCACATACCTCAAATTCTTCAAATGGGCTGACATGTCAAGTGCCCAAAGTGGTAACTGACATAAGTGCTCAGTAGATGTCTTTAGCTAGTCAAAGCTGCTTTCTGTTTCTCTCACTAGTGATTTCTCTCCCTCCCTGAACTCACACAATCTTTTCTATAATACCTTTCTTATGTAGCTCATCACTTTGTATTTTATTTTGTAATTATTTAATGTGTATATCTTAGATTCCCAATGATCAAAAGCTCTTGGAAAAACCAGTATTGGCTCCAAGTCCTATGTGTACGCAGCACCAAGCACGAAGTATAAGTGCTCAATAAATCTTTCCTGAGTGAGTGAAAATCTTACACTTAGTGAGTGTAAGAGCCAGAGTGACCGCTGGTAGAAAATGACATCTAAAATGGGAGGAGAATGGAGTGGAGATGCTACTGCGTGCCAGGTAACTGTGCTGAGCACAGCTTCATCCCTTATTTCATTTAATCCTTTCAAAAAACCCTACTAAGTAGGTGCTTATGATATCTCCATTTTATTGATGAGTCAGTTAAGACACTTAAGGTCACAACCAAGTCTGGGTCTTTCCAGTACTGTACTGTACTGTCCTCCTTCCAGTTTATGATCTCCTCAAGGTCGAGGACTCTCTAGGACAATACATAGCCCCCCAGCCCTCAAGGTGAACTCCAGCAACCCCTGTCTCACAGTTTCCAGCGGAATCTACCAGGAGTCCGGGGGCGGGGAGGAGGCGGGAAGGGGGCGGGGGAAGGAGGGGGAGGCGGGGGACGGCCCTCTCGAGTCGCACGGGCCCCGCCCGCTGCGTCGCTGATGACGTCACCACGCAAGGCCGAGGCGGCGCGGCCATGTCCTTTAAATAAGGCCTTCCCGAGGCGCGCGACAGAGAGGTGTGGGTTGTACGGGCGTGTGACTGTTTCGTTAGGGTCCAGGTCGCGGTTCGGGGCGGAGACGCCGCGGACCACGAGGTGGGCGGCAAGGCTGCTTTGTTGCAGAGACTCGGCGGGGAGGGCGCGCTTGTGAGGGGCGGGAGGAGGGAACATGGCGGCCTCTAGGCCGGGCCAGGACCCTTCGAACCTGGTGCTGGCGCGGTCCCCTCCCCTATCTTTGCTCACCGATTTACAGCATTTCTAGAACCTTGTTTTTCCTTTGGTTCCCTTTCCCTCAGCCTTCCTTGTGCCTTCATCGGCTCTCCCGCCCCAGCCCCTCACCGGGCAGAAGCGTGGGAGGTGGATTAAGTGGGAGCAGGTGAGGCACGCCCGCTACTGAGAGATCGACTCCTACGTTTGACTGTCCGTTGCTCACAAACTCTTTATCCGCACGGGGTGGCAGGAGAAGCACTGAACATGCAGTGTTGACGTTCAGGCCAGATGCAAGCCAGATTTCTAGTGCTGGTGAGTCCTCTAAGTGATCCCGTGAAATGTCACTTAAGTTATCTGGCCCTCAGTCTCCTCCAAAAGTGAGGTTCTCTTTGAAAGATTCTTGACATCCAGATAGCTTTTGTCCTTCGTTGCTTGCCAGA
This sequence comes from Delphinus delphis, assembly GCF_949987515.2. Taxonomy (NCBI): domain Eukaryota; kingdom Metazoa; phylum Chordata; class Mammalia; order Artiodactyla; family Delphinidae; genus Delphinus; species Delphinus delphis. Next base: position 142,133,370 of record NC_082684.1, read on the forward strand.
ATCTGCCCCATAATAATGTATGGTTGGGAAAATGGAAGCAAGATTTATTTTGACAATAAGGGAGTCGGGGCAGGGGACTGAGTCAAGACATACAGCCCAATTCTGGGATCTTGTATGTGAGCAATGAGAACACCATTCTGTTTCGGTCTTCTTTCGTGACGTTCCTGGAATAAGTTAAATGGAGAAGGACTGATCCTATGTTAGCTTCGCTGTTCTGCCTCAAAGACCTTGGGAATATTCGTCTGTCTGCCCTTTTCTATTTTACGTGTCTGTGTCGATTGAGGTGGTTAGGAACAGGTTCTTGACTCATCTGAGTTAACAGTATCTGGTCCAGCCAGTCACCTGCTTTTGTTCTTGACCTTTGGTTTTTTCCTCAGTTGAGTGAAAATTCTAGAGACATCCTGCCTCCTTAGGAGCCTACACTGCCAGGCAGCAGAATTGTGAACTAGAGTGAAGCAGAAATCTAGGAATATGAGCTCCATGATGGCCATGGGTGAACCAAGGCTGAACTGGTGAGTCACATCTGTTTGTAATCTCCTAAAGAGGATTGAAGTGGGTCTGGTGGCTGCATTAGGAAAGGAGGGTGTCTGGCCTGGAGAGATCTGGAGGAAACAGAAAGAAGATAAGTACAGTGGCTTAGAGTTTACCCCATTCTCATCTACCCCGTTCTTTTTTTTTTTTTTTTTTTTTAATTATTATTATTTTTTCGGTACGCGGGCCCTTCACCGCTGTGGCCTCTCCCGCTGCGGAGCACAGGCTCCGAACGCGCCGGCCCAGCGGCCATGGCTCACGGGCCCAGCCGCTCCGCGGCACGCGGGATCTTCCCGAACCAGGACACGAACCCGTGTCCCCTGCATCGGCAGGCGGACTCCCAACCACTGCGCCACCAGGGAAGCCCTACCCGTTCTTATCTACACCTGCTTGGCACTTTTGAGTTATCTTTGACTGCACTTCCTCTCCTAAAGTGATAACAATTCAGCACTTAGATTGCTTCTAGGTATAACTCCATCATGTATTTATTGTTGATCTTAGTAAAGGAGAGATGCTGGAACTTTCCTGCGTTCAAGAACCTTTTTTTAAGAATAGGCAAGCTTCTTTTTGTTATATTGGAATCTATATCAAGTCATAATATAAGTGCATAGACTATTTTAGAAGTGTATGAGAACTTTACAAATAGAGAACTTTATTAAGTAATATGGTGGCTATGTAGAAATCTAATGCGTGTGCCGCTTTAGATCAATTTAACACACATTTAGTGAGCATCTACTCTACTAGCGAAGGAGTGTGCTAGCGGAGGAGAATACAAAAGTTACAAGAGATTACAAAGATGACTGAAATAGTACCTGACTCAGAAGATTCAATCACTACATCCTCTAGTATAATGCATATAGACAATGATATTGTCTATAATTATGTAATGTGATAAATATTGATTCAGTGGCAATCATATTACAATATAGAAATGTTATCAAAGTAACATGCTGTACACCTTAAATTTACAAAGTGTAACATGTCAAGTTTATCAAATAAATACAATCAATATGTGTTCAATAAGTATTTGTTTATTGAAAACAGTGTTTCCTCCAAGGAGCTCACAATTCCTGAGGCCCATGACTTTGTTTTTGTATGTTATGCAAAAACTTTAGAATTTAATGAGATGTCACAGATACAGCACAATAGCAAGTACTAAGAAACTACCCCGGTGCATAACAAATAAGACTTTTTAGATTTATCATTAATACCTTAATTATTGTTTTTAGATAAACACTTTTAAAACAGTAAGAAATGAGTATGGAGCAAATATGCGAGAATTTCCCATTTTAGTAATGGGCCAGCCAAAGGTGCCATTTGACTAGATTTTTCTGTTGTAAGTTTTAAGAGGTACGCACATTTATGCTCCTTGCCATAAAAAATGTGTTCAAATGCAGAACAGATGCTCTTCTATATCATTGACATTGTGAAACCAAACGTGGTTTAGAGCCTTTGCACAGTATTACAGTCCTTGGAATGGTCCTTTTCTACAGAAAAGGACCTTCTAATTTTTGTTCTCCCTAGATTAATTGTTCTCAGTGTGTTTAATTTTTAAATTCTTTCGTTCAACCAGCATTTATTGGATGCTTACTATACAGAAAGCATTGACTATAGTATGTTAGTCTGTAAATTAATTACAGTATAGAAAATCATATATGACCTTGCAAGTAGTTTTAGTAGAGGCACACCATTTATCACATTTGCCAAGTTAACAAAAAACGTTGGATAATCAGTCTTTGTAGTGTTTTTTGGCTGAGCTCAATAGTGAATGAGACAAAAATAGGTTAAGAAGCATTTTCTTTCAGCAATCAAACATCTTAATGTTATGCCACAGAGCCTGAGGTGAGCCTTGCCCCTGATAGACCCTTTATGATACTTCAGTCTGTTCTGTCTTTAACTCTCAAGTATCTCTGGCATTTAGTTGGGTACTAAAGGAAAAAGCAAGGCTGATTGTTGGAATTGGAGAATTTCAGAATGGGCCTAGGTTAAAAACTATCCAAGAAGTAAAACATCTAAACTCACACATGGAATTAAAATTATTGAGGTGATTTTCTGGGAAAGGGGATGTAGGGGACAGGTAGTTTTAAATTACAATTGTACCATTATGCTTGTTAATCTAGCATGAAATTTTGAATTGTCAAATTCAAGTAAATTACTTTGTTTTACAGGGATGTTTCCCCCAAAAATGGCCTTAAGACATTTTTCTCTCGAGAAAATTATAAAGATCATTCCATGGCTCCAAGTTTAAAAGAACTGTGTATTTTATCTAGCAGGTAATATGTTTATTTATTTGGTTATTTATTTCCATATTTGATTGTTATTTTCCTGATAGTTGAAGTTTTATATGTATCTATATCCACCATGATAAATTCAAATTATAGAAATGTAGAAATTAAAAAATAGAAGAACTTAGTACCAAAAAGTGACCACTCTTTGGTGTGCATATATATCTTTTCAGACCTTTCTCTCCACTCATGAACAGATACATATTAAAACAAAAATGGGGGGACTTCCCTAGCAGACCTGTGGTTAGGACGCTGTGCTTTCACTGCTGAGGGCCCAGGTTCAATCCCTGGTCAGGGAACTAAGATCCCACAAGCCGTGTGGCATGGCCGAAAGAAGGGGTGGGGGATCACACCATAAATGCTGTAAAATGCTGTAAACACTATAAAACTGTTTTGCAATTTGCTTTTTTCATTTAAAGTAATAGTTTGGGTATTTTGTGCCCCTACATTAACTCAGTCTTCTTAATGGTTGCATATTATTTTACTATACAGAGATACTTTTAATTATTTTAGCTAGTTTTACATTGCAAAATGTTTGTGTTCCTCTTTCTTTGGGATTTTAAACAGTAACATTTATAAAGTTCTTGTAATTATTTCTGTAAGATAAATTCATAGAAATTGAATTGTTTGGGCAGATTCTATAAACATTTTATATTTTAATAGATACCACCAAATTGCCATAGAGTTTTTTTCTGGTATGAAAATGCCTATTAAGTGATGATTTTCCCTTCTCACTGCTTACTTGCCTGTAACAGCTCTTCTTTCCTTTGTGATTACCTGTTTCAACTCTATTGTGGATGAATCTTAAAACTAATCAAGTTTACTAGAAAGCAGTGAAAATATGCCAAATGAGGAATTGGGGGGCTCCCCTAGGGGAGCTTAATTTTTAACTTTCATCCTTTCTCCACTCCTTTTGCAATGGAGGAATCATACTTGTAGCCTCTGCATGGAATGGGACCCCATCTTTTCCTGCCTTTTCAGTACCCTTTCTGTCAATTAGCATCCCCTCTTAACTCCTGTCTCTCTTTTTTTTAAGCCATGCCGCTCAGCTTGTGGGATCTTAGTTCCCATACCAGGGATCGAACCCATGCCCCCTGCAGTGGAAGCGCAGAGTCCTAACCACTGGACTGCCAGGGAAGTCCCTCTTTGTTCTCTCTTGACCAATATTTAAACATGCTCAAGTTTGTCCCATCTCAGTCCCTGGGTTCCACATTCCCTCCTAGTTGCTTTCTTAGCTCTTCTCTCATTTGTACTTAGACTTCTTTAAATACTTGTATATGCTTGCTGGGAGGAAATGAGGGACAAAAAATCTATAAGACATACCAAAAACAATTAACAAAATAACATTGCTGAGTCCCTCCCTCCCAATAATTACTTTAAATGGATTAAACTCTCCAGCCAAAAGACAGATTTGGAGAATCAATTTAAAAAACGGGATGGAGGGGGCTCCCTGGTGGCGCAGTGGTTGAGAGACTGTCTGCCGATGCAGGGGACACGGGTTCGTGCCCCGGTCCGGGAAGATCCCACGTGCCACGGAGCGACTAGCCCCGTGAGCCATGGCCGCTGAGCCTGTGCATCCGGAGCCTGTGCTCCGCAACGGGAGAGGCCACAACAGTGAGAGGCCCGTGTACCGGAAAAAAAAAAAAAAACAGGATGGAAAAAAAAACCCTTCCCTTTATTGCGTATCCCATTGCACGTGCTTTCACTGAGCATTCCACTGTAATCTGCCTTTTGCCCTCACTAGGCTACTAAAACTGCTCCTCTTAAAATCAGCAATGAGCTCTTGACCATAGAGATATCTCACTCTAATTTTCCTCCTAGTTTTCTGGTGACAGTGGTATTTCTTAGTGAAATCAATTAATTGCTACCACTGATACTCATTTAGATTGTTTCCATTCCTTTACTGTTAGAAACAATGAGCATCTTTTTTTTTTTTGGCTGCATTGGGTCTTCGTTGCTGCGCGTGAGCTTTCTCTAGTTGTGGCGGATGGGGGCTACTCTTTGTTGTGGTGCGTGGCCTTCTCATTGCGGTGGCTTCTCTTGTGGAGCACGGGCTCTAGGTACGCGGGCTTCAGTAGTTGTGGCTCTAGAGCACAGGCTCAGTAGTTGTGGCGCACAGGCTTAGTTGCTCCGCGGCATGTGGAATCTTCCTGGACCAGGGATCGAACCCATGTCCCCTGCATTGGCAGGCAGAGTCTCAACTACTGCCCCACCAGGGAAGTCCCTTGCTACTGCTTCTTAATTATTTTATGGTCCTTTTCAAATCCGGTTCTATTCAGCATATCCCAAGCGTGGATTATAGTCTGAAATTTGTAAGGGAGAGGACGTCCTACTGGAAGTTGAGTACACTTAACACCTAAAATCTTTTTTTCTTAGAATATCACTTGTTTTTCTTTAGATTTCTATATAGCACAAAATAATTTGTTAGTATAATACACCTTTTAGCATAGAAGAAATAAAGACACAAGTCATTGATTTCGTATGTTTCTAGTCTTTTTTGCTAACCTTTAGTTTTATTATAGTAAGAATGGATTTTCAGACTATATTAAATTACCACAGTTTTCTTGATGGAAAAAACCAGGAAGAAAAAAACAAAAAAAGACTCGGAAGAATGTAAATTTATTAGCCCTAATTTTGTATTTTGTTTTCTATAAAAACATATTTGGGAAAATATTGATACCTCTAATTATGCTACTTTCAACAATATGAGGTTTTTATTCAACCCTTTTCCCTCCACTGAAAGGTAAATATTTGCCTTTTAAAAATTAGTTTCTGGGGACTTCGCTGGTGGCGCAGTGGTTGGGAATCCGCCTGCCAGTGCAAGGAACAGGGGTTCGAACCCTGGTCCGGGAAGATCCCACATGCCGCAGAGCAACTAAGCCTGTGCGCCACAACTACTGAGCTTGTGCTCTAGAGCCCATGAGCCACAACTGCTGAGCCCATGAGCCACAACTGCTGAGCCCGCGTGCCACAACTACTGAAGCCCATGTGCCTAGAGCCCATGCTCTGCAACGAAGAGAAGACACCGCAATGAGAAGCCTGCACAGCCCTTGCTCGCTGCAACTAGAGAAAGCCTGTGCGCAGCAACGAAGACCCAATGCAGCCAAAATTTAAAAAAAAAATTAGTTTCTGGTTATTGATATTTATAACTGAGTTTTAAGCCAACAAAGGGGAAAGAAGCTTCAAATACACAAAAAAGAAGAAAAAGAAGAAATTTTAACATGTTTAATGTACATAAGTAAATCAAATTCAGGAGGTACAGGTAGACTTTAGATGGAGGCTAGAAGTACCATTTCCAAATGCTACTTAAAGAAGCTACCCAAACCAGGAGACTTAAAGCATAGGAAACGAAAACTTTTGAATTCTGCCTTTTTTTCATAGAGACTTAAAGTAAAAAAGGAGAGTTGACAAAATGAAGGGAGAAAACTTCAAACCATCAACTTAAATAAAATATAATGCTGTAAATGTGGATAGAAAAAACCCATCAGATGCTTTTGGCTTGCACCCTGATGAAGATTTTGACAGCGCTGCACACAGAAATGATCTTGATGTGCTGCCGTTTCATTCTTTGCTGAATGTAGCCAATTTAAACTGCTAGAATTTCTTGACATTCCTACTCTGGCGTATCTGAGTCAGCATCTTGTTGCTGCAGCAGCTTAATTAAATTTGCCAGTTTGTGTCACAAGGACAGACATGTTCTCATATTCAGAGAGACAGCTGTGAAGCAGTATTGTTAAGAATTGCGGACACAATACTGTTAGGTTTGAATAGCTCTCAAGACATTTTCTAGTGAGAAATCAATTTGCTGTAATACATTTCTCCCAAGATCAGCAGTTAATATTCATTTTGTTAACCTAAAATATGCTTATTTTTATGCAGTTATTGGAGAAACTTTAGTAGCTAAGTATGTCTTCTTTCACCTGTATTATTTTCAGAGCCAATCTAAGCATCCTTATTTTAATTTCCAAAATTCTTTTTCCATTTACTAACCTGCTCTCTTGGTTAGTTTTACATCCAGAGTTTAGCTCTAAAAGAGTAATGTTGAATATTTTGCCTTATTTGAGGGCTCTAAGTCTTTTTTTAAAGAATTTTGGAATTTTTATCGTATTTATTCTAATATTTTAACGTTGATCTAAAACAAATTAATGGTAGCTTTGGATGGGGCTTAACTCACGCTTTTTAGTTTGGAACCAAATCATTACTGTGGTGGAAATTGAAGTTGTAGAGGCTAAGGAAATGTAGTTTCATGTGTGTGTGTGTGTGTTTGTGTACTTTAAGACTTTCTTATGAAAAATGTAGGTTATAACACTGAATAGCAGCAATAGAGACAGATTATTTACAAGATAAGAAATTTGTGTCATATACCTTAATTGGGGTAGTAAGCTGATTTTTTTTTAAATTTGGGGTAGGCTTTCATAAACAGATAGGGTAACAGGTTCTCTAGCTACTCACCAGTTTTTCCTGTAGTGTATTTCATTATAGATGTGCCAAGATTTCTCTTTTGTATCTATACAAAACATAAAGACATTTCCATAAACTCAGCCATGTGCATGAGTGATAGAGGATTATACAACTTTTTTAAAACCACTGTTATTTCCATAAAATATATCACAGAGTGTTGGGATTTTCTTTTAAATTCTTGAGATAATTAAAGCAGAGGAAACCAGAAAATTTAGAATCTCAGTGAATTTGTGAACTTCAAGTTTGTGACCCCAACATATCCTGCTCTTAGTGGCTTTTGTTCACTGCATTAACTGATATATCTTATTGAAGACTTTAGGTATTAAAAAACAACTTGAATTGTAATAAAATGTAAACACAAAATACCTGCATATATAACTAGCAAGAGTGATTTACCCCTCTTCAATAAAGGGAGGAAGCTTCCAAATTGAATAACTTGTCTAAGGATTTTGCCTCTTCCTCTCCATCAGGTAATTGAAGGTAAACTTGTAATGTGATCCTATCCTGCAGAATACTTAATTTATACTAAATGGCTAAACATCAAAATGCAGGTGGCAGAGTTAGATAATAATCCAGAATTTACTCTGTTAATCACTCTGTATTCTCCCTGGTGATTGAGAATCATGAAGTTTCATGATAGTAATCTTCATGTGAAAAGCACATATTTGTAAATTGTATTTTTTTTCCCCAGACGTATAGGAGAAAATTTGAATGCCTCAGCAAGTTCCGTAGAAACTGAGCCGGCAGTTAGTTCAGCAACTCAAGCAAAGGAAAAAGTGAAAACCACAGTTGGAATGGTTCTTCTTCCAAAACCAAGAGTTCCTTATCCTCGTTTCTCTCGTTTCTCACAGAGAGAGCAGAGGAATTATGTGGATTTGTTGGTTAAATATGCAAAAATCCCTGTGAGTTCCAAAGCTGTTGGAATAAATAAAAATGAATACTTGCAGTACTTGGTATGTATTGTTTTCTTCAGCGTCAGTTAAAAAATATTTAAAAGTTAGGAAATATTTGAAATTTGCTTTTATGTTTTTAGGTGCAATCAGATTAATAAAAATGGAAACTATAAGGAGTTTAATTGACAGAACATTGGTGCTTTAATTCTATTGTTTCTATTATAGTCGAGGCATTTTGCTCTAGTTCTGAGTATATTTCACCCCAGTTCATATTAAGTACTATCAGTAGAACTTTACCTTGCACCTTGAACCACTTTAAAATTTTTGTTAATTATTACTTTAATTAAGTAGTTACCAAATTCTCGATTAGGTAAGTGATGCTGTGCTGAATGTCATTGTTGCAAACTCTTTGTTCATATCTATGATTGTTTCCTTAAGATAAATTCTTAAAAATATAATTACCAGATCAAAAACTATACATGTTTTTAAGGCTTTGATCTGCAGTTACACACGAGTAAATTGTTCTGAAAAAAAGTTTAAACCAATTTGTATGTACCAGTACTGTAAGAAGGTTTCTTTCAAAATATCTTCACTAACAATGAACATTATTTTTTTTGCCTCTAATTTGATATGGAAAAAATGGCAATCTCTTGTTTTATATTAACTTACAGTGGTTACTAATGAAAATAAGCATTTTCCATGTGTTTATAAGCCATTTCTAATTCTTCTTTTGTAACTTGCATATTTATATGTTTGCTTATTTTTCCATTTGGGTGTTTGTCCTTTTTATGTTAAGAGCATTTTATAAAATGAGCTTATTAATTCCTAATTATATATTGTAGCATTAGTCATTAGCTTTTCTCTTTTTGTGGAATGAACTTTTTTGTGATTTCTGCTTTGGACATGATACTTTAAGTCCATATTATTAGTGCAGCAATTGAGAAGTGATTGTTTTTAACCAAGCTTCTTATTCTAAGATATGTCTACTTTTTTTTTAAATCAGGATATGAAAAAACATGTGAATGAAGAAGTTACAGAATTCCTAAAATTTTTGCAGAATTCTGCAAAGAAATGTGCACAGGATTATAATATGCTTTCTGATGACGCTCGTCTCTTCACAGAGGTAAAAAAAAAAAAATCACATTTACTTAAACAGCCAAGTAATATGCAATAGCAGCATTTTAAAATGTGTGATGATTTTCCAAAAGCACATGTTAATATTGTCAAATTAGAGACCAAATTTCTGTAGGTCTTTTATTCATCATGTATTTAAATAATAGAAATACTGACACCTCAAAATCAGGTACTATAGTATATTCATGTTTTTTTCTTTTAATGATCTACTGTATTTGAGTTATATTTTACTCATATGGATGGTTTGATCTGATGCACTGATTTCCCTTGCGAGAGAATGGGGTTTAAGGAGTTATATTGGTCCTTAAAATTCTGTATGGTCCTTTAGAACCTAGTCATATAAATTTATATTCACTATTTTCATGGTAACCAGCCACCGGATGATAAATTTCATCAAATAATTTTTTGATACTTAAATTATTCATGCAGGTTTATTTTTTAAATTTTTTTGAGGGCAATTATCATTTATTTTTTTAATGCATCTTTATTGGAGTATAATTTCTTCACAATACTGTGTGTGTTTCTGTTGTAGAACACAGTGAATCAGCCATATGCATACGTATATCCCCATATCCCCTCCCTCTTGAGCCTCCCTCCCACCCTCCCTATCCCACCCCTCTAGGCTGTCGCAAAGCACGGAGCTGATATCCCTGTGCTATGCTGCTGCTTCCCACTAACTATCTGTTTTATGCTTCCCACTATCTGTTTTATGCTTCCCACTAACTATCTGTTTCATGCACATTTATTAGCAAAGCATGTAAATCCTCCCATCATGTAGTGGGCGTAGGAAAAATTTAGAGTACACTACTTGAATAGTAACTTAATAGTAGAGTTGTAGTAGAATTCATCTAGAAACACCAACACCAGTCTGAATTTTTTTTTTAAGCCTTTAAAACTAGTCAGGGCTTCCCTGGTGGCCCGTGAGCCATGGCCACTGAGCCCGGAGCCTGTGCAACGGGAGAGGCCGCAACAGTGAGAGGCCCGCGTACCGCAAAAAAAAACCCAAAAAGGTTAAGATAGTAGGTTTTAAGGGTATTTTAGCACAGCTTTTTAAAAAAGTGCTCATTATAAATTGGAGGACAGCAGAGGGTATAAGTTCTACTTTAAAACAAACACTTTTTTTTTTTCTTCGGTACGCAGGCCTCTCACTGTTGTGGCCTCTCCTGTTGCGGAGCACAGGCTCCGGACGCGCAGGCTCAACGGCCATGGCTCACGGGCCCAGCCGCTCCACGGCATGTGGGATCTTCCCGGACCGGGGCACGAAACCGTGTCCCCTGCATCAGCAGGCGGACTCTCAACCACTGTGCCACCAGGGAAGCCCTATCTTAACCATTTTTAAGTGTAGCGTTCAATACTATTAAGTATATCACATTGTCTTGTACAGTGAGTAGTTTTATTTATTTATTTATTTCAAATTTATCAATTTTATCATGTATGGTTTATTTTTTTAATTTTTAAAATTTATTTATTTATTTTTGGCTGTGTTGGGTCTTCATTGCTGTGCACAGGCTTTCTCTAGTTGCTGTGAGTGGGGGCTACTCTTTGTTGTAGTGTGCAGGTTTCTCATTGTGTTGGCTTCTCTTGTTGTGGAGCATGGGCTCTAGGCGCGCAGGCTTCAGTAGTCATGGCTCTCAGGCTCTAGAGCGCAGGCTCAGTACTTGTGGTGCACGGGCTTGGTTGCTCCACGGCATGTGGGATCTTCCCGGGCCAGGGCTCAAACCTGTGTCCCTTGCATTGGCAGGCAGATTCTCAACCACTGTGCCACCAGGGAAGCCCACAATGATGGTTTTAAAACATAAATCACATCCCCTCATTTTGCTCGTTTCAAATGGCTTCTCATCTCACTCAGGAAGAGACAGTCTTTAGAAAGTTCTGCAGTGCCCTACATGATCCTGCCTCCTCACCACCACCACCCCAAGCCTGCTTCATCTCCTGCGTGTTCCTCTCAGTTATTCTGTTCCAGCCTCCTGACCTCTTTGTGTCTCTTGAATACATCAAGCACGGTCCTGCCTTAAGGCCTTTCTTTGGCTGTTCCCATCTTTCTGGCAAGCTGTTCCCCAGATACCTGCATGGATTAGTTCCTTGATTCCTTTAAGTCTCTCTCTGTTCAGTTGCCAGCTATCACTGAGGATACTCCTAATTACCGCATAAAAAGTAGCATCACCCGCAGCATTTCCTTTACCATGTTTTGTTTATTGTCTTTCTCCCTAACACTTGTATGTAAGTACTGTTTGCGCACTGGGGTGTTCCCAGTCACTGGAATAATGCCTGGCACACAGTAAGTGCCCAGTATAATTACTTGTTAAGTGAATATAAAACTGTTTATGAACAGAGTACATTATTTGATAGCTAGCAGTCAGCATTAGGTCTTGCTTTTTAAAAAGCCAGGTTGACTTGGCAGCACATTGTCTTATTACACTTTACATCTTACCCCAAAGACTCACTGATCTTTTTCTAACCTTTTTATTGTTTTAAAATTTTAATTTTATATTATGAAATGTAATGTACCTATGCAAAAGTATTTAGAACAAATATGTACAGCTTAACAAATAATTATATAGTGAACACCTATGTAACTCTCTTCCAAGTCAAGAAATAAAACATTACCAGTAACCTAGAAGGCCCCTGTGTATCCCTCCTAGATAATAACATTTTCCCTTGTTGAAGAAATAATCACTGTGCCAAGTTTGGTTTGATCATTTCCATGCCTTTAAGAAAATTTTTTTTTTGATAATTCAAGTTTTCTTTTGCCTGTGTTTGAATTTTATGTGAATTCTTTTGCTCTTTTATGTGAACAGAATTCTTCCTTTACTCAATAGTATGTTTGTGAGATTCATATGTATGTATGTGTGTAGTTGTATTTCATTCATTTTTATTTCTGTACATCTATAAGTAAACTGGTTTATTCTGTTGATCAAAATCTGGGCTGTTTCCAGTTTTGAGCTATTGTAAGCAGTGCCCCTGTGAAAATTCTCATACATGTCTCTTGCTGCACATGTACACACATATCTACTGGGTATATGACTAGGAATGAAATCGTTGGGTTATAGAGTATGCATATCTTCAACTTCAATAGATAATGTTAGACTGTTTTCCAAAGTGGTCATGCCAGTTTACATTGTACTCAGCAGTGTTTGAGAGATTTTTACTCCATATCCTCAACAATTGATACTTACAGTCATTTTAGTTTTAACCAATCTAGAGGATAGGGTGCTATATTTATAAGACTATACCTTTTCCTATGTTTCTTGGTCATTTCCTGTGAATTGAGTGTTCAAGTTTTGCCCTTTATTCTACTTGATTTTCCATCTTTTTGTTACTGATATGTGGGAGGTTTTGTATATCCTAAATACAAAAGTTTTATGGGTTGTACAGTAGTCCCCCCTTAATCTTGGTTTTGCTTTACTCTGTGTCAGTTACCCACAAATGGAAATTCCAGAAATACTTCATCACACACCATTCTGAGTAGTGTGATGAAGTCTCTCACAGTCCCGCTCTACCCCACCCACAATGTGAATTATCCTTCTGTCTAGTATATCCCACCCATTAATCTCTTAGTAGCCACCTTGGTTATCAGATGGACTTTCAAGGTATCACAGTGCTTGTGTTCAAGTCACCCTTATTTTACTTGATATCGGCTCCAAAGTGCAAGAGTAGCGATGCTGGCAGTTTGGGTATGCCAAAAAGAAGCCGCAAAGTGTTTCCTTTCAGTGAAAAGGCGAAAGTTCTCAACTTAGTAAGGAAAGAACAAAAATCATATGCTGCAGTTACTAAGATCTGCAGTAAGAACGAATCTTCTATCCATGAAATTATAACAAAGGAAAAAGAAATTCATGTTCTGCTGTCACACCTCAAACTGCAAAAGTTACAGCTGCAGCACATGATAGGTGCTTAGTTAAGATTGAAAAGACATTAAATTTGTAAGATATTTTGAGAGAGAGAAAGTTACCACATTCATATAACTTATTACAATATTGCTATAATTGTTCTGTTTTTATTTTATTATTAGTTATTGTTGCTAATCTCTTACTGTGCCTAATTTTTAAATTAAACTTTATCATAGGTATGTATGAATAGGAAATGATATTCAGTCTTATCCACGATTTCAGACATCCACTGAGGGTCTTGGAATATATCCCCCATGGATAAGGGAGACTACATTGGGAGTTTTTTCTTTTATTTGATAAAACAGCTTTTTTAATCTACAAGATCCCCCTCCATATTTTTTTTCTTTAAACTTTATCTTTTCAAAAACCTGGGTCATTTGACCTTTCGAGTTTCCCACGGTCTAGATTTTGATAACTATATATTCATGATGATGTTCAACGTGTTCTTTTTTCCTCTTTATTTCTTACAAATTGTGAACTGGATCCAGAAGCTTGATCAGAATTACAGTCTTGCCAAAGGGTTTGAACATATAGATGGTAGTGTTTTCTTTAATCAGGTGGCACATAATGTCTGATTGTTTTTTGTGATGTTAGTAGCTATTGATGCTTAATGCCAGATTTATTCATTCACTGGGGTTTGAAAAATTGTAAAATTCTAATTGCGTCATTTATTTTTATTCATTAGTTGGAATAATTTTATTAAGATATGTTTTTCCTCATCTACTCTTTGGCTTCCCATTTCATGTAGCAGAAAAAGTGCTAGATTCTTTATATACCAGTTTTGAAAAAATTAATTGGTTCCTTCTTATTTTACAATGGTGATCACTTTTTAAAAAAAATATTATTATTGAATCATGAAGTTAAACACATTTGATGGGTTTTAGTCCGCTACAATTATCCTTTTTGAAACTCAGATAATACCAACTTTGACCAGTGATGGGGTCTTCATACTGGCTTTTGAGTCACTCTAGGAGTCTTTGAGGCTTATTTTGTACATTTCCTATCCCAGCCCTGGAAACGTTTTCTAGAGTCTTTGTTTCTTTTAGTGCGAAATGGCATTTCAAGACTACAGTCTGGGCACTGGGGATGCTCACTGCACCTGAGTTGATCAGTGTTTATGAGACTTTTTCAGTAGATGGAGCTAGAAAAAGTACATTTAAAGAAAAAATTACCACGTGTCTCATTTGCTTTATCCCACATTATACTCACAACAGCCTCAGAATAATACAATTGCCACCAATCAATAGAATTTTTGAAAATAGTTTGAAAAAATTTTTTCATATGTTCTCACCATGAAAAATTTTTTTCATATGTTCTCACCATTCTCCCGTACTTTTTTTAGTACTGCATTTATATTGTTAGAACGTGTAACCATTATGTACTAAATAAACTCTGTCTTTTTTTTTAAGTATAGTTGATTTACAATGTTCTGTTAATTAACTGCTGTACAGCAAAGTGATTCAGTTATACATTTTTTACATTCTTTTTTTTAATATATTATTTTCCATTATGGTTTATCATAGGATATTGAATATAGTTCTCTATGCTATACAGTAGGACCTTGTTGTTTATCCATTCTGTATATAAAAGCTTACAGCTGCTAACCTCAACCTCCCACTCCATCCCTCCCCCAACCTCCTCCCCCTTGGCAACCACCACTCTGTTCTCTATGTCTGTGATTCTGTTTCTGTTTCATAGATTGCTTCATTTGTGTCATATTTTAGATTCCATATATAAGTGGTATCATATGGTATTTGTCTTTCTCTTTCTGACTTCACTTAGTATGATAATCTCTAGTTGCATCCATGTTGCTGCAAATGGCATTATTTTGTTCTTTTTTATGGCTGAGTAGTATTCCATTGTATATCTGTACCACATCTTCTTTATCCATTCATCTGTTGGTGGACATTTAGGTTGTTTCCGTGTCTTGGCTACTGTGAATAGTGCTGCTATGAATATAGGGATGCATGTATCTTTTTGAATTATAGTTTTGTCTGGATATGTGCCCAGAAGTGGGATTGCTGGCTGATATGGTAATTCTATTTTTAGTTTTCTGAGAAACCTCTCTACTGTTTTCTTTCTTTCTTTTTTTTTGATATTTCTTTCTTTATTTATTTATTTTGGCTGCGCTGAGTCTTAGTTGTGGTACGTGGGATCTTCATTGCGGCATGTGGAATCTTTTAGTTGCAGCATGTGGACTCTTAGTTACGGCATGCAAACTCTTAGCTGCAGCATGCATGCGGGATCTAGTTCCCTGACCAGGGATCGAACCTGGGCCCCCCCACACATTGGGGGCTCAGAGTCTTACCCATTGGATCACCAGGGAAGTCCCTCCCTACTGTTTTCCACAGTGGCTGCATCAACTTATATTCCCACCAGCAGTGTAGGAGGGTTCCCTTTTTTCCACACCCTCTCCAGCATTTGTTGTTTGCAGATTTTTTAAAGATGGCCTTTCTGACCAGTGTGGGTGGTACCTCATTGTAGTTTTGATTTGCATTCTCTTATAATTAGCAGTGTTGTCCATCTTTTCATGTGCCTATTGGCCATCTATATTTCTTTGGAGAAATGTTTATTTAGGTCTTCTGCCCATTTTTGGATTGGCTTGTTTGTTTTTTTGTTGTTGAGTTGTATGAGCTGTTTGTATATTTTGGAAATTAGGCCCTTGTTGGTCACATTGTTTGCAAATATTTTCTCCCATTCTGTATGTTGTCTTTTCATTATGTTCATGGTTTCCTTTGCTGTGCAAAAGTTTGTAGGTTTGATTAGGTCCCATTTGTTTATATTGTTTTTATTGCTATTGCCTTGGGAGACTGACCTAAGAAAACATTGGTACAATTTATGTCAGAGAATGTTTTGCCTATGTTCTCTTCTAGGAATAAACTCTCCCTTTTTAATCTATATTTAACTTTAAATCAATTTTACTGAGGTAAAATTTACATACAATAAGAATCGATTTTAAGTGCATGTCAGTGAGTCTTCCTGTGTAACCGTGACGCCAGCCATGATATGGAGTATTTCTTTCTCTTTTCTTTTTTTATAATATTTTATTTTTTTAATGTATTTTATTACTATTTTTTTAAATTTTATTTATTTTTGGCTGTGTTGGGTCTTTGTTGCGGCAAGCGGGGCTTCTCTCATTGCGGAGCACGGGCTCTTGGCACGTGGGCTTCACTAGTTGCAGCACGCGGGCCCTAGAGCACGTGGGCTTCAGTAGTTATGGCACGTGGGCTGTAGGGTGCTTGGGCTTCAGTAGTTGTGGTGCGCGGACTCAGTAGTTGTGGCTCGCGGGCTCTAAAGCACAGGCTCAGTAGTTGTGGCGCATGGGCTTAGTTCCTCCGTATCACATGGGGTATTCCCAGACCGGGGATCAAACCCATACACCCCTGCATTGGCAGGTGGATTCTTAACCACTGTGCCACCAGGGAAGTCCTGATATGGAGTATTTCTATCACACTAAAAAGATCTCTGTGCCTCTTTCCATCCATGGCCCTAGGAAACCACCGATTTGCTTTCTGTCACCATAGATTAGATTTGCCTTTTCTGGAGTTTTATAAAAATTGAATCACACACAGTGTATTCTTTTGTGTCTGACTTCTTTCAGTCAGCATTTTTGAGATTCATCCACATTGATGCAAGTATCCATAATGTATTCCTTTTTGTTTTATTGTATGGTTATACCAAAATTGGTTTACCAGTTCAACTGTTGATGGGCAGTTGTGTTATTTCCAGTTTGAGGCAATTTTGAATAAAGCTATTAAGAACATTCTTGTACAAGATTTTGGGGGGCATATATTTGCATTTTCTTGGGTATATAACTAGGTATAGTATTTATAGATCATCTGGCAAGTGTACAAAGTTAAATTTTATTAGAAACTGCCAAGCTGTTTTCCATAGTGGATGTACTATTTTATACTCCCGCCAACAGTGAATGTATAAGAGTTCCAGTTGTTCTACACTTTAGCTAAAACTTAACATTGTTGATCTTTTTAAATTTTAGCCAACCTATGGTGTGTAGTAGTGTCTCATTATGGCTTTAGTTTGCATATCCCCAAAGAGCAGTGATGTTTGAACATCTTTTTTGTGTTTTTATTGGCTTTTGTGAAATGTCTGTTAACATCTTTTGCTAATTTTATTGGTTTTTATTTTTATTGATTTTTGAAAGTTCTTTATATATTCTGAATACAAACCTGTTTTATATATACGTGTGTGTGTGTGTGTGTGTGTGTGTGTGTATAGTTTTCTCCCAGTTTGTGACATGCTTTTTAATTTTTTTAATAGTCTCTCAAAAAACAGAATTTTAATTTTAATGAAGTCTAATTTTTGCAAGTGTTTTATGGTTGGTGCTTGTATGTGTTCTAGCATAGAAATATTTGCCAACCGCAAGTAGTTCTTATCCGAGGTCACTTTTACTCCTTTACCCTTGTGCCCACTCCCCACGCAGGGGACTTCAGCAGTGTCTGGAGATACTTTTGATTGTCACAACTGGCAGAGAATTACTCGTATCTAGTGGCTAAAGGCCAGGGATGCTGTTAAACATCCTACAATGTATATAACATCCCCCACAGCAAAGAATTATGGAGCTTCAAATGTCAGTAGTGCTTGTGTTGAGAAACCCTGATCTAGAGTTTTATAGTTTTAACTTTTATGTGAATGTGTGTATGTTAATTTCAAGTTATTTTTTTGTGTAAGATGTGAGGTTTGGGTCAAAGTTAATTTTCCTTTCATCTGGATATCTCGTTGTTCAAGCATAGTGATTCTCTACTGAGAGTGATTTTGCCTCCTACCAGACATATGGTAATGTCTAGAAATATTTTGGGTTCTTATAACCGAGGAAGGAGTGCTTCTGGCATCTAGTGGGTAGAGCCAAGAATGTTGTTAAATATCCTGCAATGTAAAGGTTGCCCCCCCAACACAAAGAATTATCTGGTCTAAAACGTCAGTAGTGCCAATGTTGAGAAATCGTTTCGCGCTATTGGTTGAAAAAGCTATTTTTTCCCCTCATTAAATTGCCTTTTCACCAATGATGTGTGGGTCAATTTCATGACTCTAATCTATTTCATTAATCTATATCTCTGTCTTTATGCCAATACCACCGTGTCTTGTAGTGGAAGACTACAAGAAACCATCTGGTAGAAATCCTACAACTTTGTGCTTTTTTAAAATTGTTTTGGCTTTTATTGGTTCTTTGCATTTCCATGAAAACTTTGGAATCAGCTTGTCAATTCCTAGAAAAAAACTACTTTGGAATCAAAATTTCTAAAAGAAAACTAAGTGGGACTTTAATTGGGATTGCTTTGAATCTATAGAACTTATATTAAAGTTCTGTAGATTCTATAGAACTATAGAAATAATTTTTAATTATGGAAACAAATACCTCTTAAAATGATGTTTAGCTAGAGTGCCTTTTTAATAAATAAGATCTGACCATCTCTTGCCTATTAATTAAAAAGTTGAGTCATTTACATTCATTGTGATAATTTATGTATATAAACCTGTTTATGATTTCTATTTGTCTTTTTCTAAACTTCTTTCTTTGACTTCTTTTGAGGAGATTGACTTTTTCCCCCTTCTTTTTTCCCTCTCTACTGATTGGAATTTATACATTTTTGATGTTGTTGTTGTTCTTAGTGGTTACTCTTGAATTTTCACAATGAATTTTTTCCTTATTGAATTACCTTGTCACCACTGACCTATGGGTAAATTTCTCAACTCTATTTAGTTCTATTAACCTATACATCTACAGAGACCATAGAGCATTTTGACTTTCATCACATCCCTCCTCACTGATATTATTGTTTTGATGCTGTCTCTTTTTTAAACCTACGTAGGTTTAAAAACCTAGGTTTTTAAAGGTAAAAAAACCTAGGTACATTATTATTTTATATGAACAATGTTTGTCTTCTTTTATCTACAAATTTGGATCTTTTTTGCCTTTCCATCTCCTCTTTTCAAATCTACATTCTGAAATCCTCTTCATTTTTCCTGAAATGTTATATGTTCTAGATGTTCCTTTGGTGAAGGTCTCTTGGTAATGAACAATCTTCTTCTTTGTTACCTGGAAATATTTTTATTTTGTTCTCATTCTAATAAGATAGTTTTGCTCCATACATAGTTCTAAGTCGACAGTTTGTTTTATTTCTCAGCGTTTGATAATATAATTCTACTTTTTCTGGCTCACATATTATTACT
Source organism: Delphinus delphis (assembly GCF_949987515.2). Classification (NCBI taxonomy): domain Eukaryota; kingdom Metazoa; phylum Chordata; class Mammalia; order Artiodactyla; family Delphinidae; genus Delphinus; species Delphinus delphis. The sequence goes on from NC_082684.1 coordinate 142,152,750, forward strand.
GAAAAGTGTATTGTTTGTTTAATTGTCATTTCTTTTAGGGAATCTGCCTTTTCTTTCTGACTGCTCTTAATTTTTGGTGTATTACAGTTTCATTACAATGTACTTTATTAGAATAAAATTCTACTTGTTTTATTGTGTGTCTTGTATCTGTAGATTCAAATCCATCATCAGTTCTTGAAAATTCTCAGCCATTTTCAATTATTGCTTCTTTTTTGTTTTCACAACTCTCTCTCTGGAATTCCCAAACGTCCTAGGTTTCAGTCTGTCTTCCATTTCTCTCTCTTTTTTTTTTTTTGCGGTACGCGGGCCTCTCACTGTTGCGGCCTCTCCCGTTGCGGAGCACAGGCTCCAGAGGCGCAGGCTCAGCGGCCATGGCTCACGGGCCTAGTCACTCCGCAGCATGTGGGATCTTCCCAGACCAGGGCATGAACTCATGTCCCCTGCATCGGCAGGCGGACTCTCAACCACTGCGCCACCAGGAGGCCCCTCTCTTTTTTTGGTGTGGTAAAATATATATATAACATAAAATTTACCATTTTAACCATTTTTAAGGATAGTTCAATGGCATTAAATACTTGCGCACTGTTGTAAGTGGATTTTCATCATCCATTCCCAAACTTTTCCATTGTCCCAAACTGAAACTCTGTATTCATTAAATAATAACTCATCATTCCCTCTTCCCCCCAGTCCCTGACAATCACCATTTTATTTTTTATTTCTATGAATTTAACTTCACTAGGTACTTTATATAAGTGGAGTCATTTCAATATTTGTCCTTTTGTGATTGGCTTATTTTACTTAGCATAATGTCTTCAAGATTCACCCATGTTATAGCATGTGTCAATATCCTTCCTTTTTTTTAAAAACAATTTTTAATTATGGTAATATACACATAACATAAAATTTACTGTCTTAACCATTTTTATTATTTTCTTAATATATTTTATTTACTTATTTATTATTTATTTATTTATGGCTGCATTGGGTCTTTATTGCTGCGCATGGGCTTCCTCTAGTTGCGGCTAGCGGGGGCTACTCTTTGTTGTGGTGTGCGGGCTTCTCATTGTGATGGCTTCTCTTTTTGCAGACCACGGGTTCTAGGCACGTGGGCTTCAGTAGTTGTGGCTCACAGGCTTTAGAGCATAGGCTCAGTAGTTGTGGTGCACAGGCTTAGTTGTTCCGTGGTGTGAGGAATCTTACTGGACCAGGGATCAAACCTGTGTCCCCTGCATTGGCAGGTGGATTCTTAACCACTGCACCACAAGGGAAGCCCCTTAACCTTTTTTTTTTTTTTTTTTTTTGCGGTACGCGGACCTCTCACTGCTGCGGCCTCTCCTGTTGCGGAACACAGGCTCCGGACGCACAGGCTCAGCGGCCATGGCTCACGGGCCCAGCCGCTCCGTGGCATGTGAGATCTTCCCGGACCGGGGCACGAACCCGTGTCCCCTGCATCGGCAGGCGGACTCTCAACCACTGCGCCACCAGGGAAGCCCTTAAGGGGAGTTTTATGGAGATTTCATTTAGTGGGCATGCTTGATTAAATCATTGGCTGCTGGTGATTAGCTATCTATGGGCCTTTTGTCATCTAGTTAGCATAAAAAAGACATTCTTATCACTTAGGGGATTCCAAGAAATTTCGGAGCTGTGTGTCAGGAACCAGGGACAAACAGGAAATATTTATTTATTATTGTGCCACTCACCATGCTACTTTCTGTGTCTGAATTTGTCTGTTGTAGGTACCCCCATATAAGTGGAATCATATAGTATTTGTCTTTTTGTGACTCGCTTATTTTACTTAGCATAATGTCTTCAAGATTCATACATGTTCTAGCATGTGGCATAATTTCCTTCCTTTTTAAGGCTGAATATTCCATTGTATGTATATGGACATTTTGTTTATCCATTCTTCCATTGATGGACATTTGATTTGCTTCCACCTTTTGGCTGTTGTGAATAATGCTACTGTGAACATGGTTGTACAGATATCTGTTCAAATCTCTGCTTTTCAACCCTTAAATGTAGGGCTCTCCTGTTCAGCTCCCTACCTGATCTTAGAACTGGTTGAGGCATTTGCCCTCAAGCCACTTCACCTTTCATGGGTTTTCTTACTGCTCACAGCTCCTGTTTCTCCTCATTCTAGATGTTTGGCGTTTATTTATTTATTTATGGTCCTTGGAGATTCTCCTCGCTTTTACCAAGCCCAGCAATGCATGAAAATTGTTAGTTGTAATTTATCCAGCATCTAGTGTGGTTTGGATAGGAGTGTTCTTCAAGGTACCTACTTTACCATATTGCCAGAAGCAGTTATCTGTTAAATTTTAAGCTTCAAACATGTATGAAAACATATTATATTTTCTCTTTCTGGAGCATAGTTATTTTCATCTTTCTTTGTAAGTGATAAATGTGTTTTTGGTGTTTTTAACTTTCAAGATACTTTGCATGTTAAATAACATTCGGGAGTGGGTGGTGGGGAACAGCCTGAATCTCTTAACCTCCTTTGTTCACTCTTAGCAGTTTTTCAAACATAAGTAAATTACTAATTAAAATTTTTAATTAAATATATTAAATAATGCTCCTTTAGTTACTTAATATCTACCAGTTGTGAAATACCTTTAATACTGTGTAGTGTATCTGAGTATAGGTATAAAACTGTCTTAGATTTTCCCTTCAATTTTTCTCTTGCCATAATTACTGAGTTAAGTGAAACTCACTTAAAAAGCACTGTAACATCTAGCATAGTTTTACCAAGAAAGATGTGCTGATAAATATCTAATCAGAGTAGTCTATATGTCACATAGTTCTTATATATTGCTTTCTTTTGCATGTTTAGATTTTTGTAATGACTTCTATAGGATAGGAATATTAGGGGTGAAAGTTGACTAATATTATAAATGAGGAGCAAAGATATTATGCAGATCCGAGCTTGCGGTTTACTAGGGTTTTTAAGAGCAAACAGAACTTCTTCATATTAACCTATATCTGTCTTAATTGCAAGTAATATCCTGATTAAATATCAAGGTCATTATTGAAAAGCGTAGAATTGAGGGGGGAAATGTGAAAGATAATAGAGAGTGAGGATTAAAGAAAGAAGAGGATATGAAACTATAGATAAAAAGATGTAGTGGAGTAATGTTATTGATTTGTAGCTTGACACACTTTATAAATATCTGAAGGGAAAGAGGGTGTAAGATATAAAAATATGCTTACTGGGGCTTCCCTGGTGGCGCAGTGGTTGAGAGTCCGCCTGCCAATGCAGGGGTCATGGGTTCGTGCCCCGGTCCGGGAAGATCCCACATGCCGCGGAGCGGCTGGGCCCGTGAGCCATGGCCGCTGAGCCTGCACGTCCGGAGCCTGTGCTCCGCAACGGGAGAGGCCACAACAGCAAGAGGCCCACGTACCAAAAAAAAAAAAAAAAAAAATATATATATATATATACACACACATATATATATATGTATATATATATATATGCTTATTGCTAAAAGCTTTTGTGATATAAAGTATATTCTAAAAGGTTCAGATTAAGGTTCATTGAGAGAAGAAGAGAAAACACATACATTTGACCCTCCGTATCCGTGGGTTCTACATCAGTGGATATGGAGGGCTGACGGTACTATACCATTTCAAATAAGGGATTTGAGCATCCTTGGATTTTGGTATCCATGGGGGATTCCAGAGACGCGAGGGACAACTGTATCTTAGAAGATAATGTAGTATGTATGGTTTTATAACTCCCCTACCCCCTCCAAAACTGCTGTGCTTCTTTGAGTTATTTACATGTTATCACATGCTTGGGTGAAACTATGAATTTTTCTTCCTCATTACATTTCCTGGTAAGTCATTAATATTTTGAGAATATTTTGGAGAGAAGAAAATACTAAATACTCCATCATTTGAAGTAGTTATAAAATTTCTCATTTATTTTTTAGATTGAAGGTTAGAATGACCTGTAAGATAACTACTTCATTAATTCATTGTGCTTGGGGATCTTTTTAGGGTATTAAATTTACTTATTTCTAATCATTCATGTAACTGCTTTTATTCCCATAAAGTGTGTTAAAATTTTCACGTGGCTTTATTTCTTTGACAGTTTCTTAAATAGCAGAGAAAATATGTGTCTTCTCTAACTTTAAATTTTAATACAATTGCTAATTTTAGTATTATTAAACATCAATGTTTTAAGAAATTAGGTTAAAAAGAATTGTTACAAAAAATAAGAGTTTAAATCAAGTAAGGAATATGCAGTGTGCCTGGATTGTTAGAAGTTCGGTTAATGAAATGAGGCTCATATTTGAAATGAATAATTATTTAGTCACATGTGACTAAGTTATTTTTGTTGCATTATTAGAGAAGTACAAAAAAATGAATTTCTCTTAATTTTTATTTTTTAGCAAATTTTAAAAGCTTGTATTGAACAAGTGAAAAAGTATCCAGAATTCTATACTCTCCATGAAGTCACCAGCTTAATGGGATTCTTCCCATTCAGAATAGAGATGGGATTAAAGTTAGAAAAAACTCTTCTTGCATTGGTAAGGTTTACCATAAGAAAATAAAAGTAAACTGATTTTTGTCTGAAACATCATCTGTATTTCACACAGAAGCATAATTTAGACATATTTCAGTATTTATGTTTAAATTTTGAGCAGTAACAAGATATACTTTTTAAAATACGCAATACAAATGTGTCCCCTTTTAATGTATGACTACCATTACTTGATGTTTTTAAAAATATCACTACTGGGACTTCCCTGGTGGTCCGGTGGTTAAGACTCTGCACTCCCAGTGCAGGGGGCCTGGGTTCAATCCCTGGTCAGGGAACCAAACCCCACATGCCGCAACGAAGATCCCACGTGCCACCAGCTAAGACCCGGTGCAGCCAAATAAATAAATAAATATTTAAAGAAAAAATAAAAAGTTAAAAAAAAATATCACTACCAACTTTATTTCTTGATTTTCTTTTCTTAGTTTCCATCTCTTTTATGTTTCTGAATACAAGCAGAAAGCTTTTCTTTTAAGGGGATTTTACTCAATATCATGTTGGAAGTAGGTGTGTGTAAAGAAGATATTTTAGAGTTTCTCTTATACCCTGCTCTGACTTGTACTTCATAAAATGAGAGGTTAGATTTTAAAATGACAGGATGATTTCATGGCACCCTTATCTTGGACCCTTTTTTTTAAAAAAAACCTATATGGGGGACTTCCCTGGTGGTACAGTGGTTAAGAATCCGCTTTCCAATGCAGGGGACTCAGATTTGATCCCTGGTCGGGGAACTAAGATCCCACATGCCGCAGGACATCTAAGTCCACATGCTGCAACTACAGAGCCCATGCACCCCAACTATAGAGCCCACGCGCTCTTTAGCCCGCGTGCCACAACTAGAGAGCCTGTGCACCACAACGAAAGATCCCACGTGACCTAGCTAAGACCCAATGCAACCAAAAATAAATAAATAAATAAAATCTTTAAAAAGCAACTATATGGTGGTTGTCAAGTAAAAACATTAAGGTCTTGTCTTAAGACGTCTGTAAATTTGATATTTGCATTTAGTACAATGAAGAATTTTAAGTTATAAGTTTCATATGATGAAAAGATACTTCAGGGAAAAAATACATCAAGATTTCTGCAATAAAACATTCATTTTTTTTTCTTATTTAGGGCAGTGTAAAGTATGTGAAAACAGTATTTCCCTCAATGCCTGCAAAGTTGCAGCTGTCAAAAGATATACCCACCACTGAAACACCAGAACAAACAGCTGCAGCTATGCATTATGTAAGTAGTAAAGTGGTTTTGGATCTTCCTAAGCAATCTTCTGTACCTCATAAAGTACATGTAACCTGGTTGTTCTAAAGTACCCTTCCTGAATTTCTCCCTTCTTTTCATTATTTAATCAAAGAAGTTTCTAATAAGTGTAATCAAGTAACAAGTTTCATGTTGTTTTTCAGGACATTAGTAAAGACCCAAATGCAGAGAAGCTTGTTGCAAGATATCACCCTCAGATAGCTCTAACTAGTCAAGCATTATTTACCTTATTAAATAATCATGGACCAAGCTACAAGGAACAGTGGGAAATTCCAGTGTGTATTCAAGTAATACCTGTCACAGGTTTGTGATTTGCCATGTCAAATAACACTCTCAAAAGAGGAGTTGAAACAGTTCTATTTCAGCAGTCTGATTATAGGTGGTCATTTGTCAAATACAAAAAGCTAAGTTTTGATTTAAGGAGGGTGTAAATTTGACAATTACATTCAGTAGAAGAACTTTTTAATATATAGTGCTAAGTATACAATTGACACTCATAAATGAGTTATTAGATTTACAGGACCTGTATGCATGCTGGGTGTGTGAGAAGTAGAGAAAAAATTATAGTTTAGGGTGGCCAAAGATACATGAAATGGTGAGGTTCTTCTGTCTTTCACTGAAATAAAAGGAATGCGATACTTTATTAGACAGCCTCAAATGCGTTAGTTTCTAGGGTTTATTTACTTACCTATTATTGGAATTCAGATTTAAATAAGTCTATACTTATAAGATAGTCTCTCTCTTAACAGTAAAATTAATATTTACACATAAATTCTGTACCAAATATTATTCCCCTTCTATTTTTGTTCATATTTAATAATTTTCTCATATCTTTTAGAATTAATATTCTTGTATGTAATAACATAATTGGAGTAAATGAAGGACTATGTCTAAAAACAAAACTACAAATTAGAGTTAAATGTAATATATTCTCCGTGGTAAACATTTTATCACTTTTTGAAAGTATAACCCAAGAGGAACCGAGTAATAATGACAGTAAAAGTATAACAATAAAAAACAGAAAATCTTTTTTTAAATTGTTAGAAAAAGAACATGTTTTTCTTGCCAGTAAGAGTCTCTTGCCCTTAGATCTCTAAGGGACTTTAAAAATCTTTTCATTCAAGGCACACGTATGGGACATGTGCTTCCAGTTTCTATCCTGTGTCTCTTTGTTTAGTAATTCTTCTGTTATACATCCTGGTTTGTTTTTTTTTTTTTTAATATGACTACTAGTAACAAATCACTCCCATTCTTTTTCTGTGTTAAGGTTCAAAACCAGTTAAAGTAATTTATATTAATTCACCACTTCCCCAAAAGAAAATGACAATGAGAGAGAGAAATCAAATCTTCCATGAAGTTCCCTTAAAATGCATGATGTCCAAAAACACAACTGTTCCAGTCTCTGCAGTATTTATGGACAAACCAGAAGATTATATATCTGAAATGGAAGTATGTAATGCTTTCTTTTCTTTTCCTTAAGAGAATGTACTTGTTTATCCTTTTGAAGAATAACATTTTATTGCAAGTCTCTAAATCTGGTAGTTAAAAATACAGACTTTAGATTGAAACTTAAAATTGAACCCCACGTGGATCTAGACTTTAGACAACTAATTTAACCTCCTTCAGCCTCAGTTTTCTTCTTTTATAAAAGAAAGATGATAATACCTACTTCATAAAATTGCTGTCAGGATTAGGTTTGATATTTATACGTAAGATGCTGAGCACAGTCTTTAGTACGTATGTACTAAAAATTCAGTCAGTAATGGTGGTCATAGTGGTGATGGTTTTATTTAATTAGTCTCATTTGTATTCAAGAGTTTTTAAGTATGAAAAGGAACAGATGAGTTTGACTGGGGCAACAAGAATTTGCTGGATTGTTAATCCTTTTTAGTGTATGCTTATTATCTGCGTGACCGTAGGCAAACTACATAATCTCTTTGTGTCTAGTTTGCTCTGTCTGTAAGATGGGTATCATGATAACCTAACTCATAGAATTCTTGGGGATTAAATGAGTTAATACACCTAAAGCATTTAGAACAATGCTTGGTACTCCATAAATACTAGCTTTTATTATTTTGTGTATTTTGAAATATTTTTCCATGATTATTAGAGCAAGGCATTCTGTTTATACAAAACTTTATTCATCCATTCCACAAATACTTACTGAGCAGATACTGTTCCATGCACTGAGGATACAGCAGTAAATAAAAATGAAGTCTCTTTTCTTTCAGAACTTACATTAGTGTCAGAGGGCACAGATAATTAAAACAGTATCAAAAAAGCACACACTGATAAATACTATGCAGAAAAATGGAATAGGTTAAGGGGAAAGAGATGGGAATGGGATTCATGATCAGGAAGGCTTTTCCAAGGACAGGAAATTTGAACAGGGACTTGAATAAAGTGAGAGAGCAAACAAAATTAGAAAATAAAATAGAAAAATTTTTTCTTATTTACATATAAGAGCTCATACTATTTTAAGAATATTGGCCTTTTGTCTTTCATATTTGTTTATTTTTTTTTTTTGGTTTGCCATTTGCCTTTCAGTATTTTTATGATGTGTATGTCATAAAGCACTTCCAACTTAAGTTTTTTGGAGGTATTTTTGTTTTTTGTTTTGTTTTACATTTTTAAATCTATCTAAAATTTATATTGGTGTGAGGTGAATGTCAGTAAGTAACAAGTGCTATGAAGAAACACGAAGTAGGTTAAGAGGGATGAAAAGTGACGGAGTAACTTCTTTCAGTAATGGCAGACCAAGTAATTTGGGCCTTCCATTACCGATGACAACTAAAAAAAGCTGGACATATTATATAAGTTTATTTCTTAGAATCATCAAAGACCTAACAAGATAGGGGGTACTATCTGAGGACTGAGATACTAAAGAAGACCAGAATCCAGGTTGGTAAGCGTGTCACTTAGGGTAGTTTTTGCCCTGAATGGTATTTCAGTTCTGAAGAGGCAACAGAAAATGTGCTTTTGGCAGCATCACAGGACTAGGAGGACAAAAGTCAGAGTTCAGTTTTCCACCATGAGCTTGGACCCTGCAGGGCTATACCCCAGGAGTAAGAGTGAACAAGAAATAAATCAGCTTTCTTGTAGATTGTATTCTGGGTTTTCAGGCCTTGAACTTGGATTCAGATGCTTTTGGATTGCTAGTGTCTCTAGATACCTAGCAAAAGCAAGTGACAATACTTCTTAGAGGAACAGAATGTCATTTTGAGCCTCAAATTATTTCTACAAACAAGTTTTTAAATATAGCATCTGGAAAACATTTAAAGATAACTAGACACTGGAGGAGTAAATAAAAATTAAGTTTCTTTTCATGTACTGGATACTCTGAGCACCAACCATCACAAACAATGACCAAAGAAATAGACTCACAGAAATGGATCCTAGAATTATCAGTCACAAACTGTGAGCCAACTCTGTTTAATTATACAGCATGCAAGAAAATTAAAGCCATGTTTTAATTGGAAGGAATATGCCTTGCAATGCAGGGGATGCGGGTTAGATCCGTGGTAGGGGAACTAAGATCCCACATGCCGTGGGACAGCTAAGGCCGTGCGCCTCAACCAGAGAGCCCGCGTGCTGCAAACTAGAGCTCACATACTTGGAGCCCGTGCATCACAACTACAGAGCCCACACGCCCTGGATCCTGCACGCTACAGCTAGAGGGAGAAAACCCGCATGCCACAACTAGAGAGAAGCCCACACGCCGCAACTAGAGAGAAGCCCGTGTGCTACAACGAAGACCCAATGCAGCCAAATAAATAAATAAATATTTATTTATTTTTTTAAAAAAAGTACAGTTAAGAATGCTGTAAAGGGGGTTATTAGCACATTAGATAAAACTGATAAGAGAATTAATAAACTGGAAGATGGGTCTGAAAAGACTATAATGAAACAGGCAACAAAAAGGAAATATGGAGAGTAGGGCAAGAGGTATAGAGAATGTAGTGAGAATGTCTAACATTTGTGTACTTGCACCCAAAAGAGAGGTGTAAAAGAGGTAATGGGACCAAACCATCTTGGAGACAAAGAAAAAACTCTTAAAAGCCACCAGAGAAACAAAAGGCACATTAGCTATAAAGGACTGAGAGTTAGACTGGCAGGTAACTTCTCAACAACAACGATGGAAGCCAGAAGACATTGGGACAATACATTCTCCTGAGAGAAAATAACCCTCTTACTAAAATTCTCTAACCAGTGAAATATCCTTAAGTAATAAAAAATTAAGAAAAGATATTTTCAGATAAAAACTGAGTTTGCTACTAGCAGACCTCCTCTAATGGATGTTCTTCAGGCACAAGGAGAATAATCCCAGATGGCAAAAGGATGGTGAAAGATGCAAGAATGAATAAAGAATAACAAAAGTGAAAATAATATGGATGGGCTCTAATTTGTAGGTGAGTGCAGGGGCACTTGGGAACTTAAGTAGTTCTGAGATGACCTGGGTCCTAAGAACTCTAGAAACTAACCAGCCAAAGTTCCTTCGAAGACAAAAGCCTTGGCTCAGGAAAATTCACCAGTGGTAAAGTTCATATTGAGCAGAACAAGGACATTAAAGGTAAAGGAAAAATAAGTTTTCAGATAATTGTGGGAGAGGGAAATAGAGAAAGCAGATATCAGAATGTACTAAAGATTTTATATGCACACACAAACACATGCAAACCTACATGCATACATACATACATCATGGTAACAGTGAAGCATGAGCTTAGAGCCATGAAGCTAAGAAAGCTATCCTGGCACACTGTCACACAGGATTGTCCTCCTGCAGAAGCAGGTGTGCCCATCTCAATTAAACATGAGAAACAGAAGAGGATTGTTGATGGAAATTCTTACAAAGTTATTAGAGGAAGAAAAGATAATTGCTATAACATTTTTACAGTCAAATGAAGAGAGATGTACCCACAGAACAGATGAAAACTAATGTGTTCATCCTTTGCCCTAGAAATCTCACTTCTAGAAATGTAGCTCAGAAGTACACTAGGAAAAGAATAAAATATTTGTGCAGGGTATTCACCCCAACTATAGGTATTCATTAGAAACAGTCCTCATGTCCCTTAATAGGGTATTTATTAAATAAACTGTACATCTTCAATAGCATACTATGCAACTATTACAGGCATACCTTGTTTTATCGTACATTGCTTTATTGCACTTCAAAGATGCTGCGTTTTTTACAAATGGAAGGCTTGTGGTAACCCTGCATCGAGCAAGTCCATCATCGTCCTTTTTCCAACAGCATTTGCTCACTTCATGTCACTGTGTCACATTTTGGTAATTCTTGCAGTATTTCAGACTTAATCATATTTGTTAATGGTGATCTGTGATCATTGATTTTTTTTTTTTTTTTTTTTTTTTGCGGTATGCGGGCCTCTCACTGTTGTGGCCTCTCCCTTTGCGGAGCACAGGCTCCGGACACGCAGGCTCAGCAGCCGTGGCTCACGGGCCCAGCCGCTCTGCGGCATGCGGGATCCTCCCAGACCGGGGCACGAACCCGTGTCCCCTGCATCGGCAGGCGGACTCTCAACCACTGCGCCACCAGGGAAGCCCAATCATTGATTTTTTGATGTTACTATTACAACTTGCTGAAGGCTCAGATGATGGTTAGTGCTTTTTAGCAGTAAAGTATTTTTCTTAAGACATGTACATTTTTAAAGACATAATGCTATTGCACACTTAATAGACTATAGTGTAAACATATCTTTATATGTACTGGGAAACCAAAAAAATTTGTGTGACTCACTTTTTTGTACTATTTGCTTTATTGTCGTGGTTTGGAACCAAACACACAATGTCTACAAGGTATGCCTATAAAAAGAATAAGAAAGCTCTAGGTATGCAACTGTAGTGTGATAGCCAAGATATACTGTTTAAGTGAAAATGGTCACTCAGAGAATTAAGTGTCTATACATCCTTAAAGATTTATATCCTAAGTTCAAAAAGAATTGCCAAATATTTTAAACTGCATTTAGTAATCATATTATTAGTAATGATATTGCTGTTGTTATTTTGAACACATTAGATAGTACGATAAAGCAAATAAGTACTTATATTTGTATTAGAAACCAAGAATTTTAGCATAAGAAATACAAATGCCAATCAAAGGACTTAAGTAAAAACCTTATAATAATATTGGAATTATATAAAAAAGATGCCAGTGCCAACTTGAAGGGTTTCCCGTTGGCCAGAGTGTGTCAGTTTGACCATGACAAAGAATAACTGCAATGGATGGAAACATATGAAATAGTTAAAATCCATGAATTCATAATAATATCTTTTTAAAAAAGTATTAGTCACCTTTGGAGGGTGCTAGTGTATCAAGTCATTATTCTGAAAACTGATTTTTGAAAATTCAAGTATTTGTCTTACTTTTCCAGTACAAACTGTATTTCAGGTAATGATGAAATACGACTGTTACCATTTTGCAGTTCCTAATGAAATAGTGAATCTAGGCAGTGATCATCATCAATGACTGCTAAAAGCATTAGAAGATTAACAAGGAATTTTAATGGGTAGATTAGTTTGTCGACCCTTGATGAATCAACAGAACTGTTGTAATATCACAAGAAGAAAGATAAGCAGATGACATTAGCCTCCTGATTGAAGTGGGAAGTACACAGTACCACATATAACATGCTCAGATTTTTTCAAATGTGCCTGAATCTGGTCAAGCTACTAGATCATTTTAATAGGAAATGTAGGGGAAGAGTGTGTTAAATGATATCATGGGGATGCAAAATCCAGAATATGGAAAATTTTATAGGATAACTCATCTAGTTTCTTCTACAAATACCTGGTGGGTATGGGAGTTGGCAGAGTATGGGGGAGAGGCATTTGAGAAATAAATTTGAGAGACATCACCCAAATGCAGTGTAGGGATCTTGGTTGGATCCTGATTCCAATAAACAACTGTAAAAAGAAATTGATCAGACTAGGAAATTTTAACAGTGATTAGATATTTCCAGCCATTAAGGAAGTGTTAATTTATTGATACAATTAATATGTTTTACCGAAGAATCTTTTTATAACCACATACTAAAATATTTACAGATAAACTGCTGTTTTTATCCAAATTTGTCAGGGGTTGAGAACATTGTTTTTCAATTCATTAATTTTGGTTTTATATTTATGAAATTCCTTCATTTTATTATTGTGATTATATTATTTTCCTGTTTCTTGAAAAGGCTATGAATGATGCTTCAGATTTTTAATGTCCAGTGTTCTCATTTTTATTGCTTTTTAAGTATTCTGTGATTATCATTTTAATTTCTTCTTTTATCCAATAAATTGGAGAGTTTTTAAATTTCCAAGTTCTTGGGTTTATTATTGTTTGTTTACTTTTTTCTTAATGGTTTCTAATTTTACTTTCTTCTAAACAGAGGGTCAGACCTTAACAGATTCTGCTTTATACTATATTGATGTTTTCTTTGTGTATTAATTTATAGTCCATCTTTGGAAATGCCCCTTCGATCCTTGGGAGGGAAAAGGTATATCTTTGCAGTCTATATGTATGTTTTCAGTCATTCATGTATCTTTGTTTCAGTCATTAAATATTATTCATACTTTCTACATCCTTATATTTACTAAGAGACAGTGTATCAATGACCAAGTACAATTGTGTTTCTGTCAAATTTTCCTTTTATTTTTCAGTTTTGACAATTTTGATGTTGTTATTTGACATGTCACAGTTCATTATCTATTCATCATGGATTGCATCTTTTTCAACATAGGATTCCTTTTTCGATCTAATGCTTTTTGCATAGACTTCTCTCTAACACTTAATATTGCTAGTCCTTTATTTCTTGGTGTCATGTCCCATTGTTTTGTTTTGAACCTTTTTGTGTAAGAATGCCTCATGTAAACAGAGTATAGTTTAATTTTATTTTTTGACTAAATATGGTAGTCTTTTTATTTTAGCAAGTGCTACCATTTGCTGAGAAACTGCTTACTATGTACAAAGATTATGCGAAGAAACTTTCTATATATAATTTCTCATTTAATCCTTAGAATAAACCCAAGAGGATAACCCTATTATCCCTATTTCAGAGATGAGGAAATTGAGTTTCAGAGAGGTAAAGTAATTTACCCAGGTAGATCTTTCTTACTCACTACCTGAGGCTGTCAGAATATTTTTCTCTCAAATCCTAAACTGTAATCCAATTCCATGGTATTTATCTAAAGTGCTCTGCCATACTGAGGAGAGATGTTGCTACCTAGGGAGAAGATAATTTATTCCTGAATAAATTAGAACTGTCTGTAGTTCTTCTATTACCCAAACAATACATGAAAAACTATAACCTCAGTGGCTTCATGTCCCAGAAAACAATAAAACCACTTCCTATCCATTTCTCCTCTTATTACTGACAGTTGTTTCCCCTGAGTAGATGTATAAAGAAAGTCACTGATTGATGTGAGAGGCTGTTGACACTTCCCCAGTTGCATTAGAGAGCAGCTTCCTTACCATGGCGAAGACGCTTTCCTCCTGGTCAGCTAAGTCTCTGCAAGAGTGTATAAACTGGGTATGAATGAAGATCTTTTGCCTTCCTATTTGGCCTAACATTTCTTCTTTGTGGTCCTGTCTGGTTTTTTTTTTGCGGTACGCAGGCCTCTCACTGTTGTGGCCTCTCCCGTTGCGGAGCACAGGCTCCGGACGCGCAGGCTCAGCGGCCATGGCTCACGGGCCCAGCCACTCCGCAGCATATGGAATCTTCCCGGACTGGGGCACAAACCCGTGTCCCCTGCATCGACAGGCGGACTCTCACCCACTGCGCCACCAGGGAAGCCCCTGTCTGTTTTTGATTAGTGGAAATACCTCTTGAGATGTGGTAGTTCACAAGTATTCCCCATTTCCTGTGGTATTGCAACTTGGTAAATTTTTCTGTGTTTCATCAACATTTCAATGGGAAGGTAAGGTTAAATAAATTAGGTGCTAGTAGTTTGTCAAAGCAAGAACCTTTCAAAGCCATTACACTTTTCTTTCTACTTTTAAAGAGTATGAACTATGTTTGTGATGGGACATTGATGGGTGAGGGGCGGCCTGGAATTTTTGCTAATAGTTTGCCAATATATTTTCTTAAGATGTCTTATGAAGTTAATGAGTGCCGAAAAATTGAGACCCATGAAAACTTGGATCTGGATTTTGATGATGACGTCACAGAACTTGAAACTTTTGGAGTAACCACCACCAAACCGTCAAAGTCACCGAGTCCAGCAAGTACTTCCATAGTACCCAATGTGACAGAAATGCCCACAGCCCCCAGCATAGCAATCACATCTGAGTCACCAATTGCACCAGACATTACTGCTCATTCTAGAAGTATATCTCAGATTCTGATGGAACAGCTGCAGAAGGAGAAACAGCTGGTGACTGGTATGGACAATGGCCCTGAAGAGTGCAAAAACAAAGATGATCAGGGATTGATCCCCTGTGGTGGAAATGTATCAAATTCTGAGAAGTCTTTGGTACAAGATAGTGACTTGAAAACATCTGATGCCTTACACTTAGAAAGTTCTTCAGAAATTGAAACCTCTAATAAAAATGATATGACTTCTGATATGGAGTGTGTTGATGAAAGAGTGAATGTTCCAGAGAACACAGACAATAATTCAAAGGAAAAGCCTGTTACATCAGAAGCAGCTAAAACTGAAGATGTAATTCTTTGCCATAGTGATACAGATGAAGACTGTTTAATCATTGATACAGAGTGTCAAAATAATAGTAATGGAAAGACTGCTGATACGGGTTCTAATTTAAGTTCTAAACCAGCTAGCCTAAATTCTTCCTCAGGACAGGCTTCTGTAGGAAACCAGACTAATACTACTTGTAGTCCTGAAGAGTCATGTGTTTTAAAAAAACCTATCAAACGAGTGTATAAAAAATTTGATCCAGTTGGAGAAATTTTAAAAATGCAGGATGAACTCTTAAAACCAATTTCCAGAAAAATACCTGAAATGCCGTTGATGAATTCAGAAAATTCTAAACAACCTCCTAGTTCTGAGCAGCCCTCTGCTACTTCAGATGCCTCTAGTTGGCCAAAATCTATATGGCCTTCTGTGTTTCAGAAGCCAAAAGGACGTACGTAAATATTTACAAAGAATTTTATATTAACTGTTTTGCTTGTTCCTTATCCTTAGGTTTTTTCCCACCCTCTTTCCCCTACTTTCTCTTTGTTATAATATGTGTATGATCTTTATATAGTCATTGAGAGTTCATTTTCCAGTCTACTGATCAGTATTTCAGCTTTCAAAACCTTCACTCTAGCGATGTACCCACAGTTGTATGGATTTTTGTAACCTGTGTTTATCCAACATTTACGATGGCTGCTAAGCTATAGATAATGTGGTTTGCTGAACTGATGAAGGGAAAATCCAGCAAAAATAATTATAAATACTTATTAGTCTAAATTTACTTATTCTTGGTGTTTAGACTGTAGTTTTGTACTTTTTTCATTTTGTGAAATAGATGTAAGGCTGTACGTCAACTCTGCCTCGATTATGAATAACACTACTTTTTTAAACTTTTTTTTCCTTCATATGTTGTCTCACAGATTTATACTTTGCCTAGGGTTAGTGAAGGTAGTAGGTAAAAGGAAGAGAACCCTAAAGCTTTGATTTCAGCTCTTGCTGGAGTTCCAGTAAAAGTAAACAGAAATGGTAATAGTGTAATAGTTAACTCAGAGGAGACAGAAGGTTGATAGTTGAATTGTTTTATCTTGGATTATGATGGATAAAGAGCTAATGTATTTTAAAATAAAAATGACAAATATAATTATTTTTAAAGGATTGCCATATGAACTTCAGGACTATGTTGAAGATACATCAGAATATGTAGCTCCTCAGGAAGGAAATTTTGTTTACAAGCTTTTTAGCCTACAAGACCTGTTGTTACTTGTGCGATGCAGTGTCCAGAGGATAGAGACCAGACCACGCTCTAAAAAACGGAAGAAAATCAGAAGAGTAAGTTGTTACCTGGGGAGTTAGGGTGTGGTAGCATAAGTAGATGATAAGCAAATATTTAACATGCCATTCTTATGAAGTTTAATTTTAAATTGTTGATCACTCTTAGAGTAGTTTTTTCAGGTTGAGTTTTTTTAGTAAAATACTGAAAACACTTTTAATAAAGTGTTTAGTTCAATGTAATAGTCATGAGTGCCAATAACATTCTTGCATGGAATATATAAACTTTGTGAAAAACGGCACCATTGTAGATATTGGCACCATTATAGATATGACCTAGACTGGCACGTATGTTCCAGCTTTCTCTGTGAATTTGGATTTCCTTTATGACATATTAGCCTCTTTATTTCTTACTTTGGGCATCTTTTTGAGTCATTTTAGAAGTTCACATTTTGAGAAGTGGGCTTTCATACACATTTGAAATGTCTTCCCAGGACTGTTAGAAAACCAAATGTCTTCCTTTCTTTTTCCCCTATTGTTTCTTTTGGGATTTGATATAAATATTTCCCTCAGTTAAAAAAGTTTTTGCTACAATTTGAGTAATTTGTTCTTTCGGCAGATTGCTATATTTGATATTTTAAGGTCTCTTTCAGATTAATTTGATTTTTGTGTGTGTAACCACTGAATTCAGGTAAATAAAGAGGAGCTTTTATGGTGTAATTGATTACGTAAGAAATAGTGAAGTCTCTTTAATTTTTTCTTAAGAGATTTTTTCAGTTGTATCCATTATATCATAGTTCACTTTTCCTTCCTTCCTCCCTCTTTCCTTTCTTCCTTCCCTCCTTTCTTCCTCCCTCCCTTTCTTCCTTTTTTTTTAATTTAAAAAAATTTAATTTATTTATTTATTGGCCACACCGTGTGGCATGTGGGTTCTTAGTTCCCTGACCAGGGATCGAACCCACGCCCCCTGTATTGGAAGTGTGGAGTCTTAACCACTGGACCAACGAGGAAGTACGTTCCTTCCTTTTTTTTAATTTTTTTTTCCCGGTACGCGGGCCTCTCACTGCTGTGGCCCTCCTGTTGCGGAGCACAGGCTCTGGACGCGCAGGCCCAGCGGCCATGGCTCACGGGCCCAGCCGCTCCGCGGCATGTGGGATCTTCCCGGACCGGGGCACGAACCCGTGTCTCCTGCATCGGCAGGCGGACTCTCAACCACTGCGCCACCAGGGAAGCCCCGTTCCTTCCTTTTCTGATGTCTCTGTTTCTTGCTATTTAACCTACCACCCAATAAGAATCCTCAGTGACCACTTTAGAATGTCAGTATTTTCGATTAGGGAACAGGTGACTCAGGAACAGTGATGTTCCAGCATTGACCCTTATGGATCAAGTCCCTGACTACTACTTTACCATATTAAGGTATAACTGGAAAAAAATTTTTAAAAGAAGAAGAAGAAGTGCCAACCTTTCTGAGCTGCTAATAGCAATAGTGTGAGGGTCTATCATGAAAAACCTCTAAGGCTAACCCATCAGGATCAAGGATGTATACGTTGTCCACCAAAATCCAATGGACCTAGTGGATCTTTTGCTTGATGATACTTTTGTTCTTAGAAGGAAGACTGTGAATAAAATTTTAAATTTCTAATTCTCGTAATTTGGTATTTCATCACTGGTTCAGACTTGAAATTATAGAAACCAACTGGTTTTGAATTAAATATATGGGGGAGTGTTTTTTATAAGAGAATGTCAGGAATGATGAAATGCTATAGGTCTGATTTTAGTCTCCTCCTAGATAAATACAAATATTCCCTGTATTAAAAGATTTTACTTTATTTGCTGATTTTTTCCTGTCTCATCTGTATTTAATGGCCATAGCATGCATATCTTGAATACATATAGTGTCAGTGCTATGGACTGTATTTTCAAGGTTTTATTTCATTAATTCATATTTGCTATCTGATTTATTTGGGGACTAACCTCATTTCTTTCATTTTCTACTCTGTGAGCCCATACCACTCTGTATTGATCTGCCAGCTTACAGCACTTAGAAATTATTGATAGCCAGGATGTCTTAAGTAAGAATAGCCTAGGGATATTTTTGGACACTGGTTTAATTGTTGAAAGAGACAACCTGTTAAGGACATTGTCATTCACTTGACTAAAGTGAAATTTGTAAATATTAAGATAAAACCTTACAGGAGAGAATTCACTCTTCATCAAAATATATCAAAAAAGTCAAGCCCCAAAGATTAGCTAAATAGGAGCCTTCTATTTCTGACATGTCAAACCTGGAGTAAAATTTTAAAATTTTCAGTGAATGCTTATCATATTATACCTATCATTATATGTAATAGTTTAGTACACGTGGTTTAAATTCCTTTGTAGAATTTATTCCCTTTGGAATCATCTCCTCTTCATCTCTGTTTCTTTCAAATGTTTTATTTCGTAGATACTCAATAAATAGGTATTGAATAAATGAGAAAAACTGAGGCGAGAGGAGGGTGTTGTTAAAGAAGTTGAGGCACTAGCTGAGAAATTTTGAAGGTAGTGTTTAAACTCTAGTTAGGTAAGAATGCATCTTCATTAACATTTCCTTCTTAAAAACCAACTTGTTTAGGTAAAGCTTTAAAATACTTGGAAGTCTCTTCAACCTCTGCTCTGCAAGAACCTCATCTCTTATTTTTTCCTTTGGTTCTTCAATTCTGTGTTATTGTAGCTGAGATTTTACTTTCCAATATCATTTATCCCTTCTCATCAAAATTCTGCTTAATAAGAGCTACATGACAGAGGAGAACTTAAGGCAGCAGCCAGTCTCAAATGATGGCATGAAATAAAGAGGGCTAATTTGGAACACAAGATGAAGCTGGAACTTACTGAGTTCTACATATAATTATGACATCCAGACCACGTACCTTTGAATGATTTAATATTATGTTATCGTCTGTCTCTGTTAACCAAATTTCTTAAGAGTTACATTCTAAAGTGACTCAAAAATTTAGATCCAGTTATATTAAAGTTTATATTGGCATTCTTGGGCCAGAAAAAAAGGATCCTGAAGGTGCTTGAATATTAGGAAAGAACAGAATGTACCTATTGGGATTACTGACAGGATACTAGCTTTGAAATATTTATTTAGGAATGTATGTAAACATTTGGAAGGTTTATGTAAGAAATTGGAAGACAGAGAACCAAAAGAAGCTTTCATTTAGAATAGGAGTGACCAATAAGGGATAAAGGAAATAGTAAATTTAATTTTTATAATTTGAAAACTTTGTACTTAAAGTTTCACTTTAATTTTGGAATACTGAGATCAAATATTCAGACTTTTCTTTCCCTTGGTTTCCTGGAGATGGCAGTAGAATACATATGGAAATTAATACCAGGTTCAGGATTTAGTTTTATAGATATGACAGTATTATCAAAGAAAATCCCCCAGAGTACTTTCTTCAGAAAGAGTAATATTTTTTAATTTTCAAAAGAAATCTTGAATTAGTTCTATTACCTGTTCATGATCCAAAGGGGGGTCTTCTTTATCAATTAGTCTTTTCCTGACTCTGCTGTAAACTGGTTCTCTCTCCTTGAGCAAATATCTTAGCCCTCTGGGCCTTCATTTCTTTATCTCTGGCTTCTATTGGCAACTATAAGCAGCCATAAATGCAGATTACCAGTTGCTGAAAAATTATTATACAATTAAGTGCTTTTAGCAATGAAATTACCCTATTCATAATTTTTTTTTTTTTTTTTTAAATTAAGAAGACACTGTAGGGACCTTACTACTCAAAGTTTGGCCCCTGGAACAACAACTTATTAAACATGTAAAGCCTTGTTTTTCACCTCAGATTCTGCATTTATTTAAAAATGGTTATTCACACACACTGAAATTTAAGAAGCACTGCTGTAGAGTTTTACTACATTCAAAGGTAATAATGAACCAAAGTTAATTGTTAACAGAAATTTTAGTGGATTTCAATTGTTCTTACCACCATTGTGCTAATAAGCCCACTAAATTTGCTACTTTATGAAAATCAGTAATTCTGAAACATTTATGAAATATTTTCAGGTGTAAAAGTGAAACACAGCTTAGTATAATTTCAAAAGTACTAACCAGTTATATCACTTTAAGTTCCTTAAATCATGTGTTTCTCCTTCTGCAGCTGGAAGTGAAAAGACTGCTATTAAGATTAGAATTTTCTTTGACTGAAATGAGATAATATAAGCACAGTGAACATGACTAGCACTATGTTATTTTACAAGCATGTATTTCCTTACATATCCTCCTTAAGGCTAGTAGAGGGTATAGTCATTTTGCTTGATCTATTTAGTGTCCTGACCAATAAACGCTAAATGGCTAATTTGCCAGGTACTTAGTGTCTGGAATAAAGCCTTTTGTATTAATGAAGATAGCAACATTCACAGATATTAATGTAGGTGTTAGTGCTCATACATTCATAGAATGAAAACACAGTATTTAAGCCTGAGACAATGTGACTAATGCTTTAAAGGGGCAAAAAAATTCCTACTTTTTTTTACCCTCTTGAGAATTATTAGTATGTATTACAGTCATGGCTTTCCAGCTTCTAGCTTTGAACCTTGGGCCATTATGTATCCGAGGCTTTGTTCCAAGTATTCTGTCAGTCATGTTCTGTGACAGAAATAAAATATGTGCATGTGTGGAGAGGTATGTTGATTTTGGTTGTGGCGGGGCGGGGGCAGCCTCTGGTTCACGATCTCTTATTTATCCACCATTTGCCCACATCTACTAAGGGTTCTATCCATCTTTCTGTCTGAATCCTACTGTATTTGAAAGGATGAAATAAGATTACCTGAAAGTGTTTTGAAAGTGGCAAAATTATATAGGCAAATGTATTTACTGTTAATAGTAAATTAATGGAGCTTTATAAGAGTATAACCTTGGATTGCAGCAATTTCCAGTTTACGTACTACCAAAAGTGGAGTATCAAGCTTGTTATGGAGTTGAAGCTCTGACTGAAAGTGAACTTTGTCGCTTATGGACTGAAAGTCTATTGCATTCCAACTGCTCATTTTATGTTGGTAAGTTATGCAAGAGGCTTTGCTCTCCTTTTTAATTCCCTTGTAAATATATACAGTTCAATTCATTCGTAGATACTTCCATTCTGTACTTTTAATTTTCAGTTTTCTGATATATTAATATTTCTTTCTATTAAAACACCATTCCTACTCAAGAGTTAAATGGCAGGGTGGGAGTAGTGATTATCAAATGTTTTCTCTCTTACTCCCTTATTGTACATGAATGCCAATGTAATCATTGTATTTTTAAAATACTTATTTTATTTAGGAGTGTAACTAAAAATGTAGACATGTTTTGTAACAAGCGTTTTTTAAAAGTACTATTTAATTGGCTTTAAAATAAATAAATAAATAAATAAATAAATATATATATATATATATATATATATTTCTTTTTTTTTTTTTTTTTTTTTGCGGTACGCGGGCCTCTCACTGTTGTGGCCTCTCCCGCTGCGGAGCACAGGCTCCGGACGCACAGGCCCAGTGCCTCCGCGGCATGCGGGATCTTCCCGGACTGGGGCATGAACCCGCGTCCCCTGCATCGGCAGGCGGACTCCCAACCACTGCGCCGCCAGGGAAGCCCTAAAATATATATTTTGAAATTTTCTTAAAATTATAATGACATTGTTTTTTAAACCTCAAATATTACCTTGATGAAATAGTTTTTCACTTTGTTTCTGGTTTTGTTTTTTGTTTGGGGGGGTAGTTAGGCAGGTTCTTAATTTGTGTTGGCTGTGTTCATGTACAGTTAACATACTTCACATGAAGGATTACTTGCTAATCATTGTTGATACTGTTCTGTTTCCTTTGAATGCCTAATCCTATGCTTCTCTATTCATCCCATACATCTCATGCCAGCTATCTCAAGCTTCCCCTCCATGACGTAATTTCCTTCCTTTGAGCTCTCAATGCACTCTTTTTTTTTTTTTTTACCACTTTTATGATTTGTTGCTTTCTACTTAATTGTTGGGTTTTTTTTTTCTTTTTTTGCGGTACACGGGCCTCCCACCGCTGCAGCCTCCCCCGCCGCGGAGCACAGGCTCTGGACGTGCAGGCCCAGCGGTCACAGCTCACGGGCCCAGCCGATCTGTGGCACGTGGGATCCCCCCAGACCGGGGGCACGAACCTCCGTCCCCTGCATCGGCAGGCAGACTCTCAACCACCGCGCCAATTAGGGAAGCCCTAATTGTTTTTTAAGCCTATCCTATCTTCCCCGTAGACAATAAGTAGTTTAAGGTCAGAGTCTGATGAAACTTTATGTTCTTATAGTGCTTAGCATAATTCCTGGTATGTCATAAGTGTTATAAGTGTGCTTTTCTTGCTTAATCAAAAAAAGTTTACTCACTTGAAAACCTTTTCCATATTTTGGTTAATCAGTATTTTGTCTTCATATTTTGTGAGAGTGTTAATAAGATCATTGATTCACTCTCTTTATATAACCCAAAAAGGAAGTGGCTAATGTACTACTTGGTGGCCCTAGCCTCTTCGTCCCCCTTCATACACGCTGCCAGAAGTTTATTGCAGTAGTTTTCAGCCAATAACCACAATTTCAATGTTCCTCCAAAAGACCTGTTGCCATGACACATACCAACAGTCCTCGTGTAAACTACTTGAAAGCAATCGCCAACCACATCCATTTTAGGAAAGCCCCAAACAAAAACTTATCATCGAAATCCTCTTTAAAGTACTGACAGAAAAGACATTCCTGACTAAAACATTTAAGGTTTTTTTTTTTAATGTACAGTTTAACAGATAAAACTACCATCATCTATATCTACATGGCTTACTTCATCGAAACTATAGTAGTCTCGCCTTAATTGCAGTTTCACTCTCTGTGGTTTCAGTTACCTTCAACCAGTCAACCATGGTCTGAAATATTAAATGGAAGATTCCAGAAATAAGCAATTTATATGTTTTAAATCTCACACCATTCTGTGTAGTGCCTGGGATGTGAATCATCCCTTTGTCCAGCTTATCCCACCCATTAGTCACTTAGTGGCATCTCAGTTATCAGTGCTTATGTTCAAGTAACCCTTTTTACTTAATAACAGTCCCAAAGTGCTGCAATTTAGATATGCTGAAGAGAAACTGCAAACTGCTTCCTTTAAGTGAAAAGGTGAAAGTTCTCAACTTAATAAGGAAAGAAAAAAAGTTGTATGCTGAGGTTGCTAAGATCTGTGGTCAGAACGAATCTTCTATCCATGAAATTGTGACGGAAAAAGAAATTCGTGCTTGTTTTGCTGTCAAACTGCAAAACAAACCTCAAACTGCAAAAGTTATGGCCACGGTGCAGATAAGTACTTCGTTAAAATGGAAAAGATGCTAACTGTGTTAAGATATTTTGAGAGAGAGTGAGGGAGAGAGACACCACATTCAGAAAACTTTTGTTGTAGTATGGTTAAAATTGTTCTGTTTTATTATTAGTTATTGTTTATCTCTTACTGTGCCTAATTTATACATTAAACTTTATTGTAGGTATGTATGTGCAGGAAAAAACAGTATATGTCAAGTTCGGTACTATAGTTTCAGGCAGTATATGTCAAGTTTCTACTGGGGGGGTCTTGGAACGTATCACCTGTGGATAAGGGGGGACTGCTGTATTCTTTAAAGTCATAAGTAGTCATTGCCTTATGTGCTATTTCTCTTCGGTAAATCCTATCCACTGATAAGCATTCATTTTAATGTAATGGAGTGGTGTATTTGGTATCTTTGACAACGGAAACAGTGATGTCTGTGTCTCACTGTTTGGTGAGAAACATGTTGCATTGTTATATGGTTGTGTTTGCTTTGTTTGGGTTTTTTGTTTTTTATGCGGGGGTGAATGTTTTGAAGTGCTATTTTAAAAGCATCTATGAGTTTTGAGGATTTTTATTTATTTATTTTATAAATTTATTTATTTATTTTTGGCTGTGTTGGGTCTTCGTTGCTGCGCATGGGCTTTCTCTGGTTGCGGCGAGCGGGGGCTGCCCTTCATTGCGGCGCGCGGGCTTCTCATTGCGGTGGCTTCTCTTGTTGCGGAGCACAGGCTCTAGGCATGCGGGCTTCAGTAGTTGTAGCGCCTGGGCTCAGTAGCTGTGGCTCGCGGGACTTTTTTGTCTGTATGTAATGGACATAATAATAATTTGTTCAGGGAATTCCGTGGTGGTCCAGTGGTTAGGACTGAGCACTTTCACTGCTGTGGCCCTGGGTTCAATCCCTGGTCAGGGAACTAAGATCCCACACGCCACGCGGCACAGCCAAAAAAAAAAAATGATAATAATGTTTTGTTCGATCTACCTCAGGGACTATATGCACAAATCCTTTTTCTTCCAATGATTACATAATATAATGCCCTAAAAGTACACTTCTCCTTGATGAAAATAGATACCACAAGATAATGAAGTGATACTTCGTGTTTTTCTGTACTGAGAAAGAACTCGCTATTAATCTAAAATTTAGATGAAAATATGGACAATCATCTTTATGATACAAGAGTAAAAAAGGATTTCTTAACCAAAGATTAAAAGTGGACTAAAACAAAACAACTGGTAACTTCTCTATATTTACACATAATTTTAAAAATGTCTACATAGTACTCCTGTTATAAAATATTGTCAGTTGTAAAATACATCTTTGATTTGATAATGTTTTCTTTTCCATATGCAACTTTTTAAGTATAATATACATTCAGAAAAGTGAAAAAAGTAAATGTACAGCTCAAGGAATTATAACAAAGCCAGCACTTCTATAATTTGCACCCAGACCAAGAACTTGAAAACTGCCAGTGCCCGGGAAGACCCCACCTTGTGCCACTTCCCAACATAGCTGTCTTCTCTTCTCCAGGGGTAACCACTGTCCTGCCTTCTAATGTAATCATTTGGTTTTTGCCAGCTCTATACAAATGGAATTATAAAGTTCTTTTGTTTATACCTTCTTTTACTTAACACAGTTTTTGAAATTTATGTGCGTATAACAGTAGTTTTATTGTTTTTGACATATTCCTTTGTAAGAATATACCACCATTTATTTATCCATTTAACTTTGGGAGCCTGTTTAGGTTGTTTCTATGTTAATGCAACTATGAACATATTGTAAGTGTCTGTTAGTGCAATGGGTACATATTGCTGTTGGGCCCATACCTAGGAATGGAACTGTTTGGTCATAGAATTATTGGGTCATAGTTTAAGCTTACATTTATCTTCAGTAGATAATTCCAAAAAGTTTTCCAAAGTGATTGTACCAATTTACACTTATATTAGCACTGTGAGGGTTACATTTTCTCCTCATCCTTGCCCACACTTGGCCTTATAAGTTTAATTTTAGCCATGCTGGTGGGTAGGTATTATTAATATCTCATTATTGTTTTAATTTGCCTTTCCTTGGTTATTTATGAAGTTGGACACTTTCATGTTAATAATCATTTGGATGATCAGTTTTGTGAATTGCCTATTCAAACCTCTTTTTGTGTTGTCAAGTTTTTGTTTGTTTGGTAGTTCTTTGTTGGTTTTAAATGTTACAAATATTTTTCTCGTACTCTGTGACTTGCCTTTTCAGTCTCTTAAAAGTGTCTTTTGAACTTAATATAGACCAATATTTAGCCATTTCCTTTATGTTTAGTGCTTTCTTTGCCCGGTTTAACAAATCTTCCTTACAGCAGCATCATGAATATAATATCTTCTAGAAGGCGTTTTAAAAGTATTTTTAAATTTCTAGATACACAGTCTATGTGGTGTTTATTTTTGCATGGAATATCAAGATTTCTTTTTTTCAGTTTTCAGCACCGTTTATTGTAAAGACCACCCTTTCTCTGCTGCTCTCCAGTGTTACTTGTGTTGTAAATCATATATGTGAATCTAATCCGGACTCCCTATTTCTCTATCCTTGAGGCAGTACATGTCTTAATTACTCTAGTTAGAGTAATTACTCTAGCTAGACCTGTCTTAATTACTCTAGCTTTATAAAATCTTTTACTGTTTGGTAAAGTAAATCTTGTCAACTTTTTTTTAAATTAATTTTTACTGGAGTATAGTTGATTTACAATGTTGTTAGTTTCTGCTGTACAGCAAAGTGAATCAGTTATACATATACATGTATCTGCTTTTTTTTAGATTATTTTTCCATACAGAGTATTGAGTAGAGTTCCATGTCAACTTGTTTTTCTAAAAGAATTTTTTGGCTATTCTTGGCCCTTTTGCATTTACAGATTTTGGAGTCAACTTGTTAATTTCTCCCAACAGCAACAGGAAGATTGGGATTTTTGTTAGGAAGTGCATTGACTCAATGTGGAACAAATTGACAGCTTTACAATAACAAATCCTTCAATCTGTGAACTTTAGATATTCTTCTATTTATTTATATCTTTAATTTCTATTAATATCTTTATGATTTTCTTTGTAGAGATCTTGCACATCTTTTATTAAATGTATTTGTTGATAATTGATTCTTTTATGTTATAAATGGTATTTCTGAAATTTTATTTTCTTACGGCTTGTTACTAATAATATAGGATTTATTTGCATATTGATTTTGTATATTGATATTGTATCTTAGTAACTTTGCTAAGCTCATTCTTTCTAGTAATTTATATTTTCTAATTAAATAATTATGTTCTCTGCAAATAATGACCATTTTATTTCTTCTTTACAATCATTATACTTTTCTTTTTCCTTGCTTTCTTTGCCTAGAATTCAAATAGAAGGTGAATAATGGGCATCCTTGCCTGTGTCTAATCTTAAAGGGTTTGTTTAGTATTTTGTATGGGTTTTTGTAGATAGCATTTATTAGAAGAAAGCGGTTCCTTTCTATGCCTAGTTTAAGAATTTTAATCATGAATGGGTAAAAAAAATTTATCAGATATTTTCTCTGCATTTATTGAGATTATATGATGGTATAACTTTTGTCTTTTATCCTACTAAGGTTATGAATCATGTTAATCAATTTTAAAATGTTAATCCAATCTTGTATTCCTGCCGTAAGTCCATCTTGCTCATGATATATTACTCTTTTTATTTATTGGTAGATTTAGCTTGTTAATATTTATTTTGCCATTTGTGTTTATGAGTGAGATTGGCCTGTAATTTTCCTTGTGAGGTATTAGTATTAAGATTAAGTTTATGCCATAAAATGAGTTGAGATTTATTTCCTCTTTTTCTGTTATCTGGTAGAATTTCTATAAAATTGGTATTATTTCTTACTTAAATGTTTGGTAAAATTGACCTGTGAAGCCTAGAGTTTTCTTTTTGAAAGTTTCTAATTATCAATTCAATGTTTGCTCTTTTTTTTAATTGAAGTATAGTTGATTTACAGTGTGTGTTAATTTCTGCTGTACAGCAAAATGATTCAGTTATACATATATACATATACATTCTTTTTTATATTCTTTTCCATTATGGTTTAATCATAGGGTATTAAATATAGTTCCGTGTGTTATACAGTAGGACCTTGTTGTCTATCCATTCTGTGTATAATAGTTTGCATCTACGAACCCCAAACTCCTAATCCATCCCTCCCCCACCCCATGTTTCCTGGCTTCTTTTGTTTCTGTTGAAAAGTCAGCTGTTCATCTGATTTATGCTCTTTTGCAAGTAATATGTCTCTTTTCTTTGGTAGACTTTAAATTTTATCTCTCTCCCTTTCAACAATTTTCGTACATTGTGCCTGTGTTAGGTTTTCTTTGTAAATATTCCTTTTTACATGTTCATTTTATAACATTGCTCCTTAATATGTGATTTGATGACCTTTATCAGTTTGGGAAAATTCTTGTCATTACCTCACCAAACATCACTTCTTCCCCATTCGCTCTCTCTCTCTTCTGAGATTTCAGTTGTATTATGTTACATCTTACTGTATCCTTAATGTCCCTTACATGCTCTTTCGTATTTACCTTCCTTTTGACTCTTTATGCATGATTCTCAATATTTTCTTCTACTTTACTAATTTTCTCTTCAGCTATCCCTAATATACTATTTCACCCATCACCTGAGTTCTCAGTTTCATTTATTGTATTTTTTGGTTCTAGATTTTTCATTTGATTCTTTTTTATACATTATAGTTTTCTATAGAAATTCTCAATCGTGTCTTAAGCATATTAGGCAAAATTACTTTAAAGTAATACCTCTGTTATCTAGATTCTTTGTGAGTCTTTTCTATTTTTTTTTTTTTTGGTGTTAGTTTCCTAGCGCTGCCATAACAAAGTACCAAAAACTGGGTGGCTTAAAATAATAGAAACTTCTTGTTTCACAGTTCTGGAGGCTGGAAGTTTAAAATGAAGGTGTCACAAGGCCATGCTCCTGAAACCTGTAAGAGAGAATCCTTTTTTGCCTCTTTTTCCTTCTGGTGTTTGCCAGCAATCCTTGGCATCCTTGGCTTGTAGATGCATCGCTTTCATCTCTGCCTCTGTCATCATATGAGATCTTCTTCCTGTGTGTCTCTATCCTCTTCCTATAAGTACACCATTCATATTGAATTAAGGGTCCACCCATCATAACTAATTACATCTACAACCATTCTACTTACAAAGGAAGTTACGTTCTGAGGTAGTGGGGGTTAGAGCTTCAACATATCTTTTTACCGGGACACTTCATTCCGTGGCATGTTGTTTTCCTGTCTTCTTTTTTATTCCATGTTTTTTCACTGTATGCCAGAATATTCTTTATCAAGGGCCAGATATTGTATATGAAAAATTCTAGAGCAAATATAAGAGCTAAAATGTTATCTTCCTCTAGATAGGATTACTTTTGACCACACTAGCAATCCGGATTCACTGTAATCCAGTTACAGGGATTTAGGTGATTTGAAGCTTGACTTTGGACCCTAGATAGGCCAGTCTGTTTGCCCCTTATTGCTAGGATGTTGCCATTCATGGTCTGACATTGCCAGTCTTTGGAAAAGCTTACTTGCAAGTCTGGCCCCTGGCTGGTATCTGGGAACTTAGCTAGTAAACAGTTTTCTACACTGACGTAAAACTTCCTTTAGCTGATAAGGAGAGTTCATTGTGCCTACACTGTTTGTATAAACAATATGGCTTATTCTGAACATCTGCTTTCCTTCTGAGAGTCTGGAATTTTGGTATGTGTTAGTCAGAGGGTGCCTACATGATGAGCTCCCAATAAAAACCTTGAGCGCTGAGTCTCTAATAAGCTTCTCTGGTATAAAAAGAAAATGTTGCTGGAGGAATTAAGTGAATATTGTGTGACTCCAATGGGAAAGACCTCTTTTTTTTTAAAATGTGGTAAAATATATGTAATATAAAGTGTACCATTTTAACCATTTTATGGTACAATTTACTGTACATTTTTTAGCATATGATTTAGTGGTATTAAATACATTCACAGTGTTGTTCAACCATCATCACTGTCCATTTCCAGAGCTTTATCATCATCCCAAATAGAAACTCAAGAGAGAACTTTTGAAAATTGCATCTCATTTCCTCTGAACTTCACCCACACTTGTTTTCCTTTTGGTGTTTCTCCTTTTGCTTGTATCCTTTTGCTATAACAAATCTTATACATGACTAGAACTGTATGCTGAGGCTATGAGTCCTTTTAGAGAATCACCAAGCCAGGATCCCAGCTCAGAGCTTGTGTTTATCTAATTCACAGACCCTGAACTCCAGTTTTTGTTTGTCTAATCCTGAGAGACTATTGAAAGCTCTGGTTCATTTCTTAGCTTCTCAGTTGCTTTTTCCACATTAACAGGTACTCCTAAGAGAGAAGCACCCCTAAGTGCCAGGCTTACATCTCTGGCTTTCTTTCATCCTCTGGTTTGTTGGCTCCAAATATATCCTCAATCCCTTTTTCTGGTAGCCACTAACAAATTATGTAATTTAATTAGTCATGATATTTATTGCCTGTCTTTGTCTCTTTTTTTTTTTAACATCTTTATTGGGGTATATTTGCTTTACAATGGTGTGTTAGTTTCTGCTTTATAACAAAGTGAATCAGTTATACATATACATATGTTCCCATATCTCTTCCCTCTTGCGTCTCCCTCCATCCCACCCTCCCTATCCCACCCCTCCAGGTGGTCACAAAGCACCGAGCTGATCTCCCTGTGCTATGCAGCTGCTTCCCACTAGGTATCTACCTTACGTTTGGTAGTGTATATATGTCCATGCCTCTCTCTCGCTTTGTCACAGCTCACCCTTCCCCCTCCCCATATCTTCAAGTCCGTTCTCTAGTAGGTTTGTGTCTTTATTCCTGTCTTACCCCTAGGTTCTTCATGACATTTTTTTTTCTTAAATTCCAGGTATATGTGTTAGCATATGGTATTTGTCTTTCTCTTTCTGACTTACTTCACTCTGTATGACAGACTCTAGGTCTATCCACCTCGTTACAAGTAGCTCAATTTCGTTTCTTTTTACGGCTGAGTAATATTCCACTGTATATATGCGCCACATCTTCTTTATCCATTCATCCAGTGATGGACACTTAGGTTGCTTCCATGTCCTGGCTATTGTAAATAGAGCTGCAATGAACATTTTGGTACATGACTCTTTTTGAATTATGGTTTTCTCAGGGTATATGCCCAGTAGTGGGATTGCTGGGTCGTATGGTAGTTCTATTTGTAGTTTTTTAAGGAACCTCCTCTTTGTCTCTTTTGTTTATTGATATATCCCAAGCACCTAGAACAGTATCTGGCACACAGAGGTGCTCAATAAGTATTTTTAGAATTAGTGAAGTTGGCTTGGATAATTGATTGAAGGAACAGTAAAAGTCAAGGAGAAGGGAAATGGTAGAAAACAAGCCATAGAATTTATATACTTTATTCTTTTTACTGTCCCTAGATGTATGTAAGACAAACCATTGGGATGCAGGAAGAATATATTATAACTCATTTTTTATATGAAAAAGTAAAAATTTAACATTACTCATATTAAGTATGTGGATTGACAGGTGGTCCTCTCCTTAAAAACAATCAGTGTCATGCTTTAGTAAGCCAAGCAGTGAGGCACTTGTTCCATTTGGATCTATGTATCATTGTGGGTATCTTTTTTTAGCAATGGCAGCTGTTAAAACCT
Source organism: Delphinus delphis (assembly GCF_949987515.2). NCBI lineage: Eukaryota > Metazoa > Chordata > Mammalia > Artiodactyla > Delphinidae > Delphinus > Delphinus delphis. The sequence goes on from NC_082684.1 coordinate 142,184,501, forward strand.
ATATAGCAAAATGAATTGAACTTTACAGCCATCCTTCAAATAGTTGTTATTGCACAGAATTAAGCCAAGATTTTTCAAAACAACAAAGCATAGTTAATTATATATTATATTGCATATTATTTTATTCTTTTCAAAAATTTTCATGTTTCAATTTCTATTAATAGTTTTTAATGTGTGTTGACTGCTGCTCTAAATAAAAGAGAAAAATAAAGCTCAGAATGATTAACTTACATATAGATACAGACTCCATCAGTGGCAGGATCAGAATTTAGTCACAGTCTTTTAAGTGTTTATAACTTTGCTGTAAACCTAAAAAGGGCTAGGGAAAAATTGGTTGGGGGGGGGCGGGGAGGTCAGATATAACAAAAATGAAGCACTGTGTGTGTAACAATGTTAATCAGTGTGACTTAAGGCAGATGATTCATTGTGTCTTAGAAACTGGGACCTTAAAATCCTAACCAGAAGATCTCCACGTGCTCATATTCTCTTTCCCATGCAGTCATGCACCATAGTCCTTTCTCAATTGTGGCCTGTGTTTCCCTCACTCAACCGTTGCTAGCCGCTCCTCCATTTAACTTAAGCATTTCATTGTCAGTTTTCCCTGCCCAGCCCTATGATCTCAGAATTTCAAAGAAACTTAAGACAATCTCTTCTCAGAAATCAAAGTTGGAGACCAGTGCATTAGATCTTTTGGAGAGGACAGTAAAGGTAGAGTTTACATGCATGGTTCAGAGATTCAGATAGAGCATATCTTACGAGACACAAGTGACATAGCATCTCATTTATTTAACTGAAGAGCATATTGGTTTATAGGACTCTAGTTCAGCAATTTTGAACTAGAGTCCTATAGTCTCTTTTTCAGGTAGAATAAACATACTTGTTTTTTGTTTGTCTGCTTTGCTATGAACGTGTTCTCCTGTTCCTTTAGATTGCAGTATTCTTTTTATCCTCTTGCCGCATAAAAACATTAAGATGTATTCCTTAAGGAAAATTCCCAAAGTCATCTTATCACAAGTTCTGTATCTACTTTCCAGTTCTCTAATATATATCAATTTTGTATAGTTGACATACAGGCAGTCCTTCCTTTGCACAATTCTGATACACACAAATTTTAGTTACGAAGGTATTTAACTGTGAGTAATTGCGTAAAGTACAGACGTTACTGCTGACTCTTCAGTCCACAAATCACTACATAAGTAACAAATGCACGTCATGACCAGTGACCAATCATGTCACTTCTTTCAAAGTCTGTCATTGATTGTTCACTGCGCACCTGTTACTGAGTTGATGCACAGGAAGCAAAATGTGTAGTTGTGTTCCCTCCTTGTCTCCCAGTGATAAACTCATGTGATGTTTTACAAAAGTGGATAATCAGAAGAGGGAATTGGCCAACAAAGATTAAAGCACAGCAAAGAAACAAAAGGTGATACTGCTGGAAGTGGAATTTCAATTGAGCATAAATGGAGTTACAGAAGAAATAGCTGACAGTAAAAATGTTGACACTGGTGCAGTTCAGGAGACCAGATATGCCAAAAGAGGAACTTAATGAAGGTGAACTCATAAATGAGGAAAGTGCTTGTGGCATAAAGGATGAAGAAGTGACACTGGCATAATATTTTACATTAAAAGAACTCTTTGAGATATATCATGATATTAAAAGCGCAAAGGCTATCATGTTGGAAGCTGATTTGAGGAGTGTGACCATTCACCACAGCATAGAAAAGGTGCTTGCTCCCTATCGTAAGTTGTACAAGGAGAAGGCGACAAGCACTATTCAGACTGCTCTTAATGAGTTTTTTATAATGAAATAACACTTTAAATCTCAATGTTTTTAATTTACAGTATACTAAATAAAGATTACTTTTTACTGTTTTTTCATTTCTCTATACGTTTATAACTGATGGGGAATTTATAATGTTTTGACCAAAAAAATCTTAAAGGTAATGGAACAGTTTTAATTTTTCCCATTGATTTTTAAAATTGCTTCCATAGTTCTGGCTTATGTGTGGTTATTTTTCTCATCCCATACTGCATGCAGAGTAGGAACTGCCTATGTATATGTGTGTGTGCACGTAAATATGTATGAATGTGTGCATGTGTATAAAGCCTTGATTTGTATTATATAACCTTCCCAAACTTGACACACATAAAAAATATTTGGATAGCACACTGTGATATACAAAAGAGATTGCTGTGGCTGAGGGATAATGTCCAGGAAGCTCTTGCCATCCCACACCTTGCTCAGCTGCCCCAAGGACTGAGGAGATAAATATCTCAAAGACACATGTATACTCATTTAAGGCCCACAGGTTAAAACGCTCCAATGTTGAGAGAATTGTAGACTCCTTGAGGAGGTGGGCCCTCATAGCACTTAGTATGGTATTCTCTGTATATTTTTTGACCTAACTGTATTTGACATATACTATATAATACATACTTTTCGTTGAGATTGCTTTAAAAAGGTAAGAACTGTTAGTGATTTTCCTCAAAGGCACATTTAGTAAATGTCTAAAAATGTTTTATTGTACATGATATTCCCTTTCTACAGTTATTAAACCATTTAAATGTGTCTTTTTTATTAGAAACGTCAGTGTATAATGAGTGTTAGGAATGCAGAGGTGAAACTGAAACTTGGCACAGGAAATGATAAGTAGGCGTGGGAAAAAGATTTGTTGTAGAAGAAAGGTATCTGGTAAAAATGTTTCTAATTCTTTTTATGAGCACAAAGCAAATGAAAGGGGACTAGATAAGAAAATGCGATATTAAATTATATGCATTTTTTTGTTGCACAATGATTGATTCCAGGTCATGTATTTTGATAACCAAATATTGGAAGCTGAAAAAAATTAAAATCAAAATGTTATTATTTTCAGCATTGTTGAGTATTATACTCTTACGCTATTGATGTATTTAACTGCTGTAATAACATGATTTTTGTCTTGACATGGTTATATAACATTTAACTAAGAGCTGTCTTTTATATCATTTCCTTGGAACATTTCAGGACTTCAGTGTTGTGTCTCAACCTGTTTTGTTGTAGAACATACGCATTACTTTTTAAAATGGAAGTGTAATCTTGAGAGTTTTCTATTTTGTTTTTTGGAATTCTAGAATTAGGTCACGTTTGTAAGAAAGTAAGTCTTTGAGCAGACTTTTGATTTTTTTTTTTAAACCATAGGAAATGTTATGGTGTGCTTTAATTTAAAAATATGCCAGATTTTTTTAAGGTTTATTGAGATATAGTTAACTAATAAAATTTTAAGATATTTAAAGTATACATCATGATGATTTGATATATGTATACATTGTAAAAGGATTCCTCCCATCTAGTTAAATTAACACATCCATCACCTCACATATTTATATTTTTTCTTTTTTGTTTTTTGATGAAAACATTTAAGTTCTACTCTCTTACTAAATTTCAGTTATATAGTACGGTACTATCAACTGTGGTCACCATGTTATACATTAGATCCTCAAGACTTTATTCATCTTATAGCTGAAAGTTTGTACCCTTTTAGCCCCCAACCCCTGTGAACCACTTTCCTACCTGTTCCTGTGAGTTTGACTTTTTTCCCCAGATTCCTCGTGTAAGTGATACATGCAGTATTTTTCTCTCTCTTTCTGACTTATTTTACTTAGCATAGTGTCCCAAGGTCCATTATGTTGTTGCAAATAGCAGAATTTCCTTTCTTCTTATGGGTGAATAATATTTCATCGTGTGTGTGTGTGTGTGTGTGTGTGTATCACATCTTTATCCATTCATCCATTGATGGACACTTAGGTTATACATGTCTTGGCTGTTGTGAATGAGTAAGCCACATTTTTGTAATCTAAATTTTACCTTAACCCAGACTGTCTTAGAAATTTGTAGAGCATGCCCAAACTATAAATTTGACTTTATCTGCTTGCTTTCATAATAGGTACATATTTCTCTAAAAATTTAATTTCCATAAAAATGCAACTTTAATAAAAATTAGAAACACCACTATTTTAACAGTTGTTATTCTTAAATTGTGGGCTTAGAGATGATTTTTTTTGCTATGGACATGTGTAAACTTTTCTATGTTAAGCAAATATTTTAGAATTAATACATATTTCTTTTATAATCTGACTTGTAATTCATTTTATTTTATTTTTTCTATAAATTTATTTATTTATTTTTGGCTGCTTTGGGTCTTCGTTGCTGTGCGCAGGCTTTCTCTAGTTGCAGTGAGTGGGGGGTACTCTTCCATTGTGGTGCACGGGCTTCTCATTGTGGTGGCCTCTCTTTGTTGTGGAGCACAGCCTCTAGGCACGCGGGCTTCAGTATTTGTGGTTCGTGGGCTCAGTAGTTGTAGCTCAGGCTCTAGAGCACAGGCTCAGTAGTTGTGGCACATGGGCTTAGTTGCTCTGCTGCATGTGAGATCTTCCTGGACCAGGGATCGAACCCACATCCCCCTGCGTTGGCAGGCGGATTCTTAACTGCTGTGCCACCAGGAACGTCCCTAATGTCATTTTAAAATACATCTTCAGTTAATAAACTTAATAAAATGTCTATTTCTCCTACTTTTAGAATATAAAGTTACTTTACAATTATTACAGTTTTGTAAAAACATCTTTAAAGAGACTGGATAACTTGGCTTTTTTGTTTTTTAAATACTGCAATTGTTCTCTTTAAGTTTGATCTTTTATTTTAGGACATATTGATACATTTACTTCAAAGCTTTTCCTGCTAGAAGAAATCACCTCAGAAGAATTAAAAGAAAGACTTTCAGCCCTCAAGTAAGAAGCTTTACTTTGTGTTGGGAATTTAAAAACTTAATATGATCACTAATTTTCCTTTATCTGTAAATATTGGTTAAGTTTAAATTATTTATTTTCAAGACTTTTAGTCCTTTTTTACATTGAGGTTCCGCCCTGACCCAGTTTGTGATCCATTTCACATTAATCATTTCCATTTCCAAATTACATGTACTAGTGATACTAGTATTTCTACTTAAGACAAAGGAGGCTAGAACAACAGAGGAGTCTTCCGTCTTGGTAGTGTATGGAAGCATAAGACTCTTAGCTCTCAGGGATGTATACACTCATTTGGACACCCTAACTTCTAAAAGTTTGTTCTTTTACCAACTGTCACTGTACATCAGATTGAAATGAATTTAATTTGCATCTCACAACTTTCCGGGAAGGACTGGTGGTGGTTTTATCTCCATTTTATATATGAGGAAACTGGAACTTGGAGTGACTTTCCCCAGAGCATACAGCTGAACTAGGGTGACAACCTTGGTAGTTAATATGTTTGATTCACCTTGAAGGATGGGAAATTGTCCTGACTTTTATTACTTCCATAGTTCCAGTTTGGGGGCTTGTCATAGTTTTTGAAGCCTCCAGATTCAAACTTGAATTCTCTGCTTATACTTAAAAACATCTACTTCTATTATAAGGATTGCTTCTTTTGAGGAGTAACTTTTTATTTACATATGTGAATAGAAAAGCTTTTCTGTACATTACTCACTGCCTGCTCTACCTCTTCCAATGAAAACCATTTTTAAATAAATAATAAAGGGAATGAATTTAGGTCTAGAAGAGATACTAAATCAATATATTTCATTTCCCTTTATTCATTTAAAGTACCTCTCAATTTCTCTGGTTACCACCACCATCTCTAAAAGGTAAACTCTTCTGCAGATTAGTTCTACTAAAGGCTTTTTAAACTTTTAATCTTTAAAAAAATTTTAAACTTATAAACTTCTTAAAAAGTTTATAGTTTCAGTGTAAAATATTGATCTCTTTACAGCTGCTCTGACTCACACAAGTCAAATACTTTATGATTTTGAAGAGAGATCAGAAAATGGCAAAAAATATTATAAGTGAATCAAATTAGAAATAAATTTTGGTGTTTTACATTATTTCATCTGTTGTTTTTTTCTGCTATTGAGGATATTTCTCTTCCTGAGGAGCTAAAATTGTTAAGAGTAAGTTTTCTTGTCGCTTAATTTTATATAGATTTCTTCTGTTTAATAGGATATCAAGTTTATTTAACATCCTTCAACACATTCTAAGAAAATTAAGCAGGTAAGTACTTTGGAGGTATTTTGCATTGATATGTCTAATTTTCTTGGGTGAAAATTCATAGAAACTTTGAATATATGTTGTTAGGAATAGATAGAAAATAACCTAGAAATACAGAATTTATTCTACTGTGTCAAAGTTGAAATTGTGAAAGTATAAATAAGTAGATAATATAATAGTCTCTGGCTTCAATGAGCTTGCAATTACATTTTTCTGTAAGGCTATTGTAATGGTTTCCTATTGCCACTATAACAAATTACCACAAACTTAGTGGCTTTAAATAACACAAATTTATTCTGTTATAGTTCTGGAGGTCAAAAATCTGAAATCATTTTCAGTGGACTAAACTTGTATCAACAGGGCTGGCTCCTTGCGGTGGCTCTGAGGAGACAGTTGTTTCCTCACCTTGATTTTCAGCTTCTAGTGGCTACCTGTATTTCTTTTCTTTTTTAATTGAAATATAGTTGGTGTACAGCATTCTGTTAGTTTCAAGTTTACTACATAAACTTGCAAGTGATATGATATTTGCAAACATTGTGAAATGATCACAATAAGTCTAATAACCATCTGTCCCCATACAAAATTATTACAATAATATTGATCATATTCTTTATGCTATGTGTTACATCCCTGTGGCTTATTAGTTTTATAACTGGAGGTTTGTACCTCTTAAATCCTGTTCGCCTATTTCTCCCTACACACACCACCCGCAACCGGCTACCACCCTTTTGTTTCTGTATCTGTAAGTCTATCTTCATTTTGTTTTGTTTGTTTCTTTTGTTTTTCAGATTCCACATATAAGTAAGTCATGTGGTATTTGTCTTTCTCTGACTTATTTCATGTGGCATAATACCCTCTAGATCCATCCATGTTGTTGCAAATGCAAGATTTCATTTTTTATGACTGAGTAATATTCCATTGTATATATATCACATCTTCCTTATCCGTTTATCAATGAACACTTAATTTGCTTCTGTATCTTGGCTATTGTAAATAATACTGCAGTGAACATTGGTGTGCATATATCTTTTCGAATTAATTTTTTTGCATTCTTGTGGTAGATACCCAAGAGTGGAATTGCTGGATCATATGGTAGTTCTATGTTTAATTTTTTGAGGAACCTCCATACTGTTTCCCAAGTGGCTGCACCAATTTATAATTCCTCCAACAGTGTACAATGGTTCCTTTTTCTCCACATCCTTGCCAACACTTGTCTTTTTGATGATAGCCATTCTGACAGACGTGAGGTGGTATCTCATTGTGGTTTTGATTTGAATTTGCCTGATGATTTAGTGATGTTGGGCATCTGTATGTCTTCTTTGGAGAAATACCTATATATCTTAACTTGTAGCCCCTTACTCCATCTTCAAAGTACATCACTCAAATTTTTGCTTTTATTGTCACATTGCATCCTTAATTTCATTTGCAAAGCCATTGATGGGTAACATTCACAAGTTCTGGAGAGAGGATGTAAACATTCTGGGGGAATATTAGTCAGCCTTCCATAGCTATATTGTGTACATTTTCAAGGTAAGGAAGCAACATAGAGGCTAGTCACTCGGTCCATAGCAAATCTTAGAATATAGATTCTCTACGTGATCATTTGTCAAACCGTTTCATTATACAAACCTTTGCACTCCTTGTCTTACGCCCTTACCAAAAGATAAACTAAAAACAATTCAAGAATTTGAACAAAAGGTCAAAAACCTCAAAGTTCTAACTCTCCTACTTTTTATGCAACTAGATAGATGTCAGTTTCCTTATTTATAAAATGATGGTGTTGAGTTCGGTGATTTTCTAAGTACTCCTCAGTTCTGAGATTCTGTAGTAAGATTTTTGCTTTATATATTCCATTCTTCATGTGAAGTACAATGCTTAAACACGAAATTTGCCAAGTGCTTTTTGAAACTTGAATATCAATATCTTAGCTTATGTATTAGTTTTCAACTGCAGCTGTGACAAATTGCCACAAAATTAGTGTTGACAACAGGAATGTATTATCTTGCAGTTCTGTGAGTCAGGAGGCTAACAGGTCTTCTCAGGCTGAAATCAAGGTGTCATTTTTCTGCCTTCTTTTCTGTAGGCTCTGGGTATGGTCTGTTTCTTTGACTTTTGTATATTCTAGAGGCTACCTGCATTCTTTGGCTTCTGGTGCTCTTCCTTTCCTCCCTTTTCAGACTTTGAAAGGCGAGTTGAGTCCTCCTCATATCACATCACTCTCACCTCTTTCAAAGCCGTTATCTCCCTCTGAGTCTCTTCTGTCTCCCTCTTCTACATTTTAAGGACTCATCGTTACAGTGAGCCCAGGAAAATAATCTAGGAAAACCTTACATTTTAAAATCAGCTGAATAGGAACCTTGATTTCACTTTAATTCCATCTTAATTCCCCTTTACCATGTAATGTAGCATATTCACAGGCTCTAGGGTTTGGGATGTATGTTTTGGGGGGAGGCCGTTACTGAACCTACTGATATTTGTAGCCATCCGTGTACATTGCTGCCCCCATGCAGCACTTTTAAGATATTCTTTCTTGAACTGTCTCATTCTCCATGAATTCTCTCTGTAAACCAAAGCATTCTTCTTTTTTAGTGAAGGAGGTTAAGATATAAAGTTTCACTGATAAAAGCTCAGTGTTTGAAATGTTACTTATTCCCACTGTCACATCAATTATTATTCATTTCTTTATATGGGAATAGAAAATGATTGGGGAAAAAATGCTCTGAGAATAATAGTTCTCTGAACCACTTTTGTCGATACCTATTACTTTTCTGTTTAAAAACAGTAATGAATTAATGAAAAACTTATCAGGTTTGTAGGAAGATCCTTGTAAGTATGACTAGTCCTTATTTTTAATGATAGATTGTGGGAAAGAACTGATATCTTCCATTGTACCTTTGAGCTAGAATGTAAAATCCCCAAAAAAACACAGTATATTAATTGTATCCCTTTAGCTCTTTATGTTGTTACACTGAATTCCTTAAAGCTTTCTAAAGAGAAAGGGAAAATGTAGATTTGACAGAACTTATTATTGTGACAATAGAGGATCATAATTAAGGGTATGGCTTTTGGTGTTCGACTGCCTGGGTTTATATCCAGGTCCTGCACTCAGAACTTTGGGCAAATTACTTAGCATGTCTGATTTTTTGTTTATCTCAAATATGAGGTTAATAATTAATATTATTCCTTAAAGTTTTGTTTTGGAGAATTTAATGATGAAATGGATATAAACAGTATAGTCGTCGTTAGCTCATGATAAACATTCTGTACCTATTAACTGCTTTGGTTGCTATTATTCTCATGGCCCCTCGTATTGTGATTATTGCACTGACTGTTTCTGCCACTTTATTTTAAACTTCTCAGTGTAGTGAATTTGTCACATTCACTTTTCTATCTCTGTTCACCTATTAGTAGACAGAAAGTAGGTACAGTGTTTAATTAATTTAAATGTTGTGTATAGGAATGGTATGTATATGTACTTATGTACTCATATGTATATGTACTTTTCCATATGTGTTGTCCATGAATTAGAGAATTAGGCAGACTGTCTGTTTCCCATTAAATTTTTGAAATTTTACAATTTAACTGATGTAACAGTGAAAAGAAAATAATTATATATCCTGAACTTGGAATAAGAACTAAAATGAGTTGCTGAAAAGGCATGAAAATAGTTTAAAAGATTCTTAAATCTTACTTGGTCATAAAAGTGTTTTTAGAGTTGGTATCCCATTCCCCTAATTGTTTTCAATTTTATTAATATATTATGATTAAGAAAGTGCTATTGAATTTGACACAGTGAACCAATGAGTTGAGTTTCCTTGTATGGATTTAGCTTGCAGGAGGGTTCCTACTTGTTGTCTCATGCAGCAGAAGATTCTTCACTCCTGATCTACAAGACCTCTGATGGAAAAGTTACTAGGACAGCGTACAATTTGCATAAAACACATTACAGCCTTCCTGGTGTGCCTTCCAGTCTCTCAGTTCCCTGGGTCCCGTTAGACCCCAGTCTCTTATTACCATATCATATCCATCATGGAAGAATACCTTGTACTTTTCCACCTAAATCACAAGGTCCCACAACACAACAACAAAAGGTAAGATCTTTTTGAAATTAAATGTTTGATTAGGTTGTTTATTATTAATCTGTTTCACTGACTATAAAATATTTCAACCTGATGTCCACATTTGCCATGTTAATCACAACACCATTCTAAAAATAATATCTATAGGAAGCATAGATAAAGTTGTACGCTCTACTGAACCCAGTCATCATGTCAATGGAACTTTTTATTTCTGTAAGGTTTATGAGTCAACTAAAGAAAATTCTATTAGACTCCCCAGTGAGGGCATGGGTAAGGCAACCACATAGTTAAATCCCTATGTGCCTATGAAAAGCAAAGTTATAATTTTTTTGCAAGTTTTATTTATGTATACTGTTTCATTTCATTAAATATTTGAGGCAATTTGCAGAATACATGCAATAAAATTATGATGATACAATTAAAAATTAATAAGTAGGATATGGGAAAATATAAAAGCAAGTGTTAGTAATTAGTGACTGCAGTGCCTTATTAAAAGTACAATAGGGACTTCCCTGGTAGCACAGTTGTTAAGAATCCACCTGCCAATGCAGGGGACAGGGGTTCGAGCCCTGGTCCGGGAAGATCCCACATGCTGCAGAGCAGCTAAGCCCGTACGCCACAACTACTGAGCCTGCACTCTAGAGCCTGCGCGCCACAACTGCTGAAGCCCGTGCGCCTAGAGCCCGTGCTCCACAACAAGAGAAGCCACCACAGTGAGAAGCCCGCACACCACAACGAAGAATCATCCCCGGTCGCCGCAACAAAGACCCAATGCAGCCAAAATTAATTAAATAAATAAATAAAATTTTTTAAAGTACAATAAAATGTTAAGATGTAAATTGTGTTTTAACGCTAAGTATTTTATCACTCAATATTTTAGTTATAATTAATGTTATGCTCTTTATAGAATCCTTCCCCAGAAATACCATTTGAATGATATTTCTCTATCTGAAACTTTTGTAAAACCATGGTTTAGAGATACTCTTTACCATGTCACTCATTCTTTATATCATGTAAGAAGTTCCAGTTTGAGTTTAGTTGAAGGAAAAGTTTTATTCTCTACAAGTGAATCTGACTGTTCAGTTAGCAATAACACAGTACATTTTCCTTTCCTGCTGCCAAAAATCTTTGAACCAAAATTATTGTCTGAGTTCTCTACTCTTCTCAAAATGTTTACCACAGAACATCTATCACGTGTATGTTTTTCACTTCTCCATTCTAATGTTATTACTGAGAGGATCCTTTTAGAAATGACAACTTCTTATACATTCTTAGTTGACTTTGGCCAAGAAAATATATAAATGTGGTTAACTAGTTGGTACAAGTGAAAGAATGGAGAAAGTGAGTTATTAGTATTTTAAGCCATTTTAGCTACAGTTTTTGTTGGCTATTTCCAGTTTAAATTTAATATAAGTAGTGATTTTTATAACCTCCTGAGACAACATTTTCTTAACTTAAAAATAATAATTGAAAACTTTTTTTGAAGAGTTTATGTTATTTCTAAGACAATGATTTTGTTTTAACTTAGAAAAATCTGATGATAGTTTCACCTGTAACATTTAACTGTGTGAGTGGCTTATTCCTCTTTAGTGAAAATGAACAGTTTAATGTGTTGACACAATTCCATGTTTTCAGGATTTGACCACATAAATATAAACAGCTTAATTATGTATATGCTGAGCATTTGTTGATTTGTGTTTTTTTGAAGATATTTCATGCATTCAGTCCAAGGACAAATCGTTAGTGAGATTGTCTAGGACCAGGTTGTTGTACAGCCAAACATTAGGTACAGTAGACAATTAGCTAACTAGTGCTTGGTTTGATGTTTTTTTAAGCCCATGGAAAGTTTTTGGTGATCTCTTACACATCTCCCTACAATCTGGTCCTACATATGTAGGAATTGCCCCCATCTTTCTCCCTTACTTCCTCCTAGCGAGGCCATGGGAATGAGACTTTCTAATCCTACCAAGCTAATAAGCACAGACAGGGATTCCAGCTTTAGCAGCAAAGGAAAAGACAAGAGCTTCAGGAAACCCTGGGACGTAAGATCTTATATGGAACAGAAATGATCTACTTATTTCATGATGTAAAAACTCATATGACAGATATCTCTGCCTCTAATACGATTCCTTAGTCCCTAGTCCACTTGAACTCAGATGTCACCTTTGTGTAGTAGTACCTTAAGCACTAATCCTGAGAGATACCCCAGTAAAGCCTGTGTCTGCCTCTTTTTGCATCAAGCAGAGCTTAATAGGAGGATCCCATTTGCTTCCTTTGCTACTCCAGACTTCTGATTCTAGTCTTTTTATCATGGCCTTGTGCCTATCCCTTTTCTCCTTCCACAACTTCTGCTATAAATATGGATCTCTCTCTCACTCACACACACACACACACACACACACACACACACACAGACACACACACTCATGCTCATACACACATACACATATAGGGTCAAAATGCTTGCAATGTGGTAGATATAATTAGTGTGGTCAGTATACTTTTATAGTAAATACCAGTTGAGTGGGGAGTGGTATACATAATCTAAAAATCACAGCAATTTTTTAATCTGTATGTTAAAAAAGTTCTTCAGATTCAGACAGACAGACTGGCAGACTCAAACCCTAACTCAAATTTGTCTTTTCTAACCATCTAATTGTAAACCAAAAAATGCCCCTAAAGAGACAAGATATTAGGTGAGGGTAGCTGGAGTTTGATTCATTCTTAGTGAGCCAGTAGCCTCTTGGGGCAATGCTAGTAATATTTCTGTTGTATAAGGAATATGAGAGAGTGTGATTGGAATTACAATCATTTCCAGGTCTGAAACACACTGGAGAAGATGTGAAGAAATAGAAAGGGGTGCAAGGTCACTAAAGAAAATAGGGGTAGATATGGACAAGTTCTGGGAAAATGGTTTCAGGCTGCACAGCTTTTGTCCTTCTCTGTAATGCCTGGCTTTCTCCATTACCCCATTTAAAAATTTTATACTCTTCCAGTGGCCAAGGGGATGACAGTATTTCCAGACCTCATCTTCAGTGGGACTGCAATTAGCAAGGGATTGCATCCTAAAAATACACTCTCTCTTCCCTAGACTGTGTGAGCTAGAAAGTGGGATTGAGTAGCACCTTGTGCTGAGGAAGAGTAGATATTAAGGTAGAACCAGCACCCCAACAAAGCTTCTTCCCCCTGCTTCCCTTCTTCCTCTTTTCCCATCCTCTGTAATTGCCTTCCAATTTTTCCTTTCCCTTTTTCTTTCTTTCTTTCTTGCTCTTCCAGCCTCTCAACTCAAATTGGGGTCTTTTTTCTTTTCCCTTCATTTCCCTTTTATTCTTTTTATCCTCCTTTTTTGGACTCTTCTGTTTTTCTTACTCTGTCTCTCTTTCTCCATTTCATAATTTCTTCTCTCTCTTTACCACCTCTGACCTTCTTGTATTTCCTTTCCCTCCCTTCCTATTTTTCATTTCTCCCGCCCTTCAGTTTCATTATTGTAAGCACATTTCTCTAAAGGCCTGTCATTCCTGCATTTTCTCATTTAGCTTTCAAACTTTCCCAAATTTAGCACAAAGTGTGGTTTTCCTCTTCACTTCTCTCCGTTTACCCTGATGTATCTCCTTCCCTGATTGTTATTTGAAAGTTTCGTACTTTAAAACTCTGTCAGGTTAAAGCTTGCTTAGAAGCAGTTAAGTGGCTAGGGATTAAAAATATATAAAGGACCATTTGCAAGGAAATTAGTCCATTTGTAAATAATAGAGTTGACTGTGTTTAAGAACGTTGTAAACATGTTAAGCCATCCTGTTCTTTGCTTCATCTCTTAGGTTGGTGGAACAAGAATGCCTACCCGCAGCCGCAGGAATTCAGTTTCCATGGAAACCAAAAGTCTGCCTGCTCAGCAAGTTGAAAATGAAGGAGTGGCTCCAAGTAAAAGAAAAATAACTTAAGGACTGTACCATGGAAAATGAAGAAAAACCAGTTATCACAACAATCAATTTAGAAAAGTTTGAGGGGAAATATACCTGAAAGATCTGTAGGCAAGAGGAATGTTTTTCTTTTACTGTTCTTGAGAGTTTTTATAGTGCCTTGAAAATACACATTGACTATGTGAAGCAGTGATCCAACTAAAATGGAATGTTGTGCTCTTAACACCTGATGTTTGAGGAGACTCCAGATATGGTTTAACATTATCGTGGCAGGGAAATAAAGAGAGAAGAAAATATTTTTATAGTAGACCTTTTGCAAAAAATTTTAAGTAGGAAAACAATTTGCTTTTGCGAGAGCAATATTTATCATTATGTATTATGTTAATAATTTGAGTTGTATTGTCGGTCTGTTGAGGTTGGCTCAAAAGGTTAAATCTTGCCACTGTCAGAGATAATTTTGAACTACATAAACCTTATTTCTGACCCATTTGACAGTTTTTATATACTACTTTAAAATGATGATTGATGCAGGTTAAAGAAGTTAATATCTTGAAAAACTTGGTGAAATTCCATTCCAGAAGACAAAAAGGAAAATAAAAAATAAAAAACCCTCTGCCTCTGAAAATTCACAAGTAAGTTAACAGTTTTTTATTGGGCAGTCATCAGTTTAAAAAGAAAAAATTCTTGTGGTGTAACAGGTTCGGTGACGAATGCCTCTATCTCTTGGCACAAATCCTGGCTAAGTGTTGAAATAGGCTACTAAAAGCAAAGAGATGAGTATAGTTTCCAGAAAAATCTCATATTTCAACCAACAAGGCTAATGTGTGGTAAAACGGAAGGTATTTTTCTTCATCTACACTGATTCATTTAAATTTTTCAAGACCGTGGAGATGAATTTGGAAAAAGGCATGATCAATTGATGTTATTATAGTCAATACTAAGAAGGGATGGACTTAAGAAGGGATGGACTTATTTAACTTTTGTATTCCTCTTCTTTAATGTGCACTAAATATGTGCGTCTTTTGTAAAATACAAGCTTTGTAATATAGGGCAATATTTGCTGTTTTTTTGGAATTTTTTATGCATTTTATATTAATATAAGAAACTAGTCCTAGAAACCTTCTCAACTGTTATAAATAGCAGTTAAGTACTTTATTTACTACCAAGTTTTGATTTTTTTGGTTGGTTATAAATTTTTTTTAAATTAATGAGCAATTACTAGTAAAATTGTTTTATGCATTTTAATATATAGTTTCCTCATCCTGCCATTCCCATTTTAAAATATTGAGCTTGGTTTTCAGTGGTCTTGATCTTTTTTTAACTTTGTCACATACCCATATTTCCCAGAAATATTCCAGCTGTGAGTTATTTGGCAGTGAACCAAGGGAGCGGCAGGGATTCCCTTGGAATTTGCTCTTTTAAAAAAACTAAACAATGATTGCTTCAGACTTCTGAATACCAGAAAGAGTTGGCTTTCATTTTTTTAGTATACTTTTTACTTAGTAAAATGTGTGATCTTACAGGTGGTTATTTTGAAATTATCTTAGCCAGCTATGTGAGTAACCGTGATAATATAAAGCTAGACTTTGTTTTCCACTTGTGCTTTATCAAGCCTCTTTTTTCTAATGTATATTTGATCTTGTCTTGTGTTCTTTTTCTTGATTTTTAGTACTGAGAATGTATAAGCAAGAAAGTGACATTGACAGTATGAGCAAAGATTTAAAAAAAAACAGACTCAATGTTGGCAAGGATGTGATGAGCCTGACCCACTTATATCTCTGAGGTGAAGGTATAAACATTTCATTCAGTAAATGTATGAGTGCATCTGTACTGTATGCCACACAACCTAAAGTAGGTCCTTATGTTTACCCTCTGATAAAATTCTTTTTTCATATATCACAATATTTGTTTATTTAACTTACTGTCTTTCTTCTTGAATAGAATACAAGCTATGCCAGGGTAGGGCATATTTGTTTTGTTCACTAGTGTGTAACAAACACCTAATACAGTGTCTATTGTAGTTGCTCAGTAGATATAAGTTGAATGTAGGAATAAATGAATGTCTAGGTATCGAGGATAGATTTTTTTTTTCCTCAGGAGCTACCATTCTAGTGGAAGACACATGCTGATCTATGTGATAAGTGCCCTGATAAAGTACTATAAGAAAGTCATCTAATCTGGACCTGATAATTAAGGAAGGTTCTGAGATAAACCTTGAGCTGAGTCTTTTAAAAAAGAGTAAGAATTATAAGGAAAGAATGAAAGATCTTCCACACAGAAAGAAAGCAGCATATGCAAAGGCGAAAGATGGCCAGATTGTAGGCTGTGAACGTGGAGATGAGAGAAAAAGCTATAGGACACGACAGACGTGCCATGCTATGACATTTGAATTTTGTCCTGTGCAATGTGGGAACCAGTAGTGATTTTTTAATAAAAATAAATAACATGATCAGATATATTCTTCAAAAAGTTCTTATTGGCATTAATCTAGAGAATGGAATGGAGCTGGGAAAGACTATAGGGAAGGAGAAAAGTTGCAAAGGTATCTTACCAAAATTGAAAAATGGTAAAGGCCCTGAACTAAAGCAATAAGAGTAGGGATGGGGAACTTCCCTGGCAGTCCAGTGGTTAAGACTTGGTGCTTCCACTGCAGGGGGCGCAGGTTCAATCCCTGGTCGGGGAACTAAGATCCCACATGCCGTGTGGTGCGGCAAAAACAAAAAAAAAGTAGGGATGGGCTCAAGTGATGGAAGAAAAAAAATGATAACTTGGTGATATAGTTGGTAGGGAGAGTCAAATATGACTTCCAGCTTCCTCATATGGATACTGGGTAAATAACTGTTACTTACTGAGAAAGTACGAGGAGGAGTGTGATTAGAGTGGGGAGAGAGCTCACTTAAAATGGTCATTTCCATTCACCACTTGTATTCCTTGGATTCTGGGTCTTGGTGTGCCATTATTGCCTCATAATAAGTTACCCCAAAACTTACTAGTTAAAACTACAAATAATTATTATCTCAGAGTTTCTGTGGGTCAGGAGTCCAGGTGCAGCTTAGCTGGGTGCCTCTGGCTCAAGGCCTCATAAAGTTGCAGTCAAACTGTTGGCTAGGGCTGCAGTCGTCCGAAGGCTTGCGTGGGCCTGGAGCATCTGCTTCCAAGGAAGCTGTCTCGTGGTAGCAGTGGAAGTTCTCATTCTCTTGTTGGCTGTTAGCAAGAAGCTTCATGCTCACCACATGTACCTCTCTATAGGTCTGCTTGAGTGTCCTCTTGACGTAGCAGCTGCTTACCCCAGAGAGAGCAATCCAAGACAGAGCAAGGAGGAAGACACAGTGTCTTTTAAGGCCTAGGCCTGGAAGTCAAATACTGTCACTTGTGCCATAGTCTCCTTGTTAGAAATAAGTCACTAAGTCCACACTCAGGCTTCACCTCGTGAAGGGAGGAGTATAAAAAGATTTAGTGAACATATTTTTAAACCTTCACAAATGCCATGAACATTTTAGGCATACAGAAGAAATAGGTTTAAGGTGTAGAGAAAAAGAGAGGACACTTTTAAAAAATTCCTTATTACCAGCATGTTAAATCTGACATAGAGATAGTTGGTGTCAAAGATAGTTGCTCATTTGAGTTTTGAACTCAAGAGAGAGAAGCCTGATCTCTTTAGTACAGATTTGGGGATTGTTGGTGTATGTGTGGTGATTGAAATTAGAGAAAAGGATGACATTGCAGTAATGAGTGAAATGAAGAAAGGACCATGAATAGAGCCCCAGGAAGAACCATAGAACTTCAGTAAAAGGAGAAGTTTCGTTAAAGTGGCTACAATGGAAGTCAGATTTATGAATGTTAAGGAATGAGAAAGTGAGGTGGAAACAATGAAAATCTTTATTGCAAAACTTGGAAATAGCTCTGTTTGGATCTTCTTTTGCAACTGCAAAGGAAGTTAACCTATTCCTTTCCATTTCTACTTGGATTTTGTATTTGGACACCATGAACGTTTTAGAGATAATAGAAGGAGGCACAGGTTTAAGGTAGAGAGGGGAGAGAACACTTTTTAATATTTTATTACCAACATACTAAATATGAAGTTCTTGATGGACATGCTGGTAGAGATATTAAGATGTTTTTCATGTTTTATAGGCATATGGTGGGTACTTTTTTTTTAACATCTTTATTGGAGTATAATTGCTTTACAATGGTGTGTTAGTTTCTGCTTTATAACAAAATGAATCAGCTATACATATACATATATCCCCGTATCTCCTCCCTCGTGGTCTCCCTCCCACCCTCCCTATCCCACCCCTCTAGGTGGTCACAAAGCACTGAGCTGATCTCCCTGTGCTATGCGGCTGCTTCCCACTAGCTATCTATTTTACATTTGGTAGTATAAAATAAAGTCCATGCCACTCTCTCACTTTGTCCCAGCTTACCCTTCCCCCTCCCTGTGTCCTCAAGTCCATTATCTACATCTGCGTCTTTATTCCTGTCCTGCCCCTAGGTTCTTCAGAACCATTGTTTGTTTGTTTTTTTTTAAGATTCCATATGTATGTGTTAGCATACGGTATTTGGTATTTGTTTCTCTCTTTCTGACTTACTTCACTCTGCATGACAGACTCTAGGTCCATCCACCTCACTACAAATAACTCAATTTTGTTTCTTTTTATGGCTGAGTATGGTAGGTACTTTTTAATCAAATCTTAAGAGTATTTGATGTCAGGATTTATCGAGTTTCTCACTGAGATGTGGAAATAAAGGGTATGCATTTCTTTGATCCTTCCACTCTTGCTGTCTTCCCGCGGCTAGCGTCCAGACTGTTTATCAAAGTACATAAGGGCAGACACACAAGCATCTATCTGGGGATTGGGTCCGATCTGCTGAGCAAAGCTTACTGAAAGAGTCGAGGCCCAGACATATATTTCTAGGATTGGTCTCCAGGTTGCTTCAACAAATAGGAAGATTCAGTTACTTTGGCGTATATGTTTGCTTTCAGTATATGAGCTACTGTTAGAAAGTGATCAAGCAAGGACCTACCATGGGTTAGTTTTTAATTGTTGTACGTGCATGGTATAACCCGGTTAATTCTCTAAGGAACTGGGGTTGGGGGGAAGCCTGGATGTAAATTAATTGCTGTTTTGAAAGTGAAGAAACCTAAAGAATCTGTGGTTAGTGGCTTGAATTACTCCTTCCCTTTTGCATGTTAGTCTTAAAAGGCACACTCCAGTAAGGCAGTGCCACACCATTGCCATGGGTCTCAGGTCTCTCCCAAGCCCTGCATTAATGCAACATCTGCTCCAGTCAGGCTTTACCAACACAAAAAGTAGCCATTCTTGTCCCTACCTGCATGCTTTTACAGTAAAGCTACATCTGCTTGCATTTATTCATGCCTCTCAAAACTTTGCCTGTCCTCTTTTGAATTGATAATGTGTATTTGAGCATCTATTGTAATACATTATACCAGTCTCTTGAGATTTAAAGATAAATAAGATTGGTTTCTGCCTTAAGGGTATTACCTAATCTAGTTGGGGAGATAGGTATGCACAATTAGCTATAATACAGAGCAGAATATTCAAGTGACGTAATAGTGAAGGGAGTAAGAAAAAGGGATACATGGAAGTAAAGAGAAACTCATGGTAGAAATGACTTTTAAGCTGTGTTTGAAAGACAAGTAAAATATCAATGTGGATTAAAAGGAAGCAAAGCATTAGGGCATGAGGGAAATTCTTATGAAAAGAGCTAGTTTTAGGAAATAACGAATATGCTTATTTAATAAGCATGGAGGTAAAGGATGATAAATGGAAGATGAAGTTGAAGAGGTAAGTTAAAGCTTGATAGCGGAAGGTATTGACTGTTATTTCCAGATAGTTTGATTTGATTCTAAAAACAATGAAGAGGGCTTCCCTGGTGGTGCAGTGGTTAAGAATCCGCCTGCCAATGCAGGGGACACGAGTTCGAGCCCTGGTCCGGGAAGATCCTACATGCTGTGGAGCAACTAAGCCTGTGTGCCACAACTACTGAGCTTGCACTCTAGAGCCTGTGAGCCACAACTACTGAGCCCGTGTGCCACAACTACTGAAGCCCTCGCGCCTAGAGCCCGTGCTCTACAAGAGAAGCCACGGCAACGAGAAGCCCATGCACCACAACGAAGAGTAGACCCGGCTCACCGCAACTAGAGAAGTCCCGCATGTGGCAAAAAAGACCCAACCAGCCAAAAATAAATAAATTTATTAAATCAATCAATCAATCAATAAAAGCAATGAAGATTTATTGAAGGCTTTTTTAGCAAGATGACATGATCAGTTTTAGGAATTACAATATAAAGGTTTATTTAGAAAGGAAAAAGTCTTCATACTATTTTACAGTATGAAAATATCGGAGAACATGGATGGGGTGAACAGACAACTAGTTATGTTTTCAACCAAATGTTGGCAGTACAATTAAGGTGATATCCTACAGAACCTATAGACTGAAAATGTGGGTCTGTAACTTAGAAAGAAACAGGAAGGTGGGGACCCACCTTTGGGCTGACATACCAAAAAATTGGGGCATTTCTGCAACCAAGATGGCTTTTTTTTTTAACTCTTTTTCTTCCACTTCCGCTTTATTTGGGTCAAGGGGCTAGGAGTTTGGTTACATACCAGATTAATTGAACAAATAAATACATTGAGAATAATGGGAAAGAGGAAGGCAAGAATAAACCCTGTAGTATTGGTTTGGAATTGGAAATGAAATCATGGTACTTAATATATAGAGAGATGGAGACATAGATGTGTGTGTGTACATATGCATACATATTTCCTAATTCTGCTGATAGGGTCTAGAAGCAATGGCACTCTAGTAGTAATGAGCACACCTAGCACCAGCACCCAGATCTTGGTTTCCAAGTCCCATTCTTCACTTAAAGAAACTGGGGCTCCTTGGAGAAATTACTAATTCCAAGAATGGGGAAGGGAAGCTGTAAGATGTACCTGGAAGTGTGAAAATGCTCAACGAATGATGAGTGCATGTCAAAAGAACACAGGAGCTAGCTTAAAGGAGTTCCCAGGTCGGTTGTAGTTTGAGCATGAAATAATGAGAGTAACAGATTGAAATCCTTTGAGTAAAATAGTAGTCCACAAGCTCATACAGATATGAGTGAATTTAAAAATGGGGCAAAAGAGAATATTATGTGGTAGAATGCCAATCAATTAATCTAGAGAGAATGATGGAATTAGAGAAGTCACAATTTGCAACCATTATAATAATAATAAAGCTAAAAATCATCAAAGGATAAATGCAGTGGGTGAAAATTTGATGGCAAATAGGAATACTTCATAGTCTTAAAGAACCTCACTGCCAGATAGTTATTATTATTAATAAGTATAACATGCTTATTAGTTAATGCTGAAGAAACCTGGCAGAAACTATTTTAACCAAGTAACTAAAGTTGATATCACCAGTAATGAGACAAATTAACAATGTGTGTTTCTAGGTATGCATGAAGAAGAACACATGTGGTATGTTCCTGCCAAATATGCGTAAGTTATAAGGAAATACCAGAGAAACGCAAAGGCATAGTCTGTAAAGTAATTGGTCAGCAATCTTCAAAACTGACAGGATCATGAAAGACAGAGAAACACTGGAGGACTGTTTTACTTAAAGACTAAGTTAATGGGACTCATAATCCTGGTTTGTATGTATAGTCCAGTAAAGGACATTATTGGAACAACCAGCAAAACTTGGAGTTTGTAGATTACATGGTAGTAATGTATCTATGTTAATTTCCTTTGCTGTGGTTATGTTAGAGCATGCCTTGTGCTTAGGAAATAAACACTGAAGTAAAAATTGGTAATGGAACATCACGTCTACAACTTAGTCTCAAATTGGAGGACTTGGGCAGAGAAACGTTAACAGGGTGGCTTGGTGAAAGGTATATAGGAGCTATATGTACTATTTCTACAACTTCTTTATAAATTTGAGATTATTTCAGAATAGAAAGTTTGTGAAGGGACTACCCTGGTAGCACAGTGGTTAAGAATCCGCCTGCCAATGCAGGGGACACGGGTTCAAGCCCTGGTCCGGGAAGATCCCACATGCTGCGGAGCAACTAAGCCTGGGCACCACAACTACTGAGCCTGTGCTCTAGAGCTCGTGGGCCACAACTACTGAAGCCTGCACGCCACAACTACTGAGCCCGTGTGCCATAACTACTGAAGTCCATGCACCTACAGCCCGTGCTCTGCAACAAGAGAAGCCACCGCAATGAGAAGCCTGTGCACTGCAACAAAGAGTAGCCCCTGCTAACCACAACTAGAGAAAGCCCACATGAAGGAACAAAGACCCAACACAGCCAGAAGTAAATAGAAAATTAATTAATTAAAAACAAAGAAAAGTTTGTGAAAAATGTGTTGTTCAGTGTCAGGTATTATAGGAAGGTCAAGGAGGATGAAGACTGAAGAGAAAAGTCTATTAGATTGAATAATCAATCAGGCAGAAAGACAGAAGAATCTAAAGGAAGTGGTGGGGGAATCAGGCACTCCTGTTTTTAGGGTCCCGGGCATGAAATTTTCCTTACAGTTCAAAACCCTAAAAACAAAACTTCTCTGCTTTAAATTCCTACTGTACTTATTATAATACCACAAATTTTGAATGTCAGTTGTTACCTATATTATTCTCTTTCAAGTATTTTGCAAAAGTCCCTAAACAGACCGTAAGCTCCTCACAGGCAACAATTATGTTTTTATACAGCTGTGTGTCTAACCCAAGACCAAGCACAGGGCGAGGCAGCCTCCAGATGCTGCATCAACACCTAAATTGTGCTGATACCTCGCCATATACCAGCATGCGGCTAAGTTGTCTCTAGCTCAGTCTTAGATCCCTTACTCATAAGGGCAAGTCTATGGGCAGCTATGAGCCCTGCACAAGAAAAGAAATTTAAAAACTTGTATTTAGGGAAACCCTTGGTGGTCCAGTGGTTAGGACTGCACACTTTCACTGCTGAGGGCCCAGGTTCGATCCCTGGTCGAGGAACTAAGATCCCACAAGCAAGCAAGCAAGCAATAAATAAATAATAAAAATTAAAACTTGTGCTTATTAAAGGCCATGCCAGTCACCTATCCAGAAAGACTGAAGTTCCATGTTTTGGATACATTTTTACAATACTGTCTAGCTCACAATGTTACTATATGTCATTTAAGAGCAACAAGGTAAGTATAAATTCAGGTTAGATTTAACAATTTGGAAGACACTGTATTTAAAACCTCTTAAAAACATTCTATCTAGCACCCAAAACTTGTTTGGACATGAATATGTAATCTGTGATTCTTTCTGCGGCAGAAAAACAAAAAACAACAAACTTCCCTTGTCAAAGAGTGAGACCCATGTCCAGTCACCAGCATGCTGAAAAGAAGCCTGCTCCACAGCTCTGGGGTTGTGTGAATGCCAAGTAAACTCAGCTCCTCCCCAGTCTGCAAACTGCTCTTTCAACAAAATTCTGCCCAACTTAGACTGCAGAAACTAAACTGTAAGGAAGGTATTTTGATTTTAGCCTGTTAGATAGGACTGCAAATAAATAGGATGTTGTGTCCAGGAACAGTCTTACTGACTGCATCATCCTCCATGAGACAATATTTAAATTTACTCCTGAAAGTTTTCAACTGAAAGTGAGAAATGAGTCCGAAATAGGTAATAAAGTGATTACAATCTCTTTGTTTAATTGAATGAGAAAGTTAACATTTCTATAAAACTAAGAAATAGAATGTATTTTATGGAGTTTGTGTTTTATGTTCCGCTAGTCTTGGGTCCCAACAATATGCAAACAGCCGTTTTACTAATGTGAAAAATAAATAATTGAATACATTTCACAAGTATATTATCTGCCCTCTGCCCCACTAAAAGTGATGCAAATTATAGTTTCCCAAGTGCCGCAGTGGGCAGCTGGAAATAGTCTCTGTCCAATTATACAATGAGTTCTTTTGAGTTCGGGAAGAGGGTGAGGGAGACTGAAATCACAGTGCATCAGGCTTGAATGTCTTTGTATATGTGTGTATGTTGGGAAACTAATGAAGTGGTAGGTCAGTCCCTAATTCAGTTTGGCTTTTTTTAATGCTACACTCTAGTGCCTGAAAACTTTTACTCTTAAGGAGCAAGGACTGTGTACCTTACTAAGTGCCTAAGGCCAAAGTGTCATTTTGCATATGAGGGAGTGCTGAGTTTGCTGTCAGCCAAGCCTTCTGCCTCCCAGGAGCCCCTGCTAGAGTTAATTCACGTCCAGCAGTTGGGGAAATCTTCAGAATGTTAAAGACTGTCAGCTGCAACTTGGAGAGGTAAGAGAGGCTGAGTCTTAGAAGTAGCCAGTCCAGAGTTTGTTGGAAGAGGCAAGCGATGAGGGGGTAGCAGAGAGCACTGAGTTAGTCTCAACTCCACCATTTGCTAAGGCTGTCTCTCTCCCCTCTTTGAGCCTGGGTCTTTTCAACTGTAAAATCCAGAATTTGATGCCTTCCCAGCATATTCTACAGGCTCTAGTGGCCTTCCAATAAATAATGGATATAAAAGTTCTTTTTAAACTGCAAGTCACTGTATAAATGTGAAGAATTGTCAGATCACATCAATTGGAGATGTCAGTTGAGTTAAAACTTGAAAGGAGTTTGTCAGACTGGAAGGGAAATTTCAAGCTCAGGGACAAAGTATGATCTATGCTGCAGAGATAGAAACATGCACAGCATGTTGTAATGGCAGGATATCCAGGGTGCCTAAGGCCCGCCCAGGGTAACTACGGTGAAGAGACCAAAAGGAACCTAAGAAAGTGTACTTGGGAGAACTTAAGAGTGCCTTCTCAGAAACAGAGGGTATTGTCTTGAGATGGGAAGTAATCAAAAGCTTTTTAATGAGGGTGGCAGTCGATGTGGGCAACATGATTAAACTTCTATAATGGAAAGTATGGCAGTAATATGTCAGATAGATTGGGAGGCAGAATGGACAGTAGGGAAGCCTGAGGGTGGGGGAATCAAGGGAATCAAAGGTTTAGACCTCAGTCTAAACCTGAGGTTATGGTGATTAACGTTAATCGGCAGTCTGTTCACTTTTGTTTCTGCAGTACCAAATATGCCTGCCAGATTTGTGAGAATGTGGCCAAGCCAATGAGATAGAAGGTGCAGATCTTAAATCTACTGGAGTTGGACACGTCAGAAATGGATAATAAGTACTACAGATCCTCACACAAGGTAAGTCAGATGCCTCTCCTTCCTCTAGGGCTCAAAGCTAAATGGGATAAGGGTTCCTTTACAGAAGTTGTTCTTTGGGGAATCAAATTCCAGTTGTATCACTTGGAAGTGGATTCTAAATCTGCAAAAAAAAAAAAAGGTAGTATCCTCCCAAGAAGGTCGCTTAATAAAGGATGGTTAACTCTTTAAATGTTACTTTTACCTAGCTGGACTCTCCTAACCTTTTAAAGCTTGGAGTCTGGAGTCTAGGAAAGAAAAAGAAAGTGAGGCAAGCAGCAGTGCCCAAATTGAAGCCCAAGTTGCCCTCCCTCAGGGACTTGAGAATCTGTGTAAATCACAGCATGACCTCCTCCCCAGAACGTTTCAATGTTCATGTGATATTTATGTTAATGTTTAAACGTTTAAAATGGATACTACAGCCTTGAGAGAGAAAATTGACCGTAACCCGTTAAAACTTAATAATAATATGGAGACCAACACTGCTAACCCATGTGGGTCTCAGGACATGCCCCCGCCCCCCATTCCTTTTCAGTTTGATATCAAGTGTGTTCATGCTTCATGTATTTTTTTTTTTAACAATACAAGGTGGATGATTCTTCTTTTTATGTTCCTAACTTATAAATAGACCAACTTGTTAAAAGACTAGCAAAAGCAATATTAACAATTCTGAGAAATGATTTCTGTTTATGAAGGAAGAATAACTGCAGCTCCAGGAGAGTAGTCAACCTTTGTGAGAACTGGCTGGTAGAGGTCTCTGGGGCAGCTCTGTATCCACCAACTCTGTGCCTTTTCCTTTTCCTCTGGGGTTCTGTCTAGGTTTGTTCCAGCTCTCCAGAATGCCCACATGCATACCACTGGCTCTGGAAGGGGAAAGGGACTGATGGTATTAACTGAGTTCATTTTGCTGGAGACTTACAGGAGGCTGATGTCATTCACTGGAAACTGCAGCAAACTTGGCTATTCCCTTGCCCATGGGAGTATTGGGTTTTTGAGAATCTTTTTTGTTATATAAGTACCTCATCCATAGATGTGTCATTATTGAAGATTCCACCTCAATCCAGTATATTTTTGGACATTTTTCACCAAAAACATTACTTTTAAATAGTATTACATAATTTTGAATATTTAGCATCTCAGGAACTCTGAAAACTTTATTGGGCTGATAGATATCCACTTCAGACCTCATATCAGAACAATCAAATTTCCTTAAAACTAGAAAAAAAGTACTACTGAGTCCATTGAACCATGTAATCAAACGAGGACCCGATCACGCCTTCATGTGTTTTTAATCCTAGTTGGAGGTATTCTCTCCTCCTGCTATTTTTTGCTCTCTTAGTCATGGACCTTGTCTCAGAGTGTCCTTTAGCTGTTCCTCAAAACTCCTCCCAAGTGACCAGGATTTGCCTTAGGCTCTGAGGGAAATACTTAAGTGGAGAATTTCCAAAAATATTTCCACAGTTTAGACAACGGTGCCATTAAATAAATATACACCTTCTCCAGTGACTAATCCTCTTTACCAGTTTTTATAATTGAATGAAATTTTTTTCTTTTTTTTTAAATTAATTAATTTTATTTATTTATTTTTGTCTGCATTGGGTCTTCGTTGCTGTGCACGGGCTTTGTCTAGTTGCGGTGAATGGGGGCTACTCTGTTGCAGTGTGTGGGCTTCTCATTGCGGTGGCTTCTCTTGTTGTAGAGCATGGGCTCTAGGTGCGCGGGCTTCAGTAGTTGTGGCACGTGGGCTCAGTAGTTGTGGCTTGCGGGCTCTAGAGCACAGGCTCAGTAGTTGTGGCGCTCGGGCTTAGTTGCTGCACGGCATGTGGGATCTTCCTGGACCAGGGTTCGAACCCGTGTCGCCTGCATTGGCAGGCGGATTCTTAACCACTGCGCCACCAGGGAAGTCCCTGGAATGAAATTTTTAAAAACTAACAGCCACATCTCTCTACATTGACGCCTCCCATGGATATGGAATACTTTGGTATATGGTACATTTCCTGTTTTATGATTGCACAATGACTTCAAATAGCTATGAGTAACTGTGAATGCATTGACCAAGAGGGACTGTCTTACTTCCTTCCTCTAAGGGTTAACTGCTGCTGGGCTCCCCTAGCATTTTGATTTCATTTCTGATACATTTGTTAAATTACAATTACTCATTTACCTCCACCAGATCTTGAAGTTAGAGTTAATGTGTTTTCTCCTATTACACATCTGCTATGCAGTCTTACCCTAGTACCTGGTGTATAGTGGATGCTCAATGTTGGTTAAATTAAATGAATTTACCCTGATTTCTATAGTCAGATAGATACTGGTAGCTTTCTCAGGGACATGAGTGATCAAAATCAAGTAGGCTTCTATCTATACTAGATTAAGCATTTTACTAATTTCATAGAAAAATATGTGTAAAACAATAAACAAAACATTCATGTAATTGATAATTAAAGAGAAAAGATGGGGGCACCGGATATAGGGAAACCTCCTGGGAAAGATTAACAAGTTAGGAGTGTTGTGAGTCATATTTTTTTTTCATTGTTTTACAATCTTAACAGCTTTTCTTAGATTCCTTCCTTTTGAGCTGTGGCATAACCTGAATATTAGGGTTGTTTTTTTTAACCCCACCCTGGTTGCTGTAGTTGATGAGTCATAGAAACCAGAGAAGGGAAAAGACCAGTGAAATCATCTGGTTTATCTCCAAATTAGGGAGTGGAGCGTTGGGATTTGGGGAAGACTAACTTCTCATTTGAAAAGACAAAAGGAAAAAACTGCAACTAGAGTTGATTAGAGCAGCTCACCCATCTGTTTGCCTTTTGCTTCTAACACAGTCCTGAGATCCACCCTGTTAGAAAGCAATCAGGAATTCTTATCAAGGGCCCCAGGAAAACCAGGTGCCAAAGTGTTGAGGCGTTGAACCAAAATTCTACTGCCTGAATAATAAAGTCGGATTATGAATCTTTCAGTGATTGTTTTAATGGAGTCTTACAGAATTTGAAACTCTGTTTTTAGCAAGGTCTTATAAATTTAAGAACTGGCAAAAGCCTCACAGAAGATGTGGGCTAAAATGCCTAGTTCCCAGATGCAGAGACTAAGGTGGAGATGATAAGAGATGATAGGTATGCCTAGGTCAGGAGTACAGACTGTCAGTCCCTTTCTCTCTGTGTCACAGTCGCACAGTATCCTCCCTCACAATGCTCTCTTCCACGGTCATCGTCCTCCTCTTCTCCTCCTTCTTGTTCTCCTTTTTTGCATTGTTGGCTGAAGCAATGGCAGAGACAGTTCAGCATCTGTGTCTGCTCTTCATGTTAACCAAGACTGACCCCCAGGTATCACATGAGCTTGGGCCACAGAGGCAAGTGGATGCCACTTCAGCCTCACCTGCAGCCTGTCTACCACGCTTCTTGATCTCCTCCTACTTCTTCTGTGTCGTTCCAGCTGCAGAACCTTGGCCTTATCTCCTGTTCAGACTTTGCCCTTGTCCTTTGAAATTTTTAACAAATCATAGTGTCCTCACCTTCCCCCTTGATACCTAGCTTAGCTCTCCCCCAACTTTTGATGACCCATAGCATCCCTGCTCCAACTTTGGCCTCTTGGGTTGCAGAACCGGCTTCATACTGCTTGCTCTTTGCCAATGTCCCCTTACAAAATGGGGAGGACTCTTTGAGCCTTATCAATGCTGATAGCATCTGTATATCCCCAATGTAAATCCCCATATCTAGTTATCTGAGTATGTTATCACAGGTTCACATTATTAGAAATCTAAATTCCTTTGCAACATTAGAGATATTCAACAGTTGCCTGTTATTTTATTTTGATAATATTCTAACAGACTTATTTTACTTTAAAGTGATTTTTTCAGTCACAGCTATACATTTGAATAACTTAGGGACTAAAAACATGTTAGGGTCTCATGACCCAAAGACTCTGAATGAAAACAACAACTTTATATGGATATATTCAGTTATGCAAGGGGTATTCTTCCCAACTACAAAAACGGAATGCAGAGAAAGAAGTTGGCCAGTTGTATTTAATAAAAATAATCTATTGATCTCCTTGCAAAGAGATATAATTTTGTTATTCAACGTATTTCCATTTAGAAGTCCTGTTGGGTCTGTTTGTTTGTTTGTTTGTTTGTCTTTTGCAGTACTCGAGGGGCACAGGCTCCGCACGACGCGCAGGTTCAGCGGCCATGGCTCATGGGCCCAGCCGCTCCGCGGCATGTGGGACCTTCCCGGACAGGGGCACGAACCCGTGTCCCCTGCATCGGCAGGCGGACTCCTAACCACTGCGCCACCAGGGAAGCCCTGTTGGGTCTGTTTTAATGAGTAGATAAGACCTGTTTACGTTTAGTAACATCCATGTGCCTATAGACATTAATGTGCCTAAATCAGTTACATTTGAATATTAAGGATTGAGTTTTAGAGCTAAAAGAGAATTTGAAGATTTTCTAGTCAAAGCCCCTCATTTTCCAGATAAGAAACAGAATCATAGATCCTGGGTAATTTGTCCAAGTAAACTCAATTAGGATAGGAGCTCAGACCAAAACCTCTGCTTCCTGGGGTTGATGATGACTAGCACAGGACTCAGCGATAGAGTACAGTCCAGCAAAGTCAGGTCTTTAAAGATGCAGAGCCTGTCATGGGCCCACACTGGGCGAGGTGCTGGAGTTGCAAAGACGAACAGGGAGCTCCCTGTCTAATGGTACAGCCTGGTACGTAAACAGCCATAGTGCCATGGGATAAAGAAGTACTGCAAATAAGACAAAGGTTACGTGAATAAAGAAGTCTATTCTACCCTTCCCATAAACCTCATGCCACGAGGTATCTTATTTATTATATTATCTTGCTTCGCAAACCTTTTTATTTTTTCTATATAGTATATGAACTGTGTAAGCTTTGGCCCTACCTAAGTTATATTATCATAAATTATGATTCGAGGAATCAAAATCAAATGAGGGACTTCCCTGGAGGTCCAGTGGTTAAGACTCTGCACTTCCACTGTGGGGGGCACAGGTTCGATCCTGGTCAGGGAACTAAGATCTGATGTGCCATGCGGCGTGGCCAGAAAAAAAAAAAGAAATGTTGGTTTAAAAAAAATCAAATGAAATTTTACTGTATTGAGTGTTTTCTGCAGAGGGTGCTGTGATATCCAACTTTTACTCTATAGTTTTTTAATTGTATTTTCTTGAATATATTTGAAAAAATACCATTAAGAAGATTGAAGTTTTCCCCAGAGCCTGCCACAAGCTGTTATAATCTTAGTGTGTAAGATGGAAGCCCTCTTTTCACTATTTCTTTTTTCATCTATGTTTAAAATTATAGAAGTAATATGTATTCATTGTTAACAAAAATCAAATAATATAAAGAAGTGTATAAAAGGTGAGCATTCTCCTTTACACATACACACCAATTTTCTTTCCCAAGAGCTAATCAATATCAGCTTGGTCTATATCCTTCCATATATTTGCATGTGTGTGTATATACACTTTTATACACCTACACACGTATATAAATATGTAAATGTACATACATAGCTATTAACTTAAAACTAGAGTCAAATTAGTATTATTAGTCTAATTGACTTTTTTTAACTCAGGAGTTGTAAGGTCTTTAAAGTATAAAAATACTGAAACACTCAAAATGTATCTAGTAGACATTTAATAAAGATGAAAACATTTGAAGTATAGTTATCTTTATGTGTGTTTTCATACTCACTAAACATTTTATTTTATGAAAAATACTGTCCTATTTTAAGCAAACTCTTATGGCTAAGAGATATATTTTTTATTACAGAATTAGGATTTTTCCAGACACTTAGCACCTAAGTAATATTTGTATATATGTTGTGGAAAATGCTGCTTGAAGGAATGATAGAGGCTGAGAGAGTTTGAAATATTTATCCTCTGACTTGCCAAACCATAAAAATGCAACAAAATGTACTGAGGTAAGACCTAAGATGCTACTCTGATGGCTCAGGAAGCATCCCAATATCTCAGCAATTTAATATAAGAGTGATCATGATAAGGTGGATATGTGTAGCCAGATCTGTTTTCATAATGTTTTATATATCAGTATTGTAATAACTTAGCATGCCAACAGACACAGGTTTACACTCACATTCTGCTTTCTCTTCTGTTTTACTCTATATTTTTGAAAACTGTCCATACTGATCTAGCTTCAGTCGGTAATAGCCTCACTGATGGGCACTTAGGGCATATCAACCTTATAACGCTACAATAAAAATCCTATACACATATGTTGTGGTCATGTATGACACCCTTTTCAGGATAGCTTTCTTGAAGCAAAATCACTGAATCGAAGGGTATGAACATTTTAAATATTGATAGATACCGCTAAATTGCCTTCTTACCGATAACATATAAGCATTTCCATTTCAGCCATTTCCAACCACACTGGATACTATCAGCCTTTTAGTTTTTGCCAGGTAAGTTTAAGTATGAATAAGGACAAGGTAATGTTTTATGGAGAGAAATCCAGTAGTAAGAGGTACTGGGTAAGAGTGTGGGCACAACCAGTAACAACCAAATGCCTGTCCTCCAGGGGCTCCTGCCTAGTTGCAGAGACCAACAAATAAAAGAATAACGATGCAAGGTGATAACTGAGAGAGGAGAAGGACATTAAAAACCGTCAAGAGAAACAGATTAGCACCAAATCTGCCTGCAGGGCTTGGGGAAGGTTTTCCTTCATGAGAAAATAATATTTGCTCTGATGATTGAAAGACGAGGAGAAACTCACTATTAAGGAAGGTGGGAAAGGGCATTCCAGGCAGGGAAGCAGCGTGGAGAAAGGCATATGGAGGCGTGAGTATGATTGGCAGTGGTGCAAGGTGGGAGTGAAGGGAAAGATGTGGGCAATTGGCTGTCAGGTCAGTCAGACCCTACCTACCAAGAAGGGTTTCCAGAGAGGGGTCATGTAATCAGAACTATTTCATAGAAAGATATTCTGGATGCCTTGTAGAGAATGAATTGAGACCAAAAGTATATGTTACAGCTGGGAAAGAGAGGTTGAAGTCACTGCAGACATTTCCCTGAAAATATCTGAAAACAAAACAAACTGTGGTTTGACCACACAGAGTACTCTGTGTGGTTTGGGTCATGATACCTTTATTCAACAAGTGTGTATTGAAACCGTACCATGAGCTCAGCAGAGCTAGATGCTGAAAGAACTCAAAAAGCCAATGAAATAGCCACTGTTTTTTCAACACCTACAATACACCAGGCACTTTTTATACTTTGTCTAATCTTTACATTTGTCCTGCAGTATCACAAATGAGAAAACTGCGGTTGTTAAAGAAGCAGAGGGACTTCCCTGGTGGCGCAGTGGTTACGAATCCACCTGCCAGTGCAGGGGACACCAGTTCGAGCCCTGGTCCGGGAAGATCCCACATGCCGCAGAGCAACTAAGCCCGTGAGCCACAACTACTGAGCCTGCACTCTAGAGCCCATGCACCACGACTACTGAAGCCCGCATGTCACAACTACTGAAGCCCGCACGCCTAGAGCTTGTGTTCCGCAACAAGAGAAGCCACCACAATGAGAAGCCCGCACACCGCAACGAAGAGTAGCCCCCACTCACCGCAACTAGAGAAAGCCCGCACGCAGCAACAAAGACCCAACGCAGCCAAAAATAAATAAATAAATTTATTAAAAAAAAAAACAGAAACAGAACAAGATGCCAGAACTGGTTCACTCCAAGCCCCACTCTCATTCATGGACTCAGTCTCTCTGATTCTCCTCTACCTTCTTCCCTCCCTCTCTTCCTTCCTTCCTTCCCTCCTTCCCTTCCTTCCTTTCTTCCTCTCTACCTCCCTCCCTTCCATCTTCCCTCCTCTTTTAATATTTATCTTCAGCTAAGTTATATAGGTGAATAGTTCTAAAAGTCACATATTTACACAAGAATTCTATATCAATTCTATATAAATCAGAGTTAAGCTTATTTGTTAGTAACAGAGACTGGATGTAAGTATTTTAAATAAGGTAGAAATTTATTTTTTCTTTCATGTACAAGAAATCTGGAGGAAAGCAGTCCAGGATTGAATTGATGGTTTCACATCCGTCAGGAAAACAGCCTCCTCCTGACTTTTTGCCCTGTGCTTTTGTCTTCATCCTCAAGTTTTTTGATCTCCATCCTTTGTGTGCCTAGTTTCCATCTTCCAGTTTTCCTCAAGGTCCACAGTAACCGAGGGAGCTCCAGACATCACATCAAGTATTAGGCAAAGGAAGTAGGAGAAAAAAGGGTGTTCAGAGCAAAAAAACCCAAACCAAACCAAACCAAACCAATAAACTAAAACAGACGTTTCCTTCTCATGGCAACTGTTTCAGCTATATATTGCTGCATAAGTAACCAGCTCCAAATTTAGTTTCTGAAAACAATAATTTGTTTTGCTCACTAGTTTGCAGTTTGGACAGAGCTTGGTGGGAAAGGCTTGTGTCCACTCATATTTAGCTGGCATGGTCCACCTTCAAGAGAGCTCACACAGATGTCAGGTTGGCACTGGCTGTCAGGTATAGACTTTGGAACGTCTCCATCTGCTGCTTGGGCTTCCTCATGGCATGGTGGCTGGATTCCAAGGCAAATGTCTCAAGTAAACAAGGTAGAAATACAATCAGGATCTAGCCTCAGAAGTCACACAGCATTCTGTTGGTCAAATAAGTCACAGCAGGTCATGAGATTCAAGGGGGCTGGGCATACCCTCCTCCTCTTGATGGTCAAGTGGCAAAATTCTAGAAGAGCATCTGGGATGGGAAATATTACTGTGGTCATCTTTGGAGAATATAATGTTGCGTCTCAGTCCATTTGGGCTGCTATAACAAACTGCCATAGATTGCGTGGCTTATGTGCAACAGAAATTTATTTCACACGGTTCTGGAGATAGGTAAGTCCAAGATCAAGGTCTGGTGAGGACCCACGAGGCTTGTGGGATCTTAGTTCCCCAACCAGGGGTTGAACCTGGGCCCTTGACCCCCAGGGAATTCCCTGGGCCTCTTTTTTTTAACATCTTTATTGAAGTATAATTGCTTTACAGTGTTGTGTTAGTTTCTGCTGTATAACAGAGTGAATCAGCTATATGCATATGTGTTTCCCCATATCCCCTCCCTCTTGGGTCTCCCTCCCACCCTCCTTATCCCACCCCTCTAGGTGGTCGCAAAGCACCAAGCTGATCTCCCTGTGCTGTGCAGCTGCTTCCCACTAGCTGTCTATTTTACATTTGGTAGTGTATATATGTCCATGCCACTCTCTCACTTTGTCCCAGTTTACCCTTCCCCCTCCCCGTGTCCTGAAGTCCATTCTCTACTCCTGGCCTCTTTTATAAAAGTACTAATCCCATGTGAGCGTTCTGCTCTCATGGCCTAATCACTTCCCCAAAGCCCCATCTCTAAATACCCTCACATGGAGGGTTAGGTTTCAAGATACGAATGTGGGGAGGATATAAACATTCAGTTTATAGCATGCTGCAATATTTTTTGTTTTCCTGAAGCTTTTCATTTGATATCAATAGTTTTTCTTATCACGCTCACAAATTCGTTCCTAAGCCACCCAGTGAAGCTGTTAATGTCTTCTCAGTATGTTCAAACACCTGGGGTAATTTCTTCCTCCTACTCTTTCTGAGGCATTTGTGCTAGAGCCTTTGGTCCTCTTCTCCAAGCTAGACTGGTTGCTGTTTTTTTTTTTTTTTTTTTCTTTTTTTGGCCGTGCTGCACGGCTTGTGGGATCTTAGTTCCCCAACTAGGGATCAAACCCGGGCCTTCGGCAGTGAAAGCACGGAGTCCTAACCACTGGACCGCCAGGGAATTCCTTACACTGGTTGCTCTGTATGCCTGCTGCACAGCTATTGTTCCAAGTTCTCCCCCATCATTCTGGGAATTCTGTTCACTTATTTGTGCATTGAATCCCTGGTTTTCTGGATCCAATGCTCCAGTTTTTGCTCTATTCTCTTGTTTTGGTGAAGTACATCATTCAGAAGTCTCCTGAGACGGGGTGTATAGTGGGATGAATGGTGGCCCCCCAAAGCTTATGTCTCCATCCTAAGCCTCAGAATCTGTGAGTATTTCCTAATTTGGAAAAAGGGTCTTTGCAGATGTAATTAAGTTACAGATCTCAAGATGAGATTATCCTCGATTATCTAGGTTGTTCCTAAATCCAATGAGAAGTGTTCTTCTGAAAGAAGAGGAGGAGATGCAGAAACAGAGAAGAGGGCCTTGTGAAGATGGAGGAAGAGATTGGAGTGATACAGTCGCAGAGAATGACTGGGGCTGCCAGAAGCTGGAAGAGACAAGGAAGCATTCAGCTTTAGAGCCTCCAGAGGGAGTATAGCCCTACTGATACCTCACTTTCACACTTCTGGCTTCCAGAACTGCAAGAGAATACATTTGTGTTTTTTAAGCCACCAGGTTTGTGGTAACTTGTTACGGCAGCCTTGGGAAACTTAACACAGGGCACATAGGCATAAACAACATTTTTGAAAACTGTTAATTATGCATGCATTCTTGATTTATTGTTTGGCTGGGTATGGAATTCTAGTTGCAAAATAATGATTTTTTATATTTATCTTTCCTGATACATTTATAAGTTAGCATTCTTCTCTAAGAGCTTTTTCTGTCCCCTCTTTGTGTATTTTCTGTTTTACTATCAGACTATTCAATGTGTATCATCAGTTCCTATCATTATTCAATATGATGCTCACATTGCCCCCAATTTTAACCAGTGAGAACCCCTTCAAGTTGGCTTTTGTGTCTTTTTGATATGTTCCCATAAGTCATTTAGCTCAAAGCCCATCATGTATTTTCTCTCTGTCCCACCTCTGGAACCAGCCATTTCTCTAAGAACTGGACCATTTACTGGGGAATAGTATTTGGAAACTAAGATCTGAGTCTTATCATGACATTCTCCTTTCTTACCTTTCATATATGACTTATTTTTTTAATCTCTCTGGAATCTTTTAGGAATTTCTCCCTGGCCCCATCCAGTGTTCTGAAATTTCACGTTAATGTGCCTTGGGTTTGTTTTTCCATTTCTTGCAGCTTTTTCAATCTAAAGACTCAGCCTTCAGTTCTAGAAAATGGTCTTCAGTTATTTCTTCGTGATTTTCTCCCCTCCATTTTGTCTATTTTTCTTTCTAGAACTCCTATTATTTGGATGTTGGGTTTTCCAGATAAATCTTTTTCCTCTTCTGGCCACGTCTTCAAATATAATACATTATCATATACTGATTGCATATAACAAGGCTCAAGGTAATAACAGCTTTATGGTTGGTGAGACTCTAAGCCATATAATGTAGGGGACTTGGAGACAGCCTGTGTCTCCCTGAAGCAATGGTGGTATGTGAGAGAGATGTGTAATGGAAAAAACAGTGGATTGAAAGGCAGACAAATGTATTCTACCCTCAGTTCTGCACTTACTCGTTTAAGGATTGTGATAGATTGTCTACAGATGTGGTTGCCAACAACTCCTTCCACTCATGTAAACATAATGTC